>NC_064861.1:50463811-51663811 GCF_024139225.1 Suncus etruscus
ACCCCCAGTCTTCAACCAAGCACAGATGATGCACCACAACACAGAAGTCTCTCTGTGGGTGCAGGGGAGAGGGAGAGGGAGAGGGAGAGGGAGAGGGAGAGGGAGAGGGAGAGGGAGAGGGAGGGGGAGGGGGAGAGGGAGAGAGAGAGAGAGAGAGAGAGAGAGAGAGAGAGAGAGAGAGAGAGAGAGAGAGAGAGAGAGAGAGAGAGAGAGAGAGAACACCAATTATTAATGACAAGGACCCACAAATTCCAGACTTTCCAGAACTCTGACTGTAGGGGACCTCCAGAAGCTAGTGAAGGACTCAACCTGTAGAGACTTATTCCTTAACTTTACCCCCGGTCCCCTTCCCATCTTGCTTCCTTCTTAAGGCCCTCTTAATCTACCAGTTGGCCCCCCTACTTTGTGCTGTGCCCTCCCCATCATATGTGCTTTTTCTACCCTTGGTCCCCTTGAATATCCTGATGGTCTGCAGGGTGCTATGTGGCTTTCTAGTTGAGAACTGCTGGATTAGGTAGGTCACCTGGAAACCTGCTGTAGATTTAGAATCTTAGAGGAAAGCAATTCAGCGGAGTCTGTGGGGGCCCATTTGCACTTGAATAAATACCTGCACAGTCACTGCCCTGCCTTCTGACTATTTGCCCTTGGTTCCAGGGTGTCGTCCCCCCCCCCAATTACATGCCAGTAGACAACATATCTCCCAGAGTAGTGCCCACCGGGAGTGCTGGCTACAGTAGTACCCAGATGGGGGGGGGGGGTTGGTACTCTGGCCTCCATGGGCCTCCTATCCCTCCCAGAAGAGGAACATGACATGAGTGAACCACCAACCATCAGTGCAGATAGGAGAGAAGGTCATGTGAGACCTTGGTCATTTGACTGTGTGGCACTCAGGGCCATGAGTAAATGGGAAGGGTCCAGGGAAACCCTGGGTGTGCATGACTTAAGTGAGACTCCTTTGCAATCATTGCACGTCACCTGAGAGGGTGACTTATTGGAGATCCTCATTTGTCAAAGGGGACCAAGTATCCACGCTTAGGCAAAGTCTATCAGTTTGCCTCTCTCTTTGAGTCCATGTAGGTAGACCTTACTGGAGATCCTACATCTTGGGGAGCAATGGTACATTGCCTCCTCAATCATTGCTTCCCAGCTTTTTCTGAAGCTGCAGGGCTAGTTGACCTGGGCTGACAAATCCACATTGAGGTACTTTGGGCAGAATAAATGAGTGGCAAAGATTTTGCATGTGGCTTAAATTGAAGGATGGCTACTGAGAGGTGACTGCAAAATAGAAGTATTAAAGGAAATAACCTGCGCTGAATATGATGGTTTCCATCCCCCCCCCCCCACATCATGCAAACACACGAGTGATGACTGAGTGAGAATCCATAGGTATAGCCTTCAGAGGTGTCAGAAAGAGAGAAGACGTGGAGGTTCCCTCCTGGGGACCTTCCTGATTCCCAAATATGGCTCCCAGATAGGTCTGGAGCACACTGGTTCAGCCAGCCATGTTGGTTTCTATAATCTGGGTGCAGAGATCAAGTGGCAGTCTTGGGCTACTCCACAAGCACCATGTCCCCACCCGGTGCTGGGTTTGACTCTTAACATATTCCTTATCTCCCCAAGTGATCTTTCTGAGCCTGGCCATGACTCACCACAAGAGCAAATTGGTTTCAGCCTCACAGTCACTCCAGCAGCTCAGGTCTCACATTCAGGACTCCTAGAGAACCATCACACAAAAACTTCTTCCGTACAAAGAGATCTTGAATGACTCTATTGCAAAAGGCATTATTCTGGGCAATGGGGATAAAGAAAGCAATGAACATGAGAGACAAAACAAGGTTATGTTCTAACTAGGGGATGGGGTTATGGCCTTGAGTGGCTTCACGTTCTGGAAAAACAACAGGAAGTGGCTCTAACCAGTGCCAGGGTTGTTGGGTTGTGGGGATTTGTGCATTGTGCAGCTTTGTCTGTTTTTCTTCACTTCCTACAGTGTAATCTGAGGAGTTTCTTTCTTGGTGGGAGAGGTGCGTATTTAGTTATGATCAAGGTTTACTCCTAGCTCTGCACTCAGGAATCACTCCTAGTGAGCTAGGGGACCATATAGGATGCTAGGGATTGAACCCAGGTCAGACCTGTGCAAGGCAAATTCCCTACTAGGTGTACTATCGCTCTGGCCCTTCTTTTTTTTTTTTTTTTGTTTTTTGTTTTGTTTTTGGGCCACACCCAGCACTGCTCAGGGGATACTCCTGGCTGTCTGCTCAGAAATAGCTCCTGGCAGGCACGGGGAACCATATGGGACACCGGGATTCGAACCAACCACCTTTGGTCCTGGATCGGCTGCTTGCAAGGCAAACGCCACTGTGCTATCTCTCCGGGCCCGTTCTGGCCCTTCTTAATGAATGAGTTTCTTTGTGTCTTGTGTACGTCATCTATAAGATCATCTCTATGGTGGATTTAATGATAGAGCCGAGTTTATTAACTGTGAAGAGCAAGTGAAATGTAGTAAGATGCTTACATTACTGCTGACGTAGAACGAGCAATCCAAGATATCCACTGCCATTGTCATCATCACCATCTTCTCCCATTACTGTTTTGAGATCTTTATGATTTCAAGATTGCCTGTATAGTTGTCGGTATCATCAGCCAATGTAAATAAATATAGAGCAGGGAGTACAAAGGATCACAGAACTGCAAAGGAATGAGCTGAGTGGGCTTTGGACAGAATTCATTATTGAGCATTTACTGTGTGCTGGGCCCAGAGCTCACATGAGGAATGACTCGCTCGGACATACTCTTTTCCTTCCTGAATGCTCTCCTCCAGCAGGGGACACAGGCACTGAAGAGTGGCTTCCAGTATGCAGACACAGACGGTTGGCCTCTGGGTGTCAGAGAAGTGAAAGCCCAATTCTGGGGGCTGCCTGCTGCTCTCCCCGGAAAACAGTCTGCAGATTTAACTGGTGGGGGATACACAGCCGCTTCACTTCTAAACTGGAACTCTCCCCCCATGTGCTTTTGGGAAGCACAGATGCCTTGGCGCTTACCCTTAACAATAACAGAGATTGTTCACAATTATGAATGGTTTGGTTGACTTCAGCTCCAACAAAACCATGAATCATTTCATAACTTCTGAAATTGCAAAGAAATAACAAACACTCAGGCTCCAGGAGGGGGGAAAAAGAAAAAAAAAGGAAAAAGGACATTCTGGAGCACCAAGTTATCCAGATTAAAATGTGTGCCATCCCTTTGGTGTTGATTTAATAGTTGTGTACAGGGCCTTCTAGCAGTGGGGAAATGCCACGTTCTGGGTCTCAATACCTGGGAGGCTACTTGTGTGGTCTCGTTGCTTTTCCCTCAAGCAGGCTGCTCTCACCCTCCCTTCTTCAGCCCTCCAGAGGCTTCTAAGCATGTTTCTGCATTTACCACAGTCTGAAGGCGCGAAGACAGGAGATGCTGGGTTTCTCATGGAGCCCTGGCACAGGCACTTTCATGTATGTCTCCCCTTGGATTTTCCCAGTAAACCTGCTAGATCTGGTGTTTGTTTTTGTGCTGCTGGTTTTATGCCTCTGTTTTTAGATAGGGGTCTGGTCTACTCCTGATGATGATGATAGTTCAGGGCTGGGGCCTGATGGTTTCATTCTTGGGTAGGTACTTCTGTGCTCAGGGGCCATGTGGTGTTGGCACTAAACTCAGGATCTTGCACATGTCAGGTGTTCATCACTTGAGCTTTCTCCCTGGCTCACCAGCTGAGGGTCTTTGCTCTGGAGGCCTGGGGTTCCTAGGATTCAGTATGCAGACTGAGTATAGGGAGATATGTTTGGGCCCCTGCAATGCTCTGGATCACTCAGGGTTGCACCCAGCAGAGATGGGGAACTTTTGGGCCATACTTGATCATGGTCAAAGGACCAGGTGGTACTAGGGTTCAAGCTCAGGTTTCAGTGAATGTGCCCCTACCCACTGCCTCTCTCCCTGGGCCTATGATGCTTTTAGTTATTTATTGAAGCTTCTCCAGCAGTGCTGAGGGAACTGGATGAAACTTGAGACCACTACTGCTCATCCGGCCTGGCAGTGCTGGGCACCCAATAGGGACATGTCCCAAGGTACTAACGGGCCATGAATCTAACTCCTGGCCTCAAGCATGCCAACATGTCTGTTACCCTTTGAGCTGCTTCCAGCACTAGAGATATGGCTTTTCGTTGTTTTTTTGTTTGTTTGTTTGTTTGTTTTTCATTTAATTTATAAGGGGTGTGTGTCTGTGTCTTGTGTGTATTTAATCAGAAAATATTTTATTTACTAGAGAAGCTCTAGGATTATGGGGTTTAGGTGAGAGATCTCCCAAAACAGGATTCCCAGGAGCTGAGAATTTTAAAAGGTGGGATCAAGAGGCAAGAGGGCAAGTGCAAAGACACCTGCCTTGCACACTGCCATATTCAGGTTTCATTCCTGGCATCCCATATTTTCTCCTGAGCTCCATCAGTGATCCATGGCCACAGAGTCAGCAGTAAGTCCTGAGCACATCCAAGTGTGCCCCCCAAACCAAAGAAAAATTAATAAAATGTGGCCAGAGCAATAGCACAGTGGGTAGGGCATTTGCTTTCCACGTTGCCAATCCAAAGTTTGGTCCCCAAGCCATGCAGTAGTGATTTCTGAACACAGGACCAAAAGTAACCCCTGAGCACCACTGAATGTAACCCCCAAACCAAAAAAGAATATAAATTAATAATTAAAAGTTGGGGCCAAGTGGGTCTGTCTTTCTCCTCTTCATCTTGCCCACCCCCCAGTCTGACAGTCTTTAAGGTGCTGACAGGCCTGCATTTGAGCAAGTCTGGGGTACAGATTGGAAATTTCTCTTCTTGCTTCACCTCTAAAGGAGAAAGGAATAGCCCTGAGTGTTCTGGACGGATGAACCCTGATGGTTTTGGCCTCACCTTCATGCTGTGGCATAGCTGATTTCCAGCATTGTGCCACTGAGACCAAATTGGTGACAGGGCACAAGCCTTCTTATCTCTCTCCTGTCTGGCCAACATATTTCAGTCTTCAGTAGGAAGCGTGTCACTGTAGGGAGGCCTGAGGGGTGAGGACAAGGTAGTGGGGTATTGGGACTTGACGGAGGGAAGCAGACACTCTGGTGGACGGTGTGGTGCTAGAAGGTTGTATGCCAGAAACCCTGCCTTTATTAGTATTGCAAGTTGCTGTGCCTAAAAATAAAAATAATAAAATAATTCATATATTAGAAGGTTAAATAAAAAGTCAAAGTGCACTCAGATGGATTGAGAGACAGGCGGAAGGCAAGTGATTGTCTAGCCCGGCTCCTGCTGTTTCTGCTCTGAGCACTGCAAGACAGAGAGGTCTAACTCGGCAGCCACCAAGGAAGTACTTGCAGACACATTGTGCAGAATATTGCCCCACATACTCGGAGCTTGTTTATGGTGGACTGGAAAACACAGACAGTGACGTGGAAGAAGATAAACGTGTGCTGTGTTTCCCAGTACTCAGAGGAAACCACAATTAGTGTTGTGGTGCCCATACTCCAGACTTCCTGCAGTGCATGTTTGCTTTTAAGCAGAAACGAGTATCCAGCTGAGCACATAATGACGTTCTTGCCCCTTGTGCTCAGTGTGCCCCTGAAGCCGGCCCCAGCCTAGCAGACACCTTTGTGCATCCTTCTCTGTGTCCTGGGAGCCCTTTGCTTTCGTTCCTCTCTCCTTGCTGCCGTCATCATCTTCATTGTCATCGTTGGAGCTGGGAAGAAAACGCACTTCACCGCTGCCACACGAATGTGCATACGGGACACCATAGAACATCCTGCTTGCTACCACAGATGCTCCCTCAGCACCCTCCTGCCCTGAGCTGTCACTCAGAGCATGCCCAATATGCCAGCCCTGCCAAGGGGAAGGTCAGCTCTGTAAAAGGTGCTGCCAGCTTTGGCACTGTGGAAGCACAACGACTACCTAGGTGCTACTGAGATGCCCTGAGCATGCATTGCCAGAGAACAGCATGTCCCAGCAAAATTCCTGCAGCAGTCAGAGCTGCACTCCTCTCCCCACCCACACCTCCTGCAGAGACAAGGAAGGACCAGGGTACCTTCTGGACAAGCCTTGTCTCCCCAGACACAAGGCACACTGTGTCCCGTGTGGCACTGCCAGCTCAAACTGTGGCCCTTAGGAGTATATGCACAGGAGCCTGACTTCTGCAGGTGCTGAAGTCACTCAGTGTGTATTGTTTGAGGAAAAGTCCATTTCATATGAAGAGCAGGTTGACGCCCATGGAAACTGCTGCATGAACCCAAGTGTTGGGACCTCCAGTGTTTGTCGATTATCCTCAGAGTCCAGTCTCAGCATCTCTTCTCAGTAGCTGCACCATTGTTATATCTTCATTAAAGACACCACCTATGTGGCCAGGACATAGCAGAGGTCCGTGTAGCATTTGGGGGCAAAGGGTCATCTCAGCTCTGCCCCTGGGCCTTCAGAGGAGGGGCCAGTCTCATTAAGGGGCACCTGAGCCCAACTTTGACATAACCTCAACTTGACCCCTGATGGAAGGTGAAGAGGGCAAGAAAGGAGTGGGAAGTGTCATATACATGCCCGAATCAGGGTGCAGCCAGCACCATCCTCATCACATCTCAAAGCCTAGAACAGGGCAGGCCACAACTAGCACACTTTAAAACAGTCCTTTAAAAATCATGAGGCTCCTCAGGTCCTGTCTCAGTCAGCCCCGCCTGTCTTGGGCTCAGGAACTAGAACTCAGACTCATCCCTGCTGCGCCTCTTGCCTGGCCCTGGGTCTTTCTCATGGAAGTTGCCTGCTGCATCATGTCTAGAAGCAGCAGAGGAATCCTGGTCACCTTCCTCAGGTCAGTGTCCCGTGGCAGTTTGAGCTGAGTGTGTTTGTTCAGTGGCATCCTCCGTGGTCTCTGGCTCTCTGAAGAGATTCGAGGCTAACCTAATCCTCACTCTGAGGCAGCTGGTTGTTTCTTGGGAGTCCTGGCAGGCCATGGTGTACTGCCCACTCTAGAATTGTGCTGGCTACCTTAGACTCTGGATCTCCCTCCTCTGTTGAGCCCACGGGAACACGGGGCTCCAGAAACTGGTATGCGAGGCCCCGAGTCTGATTATTATTATCACACAGTTTCTTGAGCAGTCCCAGATGTAGCCCTGGTGGCTCTAAAGACCCAAGCAGCATAGCACTTCCCACCTAACACTGGCTCCCTAGATATGCCCCCTGAGTAGGGTGTGGGAGATGCCTCAGAAACACACAGGCCAGGGAGACTGTCGCCTCCAGGTTCTGCTTTGGTTTGGCTCCTTATAGAAAGACCAGCCTGTGCAGAAATGCTTTTGGGGGACTGGGGGTCCCGCTCTCAGCTACTTTCGATGGCACTCTGCACTCCCCTCCCCCGCCCATTCAGCACTTTGCGAGGGACAGAGTATACTTGCTGGTACTACAACAAATAAACCCAAGCAGCAAAGCTGGGGATGAGGCTCCCCTTTTCTGCCTACTCAGCCCAGTATATAGTGCTGGAGGCACTGGGGTACTGACCATAGTAAGTTACTTGGTCACTAAATTGTGGGTCAGGGGAAGCTTCTTTCTCTTCCAACTAAGGAGAGAATTTGATTCAGGCACCAGGATATCTTTAAATGCTCTCTAAGGCTTCTAATTTCATTTTTTTTTTCTATTTGTTTCCCCAGCCAAGATGATTTTATTTTATGGTTTTACTTTCAGTGTACTTGGGGCTGGGGAAGTGATACCATATACCAGGCACCACATCCCCTACCACCACCTTCACCAGGAGTGGGGCCCACAAGTAAACTAAACACATACACACAAGTAAAAAGAACCTGATCATTCAACAAAACTTCCTTGATTAATTAGGAACTGCAGATTGTTGTTTTTTAAATTCAATTAAATACTCTAATATAATTGGCAAAAAAATAGAAATTTCTGGAGCCATACCAGAGATAATCTATCTACAAACAGTACTAGTGTATGTTCATTAGACCATTTGTTAAGCTTGGTGCAGGCAATCTTTGCCACGCAGTCTTTGTACAGAAAATCAATACAGGAAGGAAAATAAGAAATATGTGTAGAAATTTTCTGTTTCAAGTGAGTGTTCTTCCTTTCTCTCAGAGACCGTCTTATATTCTAAGTAAAATTTGTCCAGTGTTTTAGGCAGTGATATAAATTTTCTTTTTAAAAAATAAAGTGCATTTCTTTCTAACACAGCCCAGTAAACTGCTCACCCCATGTGGTAGCCATTGTCGGGAAAGTAGGGGTACTCTGGAAAGGGGGCATACATCCCTGAGTGAGTATAAAGGATTGAGAACTGTGAGATCTAGCCAGCTGCTCCCCTCACTGGCAGACCTGTCCCTTCTTGCAAAGGCATTTTGGTGGATCATGTCACTCACGTGAGCTCCTGGTTACAGGCCTATGGGAACTAACCATAGCAGTGGTGTTGTTCACTGGCAGATGCCCAGAGCTGAGCCATGGGGAGAGGCCATTCATGCTGGCTTGCATTCCCCTGCGAACAGGGTATGGCTGCTAGCCAGAGTGCCAGGGAACAGTGCAGTCGCTTGGCCCACTCTTACCCTAGCCTTGGACACCTAGCAAATACCAATGGCAGATGTGCCTCCTACTTTTATTACATACTGGCACATCATCTGGGTCATCTCACAGGTTTCTCTTAATATGAGTCACAGCAGTAGCGATAGCATCAAGAGATGAAGAAAAAAGATGAAAAAGCAAACAAATGTTTTCTGAGTAATTCCCTGCAAAATGATCTATGGGCCCAGTGTGATCTTTATCAAAATTTCAGATTCTGTCTTTGTAGAAATGGGTATGATGGTTGTAACATTCATGTAGAGAGCCAGAGAGGTAATACAATGGGTAGGGCCCTTGTCTTGTATGAAACTAACCCAGTTTCTATCCCTGATACCCCATATAGTCCCCCAAGTTCTCCAGGAGTGATCCCTGGGTGGAGAACAGGAGTAAACCCTAACTAAGCAAGAGTAAGCTCTAAGATGTGGCCTCAAAGGAGAAAAAAAATGCTAAAATTCATGTCAATTCTTTATCTTGCACAAGGCCAGTACTAGTCCAAGTCCTGCATATGGTGCACTGAGCATTGCCTAGAGTGATTCCTGAGCAGAGACAGGCATGAGCCCTGAATAAATCTGGGTGTGACCTCAAAAGATAATAATAATGAAATGAATAAAAGATAAAATTTGGGCCAGGAATGTAAGTACAACTATTAGAGTGTTTGCTTTGCGTGTGGTTGACCCAGGTTCAATCTCAGACACCTCATCTGGTCCCCCAAGCATGCCAGAAGTGACCCCTGAAAGCGGAGTAGGGATAAGTTCTGAGCACTGCTAGGTATGACACCCAAAACAAACAAGCAAAGCAAAATAAATTGAATACATAAAAAATACATTTATGTAGAATTTCAAGAGCCCAGGATAGCCAAGGAACCACAAAAATGAAAGCAACAGCAGGGCTGACAGCTTTTGGTTTTGGACATAGCTTGCTCACTGCATGAAGATGTGATGCTGCCCAGGATGGACAAGAGAGCAGTGGAAGACTGGGAGTCTAGAAATAAACTCAGGCTCAGCGGCTGGCTTAGTTTTGACCAAGATGTCAAAAAGGTCTGTGGGGTAAGAGCACTCTTTAACAAATGGCCAAAAGCCAAAAACAGGTGTTTACCCAACACCCTGTAAAACATGAGCTCAGAATGGATCAAAGACCAAAGTGTAAGTGCAAAAGCTGTAAGACATAGAAATAAGTCTTTATGCGTTTCATGAGGTGTTCTTGGCTGTAGCTCATAAAACCATAATCAGGAAGAGGGAAAAATAGATGAATTGGCTTCATAAAAATGTTCAAACTTAGGCCATAAAGCAGGCAGGGTGCTTGCTTTGCACACAGCTGACCTAGGTTTGATGTCCTTTAAGCTTCCAGGATTGATCCCCGGTCTCAATGCTAGAAGTAAGACCTAAGCACTGCCAGGGGTGGCTCCAAAAACCTAAAGACCAATCTATCTCTTCACCCCCAATAGTGTTCAAACCTTTTGTACTTCAAAGGACATGTTTTTCTTTCCCGTTTGGAAAACTTAACCTTTGTGGGGGGTGGGAGGTTGAGGCCACACCTAACTGTGCTCAGGGGTTATTCATGGCAGAGCTGGGGGACCAGATGGGGTTCATACATGCCCTGCCTGCTGCACTCTCTCCTGCCTATGAAACATGACTGTTTTAAGAAATCTTACTGTGCTTTTTTGGGGAGGGAAGTAGACATTAAGTGAAGGAATTGCTGTTGAAACATTATATGCCTAAAACCCAATCATGAATAATTTTGTAATTTCATTGTAATTTTGTAATTTAAACTATCTAAAAAATGTAAAAAAAATATTTTAAAAATCTTACTGTGGCTTTAATTTTTATTTATCCAATTACTGGCACAGTTTTAAAAATATAATTTTATTACATAATTTAAAAAATATGTTTTATGTAGGCACTGTGGCTTACAATGTTGTTAATAATAGAATTTCAGGCATATAATGTTCCAACTCTGAACCTACCACCAGTGTAGCATCCTTTCACTAAAGACCCAAGTTTACTTCCCACCCACCCACCCACTTATTTATTTATTTATTTATTTAATGGGATGCTGTGTTTACAGTGGTTTGGGCTCTTGCAGGTTCTGCATACAGTTACTCACCCCTATACAACCAGAGTGTCCATGGACCTTGACCAGTGCCCCTGTGTTGTCACCAGTTCTCCTCTTTTTTCCCATGTGCCCCTTTTTCCTGGTCTTCTCATTTCTGTTGTCCAGGGCCAAGTGTTTGCCCACATTTGATACCTTTTATTTCTTCGTTTGGATACTCTGTATACTATAATGAGAATAGCCAAGACCGGAGAGATAGCATGGAGGTAGGGTGTTTGCCTTGCATGCAGAAGGACGGTAGTTTTAATCCCAGCATCCCATACGGTCCCCTGAGACTGCCAGGAGCAATTTCTGAGCACAGAGCCAGGAGTAACCCTTGAGCGCTGCCAGGTGTGACCTAAAAACCAAAAAATAAATAAATAAATAAATAAATAAATAAATAAATAAATAAATAAAAAAGAGAGAATAGGCAGTATTTGTCAAAGGGCATCTTCAAGAAAATGCAGAGACAACTCAAAGGAGCTATTTGCAACTCAAAGCAGATATTTGCAACTGGTATATATGATAAAGAATTTGTATCCAGAATATGTGAACATCTCTTACAAGTCAATAATACAAGTCAATAATCTCAGATTAAAAATGGACAAGTGATCCAAATACATACTTCCCCAAAGATGAAATGCATATGGCCAGTAGATACATGGGAAGATGCTCACCATTATCAATTGTCAGGGAAATGTCAGCCAAGGATCCAGACTGGGCCAGGGAGATCTCTAAAAACCTGAGAGGCCCTGTGTGTGACCCTTAACATAACACTGCATGGCTACTGGACCCCAACAGCATCATATCATCTATCCTGAGCATTGAACTCTCCAGCTTGGTTGACCAAGTGTCAATAACAGTGGCCCCAGGTGCTTGGGACCAACCACATTTGCCCCCAAATAAAAGGAGATACAACCAGTATTGGTAAGGGTTGTGAAACAAGAAGAAGCTGGTGGGTCTGTAAAATGGTGGAGATGCTTTGGAAAGCTCTATGGCAGGGGTCTCAAACTCAATTTACCTGGGGGCCGCAGGAGGCAAGGTTGAGGTGATCCTTGAGTGTAAAGTCAGTAGTAAGCCTTCAACATTGGGGGGTGTGACCCAAACAACTAAAACAAAACAAAACAAAAAAAGATTCCTCTAGGGCAGGGCCACAAAATGTTGTATGGAGGGCCGCAAACAGCCCGTGGGCCTCGAGTTTGAGACCCCTGCTATGGGAACTATCAGGTGGATCTACCTGGTGTTACCTGTGACCTACTCTGGCTTTTTGACCCTCTGACTGGGAAACAGCACCAGACAGACAGAAGGGTGAACAATATTGGAGTCTCATTCAACTATTGAAAAGGAAGAAAGTCCTGACACCTGCTAAAATAGATGAGCCTTAAATGCATTATGCTAAGTGAAAAATGACAGCCTCAGAGACCACATGCCCAGTCATTCTGTTCCTGACAAAGAGCAACTGGACAGAGAGTTAATTACCTGTTGTTTAGGTAGAGGGATGTGCATGGGTGTGCAACAGCCAAAGACTATAGGTTTCTTTTCGAAATAGTAGAAATGACCCAAATTGGAACTGGTAGTTGCATTTACTTGTGAGTAAACAACAATAAAAGCATAGAACTGTAACTTTAAATGAGTGTATTGAATGCTAAGTGAATTGTGTCTCCAAAAAGCCTCAACCACAGAGTAAATGGGCCAAAAAGATAGTAAGATGCTTTCCTTACATGCAACTGACCCCACTTTAAATCCCCACCACCCTTCACTTGGGGTGTCACTCCTGAGCACAGAGCCATAACTAGCCCCTGAATGTAGCTGGGTATAACCCTAAAACTAAACTAATCAGAGTATCAGGCACAGTTCTAACCTCTCTTTAAGTTTGCCCTCCACATTTGTGATCGAAGGCACCAGTTTCTAAACAAGTCTCTCCAATATGATTTTCATGGAGTAAAATGTGCTTGCAGGGGCAACCTCCTCCATAGGAGCCTTAGGAACGAGCAAGGAAGCTCTCAAACAATGTTTATTTGATAGAAAATAAAACCCTTTGAGTTTGTTCCCAATGATTATTAGTCTAGAGTTCGGGAGATTATGGAATAAGAAGGGCACTTGTTCATCCCTGAACCTTGGTTCATCCCTGGCACCCCAGGTCCCCTGAGAATCACTAGGTATGCCTGAAAACAAAATGACTTACTAGTCCAAAGAGAGTCGGTATCTGTGGGCACTTGGGGTGCAGGTGATGTTCAGGGAGGTGATTGTGGGGTTGTTGATTCATTCTCTGTGGTGCCTAGACTCAGTTTGCATAGACGTACTCTTCACACACAGCCTTGACACTTCTACCCAATTCAGGCCTTTGAGGAAGGAAGCTTGTATGGGGCCTGAAAATCTTGTTTAGGCTCAGAGCAGGCATTGCCCTAGGAATTGGGGGTGGCAGGAGAGGAGGCATGCGGGGGTGTTTCTGACCTAGCAGGAGGAGATGGAGGAGATGGAGGAGGTGAGTATTTCTGAGAGGGAAGATCTGGTACTAGGAAACCAAATGCTAGGCTCCCCCCCCCCCAACCCCCACGAAGGCAAAGGGAGAAAATGCTAGAAGCAGGTTGGATTGGGGCTCTTGGCTTGGGGAGAGTATCAGGTGCTTGAGGCCCAGGGGAGGGGAAGGTGTCCTGGAGGAGCAAGCATTTGAACTGGACCCTGGGGAATCAGCAGAATCTGAGGACTTTCTTTGTCCAAGCACGACGCCCAGAGAACAGATGGCACAGTTGGGACTTGGGCAGTCCCCAGTCCAGAGGCTGGGGTGGTATTTCCTGTACATAACGAGGGCACCCACTTCTCTCACCCACACCATTCTAGGGCTGCTGCTGTAGACAGCAGCTGCTCTCTGCTCAGACCAGCTGGAAGCCTGAGCAGTGCCTCCTTTCCAGTAGCATCTGCCTGCATCTGCTTCCTTTTGGGCAGCCTTCGATGACCAAGTGACCTCTGGGCACCAAAGTCAAAGAGGGGTAGAGTGGCCTGTCATTTTCCCCCACCTCCCAGTTTCATCCATCTGCTTAGCCAGCATTAGCCCTTCTGCCAGCGAGACTCTGCATGGAGTGGGAGAGAGAATGGCACACAGGGCTGGAGTAATTGTACAGTGAGTAGGGCCTTGGATGCAGCTGACCCAGGTTCCTTCCCCAGCACCCTATACAGTCCCCTATCCCCTGAGCACTGCCAGGTGTGGTCTAAGAAGCAAAAAATAAATAAATAAAAGTGAGCCACACTGAGGGAACTGTTGGAGGAAGGGGCCATGCACAGAGGAACTGTATTGTCAGGTGGGAAATGTGACATTTCATTTATCTATGGGTGTTGTACACCCTGTGTGCTCAGGGGATAGGAATCGCTCCTAGTGGGCTCAGGGGACCATATGAGATACTGGGGATTGAACACTGGTACCTCCTTACAGGGCAAGCACACTCACTACCTGCTGTACTATTGCTCTGGTCCCAAAAATATGTACCATTTTAGGATAACTTATAGTAGAGATTGAGAGAGAACAAAAGGACCTCTTTGCGATTGCAGAGCCCCCTCAACACTTTCTCCTGACTCTCTGGATATCTCTGCAGGGTCCCCAGGTAGGTCAGGCACAAAAATCAGGTCTGCTGTCTCTCTGGTTCAGTCTTTGTTCCTTGCAGACAACCTGCTGTCACTCACCCCATGCAGACTGGGAAATATGACTGATTCCACCTAGCCCTCCTTGTATGCCCTTTGGCACCTGCTCCTCTGGGCCCAGACCCTCCTGAAGCAGCCATATGTGTTCTCCCAAGCTCAATATCAGGGCTCACACCCCCAAAGTGAGCCATCTGGTGTCCCCAGCATAGGGAGGGCCCCTGTCCTGTGGACTGTCTGTTCACGGCCACATTCGCTCGGGATCCAGTTACAGGAGGCCCTGGCACCACTGTTGCCCTGACTGGGAGGATTTCTGGTACTGGATGATCAAGGTCAGGGTCGCCTGACAACACCTTGGGATGGGATGGGGGATAGAGAATATGTCCATGAGTAGAAGGTCCTTGCCCTCCACCATCCCTGCCCTCTAGTACCTGCTGTGGACTGCATTCTCATTGTCGCAGCCCCTCAGTTCTGGGTCCTTCAACCCTGTGCTGCTGCCTCCACCTCCTTGCCAGCTCCTCCTTCCTCTCCTGCAATTTCCCCATCAACAGCCCTCTGGGCTCTCCTCCTTGAACGTCACACTCTTCAAAAAATGGAAATAATTGCTGTTGTTGGTTTTCTAGGTCACCCCTGGTAGTGCTTAAAGGGCCACTCTCAGGCTATAGTGCTTGGGGGGGTCACTGCCAGAAGTGCTCAGAGGAACAAAGCTGCACTCCAGTGTCCTCTGAGATATCACCCCAGCTCCTAAAAAATTTACATAGGTGTCATATTCTGTACTTCTGGGTGTGCTTTTAGGGCTACTCCCAACAGTTGCTAGCCACATAGACCTGCCCGTTTCAGATTGGGGGCTGGCAGGGGTGTTCAGGCTCACCCAACTTTATACATACCAGGCACATGCTCTGCCACTTGACCCCTCCCTGCAAAGATATTTTGTTTGTTTTTCGGGTCACACTGGGTGGTGCTTGGGGGAGCATGCAGTCGAACTCAGATGTGCCTCAGCCCTTTGAGCTCTCTCCCTGACTGAAAACAATGCTCCTTTAAAGACCAAAAGTTAAGTTTGTTTGTTAAACCAGTGAACAAAGTAGACCTGTGTTATGCAATGTTTTGCACATATAAAAAGAACCTATGTGGAAACTGCAGAGGCACGGCTGGGCTCAGACCACTCCACATGCCAGGATTTCTGGGTCTTTGACTGGTATGGTGGGGGCTCTGGGCAGGACAGCTAGCCACAGGTCCCCTGGGCTGAACTCCTAGTCCAGGGGGCCAAGATCCCCCCAAACCTGGTGGGTCTTCAGGGCCACGCCTGGTTAATCGGGCCCTGGGGGGAGGGGGGGTAGAAATCCCGCCCTATGCATCCCAAAACTGCAGAGGCACGGCTGGGCTCAGACCACTCCACATGCCAGGATTTCTGGGTCTTTGACTGGTATGGTGGGGGCTCTGGGCAGGACAGCTAGCCACAGGTCCCCTGGGCTGAACTCCTAGTCCAGGGGGCCAAGATCCCCCCAAACCTGGTGGGTCTTCAGGGCCACGCCTGGTTAATCGGGCCCTGGGGGGAGGGGGGGGAGAAATCCTGCCCTATGCATCCCAAAACTGCAGAACCGCGCGGGGGCGCTTCGTATATTAAGAGTATTCCTATTGTTATGTTACGTTTTACGTATCCAGAATCTTTATTTTGTATCGTGCCCTTTCCCACATCCCTACAAAGCTCTTTTTTATTCCTTTACTCTCTATCCCCCCCAAACATCTCTAATCTACATTACTCTTTTTAATCAGTAGTGTACAAGCGTTATCACAGACCAAAGCCGTGCATTGTGTGTAACAACCCAAAACTGTTTCAAGATACATAAAATGGATACGTATTTCTTTAGAATATTTTGTTTTTTTTCTCTGACAGCTATAATTCTTACTAAATGTTGTCTTATATAGTGATGATTCTAACAGCTTTTCTCCTTCTCTTTTTGAGCTGTTTAACAAGGAATCTTAGAGAAAGAGTCCCCCAGATTAATGCTTATGATTGAACCATAATTGTTCTTATCACCCCCTTATGGGCCAAGAACACCACGTGGCATTCCTCCTTTTTTGCATAGGCACATTAAAATGGGAAAATACTATACATATAAATAAGATCCTATCTAATAGAGATTGGTACAGACAAATCTTATAGTGCAAAGGGACCTTACACCCTGAACATTGACATAACGACCTGGCACAGACCTCAGAAGAAAGGCCATTTCCCTGAACCAGGGAAGCCATCCACAAAACATCCAGGCTGGTCTATAGCATCACCTGGAAGCAATCCTCTACCAAGGAAGACTCTACACTGCTCAGACATTGTCCTGCTCAAAAGAGACTTCCATTAACACTGAGAAGACTTAACAACAACAACGATTTGCTTACAGGACAGGGCTCCCTGCATTGCCCTTTGATTGTAAGGTGAAACCAGAGGACGCTCCACATCCTGACTTCAATGTTGGATATACAGATTCCAGGATCTTAAATACAGAAGCTTGATACCAACAACAGAGACTGTGTGAAAAATATAAGTGTGTTGGCACTACAGACAATGTCTTGGATTGGACGATCTAGCTTGCCCGGAGCCTAGAGTTGGTCTTGTGCCAGGAACCTTCAGGGATCGGGTCTTTTTGTATTTAGGCCAAGGTTATTTCTTTCCATGTCCCTCATATTTTGGTGGGCCTATGCAAACAACAATTGCCACTCTAACACCATTTTTGCTGTGCTCCTTTGACTCTAATCCTTAAAAAGAACCTAGTTAAGATTTGAGGTCAACTTAAGCTAATATGCATGAATATGGAAATGTAAAAAAAATGCTATGCCTGTAATGTTTAAGGAGTTATGTAAGTTTTATGGCTTTAGATTGCCTTGTGTGCTGTTAAGAAATATTATAGTGTGTTACAATCTTAATGTTCTTTGGATGAAATTTCAAAGTTGGGATATCAGCAAGGGGATTTCTGAGAATTATGTTATGTATTGTCCTTCCACTGTAACTTTACCTTGTCCTCTTTCTTTGCATCCTTGTTCTCATAATTAAAAATAAAAAAAATTAAAAAAATAAAAAAAGAACCTATGTGGGCCAGAGTGATCGCACAGCAGGTAGGGTGTTTGCTTTGCATGTGACCAACCCAGGTTCGATCTCCGACATCCCATATGGTCCTCCTGAGCCTGCTAGAGGTGATTTCTGAGCACACTGCTGAGTTTGGCCCAAACAATACAAAACAAAACAAAAAAAGAACATATGCCATCGATATGAGGTCTTGTTAATCAAATATTCATTTTGCCAAGTTAGATCTTGGGGCTCTAGCCCTTTCCCTGGTCATTTTCTCTTTTTGTCCCAGCCTAAATTATTACTGACATGCTCAGAGAAGCAACCTTTGCTCTGCTCAGCTCAGCTCCCCTCTGCTGCTGCCACAGGATGCATGTAAGTGCATTCATGCCGCATGCACACACACATGCATACATACGCACACTGCTCTACACTGCCCACAACACCTGAGCTGGACTGCATGACCCTAGGAGCAAACAGCCACCAGCGGGGCCCCCACCCCCCACTCGCCATCTGCTGCAGCTAGCAGTTTCCTTTACCTGGAATCACCCTGCCCACATGTCCTCCGTCTCCGCCTGTCACACCCACCTCTTTTGCGAGGCCGCAAAGTGTCATGGTTTTCCCAGGGCTGCTCCTGTTTTCACCAGGAATTGTTCTCCCTCCTGCTCCATACCCTTTAGAACATGTCTGGTTCTCTATCCTTGTACTAAAACTGGCATTTGGCCACTCTCTGAAGTAGTCAAATCTTATTTTGCACTCTGGACTGTAAGCTTCTTGTGGACAACCCCCAGGACCTTGCATTTGTGGGACCTTGAAGAGCATGTTAAAACTCAGAGGTACCTGGATTGGCATGAGGTGAATGGTTCTCCAAAGCCCAGCTCATGTTGTTCTGAAATCTTGGCCCAGCTACATATTTGTCTCCTGATGGACGTAGCAGCTCCTTGAGCAGGAATGTGGTCAAATCTTGATTGGCGTCGACTGACTGGCTGAATGCTTGCAAACAGTCTGCCTGGGAGAGAGGGGAGTACCCAATTCAGTGCTTTCTCGGGCAAAATGCTGTTTAACCTGTATTACTTCTTGATAAGGAAGCCTAAGCAATGATATTTGCAAATTGCAAATTAAATGCCATGTGAAGACAATGCAATTATGAGGTTGACTGTGCATTTTCACTCACCCTGCAGAGGGTCATGGCACTGGGGGAGTCATAGATAAAGCCTGGGAGCTCTGTAACTATCTCAGGGCATGAATATTTCTGAGGGAGGCGGTGCCTGTAACAAAACCCTTCCATGCTTTAAGCATCATGCTAAGAGGAATCTTTCTAGTCCTTTGAAACAGTTTTCAACCATCTGATATGTTTGCCTTTTAATTACATAGTCATAACAAGAAGTTACCAGAAGGAATTATCCTGTGCCTCTCTAGGCCTGGAAATAATCAAAGAAGCAAAAAAATGCACATGAATAAGAAATAATAAAGGAGGAATCTGAGTAAGAACATATACTAAAGGACAAGAGAGGAAGCATAGAGGGTAAGGCATTTGGCCTATGTGGTGCTTGTGTGCAGAGCCAGGAGTAAGCCCTGAGCAATGTGGGGTGTGACCCCCCCAAACTAAACAGAAAATGAACAAACAAAAATAGAGCACATAGTCCTCTTGTGCCCTGGGAAATGCCCAGCAGAGTGGCTTGTCCGTATGGTGGGAAAAAAATCACTCAGGCTCCAAAAGAAGGCTCAGCTCAGTAAGATGAGCATGTAAAGTTCACTCCAGGGGGAACACAAAGCATCCCTATATAGTAAGGGGTGCCTTCCAGAGAGTTTCTGAAAAGTCATCTTCATTCTGCCTGTAGGACTCACTCATGAAGTCAATCTTTTATTTGGGGGGGCACACCCAGAGGCATTCAGGGGTCACTCCTGGCAAGCCCAGGGGACCATATGGAATGCCAGGAATCGAACCCGGGTTTGTCCTGGGTTGCCTGTATGCAAGGAAAATACCGTACCTCTGTGCTATTGCTCCGGCCCCTGAAGCCCATCTTTTGCCAAAGATATTGGAGGTGGCAGATTTTGCTTCTCTACTGTAACATGCCCAGACCTGTCCCAATCTAATCTCTTGTTTCAATTTTATTTTCTATGCTGCTTTCTAGCCCATACCCTTTTTTTTTTTTTTTCTTCCACAAAGAAACACACTTTTGCCAGAAACCTAGCTGGACAGACTCTGAACATCTACTGTTGTGAAAGCCTCTCATCCAGAGCAGCAGGCAGCAAAAATAAATAAATAAATAAATAAATAAATAAATAAATAAATAAATAAATAAATAAATAAATAAATAAAAATTGTCCTAGCAAAAGAAGCTGGTGCAGAAGTCTGGGTACAAACCATACATGCAAGAGCCCCTTTTCTTCCTGGCACCACATGGTTCTCTGGGAAATCTGCCCCACACATACACACAGCAACTAAGCACATGCTCTGGGGCTGTTCTGTCTTGAGAGAAGCAGCTCCCAGGCCACAAAATGAGAATCTGGCACAGGCAGGGGGCTGTGAAGAAAGTGAAGCCCCAAATATGAGGGAGAGAGGAGCAACTGCTTCTGAAGCAGGTGAACTAATGGCAGAGGCGAGGAATGTGTGGAGTGGGGGAGAGTTTCCGTGAGCAAGAGCAATGTAGGCAAAGGGCAGCAGCCCTGAGGTGGGGGGATGTTGTGTCCAAGTATGCATATGTGTGTGTGTGTGTGTGTGTGTGAGAGAGAGAGAGAGAGAGAGAGAGCGAGAAAGAGAGAGAGAATGTGTGCTTGTGAGAACAAGTGTGTTTCCACATGTGTGTGCATGCCAGTCACTGAATTAGGGTGTGTGCATATGTGTGTCTGCATGTATGAGAGTACATGTGTGTCTCCATGTGAGAGCATTGTGCTCACATGTGAGTGTGTGCATGTCTGTATGTCAGTATATGTCCCATATATGTGTGTGTGAATGAATGAGTTTGTATGTTTGTGTGCATATGTGGGTGGTGGTGGGGACTGAGGTTAGGAGAGGGGTCTGCAGGTTGTTGGAGTGTTTGTTCTGAGACACCGCCTTTGAAGGTGATGTGCATCCTGGACACTTGGGGGGGTGTTGAAGCTGTTGAGGAGAGAAGGGATTGGGGGAGTGGGAGAGTCATATTTTGGTTCCACTTGAAAGTAAAGGATATGTTGGCAGGGTTCCCTCCCTACTGAAAGAAAGAAGAGTTATGGGTGCATGTAAGGTTTGCAGTCGAGTTGCTGAGGGGTGGAGCTATTTCTTTAGGCACCAGGTCAGAGGTTTGGTCTGGGCACTTGAAAGCAAACAGGCTTCTGAGTTCTGGGCTTACACGGTGGCGACTCTTCCTGCTATGCCCACAGGTGACTTACATGCCACTGGTCAGCTCTGTGCTTCAGAACTCATGCCTACTATGCCAGCTACCCTGATTCCTGGCACTGACAAAAAATCCAGTGAGGTACCCAGGTCAGGACTAGTAACCAGCAAGACCTGGGCAAGATCCAAGAAGAGCTCACATTGAGTTTGCAGGCCAGATGGGGGGTTATTGGCTGTAAGCCCAGAAATCCCAACTCTAAAGACAGTGATGCCACACAGAAATGGTTGTCTGAGATGTCAGGATAGGAACCTTCCAGGTCAACTTGAAGCCATTGGGGATCCCCTCTTTATCTTTTTTTTTTTAAGGAGGATTAGGGTTACAATGGGCAGTGTTCAGGGTTTACTCCTGACTCTGTACTCGGGGCACTCCAAGTGGGGCTCGGGGGATTATATGGGGTACTGGGTCTTGAACCCAGGTTGAATTTATACAAAGTAAGTGTCCTACCCATGGTACTATTGCTCGGGCCCTGGATCCTATGTTTCTGTTCTTTGCTTCAGCCACCGAATCTCCAAGTGTCATGTTTTCACCCACCCACATGCAGGGAACTGAAGGGTCTGACCCCTTCCTATCTGAGAATATGTGTGCTGGACCTGCCCCATGTCTCCCTGACACATTAGGGTCATGTATATCTTCTTTTGGGAGGAGGATGATTTGGTGGAAGGGGCTGAAGGGCTGAGGACCAGGAATTGCTGGGGATGAATCTGGGTTGGCTGTTGGCACCTTAATCCCCTTAACATGCTCTTTCTGGCCCACCTGTTTCTTACACTTGACTCAAACCAGAGGGTTGGAGTTGGACCAGGAGAGGAACTTTGAACAATAGGACCCAGGAGGTACTTGGCCAACAAGGAAGAGAGGAAGCATGGTGAGTGGCTTGGCCTCATGGAGGGATTCTTAAGAGGATTCTGTACTGAGCAGCTGGAAAGTTTTCTGGGAAGAGTAAAATGCTTGAGCTGAGCCACAGAGAAGCCTACAGCTAGACAGTCTACCCATTAGCGGCTGAGCTATGTGATGAGTTGTGTATGGTGTTAGCTGGAAGGAAAGCCTAAAAGAAATCATAACCCCAACATTCGTTGGGGGATAATGAAGGATCTTTACAGCAATTCTTGAAGAAGCACAGATCTCACTCAGAAGGCTGCTACATCTCTCTCAGGACAGGAATTTCTTTTATTTTACTTCATTAATTTGAGAGGTCCACAGCCCACTGTGCTCAGGGCTTACTCCTGGCTCTGTGTTTAGGGAACAATCCTGAAAGTGTATAGGGGACTATGTGGTGCCAGGGTTTGAACCCTGGTGGGCTGTATGCAAGGCAAATGCTCTCTCTGATGGATGGTCACTCCTTCCAATGTCAGGAATCCCCGAGGAACATGTAGACCTCGTAAAATAGGCACTTGAATAGGCAATGGATGGAATAAGCAAGGATCTGAGCCGTTCTGCTGGTAGCAAAGTTGGCAAACTCCATTCAGTTCTGTTCAAGGCCTAGCTTTGAGGCTGAGTCTTGAGAGGAAGTGGAGTAGGCAAGAGAGAGGGCAGAGTGTAACCCAAGGGAGAAATAGAGCCAGAAATGGACGTGTTCTAGGGTCATTCCTGTTTTTATGTAGATTTTGTGTGAGACCTCTTGGTTTACATTAATAAAAATTCTACCAACGTGGCCTTAATGAAACAACAGCTTATCAACACCAGTCTCTGTGAAGTCCAGATGCAAGGCCTGAAAATATGCCAGCACTCTGTACCTCTTCTCTCTTTCTCTGCCTCTATGTTCACTCACCTGGGCTCAGCTCTCAGGGGCAAGGAAGGTTGCTGCAGACTCAGATTCAAACCACCTCCATGCTGGAAGCCTCCTCATTGGCTTTCCCTAAAGAGCGTCCTTCCACCAATCATGTGACAATGGGTGGGTTGGGGACGGTAAGCAATATGCTCACACACTCCACCTAAATGACATTGACAGAGCCTGGGACAGGCAGCATGCCACACTTGTGATGCTGGTGGAAAGGGGGTAAGAAAGGACACCCTACAAATATGGAGGTCCATGGACTGGCTAGCATACCTTATTTCAGTACCTCTTTCCATGGTTTACAGTCTGCAATAAGTACCTTCCTTCAATCTCGAGATAACCCAATAAAGGCAATCAGGTAGAAAGTTGAAATGATGAGGGGTGAAAGACCCGAGCTCTTTAATGCCATCCAATCTGGAATAAGGCACCCAGATCTCTCACCCCCAATCACCCCTGGGCCACAGAGTTGCCTTTCTTTCACATTCACTATGGGAGAATTTCTTCAGACTGCACAAATGAAATCAGACTGAAGCATCAGCTCAGGGAATCACCATCCTTTGAAGGCTTGTAGTATGTAAATGACACAATGAAGAACATCATTAAGCTCAAGGGCATGTTTTAATAACACTTAATTAACTTTAACAAAACAGTCAGCAAATATTTTCTCTTGCCAAGATGGATCCCTAGGAAGAAGGGTTTGTGTAATGGAGCCCCAGGGGGTCAGGTACTAGGTGGGGTTTTCTAACAGCTCCTCCTTGAAGATGGGCTGTGGGTAAGTCTTCTCACACCCCTGCCTTGTGTCCTTTTGTCAACAGGGAGACCTTTGTCAGCATGTCAGATTGTGTGACAGACTCAGTCTGAGCCACTGACCTGGTTCTGTCTGCCCACCTTCACACCCCCCCAAAATAGGTCTTGAACTCTGCTTCCAGTTGGACACCATTCCCTTTGATAGATTCTAAAGCAACTTATTGCCTCATGGGCACAACCTTCTGTATGGAAGGAACAATGGAAAGATGTGATGGAAGAGATAGAACATCAAGAAAGGACTTGCCTTGCATGCAGCAGTCCTGGGTTTGATCCCTGAGCACAGAGGCAGGAGTAAGTGCTACGCAGCCAGGTGTGGCCCAAAATAAAATAAAACAAAAAGAAGTAATGGAGGGGCTGGAGAGATAGCATGGAGGTAATGCATTTGCCTTGCATGCAGAATGTTGGTAGTTCGAATCCCAGCATCCCATATGGTCCCCCGAGCCTGCCAGAAGCGATTTCTGAGCATAGAGCCAGAGTGTGTTGGGTGTGACCCAAAAACAAAACAAAACAAAACAAAAGTAATGGAGACTATACAAAATCCTCTTTCACGCCTGAACCCCCATCCTCCTATAGCAAGAAGGGCAAAGAGAGAGAGAGAGTTGCCATAGTGAGTCTGCTGAGCAGGCCAGGCCCTGTGCTTCCAGTTCATTGAACACTTATATGAAGATTCTAAATAAATGATGGATAACCCGTAGGGCCCCATTAGTTACTAGTCTCTGCATAAGAGGACCAGCTGGAGCAGCTGCTGTCAGCTCTAACTCGGAGTCCCCTAGATGGCCACAGGTGCAATACTGCTGCCATGGCCTGGCAAACACAGACTCCAGGGCTGTACTGATCCACCTCCGTGGGGTACCTGGAGCAAGGCAAGCAGGGCTAGCCCAGGAGGACATTATCACCAACTGAGGCCTTTGGCAGCTGGTTGATTTTTGTTGTTGGCTTGTTTTCAGACCACACTTAGAAGGGGTCATTCTTGGCTCTGTGGTTAGGGATCACTCCTGGCAGGGCTCAGAGAACCATATGTGATGCCAGGAATCAAACCTTCATCAGATGCATCCAAGGCAAGTGCCCTACTCACTGTACTATCTCTCAGGCCTCTGGAGGCCAGGTTATAGAGAGCCCTCTGTTGATTTTCTTCCATCTGTGCCTCTGGAGTGAGGAAGCTGCTGAGGCAGCCTCCTTGTCCTTCTTTGCATGTGGCTTTGGGTAATACAGCTCCTTATGCAAGCAGAATGCATGAGATAGACAGTGGCAGAGCTGTTCCTGGTGTGTGCCTAGGTCTCAGTCAACCTCCACCATGTCCCTGTAATTTTGCTTTGAGCTCCCAGCCCTGATTACCCTGTCGCACTGCACAGAGACCCCATAGGCCCTGCCAGCCCTGCCCTCCCTTCTTCTTCCAGTTACACCCAGGAGAGAAGCACCCTGGCCTACCCTGACCCATAGCTCCTAGGGCCTCTGTAGCATCTACACTTCCCTGTGGAACCAGGCTCTAAAGCTGCAGCAAGGACTGACACCAATACGCATGCCAGGTGCCAGGACTCAGAGGACAGCACTGCCCCCGCCTGACCCCTGGGTGTCTCCTGAGATAGTGGCCGTGGCAGCGTCCCTGGAGCCATGGGTCTGAGTAGAGATCTGCGTCACCCATATGGGCCCCAGTTCCAGCTAGCTCTCCCACAAAGGCTCCCTGGATGCCCCGGAGGGTGGTTCCAGAGTCTCTCACTGCCCTCACTCTCATAATTCCTACTGCCTATGTGACTTGTCTTATCACAGAGATTAGCAGGGAGCCTGGTGGGGGTGGTGTCAAGGAATCCAGTTTAGCACCTCTGCAGGCCTCCTGCTGGCTTGTGACCTGGCACAAGTCCCATACTTTTTGTACACTTGCTGCTTTTTTGCCTGAGAGATGGGGAGAAGGGACCCTTGCTTCCCCTTCACAGGGACCAAGAGACAGGGATTTATTGCTGGAGAAACTTCTATAGAAAGCTAGTGGTGAACTGGAGAACTGGAAGTGCTCTTTTTTCTCCTGGAGCAGACATTGGACCCTCCTTTGTCCATGCAGTGGTGAAAGCAGCACCGATTGGCTGTCATTGGGTTGAGTTCTGATCTGAGGGATGGGCTCTGTGACTTCGGAGGCTACATGCCCATTTGTGGTGGCAAGACTTGGGGAAGTATGGTCAACACAGTAGGATGGAGGCTAGCACAGAGTCTGACTGGGGATGGGACAGGAACATCGAGTTGGCCTAGGATGGAGCATTCCACCAGTCAAACAGAGCAAAGCAGCACTTGATTAAACTTTTAGTTTTGTACTAAGCCCAGAGGGTGCTGGAGAGATTGCAAAGCAGGTAAGACATTTGCTTGAATATGGTTGAACATTTGTTTGAACATGACCAACCTGAGTTTGATCCCCGGCATCCCATATGTTCCGTGAGCCTTCCAGGAGTTAATTTCTGAGCCTGGAGCAGGAGTAACCCCTGAGCTGTGGCCCAAAAACAAAAAATAATATATTCTGGAGCCATAGTACAGCATGTAGGGCTCTTGCCTTGCACATAACCAACCAGGATTTGATCTCAGGCTTCACAAGGTCCCTCAAGCCCTACCAGGAGTGATCCTTGAGCACAGAGCCAGGAATAAGTGCTGAGTATCACCAGGTGTGGCCCTAAAACAAAAATAAAACTAAATATTCTGGATCCACCTACCGTACCAATTCTCTTATTTATTAGAATCAGCTTCACACAGAGACTATAATAGTCTTAAATATCCAAATGTCGAAGATTATTTTAGCTCTTGTTTTATAACTTTGAGATCATTTTCCCTTTTTACAGCATTTGATACTAGTAAAAGATGATGGTAATTAATAATGGTAGCTTCCATCAGCCTCTCCTAGCAGTAGGTTTTCATTGAAATAATTTCAGAATGTCACAGTTGCTGTTGAGTTTTGGTAAATAAATTTTATTTTGTAGAAGTAATTAGCTTCTATTCTGGTTTTTAATTAGGAATGTTCTAAATCTTACCAAGTGCCTTTTCAGCATCTCTTCATGTGACCCCGTTTTGTGGTTGCCGTGGAGAATTCTGTCAAACTCCTTCAAATTCTCAGACTGAGCAGCTTTAGTTGTAACATGGGGTTTGATGGTGCTGTTTTTTTGGTTTCCTTTTTTTTTTTTTTTGTTACTAGCTTAGATTAAATAATTAAAAATTATTTCACATTATTGGAGGCCAGAGCAATAGTACAGTGGGTAGGGCATTGCCTTGCACATGGCCAGCCTGGGTTTGATGCCCATCATCCCATCTAGTCCCCCAAGTGCCATCACCCCTACGTCTAGAGCCAAGAGTAACTCCTGAGCATCACCATGTGTGGCCCCCCCAAAAAAAAATCTTTTTTCACAGTTTATCATTGTCTTGTTATCATCTTCTCAATTTTTAGTAATTAAAGATATAGGGAGCAGAAAGACAGCCCAGAGGTTGGGGCACATGGCTTGCATTTTCAAGACCCCAAGTTTGATCCCCAGTACTTCAGGTCCTCCCCTTACCACCACTGGTTGTAGGCCTAGTACCCAGGCACTAGGGCACCAGGGCACCATGGCACTTAGCACCACTGGGCCTGAGAACTTTGTCAGAGCTTTGAACCATCCATCCCTATTGAGTGTATGTTCCAGAAAGCTCTCCAGGTCTTTGAGCACTGCTGGTGAGCCCCACCCCCAATCCCGGCTTCATAACATTCACTGGGGAGCAGTTAGTCTTTATTATAATGTAGCCTCCTTGGAGTCATGGAATTTTCTGTCTCTCAGGGTGGGACCAAGTTCATGGATTGTGGAGCTGTTTTTAGGATTTTATTTATCTTTGGGGCAGTGTGGTTGCTGCATTTCCTTTCTCATTTCTCTGCTCTTTGTACATTTGCTCTTTCTTCCTTAGTCTCATAAAACTGTCTTTTAGGTTTCTTTTGTGTTAACTTAAACATGCTACTATTTTACTATGTTTCTGATAAATTGTAGCCTCTCACTTTACTGTTATAGGTCCTTTTGTCTTTCTGTAGTTTCTTAGAAAGCCTCTTAAATTCCTTTATTTTTCCTCTTTGCCCTCTGGTCACAGAATCCAGAATCCCCTCTGAGCAGGAATGTTTGCTGTCCCATGGGAGCCACAATGAAATAGTCTTTTTTGACTGCTTTCTGGATGCTCTGTGGTTTCCTTTTGATTCCCTCTCAATTCTAGAATGATCTAGGAGTGACTGCCTTCATTTCTAGGTCAATGTGTTTCTTATCACTTCTAAACACTTCTAATTTTATAGATTGTGATTAGAGAATGTGGTCTATAAAAGCTTTCCTTTGTTAAATTTCTTTAGGTTTTATCTCTGCCACACAAAGCATAATCAATAAATGGTCCGGATCCTAAAAATAACCCATTCTCTCTGCAGGAAATAGAAGGCCCTGCTGGTTTCTAGTAATTTCTGTTATTTAATTAATTTGTACTTACAAGTTTATTTTTTGTTTTTGGTTTTTTTTTTTTTGGGTGGGGGTGGAATTGTTTGTTGGCTTGTTTTTGTTTTATGGCCATACGTGGCATTGCTCAGAGACTATTCTTTGCACTGTGCTCAGGAGTGGTTCTTGGCAGTGGCCAGAAGACTTATTTAGTGCTGGGGATTTGAACCATTATGGCTGGACTTTATGACAAGCACCTTACCTCCTGTACTGTCTCTTCAGCCCCTTGTTCATTTTTAAATTTTTACATTTCTTGTGGCACTGTGAGGGGGGTGAAGAAGGGGGTGTTCTTTTTATGACTGAAACCAAAGTACAATCATGTTTGTAATCATGGTGTTTAAATACAGATATTATTCTTAATTTATTTATTTTTGGTTTTGAGGTCACACCCAGCAGCATTCAGGGGGTTACGTTCAGAAATCTCTCCTGGCAGGCTCGGGGGACCCTATGGGATGCTGGGATTCGAACCACGGTCCTTCTGCATGCAAGGCAAATGCTTTACCTCCATGTTATCTCTCTGGCCCCTAAATAAAGATATTATTTAAAAAAAAAAACAAAACTCAATCTGGAGTTTCAGAGCACTGGATTAAATACAGGTGGATTAAACACTGAACTAAACAAACAAATTTACATTTCACAAACAATTTTCCATCTTTCATTCTACTTTACACAGTTACTTTCTCTGCTGTGTGTCATGCATGTAAGTTTATCTTGGTTGTAACTTCTTCATGGTGCTAGTTTTATTGTTATCATTCTCTTCATTGTCCTCTGCAGAGTTATTAACTAAAAACTTCCCCTAATTCCTTTGTGTACTTCTGCTCCCTCCAGTTTGCGTTTGCCTGGTATCTACGTGCCTATGTATTTATCATTCACATTTTTCTTTATTTTGATTTATTTTTGAGAGTGGGGTGTGTGTGTGTTTACAGTTTGAGACACATCAGCTCTCCTCAGGGGTGTGTGTGTGTGTGTGTGTGTGTTTACAGTTTGAGACACATCAGCTCTCCTCAGGTGTGTGTGTGTGTGTGTGTGTGTGTGTGTGTGTGTGTGTGTGTGTGTGTGTGTGTGTGTGTTTACAGTTTGAGACACATCAGCTCTCCTCAGGCACTATTCTGGCTTTGCTCAGGAGTGACTCCTGGCAGTGCTCAGGGACCCAATGCTAGGGATTCAAACCAATGTGGCAGTTGCCTAAGTCTCATGCAAGGCCTTATCTCCTGTACTCTCTTTCTGGCCCCTTGTTTATTATTATTTTTAACTCATCTTCTATCGCTTCATGAGAAATTTCATCCTTTAAGCGATGAACTTGATTTTATTTCTTCCATCTACTGGTATGTTTTTAATTTCCTTTTATCACTATCGCTGTGTTTTTCTTTTGTCTTGTTTGCACTGGTTTCATGGCGTTGCTTTGCATTTCAGTTTTTTCCATGTCACTTTGGACGGGCTCTACTTTTCCATCTTATTAAAGGTTACATTCTTTTCCCCTTAATTCATAATCAAATTCATATTGCCTTACTGTTATTTAAAAACAAGATAACATGAAATAACCACTTCTCCATTCATTTTCTCCTGTTTTCCTACCTTCATGATGAGGCTTTCAACTTCATTCCCTTCTGCAGATGATTCCTTCCTTACAGGGCTTTCAGGTTCCTTTTTTCCCCCGGGATGCTTTTGGTTTTGTCAGGATAATTGAATCTTTTTAGCTCTGAGCTGGAGTTGGAATTTCCCTCTCTGAGTATGTCCCTTCTGTGTTCAGAGCCTGTATTTAACAGAGGCCTTCCCAGAGAAACCCTCCCACCCTATCCTGCATTAAGATTCGGTGTGCGGGGAGAGAAGGAAGCTAGTGTTTGAGCCAGTTTGTATCCTTATCCTCATTTCCTGGTCTGTTCACCTCCATCTCTTCTCTCCCATCTGGTACCTTTGTTTGCTACTTTAAGAATTCTCGGGGCCGGAGTGGTGGCAAAAGCAGTAGAGCATTTGCCTTGCACATACTGACCTAGGACCGAGGTTCTATCCCCCGATGTCCCATATGGTCTCCCAAGCCAGGAGCGATTTCTGAGCGCATAGCCAAGAGTAACTCCTGAGCATGATCGTATGTGTGTGGATGATACATTCTGTAAATTCTTGCAAACCTGAACATTGTTTGGCCCTGAAGAACAATGGCATAGTATTTGTTGAGCGGCCCAATTCATTTATCTGGCCTCCTACTCTCAATTATCTTAGAGATCAAAGAAAGTTTTTTTTTTCCCTTTGAATTTTTTTTTTTTCCGGATGGGGGCAAAACCAGCTGTACTCAGGGCTTACTCCTGGCTCTTTACTTAGGGATTACATCTGTCAGTGCTTGGGACCTTACGTGATGCCAATAATCAGAGCCAAGTCAGGTAGCAACCACTATACTATCTCTCTGGCCCCATCTTTGGGTTTTTTGTTTGTTTGTTTTTAATTTTGGAGCCACACCCAGTGACACCCAGGTTACTCCTGGCTCTTCTTAGAAATTACTCCTGGGATCCAGAAATTACTCAGGATCATATGGGATGCCCGGGATCGAACCCAGGTCAGCTGCTTGTAAGGCAAACACCCTACCTGCTGTGCTCTTGTTCTTGCCTCCATTCCTGGGATTTTTTGTTTTGTTTTGTTTTTGGAACATACCCAGAGACACTCAGTGGTCACTGCTGGCTATGCGCTCAGAAATCGCTCCTGGCTTGGGGGACCATATGGAATTCCTGGATTTGAACCACCATCTGTCCTGGATCAACTGCATGCAAGGCAAATGCCCTATTGCTGTGCTATCATTCTTGGCCCCTTGGGATTTTTTTTAAGGCTTTATATTCTTCCACCAAATTGAGGAATTTTACTAAGGTAACCGACAAGTATGTCTTTTCTTGTCATCCTTCTGGAACTTTGCGAGCTCTTTTAATCTGCAGACTCAAGGCTTTTTTTTTTTGCCTAGTGCAAGGGAATCATGCTCCTTAGTTATTGGCTGTTCTCCATCATCTCGTTTCTTCCTCTAGAAGTCTCACTAGTCCCAAGGTAGATCTCCCAGGATCTGTCCTTCAGATCTTTCTTTTTTCTTTTTCCTTATGGATTCTCTTTACTGTTTTTTTTTTTGTTTTGTTTTGTTTTTTTTTTATTCTCATGGATTCTCTATTTTCATGCCATTTTTTTTTTAACTTTCCCCAGCAAAACTTTATTTTGTCATATGTTGCTGTTTCATGCCATTCTTTGAGCTAATTTTATTCCCCTTTGTTTGGCCTTCCAACTCACTAATTCCCATTTTCAACACAATTCTCCTACTGTAGCTGGAAAGGCTTTGCATGACTGTGCAGAGAGTCTCCAGTGTTGGCCCTGATGGATATTAGGGCCCTTATGTTTGTATTTGTCTTCTGAAGTCACTCTTCTTCACCAAGTGTGATATTCTGCAGAGATTCCAGGGCACCTTTGGAGTGTTCTTTCTACTTCATCTGGAATCAAACCTGGATCAACTGCATGCAAAGCCAAGCACCTTATATGCTGTCCTATTACTTCACCCCAAAGACCACTTTTTTCAACTTCTTCTCAGAAAAAGTAGGGCTGACACTCAAAACCGCTCTTCCCTTCATTAGCCACATGGAAGGTCCATGGGTGTCTTTTGGGCAAGTTTCTCCCAGTATCAGAAAATTTGAATGCTAAACTCTGAATACACAGAAAGAAGTTAGTCTCTGAGTAGAAGGGAGAGTTGCCCAGGCCAGTTTTTCAATCTTTTCTCCCCAATTGGCCCTGTCTGCACAAAGGCATTGTTATTCCTCAGGCTGGGAGGGGATAGTCTCTCAGGACACCATGCTCCCAGATTCTCCACATCTCTTGTTGCTGGGGGATCCCTTGAGACTGGTTGACTCCCTGCCCTTTTTCTTCATTCCTCCCTGCACTGGCACCCTGAACTTCTGACATTCTCTGTAACCCCTTTTCCATTTTCTCCACTTGAACCAGACACAGGAGTAGATTTGAGAGCCACAAAACCCCAGTTTTTATGCAGTGCAGGCTAGGCACCACACCCTCTGCAATAGTAACAGGGATCCAGGGATAATCAAATCCTGTGATGGGAAAAATTCTGTTTTTTCCCCCCTTTGGATTTTTTTTCAGGTCTTCTGATTATGATAAGTAGCTTAAGTTTGGTGTTACTATGTCTTTGACACCTCTTTAACACTTATTAATAATCTCCCTTTTAAGAAAGAATGAAAGGGAAAGGGAGAAAGCTGTCATGTTCAGACTCCAATATACAGCAGTCATCAAATTCAGCCTGAGTGAGGGAGGTTGGATGGGGATCAGTAGTTCCTTGAGGGGGACCGGTTTCAGCAATGTCTCTTGAAGTGGAAATGTGGTCCATGGTTGGAGCCTTTATGCAACCCAATTCAAGGATTGGATTCTTTTCTCCATACCCCTGGGCTGGTACCTTTTCCACTTGCCAGCTAAGTGCCTTTCCACTGGCGTTCCCACAAGGGATGTTTCCCATCGCTCTGGGGCAGCTTCTCCATAGCCAAAGACCACATGATTGTTATTAGCTTTCCATGCGTCTGACCAAGCAGCGCTAAGTGCAGACATGGACCTTGGCCAAGCTCGCAGCTGTGCGGAAACTTCTGGTTGGATGTGCCTCTGTGGGATGTGGGGGGGGGGGGGGCGACTTGATATCTTCCAGCAAGACTGCACAAATGATGAATGTACCCGGAGTCCATTCAATTCGTTGGTTACACTTTCTGTGCCCATTCTTGGGGACTATCCCAGTCCTGGCTGCTTCCCAGAGGATGACACTTGAAGTGTCTCTGAAAGATGATCATTCTGCTAGGAACAGGTGACTGAGGTCATTAGCAGTTTCTTTGTAGAGGACACATGGCCAGGGCCTGTGAGTCACTGGAGGCCATACAGAATGGACAGTGAGGCCCAGAAAGACCACTAGGCATATCTGAGTCAAGGAGGGGCCAGAAATCAGTCTCTTCTTATGAGGATTCTTCTGATTTATAAATATTTAATCAATTGAATAAAAACATAAACAATAGCAAAAAAGACCAAAGACCAAACAAAATCCGTTTATTCCTGGCACTGGTCCAGGCTTCAAGTGGCCAGAGTGTGGGGCCAGTGGTGGCTTCTTGTCCCCCTTTCATTGCTGTGAGATGGGGGTAGAAGAGGACACAGCTTCAGTATTCAGTGCCACTGTTTCTTAGCTCTGAGATATGGGCCTGGCAACCAGCTGGCCCCTCTGCTTCAGTGTCCCTTCCTGTAAAATCAAGATAACTTTGCATCTTACAGCTGTTTGTTTTTGTGGCAGATTAATGGAGATTTGCAATCAAGTGGCCCCTACTCGGCATTTGCATACCAGACACTATATCCTCCTAGTGATATCTGAGAAAATGGGGAGCATGAAGGTCTGTCACCTTTCCTCGGAGCCCACATGTCTACAGCCAGAGTCTGTCAACCCCTGACCACTCCCTGCTTCCTTGCCTGCCTGTGCACCTACACATCCTGGGAGCTCTGACATCAGTACCCATGGGGGAAACCCCCAGTCCTGCACTGTGTCCCCACTCTCCTGAGGCTGGAAGCAGAAGGGACAGACTGGTATTGGTTGGGTCATTCCAGGGTGTCTGTGCAGCTTGGCCTATTCCTGAGAGTGCTACTCACTTCCTCTGACTTGATGGAAGCTGTTCCTTAGCGTGGAAAATGCAGGGGCACAAGCTCTTCCTGGGATCCTGGGACTGATGAGCGCTGATGTGTCAGACTCTCTCCGTGCTGAACTGCGGGGAAACTGCATATTCACCTATATGTGTGCACACTACTGGCCAAAGAGCCTCAATGATGGGCACTGGTAACAGGCACCAGTCAGCAACCTTGTATGTGTTGGGTGAGCTGGGCCAGCCCACTTCCCGAGATCTGGATCAGTGTCTGGCTGTAGGTATCTGCCTCTTCTCCCGGGCATCCACATAGCAAAGGCCATACAGTGGCTGCCGAGCTCAATTCTGCCCCCAGACTGGAGCCCTATTGCTGTGCCTATCTTCAATGCCACAGTGTCCCTGTACCCAATGCCACAGTGCCCCTGTACCCAGTCATCTCTTGGCACAAGTGACTTCAGACTGTGGTCTGAACCATTGGCTGTGGTGGCCATAGCATCAGAGAGAGTGACACATGGTAGGGGGCACACTAGGCAGTGTCCTGCATTCCCTAGGACTGAGCTTAAGTGCCCATCTCTTTTTCATCCTGCCTGTAACCCAGGGCAGGCATGTGAGTGCTGAAGGTGAGCTGGCAGGGTAGAAGCTGGTGCAGGAGACCAAACATTAGTGTGTGATGAGGACAGAGCTCTCAGTACCAGGAGGGCATGGGGAGGGGGGCCCAGATGGGGGTTTAGGGCCTGGTTGGCCACAGAAGCCCCAACCCCATGAATTGGACCCATTGTTGCATGTAAATACCCACTACCATACTCCCCGTCCCCACATCTTTCCAACTGGTCACCTTGTCTCTCGCCAGTCTAGGTTCTTTCCTTTGTAAAGGTGCTAGGCCATGAGCATTCCTCGGAAGCTGGGTCTGCTGGGTAGAGGGGGCATGGGCTCTGGGGACACCACTGCTTTCTTGGTGTTAGCTCAGAATCTGGCTTGGTCTTTGTAGTTGTTGCCAAGATGAGAGTATCAGGAGGATTAGGCTTAGAGGTGTTGGTTTAGTGCTGGGGTTTGAGAGTCACTGGCCAGCATCTTCTACCCCAGGACTGGGATGCAGTGAACTGTGTAGTGTTGGGACAGCAGGCTGTGTGCGTCCCCTCAATTCTACCTGAACTCTGGTGAGGAGAGTCCAGCCGAAGTGAGAGTCTCACCAGGGACGGGGGGTCTCCTTGTCTTTACTGGAAACTGGTGCCAACCAATTACCACTTGGAATACCCTGACTTCTGGCCACAGTGGCTCTGAAATGCATATAGGTAGGTACCCATGCCTGTGGCTCGAATTCAGGCTGGCACCACCAAGGAGAGAAAAGGGAGCAGAGCTGCCAAGGGCAGTTCCCACAGAAGGGGAAGGCACAGAGAGCTACTTGTGGCCCAGATCCTTCTGTGCCACAGTCACAGGCTTGTACAGGCCTGGCCCTAGCTCTGTCTGGTGACAGTTGGCATCTACCTTGCCTGCTTCTGGCCTGTTCCCTTATTAGAAATAGCATCTCCCTAACGGATTCTGCAAGTCACTATCACTAGGACATGGAGCTGCCTTGTATAGCTGAGACAGCAAGAGCTAAGGGCCTGATCTCCTTCTCCTTTGGTTTGGCTTCAAGCCTTTTCAAATAGTCTTCAAGGGGCCTGAACTATAGTACAGTGGGGAGGGAGCTTTCCTTGTGCTCAGCTGACCTGGGTTTGATCCCAGCATCCTGTAGGTTTCCCAAGCCCCGTCAGTAGTGTTAAACCTGAGTACAGAACCAGGAGTATCCCTGAGCATTTACCGGGTGTGACTCTCCAGAAAAAAATAAAATAGTCTTCAAAATAAATAAAATAGTTTTTCATCTTCAAGGCTGTCCAGAGGATCATTTAAGAACAGAGTCAGGAATAAGCCCTGAGCATTGCTGTGTGTGGTTCCCTGCCTTCCCCCCCCCCAAAAAAAAAAAAAAAAGGCTTTCTTACTATCAGCTCAGTGCAGAGATCACTCCCTGGTGTGCTGGGGGTACACCATGTCCAGGGAGCAGATGTGGGACTCCCACACAAGGAACATGTGCTCCAGCCTTTACACCTTCTCACCAGCCCTCAAGGACCTTATTTCTCAAATGGTATTTTTTTTTCAAGCGATACAACTTTTCCCCACCACAGTCCAAGCTGGGGCCTGGTCCTTTTTTAGAAGAGTGCAGCTCCTTTAGCTTTCACATTGCACCTCCAGCAGGCCTGGGGGCTCTCTGTCAGCTGCCTGCTTCTCCATCCAGTTGGAAATTCAATGCCCTCTTGGAGGTAGGATTTGAGGGGCTCCTACTCAGGCCATTGAACTTGAAGCTGGGGAGAAGATGCAAGCCCTGAATCCACCTGTCCTCCACTGGGATCAGACTAGATGTCCCTGTGCCCACTCATGATGGGGCTCCAAGCACTGGGGGCCACTCTGGGGCACAGTTGTCCCTCTCTGCAGGGACCGGGAAGACCTGGATTTGTAGGTCAGGGACCGAGATGGCACCAACCTGAGACAGAACTAATCTGCAGGCATGCCACCGACAGGCTCTGAGGTGGCCGCATTGGTCACTGAACAGGGTGGGCTGGACAAAATCCATTCCTGCCCCAAGAATAGGCAGTATTGGAACTGAAGAGGCCAGGACAAAGGATGGGAAGAGGTCCACATTTGGGCAGACCCTGCCCTGGGAAAGCACGCATGTTAAGGTTTTGGTTAGTGTTCAGGTCTGGCCCTTACTTCCTTCTTGTCCATGCCCCCCTTTTCTCTCTCATCTGTGTTCCAGTCACCATCATGTACTCTCAGAATTGCCTGTACCCTGGGCTCCTCAGACCTTTGCCAGAAATGCTTCCCCTCAGCTGCAGCCCAGGCCCCTCTTCCACGCCTAGTCCTCCAGCTTCACTTATACCACATTTCCTGGTTCCTACCTCATCCCTTCCACCACACACCGCTGGCCCTTTTGTTCTTTGCCCTGCTAACACCAGATTTTAGTGTCTCCTGCCCTGTTGGACTGGTCTCACCCCAGGTGCTGAAATGTACCCAGGCATAGTGGCTGTCAGCGGGCATGGAAGGGTCAGAGAGGGACAGGGAGTCAGTGGAATGGGAAGGAGGCTGTGGGCAGGAGCAAGAGCCTTGAACCTTGCCAGAAGGAGCTGTTGGGTCTCTGAGCCCTTTCTACCCCTCTCAGAGCTCTAGGACAGCAGCAAGGTAGCCTGACCCTGCCATGATCTCACAATACATTAGGACACCTCCAGTGTCCTGCCTCTGATCATCCAGTGGTGGTCACATCAATCATTCAGGCCTCTGGTCTTATAGCACTCAAGGTACAGGAAGCCAGGAAACAGACAGAGGTGATTCAAGAAACAGTGGTGTCCTATATGGTCACCAGAGCCAGGAACAATTTATGAGTGCATAGCCAGGAGGAACCCCTGAGCGTCACCAAATGTGGCCCAAACTCCTCCCCCCCAAAAAAAGAAACAGTGTCATATCCTTTATTATTAAGGTTGTAGTTGAGCAACAAGGCGGCAGTAAAGTTAAGGAAAGTGGTTCCGATGGACAGTTCTGCCCCTTCACCCCAACAGAGTGCTCAGGACCCTCCACCACTGATCTGGTATCACTTCTGGTTCATCTCTTCCCCCTCTCCCACCCCGACCCCACCCAGTATCTCCATCCCACAGTAAAAAATTTGTCTCATTTACACTGTTCCCTTGCTCTGCTTGTCTGCACATCACAGCCCTATCATCTGGTGTATGCACATATTTGTTTACTTACTCATTAATAGTATTAATAAACAACATTTTATATTAATCCATACCCAATATTAATATAATATCAACAATATAATATAAAACAATATTATGTTAATATGATATAATAATGATATTAATAATGGCTGCTCATGTACATAATTGTAACATTACACATACCCTCCTTCCCAAAAGATGCTGATCCCTCCTCTCTCACACACACCCCAACTCAACTGTGTGGATAAATTGTCATGTAGTTGTTGCCTTGCTGTATCTTCATGTCTCACATATGAGGATTGTTCTGTGTCTGCCCTTTCCCTTCAAACTGACTTCACTTAGCACAATAACGTCTAGTTCTATCCATGTTGCTGTCAGTTGCAAGACTCTTCTTTCTTAGATCTGCATAGTATTCCATTTTGTGTGTGTGTGTGTGTGTGTGTGTGTGTGTACACGTACCACAAGTTCTCAATTCATCCACCTGTAGTTGGGTTGTTTCAATATTCTGGTTATTGTACTATGTGCATTGATAAACATAGTTGTACATATATAATTTCAAATTAATGTTTGTGTTTGGGAATAGAAACTAAGAATGGTATTACTGGATTACATGGCAGTTCCATATATATATAATATAAACATGTATATTAATAATATATGTTATAGTATATCATAGTATATATTATATATGTAAATCTTCATATTGCTTTCCAGGAGGTTGAACCAGCCATCATCGGGTATTTGTCCACTTTCTGACTCAGTTTGCTCCCCTTGACACCCCAAGCTCCATCTATCTTGTAGCAGAAGACAGTGTTTTCATAATTTCTTACAGCCCCTTAGTCTTCCTTACTACTTTATGCTTAATTCTGGAGTATCTTCCAAGAACTGCCTGTTCATTGACAACTAGAGTTTTGTTAATAGAAGTGTGGCATCTACCTATTAGGATTTGAATCAGTGTGTCAACCTTGAGTTGGTTCAATAGGTTTTTAGTCTGGAGGTTCAATAGATTCTGAGAATCATATCCCTTCACTGCCATGAGCCAACCTTGTGCTGGACATGTATCTTTTAGTCAGCTTTCCCTGTGGAAAAGACTTGTTTCACCATCACACGTGGGGCCTTGTGCTGGGAACTTAGTTTTTATCATCAAATCACAGGTGGGCCTGATAGTCAAGAAAGGTCTCCAGCATATCCTATGGCCCCTTTGGCCTGCCATTCTGTGTGCTGGCATCTAACCTCATAGTCCCAGGCAGGTGACCATGAATGACTACAGTCCCTTCTCCTCACACTGTCACATCTCCTGCACAAAGCCAGGCTTCAGGGGTAGAAGGGAGGCAGGCAGAAGGTCTGTTCTTAGAGTCCTTCCTTTGGCTCTGGCAGGAAACCTCCTTTTGCAGAGGCATATTCAGCAAGGACCCTCAGTCTTGCTTTGACAGGACATGTGGCCTCATTGCTGCAAGGAGGTCAAGGGAGTGTGTGAGGGAAGGGTAGTAGGAAGTCAGAGTGTCTGGAGCACGTCTTCACATTGGTCTTTGGCTTTATTTCCAAAGTTTACTGGCTGTGGTGTCCAGAATTTCTGGTAGGGGCCGGAGAGATAGAACAATGGTAGGGCATTTGCCTGCATACAGCCGATCCAGGACGGACAGTGATTCAAATCCTGGCATCTCATATGGTCCTTTGTGCCTGCCAGGAGCAATCCCTGAGTGCCGCCGGGTATGACCCCCCCCCCAAATAAACAAACAAAAAAAAGTTCTTGGTAGGCAGAGACCCACTTCATAGGCAGTGAAATCTGAGGTGACATCGCAAACAAAATGAGACAAACAAGAAGATTTTGTCAGATTACTGCTGTTTGTTGCCATGGTTGGAACCTTGCCCTACAGTGCTCAGGGGTTACTCCTGGGGGCACTCAAGGAGCTCTGTGGTGCTGGGGTCAAACTTGGTTCTGCCAGTGCAAGGCAAACACTGACCCGCCATCCCTTCTCTCCTCATCAGAGTGGTCCCCATATACAGAATGACGTGCTTCCATAAAAAGTGATTTGTTCTTGGAACTGGAGAGATAGCATGGAGGTAAGGTGTTTGCCTTTCATGCAGAAAGACGGTGGTTCAAATCCCGGTATCCCATGTGGTCCCCTGTGCTTGCCAGGGGCAATTTCTGATCGTGGGGCCAGGAGTGACCCCTGGGCACTGCCGGGTGTGACCCAAAAACCAAAAAAAAAAGTGATTTGTTCTTTTATGGGAGTGGGTGCCTCCCAAGAAATACTCAGAGGGGTTCAAGGACTACTTTTGGTAATTGAGTCTTGCTGTGCAGTCCTGAAGGTCCAGTATGTGAGCCCAGGGGTACACCTGGCAGTATTTGAGAGGCATGAAGTGACAGGGACTGAAATTGGCATTTGGTATTGTGCTACTTCCCTGACTCCTGATTTGAGTTTCTTCCAAAGAATAGCTTTTTGTTGTTGTTATTGTTGTTGTTATTTTTCTGCCACACCCGGTGACTCTCAGGGGTTACTCTTGGCTATGTGCTCAGAAATTGCGCCTGGCTTGAGGGATCATATGGGACACTGGGGTATTGAACCGTGGTCCATCCTAGGCTAGCTTGCGCAAGGCAGACGCCTTACCGCCCCCAACAAATAGCTTTTTAAAAATAAAATATGGGGGTGGGGTATAAGGGGAGACTGGAGAGAATGGGCCTGGGTTCGATCCCTGGCATCCCATATGGTTCCTCGAGCTTGCCAGGAGTGATTTCTGAGCACAGAGCCAGGAGTAACCTCTGAATGCCACCAGATGTGGTCCAAAAACATAAATAAATAAATAAATAAATAAATAAATAAATAAATAAATGCAGGGGACCAGAGCAGTAGTAGAGGAGGTAGGGTGTTTGTCCTTACATACAGCTGACCTGGGTTTATTTTCTGATACCCAGTAATGGTTCCGAATCCTGCTAGGAGTTATCCTTGAGCTCAGAGCCAGGAACAAGTCGTGAGCATCACTGGGTGTGACCCAAAAACCAAAACCAAACAAACCTTAAAATAATAAGATACTGAAGAATTGGGCTGGAGAGATAGCACAGCACTAGGGTGTTTGCCTTGCACAAGGCCAATCCAAGACCTTACCTTGGTTCTATCCCATATGGTCCTTCAAGCCTGGAGCTTTTTCTGAGTGCATAGCTAGGAGTAATATGCACCACAGGGTGTGGCCTGAAAAGTAAAAAAGAAAAGAAGATACTGAAGCCTTTTTTTATTTTAAGCACTTATTTATTTGGGGTTTGGGGCCATACCCAGTGGTGCTCAGGGGTTACTCCTGGCTCTGTGCTCAGAAATCACTCCTGGGGCTGGAGAGATAGCACAGCGGTAAGGCATTTATTTGCCTTGCATGCAGAAGGACAGTGGTTCGGATCCTGGCATCCCATATGGTCCCCCGAGCCTGCCTGGGGCGATTTCTGAGCATAGAGCCAGGAGTAACCCCTGAATGCTGCCAGGTGTGACATCGCAAACAACAAACAAAAAATAAATAGAAATCGCTCCTGGCAGGCTTGGGGGACCATGTGGGATGCCAGGAATTGAACCATTTTCCATCCAGGGTTGACCCTGTGCAAGGCAAACACCCTACTGCTGTGCTATTGCTCCAGGCCCACTGAAGTTTTTTTTTTTTCATCAGTGAATGTCATCACCCCAGAGTAGTCATAGCCCCAATTTGGCTAAGTGTCTTTCTCTGCCCTCCTCTTTATCCCGTGACCTCCTTCCTCCCACACCAGGGCACCCATAAGTTATGCCATAAGGACCTCTCTGGGTTCTGTATGATGACCCATGGCATATCCAACACAGGTGCGTTCCAGAAGCCCCTATTAACTTGCCTGTGGCTCATCCATTCACTGGCCTCTGAAGGTTTTCTCTGTAACTGAGGCCCTAACACCCACTCTAATTTCTCCCTGGCATCACAATGGTCTTATCTTCCTCCCTGACCTTCCTGCCCCTGACAGTCCAGTGCATCACTTCCTCTTACCTGGAGGACAGGGACCCCTGGCCAGCTGCACTTTGTTTTCTCACCACAACTGGCTGGGCTGGACTCTCCTCCTGACTCTGATGGGCTGAATGCTTCTATCCTGACCCCCGGAGAGTACTGGCCACGCAGCTCAGCAGCAGAGGCTCAGCCTTGGTTCTCATGTGGATCTTAAGAGGGATGGTCATGGGGAGGCAGGGGAGGCAGCTGGGTAGAAAACAGGACGATAAATGAGGAGGTGCACTGTGCAGATGGTAGAGAAATATTGCTGCTGCAGAAGGGCTGTGAATTCCTGAGCCTCTAGAAATTAGGGTTGAAGCTTGGGTGGAGGAAGACCTTGGTCTCAACATCAGAAGCATCTGTGGCTCAGAGAAGTGGCAGTGGCTGGCCAGACCCCAATCTCCAAGGCCTCAGCCAGCCCCAAACCAGCCTGATTCTCCTCGACCCCTGCTAGCTCCCAACCCGGCCCAGCCAGACCCGTGTTAGCTCTGACCATATAAGGCCACCATCCTGCATGTCTCTGCAGCTGAAAGCAGTCCTACATCCAAAGGGGGGGAGTGAGTTGCCTGCCTCCTCCAGGGTCCCCAAAACAGTGAAGAACAGAGCCAGAGGGAAGAGGAGGCTAGGGTCTCTCCAGGGTTACAGCCTCCCAGAAAGCTCAGGCCTTGCCCCTGCCTCCGTTCCACTTCCTCCGAGGCCTTGCCAGCTTCCCATAGTTCAGCTAGTGGCCGCCCTCAGAGCCACAGTGGCCCCCTGCCTTCGCCTCTTGTTTCTTCTGGCTTACTGATTCACTGATTCACGAGTGTAGGGGTCATTCACATGCCATCTAACTTGGCCTCCCTGTGTTCTGTTACCCAGGCACAAAAGATCTAGGAGACTCTGCCTTCTTTTCACTCTTCCTCCCTCCTTCCTCAAACACATAGTCACACAAATGCACTCATTCAAACATATACAAAAACATACAAACACAGTCACACATACAATGCTCATACTCCCTCTGCCTCTGTCAGGGTCTCCTTGGAGAGCAGAAGACCTTGTGCATCTGGAGCTCTGTCTCAAGGACTCAGGTCCTGCTTTTTTTTAACAACTGCTGGGAGCTGGCCCTGCGCTGACCTCCAAAGGCTGATAGAAAATAAACTCATTTGCTAAGAGATGATCTCTGATTATAGCTGCTGTCAAAGCACAAAGCATCTTTTAGTCATGCCTGTATTTGGCTGTAAAGCAACAGAGCTCAAGTCAAATTAGCTTATGCGTGAATAAAACAGTTTCTTGGAGCTTGTCATTCAAAGGTATAGGCAGAGTGTTAGCTTCAGGCCTGGCTGGATCCAGGAGTTGGGCTGATGTCTGCAGGACTTGACTGTACCCTCAGCCACTTAGCCAGAGGAATGAAGATAAACTTGCCTATGGCCTCTGCAGAGAGCTGCTGCTGGCTGGTGCCAAGGTATCCCAATAGTCCCAGTTCTGCTCTCCTGAGCCTGGCTTTGTCTCCTCAGGTACTCAGACTGTGGCTGTGACAAGCCTAGCTCTTTCCTCAACTCCAGACCAGAGATGTGTGTCTGGTGCCCCAAGATTATCTCGTGCAGCTCTTGTAGAAAGTATTCTGGAACTGGCACTGAGCACCTGGGCAGAAGCAGCCTCTGTGGTACCAGTGACAGGACCTCACAGGGTACCTTGACACTCACCAGCTCTGTGACCTGGGTGACCACACCCAACCTCAGTGCCTTTATTTGTCAAAAAGGAGTTTGTATCTGAGGGTTTTTTTGGAAGATTCATAAGCTAAGCCCATAGCCCTGAGTGAAGCCTCCACCCTGTGCACTGCTTTCATTATTCTATGTCTTGGGTGTTTTTTGTTGTCTTTTGTTTTTGTTCAGGTCACACCTGGCAGTGCTCAGGGGTTACTCCTGGCTCTGCGCTCAGAAATTGCCCCCTGACAGGCATGGGAGACCATATGGGATGATGGGATTCGAACCACCAACTTTCCTGAATCGGCTGTGTGCAAGGTCAACGCCCTACCACAGTGCTATCTCTTCGGCTCAATGTTGTCAAAATTTTTTTAACCCAGATCTCACAAATGCTAGACATATACTTTGTCACTGATTTATGGTCCTGGCCCTATTTTGTGTCTTTTTGTTTGTTTTTGGGCCATACCCAGTGATCTCAGGGGTTATTCCTGGCTATGCGCTCAGAAATCGCTTCTGGCTTGGGGGACCAGATATGGGACACCAGGGGATCGAACTGTTATCTGTCCTAGGTTAGCACTGGCAAGGCAGACGCTTTACCACCTGCGCCACCGCTCTGGCCCTTATTTTGTGTCTTTTATATCATAAGTAAAGGAGATTCTTTAGGGGAGTTTGGGGGGTCTTGGGCTTTAGAATGATGCCATTCATAACTGCCACTTATTACCTATTTCCTGGATGATAGACCTCTATCTATGTAGCCCTCTTTGGCAGATGAGGAAATGAAAGCAGGAAGGGCCCAGCCCTTTACCACCACACTGCCATTTGCTCCACTTGGCCTCTAAGGAATTAGATGTAGCCTGAAAAAATAGAAGAGCCTTATTTGGTGCCTCTGTGTTATAGGGGGTTTTCTCAGAGCTGGGCCACCAACAATTTGCTGTTAAGTACCAGCTATGCTGGGGGACTCACTGGGGCCATACCTGGCAGTCCAGGCGCAGGAAGAGGTGTCATGCAATGCCAGAGATTAAAACTGACGCTTTGCATATGCCAGGCGTGTGTTGAGCACATGTTTGAGCAATCTCCCCAGCTCCATACTGATAGTTTGAAGGATACCTGACCCAAATGTGTGCTGGGGAAGAAAAGAAGAGGTGGGATGAAAGAAAGAAAGGCTGGAACAAGTTACCATGAAAAAACCTGAATGTTTTTCTCTGAATGGTAAGATGAGGAGCATTTGGTGTCGGTGGTGCTCTGCAGTCCAGCTTTTTTAGCATTGAGTCCTTACTACTGTGTAATTTGTGGTGGAAACAAGAGTATAAATTCCTACCCTGAAAGAGAAAGCCCCATATTAAGCTAATATAAGCCAGTTTTGAATGAGTTAGGGAACTAATAATCATGAGTTGAGTAGTTTTTCTTGGATTGCATCACTTCTGCAAACCTCACAGAAAACTACTATTTTTCTCTCAGCTACCCACAATGCCATGCTGAGATGCCAGCCCTTCCTGGGCCTAGTCCAGTCCCTCAGAATGGAAGATGGGCACTGACTGAGACCTGGGTTCTGCCCTACCCCCACTGCTCCCAGTCTATCAAATGGATAGAACTAGAACCTACCTTTGCTCATTTCTGGGTGGCATGAAGATTCAGAACAGAGTGGGCAGGAAGAGTATCATCCATCTCCTCTCAGGGTCACTGGGAGAGGTCCATGCTTGCTGGTCCCAAGGAAGCCCAAGTCACTCACCACCCAGGCCATGTGGCAGATCTGAGCATAGGGCATATGTATGTTCTATCTACCAAGCTCCACCAGGAGTTGCCCCTTAGCACACAGCCAGGAGTAAACCCTGGCCTCCCCCTCAGTAAAAGAGAATATTGTAGTTTATTCTTTAAATTAAAATTAGATTAGGAGTGTCAAACTTTAAAAAAATCTTTAACATTAAAAATCTTAGGATTCATTTTGATTTTTTTTCACTCTAAACATTCAGACTATAGTTAAGCAAGCCAGTTATAGCCTTTAATCTGATGGAGGTTAGCCTTACCCTGCAGCCCACTATGATGTGAGTCTTCTGGGGCAGCTGCAGAATGTTTTAGGGACCTTCACTCTAGCTGGTAGGAACTCAAACATCTCAGCCTCAAATGAACTTGGGGGGGGGGGGGGTTGTTCATCTTAGATGCTACCTTTTCAGGGTTTCAGTTCATTGCCCAGCTGTGAAGTCTCACACTCCTGGGCCCCATTCAGGAGTCAGGAGCCTCTCTAGTTCTCTAAATCCTCCTCTTGGCCTCTGCTCTGGGCTCTGCAGAAAGGCCACAGGAGCCACCTGCAGGAGCAGGTGAAGGTGCTGCAGGCCCTCAGCCCCACCTCTCGGGGCTGGCTACGCCCCTTCCCCTCTCTCTGAATCACAACCCAGAACTCTTAGGTCCCTGCTCACTTTTCTGTCCTGTTATCTGGTTGTTTACAGGGGAGCTAGCCACACTCTCTGAGGGCCTCTGGGGTGGCACAACCCAGCCTTGGACAGCGTGTGGACTTGGACTTACTCAGGACTTGGACCAAGTGCCCTTGGGCAAATACAAGCTCTTGAAGAGCTGATGGGCAGGTTCCAATCCTCTTCTTAGAGAACAGAGTCTAGATCGACACCAGGCAGCAGATCTAGTTTGCAAATGGAACCACTAAATTTCATCACCTAATAAATGGACAGATGAAACAAGTCTGTCCATATGATGAAATGTTAGTTATTGGAAGGTAAGAAGGAATAAAGTTTGGCCAGAGAGAACTCCAGCATGGGACAGACCTTGGTTCCATCGTTGGCATCACACAGCCCCTGGAGTCATACTTCTTTCTAAAGAATAAAACATTGGGGGCCGGGCGGTGGCGCTAGAGGTAAGGTGCCTGCCTTACCTGCGCTAGCCTTGGATGGACCGCGGTTCGATCCCCCGGCATCCCATATGGTCCCCCAAGCCAGGAGCGACTTCTGAGCACATAGCCAGGAGTAACCCCTGAGCGTCACCGGGTGTGACCCAAAAACCAAAAAAAAAAAAAAAAGAATAAAACATTGATCAATGCTATGCAGTGGAGACACACTGAAAACATTCTTCTAATGTTTTCATTAGACTAGCCACCTAAGACCATCTCTGTGATCCCATTTCTGTGGCAAGGCCGCAAGCAGCAGCTTAGGTAGATTAGCTATTGCTTTGTGTGGTTGGGGCCTGTGGAAGTGATAGCTAATGGATTCTGGGGATTGGGGGTAGAGGAACACCAGATGTCCTTAAATTATTTGCGGGGAGGGTTTGGGCCACACCCAGCGGCACTCAGAGTTTTCTCCTGGCTTTGCACTCAGAAATCGCTCCTGGCAGGCTTGGGGACAATGTGGGATGTGAGAAATTGAACCTGGGTCGGCTATGTGCAAAGCAAATGCCCTACCCAGATGTCCTTAAATTAGACTCTGGGGATCTCTACCCAGACTTGGAAATATACTTAAAACATTGACACATACATCTCATGTGTGTAGGTTTTATGGCATGTGAAATATATGTTGAGAAAATATCTCTTAAAAATGGTCTGCAGGGGGTGCCGAATCGGTGGCACTAGAGGTAAGTCCTTGCAAGCACTACCCTAGGACAAACCTCAGTTCATATGGTACCTTCAAGCCAGGATCGATTTCTGAGCACATAGCTAGGAGTAACCCCTGAGTGTCAAACAGTTATGGCCCCAAAAAACAAAAACAAGCAAACAAAAAAAATGGTCTGCAGGGTCTCGGTGAGATAGCACAGCGATAGGGTGTTTGCCTTGCATGCTGCTGACCCAGGAGGGACCCAGTTCAATTCAGGCATCCCATATGGTCCCCCAGCCTGCCAAGGGTGATTTCTGAGTGCAGAGCCAGGGGGACCCCGATCTCCACTGGGTGTGACCCAGAACCAATCAATCAGTGAATCAATCAATAAAAGTTTTATAAAAACCAGACGGGGCATAAAAAATGGTCTGTGAGCTCTTCATCCTCTAAAGGCAGTAGAAGGACGCTTGTGTTATTGTTGGACACCACTGTGTTTTCCACAGTATTGGGTGTGGCGTGTGGACTGTGAGCAAAGGAGAGCTGGCATGATACTCATAGGGGTGTACTCACTTGAGGGTGAGGTTTACAATCTATTCTCTAGGCATGGAGAGATTTTATGTGGTAAAGTGTTTTTGCACCTACTGTGGTTTCCCCAACTCTTTTCCCTGAGCACAGATCCAGGAGTTATCCCTGAGCAATACCTGTATAGTCTAACCTCTACCCTAAAATCCATCCTTCTGCAGTTACTCTGTTGTAAGGGCTCTTTCCAACCTTCTCTGCACCCCTGCCCTGCTTCTTCACTTGTTCTCCACCTCAGACCTGTCACAGGCTCACTAACTGGCTGCCACCATGTGCAAAGGGGAGGGACAATGATGCACTTGACCCTTGACATCAAAGGAACCTGGGAGTGGTGAGGGAAGAGAGTGCTAGTTGTCTTCTGAGATCTATGAGGTTCCTTTTGTTTCTTTCAAACCAACAAAAAAGGGTGGCTTGGTGGCTGCTTCCAGGCCATGGACAAGCCTGGGAATCTGTGGGATGGTTCCTGCATCTTGATGGCAGACCACATGTGGTTCACCTGTGATTCACCTGAAGGCTTCTCACAGGGTCCTCCAGGCTCCTTCCCTATAGCCCTGAAGTCTGCCCCTGAAAGGTGCTCCTTGAAGGCAGAGTTCTAAGGCTTCAAGGCCCAATTCCAGCTCCCCATCTTCTGAGCTTTTCCATTGGGGAGTCCTAGGCCTTTGCAACTGGGAGGTGAACCCTCTGTGGCACCCGCCTGTTCCAACTCCCGTAGCAGGCTCTCACCAGCTCTGCCCTTTCTCTGATTCTCTCCAGGATCATCCATGAGGATGGCTTCTCCGGAGAAGATGTCAAGCAGTACAAGCCTGTGGTCTACAGCAACACCATTCAGTCCCTGGCGGCCATTGTCCGGGCCATGGATACTCTGGGCATCGAATATGGGGACAAGGAGAGGAAGGTAGGCCATGGGCCACACCAGGAGAGTGCTGACTCTTCTGCCCCACCACTCTGTTAGTGCAGACCAGCACCCCAGCTGACCTGACAGACAGAGGCAAGAGGGTTGGCAGGGGTGGGCAGGAGGCCCTCAGAGATGGTAGCCACCGAATTCTAGGATTGGCTTTTCAGATGATGAGAGAGGTGTGAGTGTTCTAAACTAGGACTCTGCAGCATTCCCATCATCCCTTCCTAAGAACATGGTCCTTGTCTTGGGATGTTGGGACACCTTCAAAGGGCCCCTTTCTTCTTTGCCACCACAGGCTGTATTCTCTGCCTGTCCCCTGGCACACTCCCTCTTGGAGAGGCCAGTATCCTGCAGGGGTTTGTTTCCTACTGAGTTTTCCAGTGCCTGCTAAGTGCTGGTGGAAAGGCAGGAATGGAATAGCCTCTTGTTTGCATTTACATTTGCATCATTTGCATTCACTGTGGCACAAAGACAGAAACAGCAGTGTCTGGACAACTCTGCCCAGAATGGACTCTTGGGGGATAGGGTGATTCTGTATTTCTTAGACTCCCTCTGGCCTGGAGAGGAGGGAGGCAAGTGAGGATCTCTGAGTGGAGCTTCATGTCCTGGGGTCACGCTGGTACCTTCCACACCTTATACCTGGTCTTGGCTGAGGAACCAGCTCCCACACACTGGAAGATGATTCCAATCTGTTGGGGTCCAATAAAGCGCCTGTGATGCATGGCTTTTGATGTAAAAATAGATGACTAATACACAAAATACTCATGTCATGGAGCAGGTTGGCCCCACTTAGGTGATGGCTACTCCCAGCCTGGTGGATCTCTGGGGCTGCCACATCACAGACCAGCTTGGCAAGGGAAGCAGGCTGGGCCAGACTTCTGGGAGGCTGAGATAGAGCTGGTTGTACCCAGGCAGGGTTGAGTAGTAGGGCTTGGAGTGTTCTCCATCATGGACCTGCCTGTACTCTGGTCAGGTCATGAGCTGGGCCTATGTGGGGGAAAAGAGGCATTGCTACTGAGTCACACTGTGCTACCTCCACCAAGCTTGCAGGGAGCCATGCCTGTATGCACAGTGGGAGGGGCCTGGAAAACCCCCCACATTCAGCCATGCCTGTGCCTTAGCATGGGAGCCCGCCCTGGTGCTCCCCATTTTCTGGACACCTCATTCTTCTGTCCTATCACTGCTCTGTGTCATTGATGTCTACTGAGCCCCACTTGCTTCCAGCACTGTACCCACTCTCCAGCCTTGTCGCTGTGTCTCCCTCTGATCAAGGAGTGAGCTTGATGTGGGGCTCACTAAAAATAGAGGAGACAGTGCAGCATGCTCAGTGCCCTGGGCACAGCCCCTAACATGCACATGCATGTACCTGCACACATATGTGCACATATGACCACACATGTACACACGTGAGCGCATGCATGCATGTACTCTCCTACCATTTGGGACATCTTCCAGTCCATCAGTTGCTACTTTTTCTTTCCCAGTCCTCTTGCCCCGAGTCTTAAGAAAGTCTCATGTAACTGGGGAGTGTTTTCTTGGGGAGTTGTAGAAAGACTTTTCTTTTTCTTAGACAGTTTCTTTTTCCTTTTGATCATCCCAAGTCAAGGATGCATGCAGTGAGGCCCTGGTTATAGAGACGCCTGTGGCCATCCTTCCTCCTGGTCAGCAGTCCAGGCAGGAGTTGCGGGGGCATCTATAGGCGCTGTGGGCACATGGCGTCGCTGGTCCCTGTCCTACCATGCAGGACTACCAGGACAGGTGCAGGCCTGTTCCTCAGGCCTATCTGGCCACACATGGTTCCTGGTGACACCCCACATTTCCTGTGCCCAATTCTCAACTCCATTCAAACCCTCTGACTGTCCACCTTGAGCACCCTTGTCCCTTCTCATTTGGGCTCATCCTGCCTGTTAGGACGCCCATAGCATCCTTCCCACAGCAGGGCTCAACTCAGGGTTTTTGACTGTGTTCCCTGGCACAAGGGTACTTGCATGTCTGGGGAATTTGCATTGGGTCTCAGGGCTTCGAGGGAAGCCCGTATATCTCATCCATGGAGCCTTGAGCAAGAGCTCCTTTATGGGCTAGAGAGATAGCACAGCAGTTGGGCGTTTGCCTGGCATGCAGCCAATCCAGGATGAAAGGTGGTTCAAATCCCAGCATCATATATGGTTCCCCGTGCCTGCCAGCAGCGATTTCTGAGTGCAGAGCCAGTAGTAACCCTGAGTACCACTGGGTCTGACCCCCCGCCCCCCCCAAAAAAAAAAAACCCCACACACTCACAAAACCAAACAACAACAACAAAAGAGCTCCTTATGATAGGAGATCTTTCTGCTTGAGAATTGTGGCATTCCACTCTGGGTCCCCACTCACCCCACCGCTGGTGTGACGCAGTAGGTCTTCCAGGAAGCCTTTCTGGATTGGAATTTCCCCTTCAGCCACACCCAGAGGGAAATGGAACCACACCTGCAACTTCATCACTGAGTGAACAGAGAGGTTGGCTGAGTGCCCATGGTGTGCAGGTGTCATGCTGAGTCCTGGTTGCTGTACTGAAACCTGAGTGCTATGCTTAGTTCTAGGTAGTGTACCTAGCCCTAGGTGCTGTGCTGAGTCCTGAGTGCTGAATTCTGGGCGCTATGCCAAGTACTGAGTGTTGTGCTGGGTGTTATGTTGAGTCTTGGGTGCTATGCTAAGTCCTGGATATAGGCTCAGGGGCTCTGGCAGCCAAGGAGCAGAAAGAATGGCCATAAAGAAACTGATGATGACCAAAAGCAGCCTGATTGACAGAGGAGGCCAATGACCAGACCTGAGACTTGTTGCCCAATGGAGGACTTGGGTGTGGGTGAGGTGGGAAGGTGCAGTTAGGTCCAGCCAGGACAGAACCTGGGAAGCATGCTGAGGCATTCTGTTTCACCTCACCACATGGACAGCTGGGGACGGATGGGGTGGGTGGGAAATTATCCATGTGGCCTATGCCAGGCACAACAGTGCAGGCAGGGACTGAGGGTGTGGGCTGGTTAGGAAGGGCTCTGGGTGCCTGGGAAGGGAAAGCCAGGTCAGCTAAAGGCTCAGGGCAAAAGGATTGAGGTCAGGACAGGGAGTTCACTGTGTCCCTGCCAGAGGACTGGACAAAGTGAAACCTCAGGCAGAAAGTCAGGTGACATCGGGGCTGGCCAGGGAGTGGAGATGTCCTGTAAGTCCAACATTGGGCCTGAAGGAGGGACCAAACGGCCTTTATTCTAATATGCAAGGTCAGGTTTTAAGCAACCTCCAAGAAAGGGTTATTTAATCTTGGGCAGAAGGAAGCCTGCACAGGTGCTCTTGTTATTTTTGGCTTGTTTGTTTGGGAACCACACCCAGGGTCCCCTGGGCTCACTCCTGACTGTGCTCAGGGATCACTCCTAGCTCTGTGCTTCCAGAGCTTTAGGCAGTGCCACAGATGGAATTAAAGTCAACATCGTGCAAGGTACCAGGGCCTGAAACCCTAGTACTCTTCCCTTGGCCCATTTTACTAGGACACAAGGCACCACAAGCACAGCTCAGAGTCTGTCTGGAGACTGTGTGACTGCACATTAGATCAGCCCAGTCTCCTCTGTTCATCACCGCCAGTTCTCTGAGAATTCTTCTCCCAACTCCTCTCTCGGACCTCAGTCTCCTGCTCTTCCTCCCCTCACCTTCTCCCGCTTTCTAAGGGGCTCCCCACCCCATTCTTCCCCTCTTCCTCCACTGCCCCTTTCCCCACTTTCTCCTCCTACCCCAGTTTTCTTCCCCCACCCAGCCTCCTGCCTCCCCCTGCAGCCCATTATCATGTAAACCATCTTAACCTTTGGCTCTGCCTCTCCCCCTCTTCTTCCCTCCTGTGCTGGGAGCTTGTATCTGCATCACAAAAGCAGAGACCCTTGTAGTTCTACTGGCCTAGACTCTCGGGGGAGAGAAAGAATGGGAGGAAATGGGCAATTACTGGATTAGCAGGGTCCTTGGGATCTGAGGGAAAGGCCTGGCACTATCCCTGATCATCATTCTCTGCGCCACACACACATATCCCTTGCATCAGTGAGTACAGGCATAAAAGTGTCCTGTGTGTACATGCATATGCTCATATGCCAAATACACAAATATCATGAACTTGGTCTCTTGGAAAGCTCACTCTCTTTCTCTCTCTCTCTCTGAACTTGGTTTCTTGGCAAGTTCTCTCTCTTCTCTCACTCTCTCTGAACTTGGTTTCTTGGAAAGTTCTCTCTCTCTCTCTCTCTCTAATCCCTTCTCTCTCCTCTCTCTCTGAACTTGGTTTCTTGGAAAGTTCTACTCCCTTCTCTCCCTCTTTTCCTCTTTCCCTTTCTCCTCTCCCTCCCCCTCTCTCCCCATTTCCCTCTCTTCCTCTCCTACTCCCCACCTCAGAACAAATGGTGTTGCCTGGTTGCCAAAAGCAGTGGCTACAGGATTAGAACGCTGCTTGGCCACCAATGAGGTGCTTGGACCCTTGAACTTTTCCAGCTCTCTGGGCTGGAGAACAGAAAATGGGCCTAGCGCCAATGCCCCTTTGTAGATCTGCAGAAGGAAGCAGTGAAAGAGCAGGCAGAGTGCTGGGGCATGTGCTGGGGACACAGGACCCCCTCTGCCAATGTCAGTTCTATCTCTTTCTAAGCGATATTATTAATAAACTCTTGATGGGTCAGGCTGGGCAGCTGGGAGGAGTGGGGGGAGGTTCGTGCCTGCACTTTTCAGGTGAGACTGGAGACAGGAGGCCAAGGTCGCTGAGTAAGTGGGACTCCAGCGCAAAGAAGGCCCCTGCCCAGGCCTCAGGTCCATCTGAGGTGCTCTTTCCTTGGGGCTTGGAGGAGGTAGGATCCGCTTTCACACCTGAGTTTCCAGGCAGCATTGGCTCTCTGCTAAAGGAAATCTTAACTTTAAGTCAGCACAGCATGGAGCCCAGAGCACTTATCTTTGATTATGTGGCCCAGACATGAACCTGGCCCTGCTGTTCTGCCTGTGCCTGCTGAGCCCTCAGAAACCTGGGGTACAAGGGCCTGCTCAGGTCTGTGTGTGACTGAATTTTCCAAAGAAGGCTCCCCCTGACCCTCAGCGCCTGCACCTTCTGGATCCGGGCGGGAACACATCTGCTCTCTCACCCAAACCAGAGACACACATGTTCAGGGAACTTTGTGGCAGATCCCAGAGTCTTGGGTTTCCCCTTTTCTGAGTCCCGTCCTGTTCTCTTTTCACCCCCACTTTCCATTCTGTCTCTTTTCTTCTCTTATTCCGTGGGTCAGTGAGGGGGGAGCATCATGTGTCTGAGATTTAGCTTGCCAATGTGCTTGGGGGTGGAGGGAGTGGGAAGAAGGGATTCAAAGAGAAAAAGGTGGAGGAGCATTGGGGCCTGAGCATATATACTCCCCTGTGATACCAGTCTAGGTCCCCAGATGAATTATGGGAAGTGTGAAGTGGGGAGGAGAGAGGTGGTAGCCTCCCTACTGGAATCTTCTGGTCTGTCTCTCCCCTCAGCTAACCCAGGGATGTGGCTGCGGAGATCTAGGACCGTGGGCCTTGCTCTGGCAAGGAAAGCAAAGTCATGCTAGATCTTGTCCACATCTTCCAGTCTATCACCTTCCCTCACAGAAAAGCATTTCAGGAGGAGGCAAGCCTGAGGTAAAAATCAGGTTTTATTCCGAGGAAGGGGAGAGAGAGGAAAGGGCTTCTCCATGGTTGAGAGAGCCCCAGCACACAAACCAAAGTCCACATCTGTGGCGGAGAATGGGGGGGACCAGCATTCCCTAGAACAATTTGCCCAGGCTGCCCTCAGGGTTGGCCTTAGTTACTTTCCCCTTGTGTGGCCCTGCTTTTCAGGCTGGAAGCATGAAAACGTCCCTGCTCAGCTCAATACCAAGGCTGGGCTTCAGCTGCAGGAATCCTCTGTAGAGGCCACACCTCCTCCTTCCCTGGTGGTGGTGGTGGTGGGGAGCAACTCTTAACAAAGGAACTTTAAGAAGGATAGATTTACAGACCTTAGCATCCTAATCCACTGGGGCACTGGGGCATGGCCATAGGGCATCAGAGAACAGAACTGAAGGGGAACACCATGGGTGGCCCCCAGGCCTGGCACTCTTCCCTCTGCCCACTTCCAACTCCTGGAAGGCCCAGGAGACCTGACCACAGGACATTCATGTTTACCAGCCCCACAAGGCAGTTTCTAGACTGCTCTGACTACCCCCACTTGTCCAGTGTAGTCTGGGAGATGATCCTGACACCCAAATTCTCAGGAAAGCTGCAGGCTAGAACCAGAGTTAGGAATTGTTCTTTGCATGAGAGGAAAGGCAGTCCTAGACCTTACCCAGGAATTTTGGGTCTGTTACCTGCCTTCATAGAAGAGAAAGTTTAGAGATATGAGGAGAGACAGACTGACAGAGAGCTGTGAGGCTACACTTTTCGAGGAGATATAGGCAGTATGTGCCTAGCAGCCTGTGCACACAGTGGGTCAGAATGCATGCTCTTCCTTTGTCTGAATTAGTTTTTGTACACTTTTCCCAAACTGCCCTCATGTGGGACTTTCTGCCTAGATAAGGGTCCATTGGTAGGGTGATTGCCAAGGGGAGAGCTGGGAGCAGGTGATGGTCTTTGATGCATGGACTTTGTTGCTGGTGAAACTTCTCTCCACAGAGAGAAGAGCCTTCTCTGGACCTGTTATAGTTAAAAGTTATATCAGATCTCACTATGTCCTAAATGGGTCCTGGCAATGAAGCTTTTAAGCTAGTGATAGTAACTTCTTCAATCCCATCTCTTGGTTTCAATATGTCCCAAGAAGCCCCTACCTGCCTACTTCAACATCTGCAGCACACACAGCCCTGCACCCAACTTCTTCCGGCCCCAGCTCCGAACCCAGGTCCGAACCCCTGACCTGCACTCTTGGCCTCCTGTCCCTGGCAGCTCGATGGGTGTGGACATTCAAAAGAAAAGGAAATTGAGAAGAAAGTGGCCTGCAAAAAGTGAAGGTGCACAGGAGGTGCTGCCTCCTCCCATCTCTCCTCATCTTCCATCCTTCCCTTCATTCCTCTCTCCCTCCCTCTCCCTCCTACCTGCTCTCCTTCTCCTCAGTCTTTCCTCTCTCCATATCTTTGTTCTCTTCCTTTCTCCTTCCTTCCTCCCCTTTCACTCCTTCCCTCTCTCCCTCCCACCTTCTCTAAACTTCCTCTCTCCCTCCCTCTCTCCTTCCCCTCCCTTCTCCCCTCTTTTCTTCCCTGTCTGTCTCTCCATTTTTCTCTTTCCCTCCCTCCATCCCTCCTTTTTTCCCTTTGTTTTTGGTTTTGTTTCTGGGTCACATCTAGCGGAGCTCAAGGGTTACTCCTAGCTCTGTGCTCAGAAATCGCTCCTGGAAGGCTCGGGGAACCATATGGGATGCTGGAGATTGAACCCAGGTCTATCCTGGATCAACTGCATGTAAGGCAAATGTCTTACTGCTCGGCTATAGCTCTGGTCCCCTCACTTCTTTCTTTCCTTCCTTCTCTTTCCTCTGTCCTTCCCTCTCCTCCTCTCTCTTTTCCCTCTCCTCCTCTCTCTTTTCCCTCTCTTTTCTTTTCCTCTCTCTCCTTCCCTCTCTCCCTCCTCTCTCTTTCCTTCACACTACTCTGTCTTTCCTTCCCTCTACTCTCTCTCTCTGTCTCTCTCTCCCCTCTCACATAGCCTCTCTACCTTCCTGTCTGTAATTACTCATAATTACTCTGCTCTGATGGTGGGAATCTATAGCAGCTGCAAACAAATATTCCCAAGTGTCATGGCTAAAAATGGATTTCAAGAATGGCCCATCCCTTGGAGCTCTTGGAGCCCCCCTCCCCCGTAAGCCCCCCCCCCCCATTCCTGGTGTCCCTCCCTGCTGGTTGCCCAACCCATAGAGACAGCCATTAGACCCAACAGTTACCTGAGGGGCAACAGCAGCAGATAAGGCACTTGTCTTGCATTGGCCAACCCAGGTCTCCCATTAGGGAAACCTAATTAGACCCCATTAGGTCTCCTGTGCCCCACCAGGAGTGATCTCCCAAGCAAAGATGGGTGTGGCCCCAAAACAGAAATAAACATAAATCATTTGAAAGTGGCGAGGTGGCGCTAGAGGTAAGGTGTCTGCCTTGCAAGCACTAGCCAAGGAAGGACCGAGGTTCGATCCCCCGGCGTCCCATATGGTCCCCCAAGCCAGGGGCAATTTCTGAGCGCTTAGCCAGGAGTAACCCCTGAGCATCAAACAGGTGTGGCCCGAAAATCCAAAAAGAAAGTGGCAGGTGAGCCCTAGGAAGACTCAGGGAGCAGAGCAGGCTGCCTGAAACCCTTTGGGCTTATTAGCAGATGAGGACATTTTAGACCCCCACAAACAGCATTGCTCCTTGACACTCAGCTGTTGGTTAATAGCAGCTCACAAAAGGACCCCCCACCCCCCAGTTTCAGGCTTTGTGTACTCACTGTTGTGTCTGGCCCTGCAGTCTGTGACTGAGTCTATGACTTCTGCAGTCCCTGCCCCAACCTGAGCGCTCCATGACTGTTTGTCCTTACTTGAGAGCCTGCGAGGTTCCTTTAGTTACCTGGGGGTTATTGGAACAGTGTCCTGTCTCTCCAGCACCCCCACCTTATTTTTTCCATTGCATTGTTTATTGTTTTTTTTTTTTTCTTTTTTTTGGTCTTTGGGTCATACCCAGCAGCACTCAGGGGTTACTCCTGGCTCTATGCTCAGAAATCGCTCCTAGCAGACTCAGGGGACCATATGGGATGCCGGGATTCGAACCACCGTCCTTCTGCATGCAAGGCAAACGCCTTATCTCCATGCTGTCTCTCCGCCCCACTTTGTTTTGTTCTTAAGAGTTCTCTGCCCTTATCAGACATGATCCGCAGGTGTGTCTCCTATTCTTCCAGTTGTTTTCCACTCCCCTCACATATCATGGCCTTTCCCCTGCCCTCACCTTTTTCTGAACCTCATTCTTGCTGTTTGCTTTCCCAGGAGTCCAGGGCAGCTGCCTCCCTCCACCCCCCAGTTCTCACATCACACACATGAGCATATACACATGTATACACAGACATGCCAGCATACATATACACACACATCGCCCCTCCCCAGGCTCTTCTTAGCTTCTTACCAGCCTAAACTGTGCCTCATCTGTGATGGCCCCAGAGTTTGGGAGGTTCTGAGACTGCATTGAGCTGTGTTCACTGCTCTTGAAGGAGAGTGAGGTGAGCAACCCACCATAGGCCAGGCCTGGAGTATCCCCTGGATGCTTTGCAGGCTTCACAGTCTCAAAAGATACGAGTGCTGGGCCTGAGACCAGAGCTTGCAAGGGGCAAAGTGCAGGCTTGGCCTACAGGAAACCAGGTCTGATCCCCCTGGCAACAAGCTAGTGACATGTGCTCTAGCCTTGTCTCTCATTGAGAAGGTTCCACATACTCGGCCACACCCATGTTTTTCTGTTCTGACACAAAACCTGTGTCTTGGAATCATTTTATTTTATTTTATTTTATTTATTTTTGGATTTTGGAGTCATACCCAGTGGTGCTTAAGGTTACTCCTGGCTCTATGCTCAGATATCACTCCTGGTAGGGTCAGGGGACCATACAAGATACTAGGAATCAAACCCAGGATGGGAGCCAGAGAGATAGCACAGCAGCGGCATTTGCCTTGCATGCAGCCAATCCAGGACCTAAGGTGGTTGGTTTGAATCCCGGTGCCCCATATGGTCCCCCGTGCCTGCCAGGAGCTATTTCTGAGCAGATAGCCAGGAGTAACCCCTGAGCCCCTCCGGGTGTGGCCCAAAAACAAAACAAAACAAAAAACCCCAGGATGGTCTCAGGTTGGTCCCAGGTTGGCCGTGTGCAAGGCAAATGCCCTACCCATTTTGCTATCACTCCAGCCCCTTTCAGAACTACTAAATTTTCCTTTCTATGAACTATTTTAAATGGCAGTTATCCACCTTTCCATTTTGCTTGAGGCTTATCTATGTATTGGAATTGGAAGCTGTATTAAGGTAAATGTAAAGTCACCAGTGCATCAGACCCTTAATTTGACTTAAATGCTCATTCAAGAAGAGGCTAATGGTGGGAGGGGCTTTATTGATACTGAAAAGAAAAATGGAGCCTGCATAAATGAGTGTGGAAATCTGTGGGGGGATGTGGAAAGGCTCAGCAACCAGGGTGCTGCACGTGACAGCACAGTGCCCAGGCCGTGAGCTTTGCATCTGCCTTCCTCCTCTTAGCTGGTCCCCACATAGAGATATGGTGGGCATCATGGCAAAGGACTCACATCCTGTGCTCTGTGAACATTGCCTCTGGGAAATGCTCACTGTGCCAACCTCTTGCTAGATGTGAGCACTGCCACCTTCCAGATGAGAAGGGAGACACTAAGTTATTTGCCCATCTAGGAGCAGAGATGGCTGTGGCTGTCATTGTGCCTTGCTTCGGGATGGGGTTCCCTGGGGGAATCCAGTTAGAGCCCCAGTGTGGGAGTGGGAGGTCCCTGGAGGCAACCCCATCCCTTGAAGAGCTTCATTTTCTCCTGAGCTGGGGAAATGGGGGCAGCCCTGTGCTCTTTGCAGGACCAGGATTGTAGCACTTAGAGGTTGATTTCCTCCCTTCAGAAGCAGGGACCAAAGAATCAGCCCGTGCGTGGTATTCAGGCTCTGCATCTTGGAGGCCTGGGCCTAGTCTTGGGCACTGCAAGCCCCCAGAGAAACCACCAGCTGGAATAGTCCCTAGGCACTGCTGGGAATGGCCCCCAAAATTAATAGAATTAATGAAGGCAGCTGAGAAAGCTAGATGTGGACTTCATGTTGTTGAATTTTATCTCTCCCAGAGGCTCCCACTGGCTTGTCCCTTGCGCCCCTCACAGGCTCTACACTCAGCCCTAGGAGAGCCAGGTGTGCCTGCCTGTTCCTCTGTTGATGGACATTAGCTTCTCTCCTTCCTGGGCTGCCGTGATCAGGCTGATGGGATCTGCTCACAGGGGATTGTGGATCGTGCTTCCATGGCTCTCAGGAAGTTGCTGAGAAACATCTAAAGTGTCTTCAGAGGGGTTGTATGATCTAATGAATCTCTACCAGCATATCATAGAGTTCTTGTTGTCCCCCCCTCCATCTGCACTGGGAGCTCAGGCCTTTCCAACTTAGGTAAATTTGGCCTTTACCTCCTGATATTCATGTGGGATTTTTATTTGCATGTCTCTGGCTAATGATATTCAGTTCCTTTTTAAGTATTTGGAGGGTGCGGTTAGGGGAAATATTCCTATGTCCTCTTTTGTAAAGTCTCTGTTCTTTTTTGTTGTTGTTGTTGTTGTTGTTGTTTTTGGGCCACATATGGTGGTGCTTGAGCTTACTTCTGGCTCTGTGCTCAGAAATTATTCCTGGCAGGCTTCAGGACCATATAGGATGCTGAGGCTCGAACCTGGATCGGCCGCATGCAAGGCAACAATGCCTTACCTGCTGTTCTGTCACTTTGGCCCTCTGTTCAGGTCTTTTATTCTTCTCTTTTGATGGATTCTTTGGTGAGTGGGAAACTTTTTATAAATAAATCGTGGATTCAGTGTCTTTGTCATATATAGATAGAAATGACAGTGAAGATGTATTGTATTGTTCCCTAGCATATGGCTTGCCTTTACCATTATCCTGTGAATTGGATTCTAATTTGTTGACTTTCTAGCCCATTTAAGTATTGGGACCCCATTTTAAATTACTTCCCTTTGGTTAGGAGATTGTGTGTGTGTGTGTGTGTGTGTGTGTGTGTGTGTAGTGGGGTGTGTGTGGCAGGGAAAAAAACCCATGGTTTGTGCCTCTGAGCCTCCTCCCTAGATCTAGTCCTTTTTTTCTTTTTTCCAAATTGTGTGTTGTTGTATATGTAAACATTTCATGGGATTATTATGTTACTGACCCTACCCTGATCGGTGATTGTGCCCTACCCTAGGGTGTGACCTGGCATTCTGCCCCTACCCTACGTGGTACCTGATTCTGCTCCCACCATTGGGTGGTACCTGCCACCATTGGGTAGTACCTGATTCTGGGGGATAAAAACAAGGTTCTGTGGAAGGCGAGGGGTTTTTGGCTGGAACTGATGCTGAGGCTTTGGACTTCAGTCTTGTCCACAGAATAAAGCTCATATTTCCACAAGCCTGACTGTCTGCGAGCTGTTTACCCACCTTTTCATCTCAGAACCGTCCACTGGGCAGGGTGGCAGACACATGCTCCGAGCTGGAGGGGAAAGACCTCATCCTCCATCCCTCCATCAGTCAACCTCTTCAGGGGCTGACTTGCAACAGTGTGTGTTTGTGTGTGTATGTTTGTGTGAAGGAAGGAAGGAAGGAAGGAAGGAAGGAAGGAAGGAAGGAGGGAGGGAGGGAGGGAGGGAGGGAGGGAGGGAGGCAGGCAGGCAGGCAGGCAGGCAGGCAGGCAGGCAGGCAGGCAGGGAGGGAGGGAGGGAGGGAGGGAGGGAGGGAGGGAGGAAGGAAGGAAGGAAGGAAGGAAGGAAGGAAGGAAGGAAGGAAGGAAGGAAGGAAGGAAGGAGATTGGCATTTTTAGAGGCTGAATTTGAGACTCTGCAGGGCAAGGTTGGGTCCAGGGTGCCCGCATGGCAGACCTTTGCCCCTCTTCTCTCTGACCTTGCTGTTGTCTTTGTAAAATGGGGTGACAAACCTTAAAAGCCCTCCTCCGTGAGTTGCTGGGAAGATTAAATGAGATGAGATGGTGATGGTGATGATGATGATGATGATGATGAGGAGGAGGAGGAGGAGGAGGAGGGAGAGAGAGAGAGAGAGAGAGAGAGAGAGAGAGAGAGAGAGAGAGAGAGAGAGAGAGAGAGAGTTATTGCCACACCTGGTAGCATTTGGGGCTATTTTCAAGCTGTCCTGAGGGTCACCATGGCACCAAGATGGAACCCAAGGCTCCCACATACAAAGCTGATGCTCCAGCCCTTTATGCCAACTCCTGGGCCCAGCCCTGAGAAGATAGTCTTAAAACTCCTGCTAAGCTCCCAAAGGCTGAGCCTGTTAACCCCTCCCTGCATTAAAACCCACCCAGCCCTGGGCAGAGTCAGACTGCACAGACAAAGCAGCTTCCTGGGCCTTCCTTCACACTGTAACCCCTGGAACTTGCACCATTCTGCTGCTGCCCCTCCCACGTTCCACCCCATTTTAGAAAGGCTCTTGAATCACACCTTTCTCCACCTGCATGCCCCTTAGGCCTTCCTTAGAGCTCAGCATGGCTCCTTCTCTAGATGAACCTCCTGCCTTCCACATTCCTTTTCCTGCCTGTGGCTACCCACTGCCAAAGCTTCCTTCCGGCCAGGTAGGCTCATGATCATCTCCAGCCGTTTCCCTGGACAAAAATAACAGCCTCTTCTTTTTTTTTTTTTTTTTTTTTGGTTTTTGGGCCACACCCGGTGACGCTCAGGGGTTACTCCTGGCTATGCACTCAAAAGTTGCTCCTGGCTTAGGGGGCCATATGGGACATCGGAGGATCGAACCTCGGTCCGTCCTAGGCTAGCGCTGGCAAGGCAGACACCTTAACTCTAGCGCCACCGCACCGGCCCCATAACAGCCTCTTCTAAGCACACTGGCCCCTTGTGGCCCCAGCGGACCTGGCCTTCCTGACTATTACAGGCCTTTCCTGGCCCATGGGAGGGCCCCATTCCTTTGATTCGTGATCAGAAAATTCAATTATAAAACCAATTACTGCTTTCCTGCTCTTTACAAGAAAGACATGAAAGTTCGATTAAGTTTGAATTCCTGTTTGGCCGATTGCCAGCCAAATGGGCTGGGGCAGGGGGTACAGATTTTTGTAGCTGATTCTGTTCTTTATTTTGTGGCTGCAATTTAGGGCTGCCCCCACCCCCAGACTGTTTTGTGTTTGTTTCTTTTCCCCTATGGGTGGGGGGTGATTTAGCACTCCCCAGGGTGCACATGTGCACCCCCACTTGCTGAATGGCTCTTGCCCTGTTGTGATGCATGAGATGTAAATCCCCAAAGACCCGTTGCCAGGACTACGGGCTCAGAATTGGTCTCAACTTCTCAAAGTCCTTCAGCTTTGAAGGAAGCGGCTTGTTTCCCAGGCGGACTTGAGTTCCAGTGGCCCTCCACAAGGACACACCATGAATGGGGATACAGAAGTGGCTCTCCGCCTCTTTTTGGAGGCACCTCAGCATGTGGCCACCCCCCAGACTTCCCCCTCCATTTCCGGCCCTTGCTGAGGGACATGCAGAGGCTGAAGCCCATAGCAGAAGAAGCCCGTAGTGTAAAGCTCCAGGGGATGCCTCCTCTGCTAAGATGGTCAATGGCCTCTTCTCAGAACCTAAGGGACTGCTGTTAGGGTCCAGAGTTAAAGGACAAGACCACACAATTGGATTAAAGCTAAACAAAACTTTATTTTGTCAACCAGGCCAGTGGCAGACCTCCCCCACCCCTGTCTCTGGCAGGAACCCTAACTGATGGTCTTTGTTTTTTTTTGTTTGTTTGTTTGTTTTTTTGTGGTTTTTGGGTCACACCCAGCAGTGCTCAGGGGTGATTCCTGGCTCCAGGCTCAGAAATTGCTCCTGGCAGGCACGGGGGACCATATGGGATGCCGGGATTTGAACCGATGACCTCCTGCATGAAAGGCAGGAGCCTTACCTCCATGCTATCTCTCCGGCCCCATTTGTTTTAATGGTAATGTTTATTCACATATGAATCCCCCACACCCCAAAAATAGTCTGTCTAGCTCCTTGCTGTCCAAGGGCTACAGTAAGGCCGGTGTAGCAGCTACATTGTCTCTGAAAACTTTCTTCAGGATATGGGCTGGGGAGATAGATACACAGGGTTAGGGCTCATACCATGCATGTTCCTCCTGACCTGATGTGATCTCTAGCCCCATATGGCCCCACTGGGCACCTGAGCAGCTCTGGGATATTCCTGAGGACCCCTGGGGTCCTTGGGCTCTAGCATTGAACTTTTGTTATGGGAATCACTGGGAGTAGCTTCCATGCCATCTGAGTACCACTTAGAACCTCCTGACTCTCTGGGGGAAAAAAAAAGTCTAGGGACATACCACAGTGGCTGAACCCCTGGCAAGTCCTGGGTCTTGAGTCCTGAGAGACCCTGTGGATCTTGGGATCTTGAGGTCCTGGGTGTGCCCCAGCACTGGTTATATCTGCAGGCATTATATTGGGGTGTGACCAGATGAGCCCCAAATCATGATTTCTTTATATTTAATTTGGTTTTGGGGTCACAAAAGCACTACACGGGACTTTCTCCTGGCTCTGCACTGCACTCAGAGTTCCCTCTGGTGGTGCTCAAGGTATGGGATGCTGGGAATTGAACTCGGTTTGGCTGCATGCAAAGCAAACGTCCTACCTGCTGTACTATTGTTCTAGCCCCAGAAATAATTCTGAATTCTTAACAGTGACTTAGAAATTAGAGAAGCAGAAAGGATGACTGTTGGGGGAAAGTTGGCCTTATCAGTGGGAGCTCGATGGGTTGTGTCTCATCTTGCAGCTCAGGAAACTGAGGCTCACAAGGCTCAGAAGTGTCCCAGGACCTGCTCAGGGTCACATAGTTGAAGATAGCAGAGCCAGGACAAGCCGCAGGCCTGCCTGCCTGCAGAGGCAAGTCAGGGGTGCCTTTGAGGCCAGGAGATGCCCACAACCTGGAGAGTGTTTACTCTGGCCTGGTGGTGATGGTGGTGGTGGTAAGTGGTGATGCAGAGAAGTGCCCTCATGCTCCACTGAAGGGTTAAGGGAGGTGAAGTACACTTGGGGAGGTGGAGCTCAGGGCCTGCTTCCTCCAGTCAGTTGCATCTAATTCTCTCAAATAAAAGCCTTTTCAGAAGAGGCTGGCGTGATGCTGCACGTGACTAGCATCTCGGCTCGATGCCAGGGGTTGGTTGTGCCGCCTGCCCGCCAATCCACCCCTGAGTGCCCGCCCTTCCTCCCTTTCATTCTGTCCCTGTCTATCCTGGCCCTTCCTTGTTTCCCTTCTCTCCTCTCTGTGAATCTACTTTTTCCAAGGAGCCTGCTGCACTGTGTATCAAGTGACATCCTGAATGGTTTCTGGAAAAAAAAAAAAATCCCAATAGTGGAAGCCATAGAGTGGGAGATGCACTGATAGTTCTGTGGGTCCAACAACTCAAGTATGATAAATGTGCAGGGACATGCTCGTCTGTCCCTGCCCCCCCCCCTCCCCTCCACATCATGGAGCTTCTGCAGGTTGCCACCCCAGCAACTTGCAGGCAGGCCTTTTCCTCCCTGGGGAGAAACCAGTCCTGCGATCCTGGGCTTCATTCAGTTCCAACCCTGGGATTCTGGTTCAAAAGCAGCTGTGGGGTGATGTATATATATATATATATATATATATATATATATATATATATATATATATATATATATTCATCGTTGTTTGATGCTAATTAAGTGCTTCAGGGATGTGGCTACTCTGGACACTCTCCTCAGGAAGTCTCGCTCCTGTCCCCTCTCCAAGCCAAGGAAAGTCACAAAGGACTCATCTCTGCCAGGCCTGTCAGTTGTGAGATGAGGCCTCAGAGAAGAGAAACCAGCTAACAGGGAGATAGTACTCAGGTTGGGTACTTGCCTTGCACACGGCCGACCCTGGTTGGACCTGCATTGCCGACCCTGGCATTTCATCTGGTCCCCAAGCACCACCTTGGGTCACTTCTGAGCACAGAGCCAGGAGTAAGCTCTGAGCACTGCCAGGTGGGTAGGCCACTGCTCCACTCCCAGTGCAGAGAACTTCAGTACACGGTGTAGGTGTACCTATCTGAGACCCTGGATTTAGGTGTAGCTACCTGAGACCCACCCATTTCTGGGAGGGGTCTTGGGAACTGAATATTAGGTGTGACCTTACCTGCAAGACCCCGCCCATTCCTGGGAGGGGTCTTGGAATAGGTATATAAGCCTTTGAGCCAGGGGATTAGGGCGCTTACTGCCCTGCTGAGCTCGCTGGCTTTTGGGTCTCTGCGTTCTGGTCTTTGACCAGCATGGAGCCCAAAGGGAAGATGGCTGAAAGGAGTTAAGATGCAGGGCCAAGAATAACTAGTGCTTGAAAGGTTATGAGTAGGCCACACACATGTGGTGAATAGGGCATGAATAAAGATGATGCTTCCTGATGCCTGCCTGTGAGTGAGTCTTGATTCCGCCTATCACCTGGGCCTGAAACCCGCCGGCTGGATGGGGGTTGCGGAGCCACGTGGCCTGGGATGGCATCCACCTCCATCCAGCTCCATCGTTAATTATTTAATTCAACACACGGTTGGGGTTAGGGGAGGCAGTTTGCAGCCACAAACCCCTGGCCTTCTGCTGGCATTGCTTCTTCCTGGGGCACACAGTGAAAGGAGGGTGGTCCTGATCATGGCTGTCAGGCAGGGTTAACCGAGGTTTTTTTATTTATTTATTTATTTTGGGTCACATCCGGCAGTGCTCAGCTAGCTCTAAGCTCAGAAATCACTCCTGGCAAGCTCGGGGGATCATATGGGATACGGAGATTCGAATCACCGTCCTTCTGCATGCAAGGCAAATGCCCTGCCTCCATGCTCTCTCTCCGGCCCCAGGGCTAAAGGAGGTTACTGTTGTTGCTTTGTTTTGTTTTGAGAGAATCATACCAGAAGTACTCAGGGCTTCTTCCATCTATCCAGCCCCGGGCACTGTGTTCCATGTGGTCCGGAGTTCTGTGTGGCAGCATCACGGTAATGTGTCCCCACGTCCTCAGCCCCATGGCAATACAGCCCCACTGCTGTATGGTGTGGGCAGGGCCTGGTCACTGCTTAGCAAAGTCAGGCAAGTGCTTGTCATGACTAAGAATGCAGCTGACACCTTTGAGGCAAATCAGGGCTGGAGGGGTCTTGAAAGACACCCCCCACCTCAGAATTTGTCTCCACACAAGGCATGAGGTGTGGGAGAGTCACAGGCATGAGCTCTGGGGTCAGGGAACCCTGCAAGTGCTTTCTTTCCAGCCCTGCTGCTTCCTCCCTCTCCTCTACCCCTGCACTCCCCGCACTCCTGTCCCCTAGCGCCACCCAACATCCACATGTATGTATCTCAGAAGCAGCTGTTTCCCCATCTTAATTTCTGACTTGTGCTTATCTGTAAAGGGAGGGCAGTTTTCTTTGGTTGTATATATGTTGTATTTTCTAGGGAGGTTTTATTTTGGGGGGTACTAGGGATCACTTCTGGCAGTGGTCAGGGCCAGCTCAAAGCATGACCCAGGGTGATTACAGGTTGATGCAATGTCTGGCCCTCCCTCATGAAAAGCAGAAAGTAGGGGCATGGCTCAGCTCTCCCCACCTAGCTGCCTAGCTGCTTGGTCAATCATTGATTTGGTTTGGTTTGGGGGCCACACCTGACAGTGTTCAGGGCTTTCTTCCTCTTGACTCTATATTCAGGGATCACTTGAAGCAGGGCTCAGTTGACCTTAAGGGGTGCTGGGGATGGAACATGGGTCAGCCACGTGCAGGACAAATGCCCTCCCTGCTGTATCTTCACTCCCATCCCATTGAGTTATGCATCACCTGCTCCTGCTTGTGCCTGTTTTACTGGGTCCCCTGGTGAACAGTTCAAGTGCCTAGCTAGATTGAGGGGTTGGTTCAGTCACACGTTCTAGAAATAGGTTGTAGCTCAACACAGGGGTCCTTGCATGAGTGTAACCAGAGGTCATATCCAATGGTCTACCCCTTATGAGTGCGGTAGGTGGTGCAGAGGGACAAAGTTGGAGCCCCATGACTGTTTCAGCTCCCACTGTCAGGTTGGGGGAAGCATACCCCTTATACCCTGTCCTGGGGACCTGAGTGCCCCTACCATGAACAGTGGTCCCCGTGGGCCATCGGGCTTCACACTGAGGCCAGCAGACTTCTCTAGTCTATAGCTCTGAGTCTGCTCCTCCTGCTCCCCTGGCATCCCAAGGCCCACTCAGACAGACCAGTGGTTCTCTGCCCTCCCTCAATTACTTGGAAATTCAAACGGTGACCTTGGGGTGAGTCATCATACAGTGGGAAGGGCATTGGCCTGGCATATTGCCTACCCGAGTTGGATCCCTGAGCCCCACCAGGAGTGATTCCTGAGTGCAGAGCCAGGAGTCAGCCCTGAGCCCTGCCAGGTGTGGACTCCAAACAAAAACAAACAGAAAAGCTGTGGCCTAACCTGGGTTTGGCCAGAGCTGGCCCCATCTTCCCATGGACTTTCCTCTTCCAGGCCTCAGTGTCCCATCTTGCATGATCAGGAGGCTTGAGGAGACCATTGCTAATCCCTGCCAGCCAGCTCTGTCTCTGAGAACCTCCATAATCTCTACTCCCTGCTGGTTGTCAATGGGACTTCTGTGGGCTGGTCTAGAAAAGGAGACCTTTACCCCTCTGAGGTACACTTCTGTGCTCCTGCACACACCTGGCCACATACTGCAGCCAGGGGAGCTCCCCAAGAGAGGAAAGCATTTTTCCCTCTCCTCTGATGCCTGCCCCAGCTTACTCTAGACTTGGAATCAGGGCCATCCTCCCTTCTGGGGTCAGCAGCGCCCTGTATGATGGGAGACTGGGAGGGTCACTGAGCACAGCTGGCTCCCACCTCTCTGCTGGAGCACTGTGCAGCTAGCTCCCTTCCTAGACACCCTTGTATGCAAGTTCTACCCTGATCGTTGCCCTCATCTGGGAGTTACAGCTTGCCCTGACATTCCCCTTTCCTTCTGTGTCCTAAATTATTGTGGGGGAAAAAAGTGGCTTTTTCATTAACAGAATGAATCATGGAAAAGCACTCTCTTTTCTGTCTATAAATAATTGCACCTGAATTTTTCTGGGTGGATCCGAGGCTATGACAAACCCCAATCCCCTCCATGTCTCACCCCTCAGCCCCACAGACATGGGCCCTCCTGTGGGTGGAGTGGGATCACCAAGGTGCAGGCAGTTCAGCCCCTAAACCTCCCTGCTGACAGCATCTCCTGGTTGCAACCCACCCCCATTTTTTTTTTGTTTTTGTTTTTGGGTCACACCCAGCAGTGCTCAGGGGTTACTCCCAGCTCTATGCTCAGAAATCACTCCTGGCAGGCTCAGGGGACCATATAGGATGCTGGGATTTGAACCACAGACCTTCTGCATGCAAGGCAAATGCCTTACCTTCATGCTATCTCTCCGGCCTCCCATCCCCATTCTTGTTCTGCTTCTGGTCCCACTTTAGGAGTTCCAGTTCCAGCCTGTAGGGTTTCTAGATTCAACCCTGGAAGCACATTCTGTGACAAGATGGTGCCTCTGTGCTGTGCCCTTAGAGTCCCTTAGGAGCCCCCCCCCCCCAGAGAGTGGACACCCCAGAAAGATGTATCCAAGGCACTCTATCATAGTCTCTCTCCTATGTGGGGGTGTGGACTCGGGCAGATGGTCATCACAGTGACCACACTGTGGGAAGGGTATAGACCTGTCCATTGCTCACACTGCCACATCACAGTGCAGTGCCACAGGTATGGACCCCAAATCACCTCCATTCTCCATTCCTTCCCCTGCTACACTGAGTAGCTTGTATGCCCTCCCCCCATCTCCAAGGGAGAATAGCCCACAGACCACAGGGGGGAGAAGTCTGCAGCCGGACCCCAAGCAGTCCTGAAGGCCATTAGCTGTGAGTTTTCTCCTGCCTACCTGCTGTATGCGAGGTCCATGGCTGCTCCCAGGCTACAGACCCCTCAGCTCACTGTGTTGTGCCCCTGGTCTCCGCTTCACTTGTCCATTGTGCTGGACAGCCATGCTCTGGCCACTCTCAGGGATGGGCCTTACCACCCCCCGCCCCCGGGTTCTCATCCTACACTCTGGCAGTGGACCCTGGTCAGGCCGATACTCCAACTGTTTCTGCCCTTCTACATGGAGAAGAGGGACCCTGTCTTGCTCTTGTTCTAGGGAGCTGCCATTTATCTGTTCCTTACATACCCAGGGGCCACTGTCGGGTTCAGGTGGCAGGTCCTACCCACCTTTTCCCTTATCTTGTCTGTGGTGTGCTGCCCCATGCCTTCCTCTATTCTGCTCTACCTGCACTGTTCTGAATTAGGCCACTTCTGAATTTTAGAATCTGCAAACTGATCCCCTCAGCATATCCCTCTGTGCCGTGCCTGACTTGTTTTAGGGGTCCGCCGACCACCCACATCTCAAAACATGTCTCCCACATGTGTGGGGCATGTTTACTTCTCAGTGGACACAGGTTAGTTCTCTCAGGAGATCCTCTTCAGGGGTCTGGTCTACCCTGACATCTTTGTTCCTCTTATGCACCCCTATGCTCCTGGGTCTCCTGATGAGGGGAGAAACTCTGGGCCACCCTTGTGTACCCCTTCTCTATGCCCAATCTGGCTTATCCTATCCCTGCCCAGGCTTGTAGGGCCCAGGAGAGGAGCTCTGACCTGTATCAGCTGTGGACTCCTTCCTCTTTGATTCCTCCATTGGCATGTGAAATGAGCCCTCTCTGTGCAGGAGGAGGGAGCTGGAGAGGACACCGTGATGCCATCATTGAAGAGGGGATAGGGAGCTTGCAGCCTCGGAAAATGCTTGCTTTAGGGAGACCCTCGGGAGACAGGAGAAAAAAAATGGACTGATGTGAGGGAAGGGTGTCACATCTAGGTGTTTTTTTTTTTTTTTTCATTTATTTTGGGTTGGGGACTAGACACCCTACACCCTACAGTTTTTAGGGGTTACTCTAGGCTCTGCACTTATAAATCACTCCAGCTGGTGCTCAGGGGACCTATGGGATGGCAGGGATCAAACCCAGGTAGGTCAAGTGCAAGGCAGTTGTCCTTCGTACTATGTTATCTCTCCAGCCCTGGCTTGCCACATTTAAATGAATTGAAACTGGAAAAATCTCAGACATACCATTGTTGGCAGAGCTTGGCATGAGGGAGAGGACACTCCCCCTATCCCAGTGATCCCAGACCCATGCAGAGCCATCTCAGGGCCTCTAGCTCAGGTGTTTGATTCAGACACAGGGTCTCAGGGTCTCATGATATTAGGCCTCTCTTGTTCTTTCTTCTGCCCATGAACAGATGCCATCTGCTTCCTCTGTCCCTGCCTGCATGTTCAGGACTCTCCTCCAAGAACACCACATAGCCTTGTGGAGCCTAGAAGCTTCTTTAAGTTCCCATCTTCAGACACTACCCATTCCGAGACTCCAGCACAGGAGTTTGGGGAAGGAATCCCTGGTTGTGGGGACACGGTCCCCTACGAGAACCTGACAGGCTTCTCTAAGGTTGGCACTGGACTGAGCCTTTCGTCCCAGGCTCCTGCCCCTGGCATGCTATGTGGTGAGCAAGAATTGATGGTGCCACATTGAGCCTCTGAGCCTTTCTAGTACCATCCAACCCCCTAAACTGAACATGGGAACCCTCTTTCTAGGGATGATTTGGTGGGGTTTCTGCAGGGCCTTGCTCTGGAACACTGTCCTTCCTCCATGCAGGGCAACCAGGGAGTCTAATGGGGAGGCAGAGTGAGGGAGTGTGTCCCCTACAGCCCCCTGAGTTTCTCCCCCAGCCTCTAGCATAACCCCTTGCCTGGAAGAGGGCTCCAGAGGTGAGAGGCAGAGACCTCATGCCCGGCTAAGACCCCTCCATGGGATATGTGAGCCCCCCAACCCCCACCCAGAGAAGGCAGCCCTGGGAGATAGGAGATATCTGCAGACCCCCAGATCAGCCGAGGGTCGCTTCCCACACCTCATGCTGAAGGTAAAAATAGCCACAAGCAGGGCAGTGTCAGGGAAAATTACCTTGAGACCCAGCAAACATGTCACCAGCCTCCCTCTAATGAAGATGACATTTTTAGCAGGGCAGGGGAGGCCGGGTGGCATTTTCCACTGCGTGCTGATTGTGCGGCCTCTCTAATTTGGGTTCTGAGCAAAGTTTCCAACTGGAACAGTCGACGGACTTCAAAGTGCTGCTGACCCACGGGCCCCTTGCTGACAGAGAGAGGAGATCAGCAGGGGCCGCAGGCACAATGTGACAGAGGGCAGCAGGGGGGCCTGCGCATCTACCAGCCTGCTGTGTCTTTAAAGGGGTCTTGGTGGCATCAGGCCTGGGAAGAGGGAAGAAACCAAGTAGGGAGTGAGACATGAGCCCACATGGGTACTTCATGGGGATAGGACTCTACCTTGGGCTGGTCCTGGGGGTTCTCCCTCACCTATATCCTGAGTTAGAGCAGGTCCAATTGTGTGATGGCTACAGCATCCTCTGTGGAGTTCCTTCAGGGAACTCATTCCCCAGCCCCCTGCTTCCATCTTTCCTCCCACAGAGACTGCTGCTTCCCTTCAACCTGGTCTTCCCCAGGCTGGTATGGCTCTTACTGGTCTCAGGAGATGCACAGGCCAAGGTCAGCACCCTCCTGCTCTCTGGACATAGCAGCACTGCCAGCGCTCGCATGGACACAGTACATACATGCCCATATATAGACATGCACATCCAATCACACAGTTTTGTATCTCAGAATTGCAGGAACATAGTTTATGTGCCTGGTCCCCAGACCTGGATGCCTGGTGTGAGCAGGACAAAACCTTCTACATCACAGTCTCCAAGTGGCATCATCTCAGGGCTTGGAGACAGCTTGGAACAGTCCAGGGAATGTTGGAACCATCTCCATCTGGCATAGGGAGAAGTGGAAGGACAATAAGGGGATCTGAGGCCCGAGCCCTGGGTGGGGCCTTACCTGGAGAGTGGAGGGACAGAAGGACACAGAGTAGCTCCTGGGGCTTAGGGGAGTGGACATGCAGGGAGAAGAGAGGGGAACTGAGGATGGGGATGGGGATAGTGCAGACAGCCGAGGGTAGGCAGAGCAGTGGGGACACCCCTCAGCTCCCTAGATCAGTTCCCAGGGCTGAGGGTCTATGAGTTTCTTTTGGAGGTTTTGCTGATGTTCATTTGGTGTTTAGTTTGCCAGATTTGTCCTTAGAGGGAATCCTCTGGGATGGGCAGTTCTGACCACCCCACGGACAGGCAGGGTGGAAGGAAGTGGAGCCCCTGCAGTGAAGACAGCCCCCCTCATTCCTCCTTCCCTCTAGTCTGGCTGCTTCTTGGTAGCCTGGCAGGTGGACTAGGCTCAGGCAATCCTCAGCTGACTGTTGCCCTCTCCAGTCCCCCAGAGGTCCTTGAGACCTGTGCATGACACTGTCCTTGGGAATCTCATTCCCTCTTGGAGCCAAAATCTGGACATGAGTGGAGGGGGGGGGGGTCCAAAGACAGAAAAGCAAGTAAGCATGGACACACGCAGATTTCTCCTGTGTCCCCTCAACTATGCTGTCCCCGTTCTGCATACCCCCTCTCCTTTCTGCACTGTCCCTGGCAAGCATAGGTGGTTGCTTCAGACTCACAGAACAGAACCTGGGGTGCCATGGGTAGGAGAAGAGGGGGGGGTTAGGCACTGCAGACAAGGGAGGTGCAGTCAGTTCATCACCAGCAACTCTGTCCAGAATTGCTGGCATGTGCCCACCCATGCCCCCAGCTGGAGGCTGGGCTCAGGATGAAGTCCTGATTTTGATCCTACCCTGATGATCTGACAGTGGGCATGTCACAGCCCCTGGCTAGAGTGTTGGGAACAATACAGTTTCCCTTCTCCAGGGGGTACGCCAAGCTGCAGGCAGCCTCCACTGCAGAGCCTGACTGTGGGTTATATGGGGTCCTAGGAACCTGGGTTGAGGGTGGACAGAAAGCATACCCTTGGCAGGGGTATTGGTTGTAACACTGACTTCTTTTGTGGGAGTTAAGGAACACAGAGCTGTCCTCTGCCCTCACCCAGTTCCAAGCCTGTTCCAGAGGCATAAACCAGTGCTCATTCTCGCTCCTCATAATCTCAAGACCAACCGCTGCCAGCTGGTACCCAGAGAGCATGAGCAGAGAGAAAGGATGCTTAGGTGTGTGTGTGGGGGGGGGGAATGCAGCACCCTATGACCTGACTCTGGCACTGTATGGGGTGGGGATTCTCATTTATCCTCCATCTAGGCAGGTACCCTTGTGGGGGACGGCTCCCACACACTGACTCACGGCCCTGCACCCTCCATCTCCTGGCATCCCCAGCTCCAGGACTTTGACATCCCTGGTATTAGGCACACAGTCCCATCTCCTGCCGCAGAGCTGTGCCCTGTCTTTGTCCACTCTGCACTGGTACATGCCCACTTTCCAGTATATTCCTAACCCGCGGCCAAGCATGTGCTTGCATCCTGAGGAAGGTGCTGAGAACAGCTCTTAGCAAGATACTGTAGGACTTCTTTGCTGTCTGTCAGGACTGTGAAAGGGGTGAGGGTGACAAAGGAAAGCAGCTTGTGCCTGGGGTTAGGGGGAGCGCCCTTCACTGCCCTGCACTGAGCACCCTCTCCCTTGTGCCCATAGCCTAGGATAGCTGCCTCCTCTGAGGTGGGGCAGCGGTGCTGAGCGGGACCCTGCAGACTGTGGCACCCCTCACTGCTGGCATCAGGGAGGACCTGCTGCCCCAACCCTTTCCCAGGACTGGTGCTGGCATCCAGCTGGCTCCACACTCTGCCTGCCTTGCCCCGATGGCCCCCTGGGACCTTCCTGCCTGGCCCAGCTGTCACCCAGCCAGGGTGGCGCTGCCTGGCCTTGTCCCTGTTTTGGTTGACACTCGTATTTGTCATCCTTGTTTTCCACACCTGTCGCCATCCCCAGCCCTCCTGTAAACACGACTGCAGTGTGCGCTAATGCCAGTCCCGGGGGTGTCAGTCTGGCCCTTGGGGAGCTCCGTCCCTTAGCAGCAGGGCTGAGGCAAGCAGGTGTGGCAGGGCAGGTACCTGCCCTCCTGGCCTGGCCCCTAACACGTAGGACCTTCTGCCCCTGGCTGACTGTGGGGACTCAGGCAAGGCCTCTCTTAAATCTTAGGATGAAATGCTGACATTGAGGGCTGGGGCAAGTCCGGAGCCCCGGCAAGTTAGAACCCAGGTTAATGTGGGAGTGGCCATGAGCCAGACATAGCATATGCATTCCTGGGTGCTGCTTGGAGGGAGATAGGGGACTGTGAGCCTCTGTGAGCCTGAACAGATACAGACATGGGGTAGCCTGAGAAGGAATCTGTGTCCATGTCTGCACCTTTGTGTATATGGACTGTGACTGGTCATGTTTACTGTCTGTGCTTGAGGGTCTCAGAGTGTGTGTCTGTGTCACTGGCTCCAGGACTCACAATGGACACTGAGAAAACTGATCCTCTGGGCCCCTTGTCAAAGCCTGTCCCTATTCAGGCTTTCCTTCTCAGTCCCTACCTTGGCAGTCTGTCTGTTTGGTCTCTCTCTATCTAACCTGTCCCTATCGCAGGCCTTCCTTCTCAGCCCCTACTCTGGCAGTTCTCTCTCTCCCCCCCCCTCTCTCCCCCTCCCTCTCTCCCTCTTTCTCTCTCTCTCCCTCCCTCTCCCCCACTCTCTCACACAGACACACACACACACACATCATCTTTAACTTAGCTCACAGTTTCGGGTTCCTCCCGAGGGATGTCGGCTCTGACTTCGTCTCCCCTGAGGTCAGCGTTGAGTCAGATCCTCTTCAGCAGTCCATGAACTGCCAGGGTCCCTCCATGCGCTGATCCAGCCCATGAGGTCATGGGGTATCAGTGAGGAGAGGACTGATGGGGCATCCACTTCCCAGTCAGAGGTGGGAGCAGACCGGGGGACAGGCTAGAAGCTCCCACTGACCCCACCATAGTGACTACAGGCAGTCCCAGCCTCAGATGTTGCAGGCTGAGACATGTGAAATCTGGGTGGACCTGGGAAGGTGATGGGCGTGATGCTTGTGAAAAATGATGAAGGGGTGGGGGGCTGCATACAAATATAACGCTATAGGGCCCGGAGAGATAGCACAGTTGTGTTTGCCTTGCAAGCAGCCAATCCAGGACCAAAGGTGGTTGGTTCGAATCCCGGTATCCCATATGGTCCCCCGTGCTTGCCAGGAGCTATTTCTGAGCAGACAGCCAGGAGTAACCCCTGAGCATCACCGGGTGTGGCCCAAAAACCAAAAACAAAAACAAAAACAAAAAAAACAAATATAACACTATAGTCCAGTGTTGAAACCCACACTTGTTGCTCATGTACTCACTCATTTTGTTTATGTAGTAACCCTAAGTGTCCATTCATTTCAAAAAACAATAATAGGGGCCAAGAATAAGGTCGATATGATAGAGCACATGTGTAGCATGTGCAGGACCTGGGGTTCCGCCCAGTATCCAGTGGCACCCCTCTGCCAGCGTCACTAAGTAGATTCTCTATTACTAAGGTCTATAGTAGGGGGTGGAGCAATAGTCTAGAGCCTCGATGGCGAACCTATGGCTCGCATGCCAGCTGTGACACACGAAGGCCTTGCAGCTGGCACGTGGGAAGGTCCGCAATTAATTAGTTTATAAAATTTATAGAGTTTTTAGATACTAAAATCTTGTCATTAAGGTTTAATTGATGTGCTGGCACTTTGAGGAAATTCTTTGGTTTTGTGTGGCCACTTGGGCACTCGGGCTCAAAAAGGTTAGCCATCACTGGTCTAGAGCAGGGGTAGTGAACAAGTTCGACACAAAGAGCCAAAATTTTAAACTGTGAGAGTTAGAGAGCCATACCATGCAGTGACCTGCCAAAACCGACAAACACACACAAAAGCATATAATTTTAACAATAATATATTAAATACATATTGCATTTTTCCATTTTGAGTGAGGGTAAAAATCCTGCAGTGATGGTGAGGGCGTGCTGCATCCTCCACACTAAGAATTAACGGCCAGATGTGACCCAACATGTGACACACGGGTTCCCCTACCCCCACCCCACCCACCACTCGGGGGGATGGGAGACAGGATGACGCAGCCTGGGGTCGGGACTACGCACTTGGAGATCTCTCCTTAGAGGTCCCTCCTCAGAAGCAGCAGAACAAAATCCAAACTTGGCAAAGAGCCACAGTATACAAAATAATGGTAAGAGGCAAAGAGCCGCATTCATTTTGGCCGGGAGCTGCATGCGGCTCGAGAACTGCGTGTTCACCACTCCTGGTCTAGAGGATAGGAGAGGGCTGGACACTTGTTTTCATAGTTTTAGCAGCGGACTTGGGTTTGTCCTCAGTACCCTAAACGTCTCCCATGCACCTGCAGGAGTGATTCTGAAAGGCAGAGCCAGGAGTAAGTCCTGAGCATCACTGGGTATGACCCCCCAAAAATAAATTAATTAAAAACTACAATTCTTTTTGTTTTTGGGTCATACCTGACAGTGCTCAGGGGTTGCTCCTGGCTCTACGCTCAGAAATCACTCCTGGCAGGCTCAGGGGACCATATGGGATGCCAGGATTTGGACCACCATCCTTCTGCATGCAAGGCAAACTCCTTGCCTCCATGCTATCTCTCTGGCCCCTAAAATTTACAATTTTATAGTAGGAGCTGGAGCAATAGTGCAGCCGGTAGGGAACTTGCTTTGCACACAGTTGACCATCATATATGGTCCCCCAAGCCTGCCAGGAGTGATCCCTGAGCACAGAGCCAAAAGTATGCTCTGAACACAACCGGGTATGGCCCCCATAAAATAATGTGTGGCAGATATAAGTATAAATAACATTTTTGGTGTAAAAAGTCACTCTTTTCTTAAAATACTTTTAGTATGAAGAACGTATTGTTTTGGTTTGTTTTTTTTTTTTTTTTCTCATTTATGTACCTCTCTACTGTCTGGCTTAATAGGAAACAACTCTATTCTCAAGTACTTCTGCTTTCATTCTGGTGGGAGGTGTTGCTTTGGTTGAAGACTCTGGGTACAGTTTGACCCTATATAAAAGTAACACAGCTGAAAAAGAAAGGAATATTCTCTTAGCTCCCTATTTTTTTCACAGGTTTCTTCCTTGAAACTCATGTCAAAACTAGACAAGTGATAATTTCTTGAAGGCTACTGTAGCAATCTGAAATTGTACTGGTATAGATCCTTTCCTGTTCTGTTGTTACATTAAAAAATGTATTGGTTGGGTTTGGTGAGTAGGACTCTTGCTTTGTATGAGGCAAACCAGGGTTCAATCCCCAACACCGGATATAGTCTCCCCAGACCACCAGGGATGATTCTTGAGAGTAGAGACTCAAGCCATGACCAACAACACTTTTTGGGGGGTTGGGTCACACCCAGAGGTGCTCAGGGGTTACTCCTGGCTTTGCGCTCGGAAATCACTCTTGGCAGGCAGGGGGACCATATGGGATGTTGGGACTCTTACAACCACTCATCCTGGATCAGCTGCGTGCAAGGCAGATGCCGTAATACAGTGCTATCTCTGAGACCCTGAGCCACCACCACTTACTGTGGACAAAACAAAAAACAAAATCCTCTTGGTCTCTTTCACAAAGGATGCCAAGACCACAGGGACCCACAAATAAAGAGATAAACCAAGGCCCCAGTCCTTGCAGCACCACCATAACTGATCCACAGTAGACCAGAGGCCAGCATGGAAATGGAAAATCATAGACTAGAAGAAACAAACCAAAGAGAACTAGCAGGCCTTGAACACTGGACACCACCTTCTTAGGGAAAGCAGCAAAGACTTGGTTCAAGAAGGAAACCATTGAAATGCTGGGCTTCACTCAATGTCAACCATGTGCCCAATACCAAGCAGAACTGAAGAAGCCGAGAGAATGGAATGGGCCTTAGGTGGGGCAAGGATTTTCCAAAGATGCACCAAAACCAGCCAAAAAACACTAAAGCTTGAGCAAAGGCGCATAGGCTGGTGAACCTGGGAGAACAGGCTTCACAGCATGTGCCAGCTATCAGGGAAAAGCACTTGCCAGATCAATGCAGATGTAATGAGCAGATCCTAGAGCACTGAGAGCCCCAAAGGGCATGGTCAGTGAGCACGTGGGTGGCAACTGGAAAGGTGACCTGTATTGGTGACAGTGATAGTGAGGAGACAGGCAGCAGTGTTCATACTCTGCACCTGGCAGGGGTGCACAGTGAGCAGCGCGTGGAAGACCACTTGCAGCCTGTCATTGAGGGACCATTCGTAGTAGTGTTGGTGTTCTTCTGTGTCTGCTCAGATATGCAGGGCCTGGGAGAAAGTTCAGAGGGCTAAGTACAGGCTCTGCATACTGGAGGCCCCATTTCAGTCTCTGCACCACACGATCCTCCTAAGTATAACCAAGCAACCCTCGAGCATTGGGCCTAGAAGAGCCCCTGAGTACCACCAGGTCTGGCCTCTCAAAAGTATATGCCCTATAGCTAAACCACATCCCTAACCTTATTTTTCACTTAGATAACAAAATATATTTGTTGTTTTCCTTAAAATGATTGGCTTCCTGAGGTTGGAGAGATAGAACAATGGTAGGTACTTAGCTTACCTACAGCCAACTTTGGCTCAGTTCCCAGTACCACAGGACCCTCAAAGCCCCCTTGAGCACAGAGCCAGGAATGAGCCCTGAGCATAGAACCTGGAATAATTTCTGAATACAGTCAGGCACAGGCCCTGAGCACAGAGCCAGGAGTTAGCCTTGTGCATAGAGCCAGGAGCAGGCCCTGAGCAGTGCCAGCAAAAGTGTGTGTCTGAGATGAAGGTGTCTCAACACAGGAAATGTGGACTCACCAGGGCCTCCCTACAGATGACCTTGGCTTGAAGCATGGGAGTTTAGGTGCTCACCTGGTCCATGTGCGGAAGGAAAAACTTATTTCCCACTCTCTCTCCCTCTTGCTGTGGTCACCGTGATTGCTGGGCCTTTAGTGTGGCTTGTCACTTTGATGCTCACAGACTATCAGTGGTGGTACCAGGGATTCCAAACAGCAGAACCTCTGGGATGGGCCACGCATTTCTGTTTTTGTTTGTTTGTTTGGCCACACCTGGTGCTCAGGGGTTACTCCTGCCTCTACTCAGGAATTACTCCTGGCTGTGTTCAGGACCATATGGAATGCTGGGGATCAAACCCAGGTCAGCTGAGTGCAAGGCAAGCACCATCCTCACTATATTAATGGCTCCAGCCCCAAAACCTTACTTCTTGCAAGGCTGATGCTCTCCTGTCTGCTTTCTCTAAGCCCCTGCAGGTCTGTCCCTTTGCTGCATTTCTTTTTTGTTTTTGTTTGTTTGTTTGTTTTTTGGGTCACACCTGGCAGCGCTCAGGGGTTACTCCTGGCTCTACACTCAGAAATTGTTCCTGGCAGGCTTGGGGGACCATATGGGATGCCAGAATTCGAACCACTGTCCTTCTGCATGCAAGGCAAATGCTTTACCTCCATGCTATCTCTCCAGCCCCTCTTTGCTGCATTTCTAAATGACCTCTTGTCCGCTGGTGTTTCTGAGTAACCACAGACAACTAAGAGAAGCACAGCAGACATCAGCACCCCAAGAAGGGCAGATCCTAGTCTTGTGTCCTTAGGGAAATGGGTCTGGTTTTGTAGGCTTCTGCAGAGGCCCCAGATACCCCAACCGGGAACATAGACCCTTCTTTTAGAACTATGAGCTGGCCAGTCCCTGCTTTATGTATCTGAAAACAAAGACCCGGAGAAGTGAGGGACTCAATCGGACCCCAGAGCTGGTCTGACAAACCCATACCTGCTGACCTCCAGGCTCCTGCTCTTTTTGTCCCCAAAAGCTCAGAAGTGGGGGGAGGGGGCACTCTCCTTCTTGGATAAAACTGAACTCACTGTGCTGCAGAGCAGGGGAACCACAGACATAGGTAGGGAGCAGGGAGCACACCTGGTCACATGTGTTCCCTCCTAGCCTCTAATGGGTGGGTCCAGCACTCACCACTGTTCTTCTCTGTGCTGCTCTCTTTGCCTCGGTGGCACTGATGTAACTGCTTCCAGTGACATTTGGGGCCAGCCATCGGCTGCTGATCTCTAGCCTTTTCTTCCCTTGAACTCCACATGGGTCTTTCTGTCTCTGACTATGACTACCCCTGTGATGTTTCTGTTCTCCTGTCTCAGGGCATCACCAGTAGAGGGGGAATAATAGACGTGGAAGTTCTGTCCCCTCACTAGCATCTCCAATAAGCTGAGCAGTGTCTATTTGGGGCTTTAGCTCCATGTCCTGGGTGTCTCTCTGTCCCCTGACCCCTAGAGGAGAGACCTCAGAGTGAGAAGGAGGGCTACAAAGGAAAAGCAGCATCATATAAGGCCTTGGGAGGGTAGTGAATGGTACCACCTGGGTATGAGGACTGAGGAGTATGACACCTAGGGTCCTGGATAGTCTCTATTAAAACCCCCACCTCTGCTGTCACCCCCATAGACTAGCCCCACCCCATTCACCCCACCTCTGCCTACCCACTACTCTAACCCTAACCTAAGCCCAGTCATGGGCATAGATTTTGGGCCAGGATGACTCAGTGGCCAGTGGAAAGAGGGTCAGCACGAGCAAAGGAAACTTATCAACAGTCTGTAACGTGAATATGTTAGACCTAGGACCCTGCTTGGTAGTGACAGTACAAGGGATGAATGGGTAAGTGGTGAGCAGTGGGTGGCTAGAGGGATGAAAAGAAGAGGAGTATCATGAATCATTAAGGAGTAAACATGCTGTGGAAAGAGAAATGTAAAGGGGGGGGGTGGGGAGATGTGGAAGTGAGAGTTGCATTCTCAGGGTGACTGATGGGTAGATGACACCAGGGAGGAGTAGCTGAGGAACAGAAGTTTGATGTTTGGTATGTGTTCCCCATCTCTAGGGAAGGAGAAACGGGGGATGTTGGATAAGTGTTCCTGGTAGGTGATGGATGGACAGATGGATGGACGGATGGACAGATGGTTAGGTGGATGGACGGACAGATGGGTAAATGGATAGGCATCATGTTTGGTAGGTATCTTAGGTAGAGTACAAGGACAGATGTACCAATTGATGGATAGATATCATGTTTGATAGATTTCCTAAATGATAGCACAGGGTAAATAAATGGACAGGTGAATGGAAGAATGAAGGCAGGCAGGAGGGTGGGAGGGAAGGAAGGAAAGAAATGAGGGAAGGAGGGATGGCTGGTGGGTAGGTGTGATAGGCAGATGGAGAGATTGATGGAAGGATGGACAGATTTTGGATGAGTATTTGGTGGATGGATGGGTGGTTGGATAGATGGATGGATAGAGGGTGGGCAGAAGGATGGACGAATGGATGAATGATGGATAAATGGATGGTGGGTGAGTGGTGGGTCAGTAGGTAGGAATAGGAGGTTTTAGAGAAGATAAAATTAGATCCAAATTCTTTATTCTGATGCAATATCTTTTTTGAGAACCAGGAAGCTTTCTTCTCCTTAGGCCATTGCTGGACCAGTAAGGGTTCCCGAGCTCTGAGCTAGATAGACAGACCATGCTAACACTCCCAGTCCAATTACAAAGAGATTACTGAGTAAACCTGGCCTCCAAATCCTAAATACCCACAGCCAACACGTGTTGCCTCTGGCAAAACACTTTACCAAATTGTCCCTGGGGTGACACCCTCTCCACCAGGAGTCACCACTGGGGGTTAGTGCCCCAGCTCAGGGTCAGAAGAGCAAGCCGCTGCTCAAGGGGTGAGAGTGGGCAGCACTTTCCACCTCACTCCCACGCTCTTTGCCTCCTGTTCCCAAAACCAAGTCCAGAGAGGCTGCACATGAGCCTCACCTGCCAGAGTGCCAGAGTCTCGCCTGCTGCTATTGCTGTGCCCAGGCAGAGCCCCCATGAGTTGGGTTGTTCTGCAAGAAGCCCGTGGAAAGCACAACCAGGGGCCTTAGGCCTGCCCTTCCTGGTCCCTGCTGCTGCACCTGTCTTGCAGCCAATACCAGTCTGTTGGTCTGTGCACTTCTGCCCCCTGGTGGAAGCCGGGACAACTACAGTGCACAGGGTAGGGCAGGACTGAGGGAGGCGGGTGTGTGTTTATGTGTGCACGCTCACATGTGTGTGCGCTTACACATATACATGCTTGGCAAGGGAAGCTTGTGTGTGCACACTCACGCTTCCCTGGGGGGGGTGCGCATGCATGCAGATAAGCACCCCTCACAGTTCACTTGGCCGAGAAGATCAGATAGAGATGGGGGAAGACAGAAAGCCCTGCGCAGCTCCTCCACTGGAAGGGGTCATTATTATAATCACTATGATTATTGTTATCAAGATGATCACGCTTGCCTGAAAAGTCCCGTACAAAGCGGGCTTATTTTCTGGCAGCTTGTTGTTTGTGTCTGAGGGATTTCATCTTGGCTTTAATAACTAGCATTTGCAGGCTTCTTTATGTGCCGAGCTGGGTCACAGCCTGCATCTGCCTCCAGCAGCCCTGTGAAGTGGGAGGTGGGAGCTCAGCAAGAAGGCGGCTTGGGGAGGTCAAGAGGGGCCCGTGCAAGGTCGTGGCTGGAGATCTGCAGATCAAGGCAGTCCCGGGGCCCCCATTTGTACCTTGCCCTGCCCTATGAGGGAGGCTCTGTGTCATGTGGCCAGTCCCTGCCTGCCCCAGCTGCTTGCTTGCTGCCCTGTGGAGGAGGATGAGTTTGAAACAGCATTGTTGAAAGCACAATCAGCCCTGAGGTTTCTGATCAGTCTGGTGGGCACTGGGGCCCCAGGATGAATATGGCTGCTAGCTTCCCTGAATACCACCACTCCTACCCAAGTGGGCCGTGGTCCTTCTCTGAGAAGGTGCAGGGTGCACTATGTGGGCAAGTGGTAGAGTCTAGGAACAGATGCTCTTCAGAGTTGGCATCAGCTTCCTGGACTGTCCCACGATCACCTAGGTCTCAGTGCTGCTTCCTAGGCTGTTCCAGGAATGGAGCCCCCAGACAGCACTCAGTCTTGTGGCACAATGTTCTGGCCGCTGGCAGCCCATGGGGAAATACCCCAGCCCCATGTCCTCTGCCACAGAGCCCTAGGTACAAAGACTGTAGTGGAAGGAGGGTAGACATTTCCTGGAGCAGTGTGGGATACTTCCACTGTCCAGACTGGGTGAACCAGATGCATAGTCATGTCTGGAGAGGGTCCCGTCTCCTGCTCCTCCAAGAAAGAACTTGGGCCTGGAGCTACTGTACAGCAGGAAAGGCACTTACTTTCATGCATAAGACCTGGGCTCGATCCCCAGCATCCCAGATGGTCCTCCAAGCCAGCTAGGAGTGATTTCTGTGTGCAGAGCCAAGAATAAGCCCTGAACATTGCCAGGTATGGACAAAAATTACAAAAAGAAGAAAATCCCTACCCCTGTGCTCTCCACAATTCCAAGACCAGACCAAACTGGGTGGCCTCTTTATCTCTACCTTTCATCTTCCACCCATGTGGCTCTAAGAAGCTGGGACAGCACATGATGCTCCCACTGCAACCCCTGTGCTAAGCCTCTGTGCTCATGGGTCAGCCCCAAGAGGATGAGGGCCTCATGGGATTGTGGGCGCTGTGTCTACACCACACAGCTCAGATGTGCTGAGACTACCAGCAGCCAGAACTGGTGCATTTCATTGTGCACATGTCAGTATACAGCCTTCTCAACACATTTCAAGGCTATCTCCAAAGCCCTTGTCCCCCAAGTGATTTTTGGAGTGCATGTGTGGCCTGTGGCCCCACACAAAGGAAAGCAGACCCTGGGAACTGTGCACAGGGCAGAGAGGAGGAGTTGAGCTCGAGTCTGTGTAGACTGCCATGAGTGTGTGGGGAGGATGTTCTTCCTGGAGGAGATATGGCTGGTGATGGCCTCTGCAGGGTAGTTTGTAATTGGACTAAGGGGGCAAAGTGAGGCACAGGATAAAAGAGAACTATAAAATGAAAACATGCTAACCCAGATTAAGGAAAATTCAGAGACTTGATTGATTCAAGTTACTGGGCATCCAGAGGTGTTTGTGGCTTCAGGTATGGCTCGATCCAGATGCTGTGGTGTTCTATGACTTGCTCCCCTATCAGCTCTGCTGTGTTTTGTGGTGAGTCTGCAATCCCTTTGACAGTCTCTTTTGTAAGAATTTCTATAAATGCTCCAGAGCTGGTTGTTGATTTCATTTGATAAATCCAGATTCTTTGTCCAACTCTTCCTGTTCACTCAGGGAAGAGAACTGGGCTGGGTCCATACCTGTGCCCACCATGAACTCTCACCTTACTACCCACTTCGTCTTTGCTCCTCCATCCTGAGTCTTGGCTGCACTGCCAACTAGAGACCAGGTGCAGATCACTTCTCCTCGGAGCCTCAGTCTCTCCACTTGCTTGGGATGCTACACCGATGAATGTTGGGGGACAGGAGGAGTGAAAAATGGGGATCTGGCCTGCTGCTAAAATGCTACAGATGCTCACACCTCACACGCGCCACCAAGCACTAACCATGTTCAGATCCTGTGCAAGACCCGAGGCTGTGAAAAATCTGGAGCCCGCCTTGTGCAGTGCTGGTGTGTGTGTGTCTGTGTGTGTGTCTGTGTGTGTGTGTGTGTGTCTGTGTGTCTGTGTGTGTGTGTCTTCCCTGAGGAGATGATGGAGCAATCTGGCTCACTCGCAGGTCAGGATGATTATGAGAGGGTCTGGCACTCACTTTATCTCCTGGGGAACCCCATCTCTATCCCAAGCACCACTGGGTATGGCCCAAGAGAGACAGGGTATGTGAAGGGAGGGAAAAGATGGAAGCCCAGGGGAGCCAGGGTGGGAAGACAGATAGATGGTCTCGCAGGACAGATGCTTGCTGAGCCATCATCGGGTCTGCAGCCCTGCCTTGGAAACAGTGGTGCAGAGGATGGTGATTTGCCCAGATGGGCAGGTCCTAACAGTGCCGGTACAAGGCAATCCCCAACACGCACATACATATGCACATAGTACACACACATACACAAATGTGCAAACATAAATGCATAGGCAAGTCTGAGCTCTGCAGCTCCCCTGGTACCTGCCAACTTCAGACCTACTCCTCTGGGCCACTATGCCCAGGGTCCCAGCTTTTGGGAGCAGTGGGGTGGGGAGCATCTCCAGTCCTCCCCAGTGCACCATGCATGCAACTGAGCCTCATGGGACCAAAAAGAGTAGCCTTTCTGTTTAGGGTATGTCAAAGTGCCCCTGAAATATTAGGGCAGGGGGTGCCTTCTGTAAGGGAAGAGCCATGTTAAGAGAAGACAAAGGGACCCTATTTAATCAAGGGCCACTCTAAGGGGAAGAGTGGATGGAGCAGGATGGAGTAGAAGCCCCTGGGAAGGGCTGAGGGCAGCCAGGAGAGGGGCGGGGCAGTGTGAGAAGAGGAGAGAAATGCAGAGACTGAAAACTGCCAGACTCTGGGGGAGGCTGCGATGATGTTAAGGATGGCTCCTGGCCTTTGAGAGGGCTGGAGGTGGGGAGGGAGGCAGACATCGAGGATTGTGCCTTCCTTCACTACTTTCTTCACTCCATCCAGATAGTCTCGTCCTGCTCTGCCCCATGTGCTCCTGGGAAAATGTCAGGGAGTTTATTGCCACCCAGGGGGTGTAAGGGAGTTTTGTGGGGCCAGTAGCTCCTGTCGCACTTCTACTGTGTTCTGACCCCCAATATGGGGCAGGGCCCTATGAGGAGTCGGGGGGCTAATACATGAGCCATGTGGCCCTGAATCATGGCCTGCTTCAGCCCCTGCTCCCCAACTCTCATCAAGTCTCTACCTGTCTAGGCCTTTCCATGGCAGCTCAGGATTCAGGAACCCAAGGGCTAGGGTCCAGTCAGCACCATGCTGGAGAACTGGGGGGTGAGGAAGAGGCTGCAGTGAGGGGCTTGGCTGCTCTGTCCAACTCTTGTGGTTTCCCCACCCAGGGCAGGTGTCAGAGAGGGGACAGATGCCAGAACTCTTCTGCCTCCTGCACACACTGGCTTTGATGGGAAATATCATTCCAGGGCAAGAATCCACCGAGCTCCAGCCCCAAAGCCCTTTTGTAGGATCTGCTGGCTGCTGTGTACCACAGCTCCTCAGGGTGTCTCCCACTTGTGTGCCCAGAAAGACATTTGCAGAGCCCGACTCTTCCCCCCACTTGCTAGGTGTGAATGTGGGTGGGGGGAATGAGGGAGGGCTGGTTGCTTGAAGGCTGTTCCCAGGGGAATCATTATCCCCCAGCTCTGTTTGATTTGGGGTAGGGAAGTGGGGTCACACCTGGCAGTTCTCATGGGCAGCTACTGTCTCTGTGTTCATGAGGGACCCTTGGAGATGCTGAGGGCAGGGTGTATGTGGTCCTGGGTATTTGGATCAGGGTCTACCACATGCAATACAAGTGCCTTTACCCCCTACTGTCTCTCCAGCTCCACCCTAACTCTGGAGGGCCTGAGAGCTTGGGGAGACTGTAGGCTTGGGATATACCACACCCTCACTAGGGGCTCCAGCACCCATTCAGGGTGGGAAGAGCAATTGATGGGCTCCGGGGGTGTTCCAGAAGTTATGTCACTAACTGCCTTGCTCCAGAGGACCCACTGGGCACTCTGGACCCCCTGGATCTGCCTCCCCAGAACTGACACTTGGGGATGGGGGTCTGAGCACTATCTGGCCTCTCTTCCTCAGTGGGGTGAGGGTCTCAGCAGCAGCAGCCTGGGCGGAAAGAGGGGCACCCCTTCTGTGGGCATCCCTACAGGAAGGAAGTACAACAGGAAGGTTGCAGTCAGTGGGTCCAAGCTGACTTAAGGGCCCAGCAGCCCAGCTCTGCTATGACCTGCTGCCATTTCCCACTTGTGAGAACAGCTTCAAGAAAGCACAGGGGTCAGGCACACACAAGCCAGGTCTGCTTCCTGCTACTACAAGTACCCCCTGTCATCACTGCGGGTATAGCCCTAGTATCCCCCAAATAGAAGGGGGATGGCCCTGCTGGGATGGCCCTGCAGCACTACAGATCCTGATGAGCACCTCATCTAGAGCCTAGCACTGAGCTGAGCACTGAGGATCACAGGAAAGACCCTTGAGACTTAAAGTCTAGTACCCAGTAACTCCCCCAATTTAACCCTCAACATAACCACATCCAACAGCATGTATCAGGTCGGAGCAATAGTATATCAGGTATGGCGCTGGCCTTGCATATGGCTGACCAGGCTTCCATCCCCAAAACCCTGTGAGGTCCCCAGAGCCCTGCCAGGACTGACCCTGTGCCCCATCCCCATTTTTATGGGGCCTCTGTCACCTTGAGGCCTCCACATCTCCTTCTTTCTCTCTCTCCTTGCAGGCGGATGCCAAGATGGTGTGTGACGTGGTGAGCCGGATGGAAGACACGGAACCGTTCTCGCCAGAGCTGCTCTCAGCCATGATGCGGCTCTGGGGTGACTCAGGGATCCAGGAGTGCTTCAACCGCTCTCGGGAGTATCAGCTCAATGACTCTGCCAAATAGTGAGTGGCCATGGGGAGCCTTGGGCTGGGCGGGTTAAATGACCGCTTCCAGGATGATGACCTGCCAGGCTGCTTTAGAACCATAGGGTGGATGGAGCAGAACTAGGGGCACATCTGGCCAGACCCAGTGCCCAGCTACTCGAACTACCCCAAGACTCACTTGCCATGCACCGCATGAGACTTGATGCCAACATCCAGGTTTCCAGAGAGCTGCAGGTCCCCAAGCCAAAGCGTGTTTTGCTCTCCATAGAAAGAGGAGAGTCTGTGCTGCTCCACCCTGGTATCTCAGGTCTGTTCTGTCAGCAGAAGGGATTGTGGAATACAGAGCACAGCAGCACCATCTCTGGGAAAAGGACAGGCCCAGAGAGAGGAAAGGAGAGAGGATGGTGCCTTTCAACTAGGAACTGCATCTCGGGTGTTTTGTTTCTGCTGAAGCGCAAGTGGTGCGCGCGCGCGTGTGTGTGTGTGTGTGTGTGTGTGTGTGTGTGTGTGTGTGTGTGTGTGTGTGTGTGTTCTGACTATTCACCATTTTCAACAGAGGAAGCATTTACATTAAAACAATTAATTAGAACATGTGCTGCCTGGGTCCATAGTAACTATTAACACATTGTGGCCCAAATCTCCCCTCTTGACATGTGGCCTTTTCCTGCTTTCATGGTCAGCTGTATACCTGAGCTCTCCCCGCCTTTGGAGAGTTTTCTAGTTTTCTCTTGAATATGCTACTTGCTATTCCTCCTCTCCTTCCTCGGTGCCACCAAATACAAATCTATTTTTAAAAACAACAAATGGGTTGGAGCAATAGCGCAGCAGGTAGGGCATTTGACTTGCACACAGGATTCTCAGCATCCCCTATGATCCCCTGAGGTTGACAGGAGCCATTTCTGTAAGAGCCAGGAATACCCCTAAGCACTGCTGGGTGTGGCCCAAAACAACAAAAAAGAGAGGGAAAGAGGGAGAGGAGGGAGAAGAAAGGGAGATGGGGAGAGGGAAAGAGAAGAGTGGAGAGAGAGAGGGAAAGAGACAGAGACAGACTTTTGATGGATTTATGATAGTTCTCATGAGTAGGCCCAGTGGAGCAGGAGGAAGAAGCAACTTAAACTGGAGTAGTGACTGAGGCAATAACTGTTCTTCATGGGGGAGTACAGGAGCTGGTTGGGGGTATTCAGCAAGGACAAGGGTTTGAGGGGCTGGGGACATTTCTGTCTGTGGATGTTAGACTCTTCTGCCCAGTGTGACTCCACTCAGTACTCCCATCCTGCCTCTCCTCACCTCCCTCAGCTATACCAGGAGAGCCCTGCCTTCCTGTGCTGTGAACTTGAGGAATTCAGCTTACCTTCTATCTCTTCCCTGCTCCCACCTCCACCTTTTTGCTAGTTGCAGGATTATTTTTAGTTCTTCTGGCAGTTGCCTTTGTAATTTTAAATAAGGAACCTGGCTTCCTATTTACCAACTCTTCACAAGTAAGCTGAGAAAATCACTGTAATGGCTGATCCCTCCCTCCCTTTTCTTCCCTCCCCTTCTCTCTTCCTCTCCTCCTCCCCCTCCCTCCTTTAGCCTCACTCCTTTCCTTCTTCCTCTCTCCTTCCTTCTCCCTCCCTACTTTCTTCCCTTCTCCCCTCTGCCTCCTCCTCTTACTCTCTGCCCTATGTATGCCATACATAGGCACACACACTCTCCTCTCATATGCTTACATATATATTCCTCTCACACACACATGTAGACACACATATTCCTTTCTCTATCCTCTGTCTCTTCTTTTCTTTGTCTCTCTTTCTCTCTCTCTTCTCCACCCCCACCCCAGACACATGCAGGCTTATGCACTCACAAACATAAAGAAGGCACTGCTGACTAATTTGAGTGATAAGTGATGGTGAATGGTGGATAGGGCAGTGGCTAAATGGGTGGTGTGTGATGAATGGATAGTGGGTGATGAGTGTTGGTGAATGGTGGGTGGTGGATGGGTGCTGGCTCCCTTTCACACTGCCCAGCATTCCCAGCACTTTGTCAGATCAGAGAGGGGGCATTTAGGCTATGGGTCCCTGTTAGGTGTCCCTAACTGGGACTGGGGTTGAGACCAGGAGCTCTTTACCTTTGGTTGCCATGTGGAGGTGGCCTGTGGAAGGTCATTTTACACCTTCTAAAGGTCTGAGGGGAGGGTCAGGCCCACCCACCTCACATCTATGTGCCTGCTGGGGAGCCTTGGAAGCCTCTTTCCCAGAACTGTCACCACTGTCACCCCAGCTCCCTCCCTGGGTTTGGTACCACCATGCACTTTTCCTTCTTTTTTGGGTGGGGGGTATGGGCATACCAGGCAGTGGTCAGGGCTTACTACTCCTGTCTCTGTGCTCAGGGGATTGAATTCGGACTGGCCACATACGAGGCAAGCACCTTCCCCACTGTGCTCTCTCCCAGTCCCTCTTCTTCAGCCTCTATCTGGGCTGCTCTTTGGGACTGTCACTCACTGGGGGCCCTGTTGCTGGGGGCTGTGACTGCCCTAGGAGCACCCCCATCAGCATGTCCTGGGCCATGCTGGTAAGGACCCAACCCCTAGAGATACTGTGGACCTTGACTCAGACTCCTTGTATGCAGGTGCACCACTCCCCAAGACAGAAGCTACCCCTGGCTTTGATTGAGACCTGATCCCTCTGGCCTCCTGGGGTCTTGGCCAGGACAAGGAGTACACAGAGGCTATTCTGTCTCCCCAGAAAGCTATGGCTTTGGGGAAAGATCTTCAGTACCAAAGATCCATGTTCTAGCCACAGTCTTTATGGCCAGACCTACCCCTGCTCCTCCATCCACTAGCCCCCTCCCTCTCACAACATCAGATGCCCTCAAGACCCCAGCAGAGTGGGAGTGGGGGTTTACAGCTAACCAGGGGGGCTCCTGGGGCTCTGCCATGCCCAGAGGGTATTGACTCAGTCTCTGCATGGACAGGCTGGAGCCAAAGCACACCAACGAGGGCACTTATTTCCCAGGTAGCTGACCTGGGTTTGATTCCTGGCATCCCATATGGTCCCCTGAGTACTGCCAGGAATAAGCCCTGAGCATCACCAGGTGTGTTCCAAAAACAGATGAACAAGCAAACAAACAAAAAAACAGATTCCTACATGAAGCCCATTGGGAGACCTGGGCCCCCAGAAGACAGTGCAGTGCAATTAACTCTACCTTGAAAGACACTGCAGGAAGACACAGTAAGATTTGTCGGGCTAGGGGACACAATATAGTGTATTTGGCCAAATGTAGACTCAGTATGTGGGAAGCCCCTGTGTGATCTCTGACACCACACAGGCCTTAGCATAGAATCATGTCATGGGGCATCAGTTTCAAGAAGAGGGAATGGCAGGACAATACTGGAGGTACATGGGAGCCTCTCTGCAGAAACTCAAACCCCATAGGCCTGGAGCTGAGACTAGGGGAGAGCAGGAGCCAACTGCACTTCCTCTCTTCCCTTCAGGCTCTGTTTATATTGGGGGTCATCTCAGTTCCCATGTTGGAGTCCAGGGGGGTCAGTCCACAAGCCTCGAGCTCTGCCAGGCCTAGTCAGTCGTTTCCCCCACCCACGTATGTCGTCCTCTCCCAGCTACCTGGACAGCCTGGACCGGATTGGGGCGGCCGACTACCAGCCCACTGAGCAAGACATCCTCCGGACCAGGGTCAAGACCACGGGCATCGTAGAGACCCACTTCACCTTTAAGAACCTCCACTTCAGGTGAGGCCTTGCAGGCACCTCCTGTCAGCCAAGCAAAGCGGGGAACAGGGGAGCCTCCTGAGATAGGAGCAAGATTTTGCAGAACCAGGTGGGGCATGAACAGAGGAAGGTTGAGGACAGAAAGGTAATGCCTAGGTACGTCCAGGGAGCTCATTCAACTTAGAGCTACAAGGGGCCAAGTGACCTGCCAGCCCATTTCTTTCAGACCATTTAAGGAAACGAAAGCCTGAGAGGGGCATGGCTATCCCCAGTCACAGGAGACTGTGGCACCTTGGTCTCTGGGTATCCTGTGAGGGGCTGTGCCTCTCATGGAGGAGGTGACCTCCATGCCCTGAGTCTGACAGGTGTGCCCTCCCACCCTGCAGCTCCCCAGGGTTCAGCACCAGAAGCAGGGATTCTCAGGAGGCAAGGCTGGGACAAGAACTGCCCCTACTCGGCCTGCCTGGCCCTCTCTGCCTCACTGCAAGCCTTGCTTTCTCCCCAAAGGCTGTTTGATGTCGGGGGCCAAAGGTCTGAACGCAAGAAGTGGATCCACTGCTTTGAGGACGTGACGGCCATCATCTTCTGTGTTGCCCTCAGTGGCTATGACCAGGTGCTGCATGAAGACGAGACCACGGTGAGTTAGACTCACAGCTAGCAGTGGGGTGTCAGGAGCCTAAGTAGGCCTGAGGAACTTAGGCTGCCCCAGTTGGCACCTGAATACTCATTCTGGGTCCAGGGCAGGTGCATTCCAGCCAGGACTGGATCCAGCAGGTCCAAAGAGGAAGTGGGAGGCATCAAGCAAGATGGCACCTGAGACAGAAAGTATGGGTGCCCATACCGTCCCCCAACAGTGTAATGGGGGTGAGGGCAGTAGAGTACTATAGTGCTGGCTCTCACCTGCTGCTTGTTGAGGCTTCCAGCCAGCTAGGGACCAGCTACCCAGAGCAGGGAATCTGCCTTTGTCGGGGTCTTGTTCTCATTTACCAAGTTTAGGAGCCCATCCCCATCCCAGCCCAGTGCCACAGTGATGGGGAGCTGCTGAGGGGCACATGGTGGGCCGTTGGAGTGGGACCAGAAATGGGCTGGGGGAGAGGCTGGGACTATCTAGTGCAACCCCGAGATGGTGGTTGTGTTGTTGTGGTTGGTGATATCTGGAGCTGGGGGGCCCAGGTGCTGCCAAAGGTCCTACAGCAGCTGCAAGGCCAGGAACTGAACCTGGTACCAGCTGCCTGGGCTCCCTGGAGGTGCAGGGATTGATGCATCTCATATGGGGTCTCAGACTACAAAGTCACTCCTCGATCCCGAGGAGTCCCTGAGCCAACTCAGAGGATGCAGGATGGACTTACAGGGCTGTGCCTTGAGGCCAGGTCACTTCTCTAGGGGTCTCCACACATTTCTGCGTCGATGCTGGCCCATAGCTTCTCAGCATTGGGGCACTCAGGAACCAAAGCATGATCTAGGTAGGGGTCCAGCCTCACACCCTGTGCTGGCTCCTTGTTCATTTGAGCTCAACTGCGTACCTGAGCTGGGGTTTACCAACCACCTCCCAGCTCTGCCTTTACCTGGGGAGGCTCTGTTGTGCCGCCGTTCTTCTAAATCCAGACTCACTAACTTACCCACAGCCTGGGCTGTTATTTGCTGTCCTCCCATAAAGTCTCTGCCTGGTGTGGCTAAGGAATATCCCTCCCTTACTGTGTCCTGCCCTGCCCATGGGGTGAGCCTACCATCCTCATATTTTCTCCTCAAGACATGAGACACTGGGAGCAGAAGATGAGGGGGTAGAGCCAGAGGGACCCACCAGGTCCCTGGGTCTGGGCCCTAGTGTGTGTGGACTGGTCCCATGAGGGAACAGGCAGGTGCTTCCCTCGTTACTCTCCCACTCTTCATCAGAGACTTCACCAGAGCACCCTGGAGGAGCCCAGGTCAGAGCCAGTTGCTCTGGGGCCCTTCTGCGGCCACATAACTACCTGCACCCAGCACAGGAAGAGCAGCACCCAGGGAATGGGTTCAGTGTGGGATTGGGACCCCACGGGGTGGAAGAACGAGCCTGTGACTGCGACAGAACAAATATCTCTTTATCTGGAACATTCGGCAGAGCTAGGCAGCTCAGGCACCAGAAGAAGCTGCCTCCTGGCTCAGCCTGGTGGGGAGGTCTGCACTGGTGCTGGGCCACAGGAGGGCCACAGGCCCAGGGTATCAGCGAGCCTCGCCAGCTCTGCCCTCCACAGACAGCATGACTCTGGTCAAAGTTCACGGCTCAAGGACAAGATGCGGACTCTGAACCCCGGAGGCAAGAACCAGACCTTGCTGACCAGTCTTCGGGCTTCAGCCTTCCTCTCCAGCCAGCCCCACGGATCCCTCCAGGCCTGGGAAGAGAGATGAGGCAGCACAGAACAAAAGGGTTGAGAGAAAGCTTCTGGGACTAGGCCAGGAGCCCTGGAGTTAGTGGCGGCCCACTCAGTGGCCGGTCGCCTTGTCCGTGACATCCCAGCCCCCCTGGGCCTCAACCTGTCCACGGACGCCCAACCACATCTTCTCCACTTCCACTACCGTCACCGCCGCCTGCAGGGCGTCCTCTTGCCAAACCAAGGCCAAATCCATGAGCAGATTCTGAGAGACCCTCCAAGCTGGGCAGGTACGAAGCACCTTCCTCCCATGGACGTCAGCTAAGAGTTGAAAGCAGGGGCCCTGGCCCCGGGTAACTTTGCTGTGAGAGCCTGTCCCGATCTCCCCCCGCCGTCGGCTCCTGTCAGGCCACCCAGCCCCCAGTTCCTGGGACAGCTGCTCATGGGATAACCCCCACGTCCCATATCCTTTCTGGGCCTAGCGCTGGGTGAAGCGGTTTTGAGAGATTTTTCTTTTTTCCTCCTTTCTCTCTCCTGCTTCTTGCTGGGTTTTTCTGTTTTGTTTGGACTTTTCCTCTCCATCTGGTTTGTTGTGTTTCATCTCGGGGTTCTTCTGGCCTCGTGACCAAGAAACCAAACAAGCACTCACCAGACCCTCAGCAAGGCCGCAGCAAGCTCACCCCAGACGTGATCCCCCTCTGGTGGTCTCTGCTTCCAACTCTGGATTAATTCGAGGATCACTGTATCCTCGGTTAATGTTTCCCAATGGAATGTGTGTCCCCCTTCACCCCACCCCGCTGATGAAACCTGGGAAAGCAAACTGCATGACCACCGCCAACCCCAGCCCAATGTAGACTTGTCAGGTGGTGGTGTGACCTGCCCCGCCTGCATGGTGCATGACCTTGCCACCAGCTGGGGCCCCTTCTAGAGACCTCGCTACCCTTCCACCCAGGGGTTGGCCCTCTGGGGGGGGGGGTCAGGCAGTATCCCTCTCCCCCTGCTCCTTACCCCACCCGCCTGTGTGTGGAATGAAGCAGGACCAGATCCCTTTATCTCGAGGCTCCTGCCTGCCTCTGCCCCTCCAGGTGCATCCTGGACCTTTCCTCTGCTTGTCCCCGCTGTGTGTGTTGCTGTCGTGGCGGGTTGGGGATCCTGGGCATGGCCGGCCCTCACTGCCCCCTTGCTTTGTTTTTAGAACCGTATGCATGAATCCCTGAAGCTTTTTGACAGCATCTGCAACAACAAGTGGTTCACGGACACATCCATCATCCTGTTTCTTAACAAGAAGGACATATTTGAAGACAAGATCCGCAAGTCCCCACTCACCATCTGCTTCCCTGACTATACAGGTAAGAGACACACACCCCCCCCACCTCCCCAGCCCTCCTCTATGAGCCGCACCACTCCCTTAGGATCAGCCCTGCCTCTCTAGCAGCTCCCCTACACCCTGAGAAATTGTAACCAATTTGGGCCATCATGAAACTCCATGCCCCACCCCCTGCTTGGCAGTCAGGATGGGGCCTTTCCTTTCCTTAGCCATGTGCAGGGGTCCATCTTGGGTCCCTCTGTGAGGATAGGGTGGGATGAGGGGAGTCCGGGTCATACCTTCTACCTGGGGTGCAAGGTTCAGGGTCCTGGGGTTGTGATGTCCCTTTGCAGGCCACAGGCCAGCTTTGTTGATGTGGCCATGGCTTTGCCTCACTGGAATGAAGGATCAGCCAGAGGCCACAGTCTTTCCAGGACCCCCCTGGAGTAGTGAGGGGGGAGTGTGGGGGTCCCACCCCATGCCCCTCAGCTCCTCCAGAGGACAGGGCTTGGCCAGAGAGGTAAGCAGGATGAGGAGCTGGGCTATTTCCCAGCTACCTCACTCCTCCTCTCTGCCTCCAGAGTGGAAAGTAGTTGGACAGTGGAGTACCTGGGGTCCCCAGTGGAACCCCTCTTCCTTGAGAGTGAGGTGGGGTGAAGGATGAAGTGAACAGTCCTAGTCCCTCTGTACCCCAGTCCCAAATCAGGCCTCAATGCTGCAGTCCTGCCCCTCTTGGCCATCCCGGGGATCTGGAATCCACCTGGGATTCTGGTTCAAGGGACTGCATCCTTAAGCCCTGCGGACATTCTATCATCCTGCCAAGCTTAGAAAGGCACTGGGGTACTCATTGTGCCTGCAATATCTGAGCCCCTGAAGCTCAGCCCTACACAGCCTCTGGTCTGCTTAGCACACACACCCCACATATACAGTCACACTTTGTGCAGAACTGGGCCGTGTTTTGCTCCCCCAGAGCAATGCTAGAGGATCCCCAGGCAGGGAAGGGGTGAACTTCCCTCTGTACTCACCTTCCCCACAGAACCCAAAAGAACAGGATTGCTTGGACTCACCTACCTGTGACAGGCCACCCCCACCTTGACAGGAACCACAGAAAATATGGTGGGGCCAACGCAAAGAAGGACAGTGTATGATTTTGAAATCCCTAATCGCTGTTTTGAAGCTGGAGGTGATATCTGACCCACCTCCACTGCCCATGGGGGCTCTGCAGCACCTTTAGGTCCCCACCTTTGGGGTGGTCCCGAGAGGCCCTGGGCTCCGCTCCCTGGAGCAAGTTCTTCTCTCACCCTGGCCATCCTTCTCTTTCTGTAGGCCCCAGCACTTTCACAGATGCCATAGCCTATATCCAGGCCCAGTACGAGAGCAGAAACAAGTCGGCTCACAAAGAGGTCTACACCCACGTCACCTGCGCCACGGACACCGGCAATATCCAGTTTGTCTTCGACGCCGTGACGGACGTCATCATCGCCAAAAACCTGCGGGGCTGCGGCCTCTACTGAGCTCAACCCCTGCCTGGACCCGCCGCCCCTCTCGTCTCAGGCCACATGAAGCTCAGCAGCCCGCCTTATGCAGGGACACAGGGATCACTCCCACCAGCTGCACCCTCAGAAAAAAACAGCATGTGGAACCCCAGATCTGTGGGAGATGGAGCCAAGCACCCCATCACACCCCCTCATTCAGCTTCATCTTGGAGATTCTGATCCTGGGAGGATTGCAGGGGATAAGACCATTGGCGAGAATGGGTCCTCCTCAACCTCATTGGTGGCCCCATTGCAAGGCCTGGCTCTGTCATCACCTGCGGTGGTGCAAGTGGCAAGAATGAGCGTGTGCAGGGTGATGGCAGGGGTGGGGGCATGAGGCACTGCTTGGCTTGTCGAGGGCAGCTCCATCACCCCAAACCAGGATGGGGCAGGCCAGATGTGTGGGTCCAAGCTTCTCACACACATACACATGCACACACACATACACACACACACACAAACACAGACACACCTTAGCCTATCCTGCACAACCATGGTTTCCCCTCGTCTTCCCCGGACATCTCAATCCATCCTCTTCTTAGGTCTGGAGGCTTCTAGGCTGCCCAGTGGGTGACAGTGTTGGGTGGAGCTGGTGTTTGATTGAGCCAAGGACAGCAAGTGGATGGGGGGTAGGGGAGCTCCTGTGCCAAGGGGTCGGGTCCTTGACACCCTAGGGAGTTGCTATCCCTGAGGCTTGGGACCAGCCCTGCACTCGTGTATCTGCTTTTTCTCTACCGCCCCCGAAGAACCTTGGTACCAGCTGTTCTGTGTCCTTGAAACTCCCTGGGCTGGAGGGTGCGGGGGACACAGGTGGTTTAGCTCAGCCCCGGTGGAATGGAGGGTAGTGACCAGGCAACGTCCCATATGTTTGCTGTGGGATGCTTGATGGGCTCTCATAAGTGGGGTCCAGGCAGCTGAGACCCCAGAGCAAAAAGGAGTATGGTGATTTCTGGGGGCCCAAGTCCAGAGCATTTCACTTGTACTCCCTCTTTCTCCTCTTCCTCTTCCTCTTCCACTCCTTTTCTCTTTCACCTTTTCCCTCTCCTCCCATCCCTTCCTCTTTCTCATTTTCTTCCTCACTCTTCCTCTTTCTTTATCTACCTCTCCCATCCCTCCCTTTTTCTCTCCCTCTTCCTCTCTCCGTATACCCCTCCCTCCCTCTCTTTTTCTCTCTTCCTCACCAGAGATAGCTTAGAGGGGCCCCAGCTTTCTCCCTGCATGCTCTCTTCAACCCACTGGACTCACTGCATGGATGAGCCCTCGGCTCAGAGGAGTCCCTGGGGGTCTAGGGGTTCCTGATTCCAATAGTTCCTGTTCCAATTCTGAGAGTTCCTGGGGCACCCAAGCCACATACCCTCACAGAGGTGGTGCTAGTTGAACCCACGTCCATCTGCCCACTTGCTGCTGCCCTGACCTCAGGGACTTCCAGTCAGCAGCCAGGCATCAGTGGCCTCCTCAGTGCCCCCCTGCCCCTGGAGCCAGGAGCCAATGCCAGTCAGGCTGCTCTGCCCAGCACCAAGGATGCTGCCACTTCCCAGCACCAGCGTGCTAGGTCTGGCCCGAATTCTGCCCCATAGCCCTGATTTGGAAGCAACCTCAAAGGCTTCCCAGAGTTCCCCACAACCACAGTGGGAGAGTGCCAGGGGCCAGGCTCTCTCATGCCCAGCATACCACTCACTGCTCTGCCTCCCAAGGTATCTCGTGACTTGGGCCACTATGTCTCCTGGCGCCGTCTGGGTGGTTCTGCCTGGGGGAGACGTCAAGGGGGACAGATGAGTACTGGCACCGTCGTGTGGGTACGGGGGAGACCTGCAGCCAGATGTGAGGAGGTCTTGGTTCATGTGGCCCGGGAGCTCCTTGGGGCAGGTCATGTGAAAGGTTTGGGGCAGGGAAGACTGTAGAGTTGTCTCTGAATACCAGGGACATGTTGGGCACCTGTGCTTTGGGGTCCTTCCTATCCCTGGTCACAGAACTGAGAGGTCTCCAAAGCTCAGGGCCTGAAGATGGAGTGGGTTCAGCCCCTCTTCCATGGTTCTGACTTCTGGGGTCCTCGGGAAACACTTAGTGCTGGTGCTCTAGGCTCTCTCACTGTCCCCCACAAAAAGTCTTGCCAAAGGTTGCCACCTCTACTCTCAGTAGCTCCACACTCTACAAGGGTAATATTCCCTGGAGGCAGCAGGAACCCCAGCTTGGAGGTAAAGGCCACACCCCATCCTTCCTTCTACTGCCCCTCACAGTCACCATCTGTACCCTTGCAGTGAATTCTCTGTACTCCTCTCTTGAGCTGTTCTTTCCTGAGACTCTCTTGGTAGTAATCCATGTCCCCCCCCCCCCCCAATACCTTGGTGACTTCACCACTGGGTGGTGGCTGGCCCACCCCATTCCAGAAGGCTCAGGAAGGTTCTGTGGCTGCTCCCAACCCCACTCTTCAGGAATCTAGACCTGAGGCTTTGGCTTAGAGATTAAGGCCAGGGTGCCCACACAGACCCCATGTTAGTCCACAAGCCTTGGAAGGCCCCTGTCAAGGGAGTGGAGGTGTCCAGAAAGGGTGCTCATCCTTAAGGCCACCCCCCCACTGTTCCCTCACAACTGACCCCACGGCGGGTCTTCTCCCCACTTGTTGGTTATCCATGTCCCCCACTGTCTGCCTCTGAACACTTGTCTCTGAGGTCCTGTGGGCCCCCACTCCGTCACCCCACACATTAACTGTGACTTTGTAAGAGGCACAATTCGTTGGTTTAATAAATCTCTAGTGATTGTAATGACTGGTTGCTGTCCTGTATCTCAGTCACTCACTACCATAGTATGAGAGGATGAATGTCCCAGGACTGTCCCCAGCCAGGCCACCTGGTGGAGGGGACAGTTCTGTGAGGCTAGAGGGGTTTCCAGGGTGCTGGCCATGACACCCTCCTCTTGGACTTGTTTGTCCGCACTGTGCTCACTTCTTGTCTAGCGTGTTTGGGGGACTTGAAAGGCAGGACATGGAGCTGGATATTGAGTGCAAATTCTAGTTTTTTTCTTTCATTAGCATCTGTTTGGGGAGACTTGAAGGTCAAGCACATGGGTAATAGCTCTACTGGACTTAGGGGACTCAGTGCCGGCGCCTCCCTCTCTGCCCTCTCTTTCCCCAAACCCAGCATGGCCCTGCAGCACCATTTTATTCTCTGACTCTGGGCACTCTGTCAGTGGGCTGCTGACATGGGAGCCCCTTCCAGGGTCTCTTTCTCTTGACTGTGGCTGCAAAAACAGGAACCTCTGCTGTCTTCCCATGGACACTAAGCAGACTCAGGGCTGGGACCCTACTGCAGCGGGAACTAGCAGCTCGGTGTGCGGGAACCACAGGGCCAACTTTGAGCTCCTCCAAACTAGCCCAGCTGGCCTGCAGACCCCACTGTCCTGAATACTTGCTCTCTGACTGACACAGTCCTCTTCAGCTCCAGTCACTGGGCCAGGGGTCAGCTGTGGGCCGTGATGGCAGAGAAAGCAGTTGGGGTCATGTGTGAAGGGCAGTTGTGGGCCAGGCCACAGCCATGGGCAGAGGAGTTTCTGGTGCCCATTTGCCACTATCAAACAAGCATCTATCTACTCCCTCGGGCCAAGCTGTGGGAATTCTGGCCTCCAACGGGGGCTCTGCAGGGCCTATGAGCGTGACACTGTTCTCTCATTTCCAGGTATTGGTAGCGAGGACTGGGCCATTCACAGAGCCTAGAGAGTGGCTGCAGTGAAGCCAAGCCAGTCCACTGGGGCTCTAGGGGTCAGCCTGCTCTGTGTCTGGGAACAGGTCTGGGCTGAGACCACAGCTGCATGGACCATACAGTCATGGCAGAGGTGCCTTGGGGTGTGGCACTGCCTACCTCTGATTTTTGGGGTTCTGCCTGTGTCTCCCCAGAGCTCCTTGGGGCAGTAAGGTTACATTCCAGGTGCAGGGGTACCGTGGTCACTGGGGTAAGGTTGAAGATTTGTGGGGGTGGAGTGAGCTGCACCCACACCAGCCCCTCCTGGACCTCAGTGAGCTCTACCTGCAGGCTGTGCTTCCTCTGTCCCTGGGGTGGGATGGTCTTGCTTGCTTCCCCAGAAATAGTCGCCACCCCCTGCAGGCCAGTCAACTTTGGTGTGCAGGCCAGCTTGTCCAGTTAGTCCCTAACCAGGTGGACTCTCAAGGGCCCAGGAGGAACCAAGCATGACTCTCTTCCACACCCTACAAGAGGGCCTGAGAGCTTCCAGTGTCTACAACATAGACCCAAAATGAAAGGACTTGGTAGGGAGGGCCCAGCCCAGTTCTCGGACCCTGTCCAGGACCCTCCTCACAGGCACGTGGCCACATCTGCACATGCATGCACACACATACAGCTCATGTATTCTACAAGCAGAACCACACAAAGCACAAGGCATGTTTGCACATTCACAGCAATGTCCACATACACACAAGATCAGACCCACACAAGCTTATGCATACATAAGTGCTGAACACAAGGACACATCAGCCCATGTGTATACATATGTAAGAACACCCCCGTGTGTGCATGCATATTGCACTCACACACACAAAAAAGCCGCCTGGGGCTGAGACCTTTGGTTTCCCGACTTACCTCCGTCCCTGGCAGCCAGGCTTGGTTACCTCCAGCTGGTTTGGCTCCTGCTGACTGGTGAGCATGGATAGACCATCCTGAGAGACACCGCACTGTGGTTGCGTTGTCACATCTTTCAGCTCCCCAGTGGCCCTCCTGAGCTGCTCAGGAGCTCAGTTCTCTCTCTCAGACCTAATTCTCTTCTCTTTCCCTGTCTCTGTGTCTGTCTCTCCCACTGTCTGTCCTGCTCTGTCCTCCCCTGACTGGGTCCGCAGAACCGCATGCATGAGTCTCTCATGCTCTTCGACTCCATCTGTAACAACAAGTTCTTCATCGATACCTCCATCATTCTCTTCCTCAACAAGAAAGATCTCTTTGGGGAGAAGATCAAGAAGTCTCCTTTGACCATCTGCTTTCCTGAGTACACAGGTGGGTGTGGCCATGCAGGCAAAGTCCCTCCCATACTCAGGGGCTCGGCACAGGCTGCTTGGGGTCCTGCTAGAGTTCGGCCAGGTGTCAAGGGCAGCCCCAGGCCAGGCCAGGGCCACTTGAGTGGGAAGAGGAGTATCCGCCCCCAAGGGTCAGTCAGGGATCTGGATCTGTGACAGGACACATTTCTGTCACCATCTCTCCAGTACCCATACCTTGACCAGAGCTGGGACAGGGCTAGGAGGGAAGCCCCAGCTGACTGCTGGCCTTGGGCCCTTTTCTCCATATTGCTCTTTGGGTCTGTGCCCTTCTGCACCCTGACAGTTGTGCCTCCCTCCTCTGCACCCATCACTCCCACCCTTTCCCTATCAAGCTACTCCCACTCTGCCTCTCATCCTTCCAGCTTTGCTCAGGGGCTGGCAGACCCCGCAGCATAGCTGCTCTTGAGTGCAGTTCAGATATCTCAAGGGCACTGAACTTGGGGTCCAGTGCCCAGCAAAAGCAAAGTAGTCTGGAGGTGGCTAGTGCAGTTGGCTCACCTTTCCCATCTTCCAGGCCTGGGGAACTCCTGTCCTCCTGACAACAGCCCTGCCATCGAGGTGGGTTTGAGTTGCAATTCAGAATAGCCCCCATGGGAGACAGCCTGTGCTCAGCATCCAGGGCTCACCAGGATCCTGAATCCAACCAGGTTTATAGAGGTGATTGCTCATGGGCAGCGGCTTCCCCGAAATGTGGGGAGCCCCTTAATTCCTGCTAACCTCAGTGTGGGGAAAGAGTCAAGCAAACTCGGGACAGGCAGGTGGGGTTGAAGCAGCCCATGGAGCCAGGCCACCGTAGCTTGGGAGCATTCAGTTCCTTGAACTCCATTTTTCATCAGAGCACCTCAATAGACTCAAAGGCCTCCACCGAGGGCTCCTGGCTCAGTTGTCAGTAGGAGCGCCCGCTGGGTGGGGTGGTCCTGTGGAGGTGCCCTCTGCAAATTGGGGGCATCCAGGTGGGCCCTAGGCTGAGGGCACCTGCCTGCTGCAGAGTAGCACCCTCCCCTTGAGTCTCTGCTGGCCTCTTCTGCCTAGACAGATCTAAATGGGGCTGCAGGAAGAGTGTGGCTGCATCCAGTCCTGGCCTTAGCTGGTCTCCAGTCCCTCTCCGGGGCTTTACTAGAAATTGGCATACAATCCCCAGAGATAGGGAAAGAGGGTGCTGCCTGCATAACTGTCCTGCATTCTCTAGAAGCCTTCTACTCCCTGGGGCAGCCTCGGGCGGGTGAGTGGGTTCTAAGTGGCATTGCACATTCTGCTCACCCCCTTAAACATCTGGTCCTGGCTTACCATCATTCCACTGGCTGTTTCTCTGAGCCAAAGAACCATGGAACCCTGATCCTGCCCATTTGTTCAGTAGAGGCCTGGAGAAGCTCCTGAGTGCTGATCCCCAGCCTGCAATGCGGGTTAATCCATGGGGCTGGATTGCTTCAGTTTATGAGAAGCAGCTGGACTATTAATGATTTGCTGGCCTTAGCCTCCATGTGCTCAAGAAACAGGAAAAATCTGTGGCTTTAATCTCTTGGCTCCTGGGTGGAACACTGAGGAAAGAGTGAAAGATCTCAGGACATAGGGCATCTGCTGGGCTTGTAAGAGTTTGTCAGGTTGGATTTGGGAGCCACACCGAGCAGTGCTCAGGGACCATCTGAGTCAAATGACCATCTGGACCATTTGTTCCTGAGAGCAAACCTGGGGCCTTTCTCATGCAAACTATGTGCTCTGGTCCATTGAGTCATCGCAGGCCCTCCCTGCAGGGCTTTTATTTTTTATTTTTGTTTGTTTTGGGGTCACACCGGCAGTGCTCTGGGGTTACTCCTGGCTCTAGGCTCAGAAGTTGCCCCTGGCAGGCACAGGGGATCATATGGGATGCCGGGATTCAAACCACCATCCTCTGCATGTAAGGCAAATGCCTTACCTCCATGCTATCTCTCCAGCCCCACCTGCAGGGCTTTTAATGTTGAAACTAACCACACCTTGGGGAAGGGGTGACCCACTGTCACTCCCTCTATTTCATCCTGGGATATGCAACATCCTACCCCTCTGCCATGTACCTCCAACCCAGTTCTCCCCAAACCCCCCCCCCCCCGTTCTCACCATCCCCCTTTCTTGTGTCTCTTCATACAGGCCCCAACACCTATGAAGATGCAGCCGCCTACATCCAAGCACAATTTGAAAGCAAAAACCGCTCACCCAACAAAGAAATTTATTGTCACATGACTTGTGCCACAGACACGAATAATATCCAGGTGGTATTTGACGCCGTCACCGACATCATCATTGCCAACAACCTCCGGGGCTGCGGCTTATACTGACCTCTTGTCTGGTATAGCAACCCTCTTTGGTAATGATTCCAGCACTCACAGAAAAAGCTTGCACACACACACACACACACACACACACACACACATGCACACACACACACACACATACACACATACACCACTAACAAATGCAAGTTGGTAAATAACAAAACCTTATCTATATACAGATATATATTAAAAAATTCTTTTTAGTTTGTACTAGAAAGAGCTTTGGACAGAACTGACCGCCATCCCATAAATCCCCCCATGTTCTGTGATGGGACTCCATCCTTTTAAGAACAGCCACGTGAGTCCACGCTGAGACCCCCTTTGGAGAGCAGGGGGAGGACAGAGAGAGGCCAGGCAGCCATTCACTCTCCCCTTCCCCACAGAGACCATGCGCTCAGTTCTGTCCTGCTCTGGTGAACATCCCTGCCCCATTCAGAAATGGCCAACACCTTCAAAATCTCCCTATCCAACACCCCTACCACCACAGATTAATCAGGATGATGCTTTGGGGTGGCGGTTGGTTGTTCAAGAATTTAGAAGAATCATTGCTCTCACCAATCCACTGTCTCCTGAGTTTTCTTTATTCATGTTTAACAAGGCAAGAGGCAGAAAAGGGGAGATTCCGTTTGCTTTGCTTAAAGCAGCTGGGGGGAGGTGGGGAAGAGGTGGAGGGCCAGCCACACAACAGGGCTCAAACTCACTGGCAGGGTCAAAGGCGGCCCCCTCTAAGGAGGACATGTGGAGGAGACAGGAAGTGGACCAGGTCAGGGTCCCTTAGGGTGATGCCTTCACAGCCTGGGACAGGCAGCCCTGGGGTTCCTGATCCCATCCTGCCCTCCACCCCAAAAGCATGCTATATGGTTGCAGGGATTTTGGATTGGTTGGTTTGGAGAAGCGAAGGAAGTGGTCAGACGGGACCCTTGTCTCTCTCTCTGCAGACTGCTTCATGGACTGTGCTGGTGACGTTGAGCTCCTGCTAGCATGACCTTTGGCCTTTGTAAAGACACAGCCTTTCTGTACCGAGCCCCTGTCTGACCCACGACCCCAGAGTGACTGACGGCTGTGTATTTCTGTAGAATGCTGTAGAATTTGGTTTTAGTTGAATCTTTACATTTAGTATTTGAAAGGAAAACAAACAAAAAAAAACATTAATCATGTGCTTTGTAGCTTAAAGAAAAGAGAGAGAGGAAGAAGGAAAACTCATCCTTTCATCCATTATTTCCTTTTTGAAGGAACTAAAGAAATACATCTGCCCCTTGCCTGCCCTCCTGCCCCAGCTCCATGCCACCGCTATGTGCCAGGCCGCTTCCAGAAGCCTCTGGCTGTTAGCACCGAGCCCACCCCAACCCCAGCCCCCACATACACATCTTCTGCCCTCCTAAGCCATGTCACATGCTCACTCCAGGTTTGTATAGAAAAAGCACAGCTCTCTCTGGCCAATAGCTGCCAAAAAGGAGACCCATCGTTATGTATAGAGCCCACTAGAAACCAACTGTCCCGCCAAGACCTTCTCCAAAACTCTGCTCATCTTTCTCCAGCAGTTTCTGGTTTGTTTTTCCTCCTCTTCGTCCTGATGAACAAACACTATCACAGACCCAGGCAGTGCCCTGTCTCTGGGGAATGGGTACTTTTCCCCAGGGCCTCTGCCTTTCCCTCTTGATGGCTGCTCCGTGTGTGCCCCCATCCACCCTCTCCTTTGTTTCAGTGACTGTGTTTGATCTCTCTCACGTGGGGATGTGTGTGCTGCAGATAAAAAGAAGAGAAAAAATTTAAATACCACAAGATGGGGAGGGGGGAACAAATAAAAAACTTAAAAAGAGGTTGGGATGTAGGTGTTTACAAGAAAGTCAGTTTTCATGATCGGTCCTATGTCATTTCTACTTTGACTCGTCTCCAGACCTCTTCACGGCTTCACTTTTCAGACTTAATATATGCTGAAGAAGACCAGTCACAGCCATTTCTCAAGATTAAAGAGGAGGCAAAAATTAAAAAAAATACAAAATACACAAAAATTGAAAATACAGGAAAAAAAACTTGAAAAAAAAAAAAAGGAAAATAAATCCCACGGGTCTTTCTAAGCCTTTCTATTCCCAATCGGTGAGGTTTCTGTGATACTTAACACACTGCCAGTCTACTTCTCTGACTAATGGAAATTCATGTGTAGCTCAATAAAGAGAATGTTTGTCTGTATTCCTGAGTCTCTCACCTTCTGGCTTCCTCCAGAAAATGAGATTGGTGGGTTTCATTCCAGCAGGAGAGGGAGAGGTTCGATGGGGCAGAGAGTGGGAGGCTGGTGGGTAGGGAAGTACGCAGGTAAGCACCCCTCAGCACCTCCATCTGGTAACAAGGGGGCTCTTTTTGGCTGACAGGTACCTGCTTCTCACCCTGTTTTTTTGCTGTCATTGAGGGGAAGCCACTCCTGGCTGTGCTCAACAGTGACTCTGGTCTCTGTGCTCAGGGGTCACTGTAGGCAGGGCACCAGGGTTTGAACTCTGGTGGCCTCTGCAAGTGCTCTGTTCGTTGTACTATCGCTCCAGCCCTGCAGCTGGGTTTGAGGGTCCAGTGGAATTAAGGGTTGGAAATAGACACACCTGGCAGGTGGGAGAGTCATCCTGAATGAAGTAATGGTACATCAGGTCTGTTTCTCCTGTAGCCAGTGTCTCCACTACTACTGGAGAATTGGGTCTCAACAGTAACCACAAATGGCCTAGACATCTTGGGCCGCAGGGGACACACCCACTTATGTGGATATTTCAAAGTCCCCTGGAAGCCAAGAAACCCCTGTGAGCTAGATATGCAGTCTGGCAAAGCTGGGATGTGCCACAAGCAGAAGGCCTCCCTCCCTTTTCCCTAGTTGGCTGTCACATTGAGCAGGAAGTTGGGGAGTTGGGGGAACCAGCCCACTAACATCTTTTTGTTGTTGTTTTTGTTTTTTGGGTCATACCTGGTGATGCTCAGGGGTTACTCCTGGCTCTGTGTTCAGAAATCGCTCCTGGCAGGCTTGGTACCATATGGGATGCCGGGAATTGAACCACCGTCGGTCCTGGATCGGCCACATGCAAGGCAAACGCCTGACTGCTGTGCTATCTCTCTGGCCCCACCACCGAGATCCTTGAGCCTACGGATTGCTCACTAACCAGGTAGGCAAGGGCTACATCACAGCTTTGGAACCAGGAGAGAGCCCTAAAGAATTTCTTTGAAAGCTTCTCCACATGCCAACATATGGCAACCCAGCCTCTGCAATCTAGAGTGGAGAGGGCGAATACTGCAGAGACCAGGGGCTTACAAGCAGCCCATGTCTATCATTAAAAACCAAGCAACCCTGGCATCATTTCCTAGGCAGGTCATACCTTTCTTTCAGTATTTGCCTAGCAGCTCCTCTACCTCAGCCTGTTACCTGCAGAGGGAATCCCACATCTGGCTGCAGAGGGAGAGGCTCTTCTGCACTTCAGGCTGTAATGACTCACAGTCCAGCTGGGGCAGATCAGGATGCAGAGTGGGACTGAAGGAGCCAGACTTTGCCTGCCCCTGGCATTCCTGAGTCCTCCTGCATGAGCTGCCAGGCTGCTTTTCCGGCTGTCAAACAGAAGTTCTGTTTCCTGATATTTCTCAGAATGGAAGTCAGGCAACATTTTTAGATAAAGGATGAAAAGACTATCAGAACAAGCAGCAATCTCTGATGCATTTCTAAAAGTCCCTCAGTGACTCTGATGTGCATCAGGCTTTGAACCAGTTGAAACAAAAAGGCATATGAGAGATGGAGGCAACTGGATGATGGAGGCTACCAGTATAAGTGGGTAGAAGTTAGTCCTGGACAAGTTCCTTCTTGCTGTGCCAACTTCAGCTTTCTTTTCTATAGTGGGGGGGGGGGGGAATCCTGCCCCACTAATTCCAGTCCCAGCATCTCATCTGCTGGAAGAAGATTAAGAGCATGTGATCTACGAGCTCCACTGTGAAATCAGGTTCAAAAGGGCCACCTGGGCACATAACTTACAGAACACAAGTGAAACACGTTCAATGTGCCATGGACCAAAGCTCTGGCATAATAACAGACTAAAGATTTGGGACCGGAATGATAGCACAGCAGTAGGGCATTTGCCTTGCATGCGGTCAACCCGGGATGGACCCAGGAGCAATTTGAGTGCAGAGCCAGGAGTAAACCGAGCTTCCGATGGGTGTGGCCCAAAAAGCAAAACAACAAAAAAGATTTGGGGGAAAGTAGAGAACTGATGGGAAACCAAAATGTCTAGAAAAACGGGCAATAAGAAAATAAAGTCACAGAGACTTTGCAGAAGAGTTGCTAACTCACCATACCGCTCACTCCTTGTTCTTTACAAAGACCCAGCTAACCTGCCTCAGCTCTGGGTTACAGAATAGAGCACAGGACAATCCCCCTGCGCTGCTGCAGCAACAGCCAGGACCATCAGAAGCCATGGGATGGGAACTCTGCCTGATGTAAAGGGACACTGGCCTAGAATCTTACACTACTCTTAGCAACTGTCCTTGATGCATCGAAGAAGAGGTAGAAGTCGAGATGTTAATGTGCTGAATCCTAACTCCACATTCAGATAAAGGGCAGTGCAGGGAAGAACTCTCAGGCCCTGTTAGGCAAAGATTTGGCTTACTGTCTCACACTCACTGTCTAAAGACTACTTGAAAATGGATGGCAATAGTCTCTTTTCACCTCTCTGAAATATAACAACATGTGGAATTCATGTTATCTTTAATATGTGCAATGGGGTAAAGTCTAAGGGGGTGAAAATCCTCCAGCCAAAACAGTCCATGTCAAATCTGAACTGGCCTAAGTGAGTAACCCTACCAAGCTGCCTCAGTGGATGAACACATATATGCACACACACGCGCACATATACATAATTTGCTTTTTATTATTGTCTCAATAAAAACAAAGCTATGCTTTCAGCAAAACAAAATCACAGAAATTTACTAACAGTATCTTTAGGTAAGGCTTTGAAAGATTTATTGAAATAAATTATCTCAGCCTAAATATTTACTCATCACTCTCAGTTAATTTCAACAGTCTAAAAATTTTGTTATGCAAAATATGTTTCAATTTGCCAATAATTTTAGATAATACTGGTTCTTCCCAAAAGGACTACCATAAAACTATGCTTTCAAACATTAAAAAAAAAAACTTAATTCAATAGGACATAAAACTGAACTATGTAGTCTATGATTGCACATTCCAAATCCTTAGTTAAATGTATGAAGAATTTGAAAAGGTTCAGGACCTGGGTCTGCTCAAGGCAGGTAGACTCCACAGCTAACTTTTCTATGTTTTATTAAACCAATAGAACAAATTCATGAAAACAATGGGCTCCAGGGAAGAAAGATACAAAAGGTATCTTTTTATTTCATCAATAAATTCCTCCAAAAGGTACTCTACCATCTCAAAAGGCCACGTTTCTCTGGGAACTAAACCTACAGCCTTTGGCATTCCCTAATTTACTTCACCAAGGAATTCAAACCCTAAGCCCAAAGCTTGCTGCTTAACCCTTTCAATGCTGACCTTCCCAGTGTTCAAAGAAGTGGAGGTGGGCAATGAAATGCAGAAAGGACAGACACACAGGGTACTGTAGGAGGCAGGAGCACCAGCGTTAACGGAAATAAAGCCAGCTTTGGATTGGGGCTCAGGAAAAAAGAGTCCCTGAAGTCCTAGGGCACAAGAGGTCACCGCCTCACACTCTACTCTCCCCTCCTTGGCTCCAGGTGTCAAAACCAAGTGTTCTTTCCCCAAGAAGCCCTGCCAGCCCAGGGGTCCAGAAGCCTGAGAGAGTTTGGTCTGGAACATTCTTAAGGATCCCTTACTGAGCAGAATGGCTGGAGCAGAGACTGTGTGGTGGTGGGTCAGCTGAAAAGCTCCACACTGCTTTGTGTGAATCCGGCCCCCACCTCCTTCCTACCAGGTAAAGGGCAACAGACCCCAGCATCTGTTGTGACTTTTGCAGTCTTTTGGGGTCTCTTGTTGCACACTTCCTCTTGACTTTCTCACCCCTAAGAAGTCCAGTCAATGCCAGAACAACTCATGCCTAGAGTTAAAATGTGCAGTGTTTCTAAGGGCAGAGAAATGTCACATACAAAGTATTACAAAAGGATCGATGGGCCATGAGCTGCCGGGGCACTGCATCCAGCCGCCCTCCGACAGCAGGCAGGAGCGCACCCGCCCGAGTGCAGAGGTGACTCTAGGAGGTCTGCTGCTTCTGAAGTCTCCGCTCTGCCGCAGCCGCCAGCATCCTGCGTCGCAGGGTCACAGGGTCAGAGGTCGCGCCTTCCGAAGGGAGCGTCAGACTCTCGGAGGCTGAGTCATCTTCAGAACTCTTATTCAAGAAACGCCTATGGTAGATAGACAATGTGCATGAGCAATGCGCAAGACCCAACAAGAAGCCTGCATGTGTTGTGACTGCTTAGCTGCCACTCTCCGGAACCACTCATGATTACCTCCCTGGACCAAGGGTTCTATTTGGCACGAATAGTTCCCTGTGGCATATCCCCAGGGACCCCCCCCCCACTCACCAGGTCCATCCATGAACAGAAAAAAACTGGACCAGAAGCTGCATGAAAAACCCTGCACATCCCACGGGCAGAGGCTTGCACTTATTCCTGCCACTGGACTGCCAGGCAAAAGGGCCAAAGGGAGGCCCTGGAAGCTGGACAGAGAGAGGCCAGCATCAACCACTTGAGTCCTCCATTTTTGCAGCTTTACATCTGTCTAATGGATGCGGGTAGTGTTCAGGGTTCTTAAACAAATTCCAAGTATGCATAATAGGGCTGAAAACAGACATCCAGGTAAGTGTGTGTGGGACAACCAGGGATGTGAATTTGTGTCATCCATGTGAGTTTGTGTACTTTTAAGTGTATGTACTTTCCAAATGTGTGTGTGTGTGTGTGTGTGTGTGTGTGTGTGTGTGCCATCCATTTGAGTGTTTTTACTTTAAGGTGTATGTGCCTCCTCGGGGGGTGTGTGTATATCTGTGAGAGTGTACAATCCATGTATGTGTATAAGTGTGTGCTTGAGTGTGCTGCTATCCAGGTGAGTGTGTCAGAAGATGCCCAGAAGACACCAGGAAAAGCATTATCAGTGAATCCTCTGGTTTCTCAGGTTTGCAATCTAAGATTCCAGGTGATCTACAATGATCTTTTAACACTGGGGCCTATTTACAAAGATGAGATGGGGCTGATCCATGCTGGGCTGCACCCACAGAGCAGACACTCCACCTACTTCCTTGCTTGCTGCAGCAGGTCGTCCTTCCTCTGGACTAGCATGCGCTGTCTCTCCTCAGCAGACTTAGAAAAGCGGCTCCCTCGAGCCTCAAAGTCTTCTTCCTCGAAGCGCTCCGCTTCCATCTCACCAAAGTCCAAGGTCTCCTCCAATCGAGGACTGAGATCCAGGGACATATGCTCATTCTGGACAGGAGAGAAACGAGGTTACTGTGAGTGCAGCAGATTCCCCCTTTGGCCAGAGTACCCCACCTCAAGGACTGGCAGGGAATCCAAGACCTTGTGGGCTGGTGGTGGCAGGCACCTAGGGACAAGGCTTGGTGGTGACTCACACACACCTCGTAAAGCTGTGAGAAAGGAGAGCCTGTTGTTGATCAGGAAGGGTGTGAGCCATGTGTCCTGGCAGGTGAGGTGCAAAGCAACCACCCCAAGGGAGTAAGATGGCTTTTGTCCACAGAGACATGTTGGAGGATGGGCAACACAAACCACCAGTGGGAACACACAGTCAGGCTTGGAACAGCTCCGATAACCACAAATCTGAACTTTCAAATCTAACCCCAGCCAGTTTTCCCCCAAACTGGAAATGTAGGACTGGAGAGAGAGGACAGGGATCAGTCGTGTGTGTATGGATTGCAAACTCACACAAATGCATTTATCCAAAACAGGTTTGTGTGGCCCCAGCATTATACATGCTCTCTTGAGCACAACTAGGGGCCATTCCTGAGCAAAAAGCCAGGAATAGTCTTCTGAGCAGCAGTAGCTGTGATCCAACTATCACTCTCTAACAACAACAACAAAACTGCTTCTTTGGAAGTAGCCAGGTACCATCCCACAAATGTGCATAAACCAGTGACGGGTGCGGATGTGAAAAGTTGAATTCAGTGACTAGAAGACTTTTCCCTATTTCCTGTTTGCAGGGAAGCAAGAAGCCTTTGTATCTCATCAATAAGGGTCAGCTCACTGAGGGGAAAGCACATGGCTCAGCCCCCAGCCTGTGTGGGAAGAACTACATCCACCAACACAGAAGCAAAGATAGAGTTACCTGAGGGCATTCCCACTTCCCTCAAGAAAGCTCTGGCCAGTACAGGGATGATGTAAACAGGAATAAGAGAAGGGAGAGGCAGCCTCTGCCCTGGAAACTTGACTGGAAGCTGCTTTGGTTAGGGGTAACTAGCCCACATGGATATTGAGGCAGACCTGACTTCCCAAGGCAACCATCTCCTCTCTACCCGCTCACCCTCTCTCCACTTGGGAAGTCTGGTTGTATTATTTTTGGTGAGAAGCAAGCCATATCCAGCAGTGCTAGGGGACTGTCAGGCTGAGGATCATACGCAGGCCTCTACATGCAAATCATATGCTTAGGTGAGTTCTTTCTCTAGCTCCCAGGGGTCTGGTTTATTTGAAATGCACAGAAGGAACTGGAACTGCCAAGTTGGGTGAGTGAGGTATGGGGGGAGAATAACTCAATGGTTTCAGCTCTGGAGAATGAAGCAGAGTTATTCTCCAGGCGGGGTGTGGCTGCACCCAGAGCCATGGCTAACTTATCCTTAGAACTGTTACGCAGCTCCAGGACTAGCCTGAGAGGGGCACTATTGGCCCCTGCAGGTCCAGGATAATCTTTGGGGTACAGACTGCAGACCACGTAGGGTTTGTTAGCCTTCAACACCGACATAGTCCAGAGAGCCTTCATTTCCATGCTGGCCCTAAGCCTCACAAAGCTGAGCTGCAGGATGAAGGCTACTGCTAGGCACCATTCTCTTCCCTTGTGACTAGCCTTTACCTGAGCAGAGGTTTCTCCCTCCTCCTGGTCACCAATGGGTCTTTCCACAGGACTGTTCAGTGCAGGTCTAATGCTCTCTGACCGCTGAAAGAGAAGCAGTACCATACAGTACAAAGCCAGTCTGAACCCAGAAGTCAGGGGCAGGGATAAGCTGGAGAAGAAGGAACAAGGATGCCCAATAGTCTCACCACCAGTAAGGGAACATGCTACTAAGATGATAGATAAGACAAAGGAACCAGAGGTGTAATAACACCAAGGACGTAGAACACAAAGGGAAAAACCTGGAAAAAGTCATTCCCAAGGCAGCTCTGTCCATGTTGGTCTTGTCTGTAGCCCCATGGGAGGTGACCAGCACCAGAAATGCCTAAGGCCCTGTTGCTTGCTGCTCACTGTTCACTGCATTTCAGTTTGCAGAACCACACTGGTGTGTGCAAGATGGTGGCCCACAGCAATGACTATTGGGAAGTGTGGGCTGTCGCTGCTTAGCAGGGGTCAAGCTCTACCCTGAGAGCACCCTGTGGGACACAGCAATGATGAAGATGGATACTCATCACTGGCCTTTGCTGCTTCCTGAGCTCATAGGCTCACATGCAGTCTGTGTTTGCTGGACCATGCCCCTGCTCAAGTATTTGCAGTCCATCTCAGGTCTGTTGCTGGGGATCCAGAGCCACCAGCCAGGAGACCAGTAAGAACAAGCGAGCACACACTGAACCTAGCCAGGCTCACTCCTTTAAACATTATAGAACAGATGATAAGGATTAGATCTTTATATATATCTTGCAGAGGGATGGGGTCTCCCAAGCAGTGCTCAGGAGGACCAGTGGGGGCTATCAGTTCAGTGCAAAGGAGTCAAAGATCCCCAAGCAAGTCTAGCACTGCTGGGGGCCTCCAAGGCTACAAGCGGTGTTACTTGTGGAATCTTGTGGTACCAAGAATTGAACCAGGGTCAGACACATGCCAGGGATGTGCTCTAATTATACCATCTCCAGGCCCCAGATTTCATGCAGTTTTGCACTGAAGTCAAATACTTTCTTGATAGACGATTCCCTGGTCACATACATAAATATAGTCCTTAGTACTGTGAGAAAGCCTGTCTTTTCAATGTGTATATTCTTGTATCCATGGAGAGGTTCTATGATGGACCAGGAAATCTGAGCTTTATAAGAACCAAAATAGGGGTCCGAGTGATAGCACAGTGTAGAGTATTTGCCTTGCAAGCAGCTGACCTGGGATGGACCCAGGTTGATCCCTGGCATCCCATATGGTCCCCTGAGCCTGCCAAGAGTGATTTCGGAGCTATATAGCCAAGAGTAATCTCTGAGTGCTACCAGGTGGCCCAAACACAACCCCCCAAAAACAATCAAAATAGGGTCATAGCCTTGGTACAGTGGATAGGGCACTTGCTTTGCATGGGTTCAATCCTCAGAATCCCATACAGTCCCGAATGAACACTGTGAAGAGTTATTCCTAATCACAAAGCTAGAAATAACCCCAGCATTGCTAGATGTGCCCTCCAAATAAAAAACAAATAAGAGAATCAAAATGCAGCTTCATAGAGATAAGAAATCTTGCCAATGGAAAGTTACACAATGTGCAAATTCAGTCAGGAGGCCAGCACCTTCTACTTGAGCTGGGGTTAGTAAACTCCAGCCTAAACCAAATTCTCCCCTTCTCCCATTATCAGGAAGGGAGTGCTACAAAAACCAGCAGTACATGTCACCTGCACAGCACCCAGGACCACATATGAGCCACATAGCAATGCAAGAGCTTCAACAGAGCTAAGAACTAACAAAGGGGGTTGGAGCGATAACACAGCGGCAGGGCATTTGCCTTGCATGCGGCCGACCCTGGATGGACCCGGGTCCAATCCCCGGTACCCCATATGGTCCCCTGAGCCTGCCAGGAGCTATTTCTGAAAACAGCCAGGAGTAACCCCTGAGCACGCCAGGTGTGGCCCAAAAACCAAAAAATAAAGAACTGACAAAGCAGCCTAACAGCTCTTTATAGAAAAAAACCTGCCGCTCCTTCTCCAATAAAGACAGAGGCTCTGAGCTCTGAACTGGAAAGAGCAGACTGGCTGGAAGTTCATCGGCACCAAAACTTACACAATATGCCTTTCCTTGTTTTAATCTGAGCCTTAGAGGACCTGTCTCAGACATAATTTGGAAAGTTGCAAAGTTTGGAATTCACAGCAAATCTCCTCAAATAATAAATGATATGTGTTTGCTAACTAAAAGAGCTAAGCTAGTGATTCATTCTTTAAGAAGCCAGAATCCTTTTGTCATACTTTAAACCCAGTTTACCTGTGTGGGGAAAGGTACTTGAATCCGTCCTTCTAAAATATTGTCTGTTGTTATTTCAACAGAACGTGTTAGTTGCAGGTCTTGAAGTACGAGATGATAAGGGACCTGGGGAAACATTTCTTGAATCTGATGAGCCTGTAGGAACACAAGACAGAGTCACACAAAGGCCCAGCCTCCACGCTGGGAGGCACTCACTGAGGCACTTGGCAGATCTTGTCGACCTGACTTGAAAATACAAATTAGGGGCCCGGAGAGATAGCACAGAGGCATTTGCCTTGCAAGCAGCCGATCCAGGACCAAAGGTGGTTGGTTCGAATCCCGGTGTCCCATATGGTCCCCCGTGCCTGCCAGGAGCTATTTCTGAGCAGACAGCCAGGAGTAACCCCTGAGCACCGCCGGGTGTGGTCCAAAAACCAAAAAAAAAAAAAAGAAAATACAAATTGGGGGCCAGCTCGACTCCACAGTTCTCCTGATGCTTCAGACCTTTAGTTGTCTTCCAGGATGCTGCAGCTACTGTGGGACACCGTAAACTTAAAGATTTAAAAAGCACAGAAAACCGGTTCCCAAGAAATGCTGAATTAGAATGATTCAACTTAGAAAAAAAAAATAAAGATTTAAAGGGTTTTCTGTTTTGTTCTTTTGATAATATCTGAGCACTTCTGGGTATTACACAAAGCAGCAATACCCCTCCCACATGCAGATATCCATGTGATAGCACATTCCAAGCCACCTCAATATCTGTTCCTTTTTTACCATGGTGTCTTGTACTTTTGTTTCTTTTCCTCTCACTCACTTTCAATATGCCCTAATCTAGTATCTGACCCTGCAGCCAATTGAAAGCTGCTGCTCTTCTCCAGCTACTCAAGCACATTCACTATTATGCCAAACACAAACGGGTCTGGTCTGTCCTCCTCTGCTAAGAGTCACAAGATTGACTTGCCACCTTTGGCTGCTTCCTGCTCAGCTGTGGCCTTGGCTCCTCTCTCGCTACCATATCTGAGTCCTTCTTCATAAATGTTCTTCATACATGCTCTCCCTGGAAAAGATCTGGCCATACTCTTTAAAAATCTGTGTAGGGACCACAGTGATAGCATAGGGGGTAGGGTATTTGACTTGCATGTGGCCGACTTGGGTTCGATCCCTGACATCCCATATCCCCCAAGCCTGCCAGGAGTAATTTCTAAGTACAGAGCCAGGAGTAACCCCTGAGCGCTGCTGGGTATAGCCCCCAAACCAAAACCAAACAACTCTCTGGCAGGGGTCTCAAACTCGCGGCCTGCAGGCTGTTTGCGGCCTTCTATACGACATTTTGTGGCCCTGCCCTAGAGGAATCTTTTTTTGCTTTGTTTTGTTTTAGTTGTTTGGGTCACACCCCCCAATGTTCAAGGCTTACTACTACTGACTTTGCACTCAAGGATCACCCCAACTTTGCTTCCTGCGGCCCCCAGGTAAATTGAGTTTGAGACACCTGGTTTAGAGCATCTGACACCTGATACCCTAGATGAGGTGCAGAACTGCCTCATTGGATCTCAACCTGGATGTCTCAGAGACACCCTAACTTTCCCAAACAGAAAGCTGAGTCCCTGACCTAAAACTCTGCTTGTCTCCGAGTCTTGCCCATCTCAGTACATGGTACATCACCTGAGGAGCTAGTGGGATGGAAATTAATACACTGCTTTCCCTTTCTTCGATCATCTCCATGTCCAAATTGCAAACTAGTCCAGTTCTGTCAATTTATCTTCCTCAGGTATCTCCAGTGGCCTCCTTGTTTCCTTGTACTGACACCCTGCTCCAAGAATTATCTTCTGTCTAAATCACAGCACTAGCCTCTTAACTGGTTTCTGTACTCCCATTCCAGCCTTCTATATCCATTTTCACTGATGCAAATCATTCTCTTTTCAATGTCTATGAGTCTCCTGGGGAAGAAAAAAAATCTCCACCGACCTTCTAAGACACTGAAATCTAAACTGGATAGATTCCTGCATGGTCTGGTTCTATAATCTTAGTATATGTCCTTGACTTGTTAGGCTCCAGTCACAATACCTGTTTCTAGTATTGACTCTGGTACCTAATGTTTTCTCTATTGCTTTCTCTGTCCTACTTCCTTCAAGTCTCAGCTGAATAACCATATCCTCAGAGAGGACCTCTGACTGCCACCTCTGAATGGACTCCTTAGCCTCTCCCACATCACCTGCTGTCCTGAAGCTCAGCACTGATCACAGGAGTGATTAGAATCAACTTCCCCATTAGAATATATACCTCCTGCAAGTAGGGCTCACATCTACCCTTTCTTTTTGTTTGTTTTTGGGTCACAACGACAGCACTCAGGGGCTCTACACTCAGAAATCGACCCAGCAGGCTTGGGGGACCATATGGGATGCTGGGATTTGAACCACCATCCTTCTGCATGTAAGGCAAACATCTTATCTCCATGCTATCTCTCTGGCCCCACATCTACCCTTTCCATTTGGCAGTAGAGTCATTTGTTTACAATGTGCAGTAAACAGACTTTCAATATAGACCAGCTAAATAAAAGCATCAAGGAAAATGAACCAACGACTTTCTAAAATACTAACCAAGCTTACCCACCACTCCAGTGGCGGCCCTGTCCAAACAAGAACAAAGATAACTTGCATCACCATCACAATGAATATTAAATTTCAATCATAGTGCATCGTATTTCAGCAATACTGTGAAAAACAAATATATTCCAGCCAACAAAGCTTTTTTTTTTTAAAAAAAAATGCCAGGGATGCAGCTTAGGAGCAGAGATCTTGCCTGATATTTGTGAGGCCCTAGATTCAATCCTCAGATACTACAACGTAAAACAACACACACAAAGAATTCTGAAGTACATCCTCAACATCTTTGAGCTAACAGCAATGACTCAATATCAAAAAACTGTTGTGTGTATATGCATCTGTATGTGCATACATATATGTCTACTTATTTATTTAGGGTAGGAAGAAGTAGGAATAAAATATATATATATATATTTTAGGTGCCGGAGTGGTGGTGCAAGCGGTAAGGCCTCTGTCTTGCCCATACTAGCCTAGGATGGAATGCGGTTCGATCCCCTGCATCCCATATGGTCCCCCATGCCAGGAGTGATTTCTGAGTGCATAGCCAGGAGTAATCCCAGAGCATCACCGGGTGTGGCCCAAAAACAAAAACAAACAAAAATATATACATATATATGTGTATGTATATATATATATATATATATATATATATATATTTTTTTTTTAGTAATCTGAAACAATTTTTTTTCCAGTTTAGGGTAATAATCCAGGAGGGCTAAGCTATGGGTGGGTGTGAATGACAGGTGTCACTCTTTCCCAGCAGTGCCAGGGATCAAGCCCAAAGTCTCATACATGCAAAGCAAGTGCTCATCCACTGAGTCATATCTCCAGCCTCTAATTAAGGAATAAAAGGTGTATCATTTACTTGTCAATAACTCCCCCAATTTTTTTACTTAAATTAGGGAAAGTGTCGGGGCTGGAGAGATAGCATGAAGGTAAGGCATTTGCCTTGCATGCAGAAGGACGGTGGTTTGAATCCCAGCATCCCATATGGTCCCCCGAGCCTGCCAGGAGCGATTTCTAAGCATAGAGCCAGGAGTAACCCCTGAGCATTGCTGGGTGTGACCCCCCCCAAAAAAAATTTAGGGAAAGTCTCAAGATTGACCAGGAGGATCACAACAGAGCTAGAAATACTCAGAACTTAGATTTTCCACCATGTACGAGAATATGAAAGTAGGTTTCTACTCAAATTTCAACTTCAAAACATGCGAACATAAGTGGTCTCAGAGACCACAGAAGTCCCCTGAGAAGCAGACTACTGGGTCAGAGCCTAGGGAGAACAGCAAGCCTGGAACTCTGTCCTCTTTCCTGCATCTGCACCCTCCTGATTAGGCAGCAGTACATACAAAACCATCAGCATTTCTTACCATGGCATTAAGCTGAGAGTTGCTGGCCTGTGTTATGCCCAGAATGTTGGTGGTGTGCATCACTTCCACTGAAAAACTCGGCAGCCAACTTGCAATCCGTGAACCTACAGCAAAGGAGAATCGGCACAGATTTCAGACACCTGGCTGTGCCCATGGGTATCCTGAGCTCACTTTATACTAGGCCAGTGTGCCCGGCATCTTATACAGAATTTCTCATTTAATATTCAACAAAATCCCACATGGTACCATCAATTATTCTCATTCCATTCTGCTCAGAGATTAGATTCTAGTTCTTTCAGTGGCATTACTGGGACTCAGTTGGGTTCTAGAATGTGACAGGGCTCTCCTGCTCTCTGGTAGTTGTCAAGTTCCACACCCTCAACTTACTCTTGGCCTAGAACAATAGTTCCTCAAGGCCTATAACACTCCAAGAGGTGTTCCTTTCACACTGTGCACATCACTATCCATTGGAAGATACTATTTTTTTTTTTTTTTGGTTTTTGGGCCACACCCGTTTGACGCTCAGGGGTTACTCCTGGCTATGTGCTCAGAAATCGCCCCTGGCTTGGGGGGACCATATGGGACACCGGGGGATCGAACCGCGGTCCTTCCTTGGCTAGCGCTTGCAAGGCAGACACTTTACCTCCAGCGCCACCTACCCGGCCCCGGAAGATACTATTTTCATAGCAATTTATTTTCAAGACACTTCAACTCACTAATATGCTGGAAAGGTTTTGGTTTAGATTCAAAATTATTTTCAGAGTTCTGTAACACAGGCCTGTATGTTTCTGGAAACAAGAAGTCTGCTGCTTCAGTTATTTCCCTGAGGGGGGGTGGTCATAAGATAAACCACTGCCAAATATTGGTTATACAACTCAGCATCAGGTTATTTTCTTCTCATAAAAAGTTGGAGCACAGGCTATAGAAGTAAGTATAACAAATTTCAGAGGCCGGAGAAATAGCACAGCGGTGTTTGCCTTGCAAGCAGCCGATCTAGGACCTAAGGTGGTTGGTGCGAATCCCGGTGTCTCATAAGGTCCCCCGTGCCTGCCAGGAGCTATTTCTGAGCAGACATCCAGGAGTAACCCCTGAGCACCGCCAGGTGTGGCAAAAAAAAAAAAAAAAAAAAAAAAAATAAATAAATAAATAAATAAATAAAATTCAAAAGTTGGGGCCGGTGAGGTGGCGCTAGAGGTAAGGTGTCTGCCTTGCAAGCGCTAGCCAAGGAAGGACTGCAGTTCGATTCCCCCGGCATCCCATATGGTCCCCCCAAGCCAAGGGCAATTTCTGAGCGCTTAGCCAGGAATAACCCCTGAGCATCAAATGGGTGTAGCATCCCCCACCCAAAATTCAAAAGTCATGCCCAGCAAAATGTGCCAAAAAATGCATGATATTAGGGCTGAAGGTGTGGTTGATCTGGATTCGATCCCCAGCATCCTATATGAATCCCTGAGCACCACCAGAAATGATTTCTGAATGCAGAGACAGTAGTAGCCCTGAGCACCACTGGGTATGGCCCATAAACATAAATAAATAAAAATATTGGATGCTAATTTTGGTGTACTTAGAGATAAATTGAAGTTGGCTATCTTTTGACTAAGTTTTAGTAATTAACTGAAGTCTAGTAATCAAGTAATTTAGCAACTGAACACTTGACTCAGCTCCCTGGTCCCTAATAATAGGAATTTTACCAATAGGCCCTCCTCCATCCCCGCACTCTATCCTCTACCCAAAAACTCAAATCCAAACTACGAATAGGTCTCAACAACACCCCAGGAATATCCATTTTATAGTAAAAAAATTAACTGAGGGCCCGGAGAGATAGCACAGCGGCGTTTGCCTGCCAGGAGCTATTTCTGAGCAGACAGCCAGGAGTAACCCCTGAGCACTGCCGGGTGTGACCCAAAAAACAAAAACAAAAAACAAAAAAACAACAACAACAACAAAAAAACTGAACTAACCTGAAATTTTACTGGGATTTTTTTTTTTATTACAATCCTTCCCATACTATTGATAGGCAGAATATCCTTGTTTTGTGGACAAAGAAACAGAGTTCAGCTCTGATTCTGCTTCAGTTTTTTTTTTTTTTTTTTTGCAACAGTTGGTGGGGGGGGGAGTTCATACCCGGCATCACTCAGAGGTTACTCCTGGCTCTGTGCTCAGAAATCGCCCCTGGCAGGCACGGAGGACCATATGGGATGCTGAGATTCGAACCACCGTCCTTCTGCATGGAAGGCAAACCCCTTACCTCCATGCTATCTCTCCGGCCCCTGATTCTGCTTCAGTTTTTACTGGAAAGGCTACTCAGTGACCCTCCCCATTATACAAATGTGATGTTATTAGCAACTAGGGATTATTCAACTCACGAGGAGCTTGATTCAGTTTTACTCTGCCTCCCCCTTCAGTCCCATCTGACTTTCCCAGGATCTAGCCAAAGGTCCTGTACAGAAGAACTCCTTGATGGTATCTATCCTTACTGATCACATTCCATTGGCATGAAAATGAATATTTAACAGGCTATATAGGACACTTCATTAATAAAAGAGCTATCCCACAGGGGGAAAGAGCCCTTGGTATGGTTTCAAAGATAGAAATCAACTAACCATCAAAGTGGAAGAAGTGATTGTGTTGGTTTAAGCGAGGTCTGCCTTCAGCTGCTGCTACAGGAACCAAATTCTCATCCAAGTTCTCTCCTTGATGGTCTTCCCGGGCACGATTATTGTCCACGATATTAAGAGACATTCTGCACGTTGGGCAGGAGGTGTCTTGCTCTAACCAGGAACGAAGACAGGAACTACCCAATGCCCCAAAGAAAAGAAGATACCCTTAGCATACCGAGGCAGGATCACGACATTACATGCAGGCCCAGAGCCATCCAATCTTGCTCAGTACCATCTACTTTCCTCCCACTTTTGCTTCGGTTGCCCTTAACACACACCTGAACTGCAGCAGGATCTTTGCAAGATGCTTATAAAACCCCAAGCCCCTACCAAACACTATCAATCAAGGATTTCCTCACCCTAACAGGGGCCCTCAAACCCTGTAGGGCTTTTCTGCTATAGTAATGCCACCTGCCTGCCATTCTGGGTCCTGCCACCTGGTTCTTTTAAGTTCCTCCATTCTGCCACTCATTCTGCTACCTCCAACAGGCTCCTGTCTCATATGTTTCCCAGCTGATCCTTCCTTTCATTAGCTCTATTCTACCCAGGTTCAAGAGGATTGCTCCAGGTTGAAGATCCCTTTGTTACAGGTTCTAAAAGTCATGGTTGTCTGTTCAAGCACTCATCTCAATTTCTATTCACACTTTCAAAATGTTTTGCTTCATTTCTGTCAACTACACAGACTAATGATTTGTGAAAGCAAAATCAATAGCTGTCATTTAAATTTTATCTCCAGATGGAGGCTAGAGCAATAGTACAACAGGTAGGATGGTTGTTTTGTTTTTGTTTTTTCGGGCCACACCCGTTTGATGCTCAGGGGTTACTCCTGACTAAGCACTCAGAAATTGCCCCTGGCCTGGGGAGACAGACCATATGGGACAAAGGGGGATCGAACCGTGGTCCTTCCTTGGCTGGCGCTTGCAAGGCAGACACCTTACCTCTAGCACCACCTCTCCGGCTCCATGCATTTTTTTTTTTTTTTTTTTTTAAAGAACATTTTTTTTTATTATTATTATTTTTTTTTTTTTTGTGGTTTTGGGTCACACCCGGCAGTGCTCAGGGGTTACTCCTGGCTCCATGCTCAGAAATTGCTCCTGGCAGGCACAGGGGACCATATGGGATGCTGGGATTCGAACCGATGACCTCTTGCATGAAAGGCAAACGCTTTACCTCCATGCTATCTCTCCAGCCCCACATTTTTTTTTTTTTGAAGGGTGCTTTCTTGCCTTGCATACAGCCCACCCAGGTTTGATCCCCAAACATCCCATATTGTTCTATGAGCCTGCCAGAAATAATCTCTGAGCACAGAGCCAGGTATAAGCCTGGAGAACCACCAGGTGTGGCCCAAAATACCAAATTAATTAATCTATTAATTTTATCCCAGTGCCTAGCACATCTTAACAAGACACTGACCAATAATCCTGTCAAGTTACGGATAGTCCATTTTAAGTTGTTTTAATATTCAAAAGAAGACAATTTGGGAATGCACAAAAAGGAGTAAACACAAAACCTTTCTCAATAACCATGGATACAATGACTCAAGATCTATCTAATCAGAATGTTCAACCAATACCCAAGTGATTTTGGCTGGACAGAGAACTTCTGGGACTGCTACAGGGAAGAGACAACAGGGCAAGGCACTATGCCACACCTGCCAATCAGGGACAGCACCACAGTCTCTGCTGCTTCTCTGCTATCTTGGCCTTAAGCCCAGGCACACACTGTACCCAGTACCCTCCCAGTGGCTCCTACTTGTGAAAGAGATGTCCACAGGGAAGCTTCCTGGCAGCCTGCATTGAGTCCCAACAGATGGCACAGTCATCGTTATTGACTGCAAGCTCCTCTGGAGTGGCGACTGCAAACCTGTGAAAACACACAAGGCCCAATGGGACTGACAATCTGTCAATTCTACTCTTTCTTTTTCATTCTTTCATTCCCTCTCTTATCTGTCAATGCTACACACAGAGGCATAGAGGTTGTTGATTCTACACACACACACAAAACACGTGCATACCCCAAACACCGAACATACACAGACAAATACACACATAGCAGGACCATTAATTCTACACATACGCACACCCCAAATACCATACTGCACACACATATCTAAACACCTCTTTACAGACTTCTCATCTCCAATAGCAACAGTGATAGAGGAGTTTTGCTCAGCAGGTTTCATCATTAGAAACAGCACACCTGCTTTCTGTTCATAGCTCGTCAAAAATCAAGTAAAAACTTACACACAGAAATCAACTTTGTTAAGGAGTTGGGAGAAAGGGAACACTCCTAAGTAAATCAAGACTCTTCAGTCAGCCAAGCAGTTCTCTTAAACATAATCATAATGTTCATGAATCTCACATCCACTAACCACTAACCTCAGCTTAGACAGTTAAGTGCGTCATCAGTGAGGTGGCGTGAGATAATGTGTATAAGTACGCATGTGTAAAGAATAAGATTAGGAGTTGGAGAAATAGCATGGAGGTAAGGTGTTTGCCTTTCATGCAGAAGGTCGGTGGTTTGAATCCCGGCATCCCATATGGTCCCCTGAGCCTGCCAGGAGTGATTTCTGAGCATAGAGCCAGAAGTAACCCGAGTGCTGCCGGGTGTGACCCAAAAACCAAAAACAAAAAACGTGCTCGCTTCGGCAGCACATATACTAAAATTGGAACGATACAGAGATTAGCATGGCCCCTGCGCATGGATGACATGCAAATTCGTGAAGCGTTCCATATTTAAAAAAAAACAAAAAACAAAAAACAAAAATCAAAAAACAAAAAAAGAATAAAATTAAGGGGCCAGAGAGATAGCACAGCATTTGCCTTGCAAGCAGCTGACCCAGGACCTAAGGTGGTTGGTTCAAATCCCGGCGTACCATATGGTCTCCCATGTCTGCCAGGAGCTATTTCTGGGCAGATAGAAGTAACCCCTGAGCACCACCGGGTGTGGCCCAAAAACCATAAAAAAGAGAATAAGATTAAGGAATACATAAAAATCAACCATCTTCATAAAACAGAGCAGAGGCCAGAGATAACTCAACAGGCTCAAGTGCAGGCTTTGCATGATACCCAGCAACCCCCAAGTTCAGAGATTCCCCCAAATTCAGAGACCAGAGTAGCAGCCGAGTAGCACCAGATGTGATCCCAAAATCAAAATAAGTGAACAAATAAAGAGACCAAGGAAGCATCCACTGATGATAATTATACAAATAAAATAACAAGAAACTAATATTTGTTGTACAAGTATTATGGATCCAGTATATATTCTAGTATATTATATAAATCACCCTACTGAATCTTCCCAGCAGATCCAAAAGAAAGAGGCAGAGGAGTTAAATAAATTGTTCCAAATGTAAAATAAACTCTCAAGCCGTATTTCCAATATTGGGTGAGTCTGAAGCAGGGTAGCCACGAAGAATAAATAAACCAAGCCAGTCATATGGAGAAAACATGGAGTCGGGTGGCTTCTTGCCTCCTGACCTATCTGGACCCGCCAAACTGACAACTCTCTTCATTTACCAGTTCAAATTCAATTGGGATGGAGAGTAGAGTGAGAAGCAAAAGTAACTATCCAGGGGCCGGAAAGTTAACATGGAGGTAAGGTGTTTGCCTTTCATGCAGAAGGTCATTGGTTCGAATCCCGGCATCTCATATGGTCCCCTGAACCTGCCAGGAGTGACTTCTGAGCATAGAGCCAGGAGTAACCCCAAGTACTGCCTGGTGTGACCCAAAAACAAACAAACAAAAAAAGAAAACAAACAAAAAAAAACTATCCAGGTGGACTTTTACAAGTCAAAAGTGTTGGTGAAAAAAAAAAAAAGGAAGTTGGGAAATGTCTATGTCTTTGTTTTGGGCAAAAGCAGGGTGTTCCAACTGCCTTCATTTTGGGTTAAAGCAGGTGTCTCCATATCCATGTAACACAGAAATTTAGCAGTGATTTATAAACAGGTAGTCTGGCTCCCCTGAAATTATGCATTTCTCATTGTTTTGCAACAGATGACAAAAGTAGGGAGCTCATATAATCTAGGATCTCATATAAAAAAATTCTGGTCTGAGTCAACTTGGGCCATGTCATCTTGTGCTTACTCACCTGGCTTCCATGTTCCCGACCACACGCAAATAGTTCTTGTGCCGGCGAATTCGGCGTTGTACCTCATGGAACAGGTAACGTAGCTGCATAAAGATGACCAAGCTGGCCATGGATAACCAGATGCTGCCAAACAACTTAAGTGGAGAAGAATAAATAGCACATTGAAAATTAATATAAACATGCTAGGAATAAAGGTAAGAGGATACAATGTAAGCTCAGATTTATCCAGGAAAGCAAACTAGAGCACTTTCAGGGAGCAAATGACATCTCTACTCTGAAGAAACAGTAGATTCTATGTCTACTCTGAAGGAATAGTAGACTCTATGGCTCTATGGCCTTATAATTTTGTTACTAACAATCTTCCCTGAGGAACTAACCATAAACTAAAAGCTATACATAAAGATAGCCAACTTCATAATCATAAAATAGGAAAACCAGGAAATGTCTAAAATGCTCAGTAGGGAAACAGTCAGGCTGCAATTCAAGCAAATACTAATACAGCCAGAGAGTAAATTTATAATAAAATGACACACTAACACTGCACTCATTTTATAACTTTTTGGATTAACTATGTGGGGAAATAAGTGGAAAAAACGATAGGATTATGTTAAGAAACTAAAAAGTAGGACTGAAGAAACTGTACAGACAGCATGTAGTCAACCTGAGTTTGATTCTCAACATCCCATATGGTCCCCCAAGCCCCACCAGAATTAAGCTCATAAGCCTTGAGCACAGCTGAGTATGACCCAACCCCCCCAATAAAAAAAGAAACTGAATAGAGTATCAGAGAGATTGTACAGAGATCAAGGGACTTGCCTTGTATGTTGCTGACCCACCCCAATTTGCTCCCCAGCACATCATATGGTCCCTCAGTACCACCAGGAGTGACCTCTAAACAGTGTCAGGGATACGTAAGCCCCGAGTATAGCTAGGTGTAGTCCAAAAACAAAAATAAACTAATAAGATGTGAAATAGCAGACACCTACATACAACCTAAATGTATCCTTATAAGGGTTAATAAATCAAATGTCATCCATTTCCCTGCTTTCCTTTCTCACACTGGCTTAGAGCTGCACAGTTAGCTGTGGTTTCGGGGACCACACATATCAGTGCTGCCAGGAACACACTTGACATGAGGGGATCAAAGACTTGGTCTCATACAGGCACCCTTCATACAGGAAACGAAGGCACTCTGCTAGACTTGAAAGCATTAGTGGGTTAGAAGAATTGTTGCTAGCTCAGGAAAATGTGTATATAAAACAATAAATTAGAAAACCCCTGGCAAACTGTATGTACAAATTTTCAAAACAGGATCTCAAATATAAAATCTTCAGACATACGACATACAGATAAAGAAACTGTAAATACAACAAAACATTATCATATCTGGATATTCATCTGATGGGATGATAGGATCATTTTCTTTCTTTATTTTTTAAGTTGCCCATGCTTTAAAAGATACTATCATCTCATACTTACAAAAAACAGACCAATAAAAAGCAGACTTAAGACGTGCTATGTCTTATCCACCTGTTGTGATTGTTATACATCAGGGCCACATCTGGCAGTGCTATAAGGGGTTGTCAGGTAGGAAGGGAAGGGCACATAGTACAATGCATCAAACAAGTGACATTCACAGTAGTAAAGGCATGTATTTTACTACTTGAGTTTAACCCCTCGTTCCCTAATAATATTTAAATGCTAATTTGAGGGGATTATAGATTAAATAACTTATCTTTCATATATGTTGGTTTTTGCCATTACTAAATCTGAGGTTCTAATTAATGAAGTAAATAGATTTTCACCTTAAGTAATTTCTTGCACATTGAAGTAAAATGTAATCAATGAAGATAGGAGGAATCATGGACTTCTGGATTTAGGGAGACTATAATTTGGGACTATACCTTGCAGTGCTCAGAGGTTTACCGCTGGCTCTGTGTTCAGGGATCATTCCTAACAATGCTTAAGAGGACCATAAAGAGTGCAAGCAATAGAACCATAGTCATTTTTTTTGTTTGTTTGTTTTTTGGGTCACATCCGGCAGCTCAGGGGTTACTCCTGGCTGCAGGCTCAGAAATCGCTCCTGGCAGGCTCGAGGACCCATATGGGATGCTGGGATTCAAACCAATGATCTTCTGCATGCAAGGCAAACGCCTTGCCTCCATGCTATCTCTCCGGTCCCCCATGGTCACCTTTTACAAATCAAAGGGGTTAGTAAATAAAAAAGGAAGCTGGGAAATGTAAAGCAAGCTCCTTACCCCCCTTGTACTCTCTCTCTTGACCCTAAATTTTAAAATGTTTGATTATAATAATGGAAAAATTTTGAATCCATGAAGTAACTAAGAATACCCACTGTCATCTACAAGGTAACTGCCACCTACTAGAAGCCTTCAAACAATGGAGAAAGGGATCCCTTTGATTTCACAATAAAAGAATGATCTACTGACTAGAACAACTGGAATAATGAAGTCTTTCTTCCTGGGACCAACCAAAGTGAACCTGTGACAATGCTTTACTCCTGGTACAGGGGTCTCAAACTCAATTTACCTGGGGGCCGAAGCAGGCAAAGTCAGGGTGAGGCAAGGCCGCATAAGGGATTTCGCTTACCAAATATTTGCAATAAAAATCGCATTAGTAAGAATAAAAATCACAAAAAATTGCATTAAACATTTGCATACCCCAAATGGAACTGCTCGGGGTATGCGAATTGTTTAATGCGATTTTTTTCTTACTAATGCGATTTTTATTGCAATTATTCAGTAAGCGAATAATCGCAAATACTGTGATATTTGAAGGCTGGCCGAGGGCCACAAAATGTTGTACAGAGGGCCGCAAACGGCCCTTGGGCGCTGCGAGTCTGAGACCCCTGTCCTAGCAGCAAAAATGGGATGTCAGGACACGGATGTGCCAGGTTTTATATCAAGGGGTTCATCCACAAATGCTTTGTCACTGTACTACCCCAGATTCTTGATCCTCAAACCTCGGCTCTGTATTGAAATGCTTTCTAAGGAAACTTACCAACATATGAATATGATGCATGAGATCCAAGGACAAGAGAGTGAGCTCCATGCCAAAATCTGTGTAGTAGACATACGTTCCTTTGCCTTCCCATGTCCCTTCATGGTTAAGGTCCCAGAGGTGAATTACATAGCTGTGGTGATTAGAGAAAAGGCATCTAATAGTTTACGGTCATCAAATGAATTTAAACTATACAAAATAGTTATATATGTTTTATCTTAAAGTCAAATATATACATGGATCTCAATCACCTCCATTTCAAATTTCTACTCACCGTAAAATCACATGAGCAGTCCTCACTGTCACAAGAAGAGACTGTAAAATAGATATTTTCTTAATTACTAAAATTTGGATAACATTTTTAAAACCAAAAGACAATCTTTTTATAATTAAATGTAAAAGGCAATTATTGAAGAAATGGGGGCAACGGGAGCATTAAATGAGGATGGACAAAAAGGGTAGGAACTTTCAATTATATAAGACCCCTTGAAAACTGCTAAAAATGTTATCTCAAGGGAAAAAATAATTTTTTTTGTTACTATTTCTAAAAAGTGACAGATATTAATAAAACAAAGTATGGTAAGTGTTTCATAATATGTTTAACATGTCACTATACTGATATGTTGCAAGTGCTATTGATCAATCATAGCTCAAAAAAACTGAAAGGCACAAATACAGGTTGCTTCTATTTAATTTTCTCTGCTTAATTTTCCATAGAACAGATTCATGACTAGAAACACAGCTTTCGGGGTCGGAGAGATAGCATGGAGGTAAGGCATTTGCCTTTCATGCAGAAGGTTCGTGGTTCAAATCCCGGCGTCCCATATGGTCCCCCGTGCCTGCCAGGAGCGATTTCTGAGCATAGAGCCAGGAGTAACTCCTGAGCACTGCTGGGTGTGACCCAAAAACCAAAAAAAAAAAAAAAAAAAAAAAAAGAAACACAGCTTTCACTGAGTCTTTTTCTGTTAAATGGTACCTGTCCAACTCCTGAGGATACTTTTAACAACCTCAAGGTTCATTTTATTATTTTTTGTTAGTTTGGGGGGAGTTTGGGTCACACCCAGTAGTGCTCAGGAGTTACTCCTGGCTCTGCATTCAGAAATCACTCCTAGCAAGCTTGGACAACCATATGAAATGCCAGGTATTGAACCCAGGTTGGTCCTGGGTTGGCTGCATACCAGACCAATGCCTGTGTTATCACTCAGAACCTCAAGGTTCATTTTAACAGACTGACAACTCTGTCTTATTAATCAGCATTAAGTCACTAAGACTGACTACCAAAGCAGACGTTTAAATACTTGTTAATGTTATACCCAAAGTATAGACTAGACAATGTACTCTCGTCAGTCTAATCCAGGATAAAACTAGACAGGTGAAAAATCTGAACTGTGAAACAATTGGCAAGAAAAACAATTAGCGGGGCCGGGCGGTGGCCCTGGAGGTAAGGTGCCTGCCTTGCCTGCGCTAGCCTAGGACGGACCGCGGTTCGATCCCCCGGCGTCCCATATGGTCCCCCAAGCCAGGAGCGACTCCTGAGCGCATAGCCAGGAGTAACCCCTGAGCGTCACCGGGTGTGGCCCAAAAACCAAAAAAAAAAAAAAAAAAAAAGAAAAACAATTAGCAAAGAAAACAACTGGCAAAGGTACTCCACAGTTTTTGTTTATTTCTTTTTGGCTTTTGGGTCATACCCAGCAGCGCTCAGGGGGTGCTCCTGCCTCTACGCTCAGAAAGCTCAGAAATCGCTCCTGGAAGGCTCGGGGGACCAAATGGGATGCTGGGATTTGAACCACTGACCTTCTGCATGCAAGGCAAATGCCTTATCTCCATGCTATCTCTTCGACTCCCAGCACTCCACGTTTTAGTGGAAGTCTTGGCTACACCTGGCTGTGCTTAAAGCTTACTCTTGGTTCTGTGCTCAGGTAATGTCTCTTTTCTAGTTTTATTCGCACTATTATTAAATCTTATATATTATACTCTCTATATGTTTCATATTCTGAAATGCTACTAAACAAAATAAATTCAAATCAGGCTAACAAATTCCCAATTAGTAGTTCAAACTTAATGATATTAGTTTAGATATTAGTTAATTAGCATACCTATTGCTTTATTTTTTATGAATAGTAATTATGAACTAGATAAAATGTATTTTGCCTTTGGCCTGTGGGGGAGGAAGCATATATAGCCCTAAATATAATAATATACAAAAGATGTTTTGATTTCTACTGACTGAACAGAAATTTGTATGCTAAGGTTAAAAGGTCAATTTAAGAAACAGTATGGGGCCAAAGCAGTGGCACAGAGCAGTAAGGCCTCTGCCTAGAACAAACCGTGGTTTGATCCCCTCTTGTGCGTGCTAGCCTAGGATGGACCGTGGTTCGATCCCCCAGCGTCCCATATGGTTCCCCCAAGCCAGGAGCGATTTCTGAGTGCAGAGCCAGGAGTAACCCCTGAGCATCACTGGAGGTGGCCCCCAAAATAACAAACAAAATAAGAAAGAAACAAGTATCTTGGGGGCTGGAAAAAAAACACAGTGGTAGAACGTTTGTGTTGCACGCAGCCAAACCAGGACAGACCCTGGTTTGATTCAAGGCATCCTATATGGTCCCCAGGAACCACCAAAAGTAATTCCTGAGGGCAGAGCCAGGAGTAACCCCAAAAAGCAGCACTAGGTATGGCACCAAGACCAAATTAATAAAATGCAAGCATCTCAGATTAATTTTTGATGTATCATATTCCTATGTTAGTCTATATAATGTTTTAATTTAATTTTATTGAAATCTTTGTGATTTACAAAGTCCGTCTTAGTTGGATTTCAGATACATAGTGAATCAAGGCCATTCTCAACACCAGAGTTTTCTCTCTCTCTCTCTCTCTCTCTTTTTTTTTTTTTTTTTTTTTTGCTTTTTTGGGTCACACCCAGCAGCACTCAAGGGTTACTCCTGGCTCTATGTTCAGAAATCACTCCTGGCAGGTTTGGGGGACCATATGGGATGCCGGGATTCGAACCACTGCCTTCTGCATGAAAGGCAAACGCCTTACCTTCATGCTATCTTTCCGGTCCCCCAACACCAGTGTTGACTTCCCTCTACCAGATGTTCCCAGAGTACATCCTTTACCACCACCCATTAGCCCCTGGCCTGCCAGTATAGAAGACCCATTTTAAAGTTATATTGTTGTACTTTAGGTCTCTTGATTCTATTGTTGTTGACTTTGGATTGGATATTTAATTCTGTCCTTTTTTCTCTTCTTAATTTTATTATTCTATATGATGTCAATGCCCTATTAAAAAAGAACTTACAGTATTTATCCTATTACTCACAACCAATTACACATTGTTTATCTCTCTCCTTGTGGTATGTGCTGCTGGAATATAAAATAGGATCTCACAAATGCACGGCTTATGCTTTATTGAGTCATAATCCAGCCTCCATAGTACCTTAAAAAAACTCAAGAGTTCTCACTTCTTACTTAGGGGGACTTGAATTGTGCAATTTGCCACTTTGTATTCTTTTTTTGTTTGTTTGTTTGTTTATTTTGGGGCCACACCCAGTGACACTCAGGGGTTACTCCTGGCTATGCACTCAGAAATCGCTCCTGGCTTGGGGGACCATATGGGACACTGGGGGATCGAACCTTGGTCCATCCTGGGCTAGCACGCACAAGGCAGACACCTTACCGCTTGCGCCACTGCTCCAGCCCCTGTCACTTTGTATTCTTTTTTTTTGTTGTTGGTGTTTGGGTCACACCCGGCAGCGCTCAGGGGTTACTCCTGGCTCTACGCTCAGAAATTGTTCCTGGCAGGCTCGGGGGACGATATGGGATGCCACCGAACCATGCCATTTAAACCACCAACCTGCATGAATGGCAAATGCCTTACCTCCATGCTATCTCTCCAGCTCCCACTTTGTATTCTTTTTTTTTTTTTTGTGATTTTTGGGTCACACCCGGCTGTGCTCAGGGGTTATTTCTGGCTCCAGGCTCAGAAATTGCTCCTGGCAGGCACAGGGGACCATATGGGGCGCCGGGATTCGAACCGATGACCTCCTGCATGAAAGGCAAACGCTTTACCTCCATGCTATCTCTCCGGCCCCCACTTTGTATTCTTAAGCAAGTCACTTTACCCTTATTGTCTGTTTCCAAATGCAAATAAGAATAATAAAATTACTCAATCCATCAAAAGTATGTGGAATAATCCTCAGCACATAGTAAGCACTACTAAGAGCTCACCAAAATAATTGCATTGTATTATATATTATTACACATATATTATATATTCTATATATTGTTCTTTTTAACTAAGTTGTAGCAAAGACTATATGAAATAACATACATAAAAACATAATACAGTATCATTCAAAAATGAAAAAAAAAAACAGTGCAGAAATGCTTGTTAAAATGAGAAAACAAAATCCATCAGTCACTTGGTAGTGGAAAGCATCTGCCAATAATTCCCTAGCTTCTTGAAAATATATAGGAATAGAATGAAACCCAGTGTCTACATCTTACCTCTGCAGCCATGAACGCCAACGTGTGCATTCCATGATTATAGCCAGTAACACAGCACACAACTGCTAGGCCACAGCAGGAGAGCAGCATGGCAATCAACAGAGACAGAACCCGGCCATGGCTACTCATCGGTGTGGTGGGAGAAAAAGAAAGCTGAAACACAGGAGAGAAGCAGGCTAAAACTGGATGCAAAGCACAGAACATCCCTTTATCAAAAGTCACAATTCTCTCACCATCCAAAATATGAGCATGTTTGCCAAATATATATTTTATTTTCATCTCAAAGTCTCAAGGATCCTCATCCCACTAGAGTATGAACCTAGAAGCAGTTTTCCACAGGTCTGTAGTTTCACCTTTTAATATTCTCAGAACTCAGAACAGTGTAACATTGTATTTTGCCATATTTTCCTCCCCATTCACCTGGAGAATATTTCTGGTCTGTCTGGGGCGGGAGGACTGAAAGGTAACTTAAGCAGAGTCATTGCATTATAATTATGTTAATAAGATACAAGGACAGGCAATAGCTTGGAAAAGCAGCCCTGAAGCTGTGATTCCAGAGCAGGAAGGTACAGATAACAAACCAGTTGGGGAAGTTAGGAGCGCCTGTTCCTGATCTGAAATGAGGTTAACTGTAAAATGATTTACAAGGTGAGGCTGAGATTCACAAAAAGACAGATGTAAAAGTCAGCTGGACCTCTGTAAAGAGAGGGCTGGGTAACAAGGCTCTGGAGATTAATAGAGGGACAGAACTGCCAGCACACACCAGAAGCTAGTTCAAGAGCAGTAATGTATCAAATTTGTGTCTGATTTGTTACATATTTATTTATTTTTTTGGTTTTTGAGCCACACTTAGTGGTACTCAGGGAATACTCCTGGTTCTGCTATCAGGTGGGTTCAGGGAACCAGAAATTGAACCCATGTCAGCTGAAGCAAAACAAGTGTCTTACCCACTATTCTATCTCTCAGATCCACTCTGAGTCAGAATTCACCTACACAATTCTGATCTGAAGCCAAGAGGCAGATCTTAGACTCAACACAAAAGGGTTCACTTCTCCTGGGACCATGAGAGCCCAGAGAATTGATCAGAGTTGCCCAAGGGTAGAGACAGTATCAACTACTCAGAAAGAGTGCTAAGAATGAGAGTCAAAGAGGAGAAAAAGGAAGGCAAAAAGAATATACATCATCAAGAAGATACTTTACTCAATTTATGTATTAGGTAAGAATGTGTGTGTGTTCATCAAAACAGTCTATGTAGATTAAGAGAACCCATGTGGCTACAAGGTAAGATACTATTGGGCAGGAAGATGAAATGTTTCTAGGAAACAAAGGTCTTGCTGCTGCAGAAAACTCAAGAAAAAGGCGGGCCTGGAGAGTTAGCACAGCGGCATTTGCCTTGCAAGCAGCCGATCCAGGACCAAAGGTGGTTGGTTCAAATCCCGGTGTCCCATATGGTCCCCCGTGCCTGCCAGGAGCTATTTCTGAGCAGACAGCCAGGAGTAAACCCTGAGCAACGCCGGGTGTGACCCAAAAACCAAAAAAAAAAAAAAAAAAAAAGAAAAAGGCAATGGGTACATAATCCACCAGGAGTCTTCTAAAAAGGAGCTGTCCTGGACATGCTTCCTATGGTCTAGTCAGACTTTTTTTTTTTTTTTTTTTTTGGCTTTTTGGCTTTTTTGGCTTCTTGGCCACACCCAGCAGTACTCAAATGTTACTCCTAGCTTTATAGTCAGAAATTACCCCTGTCAACTTGGAGGGATCATATAGAATGCCAGGGATTGAACCTGGGTCAGCCACAAGCAAGGCAAAGTTCTTCAGATTCCTTTTTTTTTTTTTTTTTTGTTTTTGGGTCACACCTGGCAGTGCTCAGGGGTTATTCCTGGCTCCAGGCTCAGAAATTGCTCCTGGCAGGCACAGGGGACCATATGGGGCGCCGGGATTCGAACCGATGACCTCCTGCATGAAAGGCAAACGCCTTACCTCCATGCTATCTCTCCGGCCCCCAGATTCCTTTTTAATTCCAACCTGGCAAATGTGTGTCTAAGCAATCAAATCATTTGCCTAAATACTCACATATTCAAATCGATCCTTACAGAGCTGGACCATCAGATGCAGAAATACAAGTCCAGCAAACCACAGGCACCACATGACCACCTCCTCCACGGTCTGGACATTCAGCACACCAAAAATGAAAATGAACTTGTAGAAAATAAAATTCCAAAATTTGTCCTTGAGGTGCTGAAAGAAAAATGTTTATAAGGTGAGTACCATCAAAGCTAACACATTTGAAAATAGTTAACGTAACAAAAAGCTGGCTCCCAGGAGGAAAGTGTTCTATACTCAGTTCTCTAACCCAAAAATAAGCCCTCTGAAAATAAAGGCAAGACCTAGAAAGTCTAGACTTTGAATGGAATCCACAATTCTGGAATTTAAGTTTTTCAAGGGAAATGTCATTACTCTAGTACCTTACGTATTAAGAAATAATACACACGGGCTAGTATCACACTCAGTGGCACTTAGAGGTGACTCCTGGCACTGTACTCAGAAATCTCTCCTGGCAGGCTCAGGGGACCATATGGGATTCAGGGAATTGAACCGGGATCCATCTTGTGTCGGCTACGAGCAAGGCAAACGTCCTACCACTATGCTATCATTCCGGCCCCAAATAACACACATACTTTCAAAAAAAGTAAAATAAAAAGGAGTGATGAGAAGCACAAGTATCACCATTTCTAATATTCTTGCTCTCTGGACTTTTGAAATAAATTTAAAAAAATCATTTTTAAACATTCTTAAAATAAAAATATTTTTATATATATTTATATAATCAGCACAGAATAAAGCATGAAAAATATTCAAAATATAAAACCTTTCACAAATGCCTTAGCATTACTTATAATAATATTAAGTGATTCAAAAAAAAAATAAAAGGAAAATTGTATCTAAGCACTACTCGTAAGACTATCAACCCACAAGCAATTAGCCTGCTCTGAACTATTTCAGTTCACAGGTAAAAGTTGTTCTTGAAGAAGAAAAACATCTAAAGAAGCTTTTGACAGCATATGTAGAGCCCTGGTTTTGATACCAGCTCGCAAAACTATAAAAGTCTTTGTATCTTACCAAAGGCAAAACAAACACCACCACATTCTATCGATCCCATCTGAGAACTCTGAAGTCACTATCTTGAAGAAATAGCTGAATATTCAATGATAAAAATAATCTCTGAGAAAATAAATAGATCTGCTCATAACAGCTTCCTAAGAATTTACCTTAGTAACCAATGCTCAAAACCAAACCTCAGTTACTCGGGTACATAGTAGACAGTGCTTAAAAGAAAAGAGAGGGGTGTGGGAGAAGGAAAAAGAGCCTGTGAAGTGAGGAGAGAAACTGGGGACACTGGTGGAAGAAAGTAGTCACTCAACATTGGATATCTATGGGGCCGGAGCAATAGCACAGTGGTAGGTCATTGGCCTTGCACGTGGTCAACCCTGGAAGGACCCGGTTCAATTCCTGGTATCCCATTTTGGTCCTCCGGGCCTGCCAGGAGTGATTACTGAGTGCAGAGTCAGGAGTAACCTGAGCAACACTGGGTGTGACCCAAAAAACAAGCGACCAAGAAATAGGACACTTAAGCTGAAATCACTGAACTTTGTGATGCATCTTCCAAGGTAGCAGGCATGAATGGGATGCCAAAATATGGGAGCCCTGGTGATGGGAGTTGACACTGGTGGTGGGATTGGGGTAGAAATACTACATGTGGGTCCGGAGAGATAGCACAGCGGTGTTGGCCTTGCAAGCAGCCGATCCAGGACCAAAGGTGGTTGGTTCAAATCCCGGTGTCCCATATGGTCCCCCGTGCCTGCCAGGAGCTATTTCTGAGCAGACAGCCAGGAGTAACCCCTGAGCACTGCCGGGTGTGGCCCAAAAACACCAAAAAAAAAAAAAAAAAAAAAAAAAAGAAATACTACATGCCTAAAACTCAATTATCAATAACTTTTTAAACCATGGTCCTTTAAATAAATAAAGTTTTAAAGGAAAGAAACATTGGGGCTAGAGTGATAGCACAGCAGGTAGGCGACAGCCTTGCACACAACCAGCCTGGGTTCGTCCCCAGCATCCCATATAATCCCCCAAGTCCACCAGGAGTGATTCCTGACTGCAAAGCCAAGAAGTAATTCCTGAGCACCTCTGGGTATGGCCAAACAAAACAAAACAAAACAAAAAGGAAAGAAACATTGTACACCTGGAGTTCTAATCATGACTAACCTTGTAACTTTGCAATTCACTTTGATTCAATAAAAAAAAAAGGGGGGGGGGTAGCAAGAAGTGATATCACTGTACTTCTAAAACAGTAGGATACAGACCAGAGCAATAATACAGCAGGTAGGTCAAATGTATACCCCAGAATGCTTCCTAGAACCTCATCAGGAATGATCCCTGAGTTCAGAGCCAGAGTAAGAATTGCTTGGTGTACACTCCTCTCCAACCCACCCCCAGGAAAAGAAAGAAAATAACCTTGAGCTTACGAAATAAATTGAGGGTACAGAAGCATGATGTCCACAAATGGATCAAGAAATGCCTACATATCAATAAAAGGCATGAATTGAAATGTTAAACTAGGGCCTGGAGAGATAGCACAGCGGTGTTTGCCTTGCAAGCAGCCGATCCAAGAACAAAGGTGGTTGGTTCAAATCCTGGTGTCCCATATGGTCCCCCGTGCCTGCCAGGAGCTATTTCTGAGCAGACAGCCAGGAGTAACCCCTGAGCACCACCGGGTGTGCCCCCCCCAAAAAAAAACACAACAACAACAACAAAAAGAAATGTTAAACTAACAGGATAAATATTAACAAGTGTGAATCTGGACATAGAGTTCATGGGAGTTCTTCCAGGTATTTGTACAACTGTATAAATTTGAAATTACACCAAATAGAAAGTTAAGAAGAATCCTCATTACCATCTGGACTTACTTGTCTTTCGCTCACTCGAAGAGGGCCAAATACAATACACTGGATTAGTTTAGCCACCAACATCAAAACACAGCAAGCAGTGTTTACTAGAACCTGCACAAAAAAAGCAAAGAAAGGAAGTTTATTTCTCCTAATTAAAAAATAATGCAGGGGCCAGAGAAATATTATAGTGGGCAGGCACTTGCCATTCATGTTGCCAACCCAGGTTTTATACCCAGCACTCTGTATATCCGCTGAGCCCAACTAGAAGTGATCCCAGAGCTAAGAGCCCTGACTATACTGGGTGTGGCCTAACAAACAAAATAATAAAGGCAGTTCTACAAATGTTTATTGTTGCTAATTATTAAGTCATTCCAGTTGACTACCCATACAAAATAAGCAATATTTTTTTTTCTTTTTTTTTTTTTGGTTTTTGGGTCACACCCGGTGACGCTCAGGGGTTACTCCTGGCTATTGCACTCAGAAGTCACTCCTGGCTTGAGGGACCATATGGGACACCGGGGGATCGAACCATGGTCCATCCAAGGCTAGCGCAGGCAAGGCAGGCACCTTACCTCTAGCGCCACCGCCCGGCCCCGTGGATAAGCAATATTTAAAGACACATACTTTAATGGGCAGTAGGGTCTAGGTGAAGAAGGGCAGGAGAGACACCAGCTTGCCAATTTATTCTTAGTGAAACCAGACCCAGCCTGTACCTTCCAGCAGACTGCCTTTCCCAATCTGAATGAAACTGTGGGTAAACTTTGGACATGTATAAAACCACAGGTACTTCATAGGTATCTCCTGTTTTTATTAGGTACATCTGGTTTTTTGTTTGTTTGTTTTTGTTTCTTTTTTTGAGGGAGTATAGAGATAACACCCAACAGTTCTCAAAAGTTTAGGGATCACTCCTGGCAGTACTCACTCCTAGTGGTACTTGACTTAGGGATCTTTCCAGGCAGGTTCTGTAGACCATATGGAATGCTAGAGATCAAACCAACTCAGCTGTGTATAGGCAAGTACTTTATCCACTCTGGCCCCTAGAAACAACTTTTTTTGGAGGGGAGGGGTTTGGATCATACCCAATGGTGCTCAGTGGTTACTCCTGGTTCTGTGCTCAGAAATCACTCCTGGCAGGCTCAAGGGACCAGATGGGACGCTGGGAACCTAAATGAGGTCCATCATCTTGTGTTGGCCTCGTGCAAGGCAAATGCCGTAGTGCTGTGCTATTTCTTTGGCCCCTAATACATCATTTTGACATTATGATTTTGAATGCCTTAAAGAAAGCCATTTTAGGGGCCAGCAGTAGGATTGTCTTGCATGCAAAGTTCAATCCCTGGCCATCCCATATGGTCCCCCAAGCCTGCCAGGAGCAATTTCTGAGAGCAGAGACAGGAGTAATTCCTGAGTGCCACTAGGTGTGGCCCAAAAACAAAACAAAAACACAAAAAAAGAAAGCCATTTTAGAAATTAAAACTAATATAAACAGTAAAATCCAACACTGAAATGTTCTGCCATGCTCCATTAAACTAACAGAAAATGTGAAATGAAGATTGTGGTCAAAAAAGAAGTTGCAAGGCCATGAAGAACTATGAGACCAAAGACCTTAAAAAAAAAAAATATATATATATATATATATATATATATATATATATACATATACACACACACACATTTAAATATGCTGCAAGGAACATTATGCCAACCACAGTTAAGTGTTCTCAACATTAGGTGGTAACCTGAAAGTAAAAGTTTGGTAGCATGAAAGGGGCCTGGAAAGGAGAAAGCAGAAAGCAGAAAGGACTGAGAACTGATAGACAATCAAAATACTAAAGTGAAACCAAGGCCTTCATCAACAGGAGGAAGTGGCCAATTTTCTTTCCTTAAATAATTAAAAAAGCATTACATCTGGGGGGGCGGAGAGATAGCATGGAGGTAAGGCGTTTGCCTTTCATGCAGAAAGACAGTGGTTCGAATCCCGGCATCCCATATGGTCCCCCGTGCCTGCCAGGGGTGATTTCTGAGCATAATGCCAGGAGTAACCCCCTGAGCGCCGACGGGTGTGACCCCGAAACCAAAAAAAAAAAAAAAAAGCATCACATCTGAACGAAGCTAATGCTTACAAAAAGTCCCTGACCAAGAGACTAGTGTAGCACATCATATCACTATGTGCAAATGACTTTTAAATGAGGGAGGCCTCTCCAGCAGACTGCTCAGGAGCTGGGTGCCTTTCCTAGCAATACTCAGTTCAGGGACATAGTTCTGACTTTTTGTTGATTGGGTTTAAGGATGATGGGAGCCACCATTGTAACACCTGAGGTACTTGGTAGAATATGGGGTGGAGGTGGGGAGTTTTCAGGGCAGAATATACAAGTATTATGGATAGAATTCAGGGCCTCACACACATAAGGTATATAGTCCAGCCCTTTTGAGTTATCTCAAAAGTTGGACCCTCAACATTTTAGAGGCTTGGAGGATAGAGAGGAAAGATTTGGATCATACCTAGTGCCACTCATGAGCACTCCTGAATGATACCTGGTAGTGCTAAGGAAACTATATGAGTGTGTTTGAGTCAGAGCAAGGTGTTTTACAAACCAAGTGCATTACCTCCAGTATTATCTTTCCACCCTCAAATGGTTTTTTTAAACTCTACATGATCTCCCCCCACAATCCAAAGAACCTTGCTAAAATTTACTTTTATTAAAAGCAAATAAAAATAAACATCAATTCAATACAAGGAGTGTTTTAACTTTTACTGAGTTTGCAGTAAAGTGGCCATATTTTTATTGCCGGATCATTCTTCTACCTTTTTTGGGATGGGTGGGGCCAGGGACATGAGGTGCTAGGGAATAAATTCAGAGTCTTGTACATGCAAAACACATACTACACCACTTCCTTTTTGTTTGTTTGGGAGTCAAAGTCGGCAGTGGACAGAGATTACTTCTGGCTCTGCACTCAGAAATCACAACTGGCAGTATAAGAATATATATAGGAGACTATATAGAATGCAGAGGATCGAACACAAATAGACTGCATACAAGGCAACCTCTACCTACTGTACTATCTCTCAGGTCCCATTTTTCTTCCACTTTTACAAAAAGCAAATGGCTTTTTAAGAAAAAGGAAGGTGAAGTTAAGAAAGTAATTTAAGTTCCCCTTAGTTTTTTTTTTTTTGTTTTGGAGGGAGGGGTCACACCTGGCAGCACTCAGGGGTTACACACACACACACACTCCTAGAACACATTATGGCAGCCTTAATCCATTCACAAAAGTTTCAGTTATGCTTTGTTCTATTCTGTATGCTGGGCCAAGGAAGTGTGGCATATTTTTAAAAAACTGAAACAGAAATAATTCTGCTAGGGGGCTGAGAATTTGTAGTTCAGCGGTAAAGCACATACTGATTTTAATCCCCTGCACCTCAGCACTATTCATACACATCATCATCCTCATTCTACTTAAAAAGGCAAATGCTTAGAGCACTAAATCTTTTTTTGTTTGCTTGTGTTTGGGGATCATTCCTTAGTACTCGGGGATCTTTGGGGACCAAGCTGTGACAGGGACTCAGGCCTCTCACATACATGTGCTCTAGTTCTTTGATGTCTCTCCCTGGTCTCAGAGCAGGACATCTCAAACGGGGGAGAGGGGAGGGACATGGACTTCCAGGACATTCCAAGGGGGCTGAAGGTTAAAAAAAAATATTAGATAAATAGAGAATGACAACACAGATAAGGGGCCAATAATTAGGAAAGGGGCAACACTGAAAGGAAGGGGCCATAATAAGAAAAGGTTGAAAAATATTGCCCTACATTCGTAATTTTAATTTTTTTTAAATAATATAAGCACCATGACTACAAATATGTTTGCAGTTGGGATTCAGGATTCAGTCATAAAAAGAACACCCCCCTTCACCAGTGCAACATTCTTACCACTCATGCCCCCCAACTCCCTCCTCCCCCACCCCCTGCCTGTATTTGAGACATTCTTCTTCTCTCACTTATTAACACTGTCGTAAAGTTTTTAGTTATTTCTTTCTTTCTTTTTTTTTTTTTTTTTTTTTTTTTTTGCTTTTGGGTCACCCGGCAGCACTCAGGGGTTACTCCTGGCTCTATGCTCAGAAATCGCTCCTGGCAGGCAGGGGGGACCATATGGGATGCCGGGATTCGAACCACCGTCCTTCTGCATGCAAGGCAAATGCCTTATCTCCATGCTCTCTCTCCAGCCCCCTTTAGTTATTTCTTTAACTGCACTCACCACTCTTTGTGGTGAGCTTCATATCGTGAGCCTGTCCTTCCAACCCTCATCTCTATTATCTCTGGGCATTATTACAATGATGTCTTTTATTTTTCTTAAAACCCATAGATGAGACTATTCTGTGTTTATCTCTCTCCCTTTGACTTATTTCACTCAGCATACTAGTTTCCAAGACTATCCTTGTGTAGGAAAATTTCATGACTTCATCTCTCCTGACGACTGTATAATATTCTATTGTGTATATATACCAGAGTTTCTTTAGCCATTCATCTGTTGAAGGGCATCTTGGTTGTTTGTAGATTCTATTGGAAATAATGTTGCAGTGAATAAAGGTGTACATAAGGAATTTTTGTATTGTGTTTTTGTGTCCTTAGGGTATATCCATAGGAGTGATATAGCTGGATCATATGGAAGCTCAATTTCCAGTTTTTGGAGGAATCTCCATATCACTTTCCATAAAGGCTGGACTAGATGGTATTCCCACCAGCAGTGAATGAAAGTTCCTTTCTCTCCACATCCCCGTCAGCACTGACTGTTCTTGTTCTTTGTGATGTGTGAAAGTCATTGTGGTGTGAGATGGTATCAATTCATTGTTGTTTTGATTTGCATCTCCCTGATGATTAGTGACGTGCAGCATTTTTTAAGCATTTTTTATGTGCCTTTTGGCCAATTGTATTTCTTCTTTGAGAAACTGTCTGTTCATTTCTTCTCCCCATTTTTGATGGGGTTAGATTTTTTTTCTTGTTAAGTTCTGTCAGTACTTATATATCTTAGATATTAGCCCTTATCTAATGGTATTGGGTGACTAGCTTCTCCCATTCTGTGGGTGGCTTTTTTATCCTTGTCACTATTTCCTTAAGGTGTAGAAGCTTCTCAACTTAATATAGTCCCATCTGTTTATCTCTGCTTCTACTTGTTTTGAGAATGATGTTTCCTTCTTGAAGATGTCTTTAGTCTCAATGTCACGGAATGTTTTACCTACATGTTGTTCTATATACCTTATGGATTCAGGTCTGATATCAAGGTCTTTAACTCATTTGGATTTTATTTTTGTGCATGGTGTTAGATGGAGGTCTGAATTTGCTTTCTCCACATGTGGCTGACCAGTTGTCCCAACACCACTTGTTGAAGAGGCTTTCCTTGCTCCATTTTGCATTTCTTGCCCCTTTATGAAAGATTAGGTGATTGTATGTCAGGGGAACATTCTCTGAATACTGAAGTCTATTCCATTGATCTGAGGATCTGTCTTTATTCCAATACCATACTGTTTCAATGGCTATTGTTTTGCAATACAAGTTAAAGTTGGGGAAAGTGATACCTCCAATATTCCTTTTCCTAAGGATTGCTCTAGCTATTCCTGGCTTTTTATTGTTTCAAATGAATTTCAGAAGTGTTTGATCCACTTCTTTGAAGAATGTCATAGGTATCCTTAGAGGGATTGTATTAAATCTGTACAATGTTTTGGGGGAGTAGAATCATAATTTTAATAGATCATACAGCAGTGGTCAGGGATCCTACACACTGAAGGGCCACTAGAGCTATATTTGGCAGTGTTGGGAAGGAGAATATGGAGGGATGTAATGCCGGGGATTAAATTCACACATGCAAGGCATGAAACTAACTGAGCACATCCTTGACCCTCGAGAATTATTTTTTAAGATGTTATAAGGGTCCTCACTGTGATCAACCAGTCAATCAGCACCTGTCATATTAAGAAAAACATGTTGGGGCCAGAGAAATAGCATGGAGGTAAGACATTTGCTTTGCATGCAGAAGGTTGGTAGTTCGAATCCTGACATCTCACGTGGTCCCCCATGCCTGCCAGGAGCAATTTCTGAGCATAGAGCCAGGAATGACTCCTGAGTGCTGCCAGGTATGACCCAAAAACTAAAAAACTAAAAAAAGAATAAAAAGAAATAAAATAAAGAAAAACATGTAAGACAAACCCTCAGCCCTCATGCTAGCCACATGCCCCTAAAAGAACAGGTTTTTTATTTTTGTTTAAATCAACCAAACATCCCCCATCTAATTATACCATATTTATTTTTGGGGGAGGAGCATTGGTTTTTGGGTCACAACCAGTGGCACTCAGGGTTGCTTCTGGCTCTGCGCTCAGAAATCACTCCTGGCAGGCATGAGGGATCATGTGGGATGCAGGGATTTGAACCCAGGTCCATCTGGGGTTGGCTGCATGCAATGCAATTGCCCTACTGCTGTGCTATCTCTCTGGCCCCTAAACCATGATTCTTAACAAAAATTCTTCCCCATTTTTGTATGTAGATATATGAAGAAAAGACATTCAGAGTCAGAGAGAATACAGAAAACACTGTGCTTGCCTTTCAGGTAGTCATCCTAGTTTGATCCCAGCACTGCATATAGTCCCTCCCAAAAAACTAAGAGCAGAGTGCCAGGAGTGGCCCCTAAGTACTGCCTATCCATGACTTAAACTCCCTTCCCCACCAAGTATGAGCCAGTATTGTTTATAACTGCAGAAAAGGAGCAAAGGTTTATTCTGTAAAATACATTTGATAAACCTCAACATGCATTCTGGTCAGTAAAACTAATCCAGCATGTGGGTTACTAGTGTTCTTTTTTGTGGGGGGGAGGGTATTAGTGTTTTATCAAACTTTCAAGGTAATTGGTTCACAGAAAAAGAAAGAAAAGAGAGAAAGAAAGGAAAGAGAGAAAGAAACAAAGAAAGAAAAGAAGCCTGATTACTCTGCAACATTATATAAAGAATATTCATATCCAAAGCTGTATAATCTGAACTGTGTCAAGGACTTGATCAATTTTAGTTTTCTACCCAACACCAAAGCTAATTATAAAAAGCTGACAACAGCCATAGGGACCTTCATTTTCCACTGAGCAGCACTTGCTTATTATCTTTTGACTTGAATCATAAGCACATATATATTTTTTTTTGTTTTGTTCTGTTTTGTTTGATTTTTGGTTCACACCTGGCAGCACTCAGGGGTTACTTCTGGCTCTACACTCAGAAATCGTTCCTGGCAGGCTCAGGGGACCATATGGGATGCCGGGATTCGAACCACTGTCCCTTTGCGTCTAAGGTAAATGCCTTACTGCTGTGCTATCTCTCCAGCCCCATAAGCATATATTTAATGTTTTTCTCTTGCAGTACCAAAGATCAAACCCAGGACCTCAACAGGCAAGGCAAGTATTCTACCAATAAACTATATCAATCCAAAACTCATTTTTTTTCAGATTAGAATCTATTGAGCTAAGTGATCAATTCTGAAACTACATGTAACTTTTCATATGATAAAAAACATACCAGTTACAAACCAAAAGTAGATGGTCAAAGTCACAAGTCAACCTGAAACAACACACCAAATTTCTGCTACGTAAAAACACTTCAGAATAAGATCTGTAACCATTTTTTTTTAAGGAACGCTTCACGAATTTGTGTGTCATCCTTGCGCAGGGGCCACACAAATCTTCTCTGTATCATTCCAATTTTAGTATATGTGCTGCCGAAGCGAGCACTACCTGTAACTTTAAAAAAAAAATTGGAAACATCACTAGATGCCTTTATTTTTATTAGTCTACCCAAAAGAAAAGCTTTGCTTGTCCTTTACTATACTGTAACACAACAGGTCAAGGTTCTTTTGCTTTGTTTTGTTTTGGGCCACACCCAGGGACACTTAGGGGTTAGGGGTTACTCCTGGTTCTGCACTCAAAAAATTACTCTTGGCAGGCTTGGGGGACCATATGGTATGTCAGGAATCAAACCCCGGTCAGCCACATGCAAGGCAATTTATTAATCAGGTTTAAAGGAATCCTTCTGGGGCCAGAGACATAGCACAGCGGGTCGGGCATTTGTCTTACATGCAGCTGACCCAGGTTTGATGCCTGGTATCCCATATGGTTCCTTGAGTCTGCCAGGAGTGATTTCAAAGAGCAAATCCAGTAGTAACTCAGGGAATCACTGGGTATGGTCCCAAACCAAATAATAACAATAATAATAATAATAATAATAATAATAATAATAATAATAATAATAATAATAAAGCAATCCCTCTCCTCTACTGCCCCATAAGAAATATTTTCTCCCTGAATGCTTCTGTGTTCAGCTGGAGAAGACAAAAGACTATAAAACAAGAAGTAAGGAAAGGAGAGTGAGATAAACACAAAAGTTTAACCACATTCTCACTCTGATCCTGTGAAATACTGGACACCCATGGTATATTATTTATCAATGTATGCTGAAATGTGGTTCAACTACCAGCACATGGTATATGCTCATAACCAGAGCACCTTCAATCTGGGCAACTTTCATCCTCTTAAAACTAGCACTGAGGGCCACTCACTAACACTCTCCCTCCACCACTGTCAGACTCCTCTCTTTACGAACAACTACAAAGAGTGGCACCTCTTCAGGGTCTCCCAAAACAAGTATATAATGTCAATAAAGTGCAAGGATGCACATCCCCCTGGAGTCAGAAAGAACTGCTTGCCTTGCACGCAGCTCACCGAACTTTGATTCCTGGCACCCCATTTGTTCCCTGAACCCCATCAGGAGTGATCCCTGAACACAGGAGTAAGCTCTGAGGACTGATGGGTGTGACCACGAAACAAACAAACAAACAAACAAAAAAGCACATAATCCCCTGTTACACAGAAGACAGAGTTCTCTTTCATAATAACAGGGCAACAATTAAGATTATGTGCTTAAAGCACTTTGCACTATCTAATAAAGGGTAGTTTTCCTACCCTTATACTGATGATTTATCTTGTCATATACATGTGTATGTACCTATACATACATATATTTTTGTATATGTGCTGCCAAAGCAAGTACAACATACATATATTTTAAATAGGGATCATTCCCATAAAGTTAGAGGTCAGGACTACATCTGGTGGTGTTGGGGTGCACATGGTATTGTAGGAGAGCATGAAACACTGGAAAACTTGAGGCCTCACACATAACAGGAACTACCACCTTACCTAAAGCCCCAGTCTCTTCCCTTTATTATAAATTGTATAGGTAGACCCATAATTATTTGTTTTGGGACATATCCAGTGGTTCAGGGTACTATATAGAGTGCCAGGGATCTAACCAAGATATTACCCATTGTAATATTGCTGCAGAACTTATATTGTTTATAAATTTAATCTCTTTCTTCAGCTGTCCCACTACTCCTGAAGTGAACTTTTTTTTCTAATATTCTTTGGAGTAGTCAACTCATAAAGACAGACTGGGTAATGTACTCTCGACTCTGAAGTTTTAGAACTAAATGGAAACTCTTTAAAGTGGGATGCAACAAATTTTTCTCTAAAAGGCAATGAGAAAATATTGTGGTCATAGGCCATTTACTTTGTCTTCCCTTTATTTTTAATGATGCTTTTAAATGTAAAATCCAATGGTAGCAAATAGCACAAAAAGAGGCCAAACCAAATAGGCCATCAAAAGTTGTTCATCTCTGCTCTAAAAGATCAGTTCACTTTCAAATCCTTTCACTTTTGGTGACTCTTCACCCTCAGATATTTGCTTCAGCTTCTTGATTTGCATAAAATTAAGTCATAATGGAATACTATACTACTTTCTGCCTTTCCATTTTACCATGTCCTACTCTATTTTAGAAGTAAATCTACAAAAATAAAACCAGAAAGGAGAGAGGAATCAAAATAATGACAATGAAAAAGTAAAAAAAGTAAAAACACCTGAACGATTCAAAACAGTGAAGGAATAAATCAAGTAATTTTCATGGAAATAACCTATGAATAATTGAAATACATCTAGAAATGAACAGCAACTAATCTGGAATGGAATATTTGAATGCAAGTCTAGAAAGAGTTGAAGAAACAAGTGAAACCCAGGAGTTTGCTAATGGAAAGAGAGCCACCTGGAAGGTGCCCTTCAGCAGTTATACCCTCTGGTTGCTTCCCACGCTACATAAATCCATCTTTGCACCTACTCTAAGAAACTGTCCTGAGAGGCTTATCAGGACAACCCATCTGGCTTTCCACTCCAGGATCAATGTTCTAGTTCACAAAATACTGCCAGTCTCCTTCGAAGAACAGGCTAGGTTTACATAATCTGAACTTCAGCCTTTACCCTATCCTGTCCCTAACCAGTTTATCAATCATCAGTTTGTCTAAAATCACTGGTGATTTTAGTTTTAAAGTTAAAAAGAAAAGTTTCAATGATTACCTTCTCCCCCCACTTCTAAGGAAGTGCCTTAAAAACTATGGCAGGCACAACTAGGTACCCACTGAGATGTACCTTGACAAGGCAGCTTCACTGGTCAGCCAGTATGAACTGCTAGGTGCCTACCTGGGCACAGCCCTCTGTCCCCAGCAGTAGAGACACAAGCTCTCTGCTGGCTCAGGAATACCCATTCTGCCACTTGCCACATCCTTCCCATTTTCCAAGGTGGAGTGCAAATACCACCTTTTGTGTTTCTTACCTCTAGGCATCACTTTCTCTTTTCCCCAAATGCACCCTATTTCCCTATGCATCTACTATCAATTATCAAAGTTTGTTCTTTGTGTACAGAATGCTTTGAGGGAAGAAGCACTAGCAGCCAAGCCCTCTACAGTGCCCAAATAGTACCTGTCATACTTTCTAAGTTGATTGAAAGTACATCCTGAGAAGCTGAATCTAAATGTGCTCATACCAGAGGTTCCTAGACACTTAGCTTACTGCCCCCTTTTCAGAAAAAAAAAAAAAATCAGCATCCCCCTGAAAGTTTGCCTTCTTAAAAAAAAAAAAAAAAAAAAGAAATTGCTTCCCCACTGCTACTTCGACCGTAAGGTCCAAAGTTCTGGGGATTCTCACTTGCAAGTAACAGCAGTTAACAGGCTTTGCTAACTGCCAGAAAGATCAGCTTTTGTTTTGTCTCACTTGGTTTTGGGGTGAAAAAAATATAATCTTTGTTATCTTGTTTGGGGCTACACTCTGAAGTCCTCAAGGCTAATTCCTGGCTCTGTGCTCAGGGATAACTCCTGGCAAAGCCCAGGGACTATATGGAGTGGAAGGGATTAAACCCGGGTCAGCTGCATGCAAGGTCAGTAACCTACCTGCTGTCTCATCTCTCTGGACCTGAAAAAAATAATCTGAGCAGAATACAAAAAAGATGTAACAGGGAGCTGGAACTAAAGAACAGCAGGCAGAGAGTAAGACTTGCACATCCCTTTGAACTAACTTGGCTGAATCCCCAGAACCTATATGGTTCCCTGAGCATCACCAGACATGATCCCTGAGCGCAGACAAAAGAACAAGTTCTGAGCACCACTAAGTGTAGCCCAAAACAAGCTCTGCTGCATATTGTCACCAATGCCCCTATTAGGCCACCAGGGAAGGTGTTAGGGCTTGCAGCTCCTGCTCTGCTACTAAAGTCAAAACTAGGTACTGATGAGGTGGAGAGGAAAACAGTGCCACACCCCAGACAGCCAAGAACACAAGAAAGACCAAGATCAAAGTATGAAACCAAAGTAGCAAGGGAAGAAAAACAGTGTGAAGATCAACTGAGGAAAAAAAAAAAAAAAACACATCAACAGAGAGGGAAGAAACAAACTGGCAGGAGGCATACCTTTGAAAAGCTGGGAAGAAAAGAAAAGGTTCTATAAAAGAAATTTCTCAGAAAAGTTGACCATCTTTATGTACTGTTTTATGAAATGTAACTTTGGAATAAAAAGGAGATTTGTAATAATAAATTCCTACGGGATGGGCAAACAAAAACAATAGCTTTTTTTTTTAAATCTACAGTGGCTCTTTCTCAAAGGTTTGTTACATATTTTTTAAAATATATGGCTATTATCTTATCATCTGCTAAATACACTTTATACATCATTTTAAAGTTTTTAACCTGCTATATCAAAAGCAAAAATAGGGCCGAAGAGATCATACAGAGAGGTTAAGGCTCTTGCCTTACACGCTTGGACCTGAGCACCCCAGGAGTGACCCCTGAGCACCGTCAGGGTCCAGCCCCCTCCCCCTGCAGATCTCCCCTGGTTGGATTTGACATTTATTGGAAAAAAATCAATTGAATCCAGCCCTGGGCACTGGGAATTCACATTTTCACTCCCCTCCACAGAATCCATCACCGGGACCAGCGTCGCGGTTTCCGCAAATCCCACTGCTTCCTGATGAAGCGCTGGGGGATTCATTAAAACGAATGAGTTGTGTATCATTCTATAAACTTGTAATGCTAATCTCCGTCATTTGCAGCCTCCTCACCGCCCGCAAATGGGAGCTTTTGGAGGAGGAGAAGGAGAGGAACCAGAAGCCCCAAGATGCCGAAGGGAAAAGTCGAAGGGGGAGATTAAGACTTAAACTTGTGGGGGGGGGGGGGGGGAGAAAAAGAAAAAGAAAAACATCGGACTTGAACTTGTGAAAAAAAAAAATAATCAGACTTGAACTTGTGTGGGGCAACTTTTCGGACGGGGCGAGCACCGGCCAGAGAAGTCCGAACTCTGGAACACGCCAGGCGGGCCTGAACTTATCTCACAAAAGACAGGAGCTCGTTGATTATCTCGGCAGACCAGCTGCGAACCCCGCGTTCACTTAGGGAGCTCTAAAACGGGGCGAAATCTGAGCTCGAGCCGCCTCCGGGATGTTTGGGGACAACTTCAGTCGCCCAAGGGCGCACGGTCTGCCCGGCAGCTGACAGGGCAGGCCGGAGGAACCTGAGGCGGGGAAAGGGGGACCCGCAGGTGCCACCCAGAGCGGCCGGCCACACTTTTTAAATCGGGGTCTCCAGAGTGGGCAGGGAGCGGTGTCCACTGTTCCCTCCAGACGCCCCCAGGGGGTCTCCTCATCTCCTCTTCTGGGCCGCCCACCAGCCGGGTCAGAAAACATTCTTTCAACTTCTGTTCCCAGACGCCTCTAATGCTTGCTGCTCTCTCAGGCCCCCTCCGGGTGGTCCCCCAATAAGTCTAGCGACGCTCTTCTTCTTCTTTTCTTCTTCTTCTTCTTCTTCTTCTTCTTCTTCTTCTTCTTCTTCTTCTTCTTCTTCTTCTTCTTCTTTTCTTCTTCCTTCTTTCTCTCTACTCTTCCTCTTTTCTTCTTTCTCTCCTCTTCTTCCTCTTTTCTTCTTCCTTCTTTCTCTCCACTCTTCCTCTTTTCTTCTTTCTCTCCTCTCTTCTTCTTCTTCTTCTTCTTCTTCTTCTTCTTCTTCTTCTTCTTCTTCTTCTTCTTCTCTATCTTCCTTCCTTCCTTCCTTCCTTCCTTCCTTCCTTCCTTCCTTCCTTCCTTCCTTCCTTCCTTCCTCCCTCCCTCCTCCCTTGCTTCCTTCCTTTCCTTCCTTCCTTCCTTCCTACCCACCACCCGGCTCCCTCCATTCCCGGCCCGCGTCGCCCCGCACACCCCAACCCACCCTGGTCCCGGCCACTCGGGCCGGCCGGCCTTCCTGTCGCTGTCACTGTCGCTCGCGGCCCCCACACACCAGAGCCCCGTCTTCGCCCACTTGGGGAGGGGGGTCCCAGCCTCCCGCCCGGGTCCGGCCACGCCCCCCGAGACGCGGCCGATCGCGGACGAGCACCCCCCCACACACCCCAACCCGGCCGCCCGGCCTGGCCCGGCTCACCCAGACGAACAGGCTGTCGGACAGCAGGTAGTGGGCCACGTCGCGGGCCCGGGGCGCCCCGGACGGCCGCGCAGCCTCGCCGGGCTCCGGGTCGTCGGCGAGCGGCTGCAGCAGGTCCGGCGGCGACGCGGGCCCGGCCTCGGGCTGGCTGAGGGCGCGGTAGGCGCTGACGATGGTGGCGAGCAGCGCCAGGCCGCTGAGGCCCGCGTAGGTGCGCAGGCTGGGCCAGGGGAAGCGCTCGAGGAAGAGCAGCGGCATGGCGGCCGAGGCGGCCTCGTCGCGCGGCGGCCCGGCCCCCGCGACCACCTCGAGAACCACGTCCACCGCGGGCTCCGGCGTCGCTGCCTCTGCCTCTGCCTCTGCCTCTGCCTCTGCCGCTGCCGCCGCCGCGCCGGGCCCAGCCGGGCCGCTCCAGGCCGCTCGCGCCGCTCCGCCCCGCACCGCTCCCGCTGCTGCCCCTGCCGGCGCGGAAGAGCCTCGGCCGGCTCGGGGCGGGTCGCCGCCGCCCTCTGCGGGGTGCGGGCGGGACGGGCGCGGGGGCGCCGCCTCTGCCCTCCGCCCCCAGCCGGCGCTCCAGGGCCTGGCGGGCCCAGGCCCTGGGTGGAGGCCCCGAGGCTCTGCACCCTGCATTCTCCCGCCGACGCCCAGGCTCGCTTGGGGCCCGTAGACGCTCTGGACCCCCCGCCTAGGCCCCAACCCGACGTCACTGAGCCCGTCGGCGCTGACGGGTTAGTTAGAGGCCCCAGGACAGTCAGCTTGCAGGTGGGCCCCGGGGGGGGGGGGGGCATTGTCCCTTTGTTCGGTTTGGGTTTGGGGACCACACCCTGCAGTGCTCTGGGCTTATTACGCCTGGTTTTGTGCTCAGGGATCATTCCTGGTGGGGGTCTCTCGGGGAGTCATTCCCTATGTGTTAGGATGGAACCTGTGTCTGCCCCATTGTTGTTTTATCGCTCCAGCTCTCATTCTTTAATATATATATGTATGTATATATATATGTATATATATACACACACATATATGTATATATATGTATGTATGTATACATTCTTTAATATATATGTATGTATATGTATATATGTATGTATATATATATATATATATATATATATATATATATATGTTGTTTGTTTGGGGACTGCATCGGGCAGTGCCCAGGACTCTGCCTAATTGTTGAATTAATTAATTAACGATGGGGCTGGATGGCGGTGGATGGAGGCCTTTGTGCTTAGGCCCCAGCCACGTGGCTTCATCCCCCATCCAGCTGGCAAGTTCCAGGCCCAGGTAATCCGCGTAATCAAGACTCACTCACACGCAGGCTTCAGGAAGAATCATCTTTATTTATGCCCTAGCCACCACAGGTGTGTGGCCTATGTCAACCTTTTAAGCATTCAGCTATATTTTGCTAGCCCTGCATCTTATCTCCTGTTAGCCATCTTCCCTTTGGGCTCCATGCGGCCCAAAGATCCAAAAGCCAGGAAGCCAAGCCGGGCCAAGAGAGAAACGGCAAAAAAGGGCCAAAAGGGGCGAATCCCTTTCGTCCCAGGCTTATCTAACTTTTTCCCGACCCCTCCCAGGAATGGGAGGTCTTGCAGGTAGGGTCACACCTATTATCCGGTTAAGACCCCTCCCAGAAATGGGTGGGCCTTAGGGTACACCACATTTCCCCCTTTTTTAAATATTTTCATGCGCCAACGTAATAAAGTGAAAATTAATATACCAGCCCTTTTCAAAAACATATCATTTGCAAAATATACTTTACACCTGTAACCTAAAATTCTATTAATGCTTTTTTACCAAGCACTATTTTGGAACTTTCATGTTTCTATATTTTTAAACTATATTGGGGGAACTTCACTGTTCCTATATTTTTCCTATACACAAGTACTTCAGCATACATGCATAACATACATTTTAAAAACAGGCTAAGTACATTAAAATACACAGTAAAACATTTTGCAATTGAAAATATTAACTCTGAAAGACAACAAAACACATTTAAATTATAAAGAAAATGACTTAAGACAAAGATGCAGGTGGTTAGAAATTAGATGTTTAAATGAGCTAAACTGAATGACTTCCCTTTTATTTTTATTTTTTAACTACTAAGTAAAACTTATCCCATTACCAACTATGAGTAAAATATTACTACCCACTAATTTTTTACACCTAAAACCATAGTTCAGATGATTAATTTGTTCCACGTTGATCTCACCACGTGGCTTCTTTAAACTTTTAAAGTTCAGATGTTTTGTCCCACGCTGATCTTACCACGTAGTTCCAGGCTCCGCTGCCGGTTTGTGATCTGGAGCGAGGATTTCAGGTTTTTCGCTTTTCCGGGCAAAGCTGAGCCCAGCCAAGCCGATTCCAGCCGAGCCGAGCTGCTTGGAGCTTGCCGCTTGGAGCTTTTTGCCGCAGGGGCTTCACCGCTGCCTTTTTTCCCCTCTGGGAGCACTTTGGATGTTCAGAGTTCCAAGTGATTTAAACTAAAAGTTCAGTTCGAAATTTCCAAAGTCGAAATCCAAATTCAAGCCAAAGGTCATTTTCAGAAAATCAGTCCACTTTAAATACAGTCTTTTTTCTCCTACGTTTCCAATTTAGACTTTTAATAAGTCTTTGAAGAGGCCCAGGTTTTTGTTTCTTGTAACAAAGTTTTAGTTTTGGGCCTGGGCCTGGGCTGGAGGTGATGCAAGCTTCCACCTCTTTTGTTTTAATTGCCCTTGTTTCCCTAGAAGGGGTCACGGCCATGTTTGAACATGGCTGCACGTGGCCCAGTGTTTTGGGCTCAGTGCACCCGAAAAGAGCCAAAATGAAACAGAAGAGCAGAAATATCACCATTTTTGCTGTTTTGTTGGGTCCAGGATTCAGGTCAAAGTTCGGAGCGCCATTTGTTGAATTAATTAATTAACGATGGGGCTGGATGGCGATGGATGGAGGCCTTTGTGCTTAGGCCCCAGCCACGTGGCTTCATCCCCATCCAGCTGGCGAATTCCAAGCCCAGGTAATCCGCGTAATCAAGACTCACTCACACGCAGGCTTCAGGAAGAATCATCTTTATTTATGCCCTAGCCACCACAGGTGTGTGGCCTATGTCAACCTTTTAAGCATTCAGCTATATTTTGCTAGCCCTGCATCTTATCTCCTGTTAGCCATCTTCCCTTTGGGCTCCATGCGGCCCAAAGATCCAAAAGCCAGGAAGCCAAGCCGGGCCAAGAGAGAAACGGCAAAAAAGGGCCAAAAGGGGCGAATCCCTTTCGTCCCAGGCTTATCTAACTTTTTCCCGACCCCTCCCAGGAATGGGAGGTCTTGCAGGTAGGGTCACACCTATTATCCGGTTAAGACCCCTCCCAGAAATGGGTGGGCCTTAGGGTACACCACACCTAATAATATTCTTCTTGGCTCTGCGTTTCAGGGTTCACGCCTGGCAGTGCTGGGGAACATGTCTAACCCACGGACATGTCAAGGCAAGTGAAATAAGGCAAGTGTTATAACTGGCTGTTATAACTTCAGCTGTGTCTTGGTTTTCTTTCATCTGCCTTAAGCGGTGAGCACTACATCTCCTGGGAACAGTCAAGGCCCTGACTGCTCAAGAAAGTGACTTCCCCTTCACTGTCTCATAAATAACATTGTCTTCGATTTCTGTTCATTAGGATCCTCCAGTAGAATCTAAAACAACCCTGATTTAACCAGAAGTTTACTGTGTTCCCTAAGTTGCCAGGAGTCAGGTTAAACCATGCAGGGACTTTGGAAAATCGTGTTCTGCATAATGTTAAACAATAAGAGGGACCATTAACCTAACACTTCTATTCACAGATCCCTCCCATAGGAGAGGAGGACCAACCTTATTGTCTGGTCAGGGAGTAAAAGGATAGACTATTCCTACAAAGGAATATTATTCAGCCATAAAGATAGTCTTGACATACCTACTCAACATAAACATTGAAAGCATGCCAGGCAAAAAATGTGCAGGCTGATTCCATTGTATGAATAGACCACAGTTTCAGGATTTCTTTTGGTTTATTCTTGGCTCACACCCTTTGGTACTCAGGGCTTACTCCCGGCTCTTCGCTCAGGAATCATTCCTGGTGGGCTCACACACCTTATGGAGTGCCAGGGAATGAGCGTGGGTCAGCTTCATACTCAGTGTACTATCACTCTAGCCTTCATGATTTCTTGAAGTGAGAAAAGTAGTGGGGGGGGGGTGGGGAGTGTGTCAAGCTAGAGATTTTTGTTTTTGGAGGCCACACCTGGCAATGTTCAGGGATTGTTCCTAACTATGTACACAGGAATTATGCCTGACAGTGCTCAGGGACCATATGGGATGAAGGGATAAATCCCAGGTCATTTGCAACCAAGGCAAATGCCCTCTGCCCTTTTTTTAAAGTGATGAAAGTATTCTAAAGTTCTGAAGGCTACACAACTGAATATATAAAAAATACTTTGTGCACTTGAAATAGTTGTATCTCAATGAAACTTATAATTTCCCCAAATGAAAATGCTACATGGTGGGGGAGGTAAAGTCATAAGACTTAGTTATTTAGTGTCTCCTCAAGGCCAGTAATAGTAAGTAGTACAGTTATGTGTTAAATCTTAAAGGAGTAGATTAGGGGCCGGAGAGATAGCATAGATGTAAGGCATTTGCCTTTCATGCAGGAGGTCATCAGTTCGAATCCCGGTGTCCTAATCCCGGTGTCCTATATGGTCCCCCGGTCCCCCGTGCCTGCCAGGAGCAATTTCTGAGCCTGGAGCCAGGAATAACCCCTGAGCACTGCCGGGTGTGACCCAAAAACCACACACACACACACACACACACACACACACACACACACACACACACACACACACACAAAAGGAGATTAGCTTCATGGTTAATTTCATGTCTTTCATGCTTGTTTGAGGGCACTTGTCCTTGCTCTTGTTCCCCCTTTGAGGCTTAAAGAATCCCACAGGGCCAGGTTCCTTGAATCTCAAACTATGACTCCCTCAAGCAATACACACTGAGCCTGTGGAGTCTGTTGAGTGCTTTTCTGTGGCAAAGTTGTCATTTACTTAGCAACCTTTAGAAACACTAATTTTATTAAAGAGCCTGTGATGAGACAAGGCAGTGGGTAAGGTTGTAAATGGAACTTTATTTTGTTGTTGTTGCTATTCAAGTTGTTGCCTTACACATGCACATGGCTATATCTTCAGTCCTAGTGAGGATGTGGTTACCTCACTTTGAGCCATCCATTAACCACTAAGCCAATCCACAGGTGTTAAGTATATAGACAGAAGGTCCCTTTGGTTCTTTACCCACAGCCAGTGATTAAAATACTAAAATTTTTGTAGTAGAGTACTTGCTTTGTATGTGTTGAGGCCTTGGTTTGATTTTTGCACTGCATGGACCACTGAGCACTATTTGGAGTAGGCCCAAACAAAAAATTTTTAGTGAACTTCCAAATTTTTTGTTTGTTTTTTTGGGCTATACCTAGCATTGCTCAGGACTTATTCCTGGCTCTGTACTCACTTCTGAATCACTCCTAGAGGGGATTGAACCTGGGTTGGCTGTGTGCAAGGCAAGTACCCCACTCACTGTACTATTGCTCCAGTTCCTAAACTTTCAACTTCTTTGGTAAAATTTTCGTCTTTATTTGCAAAAAGTGTCGTTTCCCAACTAAGTTTCTATTTAATGTGTCCCTGTAATTGTGAAACCACAGTAAATGATCCATATTCAATCCAAGTTAGTCATTACAAAATATACTAAATACATCTTGTTCCCATAAAGACTGATATAAATAGATCTATCTTTATTACAGATAACATAACTTTCGATTTCAAATTCCAATGGTATTATTTTGGAATTTTACTTATTCTGGCCTCACCTGGTGATGCTCCCCACTTGGTTTTAGAGAAATGCTTCCTGGTGTACTTAGGGGAACACATAGTAGGAATCAATTCTGGTTTGAACGATTTCACAAGCCCATTTTACCCTTCTTTGAATTTTACCATGAAATAACCACTAAATCTTTTCACAAAAATAAAGTTAGACATTCTATGTAATGGCAACTTTTTATTTTTTGGTTTTGACTACAGAAAGATGACAGAAAGACTGAAGCAGAAACTTGCAGTAGTTTGAACTTTCTGAAGAGTTAATATGAGAACTGATGAAATGAACTTAACTCTGTAAGGTCACCTTTTATAATCTTTTGCTTTAGGGCCACATGCAGTGTTTAGGACTTGTTCCATCACTCCTGGGTGGACTCAACGGACCATCATATGGGGTGCTGAGGATCGAACCTGGTTCATGTGTGCACAATGCATCTTAACTGCTACACTTCAGCCCTTTAATATCACATTTTGTTTTCAAAAACTTTATAAAGATTTATATTCAGATTATGTTTCACCGACATTTCTTCATCTCAGTGCAAGAAGGTAAATCAGTTTTTTCTGTTTTGTATTTTGGGTCACACCCGGCAGTACTCAGGGGTTACTTCTGGCTCTAGGCTCAGAAATTGCCCCTGGCAGGCACAGGGGACCATGTGGGATGTCTCAAACCACCATCCTTCTGCATGAAAGGCAAACACCTTACCTCCATGCTATCTCTCCGGCCCCAATCTGACTTTTCTATACATATTTTTCTCAAGGAATTTTCTTTTGCCAGAGGGAACCTATGTATTCATGTCATCCTTAAATGGTAAAGTAAGACAAAGCAAGCTCAGGGTTCAATTTCTGGCACTACAAAAATTAATCATTTATAAAATAAATCAGTTTCTGGTTCTTTATACTTCATTCAACCCGATGAGAGGACCAGGAGGCAAAAGAGAGGTATGTACACTTAAATGTACCCAAAAAGACTGGATCATAAGCATCGGGTTTCCTGGCCATCCAAAGTCCTAGGTAAGGCAACAAGACAGGGACCCAAGACTTAAAAGAGCTGGTTGGCTTACACCAAGGAAGTATCTCTGGTGTCCGTGACAGAAGCTGTAACTCTCTCCATCCCCACTACCTTTATCTTCAAAGTGCCACTGATGCTCTCTGAATTTTTGTGAGACTTTGGATAGCCTAACCCTATCCCTAATAACTGAGACTGAATTTCCTCTTATCTTTGTGGGATGGTGGCTGGGATTTCATTTAAAGAAAATATATTCATGTCAACCAGTTTGGGTGGAGTTAAGACTCACATGATGATACACTTGCTATTTCTTTGTTTTGAGGCTATACCCAGTTATGCTCAGGGCTTACTCTATGCCAAGAGATTACTCCTGGCAGTGCTTGGGAACAGGGTTTGATTCTCTAGCTTCGATATACTATCTCCACCCCCATTTTTGCTATTAAAATAAATGAAATTCTTCTATACTCATGTCCTCACTGTGTGGGATGTGTGTGTGTACATGTGTGTGAGAGAGAAGCAAAGTGGTTTTTAAGCTTTCAGAAAAATTATAATAGCTTTATCTTGTTTTTACTTTTTGCTCAGAAACAAAACCTCAAATCTGTGGTTTTACTACATATAAATAATCCCATATTTTGGATTGACTTCCATCAAAGTTAATGAAATGTTACAGCACATATAGACTACAAGCATGAAGCCAGGACTGAGGTAAATCTAAGAAAAAAGTGAAAAGAGACTTTATAAGCGAGGGTGTTAGATAGAACCACACACAACAGCACACTGTGTGACAACTTAAGTCTTCAGGTTCTAAACCCAGAGAAACACTTAACTCCCAATCCTCACAATTAGGAACTTAAATCGGCCTAAGTACAATGGAATGTGAGAGAAGGCTATTCAGAGGACTCAGGTCTTCAAAGCCCTTGCCAGACTGTCTCTCACCTAATGACCCCTTGCACTGACAAACAGCCTGCAGGATTTCAAATTAGGCATGCTAAGCATAGCAGCCACAACAGTCATTTTCAGTTTTTTTTTTTTTATTGAAATGACAATTAAAAAACAAAACAGTGACCATCTTAAACATTTACAAATATAAAAATATAACCAAAACTTCAAACAGCTATCTTTTATTATACATTTTCTATAAATGTAATGCCAGGGAAATTCTCAAAGCCAAACTATAAATGATCACACTCTATGAATGCATTAACCAAAATGACCTTAAATGCACTCATCTTTCCTCAAACAGAATACTCAATATATTTTTATACAACCCCACCACTAATATACAACTAAACTGGCTTAATCTAGATTCAGTTTTTCAGTTTCACTAACACAAATTTGATCAATATAATTTGAGTTAATATGAAAGTTTTATGACTTAAGTCAAATCACAGTATTGTTTTTCTCATATACTTGAATAAAGGTATACTGCTTGAAATGCAATCAGTTGAATCCAAATAATGATGTAAGACAAGCAGAATAATTATGAGATGTCAGATCTTATACTACAGAAGCTGACTTGTCTGACAGCCAAAATTCTCTGGAAATACTCCATATAAAACTGCATACTCTCATACGTAGTATTAATGATGGTGGCCAGGGTAAGGTGTTCCAAATATTATAAACTGCTAATTTGATAAATACTATGTTTGAGGACCTCTCTGTGGATAATCAATCCCAAGCATTTTATCTCAACTAAGTGAGTAGATACTTTAATAGCCACTATGTACTTGGGAGATAAAATATTAAAAATGACTGTTTTATAAGCCAGCTGAATTTGGATGACCTCTATGTATTTATTCTAATTAAATTACTTCTAATTAAACATACAGGAAAGCAGACTGATTGTTATTAAATACTAACTCAATGGAACCCCTAACTCTCCAACTTTGTAACAAATGCTAGTTATAAGATAGGTGATAAAAATACAAATTTGCATACAGAATTACATTTTTAAAATGCTAAAAGACATGTTTTCATCACTTAAGTAATTTTTCCCACATTATTTTAACAAGATTGTCAATCATAAATGCAGTATCAACATTTGATGAGGTTCAGAAATACAAAAATCATTTCAGTAAAACCTTCCCCTGCTAATTTATTAAATATTTCTCTGCCACATTTTGTAGCTTAGATAATATGTACTGCTTAAGTCATTCAGGGAAAATAACCTGACATATTTTGAAGCAAAATGAGGATTTAGCACTTATAACCAAACTGGGAACTTATATATCACTTATAACCAAACTGTTAATTAGAGACATTAACAAATGTCTTCTTGGGGCCGACAAGGTGGCGCTAGAGGTAAGGTGTCTGCCTTGCAAGCCCTAGCCAAGGAAGGACCGAGGTTCGATCCCCGGGCGTCCCATATGGTCCCCCCAAGCCAGGGGCAATTTCTGACCTCTTAGCCAGCAGTAACCCCTGAGTATCAAACGAGTGTGGCCCCCTAAAAAACAAAACAAATAAACAAACAAAACAAACAAATGTCTAACTAAGATTATCTGAAAAAACCACTCAGTTTCGATATATAAAGGATTAGAGCACAGTTTGACTGTTAACTCTTGAAGTGTGACCTTTCATAGCAAATGATCTTACCCATTATATCCATTTCTAATGCTGTAGCATATCAAATCTGAATTTCCCTAGTTCTTTTATTTAGATCAGGAAACCTGAAACAATAATTCAGATACAACTACAACTAATTCAAAAGCAGTTTTAAAGATTTATGTTATGAATTAACATGCAAAACTGATCTCTTACATTTCAAGTTAGTAACCTAGTCAAGTTGTATCAAAGGTATTCCTCACCTACATCTTAGCATACTAGAGATCATGAAAGCATTTCACTAGCGGCATCTTTAAGTATTAAATACCATTGGCCAACCAAATGGAAATAAAGATAAACAAACTGAACTAAGTAGGTTTAAGTAAACCAAGAAGCTTCTGCATCTCAAATAAAACAAAGACCAAAATACAAACTGGGAGAAATTATTTGTCCACCATTCATCTCATAGTTAATATAAAGCACTAGAAGAATTTTCCTTGAAAAAAGAATTCAGCCCCATAAAAAAAAGAAGAAATGAACAGAAACTTCCTCAAAGAAGAAATACAATTGGCCAAAAGGCACATTAAAAATACTTCAGTTGGAGCCGGAGAGATAGCATGGAGGTAAGGCGTTTGCCTTGCATGCAGAAGGGCGGTGGTTCGAATCCCGGCATCCCATATGGTCCCCCAAGCCTGCCAGGAGTGATTTCTGCGTGTAGAGCCAGGAGTGACTCCTGAGCACTGCCGGGTGTGACCCAAAAACCAAAAACAAAGAAAAAAAAACCCTCCAGTGAGGAAATGCAAATAAAATTAATATCTCCTCATACCAAAGAGACTGACACTCATCACAAAGAAAACAATAGCCAGTGTTGGCATGGATGTGGGGGAAAAGGGACCCTTATTGCTGGTCAGAATGGGAAAATATAGACATCCCTTAGAATAAGAATTGAGAGGGGCCAGAACAGTGGCGAAAACGGTAAGGCAGTGTGCCTTGACTGTGCTAGTCTAGGACAGACCCCAGTGTCCCATATGGTCCCCCAAGCCAGGAGTGATTTCTGAGTGCATAGCCCAGGAGTAACCCATAAGACCCAGCAATTCCACACCTGGAAATGTACCTGAAGGGCCCAAAAACACAATGCAGAAAAGACATGCACTCCTATGTTTCTTGCAGCACTATTAATAATAGCCAAAACCTGGCAAATGTTCAAGAACAGATGACTAGAGCTATGGTACAGTGAAAGCTGCTGATAAGTGGACGGATCTGGAGAATATGTTGAGTGAAATGAGGGAGAGAAAGAGGGAAAGACAAGATAAACTAAAATATAGTGGGTAGGCTGAGTGATAGCACAGCGGTAGGGTGTTTGCCTTGCACGCAGCTGACCATGGATGGATCCGAGTTTGATTTCCAGCATCCCCTGTGATTCCCCAGCCTACCAGGAGCAGCTTCTGAGTGCAGAGCCAGGAGTAACCCCTGAGCACCACCAAGTGTGGCCTAAAAATCCAAAAATTCAAAAAAAAAAAAAAAAAAAAAGGAAAGAAAGAAACATAGTAGGGGAATAACTGATGCCCAAAGATAATAAAAAGGAGGGGCAGGAGAATTGGTCCTTAATAGGAAGCTTCCCACGGTGGGGAGAGGAGGGATAGATCAGGAAAGGGACCACTGTGACAATGACAGAGGCCAGTGATCACTTTGGTAACAACTCTAAGTCACAATGCCTAAAAGGAAAAGAAATAAATGCCCCTGCCACACAGGCAGGCAGGGGGGCAGGAGGGAAACTTGGGGACAATGGTGAGAGGAAGTGGACATTAATGAAGGGAATGTTCTAACATTGTAACCCTGAAATTTAAATCATGAATAACTTTGTAATTTGTAATTCATGGCGATTCTGTAGATTTTTTTTTAAAAAGAAAGCATTTGGGGACTGGAGTAATAGCACAGCAGTAGAGTGTTTCGTATGGCAAGCGGTGGACGTGAGTTGGACCCAGGTTTGATTCCTAGCATCTCATATGGTCCCCCAAGCCTTTCAGGAGCAACTTCTGAGCACAGAGCTAGTAGTAACCCCTAAGCACTATCAGGTGTGGCCCCAAAACCAAAAACCATAAAAAAATAAAAAGAGCATTTCTCTATGAAACATTGTTTTTAAATACTAAAAGACATGACTTGCACTAAGATGCCAATTCAAATACTCCTAATGGAACACACTTTGTACATCCGAAAAGAAAGTCTATCCTTTCTCAACTCTTCCCACATAGTAAAGCTGTAACATCTGCAGTGTGGTTCATGTGGTGCTTTTACTGGGATATCAGAAGCAATCAGGGAAAGTGAGCTGAATCAAGCTATCTCCATCTCTATCTTCCCCAATCTAAAAGATTCAGTTGACTGGTAAGCGCACCAAAAGATCATAGTTAGAAATATGCTATTGTATGGGGCTGGAGCGATAGCACAGCAGTAGGGTGTTAGCCTTGCACGCGGCTGACCTGGGACAGACCCGAGTTGGATCCCCAGCATCTCATATAGTGCCCTGAGCCCACCAGGAGCGATTTCTGGATTTCTGAGCATATAAAGCCAGGAATAACCCCTGGGTGCCACCTGATGAAGCCCAAAAACAAACAAACAAACAAACAAACAAACAAAAATAAACCAAAAAAAAAAAAAAAGAAAGATGCTGTTGTACATCAGAGAGATATGTACTTAATCTTAGCCCTTCAGAGAAGAGAGTTAAAAATTATCCAGAGAGGGCCAGAGAGAGCACAGCGGTAGGGTGTCTGCCTTGCATGCACAAGGATGGTGGCTGGAATCCCAGCATCCCATATGGTCCCCCAAGCCTGCCGGGGGTGATTTCTGAGTGTAGAGCCAGGAGTAGCCCCTGAGTGCTGCCGGGTGTGACCCCCCCCCCAAAAAAAAATTATCCAGAGAACTTTTGGGGCTTTTTCAAAGAAAACTACATGTCCATTTCAGTCCTGGACACTGGCACTAACCTACTAAGAACAGATACTGGAAGAGTCTACGGGATGTTACCACACAAAAGTTTAGTAGTACTTCGATCATACACTTGAATATTTAAGAATAGTTCCTCAATTATTTTTGGATAGAATTTTCATCTAAGTAAGAATAAACAATATACCTTCATATAACTCAGTATTCAAGAGAAAACCATTTTGATCAACACCATAAAGCTTAAGAACTAGTCAAGAGAACACTTGTTACAACTAAGCCAGGGCGAAATAGTATAGTGGGGCAAGCTGTTTACCTAGCACAAGGCTGACCCAGGTTTGATCTTTGGTACCCTATTCCCCCCAGCCTGCCCAGAATAAGCCCTGAGGTTTGGCCAGGTATGGCCTTCAAGCCCCATTCCCATCAAAAAGAAAAGAAAAGAAAACAAACATTAAACCTCTCCTCTTTGACACTGTATCTTACATTATACCATGTTCTTAATATTAAACTACTTTGCTTAAGTTTATTCCTGATATAACATTGTTTAAAATTGCTTAAATCTGACATTTCTCTCAAGGCTGTCAAAATATATCCCCAGCTTTACCCTTAGATTTCAGCTGATTCACATCATTACATTATTACAAACATATTTTATGAAGAGTATATCACTTTCTAATACCAAAATTTTCATATTTATAATATATATATTTGCAAGTTGAACTCAAAACTAGTACACTTTTAGAAATTTCCTTTACAGAAATGATTTTCTACCCCACCAAAAATAAGTAGTACACAGAATTTCACAATGGCACAAATAATTAATATTCCCATTATGTTAAGAACAAAATTCCCAATGAGTTCTAAGTGGGTATTTTATACCAATTCCTACAAATTTGCTAGCCAGCCAATCGCAATGTGTTATTTCTCGTATCTTTAAGGTCCACTGCTTACAAACTTGGGACTGGGTGTTGTGGTTTAAAAGGTATCAATCAGTAATCTATTAAGAGTTGCACATTGGTGTCAACAAATTGTGTCACTGTCTCATTCACCAGCCCAGGAAGGGGAAAATTTATCATCCTTTCCTTAAGAATTTTATAAGCTTAATGTAAAACAGGAAAAAAAGAAAAATTAAAAAGGAAACAAGTAAAGTCCACTTTTTTAATTTAGTACAAAAAACATAGGTATAACCAAAAGGAACACATCATCACATTCTTTTACAGCACTATCTAGTTGTTCATATTAACTTTACTACTATTCAACAACAAAGAGCTGGCACCAAGTTAGAGATCAAGGAAGATAAAACCAAAAACACTTCTACTAAATATATTCTACACTGTGTACAGCTGTGCTCACAGAGACTACTTCTTTAACTTCTCCACTGCGCAGGAATTCAGTTGTATATAAAATTGAACCTGAATAAAAAAAATAAATAATATTAAAAACAGCATTACTGGAGTCAGAAAGAGAAAATAGGACAGCAAGTTAGGTGCTTGAACCTTGATGCACTCCTGAAATTGTTTTTAAACTATAATTTTTAAGTATTACCACGGGCATTATCCTAAGAACTTTATATTCACTTGAACCTCACAATTTTCTGAAATGGGAATGGGAACTACCATATTCTCTTATAAATGAAACAGATTAATATAATTAACTATCTGAGGTGAGAGGGTGAGGATGTGTTAAAGATAGAAATTAAATTCAAACACCAGAAACAAAATTTTATTTGTAATATCTTCATGTGTTCTTTAATTCCTTCCTTTTATGTGTTGTTTTTAAAAACCTTAACTTAATTCCCCCCTCATTCCTGTGTTTAAAAGAAAGAAAAAAAAATCAAACTCAATGTACAAATAGAAACTAAAGACAATTTCACATGGCCTGATTTGGACCTATTTTACCATGAATACCAAAAATGGAAGGAAATATATATAACAAGAAATTTAATTCATGTCCAAAATAGTTAATGTCCTCATATTTATTATACATTGTTGACTATACTGTCTCTTCTTTGAAAAAATATTTCGAAATTACCAGTAGAGAGCATCAGAGTTGAAGTATTTACACATATACACATATTTTTATTCAGTCACTTGATGAAGGACCCATCAACTGTCTTCATTTCCTTAAAGACCAACATTTATAAATGATCCCTTTTTATGTGGCTTATGTAATCTGATAGTCTGTGTGAACTTATCAGAAATGTTCAATCTTCTATTACCTGCTCAAAAGTTGAGGAAGACTAGAAATGATGGGTCCATATCCTGGTGCATTGTCATACAATTCAAACAGTGGTGCAGCTACCAGCTTGTAATTCTTAGGAACTGCAAACAAGGCTAAAACAAACAAAAAAGTTCATTTTCAATTCTTTTTTTTGGGCCACACCCGGCGATGCTCAGGGATTACTCCTGGCTGTCTGCTCAGAAATAGCTCCTGGCAGGCACGGGGGACCATATGGGACACCGGGATTCGAACCAACCACCTTTGGTCCTGGATCGGCTGCTTGCAAGGCAAACGCCGCTGTGCTATCTCTCCGGGCCCTCATTTTCAATAATTACCACTTCCACTCATTTGGTATTTTGTGCAGTATCAGGAATCAAACCCAGGACTTTATACAATCAAGATGTTTCTAATGAGTCATGTATTTAGCACCCTCCATTTCATTTTTATTTATGAAAGGAGCCACACCCAGTGATCAGAGTCCATTATGGTGCTGGGATCAAACAGGTTGGTTGTATAACATCTAACATCTAGACCCTTCCTTTTATTATACTTTCTGGGCCACACTTGGTAGTGGCCAGGAGTGATTCCTAGCTCTGCACCCAGGAATCACTCCTGGCAGTGCTTGGGGGAACATATGGAACGCCGAGGATTGAGCTGGTGTTGGCCATGTCCAAAGTAAGCACCCTATCTGCTATATCTGCTGTACTTCCCTCTAGATCCTTTTCACATTTAAAGAAACTGTCAATTTAACATTCAAGAAAAGAGAGAACTCATAAACTGGGGTTCAGAGAGATAACAGAGATTAAGGTACTTGCTTTGTATGCAACTGAGCTAGGCTCAATGCCTAGCACCACATATGGTTCAAGCCCATTTAGGAATGATCCCTGAACAGAGCCAGGAGTAAGCTCCAAACACTGCTGTGTGTCTGTGTGTGAACCCCCCAAAAGAAAAAAAGGATAATATATTTGGGTTTGTCTTTTAACACAAGTCTGAAGGCAGATTTAAAATTGACTCTCTTAAAAGAACTCAGCTAGTCGAAGATAGCATGGAGGTAAGGCATTTGCCTTTCATACAGAAGGACAGTGGTTCGAATCTCAGCATCCCATATGGTCCCCTGTGAGCGTACAGCGTAGAGCCAGGAGTAACCTCTGAGTGCTGCCGGGTATGAGCCAAAACAAAAAACAAAAACAAACAAACAAACAAACAAAAAAACCCCAAAAAACTCGGCTAGGGGTTGGAGTGATAACACAGTGGTAGGGCGTTTGCCTTGCACTCCACTGACCCAGGACAGACTCAGGTTTGATCCCTGGCATCCCATAAGACTGCCAGTAGCAATTTCTGAGTGCAGAGCCAGGAGTAACCCCTGATGGCTGCCAGGTGTGGTCCAAAACCCCCCCCCCCAAAAAAAAAAACAAAAAACTCAGTTAGGGCTAATCCAGTACGTAGGGCATTTGCCTTACATAGGCATCCTGGGGTTGGATCCCTGGCATCCTATATGGTCCCCTAGCATTGTCAGAGGTGATTCTTGAATGCAGAGCCAGGAGTAAGCCTGGCTTACAAATCACGAGCCTTAGCACTACTGGGTGTGGACCCCAAACCAAAAAGTAAATAAAATACTATAGTCTATTATGTAGACTCCAGTTAAAATTACTTTCCTATGACTAGCATATTGATTAAGAAAAACTAGCTAATTGCACGTAAGATTTTATTTTGTCTTATAATAAAGCTGCAATTCAAGGAACTTGGAAGACACACAAATCCTTAGAATTACTGTATAAAAGTTTTAGATGTTCCCTTTAAAAAGAAATATCTTACCTTTTTCTTGAAGCTGAACCAAAAACAACTTCTTATGTTCCTTAGGTTTTGTAATATGTGCAGGAATATATGGATACTAAAATAACAAAAATAAATTAGTTATCAAGACTTTATACCTCTATGTCTATCTGTCTACTTATCTGATTACAGACATTAAGCTCAAATTATTAGCCCTAGGGCTGGAGAGATAGCATGGAGTAGGTTCGAACCCAGGCATCCCATATAGCCCCCTAAGCCTGCCAGGAGTGATTTAACTTAGTGATATTTTTAAAAATAAGTCTTACTAAGGCAAACCAATATCAGATATTTTAAAAAATATCACTAAGTTAAATTTTCTTTTTTTTTTTTAATTTTGTGATCAAAGTGCATTAGAAATCTAAATTTTCTATAATCCTGATGTGAACATGTTTACAATACTAGAAGTACAAATGTAGCTTGAGTAAGATTTAACAAAATACGTCTCTCACTAACCACACTAAAGACATGCTTCATTCAGGACTGAGATAAGCAATCTAAAGTGGAGTTCTGCCAGCTATATAGTGTCAAACTGCTTAGGAAAACAAAAATAAATATTTTAGAGAATCTAAAGGAACAAAGAAAACTAGAGAAGGGAAGCAAATAATTTTGACACTACAAATTTTAAAAGTCTAAAATGGGAATACTTTTGCGGTTGTTCTACTTGTGTATATATTATGAAAATGTCTACTGTTTATTTCCATAATAAATTCAAAAAAAGTTTGTTTGTTTTGGTTTTTGGGTTACACCCAGTGGTAGTCAGGGGTTACTCCTGGCTCTGCACCCAGAAATCGAGGCTAGCAGGCTCAGGGAATTATATAGGATGCTGGGAATCGAACCACTGTCAGTCCTGCATCTGCAGCATGCAAGACAAACACCACCGCTGTGCTATCTCTCGGGCCCCTGAAAAATATTCTTGTTTTGATGTTTTCTAAGGGCAAGAGAACTTTATAAAGTGCTAGAAACAGACATAAAAAAGGAATATAAACACGCTGACAAGTTTTATCCCCACCTGGAATTATACAATACACACACATACACATATATAAGCATACACACATGTGCATTAACTAAGAATATATGCAACAGTAGGCTGGAGCCATAATATAGCAGGTAGGGCTTGCTTTGCAAGCAGCTGACCAGGTTTTAGTCCCTGGCATCCCATATGGTTCCCTGAACACCACCAGGAAAAAATTCCTGAGTGCAGAACCAGAAGTACCCCTGAGCACTACCAGGTGTGATACCTCCCCCAAAAGAATATATATGTATATATACACACATGTGCATAGAATATATCCTACATGTTACATATACATATATGTAATATAAGTAGTAAAGCCAGGATAAAACTGTATTTATTGTAACCAGAGATAAAATACAGTGGGTAAGGCCTTTGCCTTGCATGTAGCCAACTTGGCTTCAATCCCTGGCATCCCATGTGGCCCCCAAGCACAGCAGGAGAAACCCTTGCTGGCTGTGGCACCCAAACCAACAACAACAACAACAACAAAAAAACACAACAAAACCCCCCAAAACTCCCTCTGTTTCTTTTTTCCTGTTAGTTTTCACTATATAGGTCTAGCAAGTATTCTAGTTAAAAAAGTATGTATTAGCACCATCCCTCAGGCACAATGAATTAAAACAATTCCTAGGGCTTTAGAGATTCCCTTGAACTAGTAGGAAACGAGATGTTTCTGCAACAGAAAGACAGAGAGAAGTAGCTCAGAGCATGGACTAAAAGCCCTCGTTCCAACACAAATGTCTGATCAGATCAAATTACCAGCACTGTCCTCATTTCTCTTACTTAACACTAAGTTCCTTTATCTATTAATTCTCTTCAGTAATCCTCCTCTTGGTGCTTGCTTTAAGCCAATTAAACTTCATACCAAAAGACCAAGACAGGAAGATAATGTGCTTTTCCCACTGATACTTAAACCAACAGCCCAGGACTATTAAAAAATAAAAAATGCAAAACATTCCTTATACTATCAGAGCCAGGCCTAGTGGCTAATGAATTCATTGAATCCCCTTAGGACCATGGTATTAAAGATGAAGAAAGATGAAAAAGTAGTTGGGAAAATATTTTGGGATACTATTGAACATACATCAAAGAATGAACATGTAAGAAATGTTTACAGTAACTTTTTAAATGTATTGGTGTACTCGAAACCATTTCCAGGTGTATCTGTACTTTGTTAAAGTCAATTCACAATGAGTGATACACAAGCTTTCATCCATAGCACTATATCTAAGTTATACAAGGCAGTAGAGGAAGGATAAAAACAAGCAACAATATTCTATTTTTTTTTTTTTTTTGGTTTTTGGGCCACACCCAGTGGTGCTCAGGGGTTACTCCTGGCTGTCTACTCAGAAATAGCTCCTGGCAGGCACGGGGGACCATATGGGACACCGGGATTCGAACCAACCACCTTTGGTCCTGGATCGGCTGCTTGCAAGGCAAACGATGCTGTGCTATCTCTCCGGGCCCCAATATTCTATTTTTTGAAAAGGTAACTAACTCTTAGATGTGTTAGACAAATTAATTCAAATTATATTTTTAAATTAGAAACCACTGGAGGGCCAGAAAGATAGCACAGTGGTAGGGCATTTGTCTTGCAAGAAGCCAATTCAAGAGGTTTGGTAGTTGGAATCCTGGCATCCCATGTGGTCCACCACTTTATTGAAAGTTCTGAAAAAGTGAAAACTAACCTGAGGAGGCTCAAAATTTGGTCGCCACCAGTTACCAATGCAGTCATCAATGACCCAATCTTGTAGGACTCCATCCTGACGACCCAGTATCTGTTAAAAACAAATGATACAGAAAAAGAAATACTAAATATGTATCCAGAAACTCTTTTTCAAATAATTGTGGCAGTATCCTAACAAAGGTATGACTTGACAAGCCATCCATATAATTTCTTAGTTGCAGCACTCTACCCAACATACATACCATTAGTTCAAAATTGGCAGTCTATATAACTATATAGACCTGAACAATATGTCAAACCTTGGCTATACATTTTTAAAAAGTTATCAATTACTGATACCAGTCAGTGATATCTATGTTCAAGTATAGCTTCTGTAAATTACCTACATAACCAACATATAAAAATAAGTATTTAAAATTCATAATTTTTATTTATTGAGTCTTAGAATATATCATTAAACTTGTTTTTTAAGGATGTGAAAGATAATACAGAGGGTAGGGCACTTGCCTTACATGTGGCCAACCTGGGTTCAACTCCCAGAATCCCATATGGTCAAGGATAAAGCCCTAAGCCAGGGGTCTCAAACTCAATTTACCTGGGGACCGCATGAGAGATTTCACACATACAAAAAAAGTCCTCAAACGTCATTATTAACAGTTTTAATTATTTCTTCTGAACATGAATAGAACATTGAGTGAAGATCATGAACAGTTCTTCTGAGCATGTCATCTTTTGCCTATTCCTTGCTGCCAGAGACTTGACAGAACTTCTTCTCACAAATCTGAACCACATTTGGCTTTAGAGAGGAAGCAGTTGAGACCCTCAGTATGGCTTGAAGATCATCATTAAGTCTAGACCTGTTCTTTGACTTATTGAAGTTCAATGTGGAGAATAACTTTTCACACAAATATGTGCTCCCAAAAAGGCACATGGAGGGGCCCGGAGAGATAGCACAGCGGTGTTTGCCTTGCAAGCAGCCAATCCAGGACCAAAGGTAGTTGGTTCGAATTCCGGTGTCCTACATGGTCCCCCGTGCCTGCCAGGAGCTATTTCTGAGCAGACAGCCAGGAGTAACCCCTGAGCACCAAAAAAAAAAAAAAAAAGGCACATGGTGCACTTGAACATTCAGGAAAGCTCAGGGAAGCTGGGGGGCAATTCTCTCAAAAATTGTCCATGCATGTCTACTTTTCCACTAATCTCCCTGAACTTGGCTTTCAGATTAGAGTTGCTCTGTAGGTCAATGAGCTCCATTTGAAGCACAGGAGGAGCATCTTGCACATCAAAGGAAAAGGGGTCCACAAAAATTTGGAAAGTGGCTCTATGCTTTTTGAAGTCTGCAAATCTGTGATCAAATTCCTTCTCTAGCTTAAAAATAGCATCAACATATTTCTCACCACTGAATGGTATGCCTGCATCCACAAGTTCCTTGCATGCTGGGAAATGGCAAAGGTTTGTCTGAGAGAGCTGGGATTTCCATAACACAAGTTTTGTGGAGAATGCTCTCACGTTGTCATAGGCAGCACTGATAAGCTGCCCCGGGCCTTGTACCATCTTGTTTAGTACATTCAGCTTATGTGTGATGTCAATAAGAAAAGCTAAGTCCATGAGCCATTTGTGATCATTCAACTCAGAAACAGCATTCCCATCCTTCTCCATGAAGGCTTTCACTTCTTCTCTCAACTCAAAAAATCTTTTCAGGACATTTCCCCTGCTGAGCCAACATACCTTGGTGAAATAGAGCACATCTCCATATTCTGACTCCATTTCTTCCTCTAAAAAAGCACGGAACTTCCTGTGCTTTAATAAGCCCCTGGATCTGATTTGGTTGATGCATTTCACAACAACAGACATCACATTGTCGCACGGTAGTTATTTACGGCAAAGGGCCTGCTGATGGGATAATGCAGTGAAGAACAATGGCCTTCTCTACACCCTCCTCTTCAAGTTTTTTTTGAACAAGTGCCACCAGTCCACTTTTCCTCCCTGTCATCGATGGGACTCCATCGGTTATTATTCCAACAAACTTCTTCCATGGCAAACCTGCATTCTCAATGGCATCACACAGATGCCGAAATATCTCATTAGCGGTGGTCTGGCCATGCATTGGAATTATTGTGAGCAGCTCCTCTGTCAATTCAAAATTACAATCAACACCACAGACATAAATTGTGAGCTGCGCAGTGTCTGTTATATCTGAGCCCTCGTCAAGAGCAACTGAGTATGCATCAAAATATTTGGCTTTCTCACACAGTTGATGATAAATGTCACTTGACATGTCAGAAATGCGCTCTGCCACAGTGTTGACAGAAAGGCTGATTTTGCTAAACTGACCTTTCTTTTCCGGACAGATAATACTTGCAGCCTGTAACATGCATTTTTTTTTAAACAAACTCTCCTTCTGTGAATGGTTTCCTTGCCTTAGCAATCATCTCACTAACCATGTAACTAGCTTCGACTGATGCAACATTCTTTGGTTGCTTTCTTGAAGAAATCTTGTTGCCCCATTAGACATGCTTTAAGACTGGCAACCTGCTTGGCTCTCTCATTTCCTTGATATTTTGCACATTCCTCAGCATGTTTAGTTGAATAATGGCATTTCAAGTTGTATTCCTTGTGCACTGCAACTTTCTCTGAGCAAATAAGACATGTGGGGATGCCCCTGTGCTCAACAAAGAAATACTGAGTCTTCCACTTTTCCTGAAATTGTCTGTGCTCGTCATTAATCTTTCTCTTCACTGCAGGCTTTGATGAAGTCATGATGAAGGTATGACAAAATCTAATTCTGTAATAAACTTCTCTCCCTTCTCTCCCTTAAGCCTCCGATAATGCAAGGGACAGCGGGCAGGAGCAGCGGAAATGACGTTTGCGCTAGGCGCAAAGTATTCGTGATTATTCGCTTACCGAATATTCGCAATAAAAAATCGCATTAGTAAGGAAAAAATCACAAAAAATCCCATTAAACATTTGCATACCCCGAACGAAATTGCTCAGGGTATGTGAATGTTTAATGCGATTTTTTTTCTTACTAATGCGATTTTTATTGCAATTATTCAGTAAGCGAATAATCGTGAATACTGTGATATTTGAAGGCCGGCTGAAAGTTTGAGACCCCTGCCCTAAGCAGAACCATGTGTTGCCCAAAAATGATCAAAATATTTTTTTAAGAAACCTGAAAAACTTTGTTTTTAAAAATCAAAAGTAAAGTTTCTAATGGGTTAAAAATTTATAGCATGCAAAAGCAGTTACATATGGTACATTTTAATTCCTGCTGGTTATATTTTTCAATTTTTAACTGTTTTTCCCCTATTATTTACCATTTTTTTCCCCCAAAGTACTCTTCTTGTTTTGAAAAAGATTCTCTTATAGTAAAGAAAAGTTATGAACATTTTGTTTTGGAGCCACACCTGCCTGGACTCAGACCTCAGGGATCACTCCAATCAGGGTGGGACCATGTGGTGCCAGACATCAAACCTAGGTAGTCTCCTGCAAAGCAAGCACCGGACCTGTTGTACTATCTCTCTGGTTCCCCAAAGTTGCAAACATCGTTTTTTTTTTTTTTTTTTTTTGGTTTTTGGGTCACACCCGGCAGCGCTCAGGGGTTACTCCTGGCTCTATGCTCAGAAGTTGCTCCTGGCAGGCTCAGGGGACCATGTAAGTTTCCCTATGATTAACATATTAGAGTAGTTTATATAGTTTTTATAACTAATAAACCAATACTGGCATTTTATTGTTACTGAAGTACATATTTCATTCATCAGTTATTTCTCCTTTGGCTCCTCATCAGTCTTCCAAATCTCCCTATCTCTGATGATCCTAATGGCTTTGAGGACTACTGCTCAAGTTTATAGACTTAACTGGACTACCTTTGGGGTTTGGGGGAAGAAGACCACAAAAAAGCTTCACATCTGTCAAGGGCACGTATCTATCAACACATTAAAGTGGCATTTAAAGCATAGGGACTACACCTGGCAGTTTTGTGGGTGGGCACCTAAGGCATACCCAGAACCTCACTGAGCCATCAAGGTCACACACAGAGGGAGATGAGATGCAGGAGGCCTCATGGGCTACATCCCAACATGCCAGAAGCATGACATACAATAGCAGAGAACAAAGTCAGGACCTCGCACACATAGGTGTGTGCTGTACCACTTGAATTGTCCACCTACAACCTGTAAAGTTACACTTTAGGAGAATGTCTGAGCCATACCCACAGGTGCTCAGGGGACATAGGCTGGTTGCATATAAGGCAAGCATCTTAATCCCTATACTATCTCTCTAACCACTAACGTTAAAATTTGGGGAGTGAAATGGGATTGGCCATTGGTGCTCTGGGACCCATATGCTATGTCCAGAATGGAACCCAAAAGAAGCACAAGCCTTACCTCCTATAAGATGCCTCCTTCTCTCCAGCTCCTAAAGTTACATTTTTAACATCTTTATAATCATTTAATTACTTTTTATTTTTAAAAACCTGTATAAAGGGCCATCAAATATTAAAGAACTTCCCTTGCATGCAGAAAAACTCCTACATATAATTCCCTGAGCATTGACAGGAATTAGCCCTGGGCACAACAGGCTTAACCCAAATACAGAGGGAAAAAACTTTAAAAAGTACCAACACCAGGGCTGGACTGATAGCATGGTGAATAAGGCTTTCTTTGCTCACAGCCAACTTGGGTTTAATCCCCAGCATCCCAAATAGTCCCCTGAGCATGACAGGAGTGATTCCTAAGCATAGAGCCAGGAGTAACCCCTAAACACTGCAGGATGTGTCCCCAAAACCAAACCAAACCAAACCCAAAAATAGCACCAACATCACCAACATCATGGACATAAATTTAGGTGGTAAAAACCACACCCCCTTCCGTTCTTACTTTTTCTTCTACCATCTTCTATCACTTTGTAGATCTTCAGTATTAAACAAGTTGACACTGGTATGTACACAATTAAAAGCAGTTTAAATTAACATTATAGCACTGGTGTCAACTAATTAAATGTAACTTGTTGACTAAAAGCGTTTAGTGAACTATCATTTCCTTTAGTTTTAATAACTTACTATCACTATTCCCACATTCTTTCTAAGAGCTTAAGTTTACTTTCAATTCAAGCATCAATTACTCTGTCAATTTCATTTGTTTCCTCCTAAAAGACAAAAAATTTTCTAGCATTTATTCCAATCTGTAGATGCTCTAAGCCTTGCCTCATAGCTGGAGTTCTAGGAATTCCCTATGTGCCTCTCCAGTGTTCTTAGATCCTGTACCTTCTTTTCGGTTGTCCTTTCATTGTGAATAGCTTCTTGAGAAAAGGTACAATAGAAGGGCCAGAGCGCTAGCTAATACACTGGGTAGGATATTGCCTTTCACTTGGCTGACCAGATTCAATCCCCAGCATCTCATCTGATCCCCCAAGCATGGAGCCAAGAGTAAACCAAGAACACTAACAGAAATGGCCTATAAAACAGGAACAAAAACAAATCAATAAAAAAAGAAATAATACAGGGGCTGGAGAGATAGCATGGAGGTAAGGTGTTTGCCTGGCATGCAGAAGGTTGGTGGTTCGAATCCCGGCATCCCATATGGTCCCCCAAGCCTGCCAGGCTGAGCGATTTCTGAGCATAGAGCCAGAAGTAACACCTGAGCACTGCCAGGTGTGACCCAAAAACCAAAACCAAAACAAAACAATAAAAAAAGAAATAATACAATAAAGATGACATTTCTGGTGAACTGTATGAATATATTTTGCCTGATTTATGGTTTGATTACACAGAAATCTCTGAAATATAAATCAAGTTTTCAGAATAGTCAAATCACATTCTATAATCTTTAGCCTCAAATATTATTTCTGAGAAGCCAGCACCATATATCTTTTTTTTTTTTTTTTTTTTGGTTTTTGGTTTTTGGTTTTTGGGTAGCATCGGCTCTGCTCAGTGTTTACTCCTGGCTCTGCACTTAGTAATTGCTCTGGCAGCCAAGGAGGACCATATGGGATGGCAGGATTTGAACCACTATCCATCCTGAATTGGCTGAATGCAAAGCAAACACCCTACCGCTGTACTATCTCTCTGGTCCCCATTTACCATTTCTATTATATAAAACCTGTCCCTTTTCCCAAGTTTGGAAGCTTTTAGAATTTTCATTATTTCTAATGATTTAAAAGTTCATAGTTATATGCCATCACATCAATCTATTAATAATAGAGAAAAGCCAATAGATCTTTTAAATCTTTTGGTTTTTTGGGGGTCACACCCGGCAGTGCTCATCCTGGCTCTGCTCTCAGAAATCGCTCCTGGCAGGCACAGGGGACCATATGAGATGCCAGGATTCGAACCACCATCTGTCCTGAATCAGTTGTGTGCAAGGCAAACACCCTACCGATGTGCTATCTCTCCGGCCCCAGATCTTTTCAATCTTAAACTAAAGTTCTTGAGTTTAGGAAATTTTCTTGAATTAGTGGGGTTCTGTTGTTTTGTTTGTTTGTTTGGGGGCTGCACCTGGTGCTACTCAGGGACTATATGGGATTCTGAGGACTGAACTCAGGTTGGCTATGTGCAAGATAAACATCCTACCCACTGTACTGTAGCTCTGGTCTTCACAATACTGTAATTCCTTTTATCCTATCTGTAGTTTCTATTAATATGTCTAGAATGATTCACTAATTTTATCTTTTCTCATCTATTGTTTTTATTTTACTTTCTGGTACAGTTCCTCAACTTAATATCTCTCTCTCCCACTCTCTCTCTCTCTCTCTCTCTCTCTCTCTTTCCCTCTCCCTCCCTCCCCCCCCCCTTGCCACACCCGGTGACGTGCAGGGGTTATTTCTGGCTATGCACTCAGAAATCACTCCTGGCTTCAGGGACCATATGGAACACCAGGGGATCAAACTGAGGTCCGTCCTGGATCTGCTGTGTGAAAGGCAAATGCCCTACCACTGCACCACCACTCCGGTCCCTCAACATAATCTTTTAACTATTTGCTAAATTTTTCATTCTGTTAATATTTTTAGTATTCATGCGTTTAAGGGTGAACAGTCTTTTAATGACAGAGTTCCATAGATATTTAAATCTACTTGCTTGCTAAATATTGTATATGTTGAATTTCTTTTGTTTGGAGCCATATCCAATGCTCAAAGGTTACTTCTGGCTTTGTGCTTTGGGATCACTCCTGGCAGTGTGTGTCGGACCACATGGGGTGCCAGGGATTGAACCTGGGTTGGCTGTGTACAAGGCAAGCACTCTAATACCCGCTTTATTATCACTCCAGTTCTTCTTTTGCTGCTTCTGATATTTTATTTAAAAACTTTCTCCAAAAGGTTGGTGTGTGATTATCCGCTCACAATTAAGGGCAAAGTACTAGTAAAATGCTCAACTCTGCCACCTCTGCATACACAAGTGCAGCTATACTATTTCTTTAGATATCATCACCTAAAGTTTATTTTTTTTCTGGACTGGTTACTTTCTCAAGAAACAAACTTCTATCCTTCAATCTGGGTTATATAAAACACACTCTACATTCTATCAGTAAAGTTGCTATACTATTTAGGATATAAATTTTCAGTCTCTTCTTCCCATCATCTATTTCACTGCAGTGTGTATTGTGTTACCAGTTACCAGAGAACCACTCACCAAACAGATTTAACTGCTGATCACCTAACTGCAGAGTGTACAAGATGCATAGATATAAAAACATACACTGTCGATTGACCCAGTCTTTAACCCATGTATGACCTCACTTTTTTAAATTTTTTTTATGACCTCACTTTTATAAGTTCCAGCATCTTTATTCCTGAAGTCTTTCACTGAAAAGTAGTTCTGAGTTCTGGGTTTCTCTTCTGCTAAATCAACATTTCTAATTTAGTTATAATAGTCTTTCTAGACTAACATTTTTCTGTTATCCTACTTTGTACTGCCTTAATCTTACCAAATGTGTAAGTTATGGGTAGTTTTAAGTTTGTTTCCCCCTCTGCTACCCTAATTTTTCCATAAAATATCTAAGTTTTATTTATTATGGGGGCCATACTGGTCAGTGCTCAGGGGATCAAAAGAGATGTCAAGAACCAAGCTGTATACAAGGCAAAATTGCCCTACCCACTGTTTTATATTGTTTGGCCCTAGAAGTATAAGTTTTATAAATTGAAGTGGGGAAAATAAAAATTAAAACATATGTGTGTGTATGTGAAAAATAAAAATTAAAACGTGTGTGTGTGTGCGCCATATGGGATGCTGGGATACAAACCACTGTCCTTCTACATGGAAGGTAAAAGCCCTACCTCCATGCTATCTCTCCAGCCTTCTTTATTATTTTTATTTCAAAAGGCTCCTGCATCTGTGCATTTGTCTTTAGAAAGCACATCGAGACTTTTAAGAAGTAGTGGAACTTAAGAGAAACCTAAAAACCATATGCAAAACTGAATATAGGTATATAAGAATTTTTCTCTTGCTAAAAATGGAGACCTACTTAGAAATTAAATTTCTGACATTCAAACACTCAAGCATACTAGCTTTCTAATATCAGGCAAAGTACTTGAACTTCTACACCCAAATGTCCTTATTAGAAAAGTAAGAATAATTGTACCTACTTCTTAGAACTGTTATAATAATTACAGTATTGCATGTTAAATATTTGAAAGTGTCTAACATAGTTAATACGAAATAAATACTGACCTTTGTTACCCATTATTGTCCATCAACATTTTAATTAAAAAACAAACATATCAAGTACAAGTAAGGCTCAACTTGCAGAAAACACTTACACTATACTAACAATCAGGTTTAAGGTTTTTTTTTTTGGTGGTTTTTGGGTCACACCCGGCAGTGCTCAGGGGTTATTCCTGGCTCCACGCTCAGAAGTTGCTCCTGGCAGGCACAGGGGACCATATGGGATGCCGGGATTCGAACTGATGACCTCCTGCATTAAAGGCAAATGCCTTACCTCCATGCTATCTCTCCGGCCCCAGGTTTAAGTTTTATTTATTGCAGGGCTGGAAAAATAGCACAATGGTAGGGCGTTTGCCTTGCATGTGGCCAACCAATGACAGATGGTGGTTTGATTCCCAGTGTCCCATATGATCCCCTGGGCCTGCCAGGAGCGTTTTCTGAGCACAGAGCTAGGAGTAACCCCTGAAGGACACAGGATGTGACCCCACAAAAAAAAAAAAAAAAAAAAAACTCAAAAAAGTTTATTTATTGCAAACTAAATATTTCAAACAAACATCCTTTCACAAACATAATCAAATTTAATTATTCAAAAAGTTGTTGGTATTCATATGGGCCTAATAAAATAGTTAAAAAAAAAGTGGTTAAACAGACAAATACCTCTGTCATTAAGCGTTTTAATCCTTCAACTTCATCTTCTCCTGGGTTAAGTTCACCACCAGGTCTGTATAAAGGTTAAGAATTTCAACTATCAACATAAAGAATTTGAGAATAACAGTAAAAACACATTAGGAGTTATTTTTAACATTTTAGAGTCATGTAAGAAAAAATGTCATGTAACTCAGCAGACCACCAGCACACAGACCCTAGTTTGAACAAAATATGCAACATAACATAAATCAATTATTGACCACCAGCCCATTCCAGTCTCTTCTTTTATGTCCAGAGATGAATGATCATCACATTCTTCAGGTCGCAAGAATGGGATATTTTTCAAGAATGCAATCAAGTATTTGACACATCCTTTTGTATAATCTTATCTAACAATAAATGTAAACTGTAAGAATTATAAGCTTTAATAATAAAACACTTATCTACATAAATACAATTTAAAACTTGAAATCACTTCAGCGTAGTAATTCTTAGTAATGTTACAGTGACATCTAAAGTTAAGCTGATTTTTTTACAGTTTCTCCCAATAAGCTGTCATTAATATCAACATGTATATTAGGCAGTAAATGAACACTGATTATACTAGAGGTTTTATTTTTCCTTTTTCTGAAAAATTTCATTAGTATTTGTAGACATAAATAACTCCTAGGTGGTTCTAACGATGCATAAAACAGCAATCTTATTCAAACTGCCTTGCAGTTAATCTCCAGACACTTACAATTTGAAGAAAGTTGTTCCCAGCTGTAGCAGTAGCACATGTGGCAGTCGGTGTTCGTGAACAATCAGAACCCCTTCTACAGTCCTCCTCATCCCAATTTTATCAAATTCCTCCCGCATGCGCTGAAATCTGGCTGCAACAGAACTGTCCTTCTCATAGAGGGGCTCTTTTGTACCAAAAGTATAATTGGTAAGAGGGTACCTATGGTAAAAATAAAAAATAATCTAATATGAAATCTGATAGTTATAATTTTTTGGTTTTTGGGCCCACACCCAGCGACGTTCAGGGGTTTACTCCTGGCTCTGCACTCAGGAGTCACTCTTGGCAGGCTCAGGGGACCATATGGGATGCCAAGGATTGAACCTGGGTCCATCCCAGGTTGGCGGCATGCAAGGCAAACACCCTACCCTGTGCTATCACTCGGGCCCCTGACAGAATTTAATGTGCAGTTACCAGTCTCACATAAAGCAATCATGGTAAAAAGTCTATTTTATACTGAGACAATGTTACACAGCTAGCTGAGACACCAAAAACTAGAAACTTAGTTCTCTGAACTCCTTTTTTTTTTTTGGTTTTTCGGGCCACACCCATTTGATGCTCAGGGGTTACTCCTGGCTATGCGCTCAGAAATTGCCCCTGGATTGGCGGGACCATATGGGACGCTGGGGGATCGAGGGGATCGAACAGCGGTCCGATCTTTCCTTGGCTAGCGCTTGCAAGGCAGAAGACACCTTACCTCTAGCGCCACCTCGCCGGCCCCCTCTGAACTCTTAAGAACACTGTTTATTAGAAAAAAAACCTGCCATTCCACACTGGAATTTCAAGCACAGGTAATACTATTCATAGGCTCTTAAATGCTTGACAATGTATCTTTGGGAGGAGGGAGAGGCACACTACACCCTTGGGTGCTTAGGACTTATTTCTGGCTCGAGTACAGGTATCTCTCCTGTTGGGGCTCTGGAGGCCACACTGGTCGCCAGGATTAAATACACATTGGCAGCATGCAAGGCAAGTGCCTTACTTACAGTATACTATCTCTCTAGCCCAAGAAGTAGCTTTGGAGAGGGTGAGGGGCCATACCTGGCAATGCTCAGGGGATACTCTTTGGCTTAAAGCCCTCAAGGAGTAACTTTTTAGATATCTGATTGTTTGTTAATCCCGTGGTTTTAAATCATGACTGTTATACTAACAAAGTTAACTTTGTAAAATAGCCTTCTAAATTCTTCCTAATCATAATTCTACTAATTGTGGGAAATAACGACCGTTTTAAAATAATAACCCAACCACCACTTTTCATCATCTCTCGGATTATTCTCATAAGTCTTTGTTGTGAAGCTGGAGCAAAAGTAGGAACTTGCTTTGCACATCGTCAATCCGAGTTTGATCCCTGGCACACAACAGGGTAATCCGAATTCCATCAGGAATGATCCCCGAGTGCAGAACCAGGAGTAAGCCCACACACAACATCACCGGATGTGGCCTAAACCCCAAAACAAAGCAAGTCTTTGACAGTATGGTTTTAGGTAAAAAGAATGCTTTGCCCACATCTGGTGGTTCTCTGGACTTATTCCTAGTGCACTTAGCAGACCATAGGAGGAGAGGATCAAACCCAGGTTGGTTGCGTGCCAGACAAGCAAATACCCAATCTGCTATACAAATGTTCCAGCCCTCTACAGCATCAATTTCTTGAGCAGGAAAGCCATGGTCCAAATGCCAATTGCGTGCTATGGCAATGAAACTTGGGAGCATGAAGCAAGAAGCATGCGAAACTAAGAAAGGTGGAGAGAGAGAGAAAAAAAAAACCTGCACAGCACGGTGAGAGGCCCTTTGGTACAACCACCCAGCCCCCTCCTTCCCAGTTCCAGAGTGCACCAAGCAGATAGATGGAACCAGGGTCCAGGCCTGTGTGCGTGACCTGAAATACAACGGAGCCGGTTATCAGGGGGATTGAAGCTACAGGCCCCGCTGCATCGTTCACTTCCAAAACCAACTAGTGGATTGGGGGGGGGGGGGGAGGAAGGACCTCGAACCGCATCCCGTTATCCCACGCAGAGCAAATAAAAAAATGCTCTCCACACCACCCCAGTTGCTTTGCAATGGTCTGGATGCAAGAATAAACCCCACCACGCCTAGCTGGGGCAGACCGCTCGCTAAGAGAGAGGCTGGACCCGCAGCCAACTGGGCTAGACAGAAGGCAGACACAAGAGCAAGGGACCGCGTCTGTCTTTGTCTTCCCGTCTACACCCTCTCCGACGCGCTTCAAGTCCCAGAGCTGCAGGATGCGGAAAGGGGCGCGCGCCCTGAAGCCACAGTGCGGGTGTTGGGGAGCCCGGGACCCGAGGGCGCGAGAGATCGCGAGGCCCGATCAGTCTCCGGATCCCAGAGAATGGTTGCACAGACAGGCCGGGCCGGGCCGGGCCAGGCCGCACTTACAGGTTGATGGTGCGCTCCAGGGTGAGGGGCTTGGTCTGTTGGATGTACTTGTTGCCGAACTGCGTGACCCCCCGGGGCCAGCCGGTCTGCGACCGATTGGGCGGTACCACGGACATTGCTGGAGAGTTCGGACAAGCGGGCGGCGAATGGAGAAGGAGCGGCAGGGAAACTTCTCCCCGATGCTAAGAAGCGTTTCTCAGCAGCCACCGCCCGCCATTAAAAGCAGAAAGAGAGAGCACAAGCTGAAGGCAAACGCACGCACGCACGCACGCCGGAAGTGCCCCCATGGAGCCTCTGGCGGCCGGAAGTAGAGTCGCTCCAAAGCACCGCAGAGCCAATCCCGAAGTCTCATGGCCTCGTTTCCGGCGGTTCCCATTGGTAGCTCGAATGTAAGTCCCGCCTTTTCTTTGATCCGAGGCTTCTTATTGGCTGCTCCTGGCGAGGCATTCTGGGAGTTCAAAAAATTCTGAAGTCGGGAAAGATCGGGCAGGTTGGCGTGGGGTAGATCGCTGCGAGCGAAGCATGAGTGAGAAACGGCCCGCGGAACCCGGGCCTAGCCCGGCCGGGAAAAAGAAAAAGAAGGAGGTGAAAGCAGATATGTCGCAGGCTGTCACGGAAGAGACCTTGCAAAGGCAAATAGCCGAGGCCTGGAGTACCAGGACGCCTTTCCATCACGGTAACCGAGATCTGTGGAAAAGGGGAGCCGGGCGCCTCTGAAAAGTTCAGGGAGAAGGATCTTTTTAGAGAGACTGGCTGGAGCCCCCTCTCCGTCCAGCCTGACACCCCTTTCAGTGCCAGTTTGAGTTTAGATCCTCGAGAAAAGGGGCCTGAGTGATAGCATGCAGGTAGGGCGTTGGCCTTGCATGCAGAAGGACGGTGGTTCGAATCCCGCCATCCCATATGGTCCCCCAGGCCTGCCAGGAATCCCTGACCGCAGCCGGGTATGACCCCAAAACCACACACATAGAAAAAGAACCTCGAGAAGAGAAAGAATAATTATGGAGGCCCAGATTTTGGAAAGGAGGAGAGGTGGGCGTCTTAACTTTCACAGCCAGATTTTGCCATCAGACACAAAATCAGTAGTCAGCGAAAGTTCTTCCCTAGAACTAAGCATCGTTGGGAAATGAGTTGAATTTATTACCCCCCAACCCCACCCCAACTTCACAGAATGTTTTTGTGACATGAGAAAGATGGTCTTCCCTCTTGGAAAGCTGTTGGATGAAATTATGGGTGAAGCTAAACATAACTCACTTTTCCAGTAAACATCCTGGCTCGGGACTCTAGTAAATTTTTTTTTGTTGTTCGCAATACTCGGATGGCTGGAGAACGTGGCCAGAGCATCTGAGATCTGTCCCCCGGCTGGCCCCTGCGAGCTTCTTGTGCTGCATTACACTACATAACCTAGAACTGGGGTCTGCAACTTTTAAGACATAAAGAGCCACTTGGACTCCTTTGCGAAGAAAAAAAAAACAAAACCTGGAAGCCGCGAAATCATCTACATCTAAAACAAATATTGTTTTAGCATACATTGTTTCTTATCTTAATGCTATATCCAGGATCGTGAAGGCAGCTGTAGATCTGAAATAAAGAACTTTTTCGCTTAACAATGTAAAATATATTTGTGCAGATTAATAGCTAATTAGCATAATTAAGTGATACTGCTCCCTGCGCCCCTGCTATCAGCCCTGATGTCAGAGCTACTGGTAAGGAGGTGGGGGGGGGGGGCTATCAGCCCTGATGTCATAGCTATGGCAAAGCTTCAAAAGAGCCTCATGCAGTCTGGAGCTACCGGTTGTTGACCCCTGAGTCCTAGGAGGACTTGTTGACCTAGACAAGGAGCCTGTCTCGAGCTTTTGCTCCTGAAAGCATAAGAACCCTGCATAACCGCCTCCTTCTTTCCTTCCTATAGTACCCACCATTAGTTTTAAGTGAAAGAGGTGGTTCGAGCTGCCTTGGAGGCAGCTAGAAAGTGTAGCTCTCCACACCCAGGACTAGGTGATCTAGTCTATCTTAGGGCTGTTGAGAAGAATAAAGGCGAATAATGCATGTAATACTTCTGAACCAGTAGAATGTTGCCTAGCACCCCAAAGTGTTGTAACTTCCTCCAGTGATAACTCAAGAAAGAAAAAGGGGGAACTGAGGCTTTTTCTACTCTGGAGAAACCCATGTTCTCTCTGTCTCTCTCTGTCTCTCTCTCTCTCTCTGTCTCTCTCTCTCTCTCTCTCTCATTCTCTATCCTCTCCTCTCTCTCTCTCTCAAACACATATTCTCTCACCCCTCACTTCTCTCTTAAGTTTCTTTCATCAAAAATTATTTTGGGGGCCGGGTGGTGGCGCTGGAGGTAAGGTGCCTGCCTTGCCTGCGCTAGCCTAGGACGGACCGCCGGCGTCCCATATGGTCCCCCAAGAAGCCAGGAGCAACTTCTGAGCCCGTAGCCAGGAGTAACCCCTGAGCGTCACAGGGTGTGGCCCAAAAACCAAAAAAAAAAAAAAAAATTATTTTGGTCCACTAAAAGGAAAAAAAAAAGAGTGGGGTTGGAAGAAAAATTGCCAGCCATTATTGCTGTTCTCATCTTAAATTTCTACTCATTTTTAAGTTGCATAGGTAGAAAATGAACTTAGAATCTAAAATTTAATAAGGAAGCACAAGTTTAAAAATACTCAAAGAAAACAAGAATCTTATTTAGGACATCGCTAGAACTGATCTAAAGCTTTAAGATTATTTTGAACATCACCTTTAAAAAGGTCCAGAGAAGGGCAACAAATAAGATACTGGCCTTGTACCTACCTGGCTGATCCAAGTCAGTCCCCATGACACATATGGATCCCAGTATTACCAAGAGTCACTCTGAGCTCAGAGCCAGGAATAAGCCCTTAGCACTCCTAGGTGTGAGCCTCACATAAAAAATAATACTGAAAAAAAAAAAAAAAGAAAAAAGCTCAAATCTAGAATTTAAATACTAGGTTTCTGAACATCATGAATAATTCCTTTTATAATTCTTTTTTTTTTGTTTTGTTTTGTTTTTCGGGCCACACCCATTTGATGCTCAGGGGTTACTCCTGGCTAAACGCTCAGAAATTGCCCCTGGCTTGGGGGGACCATATGGGACGTCGGGGATTGAACCATGGTCCTGATCCTTGACTAGCGCTTGTAAGGCAGACACCTTACCTCTAGCGCCACCTCGCCAGCCCCTATAATTCTTTATTATATGCTACTTGAGGGCCAAATATATAAAAGAAAACAATCATAATTTTTCCTTTCAACAGATGCTATTGTCGTGGACATGGACCCCTTTCCTCACTGTGTGATCCCAAATTTCATCCAAAACCAAAACTTTGTTGAAGAGCTTCAGAAAGAACTTTTGAACTTAAATTTCCATGAAAAATGTAATGACTTATACAAGTTCCATCAGGTATTTATGCTGTTTTCACATTAGCTACTCTAATTAAGGAGTTCATTGCTCATAAGCTCATTCTGTACCTTTAAGCTGGATGTTTTAGATTGAATATGCTTAGGATAGTCCTTGCCCTGACTTCATTATGATTCAGTCATGTCACATATACCAAGTGTAAGCTACGTCTTAGGTATAATATTATATCAGACTCTGACAGTTTGTGCTCTGTAAAACCTTAAAATCATGGGGCTGGAGCAGTGGCACAGCAGTAGGATGATTGCCTTGCACACAGCTGACCTAGGTGGACGGCAGATCCCACGGCATCCCATATGGTCCTCTGAGCCAGGAGCAATTTCTGAGCGCATAGCCAGGAGTAACTCCTGAGTATCATTGGTTGTGGCCCAAAAAACAAAGAAAAACAAAAACAAAAAAAACACCTTAAAATCAAAAGTATTGATGCTGTCAAACAGTGGAGAAATACAAAAAGCAGGCTATGGGAATAACTCAGGTCAGGGACTCTTGTCTTGTCCATTATACCTCCCCTCCCCATTTCCAGTCACTAAAATGCCCCCCCACACACACACACCTTAGTATAGCCCTGGAGACCCCAGAGTACTGCTGTATATGAACCTGGTCACCACCAGCACCATCAGATTGATCCTTCTGGGCCCACACTGCATCAATAGGCCTGAGCATTGAGCACATTGGCCAAATGTTACTAGAAGTGGTCCCCAGACATCATAAGCACTGCATGGGAGGCCCTTCCTCACAGGAAAGAGAAATGATAGAAAGTTTCTACAAATATATACAGAGTGCCCAAATAGCTGAGGCCGGAGGTTATATATATGGTAAAGAGACTTGGACTTTGGAAGATAAGAGTGACATTTAGGTAGTGTAATGTTTTACATTTGTATTGCAGCTTATGTTCAGAGTTAGAGCTTTTTTTTTTTAAATGGACAATTTAATTTGGCACTAAAGACCATATACAATCCAGGCTAATTTTCTTACTATATTTTTATTTTCTTTCATCTTTTTTTGAAGGAAAGAGGCAGGTGCCCACACATAGCTGTGCTTGGGGATTACTCCTAGCTCTGTGCTCAGAGAGCATTCCTGATGGCTCAGGGAACCATATGGGGTGCCAGGGATCAAGCCCAGGGTGACTAAATGCAAGGCAAGCACCCTACTCACTAGTATCTCTATGGCCCCAAGGTTTTTTTACTCTTGGAAGGCAGACCCAGATGAGGTATATGAATAGAGGTCTTTAGTTACCCCAGGTTGGGAACAATCTCTTGAAAATGCTTTTAAAACCTTAAGGACCCCTAAAGTCAATAAAAAATAAAATAAAAAGAGAAGACAGGGACCAGAACTTGCCTTGAACATGGCCAACCAGATTCAATCCTTGGCACCATGTCTAATGCCCCAAGAACTGCCACAAGTGCTCCCTAAGCACCACCTTTATAACCCAAACAAACAAAAATGAAAAGATAGAGTTTTCTTTGCATTTTCTTTTAATTTCTCTTTATCTGGGATAAGAGTTTAAAAAATGAATTTCTCTTTTGCCTTTTTGTTTTTTTTTTACTCTAAAGTTAATTGGATACTTAGCTTTGGGTCTTATACATACAATGTAACTGGGTTAAATAGTAGTGATACAACAAATTCAGAAAGCCTAATGAACATTAAACTTCTATCCATAGTAAAGAGGATTAACTTAAAACCATTAGTTTTCTGCCTTTGTAGTTAGGTCAAATTTGAAAATACTTTGTCTCTCCTTTTTTTTTTTTTTTTTTTTTTTTTTTGCATGTTTCTAAAAACTGTAGTTATTAGTGCCTTTTTGTTTGTTTTGTGGCTACACCTGATGACACTCAAGGGTTCTTGACTCTGCACTTAAGGATCACTCCTTGTGGTGCTTTGGGATCAGGGATGTGAGGTACCAGGAATTGAACAGGTTGGCTACATGCTAAGGAGATGCCCTGCCCCCTGAGCTATCTCTTCAACCCTTCCCTTAAATTTTCTTAAATAGGACTGGCATGCTTCCTACTCAGGACTTGGGATCCTCTTTGCATATAGTCTCCTCCAAGTCTTCACCACTGTGAAGTCTGTTCGGGTTACCTGGTTTAGAACTGCATCCCCTGCCCACCCACTCAGTACTCTTAGTCTCTCTTACTGTGCTGGTGTTTATTTATTAATTTTTATACAAGTAGTCAAGAGTCTGTTTATTGTCTGTCTCTCAGTAAGAATTTAAGCACCACTATAAAAAATATTTGTTGACTGAATAGGACACAGAGATGTTAAATATCCTGCCTGAGTTACAGAGCTGCCAAGTGAAGTGGCCACACATCAGACCTTACTGACAGCCAGGGCCTTCATGACAGTGCAGTTGCTGTGCTGCTCAAGTACTCACACAAAAACCCTCCTCATATGTCTGATAAAGGAAATCCTTTTTCCTTTTTCATGGTCAAGTCTGATGATTTGAAGAAGAGAAGAGAACCTCACATCTGTGCTTTAAGGTAAGCATATTGTTTGGTGCCCAATTTTTGCCAGAGTAATGACTATTGTAATTGTTGCTTGTCAAAATCTTCCAGTGGAGTACACTAACTATATGAAGTTCATCTCTTTAAGTAATTTTGTCAGTAAAACTTGAGAGACTAAGATTACAAATATAAATCTGTTTAACTCTAAAACCCAAGTTCTCAATGAAAAGACAGTCAATCTTGTATTAGAGGTTAGATTTTTCACATACTAGGTTGATTATATTAAAACTTAAAATGTTAGTGTTGATAGAAAAGAGGATGCCTTTTAATATTATTGTAATCTTATTTCTCTTTTTTGGAGTGGAGTAATGGGGGCACACTAGATGGTGTGCTCAGGGCTTATTTCTAGTTCTATGCTCAGAAATCACTCCTGGCACTGCTTGGGGAACCAAAATGGATGCTAGAGATTAAACCCAAGTCAGCTGCATGCAAGGCAAGCTCCCTACCTACTGTATGTTGCTTCAGCCCCAACTATTATAAATTTTTTAGAAGATGGTTTGGTTTTTGGGCCACACCCGGCGGTGCTCAGAGGTTACTCCTGGCTGTCTGCTCAGAAATAGCTCCTGGCAGGCACGGGGGACCATATGGGACACCGGGATTTGAAGCAACCACCTTTGGTCCTGGATCGGCTGCTTGCAAGGCAAACGCCGCTGTGCTATCTCTCCAGGCCCCTAGAAGATGGTTTTATGGTTTTTGTTTTTTTGTTTTTTGTTTTTTTTGGGCCACATCCGGTGGTGCTCAGGGGTTACTCCTAGCTGTCTGCTCAGAAATAGCTCCTGGCAGGCACGGGGGACCATGTGGGGCACCAGGATTCGAACCAACCACCTTTGGTCCTGGATCGGCTGCTTGCAAGGCAAATGCCGCTGTGCTATCTCTCCGGGCCCTAGGTGATGGTTTTAAACGATATATCAGAACTCTTAAAATGAGGTATCTTGAGGCCAGAAGAATACAGTGTTACTTGCCTCGCATGATCCAAGTTTGAAACCCAGCAATACATATGGTTCTCTGAGCACCTGAGTATTGTTGGGTGTGAGCTCTCCCCTCCCCCTTTTTTGAACATAATTTTACTCATTAAAACATTGCTAGGACTGTTCTTTGACTGTAAGTTTAAAATTTAGGCGTCAGCAAGGGAATTTCTTCTGAGAACTGTTTATGGGTGATTGTCCTTCCACTGTAACTTTACCTTGTCCTCTTTCTTTGCATCATTGTTCTTACAATTAAAAATAAAAATTTGGGGCCGGGAAGGTGGCGCTAGAGGTAAGGTGTCTGCCTTGCAAGCGCTAGCGTAGGACGGACCGTGGTTTGATCCCCTGGTGTCCCATATGGTCTCCCCAAGCCAGGAGCAATTTCTGAGCGCATAGCCAGGAATAACCCCTGACCATCAAATGGGTGTGGCCCAAAAAAACAAACAAACAAAAAACATTGCTAGGTCAGGGGCCAGAGAGATAGCATGGAGGTAGGGTGTTTGCCTGGCACACAGAAGCGCAGTAGTTCGAATCCCGGCATCCCATATGGTCCCCCAAGCCTGCCAGGAGCGATTTCTGAGCGTGGAGCCAGAAGTAACCCCTGAGCACTGTCGGGTGTGACTCAAACTCCACTCCCCGAAAAGAAAACATTGCTAGGGGAAGGGGCCGAAGTGATAGCCCAACAAATCCGACATTTTCATTGCATGTGGCTGATCCAGGTTTGATTCCGGCATCCCATATGGACCCCAAGGAAATTATTTCTGGAGTAATTTCTGAGCACAAAGCCAAGAATAACCCCTGAGCACAGAAACATAGTATAGTGGGTAAGTCGCTTGCCTTGCACATGGTCCACCAGCGTTCAATTCCCAGCACCATATATGCTCCTGAACACTACGTAGTTCTCCCTCCCAAAAGACACTAATTATATTTAGAGGAAATGACTTCATTTAAAATCTGGCTTGTAGAACTAGGAATTTTTTATTTTGCTTATATAGAGTTTCAATAAACACTTGTCATTTTGTAATAGCTGTTTTTAATCTTTATCGGCTATTTTTTTATGTATTGTTACAAAGTTTGGAGGTTTGGAGACTACTCAACTGTTCTCTGGGCTTACTCCTGCCTATGTGGTTCAGAGAGCATTCCTGTCATGTCTCGGAGCCACATGCCGTACCAGGAATCAAACTTTACTGCCTGAAAGCAAGAACCTTAAACCTTATATTAGCTCTCCAAACCCACTACCAACTAATTTTGTCTATTCTCTTTTTCACTGAGACATTTCTGTGATACAGTCACAGCTACACAGGCTATTATTTCTTAATTCTTAAGCAGTTGCTCATGTGCTAACTGGGACACGTCACATTGCCCTTTTATTTAGACCTTTTTTCTCCAAGAGTGATTACTGTGCCTTAGGGCATTGTCCTATTAGCTCACATTACCCCTCTGGTAAAAATTTCCTGAGGGACTCAGTTACATTCTGTACCCTAAAGAGTACCAGACAGATGGTGTGAGAGACAATATTCCTTGATGTTAGTAGAAAAGCAATCTTTCTTTCCCAATTGGGTTGTGTGATTTCACTCAAGAATGCAATTAGCAAATGAGAGTGATGATAGAAAGCAAGCTGTCTTAGCAACATTTTCTTTGGATGACTTTGCAGGTGCTTATTATGGAGCAAACTTTTGGAAACTTCTATTACCAATAAAAGTAGGATTCCAGACTATTATAATATTAATTGCATTAAACAGTTTTGTAGAAGTGTTTACCGCGTGTATCTGAAGCCTTGTTTAGCAGCCCTTTCCGCATAATTTGCATTTTGGCCCTTAGTAGTTTTATGGCAGTAGGGGCCAGAATGATAATATAGCAAGTATTTAGCCAGCCTAGCTTTCCATCTCCAGCATCCCATATGGTCCCCCAAGTCCCACAAGAAGTAAAATTTTCTGGCACTTGTGATTAACTAGGGACAGTATTTTTTTCTGGAATTTTTTGGTTTGCGTAGTATATAGTAAAAGGTAATAAAAATATTAAGTGATCATCTGGATAACTTGATATTTAGTTATGAATAACACAGGTGAGGCTTTTGGAAAGGTCATCCCAGAAGTGCTCAGAAGCTGAGGGGCAAAAAAAAAAAAAAAAAAAAAAAAAGCTGAGGGGCTACTTCCAGCAAGCTCCTGATACATGCTCAGGGTTTGACAGTGCTTGAACCACCTGAGTTACAACTGACAATATAGGTGGGGTCGGGGACACCTGCTGTTCCAGGAATCGAACTCAAGACCTTCCTTGCACATACATGCAACACCTGTACTCCCTTGATTATACCCTTGAACTATCTCCCTGGCCCCCCATAGTTCATATTATGGAAATTTCTACCCTTCATGTTGGAATGAAATGGTTTAAAAAAAATTAAGTCTCTTGATGTGCAGATAATTTAACATGGAGCTTTTAAAATGTTTTTAATCGAGTATAACATGATTTCTAAATTGAGTTAAATTCTGTTAAAGAGATTCCTCTGCAGAGAGCCATTTTTGCCAGTAAACTTGAAATGCTATCATTCACTGGTGTCCTGTTAATATCAGAACTCCTATGAAGGGTTTTTACAAGTAGCATAACATTCACTATTATTATTCCTAAAAGTTTACAATGTGTACAGTGTCACCAAAGTGCTCATTTTCCAGTACAGTAGTGCTAGTGTTGTACTATATTCTGAGAATGTAACTTCCATCTTTGGAATGAAACTGCCACATTGTGATGTTGGAATGAACTTTGTTAATGCCAAACTGCTGTTCTGATAGGGCATTCTATAAACTTAGGAAGAAGAAAATAAATGAAATGATAGAACAAAAATATATTACAGAGTTAAATTTATTTCTCGGGCAATATTAATCCTCAAACTTGTAAGTTTAAACTGAAGAATATTCTGAGCCAGAGCAATAGTCCAGGGTATTTGTCTTGCATGTAGCCACCCAGATATGATCCCCAGAATCACATGGGCCACCTGAGCATCAACAAGTCAGCCATGGGTACTTCTGAGTGTGGTCCAAAAGAACCTCACCAAAAAAAAAAAAAAAAAAAACCAACCATAAATAAGCTGCTGAACAGTCTCAGAATTGATGTTATAAATAAAAAGCAAATTCAAGATGAAAGTCATTGTGTTGTTGATGTAAATGGAGTCCCAACTATGACTTAACAAGTTAACTTTTTTGGTTTTGTTTTGTTTTGTTTGGGGGCCACACCTGGCAGTGCTTGGGGGACCATAGAGGATGCTGAGGATCAGATTGGCAAGGCAAGCACCCTATCTAGTGTACTATCTATTTAGCCTCATAACAAGTTATCTTTGATTTACTTTTTTGTTGTTTGAGGGTTTTTGTTTTTTGGTTTGGGGAATCACCCAGTGGTGTTCAGGGGTTACTCCTGGTTCTATATGTAGGTATCACTTCTGGGAAGCTCAGGGGGACCAAATGGGATTCTAGGAATCATACTCTGGTCAGCCATGTGCAAGGCAAATGCCCTACTTACGGTACTATATCTATAACCTCATCTTTGATTTACATTTCTAGGAAAATTCTGTATGAAGATTTCCGAACCTGGATTTCTAACATTTCTAAAGTCAACTTGGAGTCAACCATTGACATGTCCTGTGCTAAATATGAATTCTCAGGTAAGAGAGATGATAATGCCCTGGTGTCTATAAAATTGAAACACTCCATAACTAAATGGGAAAATAATGTAACTGTAACAAAATCCTTGTTAATATGTTCCTGCATAGGGAAGAACTTCTTATTAATAATGATTTGAGGGGGCTGGAGAGATAGTATGGAGGTAAGGCGTTTGCCTTTCATGCAGAAGGTCATCGGTTCGAATCCCGGCATCCCATATGGTCCCCCTTGCCTGCCAGGAGCAATTTCTGAGCATGGAGCCAGGAATAACCCCTGAGTACCACCGGGTGTGACCCAAAAACCACAAAAATAAATAAATAAATAAATAATGATTTGACCCAGATTATACTTAGAAGTTACCGTATATAGTCAAGTATAAGCCAACCCCCCCCCCCTCAATTTACCCTAAAAACTGGGAAAACTTAGTGACTCAAGTATGAGCCAAGGTGGAAAATGCAGCAGCCACTGGTAAATTTTAAAAATAAAAATATATACCCAAAGCAATTACAATAATTGAGGAATCAGTAGGTTAAATGTTTATCAATATTTATTGCTAAAGAAAAACTGTAAACTAACAACAATAACTTTAAATAAAGTGTAGAAAACCATAACTTAACAAGTAATCAAGCTAAATCACAGAGGTTAAAATCCTTCAAAACTGGATTCCTCTTCATCATCTGTATGTTGACACAGAGCTTCAGCTGTATCTGATGTAAGGTTATCAGCATAGACATCATCACTGAGTTTGCAGATATTATCATCATTGCTGTCGGTCTCATACAAGACCGACATACAGAATATTGTAGGTTAAATAGTTCAGTGGCATACGATTCAGTTCAGCCACCTACCTCTTCAGCTCAGCCATGACCTGTGGATTAAGCTGAAGCACCACCCCCTCCAGCAGACGGCAGAAGATGACTGGAGACTATGTGCATTTGATTCGATGCACGCGCACCAAATCGAATAACCTGTATGACCCGAGTATAAGCTGAGTTTGGGTTTTTTGGGCACAAATTTTGTGCTGGAAAACTCAACTTATACTCGAGTATATGCGGTAATCATTTTATTGGAAAGTATAAATAGTTCTCTGCAAATACTGACCATACTTTCAGAAAAATGCAGTAATTCACATCTCATACAATATCCACAGATTTAGACATGAAGTTGTGAACTCTATGCTTAGACTTCCTGTGGAATGGGGATGTAGCTTCATAGTAAAATACTTGGCTTTGCCTGTTCAAGACTTGGCTTGATTCCTACACCACAAAACAAGACAAAAAGTTTTTTATTCTTGGACTTCCAAAGAAATAAGCATCTCCCTCTTGGAGGATGGGAGGAACATGGCTGAGAGGGCATTTTGGGATCACACCCAATAGTGCCCATAGTTTTGAGCAAATATCACCTGCATGCATGCAAGGCATGCCTTACTTTGTGTATTACTTTGCCATTCTCCCCCCCCCCCCTTTTTTTAAATTTTGAAGGTAAATATATTCTTTTTTTTTTTTTTTTGGTTTTTGGGTCACACCCGGCAGTGCTCAGGGGTTACTCCTGGCTGTCTGCTCAGAAATAGCTCCTGGCAGGCACGGGGGACCATATGGGACACCGGGATTCGAACCAACCACCTTTGGTCCTGGATCGGCTGCTTGCAAGGCAAACGCCACTGTGCTATCTCTCCGGGCCCAGGTAAATATATTCTTAAGAAATTCAAACAGTATTGAATTATAAACCATAATCATCTTCCCCATCACTCTTTCTCCCATTATTATTAGTTGGAATACATCATTTCAGATCTCTTATGGAGCATATAAATATATTATTGAAGATGTTGGGCTTTTGACCTAGAAGGATAAGTGTTCTATTTTGTTGTTTAAGTAAATACTGCCTTGAGTTACTCCTCTATACTAGATAATTAGAACTTTATAACTTTTTTGGATCAAACCTAAGGTTTCACATATGCAAGACAATTGCTCTACTCTATCAAGTTACTGATACATATGGATAACCATATCATTTGCTCTCCCCCCACCACACCAGCTACCTTTTTTTTCAGTGTGCAATAAAGCCCAGGACCTGTAACAAGCCAGGGAAATACATTAATTACCATTAAAATGGTATTCCAGGTCACTCTCAGAAATTCCTTCAAGGACATCTTGTTGCCTGATAGTAATAAATCAGTATTGGGAAATTAGCATTGATACATTATTCCCATCTATCTGGACTTTACGCTTTAGTTGTCATGTCATAATCAAGAACTGTTTCTCCTTACTTGATCCCATGGTAGTGATACTTCAGAAGATTGATGGTTTATTTTGTAAAACTTCCCTCAATTTAGGTTTGTTGGATGCTTTCCAACTAGGTTAAAGTTATGCACTTGGCGGGGAGGAATAGTATTGAATTAAGTGTTGCATATTATCAAATGGTACATGGTTTCTAAGTATTAGATAATTAGTAATACTAACTTTGATCATTTGACTTAAATGATTTTCTCCTGTCAATTTTTTTGTTTGGGGTTGGGGGTTGTAGTCACACCTCATGTCCTGGGTGTACTTGGGAATACTCCTGGCTCAGTTCTTTTGAGAGTCATACCCCAGTGTTTGGGGCATTATTTGGTGCTCTTAAATATGCAGCATGTACTCTAACCTGTTGAGCTATCTCCCTAGCCCTATAAACTTTTTCTTTTTTCATTGGTATTTTGTTGGGAGATATTTAAGACTATCTAAATATGGGGTAAGCGGTGTTTGCCTTGCTTGCACTAACCTAGAACAGACCATGGTTCAATCCCCCTGTGTCACATATGGTCCCCCAAGCCAGGAGTGATTTCTGAGCACATAGCCAGGAATAGCCCCGAGTGTCACCGTCACCAGGTGTGGGCCCCCCCCCCAAAAAAAAAAAAAAGACTATCTAAATATTCCATGTATCCAGCTCAGAGAGATAGTTTTAACAGTGTAGACACTTGTCTTGCATGCAATGACCCAGGTTTCATCCATATCATCCCACCTGGTGCTATGAGCCCTTCCAGGAGAGACTCCTGAGCAGCACTAGCTGTGGCTCAAAACCAAAAATATATATGTATTTATCAATTTATTTTTAAACTGTTCTTTGATTAGAGGTTCTATGATTTATAATATTGTTGGCGATGGTTTTACAAGTACATAAATCCTGTGTCACATTCATCACCAGTGTACCACCTCCCTCCCCAACGACCCCAATACCTCTGTGTATCAGTTCTACTATTGCCTTTGGTCCTTTGTTGCTACCTAATTAATCTTCAATAAAAGGGTAACAAATACAAGAAGGAGCAAGGAAAGCATCTTCAACAACTGGTGTTGGAAAAACTGTTCAATTGCATGCAGAAAGGTGAACTCAGACCTCTCTTTAACACCAAGCACAAAGTTAAATCAAAATGGATTAAAGACCTGGATATTAGACTATAAGGTACATAGAGGAAAACATAGGCAAAACACTTCATGACATTGAGACTAAAGGTATCTTCAAAAAGGAAACACCACTGTCCATACAAGTGGAAGCAGAGATAAACAAATGGAACTACATTAAACTGAGATGCTTCTGCACCTCAAAGGAAACAGTAACTAGGATGAAAAGGTACCCATGAAATGGGAGAAACTATTCACCCAATACCCATCTGATAAAGGGCTAATAAGATATATAAAAGGTACTGGCAGAACTGAAGAAGAAAAAACACTTAACCCATCAAAAAATGGGAGAAGAAATGAACAGACATTTCCTCAAAGAAGAAATACAGATGACCAAAAGGAACATGAAAAATTGCTCCATATCATTAATCAGGGAGATCCAAATCAAAACAACAATGAGGTATCATTTCATACTGCGGAGAATGGCACACATCACAAATAACAAGAATAACTAGTGCTAGCGTGAATATGGAGAGAAAGGGGCTCTCATTCACTGCTGGTGGGAATGCCATCTAGTCCAGCCTTTATGGAAAAAAATATGAATATTCCTTATAAAACTGAAAATTGAGGGGCCAGCGTGGTGGCGCTATAGGTAAGGTGTCTAGCCTAGGATGGACTGCTGTTCGATCCCCCAGCGTCCCATATGGTCCCCCAAGCCAGGAGTGACTTCTGAGCGCATAGCCAGGAGTAACCCGAGCTTCACCGGGTGTGGCCCAAAAAAAAAAAAAAAGAAACTGAAAATTGAGCTTCCTTATGTCAGCAATATGTGAGAGGGAAAATGTTGACATTAGTGGTGGAAAATGTGCACTGGTGAAGCTGTTAGACATTGTATGACTAATTAACTCAATCATGAACAACTTTATGAAAAAGAAAACTATTATGAACAACCTGTAACCATGGTGTTTAAATAAAAAAATATATTAAAAAAAAGAAACCAATGCATGTTTGTGAGAAAATACTGAAAAAATACAGTTTCAAGTTTAGTTCTTGATTATATCTGAGTAAATCTGATATAGTTGTGTGTGTTCTTTATTGTTCTAAATTTTTTTTCAATGCCAGGGATCAAGCTCCAGGACCTCACACATATCTCATGCACCTCACTGAATCACATCTCCAGCCATTTGATTTCTATATTTCTATAATTAATGAAAATGGAGAAATGTATGTCATTTTAAAGCTTAAGGAGCTGACATTATCAAGGAGTATTAAAAACAGATTACAAAGCCCAAGCAGTAATAGAACGGACAGGGTTCTTGCCTTGCATGCCACCTACCTGTGTTCGATCCCCAGCATCTCATATGATTCCCCAGTCCCTCCAGGAGTAATTCTTGGGTGAAGAACCAGGAGTAACTCTTGAGCATTGCTAGGTGTGACCCTAAAAGCTAAAGATAAATTAACAAAAAAAAAGACGGGATTGCCTGTCAGCTTTTCATGACCTTAAGTTGTATGTTAACTATTGCAGATATCCTGCTCTGCCATGATGATGAGCTGGAAGGGCGGCGGATGGCCTTCATTCTTTATTTGGTTCCTCCCTGGAACAGGAGCTCGGGAGGCACCCTGGATCTATACAGTGTTGATGGTAAAATGAGCACATATTCTTCAACATCAAAAACCGTTTTAGAGGGGCCGGGTAGGTGGCGCTGGAGGTAAGATGTCTGCCTTGCAAGCGCTAGCCAAGGAAGGACCGCGGTTCGATCCCCCGGCGTCCCATATGGTCCCCCCAAGCCAGGGGCGATTTCTGAGCACATAGCCAGGAGTAACCCCTGAGCGTCAAACGGGTGTGGCCCAAAAACCAAACAAAACAAAACAAAACAAAAACCGTTTTAGAAATTCTGATACAAAATGTACTTCTCGAAAAAGATGCAAGTCTTTCTTTACAGTAAACAAATAAGAAGGAATTAGTGCCAGCTGAGACAAATTGTATTTGAAACATCACTAATTCAGAGATACATTAGAATTGCTTTAAGATTGAGAATAATTGGCCATGTTCCTGAACACAAGCCAGGAAAACTTAGAAAGCTTTTTTTAGATGTGGCTGTCTGTGGTTCTGTCATCGGGACAGAACGTAGGGGCTATTGTTTTGAATGGCTGACACCCGACATTGACTACAAAAAACTTTCACAGCTAATTTTAAGCTTCATAGCTGAAGCAATAGTATAGTGAGCTGGACACATATCTCAAACACAGGCAACCCAGGATCAATCCCTGGCACTCTATATGATCCCTTATGCCCCACTAGGATAATTCCTAAATGCAGAGCTAGAGTATCACCGAGTGACCCACAAATCAAAGGCAAAACTTATTTCAGCCTTTCCCAGTAATGGCTGAATGGTGTAGGCAGGACAGATGTCATCTCACATACAAGTATGAGAGAAACAGATGGAAGGGGGTTAGGTATTTTTGAGATCTGCCAGGGTGAAATGAGGCTGCTTAGAAGCAGTTCATGATATTGAAAGCCCATTTATGGATGTGTTCTCTCCTGGTGCAGAACATGTTCAACCGAAGCAGATTGTCAAGTCTCTTGTCCCTTCTTGGAACACATTGGTTTTCTTTGAAGTGTCTCCAGTATCCTTTCATCAGGTAAAAAATAATGTTAGACTCAATAAAGAGAACTTAGGCTTGTGCTTTCTATTAAGCCCAGGTCTAAGAGAGAATTTTTGTTGACCTTGCAGACCAGGCTGTGTTTGTACCTAATGTGGTATGAAGGAATTGACGCTGGTTGATGTCTTCCTCCTGGCTCTTTGGTTAATGTGCCGTTTGTTGGTTCTGTCCTTTCAGGTGTCTGAGGTCCTCTGTGAAGACAAGTCTCGTTTGTCCATAAGTGGCTGGTTTCATGGTCCTTCAATAACCAGGCCTCTCACCTACTTTGAGTCCCCCATACCTCGGAGTCCTCATATTCCTCAAGACGTAAGTGACAGAATTGATCTGTTTCTGGGATTCTTGCCTGAGAAATTACCATATACCATTTGCTGCTCTGTTTTGTTTATTTGGTTTTGCCATATCCAGTAGTACTCAGGGCTTACTCCTGGCTCAGTGCTCAGGTATAAATGGCTCCACATTCCATAATCCCTCCTGGGAAGTGGATCTGGAGCAGGGCCCACTGCAGAAAGTAATCCAAACCAGACAGATGAGGGTGAAACATGTGTCCGGGGACCTCTCCACTTCGAGGAGCAAGAGGAAGAAAGAGGCCGTATGAGACTGCAGTATTTATCGGGAAGTTAAAACCAACCTATGTGGGTGGGGCTGGAGGGTAAGGAGAGCTAAGGTAAAGGACCTATCTAGAAATTCTTCCCACCTAGGTAAAAGAGGAAGCCATCATTGATTAGAGTGAAGACCGGTTAACCTGCCACTTGGGGAACTAGGACTGAACTTGGGTCAATCACTTGCAAGGCAAAAGCCCTACCCTGCTGTACTATCTCTCTGACCCCACTACTCTAGTTTTAGATGGGGTTAATTTGGATGATGCAACTAGAATTTGACTTTACCCTTCCTCTTTTTTTATTTTTTTTTTGGTTTTTGGGCCACACCCGGTGACACTCAGGGGTTACTCCTGGCTATGCGCTCAGAAGTCGCTCCTGGCTTGGGGGACCATATGGGACACCGGGGGATCGAACCGCGGTCCGTCCTAGGCTAGCGCAGGCAATGCAGGCACCTTGCCTCTAGCGCCACCGCCCGGCCCCTCCACTTTTCTTAGATAAACATTTGATAGCTTCCTCTTGCATACTTTATATTTTATAAGGGAAAAATAAGTCTTAAGTGTGGTTAAGTGAGAACAAAAATATTAGGAAATAGTAAATTGATTCTTTCATCTGCTGCTGCTTTGTAAGCATGAAATTTTATATGAATGGATCAACCCTACTTATCTGGACATGGATTACCAAATTCAAATTCAAGAAGAGTTTGAAGAAAGTTCCGAAATTCTCCTGAAGGAGTTCCTTAAGGTAGATCATCATATCCTATCATTGTATCTGTGTTGTGCAATCTTGGCTCTTGGGTGGTGGGTAAACAGGGACCACTGAGAATATTTGTTGTTTTGTTTTGATCCTGATTAGAATGTTTGTCATCTCTCTAAGTAAAATAAAAATAATAATACTTGGGGCCAGAGAGCTAAAGCAATTATGTTATTAATAAGAGAATTGAGGTCATTAATTTTAGCAGGCAGGTATTTGAGAATTAAGCAAGTTGAAAAAACATACATTAGGAAATGGCTCAAATTGGCCCTCTGACCTATTGGCTAAACACGCTGACAGATTATAATTAGTTTTTATCCTGGCTTCCACTTACATTACCAGGACTGGTGTATTTTATGTGTTAAGGGTGAGTCTTTTGCTTTAGGAATCAACAGAATTATTCTGTAGAGTTGCCACACCTGCAAGACCAGAGATTGGAGAACTGCTTTATTTTATTTATTTTATCATTTTCCAGCCTGAGAAGTTTGCCAAGGTCTGTGAGGCTTTGGAGAAAGAAGGTGTGACCTGGAATAGCCAAGGCCCCCCTAATAAAAGGTAGAATCTCTAAGACATTTGCTTTAACACATGGCGGTTTGTCTATTCTGTTTGTAAGGCTGTCAGTCAGACAGACTCTTCTGTTTGCTCTAATGACCCTCTTCTTCAAGGCGTCAGTAGGGGACCCTAACAAAATCTCACTGTTGTAACTGCTTGTGCTTTGGTGAGCTGGGCTAGGTTTAGGGAGAGCATTTATTCCATGAACAAATTTGCCCCTTTTTTTGATGAACACCTTTCCTTTGTTGCCTTTCAGGTTCTATGACAGAGCTGAGGAGAGCAAGCTTCCCGACATACTGAAGGATTGCATGAAATTATTCCGTTCTGAGGCACTTTTCTTGCTCCTCTCCAACTTCACTGGCCTGAGACTTCACTTCTTGGCTCCTTCTGAAGATGAGACAGAGCACAAAAAAGAGGCAGAAGCTGCTTCTGTTGACACTGAAGAAGGTACCAGCCATGGTTTCTCAGAGCCAGAGGTTGATCAGGTGGTCAGCAGCAATCCACAAAGTGGGGGACAGAGTATCCCACAGCCCGAGGAAAACGAAACAAAGGAAGGTAAGATCTTGCTGTGATCTGTCAGTATTTACTGTACCATCATCTGGTTGGTCACTTATCAAGTATTTCTTCAGCATCTGTTAATTATTACCAAACATTAGGTGGATTTTTTTTTCCTGTGGGGCTTTTACTTTGTTTTGGGGGCTACACCTGGCAGTGCACAGGGGTTATCCCTGACTCTGCGCTCAGGAATCACTCCCAGTGGTGCTCAGAGGACCATATGGGATGCCAACTGCCTAACCTGGGTTGGCCATGTGCAAGGCAGATGCTATACCTGCTATACTATTGCTCCGACCCCTTCCTAATTAGCATTCCCTTGTAGTTGAGCAGTGGCATCAGATTGGTTTAATTTTTTTCCTGCCTGCTTGCTTGTTTGTTTGGGGCCACACTGTGCTCTGCTCAGGGTTGTTCTCATCGTGCCTGAGGGTGGGAACCATGTGGTGCCAGGAATCAAGCCCAGGACTTCTCATGCAAAGCATGTGCTCAGCCCATTGAGTCTCTGGCCCTGGCCTTCTGTTCCTTTAGAATCAAGTGTTCCCACATGCCATGGAGAATTAAGGCGTTGGAAGACTGGTCACTACACTTTAATCTATGACAACATCAAGACCGAGTTTGCCCTGGACTTACTTTTCTACTGCGGCTGTGAAGGTGAGAGAAAGGCAGGATAGCAGTGACTGTTCCCAAAGAGGGAGGACCTCTCCTGTGGGACCTTCTCCTGAGTCAGCTGAGAAATAATTTTTCATGGCCATGATCTATAGTTACAGGAATTCTTATTTGAAAGGATCATGGTCATGAATTTTAGACTCCAGACTAAAATTCAAATTTATATCTGTAACTAGGATATGGGAGATAAGCCAAACCATCATTTCCTTCCCAACCTGCCAGAGCCCACATTTGTTTTTCCAGGTACATTTTGCATTTAATTCTTAGCTTCCAGTTCTTAGTATTGATTAGAAAGTAAATTTAGGCTCATAAGTAGAACTGAGTACCCAGATCCCTCAGTTTTAGGCAAAATATGGTCAGTGATTTTCCCACTCCCCAACCCCTAGGATCCAAGATAGTTGGTTAGTAGATGCTATAACCAGAGAGAGCGTTCTGAATGCTATTTCTTTCTCTCCTTATAAGGCTGGGAGCCAGAGTATGGGGGCTTTACTTGCTACATTGCCAAAGGTGAAGATGAAGAGGTAAATTGCTTTGACATATTATTTTTAATACTTCCTGCTGATGTTTTTAGCTACCTTGTTGGATTGGTTGGCATTTCTAATTTCTAGTAGAAAATACTCACCAAGGAATAAAGATAGTAAAGGATGTCACTGAGCATTCATTTTACCCTACAGGAAATGTCCAAAGAAAGTACAAATACATGGGGCAGAGAGATAGTACAGTAGGGAGGGTGCTTGTTTACAGCCTACTTGAGTTTGACCTCTGGCAATTCTTATGGTCCGGAGCACTGCCAGAAGTCATTCTTGAATGCAGGGCTATTGTGCCCACAAACCATAAAAAGGAGAAAGATGGTATATCCCATTAATCTTTTGATATAGGAAGAAATATATGCATTGAGTGAGACCTTTGTGGCTCACCTTATGTGTTTTTGTTTAGGATGAAACTTGTTGGAAAATGCCTTGATGGCCAAAGCAAAAGTTCTTAACACTTTTTTTTAAAAACTTTGGGCCACATCCAGAGGTACTTAGGAGCAACTCCAGCTGTTCAGGTGTTACTCCCCAGTGTTTGGGGATCGTGCACTGTTAGGAATTGTACCTGGAGCTCCTGCATGCAGAACATGTACATCAGTCCTTTGTGCCATCTCCATAGCCTAACAACAGGGTTTTTTGTTTGCTTTTAAACCATACCTATCAGAGTGCTTAGGGAACCACTCCTACCTTATGTGGTCCCTGAGATTGAAGCCGAGTCAAATACCTTACTCCCTATACTATCACTTTGGCCCCACAAGTGGTCTTTTAAAGAATCCCCTATTTTTTTATTTTTATTTTTTTTTGTTTTTTGGGCCACATCCGGCGATGCTCAGGGGTTACTCCTGGCTGTCTGCTCAGAAATAGCTCCTGGCAGGCACAGGGGGACCATATGGGACACCGGGATTCGAATCAACCACCTTTGGTCCTGGATCGGCTGCTTTCAAGGCAAACGCCGCTGTGCTATCTCTCCGGGCCTTTTTTTTTTTTTTTAAATTTTTGGGTCACACCCGGCAGCACTCAGGGGTTACTCCTGGCTCTATGCTCAGAAATCGCTCCTGGCAGGCTCAGGGGACTATATGGGATGCTGGGATTCGAACAACTGACCTGCATGCCAGGCAAACACCTAACCTCCATGCTATCTCTCCGGCCCCGAGTCCCCTATTTCTTAAGTTGTTGCAATTGGAAGCCATTTGTTCACTGCTAAGTCACCTAAAGTAGTGTTAAGAATAAGCTCTTTTTTATGTGTCATTGTATATTTATGCTTGTTTCAGCTGCTAACAGTGAATCCAGAAAGCAATTCTTTGGCATTGGTCTACAGAGATAGAGAAACACTTAAGTTTGTCAAGTATATTAACCACCGAAGCCTAGCACAAAAGAAAACCATCCCACATAGAACAGGTTTCTGGGACTTTTCATTTGTCTATTATGAATGACAAGAGGGTGCAGAGCGGAAAGAGGCCCTTCATCATTGCTGGGTCACCTGAAGAGCATGGGAGGAAGAAGAGCAGAGCTAGAGATGGCTATGTGTGCAGTGGTCTCAGCCTCTCTACACCTACTGACCAACACAGGCTGAGAATGGACCAACACTGGAGGACTCCTGTCAGTAAGACAACCATCTTTTAAAACCAATGGGAAATTTCTGCAGGCCAGCAGTTGAAGCCACGGGCCTCCAACAATGTTCTTAGAACATTTATGTTCTATGTGTGTTTGTCCTTATAGGACTCAATCCTGATGGTCACAATCTGGATCTTGCACTGGAGTTAGACGCTTACTTTTATTAAAAGGAAAAGGTACTTGCCTTTCATTTAGCCCACCCAGGTTCAATCACCAGCACCCCATATGGTCAATCTCCCAAGCTCCCCAGAAGTAATTCCTGAGTGCACAGCCAAGAGTAACCCTTCAACACCGCCGGGAATGGAGTAAATAAATATGAAAAAAAATGATTTCTTTTTGAGTTGTTTTTCATACTGACTTTTTTTTTAAACTTTTATTGATTGATCGATTGGTTGTTAGGCCACACCCAGCAGTGCTCAGGGGTCACTTCTGGCTCTGTACTCAGAAATCGCCCCTGGCAGGCCCGGGGACAATTATGGAATGCCGGGAATTGAACTGGGTCCCTCCCAGGTTGCCCTACCACTGTGCTATCTTTCCGGCCCCTCCATACTAACTTTTTCTATATATTCATTTTGTTGTGCAACTTCTGCCATTAGGACTTTTTCATCTTTTTGAATTGACACTGGCCCCCAAAGACAATGACTCCTCACTTCTCACACCCACCTGCATCTAGTAATCACTATTTTAGTATGTCTCTATAACTCAAATTGATATTTTTTTGTTGTTGTTGTTGTTGTTTTTATACTCAGTAATCACTCCTGGCAGTGCCCAGCCAGGAATGAACTCAGGATACTATCCAGGTACTTACTGTATGCTCTCTCTGGCCTCAGAACTGCACCCATTCATCATTGTCATGGATTCAGTGTCCTTTTGTGACTGGCTGCCCCTTCACATGAAGTCATTGTGGTTCACATTAAAAGCAGACAATACTCAGAACTACAGATTCTTTCCAATAACCTGGATATGGAACATTATCAACTCCATTACTTGTCCCATTACTGTAGGACCCATTACTTGTCTCACTACTGGTGGTCTGGAAATTCGACCTCTGTAGATTTCTTAGGGCTGTATTGTTTGGACAAGGCCTAGCCTCCAACCATATGGCTTTAGTAGACTGTCAGGTTGCTTTGCCATTCTTCATTGGATTCCAGATGCCTAGTACCTTTCCATTCTGGGGTTCTGATGTCTAACTAAATGATCCTTGCTTCATATGACTTTCATTTTCCTAAATGCTATCGTTTCATTTTTTTTTTCTGAGACCAAATACCAAGAGGCTACACATATTGTTACGTTATTTTATACCCTGAGCTTTTCTGGGGGTTATATAAGCCATGTAAGGATATACTGGATGGATGTAGGAATCATTGCTTTTTTTTTTTGGGCCACACCCGGCGATGCTCAGGGGTTACTCCTGGCTGTCTGCTCAGAAATAGCTCCTGGCAGGCACGGGGGACCATATGGGACACCAGGATTCGAACCAACCACCTTTGGTCCTGGATCGGCTGCTTGCAAGGCAAACGCCGCTGTACTATCTCTCTGGGCCCGAATCATTGCATTTTTAAATGAAAGATGCTGGTACTCCATTTTAATACTGTTTCCTTTTTTTCCTTGTAGTCTACTACTAGCTACTATGGTAGCTATTATTTTACTAAAAGAGAAACAATGGGTTTTTATCGAATGAAACTTTGAGTACTTTTATTCTACTTTGTGTTTAGCAGGGGCAAGGGGGAAAATGGGGACACTGGTGTAGGAAATGTACACTGGTGAAAGGATGAGTGTTGGACATTGTATAACTGAATGAAAATCATGAACAACTTCATTGCTATCTCACAGTGATTCAATTATTTAACTTAGAAATACGAGTTTGTACTTACATGAAAAAATGTTCTTTTAGGTTGACAAACTTTTTTTCCCTTGGAGCCAGAGTGATATAGAACAGCAGGGAGAGTGCTTGCCATGCAAGCAGCAGGCTTGAATTCAATTTGACAGCCCACATGATTCTCCCTCCCCCACCCCATGCATTGCCAGGAGTAATTCCTAAGTACAGAGCCATGAGTAAACCCCTGAGCATCAACAGGTGAACAGGTGTAGCCTGTCTGAAAACAAAACTTGGGGGATTCTTCGGTGAACCATAAGGTGCTGGGAATTTGAACCAGGGTTGGCCACGTGTGTAAGTGCCCTGCCTCCAATTCTCTCCAGCCTCAAATATATCTTTACTTTATACCCATCAATAAAAAGATTTCATCCATATGCCCAATATATAGCTATTTACAAATAAATTTTGTACATTTGCTACTATTCAATAAATAGGATCAAATATAAAACTAGTTCTAGATTTTTTTTTTCTGATATTTACATGGTAATGCAGCATTTTATGATCCCAATGTGGAGACAGCTTTTAATCTGGTTTAGGGGCCACACCTGCCAGCACTCGGGTTACTCCTGGCTCTACACTCAGGAATCACACCTGGCAGGCTTGGAAGACCATATGGGATGCCGGGGATTGAACCCAGGTCGGCCACACACAAGGTAAAACGCCCTATTCCCTGAGCTATTGTTTCAGACCCTAGAAACAGGTTTTTAACCATAATGTAGTGACACTGAAATAGAATCACAAATACTTTATTACTATGATTTAAATTAAAAACTTCCCTCTTCTAAGTTCCTGAAGTACTTAAAAAATTAAACCCTGGGGAAGGAGAGATAGTACTGGGAGTAAGGCACTTGTCTTGAATATAGCCAACTTGGATCCTTGCCCCAGCACCATATATGGTTCCCCAAGCCACCAAGAGCAATGCCTGAGTGAAGAACCAGAAGTAAGCCCTGGACACTGCTGAGTATGATCCCAAAACTAAAGAATAAATAAAAGTTTATACTTCTAATTTTATTCATTTGGTTCTGGTTAGCATTCTTTTAGTGGTATAAACCCAGAGGCAAGGTGGGAAAGTGAAATCATTGTGTATGCCAAGCAGTTTGAAACTAGTAAAGTCTAAGACTTTATTAGTTTGAGTTTAGCACTGAGTCTAAATTTTAGCATAATATATTTATTAAATTATGTTAAGTGCTGATGAGTTTCTTCTTAATCTCACTGCTCTAAGCACACAGCACACTCTTCTATACACTATAAAACGCAATTTGTGTCTTGAGAGTCCCTGAAGCCAGCCTGCTGTTATTGTCAGTTATATCAGCAACAGCCATGCCATGAGACCAACTGATGAAGGAATTTTCAGTTTACTTTTATGCACTGAAATTATTAAAATGCAAATGGGGATGGGGAGGCATTCGTAGAAATGGACACAGTAAAGAGTGTAGAAAACAAAAAAAATATAGGAACAAGAGAATGTGAAAATAGTCCATTTGTTATTACCTGTAAACTTTACATAATAACCTATAAATCAGGACAAAGGTAACAACCTGCTTGATGCTTGGGTTGAACACGTTCAACCTTGTCTTGAAATTTTTTAGATCTAAGAAATATGCTTTTTGGCTGAAAAACAAAAAGAGGGTGACTTTTGGTAAGATTATTCTATTATAGTTCTTAAACATGAAATAGTCATTGAAGTTAAAACCAGTCCCAATCAGAAATTTTAATTTCAGAAGGTAGAGACTAGGTTGTGATCAAAACAGAAGACAGTGTGGGGCCTGGATACAGACAGTGCTTGGGACCAGACAGGGCTCAATGTTCTGTGCAGGACCTGCAAGAGTGAGTCCCTCAATTCAACGCCTGGCATAGCAGAATAAATTTATTTGGAAGTTTGGCTGATGCCAGGTAATCTTTGTAGCTCATCTTTGAAGCATACATGCTACTCTACTACTTCCAGAATCACTAGGAATTATATGGTATATAAGAATATCTTCTGAGCATGGAAGTCAAAATGCCAAACGAAAGTACAATAGGGCTGAGTCACACAAGCAGGAATGTAAGTGGTGGTTAGAACTCAGGGTGAGAATGTTGCCCTTGAGGATGATACAGCTACATATTCAACCATTGAGTTGTTTGCATGTTTAAGTGATTAAAAAGAAAGCTCCCAAATATCTATTGTTTTTCTCAACATACTAGAAACTGTTTACTCAATCTTGATAGAGTTCTATAAATATACTAAAACTTAATTTAAAAAAGTGTGATATCTGGAGCTTAAGTGATAGTATAAATGATCATAGTATAGCAGGTAAGGTGCTTGCCTCGCACATGGCCAACTCAGGTTCGATCCTCTGCATCCCATATGGTCCTCTGAGCACAGCAAGGAGTGATTCCTGAGTACAGAGCAAGGAGTAATCCCTGACCACCAGAGTGTGGCCCAAAACAAAAGTACGTCAAGGAATGATTCTGAGTACAGAGCGATGAGTAATCCCTGACCACCAGAGTTTGGCCCAAAACAAAAGTACATCTTTCCATTTTAATGAAAAAAAAATCTTTTAAAATTATATATTTAATTATAATTTCAAGGAAAATAGATGTATCAAACACTAAATTTACATACATACATACAGGAAAATAAATTTCAAGCCCCGATATTTTAAATTACCTTCCTTTTTACACAGTACTGATTTAAAATAACAATTGGAAACACAGGTGCACCACTCGTACTTGTTCAACTCACTAATGTATTCATTCTCCATTTCTATCCCTGGTTTCATGCAGGATATCCAGCACAAATCAGGTCCAATTTTAAACAAAAACTTTTGTTTCTGTTTTTGAGCTACAGCCAGTAGTGCTCAGGGCATATTCCTGGCTCTGCTCAGGAGTCACTGTGCTCAGAGTACCATATGGGATGCCGGAGATTTAATCCAGGTCGGCCACAAGCAAAGCAAGGCCCTACCCACTGTGCTATCACTTTGATCCCGAATAAAAACATTTTCTAGGACCTTCACTACCTAGACATGACTGTCCTATGAAGAAGCCGTCCCCACCCGCATGATTCTGAAGAGTATGTTGATGTTATTGCTGCGAATTGCATCACGACAAGCAGCAATCACTTGGTTCTTTGGTTTCCCAACTGTAAAAGAAGAAACAAATCAGTTGATTAAAATTAAATGTATTAAATAGAGGCCAGTTTTAAAGCATAAAAGGTAGGAAAATATGTTGTGTGTGTATATATATATGTAAGTATGTATATATTTTATCTAAGTAAGATAAAATAGTTATATATACATATATATATATATATAACTATTTTATCTTACTTAGAACCTAAAAAAGATTGCCGTAGAAACCAAAAGTCAGTATTTTGGTTTTTGAATGAGATACAGTGATGCTTTGGGCTTACTCTTAGCATCTATGCTCAGGAATCACTCCTGACAAGGCTCAGGAACTATATGGGATACTAGGGATTGAACCTGGGTCGGGCACTGCAAGGTAAGTGCCCTAGCCACTCTATATCTCTCCAACCTAAGTTAGTTTTCTTTAAAAAAAGAAAGGGGGGTGGAGCAATAGTAGTGGATAAGGCACTTGGCTTGCATACAACCAACCCAGCACTGACGGTCTACCAAAACTCTTTTCTAAGAGGTCAAAGCACTAACCTAATAATTGGTTATCAAACGCTAGCTATATTTCTGCTTCCTTTACTATATTCCATTGTAACTTTTCTAAATTATACATTGAACACAACATTCATTTTTCAGCTTCCCCTTCCCTCTTTTTAGTAGGGATATATAAGGATTTTCCTTGGTTATATTCTCTCTAGCTCTTTTTTTTGAAAGATGCAGCAAATCTCTAAGATAAAGAATTTAAAGTCTTCTTTCCAATCTAGATACAAGTCTAGAGACAAGCCAGTGTGACTGGTGCCAGTCTGTTTACTGAGGTATGCTACTATAGTCCCAGAAGGAATTATCTTGTTTGTTTGTTTTTTGTCATTGGGTCACACCCAGCAATGCTATGGGTTACTCTGCACTTAGTAACCACTCCTGGCATGCACAGGGATCATATGGGATACAGACCCAGACTGGCCAAGTGCAAGACAAGTGCCCTATCTACTTTACTATGGCTCCAGCCAGGAGGGTTTCTTGGAGGAACAACCATTCCCATTGGTCCTCATCCCAAAGTAATGAACAATGCTTCAAAAATTTCTTTACCACGCAGACGACCTGCTCTTTGAATTGCTTGATTTACTGCCTTGAGGTTCCCCAACAGTTCAGTATGATTGTTACAGCGAATTTTATATCCATTTAGCAAGTCTTTATTAAGGTCATAGAGTTCCATATAACGGTTCTTCATTGTTCTCCTGTTTGAATCAAGAGAAATTAAACATCATACCTCTGTAGAGCAGACTTAAAAATGTGTACCTTTCTTGGACATATAAACAAGACATCAAATTTTTAGCTATATTGTAATTAAAACTTGGTATCTACTAAGGTTTGCTTTGAAAACACTGATAAAATACTACCCAAATACTCTTTTTTCCAAATAAATGTAAGAAAAGTACCTTTTCTTAGTTCTTGTTTGAATTTAGGAACTAAGAATCAGTGATATTAATTTAAAAAGATAATGTATACCTTTATCCAATGTATCTTAAATTTAATAAAATAAAAAAGGAGGTAACTATTGAAGAATAAAAAGGAAATGTTGGGGCTGGAATTCAACATATCAATTTTGATATCCAGGATATAAAAAGTGTTCACAAAGATTAACCCCCCAAAATGCAAAAACCCATCCAAAAATGGGAGAGGAGGAACCAGAGTACAATGGATAGAACATTTTATTTTTTGCTTTGGATGAAGCCAAACTAGGTTTTTATATATATATATATATATATATATATATATATAGTCCACCAAGTACCACCAGAAGTGATTCTGGAGCGCAGAACCAGGAGTAACCTCTGAACATCACCAGGTGTGGTCCAAACAAACAAAAAACATGGCGAGAGGACACAAAGTTCTCCAAAGAATACAAGCAGGTCATCAAAAGGCACATAAAAAAGGGCTCAGCATCATTTATCATTAGGGATAAACACATCACGACAACAATGAGATCATCTTACACCAGTGAGAAATGGCATATATAAAAGATATTTGGAACAATCAATGCTGAGGGGGATATGGTGAAAAAGAAACTCATCCATTGCTGGTAGGAATATTGTCTGGCTCAATTCCCATGGAAAACAGTATGGAGAATCCTTAATAAACTCAAAATTTAGCTAACAAGAAGTTCACTTTTGAGTATCTCTTCCCAAAAAACTTTAAAAGATTCACTAAAAACGACATATTGGGCCAGAGCAATAGCAAAGCCGTAGGGTATTTGTCTTGCAGGCAACTGACCTGGGATGGACCCGGGTTCGATTCCTGGCATCCCATATGGTCTACCGAGCCTGCCAGGAGTGATTTCTAAGCACAGAGCCAGGAGTAACCCCTGAGCATCACTGCATGTGACCCAAAAGGCAAATAAAAAAAGGACATATGCACACCATTTTTCATTGCTGCACTCAGTACAATAATGCATTCAATTTATAAGAGCAATCATGAGGCTGGAGAGATAGCATGGAGGTAGGGCATTTGTCTTGCATGCAGACGGATGGTGGTTCGAATCCCAGCATTCCATATGGTCCCCCAAGCCTGCAGGAGCGATTTCTGAGCATAGAGTCAGGAGTAACCCCTGAGTGCTGCTGGGTGTGACCCAAAAAATAAAATTAAAAAGCAATCAACCTTAGAAAGTCAACAACAGAAATGAGTTATGAAGATGTGGAAGACTATGCAACTGCAAGGAATTATGAAATCATTCATTTTGCTGACACCTGGTTTGAACTGGAAGATAGCTTGTTGAGTGAAGTAAGCCAGAAGAAAAATGACAAACACAGGATGATCTCACTTATCTGTGGTTTATAGAATAACTGGATGAAGAAATATAATGTAAAGGGGGAATTCCTAGTTCACCTGTGACTCCAAAGTTTACGGAGAAGGGCTGAAGAGCCAAGAAATCAATGTGGGAAGGAATTAAGATGAGAAAGGGAAATAATGAAGGAACAGCAGGGATTGAAGCTTTGGTTATGCTGGTGATGTGGAAGGTTGGTATGGTTATACATCCAAAGCACAGACTCAACAACACTGAAAACGAGATCTAAGCTACAACCATTGACCTTTGTAATATGTCTGTCTAGGAGGCAGGAAGGGATATGGATGGGGGATGATGGAATCTGGGAGCACTGCTGATGGAAAGTGACACTGGTGGTGGGATTGGTATTGAAATGTATGTCTTAAAATCAACTATCAAAAACTAAATCATGGTCCCTTAAGTATTTTCTTGGAAGGAAGGAAGGAAGGAAGGAAGGAAGGAAGGAAGGAAGGAAGGAAGGAAGGAAGGAAGGAAGGAAGGAAGGGAGGGAGGGAGGGAGGGAGGGAGGGAGGGAGGGAGGGAAAGGAAGGGAGGGAGGGAAGGGAAAGGAAGGGAGGAAGGAAGGAAGGAAGGAAGGAAGGAAGGAAGGAAGGAAGGAAGGAAGGAAGGAAGAAAGGAAGGAAGGAAGGAAGAAAACCTAGGGGCTGAAGCACTGTACAGTAGGTAGGGTACGTGCTTAAGAAAGAAGAAAGAAAGAAAGAAAGAAAGAAAGAAAGAAAGAAAGAAAGAAAGAAAGAAAGAAAGAAAGAAAGAAAGAAAGAAAGAAAGAAAGAAAGAAAGAAAGAAAGAAAGAAAGAAGGAAAGGAAAGGAAAGGAAAGGAAAGGAAAGGAAAGGAAAGGAAAGGAAAGGAAAGGAAAGGAAAGGAAAGAAGGAAGGAAGGAAGGAAGGAAGGAAAGAAAGAAAGAAAGAAAGAAAGAAAGAAAGAAAGAAAGAAAGAAAGAAAGAAAGAAAGAAAGAAAGAAAGAAAGAAAGAAAGAAAGAAAGAAAGAGGGAGGGAGGGAGGGAGGGAGGGAGAAAAAAGGAAGAGAAAGAAAGCAAGAAAGAAAGAAGGGAGAGAAAAAAAGAGAAAGCAAGCAAGAAAGAAAGAAGGGAGGGAGGGAGGGAGAGAAAAAGAAAGAAAAAGCAAGCAAGAAAGCAAGCAAGAAAGAAAAAGAAAGAAAGAAAGAAAGAAAGAAAGAAAGAAAGAAAGAAAGAAAGAAAGAAAGAAAGAAAGAAAGAAAGAAAGAAAGAAAGAAAGAAAGAAAGAAAGAAAGAAAGAAAGAAAGAAAGAAAGAAGAAGGAAGGAAGAAAGGGAGGGAAGGGAGGGAGGAAGGGAGGGAGGGAGGGAGGGAGGAAGGAAGGAAGGAAGGAAGGAAGGAAGGAAGGAAGGAAGGAAGGAAGGAAGGAAGGAAGGAGGGAGGGAGGAAGGAAGGAAGAAGGAGGGAGGGAGGGAGGAAGGAAGGAGGGAGGGAGGAAGGAAGGAAGGAAGGAAGGAAGGAAGGAAGGAAGGAAGGAAGGAAGGAAGGAAGGAAGGAAGGAAGGAAGGAAGGAAGGAAGGAAGCCTAGGCGCTGAAGCATTTGTACAGTAGGTAGGGTACATGCTTTACATGTGGCCAACCTGGATCAGTCCCTACCACCCCATATGGAACTCTGAACCCCACCAAGAGTAATTCCTGAGTTCAGAGCCAAAATTAAGCCCTGTGCACCACTGGGTGTGGCTGCCAAAAATTTACCACCAAAATAAAAATATGCATTGGAAGTGAAAGGAGAAAAATAATATCCAAAAATAAAATAGTCTTCAAAATAATTTTTAAATCCTTAAATATTGCTCATACTGAAAAAAATAAAAATTGGAACTACTGGGGGCAGGAGAGATAGTTTGGAGGTAAGGCATTTGCCTTGCATACAGAAGGTTGGTGGTTCGAATACTGGCACCCCATATGGTCCCCGAGCCTGTCAGGAGCGATTTCTGAGAGTAGAACCAGGAGTAATCCCTAAGCGCTGCCAGATGTGACCTCCCAAAAATAAAATTGGAACTACAATGAGATAGCTTCTTACCCAGTAAACTAATAATCTTCCAAGGGCTTGCTCATATACTTCATTGACAAGGTTGGCAAGAAACAGGTACTCTCATTACTGGCTGGGATGAAAATTATCACCATTGCAATGAACATTAGCAAAAAGAACATCTTGCAAAATTATCTATGCATTTACTTTTTTTAATATGAACGCTTCATGAATTTGCATGTCATCCTTGCTCAGGGGCCATGCTAATCTCTGTATCGTTCCAATTTTAGTATATGTGCTGCCGAAGCGAGCACCCTCTCTGCCTTTATGTTACTCAAAACTGCTTTTATCATTTACCCTAAAGAGCTTATTTTAAGAATTATCCCCAAGATTTTTACAAATACATGAAAATATTTACAAAACTATACATTATAGCATCTATAGAACAGAAAGAAAACAATACAAAGGTTGGGGTGGCAGAATCAACATAATTATGTTTATATTGATTAAGCCAAAATTTGAAGGTGAGAACAAAGGGAAACAGATTTAAAATCTGACTAAGTTTCCTTATTTAAAAAAATAAATAATAAAAATAAAGCCCGGGCCAAAGAGATAGCACAGCAGTAGAGTGTTTGCCTTGCAAGCGGCCGACCCAGGACCAAGGATGGTTTGCATCCTGGCATCCCATATGGTCCCCCGTGCCTGCCAGGAGCAATTTCTGAGCAGAGCCAGGAGTAACCCCTGAGCACTGTCAGGCGTGGGCCACCTCCCAAAAAATAAAAATAAAAAAATAAAAATAAAAACAACACTGTATTCATAAATTTAATACAGAAATAGTGTGAAGTCATGATTCAATTTCTTTTTTTTTTTTTTTTTTTGTGGTTTTTGGGTCACACCCGGCAGTGCTCAGGGGTTATTCCTGGCTCCAGGCTCAGAAATTGCTCCTGGCAGGCACAGGGGACCATATGGGACGCCGGGATTCGAACCAATGACCTCCTGCATGAAAGGCAAACGCCTTACCTCCATGCTATCTCTCCGGCCCCATGATTCAATTTCTCATTATAAAAACAGAAACATGTTCATCTATCCATTTCAAAGGTCTAGAAACCATGACCAATTTAGTAGCAATGAGCATCACTAAAAGACTATGGTCTTTCTTTCTTTTTTTCTTTTTTTTTTTGTTTTTGTTTAGGATTCACACCAGGAGACTCCCTGGGGTTCTTCCTCATTCTTCAGCCAGAAGTCAGGTTCAGGGACCATGTGGGAGGTCGGGATTCGAACCTCGGTTTGTCCGGGGTTAGCTGCATTCAAGGCAGTCACCGTATCCGTTACACTACTCACTCTTAGACTATGGTCTTTAACTGCTATTTCCCACCACAAGAACCAGGACTCAACAAAGTGCTAAGCTCATATTTAATTAAATTGTTTGTTTTGGGGACTACATCTAACAATGCTCAGGGACTCCTCCTGGTTCTGCACTCAGAAATGATGTATAGTGGTGCTTAGGGACCATATGGGATGCTGGGAAGGTCACAAGGAAGGTAAGTGCCCTACCAACAGTACTATTCCTCTAGTCCCTGAGCTCAGAATATGTACCAGGGAGTTGAGTCAGAAGACAAGGAACTAATAAAACATGAATGGACTGTGTCCAAAAAACTGAAGCCAACCTGCAATTGGGATGTGGAGACAGTGCAGTTCATAAAGGACCTGCCTTGTACTTGTATGGTTACAAATTTGATCCCCAAGCACTATCTGAGTGCCATGTTACTGCTGAGATAAACTGAATCTAAACAAGAAGCTAGCAACATGCATGTGTGTTTTTAACATTTTTTATACTGAAATGTTAATTCATGTTCAAAAGCAGGATATTACCAACATCCCAGATGTCTCACGACATGTTCTTTCTGAATAGCCCTCTTCCCCAGGAGAAATAGCTACATGATAAACTCTTTCCTCTATATTTATCATCTTTAAAATGATGTCATTTCATTTTCTGTTTCCAAATTACATGAATCGAAGTATTTTGTACTTATGGAGATTTTTGTTTTGATCTCCATTATGTTTCTAAGATTTGCCCATGCTGTTTTTATCATTCTCACTGTTATGTGTGACTCTCATGATATGAATATATCATAATTAATCCATTATAAGGTCAAAGCTAGTTTGGAGAGATTTCATATTGTGATTTTAAGAACAATGGCCTTGTCAGAGTTCTTATACAGATATTTGGGCTTATATATGCATGTATTACTGGCTATAAATAAGGAGTAAGATTGGGGGGGGCATTAAGTTTCCAACTTTACTGAAAACTGTCAATTACTTTCCAAAGTCACTAAACCAATCTACACTTCAACTAGTATGCTTCAGAGTTACAATTCCTCACTGCTGATTTTTGTCTTTATTTGGGGTGGGGTGGGGCCACATCCAGCAGTGCTCAGGCCTTACTTCTGACTCTGAACTGAGGGAACACCTGAGGTTGTGGGAATTAAACCCAAGTCAGTCAAATATAAGGAAAGTAACTCACCCTTTGTACTATCTCTCTAGTCCCCACTGCAGATATTTTTAATTTTGTAACAGTCCTAGTAATGATAGCTACTCACATGTCCCTCATCAGACGAGCATCCTCAGCTCGAACCAGCAAACTTCGGATCAGGTTAGAATTATCAGCCATATCAGCACTAAGCTTTTGATGCACTGAATGATATTCATCAACCTAGAGACCAGGAGCACTTGGGAATTAAAAGACCTCATAAAGTTCGTGAAAACTATACAGATAAAAAAGAGGCTAATATCAGGACTGAGAATACTTTCTTTCCCCTTGTCACTTGTGCCATCTTAAACATCTCTTATGATTTCATCTCCTCTATAAAACGTTAAGTCTATTCTACCTCCCATACTCAGGGAGACATTGGATCCTTTCCATGTTTCAGCATCAGGAGCCCTAACAATACATAGTCACATTTTAGAGATTTGGGAGTTGAAATTTAGCATTTGAGGATGGTCATGTCACCTTCCTCTTTTTACTCTTATCTTTTGATGTCAGGTTGTAGTGAAGTATAAAATCAAAAAGCAAAATAAAGGACTAGAAGTGGAAAATGCTAAACAAAAAGGCAGAGGGTCAAAAGATAACCCCCCGTTTTTTATAAAAGGAACTCTTTTGAGGTTGGGGTATGGAGTTGTCACTCCCAGCAGTGCTTAGGAATGCAATTTTAGGCTTGGACCTCCCACATTAAAAGCACTCACACTAGCCATTTGAACATTTTCCCTGACCCCCAGATAGCAGAAATTCCTTCACAAGTGTACTCTTCAATCCTAGCTCAATATTTAAAAATTTATTTCAAGAAATATTAAAACCAATTAAACACATAAATTTATATTATCAATACAAAATGTTTCAGGTTGTATTAGATAACCATGCTCTCACAAATGCATACACAGGGTTCTCTTACCTTTATTAGTACTTTTTTTAATTCCTCGAAGTAGGCAGGGAAATCTGCTTCTACCTGAAGTTCTTCAATTGCAAAGAATGATGCTAATGATTGGATTATATCACCAGCCAAATCAATATCATCTGTATTTATAGTGACCTATCCAGAAAAAAAATAGTTTTTGCATCCTCAGATACTTATTGAAGGCAAACTTAGGTGAAATAGTACTGACATAGGTGACACAGTTATATATATGTTTAATATACATAAGTTTCACTATATACATGGTGACAAGTATATATAGCCTTCAAAAAATTTAAAACTACATTCTTATTTCTAGCAGTAGACTATAAGATAAAACGTTTCACATTAAACAACAAAAATCATCCCCAAACTGAGAAGGTTTTCTTCAAGATTACCAATGCTTCCCAACTTAGAAAAGCAGTAAAGGGAACGAGGAGGCAGAGACCTACAGTTCTAGAACATACTCTAAGAGACTCGGTTGAAACACATGGATTTACCCACCCTCAATTTGTGCTGAACAGTGGATGTTACATAAGTAATATATGTCCAATAAAATTACCTCTCCATTAAGTTTTATTTTTATAAATAGCTGACCACCATTCCTTAAAGATGAGAAGCACACTTTAAAAGGAGCATTCTGGATAGTAGTGTCATCCGGCAGTAGAAAGTTCTGGTTCAGCCAGAGAGCAACCTTCAAAATAAAAGGGATGATAATGAACTTCATGTTTATTCTCTTTTCTTTTTGCTTTCTTTTTTGAAGGGGGGGGCACAACTGTCAGTGCTTAGGGATTACTCCTGGCAATGCTTAGGGAACCATATGGAACGCAAGGCATGTGCTCTACCCACTGTGCTATCACTCTGACCCCTGAACTTCCATGTTTTTTGTTTTGTTTTTGGGTCACACCCAGCAGTGCTCAGGGGTTACTCCTGGCTCTGCACTCAGAAGTTGTTCCTGGCAGGCTTGGGTTCACAGGGATGCTGGGATTTGAACCGGGTCCATCCTGTGTTGGCAGCATGCAAAGTAAACGCCCTACCACCGTGTTATCTCTCTGGCCCCTGAACTTCCGTGTTTAAAGTAATCATTTTTGAATATTTGGTGGCTATCTTTTGTGATTGGAATACATATAACTGAGCTTGGGGATCATGCAGCATTGAGGGATGGATCCCATGGTTTCTCACATGCAAAGCAAGTGCAATATCACTGAGACATATATCTAACTCTGAAATAGTCTTTTGGGGGAGGTTATGGGTTTGGGCCCACACCCAGTGGTGCTCAGAGGCCACTTCTGGCTCTGTGCTTGGGTCATTCCTGGCGCAATGCAGATGGACTTGCAGATGGACAAGGCAATGACCTATACTCTGGTACTATCTTTCTGGTTCTTTTTAGTTTTACTGCTTCGTAAGCAGGATTTATGCTTCACTACCCAGTATAAACCATTAATCATATTCCCTTTTCCCAACTCACATACGTTCTTTTTTTGGGGGGGAGAGGCACACCCGGTGACACTCAGGTTACTCCTGGCTACGAACTCAGAAATTGCTCCTGGCTTAGGGGACCATATGGGATGCTGGGATCAAACCGAGGTCCGTCCTGGGTCAGCCGCATGCAAGGAAAATGCGCTATCACTCCGGCCCCTTACATACGTTCTTAAATGACAATGAAAGTATGTCCATAACATGCAGACTTGACAGCATTTTCTACGTAGGTGTGAAGCTGATTCTAAGTTTGCCTGAAGCTCTCCTGTTACTGTGATATGTGCTACTGTCCTACCTAAACTGTTCCTCATTCATGACTCCTTTATACCAAGAAATTTTGTGACCCTGGTTATACAAAATTGTTATACAAATCAAACATTTACTGTTAATATAGTTTTATTTCAAAGGAAATTTCTTACCATCCCCACATTCAGTAATGCAGCCCTATATGGTAGGTTCTCAACCCACAATTTAAGGAGCAAGGTTCCTAGGAAAACTGTCGGCAGGAAAAGAATACTAGTGAAGGAAAGGGTGTTGGAATGCTGTATGACCTAAATTCAACTTCTTACTTCTGTATCTCACAGTGAAATAATTTAAAAAAATGAATAAAGCAATCAAACACAATATACCTGGTTACAAATTCAATGAAAGTGGAATTGAAAAAAAAAAAAAACTAGGGGGCCCAGAGAGATAGCACAGCGGCGTTTGCCTTGCAAGCAGCCGATCCATATGGTCCCCCGTGCCTGCCAGGAGCTATTTCTGAGCAGACAGCCAGGAGTAACCCCTGAGCACCAACGGGTGTGGCCCAAAAACAAAAAAAAAAGAAAAAAGGAAAAAAAAAAACTAGGTCCTAGATGATATAATCTGTTAAGAACTATTCCATTGCAGTCTCTTAAAAAAAAACAAACACTTATATAAAGAACATATGTAAGGCTGAAGCGAGATAGCATAGCAGGTAGGACATGTATACAGATAACCCAGATTAGATCCCAAGCTTTTCATCTGGTTCCCCAAGCATGCCCAGAGTGATTCCTGAGTGCAGAGCCAGAAGTAAACCGATAGTACCAGCAGGTGTGACCCCCAAAAAAGTACACACAGCACAAACACAAAGATGGTCACACAAGTAGCTTTTGATATTATTAATACTTCATAGTACTTTGTAATACCTGTTCCACATATGAATAGTTAAGACCATTTGAAAGGGTCCACTTAATGGAGTTTATGGTTGTAGTAGCTCAGAAAGATCTGAAACTCACGATTTAAACCTCACATAAAGCTGGAGAGATATCACCATGCAGAAAAGAGGCCTGGGATTTATCCCCAGCAAAGTATGGCCCCACAAGAGCAGTCAGAAGTGATCCATAAACACCGAGTCAGAAATATCTCCTCAGCACCAGGGTCTGACCCCCAAAAAGAACAAGCCTTAAGGTTAATATCCACCAGTACTATTTTCAGGGGTGTCTTAAAATGTAATATGTAATTCCTTCTTCTCTTGTAGAAAGGAAATTGGAGATGACTTCTCCAAAATCACTAAGTATTTAATGAGTTAAGGAATCCTTAAGTATTCCCAATGCAAATATAGGTGAAAGACTTTCTTTCACCTATATTTAATAATTATCAGGTGTTTGTTCCCTCCCAAAACAGAGTTTTAGTAGTATTTCATTACAGGGTATAAGCAAATCTCAAGCTGTACAACTTTCATATCACAATTACTATGCCAACTAACACAATCATGTGGTTTCCCCCTTCCCTTCTTTCTTTTTTTTGGGGGGATTCACTCCCAATTAGCCAGAAGGCCCAAGGGCCACACCTGCAATAATCAATCAACTAGGCCACTCAGGCCCTGCAAGTGTCAAGGACCACCCAGTGATGATAAGGGGCCTGCATGGTTATCCCTGGTGGTGTTCAGGGTATTATGTAATGCTGAAGATCGAAGGAAAGTCAGCATGAACAACTTCACATGAAGCCCCTAAACCCTTTGCTATCACCTGGGCCTCATAAATTCCCCCTTTGTTAAAAAAATAAAAAGTCCAAAAGATTAATGTAATGTAATGTAATGTAATGAAATGTAAATGCACTCCAAGGGAAGAACTACTCACCCTCTGTGCCCGTTCTGCAATGACAAAGTTGACATAACTGGGCAGCTCAGTGGCAGAGTCTGGGTTGTTTAATGCATACATAGAGAATCGGGGAAGCTGTCTTGTCAATTCAAATACATGAAACTGGGTGCTATGGAGAATCAATGGAACAGAAATGTTTTGTGTAGAACGTTATTTCAAAATGCAAAGTCCAAAAAATAAACGTCAAGGCACCACTATATCATGAAGTTGATCTTTAAGGGTTCCACTGAAGAAATAAAACTTAAGGAGTTTAAGTACGCCAGTAAAAGAGATTTAGAATTAATACAATCAGGGGTTGGAGCGATAAAATGAGCATCGTTGGGCATGGCTCAAAACCAAAAACTAAAACAAAACAGAAAAGTAACACAACAGTTATGTTCAGGGTTCTTGGCGATCACTCTTGGTGGCCGGGCTCAGGGGACCATATGTGGTGCCAAGAATCAAACCTAGGGCCTGGAGAGATAGCACAGTGACGTTTGCCTTGCAAGCAGCCGATCCAGGACCAAAGGTGGTTGGTTCGAATCCCGGTGTCCCATATGGTTCCCAGTGCCTGCCAGGAGCTATTTCTGAGCAGACGGCCAGAGGTAACCCCTGAGCACCGCCGGGTGTGGTTCCCCCCCCCCAAAAAAAAAAGAATCAAACCTAGGTCAGCTGAAAGCAAGGCAGTACCTGCAGTACTACCTCTCTGGCCCATTAAAGTATATTGACAAAGTCACGCATTAGGAGTCTAAAATATAACCCAAAAAAATGTAAAAAAAAATGTTGCATCACTCCTAGCAGACTCAGAGGACCATATGGGATACCGAGAATCAAACCCAGGTTGGCAGCATGCAAGGCAAATACCTTACCCATTGTGCTATCTCTCCGGCCCCAAGTAATCTCATTCTGATAGTCTTAGTGAGCAAAAGCAGAAGCTAAAAAGCCTCCAATTAAGGAGTTTTTAATGGCCTAGTGTTTTTTTAGGAGGAGGGGTTGCACACCTGGCAACGCTCAGGGATCACTGCTGACAGTGCTCAGGGAGTCATCTGGGGTAGGCCATGTGCAAGCCAAGTGCCTCACTCCTTATACTATCACTCTGGTTCAAGTGTTATTTTTAATCATCTAGCTAAGAACAAAAAATAACCATCTTCTTACATCTTAAACTTACATGTCCTTTTTTTCCCCAAAAGGTTTCAAATTAGAGAAGAGAAAAACGCTACAGAAACCCTGTGTGGATGGATAGAATCATTAATTGGTTTCTCTGACACAACAAAATTATGGCAAGATAGAACATCTATACACCTTGCCATTCTCTAAGGGTTATCTAGAAATAAATGCAATTGTGCACAAGATTCACCTGCTCCTGTAGCCCACATAGACTTTTAAGTGTAGATCCACGGGAACATCTTTGGGTGGAGTGACTGGGATACGGATAGAGTTGGAAAGATTGTGAACGCTGGGATGTACCACATGACTTTCACCTAGGAAAATTCCTTCTGCAAAAATCAATACTGCTCGGATGATAGTGTCTGTAGAGGAGAGAAAGCAGCATTTGAAGAACCATTCTAGAGGTCGAAGAAGCACAGCAGTAGGGCATTTGCCTTGAATGCAGCCAACCCAGGAGGGACTCAGTTTGATTCCTGGCATCCCATATGATTCCCCAGCCTGCCAAAAGCAATTTCTGAGTGCTGAGCCAGGAGTAACCCTTGAGCACCACTGGGTGTGGCCCAAAATCATGCAATCAATCAAATAAAAATAAAAGTTAAAAAAAATAAAGAACCACTCTAAGATGGCACAGGTACTATAAAATACCTGCAATAAGCAGCTTCTTACCATTGGAAGTGGAAACACACAGCTCTACATGAGCTGCCTGAGTCTCGCTCCCCAGGTTAACTGAGAGGGCAGTATGGAGCCTGGTATTAGCCGGGATTATGCCCCCATGCTCATCAGCCTCATTCAGTGGACTGTTCAAGTCAACCTGCAAAATACCACACTGACTTCTGGATTGTTCAACAAGACAGTGATCAACCTTAAATCATAAGGCTACCAGGCCTCAAAACAAACTCTCCATCATCTTAGCTTTATTAATATGATTCTTGAATTCACAGAACTTGTCCCATTAGTGTCCCAGTATTTCCATGGCCTATTCTCCCCCCTCAAAAAAAAATACCCTGGATCCTTTCTGTGATTCTAGTTCACTGTGTTCATCACTGGACCCCTTCCCTTTTTTACTTTTTTTTAATATTGTTCTTCTAAAATCACAAAAGCAATTCTTTCAGAGAAATAAGGTCCTACTTCTCAGTTACATAACACATGCATGCAGTTATCATAGTCATCAGTTTCTGCCTTAGACAGTGCAGCTACCCCTTTCTATCAGTCCCATGAATACGTGCGTCATTCTTTTTTGTTATTTAGATTTATCAGCATAGTCTCTACATAAGCACTGAAATTTGCTTCCACTGCTCATTGCTACAGAGCCTTTGAATATTTGTGAAAATATTCCTATATAGAGTTGTTGGAAGTAGAATTTTTCCATCAGAGGATACATCCAGTCCTAGGAAAAATGCTAACATAACCACACTTCCACCTGCAGGAAGGAAGGACTGCAGGTGGCAACAGTCACCCTTCTTATGCCTGCTGTTCCTCCTGGCCATGCTAGCTTCTCACATTCCCATTTTCGCTTTGCATTAGGACCTACCTTGGCATTTTCCTCATAGTTACGAAGTTCTAGCAATAGATTCTGTTTCTTCTGACTCAGGTCTCGGATCAGATCCTGGTCTGCACTGGCATCCATAAGGTTCCCTCCTATTTCAGTATTTCCTGGCAAGTAACCACGAACTGAAGGAAAACATATTCATCAGACAAAAAAACAAACAAACAGGGGCCGGTGAGGTGGCGCTAGAGGTAAGGTGTCATGCCTTGCAAGCGCTAGCCAAGGAAGGACCTCAGTTCGATCCCCGGGCATCCCATTTGGTCCCCCCAAGCCAGGGGCAATTTCTGAGCGCTTAGCCAGGAGTAATCCCTGAGCATCAAACGAGTGTGGCCCGAAAAACCAAAAAAAAAAAAAAACCCTACAAAAGACAACTGAGTCCAGTGCTAAGTTATTAACTGTCTGCCCTTAAAAATCTCCAAAACCGGGGCCGGAGAGATAGCATGGAGGTAAGGCGTTTGCCTTTCAAGCAGAAGGTCATTGGTTCAAATCCCGGCGTCCCATATGGTCCCCCGAGCCTGCCAGGAGTGATTTCTGAGTGTGGAGCCAAGAGTAACCCCTGAGCACTGCCGGGTGTGGCCCAAAAACAAAAACAAAAACAAAACAAAATCTCCAAAACCAGGACCGGAGAGATAGCATGGCAGTAGGGCATTTGCCTTGCATGCAGGAGGACAGTGGTTCGAATTCTGGCATCCTATATGGTTCCCCGAGTCTGCCAGGAGCAATTTCTGATCATAGAGCCAGGAGTCAGCCGGGTGTGATCCCCTCCCCCCCCAAAAAAAATCTCCAAAACCTAAGTTTGTATCTCTCAACCTTGGATGAATTTATTTGGGTGAGACTATCCACATACTTTATTGTGGTATTTCTTAGTATTCTGACCCAATCATACTAAAAATATGACTTTTCAAAGATTTCCTCATCCTGATTTACTTTCTCCATCCACCGAGCAGCAGATGAGCTGTGTGTGGCCATCCATTCGGTAATCTCCCTCTACCACGCCAGCAATTGCAGATGAAAAATTATCTTTGAAGATGACCTCTCCAGTCCGGTCACTTCGAGCATCAACCTAAAAAAAAAAAAAGCAGAAAAGCAAATTTAAAAAAGAAATAAATTTGAAAAACTGCTTATGCCAGTTTTTTAAAAAGAGGACACAAAATGTAAAGGCAAAGTTCATCTCAAAGGTCATTTAAACTAGCAATTTCAATATTATTACACAGTATAATTCTTCTTCTGTATTCAGGGATCACTCCTGGCAGTGTTCCAGTAACCATATGGATTACCAGGGATTGAACCTGGGTAGGCTGTGTGCCGGGCAAGAGCCCAATTTACTGTACAATCTCCTGACCCCTTGTGAACTTTCTAAGTAAATTCCTTTCAATAAAAATATTTTCCTTCAAAATAACTTTTATTCCAAGCAAGAATATATGATTAACAGGAAGGTATTAGACCATTTGGTGAAGCAATCATTCTAATGACAATGCACTACTACTATTATACAAATATCCTGCTAGGTAAGACTTTGCAATAAAAAAAAAAAGAAAAACTTTTCTTTTCTGGCACAGACACAGAAATAGCCCCTAAGCATGGATAAATCTGACACAAACAACCTCCACCTCAAAAAAAAAAAAAAGTAACTAAATTCATAGTCTAGTACCATTTATTGTTGTTTTTTTCTGGAGTCTATCACATTCAAGTATCAATGCTATTATTTACAGCATCACTGTAGGCCTAAAAATCATCAACACTAAATCCTATGAAAAAATGAATTGCCTATACTTATCAAAGTTTGATTTTTCAGTAATTTTTATTGTGACCAAAGTGAATTATGATCTTTCACAGTAATATTTTAGGTACATAATTACCAAAGTTTTATTCCATTAACATAACCCTCAACTGGGATTAAACTGAATGTTCTCTTTATTGACAGAATGGCACTGTATTTTCACAATATTTAGCCAACAAGAGGGTTTACTTGCTATCCAAAAAGCAGGGCAACAAATAATTATAGCTACTCTTTAACATTAGCCAACACAGATGCCCTGCTCTAGAGGGAGGGATGGCCCTCAGCAGGCCTACACGAACCTAATGCAAGCACACAGGTTATACTGCAGCACCTACATGCACCAGTTGGGTCAGTATATTTTCCCTTTCTATGTTATCTCTAAAAGTAGGCATCAGTCTTATCTTTTCTATGCTTTAGAACAAATTAAAGAACAAATTTCTCTCATTGTTGACTTTATGCAGTTACAAGTTTCTTAGTAACTACAGTTCTTAAACTTTTTTTTTTTTTTTTTTTTTTTTGGTTTTTGGGTCACACCCGGCATTGCTCAGGGGTTACTCCTGGCTGTCTACTCAGAAATAGCTCCTGGCAGGCACAGGGGACCATATGGGACACCAGAATTCGAACCAACCACCTTAGGTACTGGATCGGCTGATTGTAAGGCAAACACTGAAGTGCTATCTCTCCGGGGCCTCTCTTAAACTTTTTAACACCTATGCCAGAGACAGTATCAAACATTAAGAGGTTTTGAGACATGGGGATGGAAAGATAGCACAGTGGTAGGGTGTTTGCCATGCATGTGGCTGACCCAGGACAGACCTCGGTTTGATCCCCAGTGTCCCATATGGTCCCCGAAGCCTGCCAGGAGCGATTTCTGAGTGCATAGCCAGGAGTAAATCCTGAGCATCACCCGGTGTGGCCCAACTCCAAACTTAAACGTTTTTGAGACAGTAGAAGAAGCATTAAGAGTTTTTTGTTGGGGCCGTCGAGGTGGCGCTACAGGTAAGGTGTCTGCCTTGCAAGCGCTAGCCAAGAAAGGAGCCAAGGAAGGACCGTGGTTCGATCCCCCGGCATCCCATATGGTCCCCCCAAGCCAGGGGCAATTTCTGAGCGCTTAGCCAGGAGTAACCCCTGAGCATCAAACGGGTGTGGCCCGGGGGAAAAAAAAAAAAAAAGTTTTTTGTTTTGCTTTGTTTTAGAGCAATATCTGGTGGTGCTCAGGATTTATTCTTGGCTCTGTGCTCCTGATGGGTTTAGGGATCATATGAGGTGCCAGGGATCAAACCCAGGTCAGCCTCATGCAAGGCAAGCACCCTACCAGCTATACTATTTCTATGGCCCTTGTTTTTATTGTTTTGCTTGTTTTAAGAAGCTACATTTTAAATTAATTTCAAGCAGCCTTTCAATGTATTTGGTTTTGGGTCACACCGGGACTCTACTATTCCTGGTTCTGTGCTCAAGAATGACTTCTATACTATTGGTGGGTCATATATGGTGGTAGGGATTGATTTTGGGTCTGCCACATGCAGGGCAAGTAAGGCAAGTGTCTTAGCCCCTGTACTTTATTTTTGGCTCAAAAGATTTTTGGAATCTGTTCTTCACAAAAACAACACCAAAAGATTACAAGGCACTGGTCAAAAGTAAAGAAAACTAAAAAGAAAACAAATAGGAATCAGTTCATCTTCTTCAGGCAATCTAACATTGACAGGCATGATAACTAGAAAAAAATAATCTCCATGGAGACAGTTTCTAAGACAATTATGACTTGCTAAAAAAAAGAGAGAGAGAACACTTTAACTTAAATTTAAATATATATATATACAAAATTTTATTTTGAAGTTAAAACTGGATAACCTAATCATTCCCATAATTCTAATTTTTAGCCTATTTTTGAAGATTAGAATAAAGTGAGATACACCACTCATTATTAGCATCTTTAAATACCTCCCTTTTTTTGTTTTACAGTGTCTTGAATTGAACCCAACACTTCACACATGTAAAATACGTTCTTGTTCTACCACTGAGGCAGACATAACTTAGCCCTAAATTTCCATTTGTAATAGCCTCTGACTAAGCTCAATCTAATTTAATGGATTTTCATTCCTTCAAGAAAGTGATTTAGTAAAGAATATTTAGTAAAGAATATTTCTGAAAACTCCCTCTTAATTTGGATTTATAAGACCAAGACACTCATGTTGTAGTGTTAACTAGAAAGATATGGAAAAATTAAGAAGTTTGAAATCATAGCAAAGGAATGAGGAATTTATATTATCATGTTACTATTCTAAATCATAATTTATATTATCATGTTATTATTCTAAATCATATCATGTTATTATTCTAAATCATATCATCAATATATCTCAGGCATTAACTTAATTATACATGAAATTTGCACTTTCAACTCACCTTCCCATTGGACCAACCAGTTATAAGTTCACATACACCATCAGAATTAAGGTCAAAAGCATGAATGCTCATGGCATGATTTTTGGACTGAAAAAGAATTCCAACAATTAATATAAAAATATCCAGTAAGTATGAGACCCCTGAATACCAGAGAATGACTCATACTAACTTTAATTCTCCAATACCGGGCTGCTTTGTCATAAACTCCAACTGTGCCATTGGAAAGGGAATAACCAAATCGACTGCCATACATGGGACAAAGAGAAGTGATTATCTGCAAAAATAAACATAAGTACCAAAAACACATCTTCTCATGAATGTTCAACTGCACATCTCAAAATCTACACCTGAAATAATTCAATAAGATTGAAATCCATTTCTAACCCATTTATAAGGAATGCATGCCAGAGGCAGGGAGGAGGAGGGGAAGGAGGAGGAGAAAAAAAAGGAAGAGAATTGGAAGAGGAAGAGGAGGAGGAGGAGGAGGAAGAAGAATGCATACTAGAGACAGACAAAGAAGGATAGAGGGAGGCAGAGGGAAGAGTTGGAGGGAAGGGCATAAGGGAAACTGTAGACATTGGTGGCAGAAAATATGCACTGGTAATAGAATGAGTGCTGGAAACTGTATGACTGAAACTCAGTCATGAACAACTTCGTAACTGTATTTTACAGTGATTCAACTAAAGAATGCACTGAAAAAAAATCCAGGCAGAGGGATGATAGCACAGCAGATAGGGCTACCCTTGCATGTGACCAGCCCATATAGGCCCCCTGCCAGTAATAACCACTGAGCACCACCAGGTGTGGCCCCAAAACCTATATAAATAAAAATAAAGCCAAAACTTTTTGGGGTTTTTTTTGGGGGGCACACCCAGTGGCTCTCAGGGGTTACTCATGACTCTGCTCAGAAATTGCTCCTGGAAGACTCAGGGGACCATATGGGATGCTGGGGATTGAAACTGGGTCCGTTCCAGGTCTGCCATGTCCAAGGCAAAGGCTCTATGGCTGTGCTAATCTCTCCGGTACCCAAAACAATTTTTTAATAAAATGTAAAAATAAAAACGTTGGTGATTATTTCACTTTCTTAATTTATAGCATTCTATCATCTAAAGCTTTAAAAGACTGACATAGCACAAATGAGTATCTTTTGTGTACATTTTTCTTTTTATGACATGATTTGCCTGCTAGAGATGAAAGATATATTTTAGAAGAAAGATAATTCTCTGAAAAGTAAAACCCAACTAATAGGTTAGCGTAAGTAAAGAACAATATGCAGAATACATATATTACAAAGAATACCTAGAGGGCTGTCTGGCAATTTAATATCTAAAAGGACAAAATTTTAGGTATTGAACAAAAATTGTTCTTTAAAGTTGGAAACCAAAACTGAAGATTATCTATGATCCTACAGATCTACTTTCTAATTCTGAGTCTAATACAAGAGATATTAAGAAACAAACTGGATGAAGCCGAGAATTATATAATCCTTGACACCACATCTTTTCTACAAAACCACCCACTTCATTTAACTCTGAATACTAAGTACTGTGTAGGATTTAGAATTATTTAGCTCAAGACATTCTTTTTAGCAATACTTAGTACAGTTCAACTGCCAGATGAATTATACTCTTGGTGATCTGGGAACAGATGTTTGAGCTAGAACTGAAATCAAATTGAAAAGACAGGAAAATGGCCCTGAAAAGAAAAAAATCCTTAAACTTTTTTTTTTTGTTTTTTGTTTTTTGGGTCACACCTGGCAACACTCAGGGGTTACTCCTGGCAGGCACAGGGGACCATATGAGAATCCAGAATTAGAACTGCTATCCAACCTGGATCAGCTGTGTGCAAGGCAAACACTCTACTACTGTGCTATCTCTCCGGCCTCTAAAGTAACATTTTTATAAACTTAGTCACAGAGTTCCTAGGTCCCTTAGTCCTTCCTGGATCAACTGAGCCTTTTGAAATCTAATTCAAACGAAGGGCCCTTCTTTCATATTCGCAAACTAGAACCCTTTATATTCAACTGCTGTCTTCAGACTGCTGCATACATATCACCCCCTCTTTTTTCTAATGGTATATAATTATAAAAACTGTGATAAAGAAAAAAAAATCAAGAGTGCTAAGTAAACTTGTGACTCTTGCTATAGAACAAAAGTAAGTTAACTTCAAGTACTGCTGAGGTTTTGCATATTAAAAGTCAAGTTTTGTGTTTATGTCTTCTTCTGCATTAGGGGAACAAAGAGAGTGGCTATTCCTATACCTCCTTTGTAGATTAGGAGCAAGGGCAATAGTGAATTTGGAAGCCAGTGCCCTTAAGCTTTTCTGATATGGTTTTCCCACACTACCTGACTCAATTTGGCAAAATCAATTATTCTGATCTCTGAGACTCTTCTGATGGGCCTTTTGTTTTGTTTTTGTTTTCCTGTCCATTCATAGTATTCACCAGCTCCTTTTATCTTCTTAATTTAAATTTTTCTAATTCTTGGGGACTGGAGTGATAGCACAGCAGTAGGGCATTTGCCCTGCATGTGGCCGACCTGGGACAGACCCAGATTTGATTCTCGACACCCAATATGGTTCCCAAAGCCTGTCAGGAGCGATTTCTGAGCACAGAGCTGGAGTAACAACTCCTAAGCACCACTGGGTGTGGCCCAAAACAACAAAAATCTAATTTTTTTCCATTTCCATCTTGTCTAATTCTAGAAAATCAGCAGCAAAATCCTAAATATGTCAGAACTACCCAGAATTAAGCAAACTTTAAACTCTACACATTGAGAACTTTAAACTCTGAAACAACTGAGGTGAATTGTATGAGTAATTGCATGAAAAATATTTTCATAAAGAAAACTAGTCAGTTATCTAAAATCTAGCTATTAACATTACTTATAGAGATGTACCTAAAAAGTACTTAATTTGAATTAAAAAAAATAAATTCACATAAGCTGTCTGCTGGAGACCTGAATCAATACCTAGCACTACATAGTCCCTCTGGCACCTAGAAAGGAATAATCCTTGAGAACCACCATTTAATATAAAGAGATAAATAAGAAGGCAGGAGGTGGAGAAATAATACAGTGGGTAGGATGCTGGCATTGTACATAACTGGCCTGGATTTAATTCTCAGGACCCCATATGGTCCCCAGAGCCTGATCAGGAGTGATCTCTGAACACAGAGCTAGGATTAACCCCTGAGCAAAGTCAAGTGTGGCCCCAAAACAAAATCAACCAAGTCCGGGGCCGGAGAGATAGCACAGCAGTGTTTGCCTTGCAAACAGCCGATCCAGGACCTAAGTTGGTTGATTCGAATCCCGGTGTATATGGTCCCCCATGCCTGCCAGGAGCTATTTCTGAGCAGACAGCCAGGAGTAACCCCTGAGCACTGCCGGGTGTGGCCCAAAAAAACCAAAAAAAAAAAAAATCAACCAAGTCCGTATTTTCTGTATAAGACACAGTTTATACCCCTAAAAGTGCATCGTGTGTGTGTGTGTGTGTGTGTGTGTGTATGTATGTGTGTATGTACGTATGTGTGTATGTATGTAAAGATATCAAAGATAAAGGCACAAATTCAATTGCTGGCCAGATCTCTTACTTGCCATAATTTTGTATAAGTAATAACAACAATAAGAACAAAACCCCTTACTATTAATTTCCTCATCTGTACAATTAAAAAGCTAAATTATTAAAAGATATAAATTGTTGTAAGAGTTAAATTAAAAAAATTAAATTAAAAAATAAAACACGAGTTAAATTAGCTAATTTGGGGCCAGAGCGGTATTACAGCTGTAGGAGTTTGCCTTGCACAAGGCTGACCTGGACTGACCTGGGTCCCATCTCAGAGGTCCCATATGGTCCCCCGAGCCTGCCAGGAGCAACTTCTGAGCACAGAGCCAGGAGTAACCCCTGTGCTCTGCTTTTTGTGCCCAAAAAAAAAAAAAAAAAAAGAATTAGCTAATTCATGTAATGCATTTAGATCTGTGCCTGGCATTTAATATGTACACAATAAACAGATGTCAACAGTAGTAGCAACAAGTAGTAGCAGCAATGTGTATTAATTTCTTTTAAAAAACACTTTTATGTATTCAACAATACTCAATTCTTCTCTATTTAATCAGTACGCTTGAAATGTATCTCAACACAGAATTTTAAAATGCTCATTTTGCTGTGGTTTGATCCCATTTCCCCCTAAAACTCTGGCTGTAAGATGTCAACACTGTCATCTGATGTCATGTGTCTGTGCTCATCTCTTGTTCTAGTTTACTAAAATCTGAGGTGCTACTTCTTACCTCTGTTTCTGACATTTCAGCTATAATTTCATCTTCTTTAAAAACTCGGATATCAAAATCCTCAGATCCGACAAGAAGCTGAATAGGAAAAAATAAGGCATATTTAGCTCAATAGGTGAATGCAACATTTCCAAATATAAAAAGCAAAAATGGGGGCCGAAGGAATAATATTGCGGGTAGGGCACTTGGCTTGCTTGCGCCTGACCCAAGTTCAATCCCTGACATCTCACAGACACCCAGAGCCCATAGGAAGTTATCCCTGAGCACGGAGTCAGAAGTAAATCCCTTAACAATGCTGGGTGTAATTCTAAAACAAACAAAATGTGAAAAAAAAAAAATGGCATCATACAATCTATGCTGTTACTGACCACAAGAGGTCTAATCCCCCAAAAAGCAAATGCTCAGCAAGGCTCCCTCCTGGGAAGACCAAAGCACTCAGTTAATGAGAAAAAAGGAACCCTACAGATTTCATTCTGCTGCACTCCTGTCAGTACAGGTTCTTCTACTGAAGATGCTCCTTGCCTTTCTCCTTGCAGATACGAACTCAGTTAAAATGATGTTGATGGCTGAGTATCATTTCTAAAACTTTTAGATTCCAGAAGAAGGAAGTCCAAATGGAAAGCTACTTTCTGAGATGCTTTCCAAGCACCAGAAGCAGTAAGTTACAGGATTGACTGCAGACCCATCATCAACTGCACTACCCTCTTTCCCATCCTGTCTTTAACATCATGGTCTTAATCTTAGTATTAGACAAAATAGGTGATTTTTAAAATTCAAAAAGAGAAAGAAAAATGAGACCAAAAGCTGGAGTGGCATTACAGGGAACAGGACGTTTGCTTTGCACACAAGTGACCCGAGTTTGATCTCTAGTATCCCAAGGGAAACTGATACTTGAGCACCACCAAGAAAGATTCCTGAGTGTAGAGACAGAAGTAATCCTTGAGCACTGCCCAAAATAAATCATGAGACGAAAGCAAAGCTTAAGTTTTCAACACTAATGCACTATCATGGGAACTAAACATTAAGTATGTAAATTTCTCTTCCACAGACCTCTTTCTTCCCATCGCCATCAAAGTCACACAAGGCCAAGGAATGAACATTATCACCGGTAACCTGAAGATAAAACCAAAAGTGATTAATATACTATCTTTCTAATATATATCATCTAATACATTTAAAATAAAATGTATCTATCTGGATAGGTATCTGGCATTTATTTGTGCAAAGAGTGTTTTGCTACTCTTACCGTCCAAAAGAGATCATTTCCTTCATAATCAAAGCCCTGCAGAGCACAGTTTCCACCAATAATTGCAAGTGGAGGGGAAATGTCTCCCAGCGTCCCCAGTACAACTGCATTGGCTCCATCAGCTACCTAAACAAAGAAAAAAAAAAAAGACATTAGCATCTCAGATGCTGTGATTTCCCGGAACACGGGAAATAAGCTATATCCTTACTCTCACCTGAAAACCCACAATCCTCTGTCAAATTTGTAGAGAAGATACCTGGTCTCCTGAGTGAGTGGCAGCCAATGGCTCTTAGTGCTTCTGCAAGGACATGTACAGATCCAAGGTGATACAAAACTCTTGGCCCCACATTATTCTGTGACAGAAAACTATCACATCTGGAACTCTCTCAAACCACAAAGCTCTAGTCTAGAGGCCAAATTTCACAGAAAATTAAGAGTTCTGTTTTTAAAACACCCAAACTTATAATCAATTTTAATCCTTTTGGATAGGAATCTTTCTGATGCTTATCACCCAGTTTTCTTATTGCTAGTCTTTATTTTTCTTTTGAGTAAAGCAAAAATGGATTTTATTGAACTAAATTTGCCTAGAAAGAAGTGAGAAAAAAGAAAGAACACAGGTATTTTTTTAACACAGGTAATTTGAGAGAACACAGGTATTTCCAAAATGAAAACAAACAAGCAAAGAAACTTAGAGGGACCAGAGTAATACATAGCAGGTAGAGCATTTGCCCTGCATATGGCTGACCCAGGTTCATTCCCCTGTATCCCAGATAATCCCCCCAAACCTGCCAGGAGTTATTTTCTGAGCACAGAGTCAGAAATAATCTAACCCCTTAGTGCTGCCCAGGTATAGCCCCAAAACAAAATAAATAAAAACACAAATTTAGAAATAAGCAAATGAGATTTGTGTTCAAGGCAGAGCATGAGCTTGAAGAGCAAGCATATTATTCTTTTTAATTGTTAAGTTACTAAAAGAGGACCAGAGCGATAGCACAGCAGTAAGGCTTGCATGTGGTCAACATAGGACAGACCCCAGTTCGAATCCTGACATCTCATATGGTCCCCTGAGCCTGTCAGGAGCAACTTTGAGCGCAGAGCCCTGAGTAACTCCTGAGCACCGCAGGGTATGACCCAACCCCCCCCCCCAAAATGTTACTAAAAAATACAAATAAGAAAAAAACGGGGCCTGAGCAATACCACAGTGGTTGCATGCAGCCAACCCGAGTTTGATCCCTGGCATTCCATTTGGTCCCTTGACCCTGCCAGGAGTGATTTCTGAGCACAGAGCCAGGAGTAGCCCCTGAATGCTACTGCGTGTTATACAAAAGCAAAAACAAAAACAAAAAATACAAATAAGAAAACAAATACTTATAGAGACCCACTATTCAGAATTAATAAATTCTCAGACTTCTTGAAAAAAGTACATAAGCACAATATAATTTATTTTTGAATACTTTAAGGACATCACTGCAAATACTAATTGCTTTTATATTAAAAAGGTTCTTATATAACATTTATGAAAATAAATAACTCAGATAAATCAAGAATAAAGTATTCTTTCTAGGTGAAGAAATTAGAGAGTTCTTTGTGTAGAAAGCAGGCTACAGCTCTATAAGCCACTGTCCTCTCACTACAGAGTAAAGTCATCCAGAGATGTATTTGCTGGTGTCCTGGCTTTGGGCTGCATTCTCAATGGATCTATTCTTAGCAGAAAAGAACAAAGGAACCTTAACAGGTAATGAGAAATTACTTGTTATAAAGGAGAATACTTGCCTCTTGGTAGAAAAAATCTGAGTTGTTATAGACATCATAAGCCAAAAGATTAGTTTGTGTCCCCACTACAAGAGCATCATAGCCAAGGTCAGGGCTCAGCACTCCTGCAGTTAGGCAGCTGACAGCTTGGTTAATGTTGAGAAGTGAAACATCAGACTCCAGGGGACTCTGGAAGACCTTGGATGCACTGAAATGCTGGCTCCGTGTATGAGGATTGTGAATAAAAACCTTAAAAAAAAACAAAAAACACCAGTTTGTTACAATACCTTATCATACCAAAAAAGTAAAATTATCATGTGTTTTTCAGAGTTAGGTTATAAACAGGTATTAACATGAATAAAAAGTCACTTCAATCACCTAAAAACCTTAAAAACACTGGCTGTGCAAGCTTTCAATAATTATAAACTGTGAAAATCCAGTTGTTTTTACAGTAGTCCTGTAAAACATAGTGGACAAGATCTGGTTGTATCTTCCATGGATCATAGATCGCCCACTAGCGGGAAGTCAAAGCATTCACACAAAACCAGCCTATTTCTGTTTTATTAATTTAATATTAGCCACAATGTAATTGGTACAAACCATGAAGGTCACAGAAAACAATAGAACTTGGGGCAGAGCGCACATCCCATATGGTCCCTGAGTCCCTCCAGGAGTAATCCCTGAGCACCAATAGGTGTGGCCCAAAAGGGAAAAAAAAAAAAAAAAGAGTCTCTCCTTTAGGTACTTCCACCCAAACACCTAAAATTTTAACTTTCTAATCCTTGTCTGACACTGTAGTTTAAAGGTTCAAACTGGTAGTTTTGAAATCTGGTCATTACAAACTGATCCATACACATCAATCTTACAACTTTTAGTGAGAAAAATCACTATTTCTCAGCCATTTCTGAACTAATCATGATCACTTTTTGATATTACTTCTTTTTATGCCCCCACCCCATCCTACTGGACGGTTCCTAGTTTTAAACTGTGGCCTTCCCCATTTTTTGTGATTTTTTTTAAACCTGTGCCTCCTCTCCCCCCGTGGAATATGGTGGGGCCCCACCAGGGACCTTAATGCTCTGTTTGAGAAACACTGGTCTATGCTGGGGCTTCTCAAACTTCTTCCTCTTGCTACTCCTTTATAAATGTAACAAGAAATGCCAGAACATCTCAGGTACATTACATAGTAGACTATGAATTAATTTTCAGTTCAGAAACCTTTTACTATTGCCAATTTTTTTCACTAACCATATACTCAGTTATACAACTAAAAAGCTAGAGTCTACACTACTAAGATAGAATTAATGATTAGTCCAAAATTAGTTAGCCATTTCAATGACCATAATCACCCAAGTGATTGTCTGCACATTCGATTTCCTTGGGCTTTAGCTTAAAAAAAAAAAAGATTAGAACATTAATTCTCAAGAGTAACCTTAGCTATTAGAATGGTTAGTAGTCATTCAAAGAATCATGGTACCAAAAATAAATGGAATTATTTAGATATAACTGTTATTAAAATTTCACTGCATATAGAAAGCTTTTCTTTTTATTTTTTGGGCCATTCCTGGTGGCACTCAGGGGTTATTCCTGGCTCTGTGCTTAGAAATTGGGGCCGGGAAGGTGGCGCTAGAGGTAAGGTGTCTGCCTTACAAGCGCTAGCCAAGGAACGGACCGAGGTTCGATCCCCCAGCGTCCCATATGGTCCCCCCAAGCCAGGGGCGATTTCTGAGCACATAGCCAGGAGTAACCCCTGAGCGTCAAACGGGTGTGGCCAAAAAAAAAAAAAAAAGAAATTGCTCCTGGCAGGCTCGGGGACCATAAGGGGTGCCAGGGATTAAACCTGGGTCCACTGTGTGCAAGGCAAAAGTCCTACCAGCTGTGCTATCACTCTAGTCCCCAAGAAAGCTTCCTAAGGAGTGAAGGGGAAATGGGAAAATTCTAAAGAACTGGTTAAGACTGGACTGATGGGCTCTTGTAAGCTAGCAATTTCTTCTAGCCCAATACTTATTTTGAGGAAGGGAGGGAAGAAGGAAAGAAAGAATCGCTAATGTCATAGTGCACCCAAGCAGTACTTAGGGCCTGGGGTTCACTCCCAGCAATACTTGTCCCAGCTATGTGAACCTCAAGGATTGGTACTTGAGCTCAGAGATACTAGGAGCTACAAGGCTCCCCCAGCAGCACTCAAGGGCCCACAGGACTACAAAAGTAGTGCTGGGGGTGGGACACACAGTGCCATGGACTGAACTGCTCCCTCAAGCCAGCCCGGGTCAGGTCCCGAGGTCAAATTATTTAAACAAAGTAGTATGTTCAATAAAAAACAATTTCTAAAAGAACTGTTCAGAAACATGACATAGCTAAGGAAGGTTGCTTTTATGTTATTTTTTTTTGGGGGGGGCACACCTGGCAGTGCTCAGGGGTTACTCCTGGTTGTCTGCTCAGAAATAGCTCCTGGCAGGCACGGGGGACCATATGGGACGCCAGGATTCGAACCAACCACCTTAGGTCCTGGGTCGGCTGCTTGCAAGGCAAATGCCACTGTGCTATCTCTCCGGCCCTGCTTTTATGTTCTCAATTGTGTAATACTTTACACAATACAACATGCTTCTAGAATACTACTGCATTTGATCCTAATCCCTGATTTGCAGATAAAGAGACTAAGGCACCTTGAGACTGAGGGATAAAACTGAGACATGAAGACAGGTGTCTGGCTCCAAACCTGAGGTACTTCCTTTTATAACATTCTAAGCAAAAGAAATCTAACAAAGTAATCTAATAGCTAAGAAACACTAGACAGGAAATAACTTCCATACTTCACATTTTTCATTATTGGTATGGAAATAGCGTGGGGTTTGTTACTAAGAACAGGAGTCCCACTAGCCATCTCAAGTTTCCCACTTGCTGCTCTCTTTACACAGAAATGGAACCCCTAATGCCCTCCTAAATGCCCCCCTCAAAACCTATCAGTCCTTTAGGCAAGGAAAAAAAATCCAAGCTCCTTCCTTCCTTCTTTTTTTTTTGTCCTTATTTGTGTTTTAGGCCATACCCAGGTGATACTCAGAATTTACTCCTGGCTCTGTGCTCAGGGATCACTGTTGGTGGGGAACCATATGGGATAGAAAGAAATGAATCCTGGTTAGCCAAATGCAAGACAGTGCCTTAACTGATATACTATTCCTCCTATCCCAGAAAAAAAAAATAAATTGATCGTCCAACAAATGAACCAATTCCAGTGTCCTGGGTCCAGTGTCCATTTCTGTTCTATCCAATGAGGAACTGATGACCATTTAAATTCAATGGCAGCCTCAGGTCCAGGTTCACAACAGAATCCCACCTAACAAGTACTATTTCCACAAATGAGGGCACAGTGGACAAGGAGGGACTCAGTCTCAATTGGAATGCTTTTGTTTACTTTAGAAGAAACCTTGTCAATGGTGTGGAAAGGCCTGAGGTCACTGCTAGCCATATTGAGTCTAGTTGGTCAGGCCTGAGGGTTCAGGATTCTGCCTACCAGTACTTGGGGGCCAATAAGGTCATCCTAGTGATTTTGAGAAGTCATGGGAAACGTGAGCTTAAATTTGGGGCCTAGATCTTTCTCTCTTTCCTCCCCTTCCCCTTTATTTAAAACAACACCCACCTTCTCAAAACCAGTGTTTGTACCAAGGTCCACAAGGCTCTGTATGACCAGATCTCTGACTACCCCTCTCCTTTTGCTTCATTCTAGCCCAGAAACCTCCTAGATTTTTTTTTGAAATCCACAAGGAATTCTCTCCTTTGCAAGACCTTTGCACTTGCTGATCCCTTTGTCTAGGAGCCACTGTATCACACATTTCCACAAGGTTTGCTTCCTCATAGCTATCAGAGCTGATTGTCATCTTGACAGATATCGCTCTGATCATATGACCTACAACAGCCATTTCCATCCTCTTCCACTCTGCGTTGTTTCCAAGAGATTGTGCAGTGTTTTTCTGTTATGTATCCCCCCCATTTCATATGTGGGCTTCAAGGTGAATCTTTGTTGCACTTCACCCTTATACCTTGGGAGTTAGTGACAGGTCACTGGCACACAGAAAGACGTCAATAAAGTGCTGAACTAATGTCAAGCAGACCTTTTTCAGTCCATTTATTTCACAGCTGTGCCCAGAGAGCTAAACCAACAAGAATTGTCTTTCATGCAAAGGGCTTGGCTTTGTTGTTTAAAAAAAAAAATCTAAGTGAAACACGAAATGTTTAACTTAGGTACCCAAAGGCACATAAGAAAACATACAAAATATACAATGAAAGCTGTAAATATTCATGCAAGTGCTAACTTGTCAAAGAACATGCACTCTAATTGCATTTCCACCACATCCTAGTTGAGAAGCCTTCTTTGACTCTCTAATCAGCCAACTGCGAATGCAAAAGAAAAGAATCACAGCTTCCCTTCTTTTTTCCTAAGCGCTCAGTCTGTCCAGGGGCTTCCACCCATCACCGTCCAGTGACAGCCAGCTGCGCAGCTAAGCCACTGGGTCCTTTAGGGCAGAGCCTGGTAACGGGTGGCGACTGCCCCGTTGCCCGGCAACCGCGGCTAGGGGTGGAGCCTCAGAGAGAGAGGGGGGCGGGTCTCGGGAACAACGGGGACCCCTTAGATCCGGGCGGGTGCGAGTGGCTGGTTGGTTACCTTGCCTGCCTGGGTGGCGGCTGTCAGGCACGGGTGAGTCCCGTCGTAGCGGCCTACGGCCACCATACGGGGGTTGATTTTGTGGCGCAGTTTCAGGGTGAACACGGGCAGCAACATGTTGGCGGCGACTCAAGGAAGGAGGGCAGCGGCCCCAGACTGCTCCGAGGAGCCGGCCTCTCCCGCCCTGGGGAGGGTAACGCAAACCCGAGCAACCCAGCAGCAGCTACCTCAACCAAAGATCAAAAGCGCGGGTCAGGGCTGAGTCCTGGACCACTAGTGTCCTCCGCGGCTGCGCACACCCGCCCACTCTTACTGCGGCTGCGCACATCGCCCCTCTTTTACTGCGACTGCGCACACCCGTCCATCTCTTTCTGCGGCTGCGCAGGCCTCGCCGCCCGTCTCCTTTTTGCGCCTGCGCTGTCCAGTCCTGCTCGCAGCTAGGGCTGAACTGCTGTATTCCCAGTGGAATGAAAAAACGTCTCTTGTCATTCCAATTTTCCGCGCTAGATTCAAATACACGATCATGTACTGTGAGCGTCCTGTTCACCGTGGGCGTGAACTGCGCCGGTTCCTAGGGGATTTCTCTTCCTAATACCCCTGGGGATTTCTCTTCCTAATACCCCTGCGGATTTCATACCCCACTTTTCAATTCTGGCGATCAATGGGGGTGACAGATGTCGCAGCCAGATCGCCCTCACATCCAACACACCCCACTTTTCAAAAGCTCATTGGAGAAAGGCTTGAGTGCCTGCCTGCCTTCGAGTTAGCTGAAATCGAGAACTACAGAATTTCTGTCACTATCTTTCCCCATATTCCAGAATAACGCTTTAAGTTTATTAAAATATTCAGCGGTCCCTTGTTTTAAAAACGTCATCATTTAAATGAAAAAGGGCAGAACAAACCTCATAAAGCTTCCCCAAAGAATTCTCTATTGGGGGAATGGGAGGTATTGTGGAGGGTTGTTGTTTGAGAGATGGTGCAGTCAGCAAAGGGCAAGGCTTGCTGTTCTAGAGTTGACAGGGTTCACACAGATTGTAGTCAGCATTAAAGCATACATAACCGTAGTAGGACATTGGTGTAAAGCAAAATGGAATAAAAGGATGGAAGGGAGTTGCAATTTTAAGTAGGGTTGCAAGGAATAACCTCATTGAGAAATTACTTTCAGGCGAGAATGTGAAGGAAGTTCCAGCAAAAAAAAAAACTCAGGTATCTAAGTCCTGAGAGTTCATCTGCCTACCTTGGATAATATACATTTAGGGGTAGAAGGGTGAGACTAGCAAGTTACCAAGTAGACTGAAGGAGCACTCACTGAGGAACTAGATCCAAGAAACTTGGATGTCCTGGAAGCCAAATGAATAGAATTGCCAAAAGGAAAAAAATTACTGTCAGATGCTGCAGGTAGAACTTCAAAAGTGAGTTTTAAAGCAGTCTGATAATTTTCATTGGAAGATCAGGAAAATGTGGCCGAAGCATAAGGAGCAAAAACGAAGCCAAATAACCAGCTTTTTGTTCATAATGTAAAACAGAGGTTTCTATCTGGTGTGTGTGGAGTGTGTGTGTGTGTGTGTGTGTGTGTGTGTGTGTGTGTGTGTGTGTGTGTTTGGTTCAGAATGTAGAACAGAGGTTGCTGATGTGTGTGTTCGTGTGTGTCCATGTCCTGGGCTGAGCATATAATAGGAGATCAGGAAAATGTGACAGGTGCACAGTGAGCAAAAAAGAAACCTTTGTTTCAGAGTGTAGAAGTGCTCACCCATGCATAGAAAGCAGCAGGATAGAGAGGCCCAATAGGATGAGGGGGAAGGATATAGATATTTGAGGGGGTCGGTGTAATATGATACCTTAGTTTTTAAGAGGTGTGAGAAAGCAAACCTGAAACATATTAATCATGTAATCAATGTTACCACAATTTTTAATGGGGTTTTAAGAAATTGGTTAGGATCAGGAAGCTATCCATAAGGCCCAGAGCATGCGCTTTGAATATGGAAGTTGGGTTTCATTTCTAGCACCATTTGGTCCCCATATGCATACCAAGACTGACCACTCTTTTTTTTTTTTTTTTTTGGTTTTTGGGCCACACCCAACGGTGCTCAGGGGTTACTCCTGGCTGTCTGCTCAGAAATAGCTCCTGGCAGGCACGGGGGACCATATGGGACACCGGGATTTGAACCAACCACCTTTGGTCCTGGATCGGCTGCTTGCAAGGCAAACACCACTGTGCTATCTCTCCAGGCCCATGAGACTGACCACTCTTGTGGCTAAAATAAAATTTTAAAATGTTAGCTGTTACTAATGAAAAAAAAAAGTAGCTATTACAACATAAGTGAGAAAATTAGTGACATTGAATATGGATGATGAATTAAAAATACTGTTAGATTAATTTAAATCCCTGAATATGACAAATATATTGAGGTTATTTATAAAATATAAGATTCATTCTCTTTCATATATCCATGGAACTAATAAGTTGGAGATAAGGAACATGATGTCTGCAACTTATATCAAATGGATCTCCAAAAAATATTGAGCTAGAGAGATGATAGCTCAGTGGTAAAGCACTGTCTTGTTTTTTTTTGGTTTTTTTTTTTTTTTTTTTTGGTTTTTGGTATTTGGGTCACACCCGGCAGCGCTCAGGGGTTACTCCTGCCCTCCTGCCTCCATGCTCAGAAATCGTTCCTGGCAGGCTCAGGGGACCATATGGGATGCGGGGGTTCGGACCAATGACCTTCTGCATGAATGGCAAATGCCTTACCTCCATACTATCTCTCCGGCCCCAAAAGCATCTGTCTTGTATGTAAAATTCCGAGTCTGATTCCAGACAACACGGAGAAAAAAAAAAGAGAAAGGGAAAACAAAACAAAATGTGTATATATATATATACATGTGTTTGGAGGTGCAGATATACATGTTTTATATATGTAGAGAGAAATAAACCAAATAGGGAAGCTGTTATTAACTAGTGAATCTTCATGAGCCTTTTTTTCAAATGGGGTGAAAATGAGGCTACATCTCTACACAGAGTTCAGTTGCCTGGGGAATGACTAACATACCAGAAAAGTTAGGAAGCCTGCAGCTCACCCTAGTAGAAACAAATAGAACTATTTTGAGTTCTATTCCCTTCATGCTAGGTGAACAGAAATAACTCAAATTACTTTGGTTTTTTTCCATTTCCATGGATAATGTTGCACTTTCTCACTTGAAAACATGTCTCCTTAGAAATAAAATCTTAAAATCTGGGCACAGGTAAAATAAACTTGTAAATGCCAAAAAAGAAAGAAAAGGAAAAGGCCCAAAGGGACCATAGCATCAAGGAGTTTGGTTTCACCCTGGCAGGAAGAGGAATGTATGACCCCCTGCGTGTGAGCTGGGCTTGGCCTCCATCCATTGGTCCAAACTTGCCTGTTCTGTTCACCATCTCAGTGGTGTGGAATTTTACCATTGTTTTTCTTAACAGGACAATATGATCAGCAGCAGTAGTATTCATTGGGGCAGATTCTAGTGCCACTGTCATGTGGGTCATTCCACTTATCACTACAATGATCCTCTGAGGTGGGCTCAGCTGTGATCCCACTTTGAAGATGACTAAGTATTACCAGGGCTACCACTTTCCTTCACTGGCCCCTCATTTTTCAGTCAAAATAATAATTCAAGCTCTTTGACAGATTTTATGCAGTTCTCCAAATGCTGACTACCTTTGCTCTCTACAGCCTCATTTTTTGCTGCCTCTTGTCTAAATACCATTAAGATTCTTATCGAACCCATTGGGAAATGGGGACCAGAGCCCACTAGCACCAATTGCGCAATAACAGCCCATCAGGTCTCCAGGTGTTCTAGCTTCCGACTTCCATCCTCTGACGCCCCTCTGATCTGAATACACCCTGTGTGGGCTGGAGAGGCCAGAAGATGTATGTGGATCTTGTTAATCAGCTCATTCTCACATAATCAACGAGGACTAACATTCACCGTCACTTAATAGCATGAACCATCTTGAAACAAATCTGACAGTTGCTTAGTAGATGAGAAGTTTTTATCATTACTACTAACGACCACTCCTACCTACTCTGAATTGTAGAAGTTTACATTGAACATTTACTATGTGCTCAGACTGCTGAACAGACTCCTCAAATCCTTCCTTAGATTATCTCACTAAATCCTCACAATAACTGATTTGTTGATTTTTTGACTTCTTCTCTCTTACAATGTTGCCTTACAACATTATTATCCCCATTTTGTGGGTGCAGAAATGAAGTATTTTATTTTGTATAAAGTGAAATTACAAAGTTACTCATGATTGGATTTCAGACAGTTGATATTTCAACACCAATCCCTTAAATAATGTCCAGTTCAAGTTTCCCTCCTCTCTCCTCTTCATATCTCTCTCTGTCTCTCTCTCTCTTTTTCTCTCTCTACACCCAACTCCCTTGAATCTCACTGACTGATAGCAAATGTCCTCAGTGCAATATTAGGTGCCCCCCCACTCCCAACCCCACCCTTAAACCTTTTAAATTGGGCCTTGTGATGCCAGAAAAGAGAGGTGGTCTCTGACCTACAGTCTCTTGTGGTTGCTGCCAAGACCCATGTGCAAACTTAAATTCATTGTCACATAGGGGATTTATTGTCACTTTCAGGGGATCTGAACTCCTTTATAGAAATGGTAAAAAAACAATTTTTCTTCAGCCTTAACTATAGGCCTGGGTTACCTTACCTAGAAATAGTCCACATTCCCAAATGCCCACTCTGGATATTTGGGGGAGGCATTCTAGTCTCAATCTCTTTCTGAGACCACTTCAGCATCCGGGTGCCACTGTGAACTCTAGTTTTACCTGGGTAATGAGGCTGTGAAGTCCAAGAACTCCTTAAAGAGGTCGCCAATTTCAGAGTCCCCATTCCTGTGCCTCTTAAAGCAATAAGTTCTCTTCTTGGACTTCCCAGGCCTATAGTTAAGGCTGAAGAAAATTGTTTTTTACCATTTCTATAAAAATATAGGAAGATGAAAATTGAGGATTATATTATCCAGAATTAGAGTTACCAGAAATAGCCTTACTATCAAAAAAAGCTATGTGGACTAATTAGATCCAGCTCAGTGGTAAATCATTTGCCTTGCATGTGTGAGTCCTGGGTTCTAATCCCAGCACATTGAAACAACACAAAAATTTTAAAGTAAATAGCCAAGAAGCCAGAGAGATTATATATACACTTGCCTTGAATGCAGCCACTTTGTCCACTCTTGGTTAGAATCCCAACATCCGACATTGTCCTCCAAGTACCATGAACTAACAACCCCTGAGAACCACTGAGTGGGGCCGAAAACCCCAAAGAACAAAACAACCCTCTAGCTATTTAGCCAGGTGTACAGCACACTGCTCATCTGGTCTCTGCCATATTGGTCTCCTCATCAGGACAATCTTTGGAGCCCCAGGCCTGTCCAACTTTCATTGGGATTATACCCTGCTGTTTGTCCACTTGCTCCAGGGAATCAAGTTTGTCGTTTTCCTCTTACTAACCTGAGATTAACTTTATTGTTCCAACAACCCCAAAAGAACTCAGAGATTTAGGGAAACTTCCTCTTCACACCTCAAGACACTAAAAGTTAGTGAGAAACACACTACAATGGAACTACTCAAGATCTAGAACCTGTCCCATATCAATAAAGATGCTATTTGTTTTATTTAAAAACTTTTTTAATTTTAAATGATTTTGTTATTGTCTTGTTTGTTTGGGGCTATACCTGGCAGTGCTCAGGGATTACTCCTGGCTCTGTGCTTAGGAACCACTCCAGGCACACTTAGGAGACCATATGGAATAGAGGTTGGCCATATGGATTGGCTTCATATTATGCAAGCACCCTACCTGCTGTACTATTGCTCAAGCCCTCATTTGGGGGGGATTTTGAGTTACAGCCTCTGGCACTCAGGGGTTACTCCTGGCTTTGTGCTCATAAATCGCTCCTGGCAGGCTCAGGGGACCATATAGAATGTCGGGAATCTATCCAGGGTCTGCTCTGGGTTGGCCACGTGCAAGGCAAATGCCCTACTGTTGTGCTATCACTTCAGTCCCCATTTTTAAATGTATTATTTCATTAAAGAACCATAATTTACAAAGTAACAGATAGTTGAGTTTGAGACACCATCTGTGCAGGTTCCCTCCACCAGTTCACCTAAGTTCCCTCCCAGACCTCCCAGCCTGCCAGTCCAACAGGCACATAGATAGCTCCCTAGCTATGAGATTTTTGAAAGTGTAACTAGTTATTCTCCAGATGAGTTTTCTTTCTTCTCTGTGCCACTTTGAGACCTGCAAAGTGATGTTGAGGGATGGGCTGAGGGTGACCTTACAGACTCTATCCCCCAGATTCCCGGGACCACTAGGACAGTGGGGTGTGAATGAAGATAAGAGCCTGCCCTCTGCATGATGACATCATGTCTCTGTCTCCTGTCACAACTCTGGTGCTCAGCTCAAACCTCCAACTGATTATCTGACTATCAGAGTAGAGCTTGGGGAATCATAGAAGAGAAAAATAGACTGGTAGGACAATGTGTGGTGAGGAGAGGTCTAATGGGTTATTGTGCCTGTGTCAAATACTTGATGCTAGTCTGCTTCTGGTGAAGAAAAGGATGAAATATCAGACCCAGAAATCCTCATGACTGTCTTGGGCAATTTCTCTCTCAAGGAACTGGGGGTCGTTCTCATCCATTCATCCCTTATAGACTTTTGGTTTAACATTAAACACATATAATAAGAGAAGTTCTATAAAATAGTTAACCAGTACTGCTCAGAACCATCGACAGCATGATAAACAACATTGGAGAAATCATAACAGATTGGAAAGGATTAGAGATATGATTACTAATTAAAAAATAAAATTTTGGAACAGAAGAAAGGGTCTTTGAGAGAAAGTGGGCAAAACTTGATGGAAGTTGATGGGGACAATGTTGTGCCAGTGTTAATCTTCATTTTGGCAAATGCACAATAATTATGCAAGATGGTCATTTTAGGGGATGCAGGATCGAGACTTCAGAAATTTGCATAGGGCTAGGGATTGGGATTGGGCCAGATAGGAGGGAGGTCTGACTATAATAGGACACAAAGGGTTTTTTGTTTGTTTGTTTGTTTTTGTTTTGGTTTTGGTTTTGGTTTTTGGTCACCCGATGATGCTCAGGTATTACTTCTGGCTCTGTGCTCAGAAATCACTCTGGCTTAGGGTACCATATGGGACGCTGGGGGATCAAACTGTGGTCCATCCTAGGTCAGCTGTGTGCAAGGCAAATACCCTACCGCTGTGCTACCACTCCGGTCCCCAAAAGGGGACAAGGGCCTTTTGACATAATATACCTATTTATGTTTTTTGATTGTGGTGATAGTCACTTAGATGTATGCATTTGTTAAAACTCATTTAACCATACATTTTAAATGAATAATATCTGTAATTATATTCTAAAAGTAGGGCTTCTCTTTTTGGCCAAAACTAGAGAAGTTCAAAAGTTAGTCTTAGCTCTGAGTCAAGGATCACTCCTAGCAATGCGCCAGTGATCTACCTATGGTGCCAAATTAACCCTGGCAAACCACATTCAAGGAAACCACCTTACCCCTTGTACTCTCTCCCCAGATCCCTGGAAGTAGGGGTTCTTTCGTTTATAATTTTTGGGGCTTGGGGCACACTCAGTTCTTCTCCTTTAATATTTTTAAATTCAATCATCATGAGGTACACAGTCACAGTTGTTCATGATTAAGTTTTAGTCATACAATGTCTAACATTCATCCCTTCACTACTTCACATTTCCTGCCACCAGTGTCCCCAGTTTCCTTCCCATCCTTTCCCCTGCCATCGCTGCTGCTTTCTTTATGGCAGACATTTTAATTTTCCTCTCCCTCTCTCCCTTATTTTTCCTTTTAGACATTGTGATTTGCAATATTGTTACTGAAAAGGTATCTTGTATATCACTTTATCTCCTTTCATCACCAAGTCTTGTCCAAAGTGATCATTTCCAACTATCTTTGTCATAGTGGTCTCTTCTCTGTCCTAACCCTTTTCTCCCCACCATCACCACCTTTGTGGCAAGCTTCCTGCCATTGACCAGTCCTCCTGGATCTTGTCTCTATTGTCTTTGGGTATTATTATTTTACTATCTTTTTAATTTCTTTCTGACACATTTCTCTCATCATAATACTCTCCACATTCAGGGCTTAATCTGGTCTCTGTGCTTACTTTTAGTGAAGCTCAGGGGACCATATTAAACCCAGGTTGGACATGAGCAAGGAAAAACCCTACCAAGTGTACAATCATGTACAATCACTGAAGTATATGTTTTAAATTAAACTAATTTTATTTGGAGGGTATTTTTCCTGGGAATTGTTGGCCCTGATGGTGGTGCTAGCATGCCATATGAGGAATCCAGGCTAGGAAATAACATATGCAAGGCATGTGATCTACAACTTAAATTACATTGCTAGTCCAGGTTTTAAAATTTTATTAATGAAAACATAAGATCATGCTACTCCCATACTCTTTCAATGGCTTCCCGTTGCGCATTGAAGAGAATCTAAATTACTACCTCATGGCCTGGAAATAAAGTGTACTCTCTCAGTGCTGGCATTTAGAGTTCCCTCCACCTGAAATGCTCTGGCCCAAATCAAACTCATCCCAATCAAGTTTCTTCTCAGAGTGCCTCCTTTCTTCTCTATAGCATTCACCTTGTACTTTTTTTAAAGCTGACCTCTCTTTCTCCTTTCTTCCTTCCCTCTCTCTCTCTCTCTCTCTCTCTCTCTCCCTGTCACTCTGTCTCTTTCTGTTTCTTTTTGTTTGTTTGTTTGTTGGCCACAACCAACAGTGTTCAGGAGTTACTCCTGTCTTTGTACTCAGGATTTACTCTTAGCAGTGCCCAGGGGGGTCATATGGATTGCCAGGGATCTGTTGTATGGTTGTTTGCAGGGCAAGCACTCGACCCATTGTGCTATTGCTCTGGTCAGTCTCTCTGTTTATTTTTTTTCTTTCTTTCTATATCTTTCTCTTTCTTCCTCATTTCTTCACACCAAAATACAACCTCTTAACATGTCATGCCCACTCTTTGTAAGGGAACCATCTAACTAGTGATCCACCTCCAAAGAAAAGAAAGAAAAGTTAGTAGATGGAGATTAAAGTATTGATCACTCCTTGAGAACAATTGATGATAAAGAATATAACGTGTTTGAAGCTTCCTAAGTCTAGAGAGCAGAATCCGGGTGATTTATCTCCCAGAAAAACCACAGGCCAAACCTTGAGGGAAGTCTTCCTTCACATCACGGAGTAGGAGAGTTATCTCTTGGGGCCAGACAGATAGACAATGGTAGAGTATTTATATTGCATATAGCCAATCTGCGATAGACCTGGGTTTAATTCCTGGTATGCCATATGGTCCCCTGAGCCTGCCAGGAGCGATTTTTGAACACAGTACCAGGAGTAACCCCTGAGCACCGCCAGGTGTAGCCCAAAAGCCAAAAGCCAAAAAAAAAAAAAAAAAGAAAGAAAGAAAAGAAAAGAAAAGAAAAGAAAAGAAAAGAAAAAAAAAAGAAAAGGAGAGCTGTCTCTTGAAAGAAGGCCAACCAGCAGACCCAGTAGTAAGTGGTAAGAGTGGAACTTGGAACTTGGGATTGGGCTTGAGCAATAGTACAGCCAGTAGTGCATTTGCCTAGCATGTGGCTAAGTTGAGTTTGAGCCCCAGAATTCCATATGGTTCCCCAAGCACCACCAGGAGTTATTTCTGACTGCAGAGCCAGGAGTAACTCCTGAGCATTGCTGAATGTGACCCAAAAAAACAAGAAAGGAACAATGAAGAGACAGACATCAGGTCAAAAAGCAGTAAGTATACTTGCTCCCTCTGCAGGAAACATTCCAACCTAACATCCTCAGAGCACCTTGGCATGTAAAGGGTGCACCTTAAAATTTTTGATGAATGGGGCTGGATCAAGAGTACAGTGGGTAGGAGTGTTCGTTATGTAAGAGGTCAACATGGGTCCAATACCCAGCAACCCATATGATTACCCCAAACTCTTCCAGGAGTGATCCTTGAGTATGGAGCTGGAGTTAGCTCTGAACACCACTGGGTTTGGCTTCCCATCAAAAAAAATTTTGGCTTAAGAACATTGACCTGTTTGTGTCTTCCACAATTTCTTTGTAAGAACTTTCTACACCACCTTCCAGTTCTTTCCACTGAAAATGCTCAGCCCCCTGACCTTTTTAAGCCTGGATACCATGTATGGGTCTCAGCATCTTCTTCAGATATGACTGCCCTGAGTCCCCAGTCTTTATCTCTCACATTGCCCTGCTTTACCACCCCTTTCCCCCAGGGGTCTCAAACTCAATTTACCTGGGGGCCACAGGAGGCAAAGTCAGGGTGATCCTTGAGTGCAAAGTCAGTAGTAAGCCTTGAACATTGGGGGTAAAACAAAACAAAACAAAAAAAGATTCCTCTAGGGCAGGGCCACAAAATGTTGTACGGAGGTCCGTTTGCGGCCCTCGGGCTGAGAGTTTGAGACCCCTGTCCCAATAGATTTGGCCTATCCAACTCTTTGTAGCTGAATAATAAAAATAGATAGTATTGTTTTATGTAACAGCACTGAGAATTGGTGCCTCTTTCTTTCCTTGTGTTGCCTCGGGACACCCACAAGCCTCTGCTTGAGATTCTGGGCAGAATTCTGATCCTGAGTCATGATTCTGGGCGAGTCAGAGGCTCCCAAGCCTAAAAGGGCAGCCATGGAGGCAATGATTGCTATAACACTAAGGCAATGCTCTGTATTATAACCTTGGTTACTCAACAACTTAGTCACTGTGTTACATTTAAAAACACTCTATGGAGACAAAAAAAAGTGTCTAATAGCATGCAGATAACATAATAGCCTTGCAAACAGTACACTATGAGAAACACATTTCTTTGGGATTTCTTTGGGATGGTGATATTGTTCTAACATTTTCTGGCTTTAAGCATAAGCATCTGGTTGCAAAATACCTATAGAACTGAAATGAATTGTGATTGCTTAAATCGACAAATCCATTCCTCTACATCTTTTGTAGTCACATTGATTAAAAAAAAAAAACCTCCAGGGGATTGCATCTCCCCCTGCCAAGATTATGGGCAGTGATCTGATGGCAAGGTGTAGCCAGAGAAGAACTGACCATGCAGAGGTTACAGAAACCCAAGAGACTTCAAATGGTTTTGAAACAGCAAGAGGCACACCAGGATGCAGTGAATCTAGCACGGAGGAACAGAGGAACCAACTCCTGACCTAACCTATTCCTGGGGCACAGATCAAAGCAGATAGCTGGAGTCTGTTCCAGTTTCCAAGGAGTGTGCTTTATAGACCCCCGGAGCCAGGCCTGGGTGTGGGCAGCATCAGACGCGAGCTGACTCAGCGTTTGTAACTACCTCTTCGGGAGAGGAGCCAACCTCTGCAACACCTGTTTTGGCAGGCTTGAGGTTTTTGACCTTTGCATTATTGACTTAAAAATAACATGGTGCTAGAGCAATAGTAGGCAGGACGTTTGCCTTGCATGCGGCTGACCCAGGACAGACCCTGGTTCGATCCCCAGCGTCCCATATGGTCCCCCGAGCCAGGAGCGATTTCTGAGCGCATAGCCAGGAGTAACCCCTAAAGATCACCGGGTGTGGCCCCAAAACAAACAAACAAATAAACAAACATAATAATAACCACTACTGCATGGATAAAAGAAATAACTTTTATTTTTCAGTTTACTGAGGGCAAACTTGAGAAATAGCAAGTGAACAGAGAGTCTTGCTTAACTGTTTCTCGCGCACACACACACACACCCTTCCCAATTTAAATTCCAGTTATATACTATCATAATGGGTCAGCTGTTCTCAATAGAGGAAAAACACATTATATAAACATTTATTTTGTCTGGATCTTTATTTTTTAGGTTACACATCCTGGGATGATGAAGACTTAATCCTGGCTCCGGGATCACTCCTGACAGGGCACCCTCTACAGGATGCCTCTGTAATGTCTCTTCAGCCCCCTAGAGCAACATGTTAATCCTACAGAGCATTTGTCTCTGAGAGCACATGGTAATTCCCAATTTTATATCTAAACAAGAAAAATGCATATTTTGAACTCAGGAGATTTGATATTTCAGAGGCAGAACCCATTCTGGGGAGGAGGAGATGTAATTTAAAGCACAGTGGCAATTGTCTAGGTGGATGTTTGATTCTGGTCTTTGCAGCTGCCCTGGTGGGACCCTTCATTTTATAGGGGCTTCACTATGAATGGGTGAAAGAAAGGCTTTAGAACTCCTCCATTATGAATGCATGAATGTCACTGAATTTTATATATAAAGGTGTTTTCTGTTTGTTTATTTGTTTGTTTTGGGGTCACACTTGGAGGTTTTCAGGGCTTCCTCATAGTTCTGCATTCAAGAATCACTCCTGGTGGTGCTCAGGAAACCATATTATGCCAGAGATTGAATTGGGTTGGTAAATATTGAGCCTGGATCAGCTACATACAAAGCAAGTGCCTGATTGCTGTACTATTGCTTCGGCCCCTATAAAATATTTAAAATGGTAACATGGTTAGGTATGTTCTACCATGTTAGCTATACATTGTCACAATAAAATATATGAAGTATATAGGAAAAGGAATCACAATGAAAGAAAGATCCTTTTTAACTAGCATGCTTGATCCCCAAATCACCTCCATACCTTCTTGAGACCCACTTCCTGGGTCTGCTGAGGACAGGCTCTCGCTTCCCATTTGTACCCTTCTCTGGAATTTTTATTTTCTTCTAAATGGTAGCTAGCACACCAAAAACCCAATTTTGTACTTATCTTTTTGTACTTGCTATGTGCTTTAAGGGGCCATGATGATGATTCAAAGAATGGAACACAAGTTTTTCCAGTGGGAAATGTGATTTTGAATCCCAGAACTCATGGTCTTCTGGACATGACTAAAAACTAAAACAAAATTGAACCTTGAATGATGTACTCTGAAGGGAGTCTTAATTTTTCTATTCAGGGCGTAAAGTGCTATTTCACACTTTTGTAAAGTTTTATACACAAAGAATGTGCAACTATCCTTGAAGAGTGTTTCTTAGGTTAAGGAAAGAATTAGGAATGGCAGAACTTCAGAACACTGCCAGGCATGTACATGCAAGAGGAGAGAGAGTGCAGATACGATCTTTCAGTTCAGTTTAACAAATGTATATGGAGACAACATTGGGTGGGTGGGTGGTAGGGCTTTGTTGGATGCTGTTATAATACTAACCAAGGGCAACATAGTTTTTAGCTTGGGGCAACTGAGCATCAAGCACTTGATCTACATTAACTTATTTAATCCTCACAGTAACTACCTGTGATGTAAGCGCTAGAATGACTGGTTTTAATTTTCCCAATTTTACAAGTTGGCATTCCCAGGCATGAAGAAGTAGCTCTCCTAAATAATGAATGACAGCTTGCACCCACAGAGTGGGGCTACTGAACCCTTGTTCCTGCTCACTGTGCCCTGTGCTGCCTCTGAGGCATGCCAACTATCACTCAACTTCAAGGCCAGACTGGGCTTCTTCCTGAAAGGGCTCTAATGATGTTTTCCACATAAGCCCCTGCTATCAGGGTAAAAACAACTGAAACAGGAACATCAACACCATTCACTGTAGCCAGGATAAATTTGTGAACTGTTGTGTGTTCCAAATGAAATGCACATAGAATGTTCTGGAAGTCAGAGGAAGGATGGTGGGGAAATGCACCATGAAGGAAGTCATTTGGGTATGATTCTTTACCCCTGGATATGGAGGAGCAAAACTCAAACCTCTCCATCTCCTAAGTCTTCCCAACAGCATGATTCTCCTTCTCATTCCCCTGGAGAAACTGAAGCTCTTGATCTCCCTGGCTCCCCAGAAGTTCAGAGTTATCTTCAGTGAGGCCATGCCACAAATCTGGCCAGGTGCTGCTCTTCTCCGGGCATCAGACCTCCTCCCTGGAAGAGTGTCAGTTGGTGGAAACAACAGTTGTGTAAATGCCTAAAGCACTTCCAAGATGAGGTTGCCAGTAATAGGGGCTGTTTCCCTGGTTGCAGTGAGGCAGAGATATTTAGATATTAGAGATATTTAGAGGATTTTTGAATAAGAAGGCCAAATCAAGGTAGAAATCTCTGGCAAAGAAAATTTGGGTGAAGAAATTGAACTTTTAGATTGTTACAGAACTTCCATTCTTCTCTAATAACAATCAAAATGTCTAAGCTTTGCATCCTCTAGGAACACTTCCCACTGCCTCTCCCATCTCCCTCATCCTTTGCTGTTATTTCCAGGTGCCTCATGTCCTGAGGTCACATTAATGCAATTGGGGTCAGACACCTTAGCTAAGGTGCTCACACATGGTTGTGGTGCACCTGAAACCATACACTTTGTTGTAGCTCCAGAAACCCAAACAGCAGAGCTTCTGGGAGCAAAGCCAGGATAGAATTTACAGCCTTAGGTCCAGAGAGAAAGTACAGTGGGTAGGGAACTGCCTTTTACATAGCTAGCCTGAGTTTAATCCCTGGCATCCCAAACCCACCAGGAATAAACCCTTAGTGTAGAGGCAGGAATAAATCTGAGAACCAGAACCCAACCCCCTACCAAACAAAACCTCTAACAGCCTCTAATCTCCTGTTCTCTACTTAGTCCTTTTCTTTCTGAGTGTTTATTATCTTTTGACAAACTATATGATCATGATAAAAAGATAATTATATTTGCTCTTTAGTTCCTCCTATTATCCGTGAGAATATAAATGCCACAAACGTAGAGATATTTTCCAATTTTGTTCATTGAAAATCCTAAATAACTAAGGAGAAGACTATGAGATCGTTATTTTTGGCCGGAGAAAGTCACCCATTCATTCTTTTATAGTTTTTGGACCATACCCGGTGATGCTCAGGGGTTACTCCTGGCTATGAGCTAAGAAACTGCTCCTGGCTTGGGGGACCATATGGGATGCCAGGGGATCAAACCTCGGTCCATCCTAGGCTAGTGTGTGCAAGGAAGATGACTGACACCCTGCACCACCGCTCCGCCCCCACCCATTCATTCTTGGGAGCTACTTGAGCTTTGTGTTCAGGGGGACAATTCAAAGCAGAAGAGCAGATGAGATCCAGGACTCTAGCAGGCAGCAGTTTGTGTGTCCTTGAACTGTCTCCCGGGCCTCAATAAGCATCTTTCCAATGGAATGACTGAATGACTCTGAACCTCCCACGGAGGGTGAGAATTCCCCCACCTCAGGGAGTCAATAAAACCTTTGACCAAAGACTCATCTTTTAATAGGGGAAGGAGAGGGACGCTGAGGCAGCGGTCTCTGCCTCTAAGAGAAGCCAGTCTCTCACACTTTCTAGAAACATCAGAGGAAATGAGTGTGTCATCTAAGGAAAGACTTTAGGCCTGTTTGGGGCTTACGGCTGCCGCCTTGATTTGAAAGCAGAGTGAGTTGACCATTAGCCCCATAAGTGACTCCTTGACTCTTTTCTCTCTGTTGGGCTGGCAGGGGGTGTTCAGAGCCTCTGTTGAGGGCAGGTACTTCAGGAGAATAGGTATCTTCTTTCAGCAACCAAGTATGGTGGGGAATCGACATACCATAGAAGCAAGATGCCTGGAAAGAGTGTGACTGGGCCAGGACCACACAGACAGGTGGGAACTGGACTTTTCCAGGTATCCCCAGACTCTCCCCCTCATCAACCTCTGACACCAGAGTTTGACTAGCTTGGAGGAGGGCTGAGGAAGGTGATTCTGACAAGAGGAAGGAGAAATGTGTTGATTCATCACAATGATGCTGGAATCTGAAGAGCCAGAGCTGGTTTTCGTCTCTCTCTCTCTCTCTCTCTCTCTCTCTCTCTCTCTCTCTCTCTCTCTCTCTCTCTCTCTCTCTCTCTCTCTCTCATTAGTTTTTGGGTCACACCCAGTGATACTCAAGACTTACTCCAGGCTCTCACTCTCGACAGTGCTTGGGGGACCATATGGATTTCTAGGAATTGAACTTGTGTTGGGTACATGCAAGGCAAGCACCCTACTTACTGTTCTCTCTGTTCACTGAACTACTTTTCTGACTGTAAGGGGCTGGCTTATCTCTCCAGCCAGGCTGTGCTTAAGGAAGTTTAGGATGTTTTTAGAAACTACCCAGAAAAATCCATGTAGTCCAGAGGCCTCCCTTCAAAAGCAAAGGTACAGATGGGACCTCTAGTGCTGCTCATTTGAAAGTCACTCAGCCCTTTCTCCAACTGCTGAACAATATCATAGAAGTCAAAGTGACTCATTCACCTAGGAGCTGGTGATGGCACTTGGGGAACAGAAGAGTGGGCAGTATGACCACTGCCGTCTCTTTTGTCCCCTTAAAATATGAATTGCATAGATTCAGGAGTAACCCTTGAGTGCTGCCAGTGTGGCCCAAAAATCAAACAAAAAATTATGAATGGAGTCCATCACTGGCATACATTTGCTTTCTTTCTTTTTTTTTTTTTTGGTTTTTCGGGCCACACCCTTTAGATGCTCAGGGGTTACTCCTGGCTACGCGCTCAGAAATTGCCCCTGGCTTGGGGGGACCATATGGGACGCTGGGGGATCGAACCGTGGTCCTTTCCTTGGTCCTTTCCTTGGCTAGCGCTTGCAAGGCAGACACCTTACCTCTAGCGCCACCTCGCCGGCCCCACTGGCATACATTTGAAAACAAATAGCTTCAATTTCTAAAAACAAAGAAGGGGGTTCAGGGAGACTGTGTAAGTACATGAGTGCATGCCTACAGTTTTTTTTCTTGTCTAGTGCTGCGCAGTGTGACACTGTGCCCCTCAGCTCTGCGAGATCCAGCCCCAAAACATCAAGTCAATACTGCAGGGTTGAGTATATGTATCTAAAAACATTTTATACAAATGTTTGTATCCATGTGTGGTACATGAAGAGAATATACCCTCACCTTTTTCTCAGTTCATTATTTTCTATAGTGGGACATAATATACTACTATACTAATATTATTTATTTGCTCTTTGGGCCACACCTGGCAGTGTTCAAGTATTACTCCTGGCTCTGTGGTCAGGGATACTCCTTGGCAGTGCCAGGGATTGAACCAGATATAAGGTAGGTGCCCCACCCTTGTACTAGAGCCCTGAGTCCACAACTCTAATGAAATCTATTGCAAATAGGCCTTTTGAAACCTTGAGGAAAGATGAGACTGTCTGGACTCAATCAGCTTCTGTGCATGCTCAGGAAGGTGGAAAATGGAGCTTTGTCCCTGCAGGGGACCCAGATCTGAGCATACCTTCCAGGGCTGCTGTGAGTTTGGGATCTCTGCCAATCATGTAGACTTTTCAAATGTTAGCTGCTTGAAGTTTTGATTTTCCTTTGTCATTGCATGTATAGATGAATCTCTTCTCATTGACTCTTTGTATTTTTCTTTCTCTGTGCCATTTCTTCCTGTTTTTATTTGAATGGTCTAAACGTCCTGCCCTAGATGTGCCCCTCCCAATGCTAGTCTCTAATACAGACCCCTTTGGGTCCTTCTAGTGCTGGAGAGGAGAGAAAGAGGTCTTTACCAAGAGACCCAGGGAACAAAACTCATCCTGAGCCCAAGGCAGCCTTTTTTCTCCCTCAGAAGGCGGAGGGTGGGCTGTACCCTGCTGGCCTGTCCTCTTGCCCCACTGAGACACAGATTCTTTATTCCTGGGTTTCTGTTTTCTGTCCACATCTTCAGAGTCTGCAGTGGGAACAGAACGTACAAAGGACGGCTGAAAGGCTCTTTGTACTGTGTCCACTGCAGGCACAAACCTTTGAGAAGGAGAAAAGACTGGACAAAAGCTGGCATGTTGCCCCTCAAGTAACCCCAGTGACCTTGCCTCTCTTATTTGTTTGCAAACTCCCCCCAACCCTGCTGGCTGTGCTACCCCAGGTCTGGGCAGGTTTTTCCTTCCTGCATCCATAGAAAATAAAGAGGAAGTTGATGCTTTCTACCTGCAAAGGGGTTCCAGGTTAGTTCCAGGTAGTTTCCTCTTTGTCTCAGACCAGCCACCTGGTGAGTCTTGTTTGGATTTAGAACCAGAGTCCCGCATTCTCATCTATGTTGACCCTTCACCTGACCTGGTGATCTGGGCAGTTTAGGGATTTACAACTTCTTCTGTAGGTGAGTGCACAGGAGTGAGCGTATGTGTGGATGTAGTAAAGGAGCGAAGAAGCTTTCAGGAGCACAGAAGAACAGAGCTAGAAGGACTCACTGGTCAAGCTTCGCCTTCAAGGAGAGGAAACCCAGGAGGCTGGCATCTAGCTAGGAAGTCTAATATTCCCTTTTGGGTTGAAACTATGCATATTTTGATTACCGTTAAAGTAAAACAATAAGATTAATGAAAATAATAAGAAGCAGAATTCTTGCCCTATTCCTAAGGCCCTATCATTGACCTCTGACCCTTTGCCAACCACCAATCACTTCTTGGCTTTACAGGTTTCCCTCTTAGATCTCTTTTTGGTTTGTTTATTGGTATGTTTGTAGGGAAGGAGGGTTGGGTCACATATGGCAGTGCTCAGGCTTACTCCTGGCTCTGTCTTCAGGGATCACTTCTGGCAGTCTCTGGGAGTAGAGGACTGGGGAATGGGGACCCAATGCTCTACCTCACAGGCCCCTCAGGTCTCTTAACCCCACTGCCCACCTCCCCTGGCAGAAGCTCCCTTCCTTAGAATAATCCTCCATATCTCTCTCTGCTTAGGGCAGCAACATAACCTTCTTGGATGGGGTCCTAGACCTTGGAAACATTGAGACATTGAGAATCCCACTGGCTGATGCTATCACCCGTCTGCAAGCTGTGTCCTTGCTGGGTCATGGACCAGCTCCTCCAGAAGGGCTCTGCAGGGTTTCTGGGTAAGGGAGAAGAATGAAGTAACAGGGAGGGAGATGTGGAACTAGTGGGGGGTTCAAAGGAAGAACACCTGAAGTTGGCCTGGGGAACCTTAACAACGGTGGAAACTTTAAGTATCAAGCCCTTTGAAATCTTTGTTTTGAACTTCCCTAGTACTTCTAAGCTTCAAAGTTATTTTCAAACCCTAATTACCCCCCTACACACACACACACACACACACACACACACACACACACACACACACACACACACACACACACACACACACACTAGCCTTCCTTGGGCATTCACCAAATTTGGCCTCTATCCTCCTGTTTGCTAAAGAGGAAACAACTCCACACTTAAAAGCTTGCCTGGGGCACAAGAGAAAATGACCCATCCTGAAAGGCTGCACTTCTCAAAATAAGTCAATGTTGAAAGCTGAGAGTATTTGAGCCTCAGTTTATCCATAGAGTGAGGGACTCTGCTCTAAAGTGCTTCATTCTGTGTGGTTTTCTCAGTAGGGGGCTTGGGGAGAGAGAGAGAGAGAGAAGAAGAGAGGAGAGAGAGAGAAAGAGAGAGAGAAGAGAGGAGAGAGGAGAGAGGAGAGAGAGAGAGAGAGAGAGAGAGAGAGAGAGAGAGAGAGAGAGAGAGAGAGAGAGAGAGAACACCCAGGCAGGCAGGTCTCACTTCTCAAAGTTGAGGATCTCCTTTTGTTTTTGAAATAAAATATATATTTGGAAGTGTGTACATATTTTTTGTTTTGTTTTGTTTCATTTATAGATTTAAGTATGTATAATTTTGTTTTGTTTGTTTGGGCCACACTTGGCCATGTTCAGGGTTTACTCCTGGCACTGTACTCAGGAATCATTTCTGAGGGGCTTGAGGATTATATAGGGTGTCAAGGGTTTGAGCTCAATTGGCTTTGTGTAAGGTAAATGCCCTACCTGCTGTGCTATTTCTCTGAATCCTAGATATTATATACTTAACAAAACAAAAACAAAAACAAGATGATGTGGGCTTTTTTTACTCTGAAAAAGCCAGTTTTCTCTCTCTTGAATAAGTATTTCTTTTTTCCTTTCTCATTTTTCTAAGTCAATTTCTTTCAATAAAAGTATTTTACTTCTGGGGCCAGAGAGATAGCACAGCAGTAGCGTATTTGACTTGCATGCAAGTGATCCAAAAGGAACCTGGTTCAATTCCCAGCATCCCATATAGTCCCCAGGCTGCCAGGGTGATTTCTGAGTGCAGAGCCAGGAGTAACCCTTGAGCATTACTGGACGTGGCCCAAAAACCAACCAACCAATCAATCAATCAATCAATAAGTTTTTAAAAAAAGTATTTTACTTGTTTAAAAATAAATGTTGGGGCCGGTAAGATGACACTAGAGCTAAGGTGTCTGCCTTGCAAGCACAGCCAAGGAAGGACTGTGGTTCAATCCCCATATGGTCTCCCCAAGCCAGAGACAATTTCTGAGCGCTTAGCCAGGAGTAACCCCTGAGCATCAAATGGGTGTGGCCCCCCCCCAAAAAAAAAAGTTGACTCAAGAGAAGTGTTGAATGCAGATTTGCAAGGAGGAGACCCAGGTTTAGTCCCTGGTACTATGTGGTCCTCTGAGCACTGCTGACAGCAATTCCCAAACATAGATCCAGGAGTAGCCATAAGTACTACTAGATTTGCTCCCCAATAAACAAGCAATACATTTTACTTATTATTATTATGGGGAATGGTTTGGTCCTCACCCAGTGATGCTCAGACATTACTCCTGGCTCTAATTCAGGAATCCCTTAGCAGTGCTCACAGGACAATAGGAGGCACCAGGGATTGGACAAGGGTCTGCAGTTTGCAAGGCAAGCATCCTATCCACTGCCCTATTGCTCTGGCTCCACAAGAAGTGTGTTTTAATTGGAAAAAAAATCTTTGAATTATATTTCCAAGCTAGCTTGAAAAAAAAAAAAAAGGTCAGGTAATACTGGGCCCCCCCAAAACTTGTCTCCACATGGAAATAAGGAAGACAGGTTGGAACAGAGCCAGAGATATTTCCTTTAAACAAAGCACACATTTGTTAATTTGCCACAATTCCCACTACTCCCTCTTGTCTATGACCTGGCTTACTTCACTTATCCAGGATCTGCTAATTTCTAGAGACATTTGAGCCACAGCACTCAAACGAGTGTTTCTCCCTTGGTCACTCGCTCAAGCTGCTCTAGCCTTTGTGTTTCTCTCCACATTCAACTATTTCCAGCCACAGGACCCTCATGTTCACTCTCCTCTATCTGGCACACTCTCCCCACCAATTTAGCAGCAGGCTCACCTCTTCTCTCTGAACTGGGGCTCTCCTTAAGATATCTGTAATGGGTGACTGCTGAGAGCCATTTTTAGACTCCACAAAGCCAAATCACAGGCTGAAGCTGTGCTCCGGATTTTACCCACCCCACCAGACTATTTCAAAAGATTTAAAGGGGACAAGTATATCTCCTTTGAATATTTTATTTTTTATTTTATTTTATTTTAGTTTTTGGGTCACACCCGGCGGTGCTCAGGGGTTACTCCTGGCTGTCTGCTCAGAAACAGCTCCTGGCAGGCACGGGGGACCATATGGGACACCGGGATTCGAACCAACCACCTTTGGTCCTGGATCGGCTGCTTGCAAGGCAAACGCCGCTGTGCCATCTCTCCGGGCACTGAATATTTCTTTAGATCTATTTCCTTAATAGGTATAACCTTTTTAGAATATCTTTTTATGTAGCTATAATTTCCCCATTTTTGGAATCTGTTTAGTAGGGAATTCTAGTAGATAAGTTGCGCTAGTGTTTAGAGTTTATGTTAGATCAGGTATAGGGATTGCTGGGCTTGTTATCTCTGCCCCCATATGCACTAGTAATACCTTGTGGCATTGTTCCTTTTTTGCATAGGCACATTAAAATGGAGAAATGTTACTTGTGCAAATAAGTTCTTATCTAATAGAGATAGGAACACATAAATTTTATACTGCAATGGGCTTTACACCCTTGGCTTGTCATAGTGACTTGGCTTAGGCTACAGAGATCAGACATTGACCATTCACCCCAGAACCTGGGATCCTATCTGTGGAAACAATCACGGTTTTCTACATCATCACCAGGAATCAAACTTCTACCAGGGAAGTCATTACTGCTGCCCTGGCATTGACTTACTCCAGAGAGGGTTCTTATGACACACTGACGACTTGGTAACAGCAACAATCTGTTTTCAGGGCAGGATTCTCTGCATTGCGACCTAATGGTGAGATGAAACCAGAAGATTCTCTGCATCACCCTGACTTAAACATAGGATCTGTACAGAAACCAAGATCTCTAACTACAGAAACTTGACAGCAACAACTATGATTGTGAAAAGCTTTTATTGGGACCACAGAGAAAGACTTTGGGGTTGGACAACCTAGTATGCCTGGACCCTGGAGTTGGTCCTATGCCAGAATACTTCAAGAATAAGGTCTCTCTTTTAGGCCAAAGGTTTTTTTTCTTTCTATTTATTCCATATTTTTCTGTGCCTATGTAACAACAACTGCCCCTCCCCACACCTTTTTATTGTTTTTTTTAATCTCTTATCTTTAAAAAAGAGCTTACTAAAAACCTTCTGCTATTGTATTAATGACTTTAATGGAGGTACAATAATTTTTGCAAATATATTTGATACTGAACTTTTTCTTCTTTATTTTTCTTCTCTTCCATTTTATTTTTTAGTTTTTCTTTCTATTTTCTTTCTATTTATTTTTAATAACTTCGCTTTCCATCATCTTGAAACAAATGTATTATGATCAGTTATATCAACTATGTGATGCATTTTCTTTAAATAAAAAAAAATTAAAAAGGGCCCGGAGAGATAGTACAGTGGTGTTTGCCTTGCAAGCAGCTGATCCAGGACCAAAGGTGGTTGGTTCAAATTCCGGTGTCCCATATGGTCCCCCATGCCTGCCAGGAGCGATTTCTGAGCAGACAGCCAGGAGTAACCCCTGAGCACCGCTGGGTGTGGGCCCCCCCCCAAAAAAAATCTCTGTCATGGGGCCAGAGAGGTAGTACAGGGAGTAAGGCTCTTGGCCTACATGCAGTCATGCGTAGTTTGATTCCCAGCACTGCTCAACATGACCACAAGCAAGTCCCAAACAGCACAAAGCCAGGAGCACTACCAAATGTGGTCTGACCTCTTACCCCCACCAAAATAAAAGGCCTACAATTATTTCTTATGTCACATATGACAACATGTAATTATTCATAGCTATGCTCATTCATCTATCTTCTGTCTCCCTATGAAAATATAAACTTCACAAGGATTTGCTATTGATTGCTTCCTCTACATCTCTTGGCCCCGACTCTGGAACTTCCTTGAAAACACCTATAGCATAAGGAGACCCTGCCAGGCCTTGGGTCATTCATTCAGGGACAATGGGCAACTGTCCCTGTCTCCCAGAAGGCTGGAAAGAAGTAAGACCCCTTCAATGTGACTCATTGAGCCTAAAAGTTTGTTGGAATTTGTGTTCCCTTTTTCTAAAGCCCTGGGTAAAGGTGTATGAAAACACCTTTGAACATTTGCAGTTACACGGGAGTGTATTTTTCAGGCAAGCTCAGATGATCAAAGGGATGGTGGGATGACAGGGCTGCAAAATGAGTCTCCTTCCATATGCAGTCAGGAAGCTTGGCTTGATTGAAATCTATAAAGCTGCAGGGGCCAGAGAGATAGCATGGAGGTAAGGCGTTTGCCTTTCATGCAGAAGGTCATCAGTTCAAATCCTGGCATTCCATATGGTCCCCCGTGCTTGCCAGGAGCAATTGGAGCCAGGGGTATCCCCTGCACTGCTGGGTGTGACCCAAAAACCACACACACACACACACACACAAAAAGTAAAGAATATATTTTTGGGGCCGGGCGGTGGCGCTGGAGGTAAGGTGCCTGCCTTACCTGCGCTAGCCTAGGAGACGGACCGAGGTTCGATCCCCCGGCGTCCCATATGGTCCCCCAAGCCAGGAGTGACTTCTGAGCGCATAGCCAGGAGTAACCCCTGAGCGTCACAGGGTGTGGCCCAAAAACCAAAAAAAAAAAAAAAAAAAAAGAAATCTATAAAGCTGCAAAGTGTATGCACAGTGAGCAGCATGAACACATAAGCTCAACTCTGAGACAGAATGGTCTCCTTTGAAGTTTAAGAAAACATAAGGCAAAGAAAACCAACTTCCCTCCCCTTCTTTTCTAAGAAAAACCTTATGAAGTTTGTTTTTCTCTCAGAGAACTATGAACAGTAACAGGCATCAGAAGGCCTCAGATTCCTGTTGATGGTGGTGAGGATGGGCTGAAGGTCCATTTACAGCCCAGATTCTGAGCCTGATCCCTATAGAGTGAATAAGTGATGGTGGAAAAATGACAGTGATCCTGGTCAAAGTCCAAGTGCAGAGCTAAGCAGACAGAGGCCCCACATCTGGTATTTCTGATCTGTACCTGCTCATGCTGGGATAGTTTGGAGGTCACCAGCACAATGTTCCTGGTAGGAATATCGAAATGGAAGTAGGGGATATGTGGGCCTGGCATTTTATGCTGGTGGACAAAAGAGGTCTCCCCCCACCCCCCCCCAAGCACAGGGAAGAGATGGCCTGAGCAAAATTAACACTATCTGGTGAAGATCAGCTCCAAAAGTCTCATCTTCTTAGAGCTTGTATAACTGGCTACCCCCAGTTCCCACCCGCCATCCCTCTTTCCTCCCTGACCCAGAAAAACAAGAGAACAAAAAGAACTAGAGGACAAACATGGGGCTAAGAGGAGAGTGATAGCATGCTCCATGGAAAAGGCTGTTTGGGATAAGATGCAGCAGGATGTTGTCCAACACACAAAGGACTTTATTGATTCCCTTAAGAGGAGAGAGTCTCACCCTAAAGAATCATGTCTATCACTTGATAGGTCTAAATGAGAGCTGAAAGCCATTATCACAGATCTGGCCAATGCAGCAGCACATCTGAGCTTCTCTACTTGATACTGTGGGTATATTTCAAGGACCAGCACTCAGAAAAACACCCTAACATTGTAAGCATTTTTTTTCTCTCGGATGAACGTTTTTTCTCTCCTAGAAAAAAAGAAAAGTGTGGGTAACTCTTTAGGTTCTCCAAAGGGTTTATGACTGAAAATGATTTTAGAAACCATGAAGACATATCCAAGAAGTTACCATTGACAAATGTAAGTGCTTGTGGGAATCTATTGAAATGTTTAAGGACCCCAGACCCCTACCCCAGTCCACTGAGTCATAATTACAGTCATAATTACTGAGTCTGTATTCTCTCTGGGTAACTCTCATTGGGTAACTCTGTGGTTCTTAACTCAGGACTAGTTTAAAAACTTTAGGAAGGTCTGGAGCAGAGTGGGCTTATGTTTTGCACATGGCTGACCTGGTTCTGATCCTGGGCATACCATATGGTCCCCCCAAACACTGCCGGAAGTAATCCCTGAGAACAGAGTTAGGAGTAAGTCTTAAGCACTACAGGGTGTGACCCCAAACTCCAAAATATATAAAGACTCCAAGAGATGGTAGACAAAGTTCTCTCTGAATCTGAAATCCCTACATTCCTGGGACAGAAACTGAGGTCATAGGACAGACCTTAAGAACTGTCCTGATTGTAGCTGTGTCTGTTTATGAGGAAGATATTTAGATACAAAATCCAGCAGGGTTGGGGATTTGGCCCAAGGAGCAGCACATGTATCCAGCATATGTGAGGGCCTGTTATAGTTCCAGGCTCCACGATTCTTTTCCCTGCATGGACACTACTGGGTATAATGCTGGTGGTTTCTGCATCAGGGCCCAAGCATCAAACCTTTATTCTCAGCCTGCCCCACTGGGAGTAACCCCACATTCTTGAGCACTACTTGGGATGAAATAAATAAATGAAAAACAAATGACTTTGATTAATGTTTAACATTGTGATTATTGAACACACATATTTGTGATCCAGATTTTCCATCTCTCCTGTGAAACCAGAAAAGATGACAATATGTAACCTTCACTCCCACACTCACTCAGTCAGAGCTTGTTCCATTTGCCACAACTCCCACCATTCCCTATTCTCTACCTTCTATCATCAGCTTACTTCAACATCTGCATTGGCCACCTCTATCCTGAAGGCATCTCGGTTTGAAACCCCTGTCTGATTTCAGGTGAGTTTCCCAGAAATTCACCGTTTATGAGACTGTAGGGGTCTGCGCTGATTCCTAACTTGAATAGGAGCTGTGTGTTTTTATAAAGCTGGGAACCAAGGGGCCTCGGACCCAACTTTTTTGAAGCCCCCTGGCTCCCCAGAGCTCCCCCCACTCTAGCTGATCTCCAGCAGTAGTTCTATAATTCCAGTTCTGTACAGCTTGGGATCCAGACACTTCAAAGCCAAGCAGAAGCCGAATGGAGTTAGCCCTAATCCTCTTCAGTCTCGACCTGTTTTCTCTTGCCAGCAGAACCTTCCGCCCCTTCTATTTCTCATTAAACTTAACAAGCGTTGCAGGCGGGCATCAAAGGCAGGCTTGTGCCTTTTACAGCTCAGGCAGGCCTAGACTGTCATCAGGGCCCACTCCCAATACTGAGCCAACTGAACCAGGAGGTAAGGTCCAGCTGCAAGGGCCACACCCCCAACATGAACCTCCTCCTCTGTTTGATATTTGTACCAAGAAAAATTCCTGGGCCAACAGAACATCCTTACAGCAATTTTCTTCAAAGTGTTCTGTGAAAACTGGCCAATTATTCTTAAGAGGCATCCTGAGAGGGTGCATTATTATCTTCATTTTATTGGCAGGAAGACCAAGGTCAAATAGCTTGCCCAGAACCAGAGAAGGAGGAGAGGGAGAAAGAATCGGATAAGAGAGGAAAAGAAGAGAAGAAAAGAAGGGAGGGGAGAGGTAGGGGAAAAGAGAGGTGGAGAGAAGAGATAAAAGGTAGGGAGAAAAAGGGAGAGGAAAGGAGGAAAAGAGAGAGGAGGGGAGAGCAGGGAAAGGGAGATGAGAGGGGGAAGGGATAAGAGAAGTGAAAGAGAAGAATAGAAGAGGAGAGAGGAAAGGAGGGGAGAGAAAATGAGAACAGAAGGGGAGAAGAAAGGTGAAGGAATCAAAGAGGAGCTAAGGAAATCTCTATCCATCTAAGGCGATCTCAGGCCCGCATGGCCCCCATATTCATTATGACCATATCCAAAGTCGTGGTCACATTTTTTTTCCTTCTCAGACTAGGCTTTGAGACTAAAGCTGAATGAGAGCACTAGGTCAACTTTCTTTCGTTCTTCCTTCCTTTTTCTTTCTTTTCTTTCTTTCTTTCTTTTCTTTCTTTCTCTTTCTTTCTTTCTTTCTTTTTCTTTCCTTTCTTTCTTTCCTTTCGTTCTTTGCTTTCCTCTTTTTCTTTTTCTTTCTTTCCTTTCTTTCTTTTCTTTCTTTCTTTCTTTCTTTCTTTCTTTCTTTCTTTCTTTCTTTCTTTCTTTCTTTCTTTCTTTCTTTCTTTATTTCTTTCTTTCTTTCTTTCTTTCTTTCTTTCTTTCTTTCTTTCTTTCTTTCTTTCTTTCTTTCTTTCTTTCTTTCTTTCTTTCTTTCTTTCTTTCTTTCTTTCTTTCTTTCTTTCTTTCTTTCTTTCTTTCTTTCTTTCTTTCTTTCTTTCTTTCTTCTTTCTTTTCTTTTCTTTCTTTCTTTCTTTCTTTTCCCAAACATAGATTGGGGTGATGATATTTTTTAGAGAACAATGTACTTCTATTGGAGAACTTCACAAACTCAATATCTCTAGCTCGGGAATTCAATAATGGGCAAGGTTGTGCAGTTGGAAATCTCTCTAGCTCCAGCAAGAAATTATGGACCCCCAGGATTTCATAACTGAGGGAAATGTTGGCAATCTGGGACACACCACCCACCAAGCATACACATTCTGCAGCTTTGGGAGCGTATGTAGCACAGGCTGCAGTGTCTACACAGAAATTTACACCCCCATTTTTGGAATAAATACATCTGGCCCTTAACAGCTTGAAAAACTGGCCTCGATCTCAAAGCTTCAACTCTGCCTTCAGATGATTGTGAATGGAGGGAACTGCCCTTTTATATCTTTGGGGTAAACTGAGTCCCAGTACAATTGAGTGAAGACAGACTGGAGAGATAGCATGGAGATAAGGTGTTTGCCTTGCATGCAGAAGTTCATTGGTTTGAATCCTGGCATCCCATATGGTCCCCTGAACCTGCCAGAAGCGATTTCTGAGCGTAGAGCCAGGAGTGATCCCTGAATGCTACCAGGTGTGACCCACAAAAACAAAAAACAAAACAAACAAACAATTAAGTGAAGACGTGAATATGTGATGCCAGGGAGCGGGGTACCAAGTTGGTCCCTGCACCAGAGGAGGAAAAAGAAGATGGAAGCCTGGGTAAAGGAGAAAAGGGAATGAGAAGGAGGAGAAAGAAAGAAGCCACACAGTGAAATGAGAGGGGTGGAGGGAAGAGCAGAGACACAAGAGAGTGACCCCTTGTTTATTTGTCATTGCACAGTGATCTGTAACAATGACCACAATGACCATGGTTCTTCTTATGGGCCAATGGTTCTCAGCAATCCGATTACACATAAAACTTTCTTTGCATCCCAGGTGAGGCGGGTGAACTTGTTCTTGTTTAATCCAGGCAGGAGTGGAGCTTTTGATCTATGACAGGCCACATTCTAAGGTCAAACAACCTAGAAGATTTCAAAGGCCTTTTCTCTCCAAGAAGATTAGATTTTTTTTTTTTTTTTGCTACAGTCAGCTGTGCTCAGGCATTACTCCAAGCTCTACACTCACTTTTGGTGGTGCTCAAGGAACCATGTAGGATGCTGAGGATTGAACCTAGATTGGCAGCATGCAAGGGAAATCCTCAACCTGCTGTACTATGACTCTGGCCCCTCAAGAAGATTTGAAGAGGGAATAGATTGAGGGGCAAGCACATCCCCTAACCCTGTGGGTTCTCTGCCTAGCAGTGGGTCTAGGACCAAGAAAGGGTTGGAATATTTTGTGGCCTTGAATTCTGATCTGCAGGGGCTAGGCTTCCCTTCCTCTTCCCCTGAGTTGCAGAGAGGAAGTGCAACTTCCTAAGAACATCCTTAGCTCCCAGCTCTGAATCAGGATCAGCAGGAGGAAGGGTTCCCAGTGAGGAGGGCTGAGTGCAGGCGTATGAGATAAACCTTGCTAACTTGACATGTACCCGGCCCACCTATGAGCACTGAAGGTCTCTAAGTTACCCTCTCCAGGCCCAAACGAGATTCATGAGTTTTACTTGGATGGATGGCAGCTTCTTTATTTCTCAAGGGAAAGCCAACTTCCTGCTCTAGAAAACGATTAACCTAAACTGTGGGAAGAAAGGCTTGTTCTGTATCCCAGAAAAATGACAGATCCTGGTCTTACCGTGGAAGTGGGTGGTGCTAAGTCCTATCAGGCAGTCTGGGGATATGCTATGTTAGGAAGAACACTAGACCATGACAAGAGCTCCATATCTTCAGATAGAACACACAGACTCAGTGTTAATTAGGAATCCACATCAGTCACCAAGGAAAAGCCAAGTCACATCTGTGAGATGGGCCAGAATTTAGGCTATGAGACTGAGTGCTACCACAGCCATGGAGAACCAAACATGTGTCACAGTCCTGGGGTGGAGACTCTAGTGCTGAGAAATTTGGATCTACTAAGGTGTAAAACGCACATCACCATGAGTTTTGCCCCTAGACAGAGTCTGGCCCTTCCACACAGTAACACAAGACACAGGGCCAGACACAGGAGCAATCATAATGAATAATACAGTGTTCTCAATCACTGATGGGGCTCTGTCATCCAGGAAATGGTTAAACTGTCCAACTGTCAGTTTATAGACTGCTATAAAGTAGTTAAAATAATAAATTCTTAAATGCTGAGGGAAAAAGGCCAAAAAGAAGAAGTCTTCATAAAGACTGATGCCATTTTATATAAAATTTATAAACCTGTAAAACCTATGTAATTTTTATAGATACAGATCTCTGTAATAAAAGTTGAAAAGCATGCACGGGCATAATCAACACCTATTCTATTAAATTGGTTCCCAGGTTGACTGGGGGTGGGGGTAGGTTTGGAGGAATCGGGGTGCTTCAGCTCCCTCATATTCTTTGTGCCCTTTAAAAAATTGAAATGAGGGACCAGAGAGATAGCATGGAGGTAAGGCATTTGCCTTTCATGCAAAAGACGGTGGTTCGAAACCCGGCATCCCATATGGTCCCCCGTACCTGCCAGGGGAGATTTCTGAGCATAGAGCCAGGAGTAACCCTTGAGCGCTGCTGGGTATGACCCAAAAACCAAAAAAAAGAAAAAAAATTGAAATGAGGCACAGGAAAGATAGTACAGGGATCAGGTGCTAGCCTTGCCTGTGGTAAACCCCAATTTGACCCCCCAGAACCACATATAATCCCCCCAAACGCCTCCAAGAGTGATCCCTGTTGGATGTGGTCATTTTTTTTAATTCAGGTGAGTAGAGCTTATATTAGTATTTCATAATGCTGGAACATTCCACATTAAATTTTCTGTGCTAATCTGTTTTATAAATAAAAAAGTGAATTAAAAATAAATGAAAGGAAGGAAGGCAGTGCTGGAGCCACTTTTGGGGGAATGTCTTCAGGGTGAATCTGGTCCCTCGTTCCCATGCATGCTCATCCTACTTTCTGGCCCCACAAGACATGGCTTTGTGACTAGTAGTTTTCCAGTGGTTCTTTGTCCAGTATATGTGGGGCCCTGGCTTCCACTGCTGGTGCCACATATAAAAATACATAAAAATCAAAGAGGAGGTGCTTTGTTTACTTGGGGGAAGGTGAAGAATGGCCCTAGCTGCCTATCTGCATACCCCAGGAATCCAGAGGTTACCTAGAAAAGCAGAAATGACAAGTTGAGAAGAGATGGAAGCAAGTGAGGCACCCAGGGCTGAAATGAAACTCTGAAGGGAGTTCTACTTGCAAATCAGGTGTAGTGAGACCACACAGCACCACAGCTGTTTCTCTTCTTCCCACTATAAACTTGCTCATCAGAGCAAGTCTCTGATGACCAAGCTGGACATCCTGATCACTAACCCCATCTGTAGGGCCAAATTAAGCCCAGCACACAGTAGGCACTGAATGTGTTTACTAAGTACTTAAGAAATGAGAGAAAAGGTGGCAATGTCAAAGACTTAGCTTAAAGGGCTGCTGTGGATGCTTTTAGTGGAGGAGGCTAGGGTTCAACTCAATGCTCCCTTGAGCATTCCCAGAAGCAACTCCTGAGTGTCACCTTTCAACTAAACACTACAAAAAGAACGAACAAAGGAAGAAAGGAGGGAGGAAAAGAAAAGTGGAAGAAGATGGGAAGATGGGCAGAGAGATTCTTTTCTTCTCTTCAAAGTCCTAAACTGGGCTGCCAGCCAATCCCTGCCCAGTCACAGTGCTGCTGGGGGCAATGAGTGTGGGTAATTGCCAGCTCTGGATCTACTAATCTTTCCTCTAGGGCCATGTGCTAAACGGAGGGTTTCACTTGCCCAGTGGGTACTGAATTACAGTCATGGTGCTGGGGTGCTGTGTAATTAGCCAGCAGTTGCAGGCCTGCAGCCTGGGAAAGTGCTGAGTACCTGGGCACTGGGCACCCAGCTAAGTGGCTCCTAATTAGCTTTGGCCTGATTTTCATGGTCTGCAGCGCTGGGACCCACATCCTCGGAGGCTGCGTACACAGTGGCTGTGTAGTTCTCTACCAGGGCCCACAGGGGTAATAGGAACCCTAAAACCAGAATTTTCTGTGTATATTTTGGGTGAGGAGAATGGCTATTTTTAAAATGAAGAACTGCAGATTTCCTGAAAACTACAGTTTTCTTAATTTCTCTCTCTTTTAAACACACACATACACACATGCATAGACATAATGATACATGCTATTTGATAGAACAGATCTCTAGAAAAATAATTTTTTTTTGGTTTTTGGGCCACACCGGTGACGCTCAGGGGTTACTCCTGGCTATGCGCTCAGAAGTCGCTCCTGGCTTGGGGGACCATATGGGACGCTGGGGGATGGAACCGCGATCTGTCCTAGGCTGGCAAGGCAGACACCATACCTCTAGCGCCACCACGCCGACCCCGAAAAATAATTTTTTAATTACAGCTTTATCAAAATCTTCAGAACCTCTTCCAGAAGGCCTTCAGAATAAATACCCTCAGCACAACCATAAAACATGGGTGAGAGGGAGCATCTACCAGTACATCTACTAGAGCATCTAGTGCAGAGGGTGGGGTGCTATTCTTGGGAGTTGAACTTTCTCCCCAAAGCTCACTGGAGTTTGGGACTCTGTGCCCATCCCTGCTATGTATCTTCAGGATGGACCATGGACAAAGATGCTTGTCTTTTGTGTTCCTGAGTTCTCCTACTTCTGCTGTCTCTTCTCTTGCTCTGCCCATTCTTGCTACAGTGTGAAGGGCTGACAGAATATCACAGTGGTGTGAGAGTGGACACAGCTCACTCTGGATGTCCAGCAAAGCTGGGAGAAGTACCAGCAGCAGATTAGACCTCAGTGAAAGATCACTATACTTCTCCACACATCAGATGGACAAACATTGAAAAGTTTGACTAGAGACATCTGTTCACTTCTCTATTCTGCTTCTGCTGACACCACTTGGCTGACTCCGGAAAGGATGGGAGACCATCCCTACCAATCAGTCTCTCCCTTTTTAGCTAGATCCTAGTAGTTTCCACACCCAACCTGCACCATATTAATGGGTCGATGCCACAGTTCCTGAACTTCTCTGCTATTGCTCCACCATTCCAGATAGGCAGAAAAGGAAGAGAGCAATCCCTTGCCTAATCCCTCAACCTAATCCCTCGGCCTAATCCCTAATCAATTTTAGGGGTCTAACTACAAAGTCTTAGTCCAGGCCAGCAAAAACATTAGATAACTTAAAGGGAAAACCTGTAGAAGCCAAGTAAGTTTAATGAGCAGAAAGAATAACAGTCATAAATAGCACCACTAACTCAATAATTTAGTAACTGTAACTTTAGAAACACCACGATGAGGGTGTTTAATTAACTGAAAGAAACTATGGCAAAAGTAGTCAGAAAAGCATAAGAAAGCAATAAGAATTGAAATGAAAATATTACCACAATCAGAGATGACAGAAGTGAAGAGCATATTAGGTGATATCAAACATCCAGGAATGGATAGGGGGCTTGCCTTCCATGCAGCTGACCCAGACTTGATTCCCAGCACTGCCAGGAGTATCTGAACATTGTCATATATGACTCAAAAACAAAAAAATAAACAAGCAAAAACTAATTTCCCAGAGTTGAGGAATATAGGCACCAGAATCCATGTGTCCAAAGTGTCCCAGCAAAAAGTAGATAGGGCTAGGAAAACTCTAAGATTCTCAGAATTATACTTAAAATGATAAAAAGCCAAAGATAGAGCCAGTATATTAAAATCAGTGATATCAGAGAGGAGCTTACATACAAAGGAAAGCCCATGTTTACAGCAGATCTATGAAATGAGACTCCATGAGACAAAACAAAATAGAGGGAGACAGAACAAAACCTCAATAAAAGAAGCACCTCACCAAGAACACTATAGCTATATTATTATTTAGATTTGAAGGAACAGTACAGAGTTTCATGGACAGGCAATAGCATAGCAATCCAGATGTGGCCCAAAGAAACAAACAAAAAATTCAGGGTAGGAGGGAATTTAGGAACATCAGTGGAGGGAAGGGGGCATTAGTGTTGGAACATTATATGCCTGAAACATCTCTGTTATGAATAACTTTATAAATGACTGTATCTAAATAACAATGGAAAGAAAAATATAATAAAAGCTTGACTATAGAAGTGCTGGAGAAGGTGGGGAAACAGGAATTCTTGGAATTTTCAAGGTGTATAAATAAGATTAGAACCATGGGGGAATCAATTGTCCCTCTTACAACCCAGCCATCCTCCATCTAAGGTTGTGTTAATTTTGTGTAGCTGTGTGTAACATAAATGAGATGTTTCTTGCACTGATTTTATACTCATAAGGACATGGTAGAAGGATTTAGGGCCAGGGCAGAGGTGAGAACACGAACATTAAATCTTCATGGGAGGGACCGAAGAGATAGCATGGAGGTAAGGTGTTTGCCTTTCAGGCAGAAGGTCATTGGTTCGAATCCCAGCATCCCATATGATCCTCCAAGCTTGCCCGGAGCAATTTCTGAACGTGGAGCCAGCAGTAACCCCTGAGTGCTGCCGGCTATGACCCCCCCAAAAAAGAAAACTTCATGGGAAGTGATAGAGGTGGCAAAGAGGGAGACGGATGGGATGGTGGGTTAGGAAAGCGGGAGGTGAAGCAGAGAGCAGCGGTTCAGTATGGGTGAGTCTCTGTTTGACTTCCACATGGAGAGGTTAAGAAGCAACTGGAAATATGAGACTGCAGTTCAAAAGACGAGGCCTAGGTTTGAGATGTAAATGTGGAGGCATCCAGGGGCCAGAGAGCTAGCATGGAGGTAAGGCATTTGCCTTTCATGCAAAAGGTCATTGACTCGAATCCCGGCATCCTGAGCCTGCCAGGAGCGATTTCTGAGCCTGGAGACAGGAGTAACCCCTGAGCGCTGCCGGGTGTGACCCCCCCCCCCAATGTGGAGGCATCCACATTTCAGTGGTATTTAAAGCCAGGAGCCTGTTAATTTTTTTCATGTCCTGTAAATAAAACTGCTGAGACAAATGTGAAAATGAGGACATCTGTTTATTCTGGGTATTAAGGTATGTACTGTGATGTTTCTAATATTCTTTGTTCTTTTACATATGCTTGAAATTCTTGTCATAAAATTAAACTAATACATGAGCTAGAAAGCCACACTCTTCCAAATTGCTCATCAGTCATAGAACTAAGGGCCTCAGACATCAAGTGGAGGTACTGGCAATGAACTAAGGTTCAAGGGCCTCCTGCCTCCAACCTCTAATCCAGAGATCAACCCTGTCTTCCTGGGTCCTTGTATCCCATTTGAATTGCATGTAAGTAACTTGTTATGCTGACCAGCTAGAATTCAAATGGTCCCATGTCCTGCCTGCTGAGTTTTTCTATCTGTGTGTCCTATCTTATATTATAAACAAGACCTGTACTATCCCAGAAGAAGACTCAGGAAGTGAAATACTAATTTTTACCACCAAAATAGATGGAAACTAGAGCAAGGTAAGGTCAGAAGGAAAGGACAGGTGCAGTCTGTGGCCCTGAAACTCACAGAGAAGACTATGGATGGATAATCAAGGAACCTAAAGAGTCTTCACAGGATTTGCTGCTCAGATCTTTAGAATAGGAGGAAGTACAGTCTATAAAACTGAAATATATAAGTGAGGGGGATGAGTGAGCCTATCTGCTAAGCTGTAATAAAATGCTATTTATGTGCATGATTCTGAGCTAAGAGTTCAACTTGCTCTCCTGTGACCCACACAAAAACAGTCTGTTGTTTACACCTGTCAGATGTGGCAGATGAGGAAGCTGGCTCAGAGAGGTCAACTAACTCGTCCCAAATAATTGTGCAAACAAGGATCAAAGGCTGGGCCCGTGGGTCAGTGGCAAAGTACATACTTTGTATGCATGCATGATACCTAGGTTCAATCTCTCCACCCACCACCTCTCCCTCAAAAGAAGGAACTTAGTAATGTTTCTTTAGATATAAAATACCATTAATTTCTTCCATAAATCATTAAAGATAATTAAGATGTCTTAATTGAGTTATTCACTCATCATCAGGCCATAGTATTTATTGAGTACCTATTGTGTGGTCTCGGGCCTGAGTCTAGCCAAGACCAATGAACGCAAGGTCTGTTCTTGAGGAACTTGTGTCTCAAAGGAGTGGCGGGCTTATAAACTGTTGACTTCAGTGCACCCAAGGAAGACTCATTGTGATGGTAACCCAGAACAACACAGGGACCACCGAGTCGTAGGGTGGCACCTGTTTCTGCTATCTCCTAGTCTCCACCTCACTTCCTGGTCACAAATTTCAAAAACTTCCTTTCTGGAAAAATGACAAGGTACAGGACTCGTTTATATTCAGCCTGGATCTTCATGGCAAAGAAAAAAAGACAAGAACCCAGCAGTTTTGTGTTTTATACAAGGTGAAGCAAGAGTTGCTCCTTTGAAACAACCTGCCTCGTTATTATAAGATAGCCACTGCCCTTGACTTTGGTGTGATGCAGAGGCCATCACTGCAGTAGGAGCTGTGTGTGGTTCCAGGCCTTGAAGGAGCAATGCCACTATGATACTAGCGGAGGTCTTGTGCAGGAGTCTGCCTACATCTCTGCAGCAAGGCATTCAGTGAACCCCTTGAGGGTAGATTCAGCACATTTAGGAGGTCTGCAAAACCCAAGAACTGTGTAGGAAACTGTCTATATTTGTATTTTTTCTTTTTTTCTCCTAGACCAAGTTCTCAGGCTTTAATCAAATCATGAAAGAATTCCTGGAATTCCCTAAGAAAGGTAAGTATTGAGTTCTCTGAAGATGCCATCATTATTTGTTGTTTGTTTTTGGTTTGGGGGCCACACCTGGCAATGCTCAGGTGTTACTCCTGGCTCTGCGTTCAGAAATTGCTTCTGGCAGGCTTAGGTGATTATATGGGATGCTGGGGATCAAACCTGGGTAGATCCCAGGCCAGCTGCATGTAAGGCAAACACCCTACACTTATTCTATAGCTCCAACCCAGTAGTACAGATGAAAATTTGTGCTCTCCTCCTCCAAATGTGGGGTTTGTTTGTTTGTTTGTTTGTTTTTAAGGAGGAGTCAGCAGTAGAGGTGGTGCCAGGCATCAAACCTAGGTCACCTGTATACAAGTCAGACACACACTTTACCATGTGGTCCATGACCAACCTGCCACTTTTTGCTCTGAGGTGGCAGGAGTGTTCTTGTTTTACTGCAGTCAGATGAGACTCAGAAGACAGCAGAAATGGACCTGCAACTGTGCTTCCTCAAACACAGAGACAGAGGAATGAGACAGAGTGGAGAAACCCACAGCTGTGTATAAGTGGTCTCAAGTGCCTGCTGCTAGACATGGTCTTTTGACTCTGTATAGTCCAGAAACAGATCTCTTCATACCTCATATCACATTTAATAATTTCAACCTCTAGGGGCATTAAGCAACATTGCAGTGTTATTCATCTCAGAAACATTTCCTAAAATGATATAGGGATTAAGGATGGACGAGAGATGATTGAGATATGGGGAAGTGGACACCACTTGCCTGACCAGACTTTGTAAGCAGTCTTGAAGCTTGAATGGAGGGACAAAGTGAATCCAGGAAGTGGGCCAGTCCCCATCTGTGGACTTTAAGAGTAGCTATATACATTTGTAGATTTCCTGGGCTGATATTTTCTCTTTCTTCTGAGCCACAGACCCTGACTTTTCATCTGGGGCTCCCTAGTGCCTAGTACCAGTGCTTGGTTCTTGGCAGATATTGAGTGGGTTTATTGGGCTAGATCTCCTACTGGACTGTTCCCTCCTTTTGCAGAGGGACACACTTGGATCCCAATTATCTCTCTTTCTATAAGTGACCTGCTAGTAAGCATGGGAGCCAAATTCTGTTCCCATTCTAGAAGGTCTCTCTAGAAATTCACAATTCCCTGGGTTAGTCTAAGATCCTTAAACATAAGAGATGAAGACCCCACTAGCTGGCAAATGTTGAAAAATAAGTTCTGTGGACTATGGCCTGGCCCCATTGTTTTTGCCTTTTTGCATCGTCACGTGGCCATATTTTTATCACCAGTCCTCAAGAGTCTCTTGATCATTCATTTTTCACATACTCGTTCACTCAAAGATCTCATTTATGTCCTCAAATCTCCAATCTGTTAACACTCTCTTCCTCTAAATGTACAACAGAGCATCACCCAGTCATAGATATGGTTCTGTCATGATTCTTGCCCCTGAACTCACAGGTTCTGGGGAGGGCTGTAAGTGCCAAAAATACAAAGAATTACAGGGCAAAGTAGAAAGTGGTCCACATGAAAAGTATATAAACATCTCACTCAGGGCACACAGAGAGGGGGTTTGAGCCTTTTTTTTTTTTTTTTAGAAAGGCTGAAAGTGGAGACAGCTTCTGGAAGAAGGATTAATAGTAGCAGATCCAGAGTCTACCTATGGACCTAGGCTGAGGAAACCCATGTAGTAAGGCACTTTACAGAAGACCCAAAAATTGCCTAGTTCCAAGCACAGGGTTCTGATAGATATAGGAAAGCAGTTCTAGCTCACCTTTGAACCTCTTGCTTCTACATTGCAAGAAAAACCATTTAAGTTCATGCCCCATAAATGGAGAAAGATCCATTTGGACTCAAAGTGATAGGAAATAACAGACTGGAGAGAGAATACAATGGGTAAAGGAGTAGCCTTGTACTTGGCTGACTGAGGTCCAATCCATGACATCCCATACAATCCCTTTGGTATCATCAGGAGTGATCTCTGAATGCAGAGACAGAAATAAGATTCCTGAAGTGAAAAACCAGAAGTACAGAGCCCTGAACACTGAGGGGTATGGGCCAAACTATAGCATACCCCTAAAATAGATGATAAAAGATATGGAGCAAAGGGCAAGGGTAAAAGGCTGAGAGCCTGTAACTTGTAGGCATTGGTAGAGAAAGTTGAAGAAGTAATGGGCAAAGGGCTACATGAGGAAGCAACACTTGGGGAGTAAGGCTCAGAAGCATGGGCCTTGTCTACCAGAGGGGAGCTATTCAGGGTTTAGAGCAATAGAATAACTTGGCCAATTCATAGCTGTGAGCAGGGATAAGAAAGGGCAAGAGGGGGCCGGAGAGATAGCATGGAGGTAAGGCGTTTGCCTTTCATGCAGGAGGTCATCGGTTCAAATCCCGGCGCCCCATATGGTCCCCCGTGCCTGCCAGGAGCAATTTCTGAGCCTGGAGCCAGGAATAACCCCTGAGCACTGCCGGGTGTGACCCAAAAACCACAAAAAAAAAAAAAAAAAAAAAAAAAAAAAAAAAAAAAAAAAAAAAGAAAGGGCAAGAGTGGGTGAGGCTAGTAACAAGTCCTCCTAATGTTTAGGGGCAGAGCAAAAGTGTGCCTGGAGGTCCAAGTACCAGGTGGTTAAAATATCAGAAAGTTAGAAATTCTCAAATAAAAATGCTTTCTATTCTCTCACGTGGACAAAGAGTCCCTCATAAAAACCTATAGTGTTGGGACCAGATCAGTGGCACAGTGGTAGGGCATTTGCCTTGCACAGGGCTGACCTAGGATGGACCGTGGTTCAATCCCCCAGGGTCCCATATGGTCCCCCAAGCCAGGAGAGACTCTGAGTGCATAGCCAGGAGTAACCCCTGAGCATCATCGGGTGTGGCCCAAAAACCAAAAACAAAAAAACCTATAGTGTTAATTTTACATGCATGACCCACACAGAAGATTGTTCCCTAGCTCCCACCCCCAAACTCTGGCCCCCTTTCCTTCCCATCCCTCACTGTGAGAGGCCTTTTCACATACCTTCTGGGGCGCTCAGCCCCCCAATCCAATTCTGTGCAGAGTCCAATAGACAAAGACTTTGAGAATCTAGACAGGAGCTCTGAGCACATCTTTGGGGAAAAGTGGGTTTGGACTGACTTAACTTAAAATTCCTAGATGCTCCAAGGATGGTCTAAAAGGGGAGATTTCAGGCTGGTGGGGGGCAGAAGAGGCATCTTCTAGATTTTCCATTCCCCAATGTGGAAGGAGGGACAAGCTGAGGACATCTAAAGGTTGGGATCTAAGAGAGGGACCCCTTCTGACAATGGTTAGGTGCTTGTAGTCAACCAGGAAAAGGAAGGAACGGGCAGCCCCATGTCAGGAGAATAGAAAGAATAGCATGTCTGGGCTTGTGGAGCTGATAGATATCTATCAGGGTGAACTCCGAAAGTGCCATTTGAACCTGACCCTGAGCCTGACTCCCCAACCCTTTGGCAGGAGGGTGTGTTGTGGGGGGAGAGCTGCACCCATGAAAGAAGCCTCTGGGTTGACTGGAGCAACTCTTTCTGGTCTCTGCCCTCCTGCTTCCCCACCCCCAAATTCTGCGTCAGCCAGGCCGTGTGCAGGGCGTCTGGCCCCAGGGAGAGGTGGTGTCAGACCAAGTTTACACCTCCATGGAGGCTATAAATATTGAGTCTCCGGAGCTGCTTATTCAGCCTTCCAACCCCAGCCGTAACAACTTGAAACTTCTTGTCTGTCAGCACCATGGACCCCGGAGAGTGCACCTGTATGTCTGGTGAGTAAGGGCCCATCCATCTGGCCTCCGGGACCTGCACTGGAAAGCCTGGCAGACTAAGAAATGCTTCTTTTCCTCCAACTAACCCACCCCAGGGCTTACCTCTGACTGGAGGTCTCAGGGGCTTTTCCACCCTCAGCTGGCCCCCAGCCTAATGGATCAGAATGACCTGATTTAAGGATGACTATTGGAAAGGACTCAGGCCCAGAATCTGGCAATCTGGTTTTGGTCCATGGCTACCATTTACTCTTGACATGTGTTATTTGGGCCTCAGTTTCCTCTCCTGTAAACTCAGTTTACTCCTCCCTAGCTGCCTACCTCCCAGCATGAATTCATTGAGCCCTTGCTGATCTCAAGGCAGTTATTGGTCTCTAATCTGTTGCTGAATTCCACAAGCATGCAGACCAGAGGGAGATTTGTGGGGGAGAGCCAGTCTGGGTTTGGGCCTCCAAAAAGAAAGCAAGAAGCTTTACCTGCCTCCCTGATCCTTAAAAAGACATATCTATATCCCAAACTGACAAAAAATCAGAGGCTTCCAGCTTTTTGAAACTTAAAAATACAAGAAGTTTTTTTTTTCAGTGCTAGGAATTGAGTCCAGGTGTCCTGCATGCAGATCGGTCATTGACCACTCAGTCAGTACCCTGACCCCAGATGAGTGGATTTCCAGTGTAGATAGATTTTGATTTTTGAAGAGGCGGTGTTCCACTTTGAGCCTAATCCTGTCCTCTTCCATTTTTCCCTATCCATTCAGGGTGTCCACCTGGCCTTGAAAAGGAGAGGCGGGCACAAGGGCTTAGGCAATTGGGTTTGGAGAAGCTGGTGTGAATTGAGGTTTGTCAACCAGATGGTAGATCAAAGCCATTGAGACTGTTATTTCAAAATGCTGATTCCAATCCAGAACTATGGCTCTATCCATAGTAGAGCATATGCTGCTACATGCCTGGCCCTCGCTCAACCACCAGCGCCACTGAACACTGCTGCATGGGACCTCTATAAGATGCTGATTCCCTTCTTCCACCAGACTTAAAGATCAGAATCTCTCAAGGGTGGGGTTGCAGATCCTGGCAAGTCCCATTACTCTGGAGCTGGTTCAGCTACACCAGCATCTGCCCATGGACAGTGTCTGGTATCCATCGAAAGGACCATCCTTACTGCATTGTCCATAGGCTTCCCCAGGAGAGCTCAGAACCCTGCTCCTGGAGTCCCAGCCTGGCCCAGCCTCAGCTGTGTTCTCTCTCATTTCTTCCAGGTGGGATCTGCATTTGCGGAGACAACTGCAAATGCACCACTTGCAGCTGCAAAACATGTCGGAAAAGTGAGTATGGTGACTGCGTGCCCATACACTCTGCAGAGGGAGTGATGAAGGTTTTGGATTCCCTTCGTCCATTGGGGAGGGATTGGAGTGAATGCTGCACATCTCAGAGCTTTAACACCCCTTTGGGGGTTGGGGTGGACAGAGTCACCTCAGTATCAGGAATAGGAAGGAGGTTGAGAGAAGGTTCTGAAAAGGGAAGGTCTGGCCTGCAGTAACTGGCCCTGGGTTTGAGTCTGGGATCTATGCAATGACCTGGGACACATCCTTTTTCCCTAGGCCTCTGATGAGCTCTCAGTAACCTGGAGCCACACTCAGTTTAAACCTCCCACAACCTCCCGGGGGGGAACAGAAGCCCCCTATTTCTTCCAGGAGGTAGGAGTAAATTGGGAGGAAGGGAACACTGATCCAAATCCTGTGTCTCTCTTTTAATCCTCTTAGGCTGCTGTCCCTGCTGCCCTCCGGGCTGTGCCAAGTGTGCCGGTGGCTGCATCTGCAAAGGAGGTTCGGACAAGTGTAGCTGCTGCCCCTGAGGTTGGCTGGTGACGTCTGTGAGGAGCGTTTGTGGAGAAGCAGGAACAGTTGTACAATAGGTTGAGCTTTTTATATGTGAGCCCACATGTGGGCCAGTGATACGTGTATTTTTGGAGTGTTTGGAGCAATAAATTTTCACTCGTGGTTGTCTATGGCTGAGTTGATTCAGTCTGAGCCGTATTTAACCTGGCAGAATCAAACAGGGCTGGCTCTGGCATAGCTTCTGTAGGTGGCAGCTAACCATAGATCCTGGGAGTGGTCTGGGGCCTTTTGCTTGCTCCACACCCAGGGTAGCTCAGGGGTAATGGAGCAACTCTGCCCAGGGAGTGGCACTGGATGTCAAATAGCAGTCACAGGAGAATCTCTACATCTCCACATCTTTACCCTTCCTGTTGGCTCGATCTGAGGATTCTATACTGCCCCTCAGAAGCTCCAGACTCCTGGCATTGCTCCAATTACCCCCTGCAACTGCTCATTAACTTGCTTATATTAGCTATTAGCTTTCTTCCTTCCCAACCTCCACTCGCCATTCTCTAGCGTCCTGGGATGTCAAGGGAGAAAACTGCTTGCTCAGGCTTTGCTCTGGGAACAATCTTAGCCAAGCTGCCTGGAGGCATGCTGTTGGCCCAGAACGCCTCTGTATGCAATTGTGGTGTTGAAGGTATAGGTAGGTGGTTGTCTGGATATAAGGAAGTGCCAAGGCTGACCCTTTTAGGTTTTATTTTTATTTTTAGCTGCCCCTTGGAGGAACCTTCAGGCATGGAGATTGGGCAGACACAATCCAGGAGAAACTGATATTGTAGATTGAAATCTTCATATTTCACCAAAATGAATGTGCAGAGAAGCAGGCTTAATTCAGCCTCGAGTGGCAGAGCTTTCACTATAATAGCTCAAAGGCAACTGAATTTGAGGCTAATGGTAGTAGCTACCATGACACAGCGCTTGCATGCCTCAGCCTGTGCAGAGCATGCCACTTCCGTGCTTTCTTTCAATCATGTAAAAGTCCTGCTAGCAGGTGACTGTGTGGAGAAATCGTCAATATTTAAAACAAATAAGTTCAAATCAAAAAATGTACAGAAAATACAGAATGTGCAAAACAGAAAAAAAAATAGAAGCATATAGTACCCCAAATAGCTTCTGTAACTTTGCTTGTGTAAACTTTCAAGAATGTGCTTAATTCATGCAACATATAGTCTCTCTCTCTTTCTTTCTCTCTCTTTCTCTCTCTCTCTCTCTTTCTCTCTCTCTCTCACACACACACACACACACACACACACACTTACATATGAATATAGTGGCATATATTCTGAGAACCTTGGCATTTTCCCCAATATAGTTAATTTTCTGATAAAACAAAAACTTTTGGGGGATCACACCTGGCTGTGCTCAGGGGTTACTCCTGGCTCTATGCTCAGAAGTCACTCCTGGCAGGCTCAGGGGACCAGATGGGATGTGGGGATTCGAACCACTGACCTTCTGCATGCAAGGCAAATGCTTTACCTTCATGCTATCTCTCCGGCCCCATAAGCTAGATTATCATTCAAATCATTCAAATTTGAAAGAACTACATAGAGTTTTATGGACAAGCAACAGATTAGGGAATCATTGAAGGAGCTTCTTGGGGGAGCTGAAGAGATAGCACAGTGATAGGGCTTTTGTCTTACATGCGTCTGACTCGGGAGGAACCCGGTTAGATTTCCAGTATCCCATATGGTCCCCCAGCCTGCTGGGAGTGATTTCTGAGTGCAGAAGCCATAAGTAACCCCTGAGTACTGCTGGGTGTGGCCCAAAAATCAACCAATAAATCAATCATCAATCAATAAATAAATGTTATTTGAAAAAAAAAAAAGAACATGCTTCTTGGGGCTGGAGTAATAGCATAGCAGGTAGGATATTTGTCTTGCACGCAGCCAACCCAGGTTTGATACCCAGCATTCCCTATGATCCCCTGAGCCTGCCAGGAGTAATTTCTTTTTTTCTTTTTTTTTTTTTTTTTTTTTTTTTTGGTTTTTGGGCCACACCCGGTGGTGCTCAGGGGTTACTCCTGGCTATCTGCTCAGAAATAGCTCCTGGCAGGCACAGGGGACCATATGGGACACCGGGATTCGAACCAACCACCTTTGGTCCTGGATCAGCTGCTTGCAAGGCAAACACCGCTGTGCTATCTCTCCGGGCCCCAGGAGTAATTTCTGAGTGCTGAGCTAGGAGTAACCCCTGAGTACCATAGGATCTGACCTCTCCCAAAAAAGTGCTTCTTTATGGCCAGCATAATAGTGTGGAGGACACTTTCCTTGCATGCAACCAACCCAAGTTTGTTCCCTGGCATCCTATATGGTCCTCTGAGCCCTCCAAGAGTGATTCCTGAGTGCAGAGCCACTGAGTACTGTCTAATGTGGCCCTCAAACCAAAACAATAAAACAAATAAATAAAAAGAATGCATAAGGTCCTCCCACAGTCCTGATCTGGTTTCTTGCACTTGATCTAACTTAAAGGCCAAGAGGCAATCCATGTCTGTTATTTTGCCTAATGTTTTGTCTTTGTTTTTGCCACACCTGGTGGCACTCAGGGGTCACTTCTAACTTTTTACTCAGAAATTACTCCTGGCAGGTTTGGGGGACCATATGGGATGCTGGGGAATGAACCATGACTGGCTGCATCAAGGCAAAAACTCTACCTGTGTTGCTATTGCTCAGGCCCCTGATCAAACAGTTCTAAACAGCTCTAGTTTTTAACACTGTCCACTTCTCTAATTCACCTTCTAATGTCAAAACGAACAAAAAAGAATCAAAAACCTTAAAAGACACAGACTATACAGATGCAAATAGTCATATGAACTGATGCTTTATATCTTTTCACTAGGAAAATGCAACATAAAACAATGAAAAACCAAAACACATCTAATAGAAAGACCAGAATGCAGAAGACTGATTATTCCTAATGCCGGGGAGCTTTAAAGCAACAACAAATTGCACTGATTGGTGGGAATGCAAAATGGTAGTAGTAACTTTTGCATAACTAAATATAATACCCTTATAACACCTTTTATACAATCTACCGATGTTCCTTGATACTTACATCAGTCAAAAACATATCCACACAAAATCCAATACTTGGGTGTCTATCAGAGCTTTATTTACAATTGTCCAAACCTCAAATTAGCTAAGACATCCTCCAGTAGGAAAATGGATATATGATGGTGCAGTCACACAATGGAGAACTATTCATAACTTGTAAAAAATGAACTATTAGGGCCTGGAATGATGGTGCAAGTGGTAGGGAGTTTGCCTTGCATGCACTAACCTAGGGCAGACTGCGGTTTGATCCCCTGGCATCCCATATGGTCCCCCAAGCCAGGAGCAATTTCTGAGCACATAGCCAGGAGTAACCCCTGAGTGTCACTGGGTGTGGCCCCCCAAAAAAACCAAAGCAACAATAACAACAAAAAGAACTATTAAAGCATGAAAGAATATGAATATAAATTGAAGAAAGAATATGAATTGTATATCACCAAATGAAAGAATACAAAATAAAAAGGTGGTGTACTGTGTGATCTAGCCAGATAACATTGTGGAAAAGGTGAAACTTTGGAGACCATGAAAGGAATAATAGTGCACAGGAGTTGGGGAAGCAGGAGGGATGAATAGGGAAACTCAGGAGAGTTTACAGCAGTGAAACTATTCTTTATGGTACTGGGGTGGTGACTACGTGTTATTAAACACATATACTGGGCTTCCTCAGTAAGCACAGGTCTTTGGGTGGGACTGACTCAGCATTTATAATAAGCCACTTTGGTGGGAGAAGGTAATAAGGAAGTTTATGCATGTGGGGCTGGATCTAGGGTCATCTCTGCCCTTTATTTCCAATTTTCATATAAGCCTAAAACTGACTTGAAAAATTAAGCCTGCTCAAAGTGATTGAGACAGACATAATGAACAGGGTGCTTGTCTTGCATGTGACTGACCTGGGTTGGATTCATGATACTACCATAGGGTCCGCAGAATTCTGCCAGGAGTGAGCCTTGAGCACAACTCCTAAATATTGCTGGGTGTGGTTCAAAAAATATAAAAAAATTTTTTTAAAGTTACAGAGTGCTAGAGGGTTTGTGGATTGTCCATCACCAGAGATAGATACTGGTTTTAGAAGCCAGGGAGTATTTGTGTGATAGAAATGAAAGAAAAACAAATAACTCATCAAATCCTCTTCTCCAAAAGCATTAAAGATTCTCTAAATACAGAACAATTTTCTATTAGTAAGACATGCATTTTCCTCACTTTATTGGGTATTCTAATTTGTGTTTCCAGAATATTTGAGTATTTATGCTATTTGCACAAGTTTCCCATAGCAACTGAGAAATGTAAGTATTGTAATAGTAAGCAATTTGGGAAAACATACAGCCACCACCAACTAGATCAAGGTTGAATTCTTAATTATATGAGTAATTTTATTTATTTGCATTTTGGTTTTTGGACCACACCCTGCTGTGCTTGGGGATTACTACTAGATTCTGCACTCAGGAATTATTCCTAAAGATGCTAGGTGGATCTATCTGGTGCTAGGGATCAAACTCAGGTCAGCCAAATGCAATGCAAATGCCCTACCCACTGTACTATCACTTCAGCCCCAAGAAATATTTTCTATTTAATAAAATTAATTAGTTAAACGCTTAGGAAATTAACAGTTCAGTAAAACTAAATGAGAAAATGAGTAATTAGTTTTAGCTTTTAGTTGCCTCCTTCAGCAAGTTCTCCAGCTCTGGAGACCTGGGAATATTTTGGAAGTGGGCTGATAATGTCTGATCTTCTTGGAAGAGGGGTAAAGAAACCCCCATTTGTAAGCCACAGGAGACTAAAAGCAATCTAACCCATAGAGTCTGTGCACTGATAAAGTTTTCCAAGTGTTATAGGTTAAAATGATGTTTGCAATAAGCAGCTTTTACAGCCTCACGGTGCTGAAAATATTGTTTGCTAGAGAACTAAGGAAAGGGAAGGATCGTGTTCTCTTAGGAGACATTTTAGTTAGCTTAATATTGGGCTCCTATTTCCTTGCTGGTCTTTCACTTTTCCTGTCATTTCTTTATGTCCCTGTCTCCCATGCTATTTTGTAAAATAATGTCATTGCCTTTTTTCTCCTTCTGGACAATGTCTTTCTGTTTTCCCTTTTCATTGCTCTCTGTGGTTGGTTCCATGGCTTCTTAGACCAAGCACCCCATTATCCTGTATCTTGAATTCCTTTTCATGTTGCTTTATGCCACAACCTCCAGTTCTCCCTCCCTCTGCCTGTGTTCTTGCTCCACATGAAGTCTCAGCTCTCCTTTTAGGGTGCAGGGCTGCCTGCCAAGCACTGGCTTCATCTGTGGTGTGGTTGGGCCATGAAAGCCACAGAGGCCTGGTGATTTCAAGCACAACCTTGGAATGAAACAAACTGGGGCATCATGTTACTTTAATACAGCCACATTTTTTTTTTACCAAAAGGATGAACTTGGGAGTCACTAAGTGTCAGTAAAGAGTTTTATTTTCTCATGCCTGGATGAGACCTCACACTGAAGCTCAATGCCTTTTACTCCTAGCATTACACCAGGAACAATGTTGTTGCTATGGACACCACTGGCATGTTTTGTCTTTTATTTTTAACTTGAGGTTTTGTTTTGTTTTTTAATTTTTAATACCTACAAATAAAGTCATTTATTATCAAAGCCATGTTGCTTAATATGTGGGGTGCAGGGGTAAACACAGAGTACAGGCATGGGCAAGGAGTGGGGCCAACTAATTCCTCAGAAAAAAAGGGAATTCCAGGGCAGCAGTGACAGGAGCAGCCTCGAAGGATCACTGCCGCTCTAGCAGCCTCACAAATGTGCGGCTGTCCCTGGCCAGCAACTCCGACTCCTTGAAGTCAGGAAAGTGGCCTCCACGGGCCATGTAGGAGTAGGAGATGAGCTTCGGGTACTTGACCCTCACCCACTTCTCAGGCCTGTTCAGCAGCTCAAAGGGGAAGGCAGCAAAGCCCGTAGGCACATAGACCTTCATATGCTTGTGCTTTGGGGTCATGATGCCCTGGCCCAGGTTCTCCCTGTAGAAGGTGATGGAGGCCGTGGTCCAGTAGAGCATGATGTTGGTCAGCAGCTCATCCAGGGAAAACTTCCTATCCAGTCCTCTGTCTTCCAGGGCCAGGAAATCTGGATTGGTCCAGGTAGAGAACTTCTGTAGGATGTAGGCAGCCAAAGCCACAGGACAGTTATTCAAGGCAAAACCCACGGTGTCTATGTGTATGTAGCCACTTTCCCACATGATGTTGTAAAAGTACTTCTTCTTGGAGGGGGTCATCAGCTCCATGTCTCTGTGTTGCCAAAAAGCTTCGGGGAAATATAAGGCCAAGGGAAGGGTGAAGAAGTGGATATTTTTGGAATTGAAAGCCATGTTCAAATGCAGGCCTTTCACATGTTTGGGTATCAGCTGGGCCATATTGGTGCAAATCAGGCCCCCCCACCAGTCACCGCCTTGAACATAGAATTCCTGGAAGCCCAAATGCCTCATCAGCTTGTAAAAGATCCTGGCGGTGGCCACTGAGTTCATGCCCTTCTTGGAGGATGCCTCTGAGAAGCAGTAGCCAGGAATAGATGGGCAGATGACCTCAAACAGATGAGTTCAAAGCTCATCACTCATGCCATGGCTCTTGGGGTCTGTCAAAAAAGGAATGATCTTATAGAACTTGTAGAAGGAGCCGGTCCAGCCATGCACCATCAGCAAGGGTTTTGGGGTACAATCAGAAGAAGGGTTGGGAGGCTTCACATGGAAAAGTGGATGTCCAGTCCTTCAATCTTGGTCTTGTAGTGTGGGTACTTGTTGAGAATCTCCACCTGCTTTTTCCAATCAAATTTGCTCTGCCAATAAGCAATGACTTTCTTCAGATAATTGGTGTTAAAACCATAGTGGAAGCAAGCAGCGGGGCTTTGATAAGCGAATCTTCTCCAGCCTCTCATGTAAATCCTTGATCTCTTGGTCTGTTTTTTCTACCTTGAAGGGCCGGATGCTCTGGTCCTCCTTGTCTGTGTGCCTCACTCTAGGCCCCCACCACCCATCCTCCATCGGCAATGCCTCCTTCTTAACCCCGGGGAAAGAAATCAATAGATGGCAAAGCCCAGCACACCGGTGAGGAGAATTTCCAGCAACATGGTTCAGTGTTGGCTCCCGGCTCCTGGCTCCAGTGCGACACTTTCCCTCCAGCTCTCAAGCTGCAGTCAACCTGAGGTTTTAAAGAAATTTTTACTTATTTTAGGAGGAGGGGACTCCAGGTCTACATAAACTGTTAATCTCAGGGGATCACATGGTGGTATGGATCGAACTCAGCTTTATGCAAGGCAAGCTCTGTAATCCCTGTACTATCTCTCTTCATTTTTAGTATTTTGGAACTAAAGTTTTATGCTTGCAAGGCAGTTGCTTTTAGATATTGGTTCATTCTCTAAGCTCTAGTTATTCCATTTCTTCAGACTATCTCCTTGTCTCAGCCTGGAGAGAACAGTAACCCTAAGTAGAGGTGAAGAAGGCCAACCTGGCAATTCTGTAGTTGTACCTTCTGTCCTGGTTTTATCCCTCCTTCTTCCTCTGTGCCCCCAGTCTGAGTCCCTAAACTAAGACAAAATTAACCATTCTCCTGTCCCTCCCCCCCACCAGATCATCTTCACCATTTCCATCTGAACTGAGATATGACCATCCCAGTATTCCAGAAAAATACCAAAGTCTTATCTGTGTTGGATTCCTGCCCACTCACACTCTCAGTTCTTTTGTCTTTTACCCTTTGTTTCCTCTAGATTCCTTGGTTGGGTTTCAGGATCCAGAAAAGGTCTTGGCTCAGCCAACCCTCCTGAGCCAAACATCAGGGCTAGAATTTTTACTGACTTTGTTTTAAATCTTTGCAAGGAGACTATGGCATTTGAATCATTGTTTTCATTTGATAAGCCAAAAGACTGGCCCTCAGAGAAGTGGGGGTGGAGAGGGGCTCTTCCCAAATACAGGGAGAACATCCAGGTGAGAGAGACTCCTGAAATCCATGAAGAAGATGATCTGGGAAAAATGTTGATAATAAAAAGTGAGAAGACTGGTTGCATGTGGCCCTGAGGGCCCATTGAGAAACAGGAGGAAGCACCTAGGAAACCAATTTCAGGTCAAGAAATCGAGAACTTTCTCACGGCAGAGATGCCTGGAGCAGGAAAGTGCTTTGTTAGTAGGCTGACACATCATGGATTATGTTGCAGTGTTGCCAAGGAGACAATAGAGTCCTCTGGAGTCTATGACAGGCTCTGCACTTGCCTGTGTCCTATTCCAACTTGGACGGAGATCAGAGATCAAGGGAATAAAGAAGCCCAGGTCTCTGGATGGAGGGGGAAATTCCTTAGATGGACTGCAGGGTGTGCTCCAGGCCCAAAGGCAGATGTTCAAGTAGGAGCCTCTTCTGGGGGAACTGCACCAGCCTTTTCACACATCTACTTAGGCTTAGCCTAAGGGTGGGTCTCCCCCAAAGACCTGATACTTTCCCAAGATGTCTAGAGTAAGACATTTTCCAATATGTGTCACCTGGGTATGTGGAAATAAGGCCAATTAAAGTCCTGTGGACTTCAGGTGAAACCCTAACTATGACTTACTGATTATTATCTCAGCGGTGAAGAGCTTCTTTGTTGCTTTGCAGTGTGAGGCCTGAGAATATGAAAACACACACAATTTAGTATTTAGTATTCTTTCTTCCTTCCCTCCTTCTTTCCTTCTCTCCTTCCCTCCCTCCTTCCTTCCCTCCTTCCTTCCTTCCTTCCTTCCTTCCTTCCTTCCTTCCTTCCTTCCTTCCTTCCTTCCTTCCTTCCTTCCTTCCTTCCTTCCTTCCTTCCTTCCTTCCTTCCTTCCTTCCTTCTTCCTTCTTCCATTTTTTTTTTTTTTTTGGTTTTTGGGCCACACCCTGTGACGCTCAGGGGTTACTCCTGGCTATGAGCTCAGAAGTTGCTCCTGGCTTCTTGGGGGACCATATGGGACTCCGGGGGAGCTGGGGGATCGAACCGCGGTCCGTCCTAGGCTAGCGCAGGCAAGGCAGGCACCTTACCCCTAGCGCCACCGCCCGGCCCCCCTTCTTCCATTTTTATTCGTTCATTCACTTTTTTTTTTTCTAGACTACATCCATCAGGGCTTACTACTGGCTGTGGTCTCAGAGCTCAATCTTGGCAGGGCTGGGGATTGAAACCAATCTGGCCATGTCAAGGCAAGTGGCCTTCCTAATGTACCATCCCTTGGGCCCCTAGCCTTTTGCCTTTCTTAAGGCAGTTCCTACATCTAGAGACAAGGTTTGGTCACGTGAAGTCATCCTCTTTCTCCTATGACACTCCATATGTCTTAGCACAGAATATAAATTTATGCTATGTCCCATTGACTTTAGAAGTTGTGTAAATTCTCCATATTAGTTTTCTAATTTAGATTCTGAAGAATCCTGAAGGCTGTAAAAATGTTTCCCTGCTCTCCCACAGGACTCATCTAGTCCAGATTGGGTCTGGACTAGATTAGGTTTGGAACTTTCTGAGTGAATGAATTGGAATAAGGTTACCAAGACTGAGTAGACCATGTGGGGAAGGTCTTAACAATATGCAGTTACCAGAAAGATAATAAAGTGTTTAAAGGAATGTGGATATTTTCACCTTAAGAGCCTTCCTACCTTTCTTTGCACTTAAACCAGTCGATTCATCTAGGGAGATCTCTTTAAGGAATTCACTGCAAATTAGGAGGAAAGTCACTCAGAAAAGGGTTTGTCTCAGTGTTGTTGACCATTGTAGGAAGATGAAACAACTCTAGTCCTGTCTAGAAGGTTGTTCCTCACAGGAATGATCAGTTCAGAGGACTCTGAAGCAAATACAAAGATTGGCCATGGTTAAATGAAGTGCAATATACAATATATGAAAATAAAATATACCACCACCCCCAACAAAAGGGGGGCTGGAGTGATAGCACTTCGGGGAGGGCGTTTGATCCTCATATTCCATATGGTCCTCCGAGTCTGCCAAGAGTGATTTCTGTGCTCAGCATTAGGAGTAACCCCTGAGCACCACAGAGTGTGTCAAAAAATTAATTAATAAAAAAATAAAACATGCCAAAAATATGCCAAAATAGGTAAAAGATGAATTTTCTCTTTTCTTTCTGTTTTATATTTTTCCCAAAATGTATGTTTAATGTAGCATTTAAAAAATTTATATGTATGTGCGTTTTATATCAGAAAAAATTTATATCAAAAAAAATTTATATGTATGTGTGTTTTATATCAGAAATTCTACTTTTAAGGACTAGAGGGGAAATAATAAAGTTATATATACTTTCAAAACAAAAGCTTCCAAGATGTTGATCACAGCATGGATTAAAATAGTAAAAATTGGGAGACAACAAAAATGTTTCAGAAGGTCTTATTTACATAAAGTGTGGAATAATCAGCTAAAATAAACTTGTAAAAATGAAGCCTAGGTGATATTTAAACAGATGTTCATGATCTACTAATAAACAAGGGAAGTCATTTATAAAGCAGTATGTAGTGTAGACTTCTCTCTTTAATTTTAAAAAATTATATATGCACTTTCTAAGGTTTTCCAAATATGTATATAATTATCAAAGAGGAAACCTATAGTTAGTTATTTCTGAATCTCGAGCATAGTTTATCTAAATCAGGGGTCAAACTTTTTTTTTTTTTTTTGTGGTTTTTGGGTCACACCCGGCAGTGCTCAGGGGTTATTCCTGGCTCCAGACTCAGAAATTGCTCCTGGCAGGGGGACCATATGGGACGCCGGGATTCAAACCGATGACCACCTGCATGAAAGGCAAATGCCTTACCTCCATGCTATCTCTCCGGCCCCGGGGGTCAAACTTTTTAAACAGGGTGCCAGTTCACTGTCCTTCAGACTGTTGGAGGACCAGATTATAGTAAAAACAAAAAATTATGAACAAATTTCTATGCACACTGCATATATCTTATTTAGAAGTGAAGAAACAAAATGGGAATAAATACAATATGTGGCCTGCGGGCTGTAGTTTGAGGACCATTGATCTAAATAAACAGAATTAATTTTTTCACTGATTTTTGTTTTAAGCCACACTGGGTACTGCTTAGAAAATCACATGACCCTATGAATAGAACTTGAGCTATTGCATTCCAGCTTTTTTTCCCCATCATATCCCCAGCTCTGCTTCATTTACTTCTATTTATTTATTTATTTATTTATTTATTTATTTATTTATTTATTTATTTATTTATGGTTTTGGTCCACATCCAAGGGTTATTCCCGGATCAGGAATTACTCCTGGCAGTGCTCAGGGGACTAGATGAAATACCAGGGATTAAACCTGGCAAGTTTGCAAGGCCAACTTGACCCTCTGTACTATCACTCTAATTCCTTAATTTACTTTTATTTTAGTATATGTGCTGCTGAAGCGAGCACAATTTACTTTTATTTATGTTTTAATTTTATTCTATTAAAGCCATTGTGATCTACAAAGTCCTTCATAGTTGAATTTCAGATATACAGTGAGTCAGGGCCAGTCCCATCACCAGAGTTGACCTCTCTCCACAAATGATCCCAGAGTGCATCCTATAGCACCACCCTTTGCCGCTTGGCTTGCCAGTATAACAGATCCATTTAAGTTTAGATTGTTCAGGTTTAGGTCTCTTGATTCTATTGTTGACTTTGTCTTAGATATTTAGTTTTGTCCTTTTTTTCTCCACCAATGCACCTGAGACCACTTGGCCCCTGGCCCCTTTCTTTCTTCTTTCTTTTATCCTTTCTTTTCTTTTCTTTTCTTTTCTTTTTTTTTTTTTTTTTGGTTTTTGGGTCACACCCGGCAGCACTCAGGGGTTACTCCTGGCTCTATGCTCAGAAATCGCTCCTGGCAGGCTCGGGGGACCATATGAGAAGCTGGAATTCGAATCAATGACCTTCTGCATGAAAGGCAAATGCCTTACCTCCATGCTATCTCTCTGGCCCCTCCTTTCTTTTTAATTTTATAGAAAAATGCAAAAATATGAGATATCTAATTTGCTTTTAAATTCGAGGAAAAGGTTGAATACTTGGACTTGAAACCCTCCTGGAAAATTTGGGCCACATGACTGCAATAGGAAGGATGACTGCTCCCTTCACCAAATACCACCCCAAACTCCACTTCTAGCCCCATTAGTCCCATTGCCTAGAAAGTACTCTCACTTTCTCCTATTTCAGCCCCCAAAACCATCATCCAGATTACAGGACTACAACCTGGAGTCCTTAAAATAGACCTGTTTTCACTAGGCAAAAGCTGAAACAGCTCCAAAGCAATGAACTAAAGGTAAAACAATCTGATTCCCTCATTCTCTCCCTATTCATTGAGCTGCTAAAATTCAATTTTAGAGGCCAGGAATGTAGCTCAATGGTTGAGCTCATACTCTGCATGTGTGCAGTGCTGTGTTTATACACTAAATAATAATAAACATAAATGTATATGAAAAATAAAAATCTCAAAAGGATTCTGAGATATAGTAAAGTAGATTTTCTTACCCTTGATACTACTGACCCTTTCAATCAGCTAACCTTGGATTCAGTGGGGTCATCCTGTAGCTGTACGACATTTATCAACTTCTCTGGTCTCATTAGATACTAGTAATTCCACTCTTTAGTCCCTCATTATGATAAAACAACTTCCCATGTAGTTGGGAAACACTGGAGAAAAATGAGTTGTGAGAAATTTGATGCTAACAGTGCCAGGGTCTTAGGAAAAGAATAAAATGTTTACTGGGTTGTGGGAGAGAATGAGGAAGTAAAAGAAGGGAGATAAGTTTACATGAGAAGGTTTGGGGTTTAGCATTTCACAGATATTCTCAGAAGCACTCATTTTATTATGTGCTGAATTTGAACTGAGTAACTCCTCATCTAGACTCTCAGAGAAGTCTAGGAGAGGACCAACTTGTCTGGCTCAGTTCTGTGCCTGTTTCAAGTCTGTTCCTGCATTAAGGCAGAGGTTGATCAATATTTGGGATTTGTAATGAAAAAATGAGCCACAATATGATTCACCAGGCAAAGCAGCCAGATAGGGAGCTCGGGATAACTCCATGAAAAAACATGCCTCATTCTACCTAGTCCTTTTCCAGATCTAGCCTTGGAGGCACCCCACCCTACTACTCTGCACAAAATGAAAGCCCCATATTATACTTTCTCAGCTCTTACAGCTCTCTTTATTTACTCAACATTCAAAGGGCATTTAAGATGTAAGGAGCTGTTTATACACACAGATCTGGGGAGAGGAAGGAATCATCTGTCTTCATCCCCACCTTTAATGACTTCTGAGTATGTTGGGGAGACTCTAGTCATCCTGTTACACCTTTCCAGAGAAGTAGAAATCTAGAAAAATCCTAAAGAAGGTCTGAAGAATAGTGTTAAATCCAATAAGCATAGTTCAGGAGAGACTTCCTGAGGAAGGTTGCAGTGAGCAGGATCCATGTATCTGTAGGATTGGAGCAGGTGGGGACTGTGGGCCAGGCATTCTAAGCAGGGATTTTAATATGGTCAGAAGGACTTGGATTTGGGTATCCATTTTGGGTATACATATAGTTTCCAGGATAGGTGAATGTTGGGTGGGTGAGGGAGGAAGCAAGAAAGAGAACGAGAGAGGGTTAATTGGAGACAGAATCCATCATTTGCTAGTTTTACATCCTAGAAGACTTTTTTGTTTTGTTTTGTTTTTTGTTTTCGGGTCACACCCGGCAGTTCTAAGGGGTTACTCCTGGATCTGCACTCAGAAGTCGTTCCTGGCAGACACAGGGGACCATATAGGATGCCTTGATTTGAATCACCATCTGTTCAACTCTGCTGCAGGCAAGGCAAATGCCTTACTGCTGTGCTATCTCTCTGGCCCCCTAGAAGACTTTTTTATTTTTATTTATTTTATTTATTTTTTTGGATATTGGGCCACACCCTGTGACACTGCCTGGCTATGTGCTCAGAAATTGCTCCTGGCTTGGGGGATCATCTGGGATGCCAGGATTGAACCGAGGTCCATTCTGGATCACTTGCATGCAATTCAAATGCCCTACAACTGCTCTATCACTCCGGCCCCTACATCCTAGAAGACTTTTAAAGAGAGATATGATTAGAATTTTATAGAGCACACCTTATTAGGCTTTAGGCAATCTGCATGAAAACTCTTAATTAATGTTCACCATAAGAGATAGGGGTATAATTATCCCTATCCAATAGCTGTAGAAAACTGTGGTAATTTAGAGTGAGTCTGTGTAATACAAAAGCCAGTTGCTCTTAAGAACTTTAGTGTTCTCTTCAACAGATGGTGTTAAGAAAACTGAATGGCCTTATGCAAAAGAACTATACTGCATTACTCTCTAACTCCACACAAGAAAGAATTCAAACTGGATTAGAACCTGAAATCTTTAGCATATATAGACATATTTCATGATTTAAGTGTCTTTGGGGACTTGACTCCAAAGGCAAAGGAAGTGAAACTAGGGGGATTGAGCAATAGTACAGTTGGTAGGGCATTTGTCTTGCAACTGGCTGACCTGGGTTTGGCCCCCAGAATCCCATAGGGTCTCCCAAGTCCACCAGTAGTAATTCCTGAGGACAAAGTCAGGAATAACCCCTGTGTATTGCCAAGTGTGGCCCCAAAAATTAAAAAGGAAGTGAAATTAAATTGACACCTAAATAAAAACTACAAAAACAAATAAAATGTCCTTGACAAATGATTAGATAAAGATGCAGTATACACACACACACACACACACACACACACACACACACACACACACACATGAGTCAACCATGAAGATGAAATTTCACCATTTGCAGCAAAATGAAGAAAACTAAGGGAGATTGGGAACAGTGAAATAGATTGAAGAAGAATAAATACTAGATGATTTCACCTGTGGGTGCAAAATAAGTAAACAAAATTGATAAAGGGATAAAGTAAGTCAGTGGATGTTCAACACAGAATTTAGGTTCTTGAGGGGAAGAAAGTGTGGACAAGAGAAAGCAAAGGGCTAAAGGGAAGAGAATGGATCTTTATTTCAGGTGATTTCTCAAGGAAGTGGCAGTTCAGAACCCCTATTATCTTCCTGCTGTGGGACCCTAGCAGCTACCCTGTCAAGGTCCCTGCAATTCAGCAGTACTGAAAACACAGTCACCTAATACCCCATCTAAAGTGATGCTCAATAGTCCCTCATCTTCCCTTTCCCCAAGCCACAGATCTCTGGTTTCATACATTCATAGCTTCCGTAACAGGGTGGTTCTTGAATCCCAACCATTCATTCACAGTGTGAGCTCCTGCTTTGTTCAGGGTAGAGTGTCTGCTTCTTTAAGCTCCTCCCTCATGAGGCTGAGGGTCACCTCTGTCCTTTTTTTTTTTTTTTTTTTTTTTTTTTTTTGTAGAGGAGGCTCTGTTCCAGGTAATACTCACTATATCCATGGCCAATAGGTAGTCAACTCTAAGAATCAAGATGGCTGCACCATTGCTGAGGTCAACCGGGTCACCTTTAAAAAAAAAGTAAATAGGGGCCGGAGAGATAGCATGGAGGTAAGGTGTTTGCCTTTCATGCAGAAGGTCATCGGTTCGAATCCCGGCGTCCCATATGGTCCCCTGTGCCTGCCAGGAGCAATTTCTGAGCATGGAGCCAGGAGTAACCCCTGAGCACTGCCGGGTGTGACCCAAAAACCACAAAAAAAAAAAAAAAAGTAAATAGATTCCTTAATTGAATCACCATGAGATTACAAAGTTATAAAGTTGTTCATGATTGAGTTGCAATCATACAATGCTCAACGTTCTTCACTGGTGCACATTTACAACCACCAATGTCCTCCTACCTGCTGCTTGCTTCTGTTTGTTCTATGGCAATTTCCTTCTCTTTCTTCTCCTCCTCCTGAAGCAGAACGGTTGCCTTCCCATTTCATTCTTCTAACAATACCCACTCATGTAATCAACAACCAAGGAGACAAGAGTAGGCACTCCTTGGGACTTTTTTTTTTTTTTTTTTTTTTGGTATTTGGGTCATACCCAGCAGCGATCAGGGGGTTTACTCCTGGCTCTATGCTCAGAAATCGCTCCTGGCAGGCTCGGGGGACCATATAGGATGCTGGGATTCGAACCACTGACCTTCTGCATGCAAGGCAAATGCACAACCTCCATGCTATCTCTCCGGCCCCTCCTTGGGACTTTTAAACCCATACAAAGGTGCCTGGCTTGGTAGAGCTCTATAGAGAAGAGAGACAGAATTAAGAAGAGAGACATAAAAAAAAAAAAAAAGAGTGACACTGGATGTCTGTGCTTGGGGGTCATCCTGGTATCAGGCAATATTTCCTCAATTTCTTTCTTCTAGAACCATCAGCACAAGTGTATTCACAAGTATACCTCACCTGGTCTATCACTGTCCTCGGATTTATTTTAAGAGGAAATATTTTAACACTATTACAGAGAAGGAATGGAATAATTTGCCATAAAGAGAAGTAACCATGGAGATTGAGAAGCAAGAAAGCTAGGTTATTCCATTTCTAGTTAGATTCTGGGCTGTGCCAGGGCTCCACCTTATCCTTCTGTGACTTCTTCCTTTCTCTCCTACACAGGACAGATGACCAAGCTTGGGAGAGGCAGCAAACACATCCTACCATCAAGCTGTGTCTCCATGAGGTCATCCGGAAGATGACAAAGGGCAGAAGGGAACTGACTAACCTTGCTATTATGTGGTCGGGCTATTTTTAGATAATGTCATCTCACCATGAGAAGCTGGCTCAATGGAATGAGAATTGAAGTCAAGAGACAAGTCACAAATTCTGGCTTTGCAACATATACAACCTTGCTGTGACTTTAACTAAAACTCTTGTTCTCTCTGGGTCTTCTCATCTATTAGACTGAGACTGATGGTACCCTGGGCATGGGTTTTCAGAAGTATCGATATCACTGCTCAAACTTTAGGGTGAATGCAGCAAGAATAGGATGAGGAAGGGAGTGGGATACCAGTGATCTGATGGTAATTAGGAGTTTGGGACGTAAATGGCTTGAGAGTAGGGCCCAGGACTTAGCTCTGACTGTTTAAAATGGCTGCCTGCTCCACTCAGATAAAACTCAGAGCCAGCACATTACAGGTGTGGGGCTTGGTCTACAGCAGGCTCTGAAGATGGGGAGCACTAAACTCAGGGCTTGGATTGTGTCTGGTAAGCTCAGGTGTGCTAACCTGCTTCAGAATCCTAAATCAGACTGTAGTGATGCTCAGGGCTGGTTAAGCTATTGAGGACCTGGATGTGGCATTGTCATCAGGAATTACGGGCTTGTTTGAAAGCAGAGAGGAAGCTGGAGAGCTCACTTTGTGGCAGATCTGAGGTTCTGCAATTCACAAAGTTTGCTGAAGATTTTGCTATCCCTGAGAGCCCCATACCTAGTATGGGTGTATGATAGCTGGAGTTTCTGGTAGAAGGAAGGGAAGATCTGGGGAGCCTGCAGGTATGGAATTGAAATTCAAGATCTGGTTCTCCCTCCAAATCATTTTCTTTTTCTAAGACTTCATTTTTCTGAGGGATCTCCTAACCGATGTTAGGAAGAACTGGGAATATACTATGTGGGGTGTGAGCTATATAAACTCCTCAGCATAGTTTTGGGGACTTTGTCAGAGTAAGCATCCACCAAGCGGTAGACAGGATCCCCGTTGCCTGCCCACAACCATGTAGCCACACCCCATGAGATCTGGGCGATAAACTGGGAATTATTTGAGCTCAAAGCTAGCAACTGATGTGCCTCGTTTTAATAATTTAGATATAGCTTTTTCTTTTCTTTTTTTTTTTTTTTTTTTTTTTTTTTGGTTTTTGGGCCACACCCGTTTGACGCTCAGGGGTTACTCCTGGCTATGCGCTCAGAAATCGCCCCTGGCTTGGGGGGACCATATGGGACGCCGGGGGATCGAACCATGGTCCGTCCTACGCTAGCGCTTGCAAGGCAGACACCTTACCTCTAGCGCCACCTTCCCGGCCCCTTAGATATAGCTTTTAATCAGCTGCAGTGAGCTAGTCTTTTGGTGTCTTTTTCCCCCAAAGCAAGTGCTCACTTCCTGCCCCTCTATCATGTTGAAGACCTGTATATGTTTCTTTAAATCTATAATGCTTTTGCATTTAATAGACTAAAGCATTGGGTTTTAATCTTCTGGTGTTTGCAAACTGACCATAATCTGTGAACTAGTGATAGAAATGGCTAGAACTTTGCTCTGCACAGAGAATCTCAGGTGATTTTTTTTTTCAGGTGATTCTATGTATTGCAACACTCAACTCCTGGTGTCAATTACTTCAATGTATTAAATCCACAATGTCTGCTTGGAGCTAGAAACACTGAGGCTCTGGTGTCTTATCTTCACATGTCCTGACACACCAATTTTCTAACTCAACATTTGTTCTGCAGATAATTCCAGATCTCTTGAAGATAGGACTTCCTCTGTAGATAAGATATTTGCCAAAGGGGCTGGAATGATAGTATAACAAGCAGGTAGGATGTTTACCTTTCACGTGGCCAACCTAGGTCCATCTCTGGCATCTCATATGGTATCGTGAGCCAGCCAGTAGTGATTTCTGAGTGCAGAACCAGGAGTAACCTCTGAACATTGCCTGGTGTGGCTCCCAAACCAGATCAAACCAAACCAAAAAGACATTTTTCCAACTCCTCTGGGATATTATTTACTAGGTCAACTGCTCACTTGCAGTGAATTCACTTCCCTAAATTGGGAACTCTTCTCAGTTCAGTTTCCCATTCTTTTTATTTCTTTCTTTTTCTTTCTTCTTTCTTTCTTTCTTTCTTTCTTTCTTTCTTTCTTTCTTTTCTTCTCTTCTTTCTTCTTTCTTTCTTTCTTTCTTCTTTATTTCGTCTTTCTCTTTCTTTTTCTTTCTTTCTCTTTCTCTTTCTTCTTTCTCTCTTTTCTTTCTTTCTTTCTTTCTCTTTCTTTCTTTCTTCTTTATTTCATCTTTCTCTTTCTTTTTCTTTCTTTCTCTTTCTCTTTCTTTCTTCTTTCTCTCTTTTTCTTTCTTTCTTTCTTTCTTTCTTTCTTTCTTCTTTCTTTTTTCTTTTCTTTCTTTTCTTTCTTTCATTTTGGGCCACATCTGGTAATGCTCAGGGGTTACTCCTGGCTATGTGCTCAAAAATTACTCCTGGATTGGAGGACCATATGGGAAGCCAAGTGATCGAACCTCGGTCTGCCCTAGGTTAACGCATGCAAGGTACATGCCCTACCGCTTGCACTGCTACTCCAGCCCCTCCCATCATAATTCTACTGTGGAAAGATGCTCAGGATGAACATGCAGGGCCCCTGTTTATGTTCTAAAATCAATCAGTTATGTGGGAGGGTTTTTTTTTGTGTTTTTTTGTTGTTGTTGTTATTGTTGTTGTTGTTGTTTTTTGGTTGGGACTCAGGATTATCCCTGCCTCTCATTTCTACCTTCTGGGGATATATTGTGGGAAAGATTAAAGTGACATGCACTCCCTTCTCCCAGGAAGCATTAGGGTTAGGTGCAGGGCTATATTGAGGGCCAAGGTCTGTACCAAGCTGATCCTGCTCCCCCGTGTCTGTGAGAGTACTATGTTCAGGAACATAATACCCCGCAATGGGTATTAGGAATAGTGAAAGGGTTCCTGCTCCCTGCGGAGTCCTACCTGGCCCCTCTTGGACTCTTGTCAGCAGTAAGAGCTCTATCCTGAGAGTTCCCCTGATTATGGCTCACTTAGTCTTTCCATACCTATCAACTAGTATCCCTTGTGACACCCAGCAATGCCAGGAGCCAGAGGGGAAGGTAAATTGAAGTCACTTGCAGGGCTAAGTAGCATACAGAGTGTGAATCCAGCTCGCTTAATGTCAGAATCATACATCCAACGAATGCATTCTCAGTGCTCCCTGTGTGTTAGACTTTGTGGGATACATCTAAAGAGACCAAAGCAATAATTCCTATGGGGTTGGGGTGTGTAAATTTGACTAAAGGAAGGCAGACGGCACATAACCTTTACTAGCATATGATTTAGTTTCAGTAAGGGCTGTGAAATGGTAGAGTGAGGCATAAGGACTGGGAATCCCAGAGGTTTAAGGTGTATGTTGAAATTTTATCTTATTATTATTATCTTATTATTATTATTATTATTTGTTTTGGTTTGAGGCCACACCTGGCTGTGCTCAGGTCTTACATCTGTCTCTGCACTCAGGGATCACTCCTGATGGAAGTGGGAGTGGGAAGCAATTAGTAGTGCTGGGAATTGAACCAGGTCACCTTACCTGCTGTGCTATTGCTCTAGTCCAGTGTTGCAAGTTTAAATAGAGTGCAGGACCAGGGAGCTAGTGCAAAGGACTGGAGCACAGGCCTAGCATGCACTGGGTCTTGAGTTGATACCTGCCACTGCAGGACTCCTCATGTGCCTCAGGGCCTGAGCATGTAAGTTTGGGCCTAGTTTCACCAGGAATGATCTCCAAACCCTCCAAGTACAGCTTGTAGAGCTCCCAGCAAATCAACTAACCAATCAATAGTGATCAAGGGGGTAAAGACTTAGGCAAAGAGCCAAAGGAATGAGCTGTGGGGCTGTCTACGAAGGCACATCCTCAGGAACAGGAACTGAGCTGGTAAAAGTGAACCCGGGGTGGGAAGGGATGAAGACTGGTGAGGGGGGCCCTGGGATGCTCCCACCTCCACGAAGTGCTCTCTTGAGATCACAAAAGCTAAGAATTAAAGGGTGAGGGGGCCCAGCCCTAAGGGGAAAAAAATGCTAGGGTGTTTCAGGACGACGTGGAGGGTTTTCTAAAGTCTCAACATCTCAGCCACCCTTGAGTGCGGGAGCATATCAGTGAGGGCTCTCAGAAGAGACAGAAGTGTGGGAAATTAGATGCATCAGCGTAGTTAGGGGCAGGTGGGCCTCTCTATATTATATATTACAAATATATGAATATATTCCATTATAAATTATATGTATATACAGAGGATGGAGTACTTTTGGAGTTCTGGGTGCAGGAGGGGTGCGGATGGTCCAAAAGGGAAACCCAAATTTCTCTCCACTTTCCCTCCTTTTCTGTCATAGAGGCTCTGCCCCCCACATGGATGGGGGTACCCCAGGGTCACAGCAGCAGAACAGTGCAGGTGGAGAGGATGCCTGTAGAACAGGGGTGGAATTCGGGGCCTCGTGCACGCGAGGCATATTCTCTGCCGCCTAAGCTATACCTCCAGGACCTGCAAAGCCTGTTTTTAGGATTCCCTCCACGTTCGCGCTGGGAAGTGAGCGGTTTCTGCCTCGTTGGTAGCATCACAGTGCTGCCAGCTCCCAGCAGGCGCCTTACCGCACACCCTTGCACTTGGAGTGTTGCGGGGCGTGTGTGCCCGAGCAGAAGCAGGCAGCGCGGTGGGGGTGGGAAGGAAGCGGGGAAGAGAGGGTGGACGTGGAAGCGCCGCTGCCGCAGTGCACGTCCCCGCGTGGGCCTGTACGCGCGCGTCCCCGCCTGGGGCTATAAAAGCCTCGCCACCTGCTGCCAGATCACCGTCTCCAGCAGCGGCTCCTCTCGACATGGACCCCGAGACCTGTCCCTGCCCTACCGGTGAGTCCCTGTCCTCTCCTGAAGGTTCCCTGCGCCCCTTGACTTGCACTGGGAGCTCTTGCTGCATTCTAGGACATTTGGGGGAGGGACGCCTGGTTTGCGTTAGAATCTAGCCCCAGGTGGGTATGGCTCCGTCCCAAAGGGCCTTGAGATTGACCTCAAGTCTTGCACCTCGCCCGCTCTGAGCCTTCCCTCATTAACCCTTTCTGGGCCTCCCCCTCTCTAGGCGGTTCCTGCACCTGCACGGATTCCTGCAAGTGTGAGGGATGCAAATGCACCTCCTGCAAGAAAAGTGAGTGTGGGGCCCTTCCCTCCCCCCCCCCTGCTCCCCAGAGTCAGCAAGAGAGATGCCCAGCCCACTTCTTCCTGGTAGAGGCATCCAGGAGCCCCACCCCAGGGATTATGGAGTGGGGGAGGCTGGGTGCCCAGGCAAGTTGTGTTAGCAAATTCAGGGTCACTACTGGGTGCTGAGATAGAGAACTGGTCCAGCCCCTACCTTCAGAACTTGAATGCCTAGGGAGCCACGGGAAGGTGGGTAGCTCTGGAACTAGGTTCCCGGGGTCCTTCTCAGGGCACTAGGGACGCCTGATTTGACCTTCCCAGAATCCTAGTGCTGTCAAGGTTTCTTTCCTCCCATGCATGTAAGATGGGACATGACTCCCCAGGGATCTGGGACTCCTCCATATCTATACCATCTCTGCTCCTCCAAATTTTTTCCAAGTCCATTTATCCTGTGAAGCTTGAGGGTGAAAAGCACAGGAGCACCACCCCATCTCAGAGTGCCCCCTCCCCTCATTCGCAAGAGGTCCCTGCTTAAATGGCTCCCCAATCCAGTAACCGTCCCCCCCACCCTGCATCAAAGCAGGGTAGAAATTCGAAGGGAGCACTCAGCACTGGCTGAACCCAGGTGACATCCCAGCCACCTGGTCACCCGCTGTCCCCCACACCACACCTTTCTTTTTTACTTTTTTGGCTGAGGGAATCTAATTCAGGGACTCAAACATGCATGGCATGTGCTCCAACTGGAGGCCACGCTCCCATCCTCAGCTTCCTCTGAGGGATTCCAGGGCATGACAGAAGCCGGGCTCCTGGGGGCCCATGTTTGCTTCTCAGGCTGCTGCTCCTGCTGTCCGGCCGAGTGTGAGAAATGCGCCAAGGACTGTGTGTGCAAAGGCGGCGAGGGTGGCGAGGCGGGGGCAGAGAAATGCAGCTGCTGCCAGTGAGGATTCCAGGGACCCGCGTCAATAGTTCTGGGTCCCAGCCTCACCACCGTGTGTAGTAACAATAAATCCTGTAAATGGGACCCTGATGGTCTGGACTCTTCTTTCAGGGGGCTGTGGGTGGTTGGTGGAAGGGGGATAAGGAGCTAGAAGAGCCAGAGCTGAGGGAAGCACAAAGTGAAAAGTCCAGCCCTGGGCTAGACTCTGAGAGCGCAGCTCCCCTACCCCAATTATTCCCAGGTTCCTTCAACCAAGCTCCGCTCAGGAGAGAGAGAGAGCCTGGTGGTCTGCTGTCTCAACCTCTCTTCATCTATTCAGCAGAACTGGGCAGTCTCCAGCCATAATACCCTGAATGCTCAGGAGTCTGGCCTGGCTGTATTGGAGGGACAGCAATAGACCAGGGAAAACCATCTCCACCACGGTCCCAGAGGTGCAGATTTCTAGAGTTTTCTAGTCATTCCCACATGATTGCCTGTTTCCTGTTTTCCCAATATTTAGTGGAGCCCAGGGGCCTGTCTTCACCAGCTGCCTGCAGTGTTTCCCCTTTCCTGCCCCAAATAGCTTGTCTCATGAAACAGATTGTTCAGCTCCTTTTCAAACCTCTACTGGCAGGTCTTCCCAGGGGAAGTAGGGCAATGAGAGTCTTGCTGGAGGTTTCCAGTCCCCCTCAAAGAGAACACTCAGCACTGGAGGGAGGGAAGAACAAGCAGAACTCTGGAGACAAAGTACAAGAAGTAGAGAACAGAGATCAACTTGGGTATGATTTGTCTTTTGCCACATGGTCCCCTGTGCCCCACACAGGAGTGATCCCTGAGCACAGAGCCAGAAGTAAGCTGTGAGCACCACTGTGTGTGACCCCAAAACAGCAACAAAAATGGAAAGCAAGCAAGCAAACAAACTGCCCCAGTGAGGGTAACCAGGATGTCAACTGGACCCTTTGGTCCTCTCCTCTAGGAAGTTTTCAGGACAGTTGGCTCAACCACTTCCAGGAGTCTTTGCTTGCTTATTTAACCTTGAGAGACTATTCATAGAAAAGCTGAGGCTGCTTTGAAAAGGTACTAGAAGAAGGACTTGCGGGAGTCACTGTTCTAATGCCCTAGAATAGGAGGTCAGCCCAGAATAGATCAGCTGGACAAAGAAAAGAGGTCTTACTTATCAAATTTCTTTCATCTCTTCTTTTATGTCTTATTTAATAGAATCTTTTCTTATCTAAATAAATAAACATTTTCCTTTTCTAAATTCAGTTGTATCTCTGATTTTGCCTCTTGGTATTTAAGTTAATTCAAGATGATAATGATGGGGCCAGAGAATTGTATAGTGGGTAGGGCATTTGTCTTGCATGCAGCTGACTTGGATTTGTTTCCCCAGCATCTCATATAGTCCCATGAGCCCGCCAGGAGTAATCCTGACTGCAGAACTAGGAGTAACTCCTGTGTACAGCTGGGTATAGCCTGATACAAAACAGAAAGATGAGAATGATGATGATGATGATGATGATGATGATGATGATGATAATTGAGACCAGACTTGGCTGTGCTTAGTGCTTACTCCTGGTTCTGTTCCCAGGATCACTCCTAGCTGTGCTCAGGGCCCAAGAATTGAACTGGGTTTAGTTGTATCTTTTTTTTTGGGGGGGGGGCCACACCCAGCGGTGCTCAGGGGTTACTCCTGGCTGTCTGCTCAAAAATATCTCTTGGCAGGCACAGGGGACCATATGGGACACCGGGATTCAAACCAACCACCTTTGGTCCTGGATCAGCTGCTTGCAAGGCAAACGCCGCTGTGCTATCTCTCCAGGCCCTGGTTTAGTTGTATCTTAACTCTGCATTATTTCCTAGAAATTAGTTTCTATAAGAAATGCAGGGGCCGGGAGGTGGCGCTAGAGGTAAGGTGTCTGCCTTGCGAGCACTAGCGTAGGACGGACCACAGTTCGATCCCCCGGTGTCCCATATGGTTCCCCAAGCCAGGAGCGATTTCTGAGCGCATAGCCAAGAGTGACCCCTGAGCATCAAACGGTGTGGCCCAAAAACAAAAACAAAAACAAAAAAAAGCAAAGGAGTTATATAAAATTGTGCATACTAATCTATTATGGTTATTATATCACTTGTACATTATCCCTTTTCATTTATGATCCAATAAAAAAAAGAAAAAAAACACAAAAGTATGCGCTGGACTGATAGCATAGCAGGTAGGGCATTTGCCTTGCACATAACCAACCTGGTTCAATCCCCAGCATCAAATGGTCCCCCAAGCTTGCCAGGAGAAATTTTTGAGTGCAAAGCTAGGAGTAACTCCTGGGTGTTACTGGGCATGATCCCAAAACAAACAGACAAAAATTCCTATAATAGGTATAAATCACACTCATTTATAGAATAGAGCTAAGGAGCCTTTGCACAAAGGCTCATTGCAGGTCTGCAGCAAAACCAGGATCTGTAACCAGAAGCTTGACTAAAGCCCAGGCCCTTACTAAACCACATGCTTTCATGCAGAAGCCCAGGATTCCATTTCTAGTATCACAGGCCCCCTAAGAACCACAGGGAATGATCCTCGAAAACTAAGGGAACACTGGAAATGGCCCCATGTTGAAAATAAATGAATAAATACAGTCTGAGTCTTAGCTTCTTTTTAATCTTAGTTTTCCTTCCAAACTTTACTTAGGCATTGTGACTCACAGAGCTGTTCATAGCAGAGTTTCAGCAGATAGTACTCCAATGTCACGGCCTCTTCCAGAGTCAGTGATCTTTGGCCTGTGTGGCATGGCCCCTCCTCCCCACCCAAATCCTTGGCTGGTTCAGCTCAATTGAGTTTTTTTGGGGGGGAGAAAGGGGTTTGGGTCACACATGGTGGTGCTCAGGGACTTCCATGGCTCTATGTTCAGAAGTGTCCCTTGACAGTGCTGGGGGACCATATTAGATATCAGGAGTCATTTATTATGAGTCAATGTTTGATTTTTTTCTATCCTTCTATATATCCATAAACCCAGAGTCATATAAAAATGTATATGGCGCCTATAACTCTAATCATGCCAGTTGTCTTACTTCTGACTTGCCTGTATTACAAAAGGTATCTGGGCAAAGCAAAATCTCCTCCCACTCAATAGGCTCGTTTCTTACTTTCTGCAGGCAACTATAGCAAAAAGCAGAGTTGGGATTGCTGATATCATGAGAGTGTCTCTGGTGATCCCAAAGGCTGGATCTTTGAGGTCAAGGTGACTATGTGGTCAGGTGAGGCCCCTCTCTCTGGTCTCAGACTATCTCTGGCCTCTCTTTGGCACTCTGCTGACTGACCAGACAGGATGAGGGAGCTCGGGATCTCTTCCATAAAGACACTCATTCCATGCAGCCCCCAAAGACTTGGGGAGCATAGTCAGACTTTTGCAAGTAACTTGCAGTAAAAGAAAATGCAAATGAGGGAAAGGCAGGGGAGATGGTGGAGGCCAGTACACCTTGGCAGAAATGTCAGTGAAAGCAGCCACTGTGACCTCAGATCTCCCAACAATGACACACAGACTGAAAGAGAGAACAGGTATGGAAGTGACTTGAGCTGCAGAATCTTGGTCCACAGTAATGAACCCAGAAGGTGAACACTAACTAGCCTGGTGGAGGAGTGATAGGAGCAGCCAAGTGTGGTCTGTGCTACAAGAGAGACCACGGAAGTTGAGAGTTCTGACATGGCTTCTGCACGGATGGCCCCAGCAGGCATCGTGCTGAGTGAAATCGACCCTCACAAAAGTCCAGTTCTAGGCCATTCCACTGACACGGGGCAGCTAAGAAAGAGTAATTTACAGGACTGGAAAGAGACCCGGGTTACCAAGGCCTGGGGCAGCATGGAATGGACTCAGTAAACCAGCTTAGCGTGATGCAGAATCCTGGAGATCCAATACACAACAATCTCAATATTTGACCTTACCAAACTAACACTTAAAAAATGATGCCAGGGCCAAAGATAAAGCTCAATGGGCTGAAGTGCATTGTATGTAGGAGGCCTGAGTTGGATCCCTGGCATGGTCCCATGAGCACTGCCAGGAGTCAGCCTATGTGCATCAGACCCAGAAATCTTCAGGGACTACTCTTGGTTTGTACTGGGTGGCAGGGGGTGGGGGATTTCTCTACTAGAGATGTTCAGAGACCATGTGGTGGGGCCGGGCGATGGCGCTGGAGGTAAGGTGCCTGCCTTGCCTGCGCTAGCCTAGGACGGACCACGGTTCGATCCCCCGGCGTCCCATATGGTCCCCCAAGAAGCCAGGAGCAACTTCTGAGCGCATAGCCAGGAGTAACCCCTGAGCGTCACAGGGTGTGGCCCAAAAACCAAAAAAAAAAAAAAAAAAAAAAAAAAAAAAAAAAAAAAACAGAGACCATGTGGTGTTGGGGACCAAACCTAGGCCTCCCACATGCAATGCTTGTGATCAAATCTTTGAGTCATCTCTCTGACCTTAATAAAATCTCTTTACTTTTTAAGTGAGAAAGTTAATGGGGCTAGAGCAAGAGTTCGGTGGTAGGGCACTTGCCTTGCATGCAGCCAACCCAGGTTCGATCCCTAGCACCCCGTATAGTTCCCATAGCACTGCCAGGAGTGATCCCTGACTGCAGAGTCAAGAGTAAGCCCTGAGCATCACCAGGTGGGACCCCAAAACAACAACAAAAGTTAGATTAGGAAACAGTGGCTCTAGATATATGACATGGACTGAATTATTTGTTACCCAGATCTTGAATTTTGGCTACAGAGTCCTAAACACAATGTTACTATGTTTGAATCAGAGTTCATAAAATGATCAAGGTTAAATAAAATCTCGGGGTTATGAGATAAAGGATTAGGATGCATATAATAGGGCTTGCAGCACACACATGCACACATGTACATATACTTGTACACACAGCACCTACTCATTCACACACATGTATATGCATGCACAGGTGAGCACACAGAGGCCATGAGACCTGAGCATGTGATGAGATGGAGGTTGCCTGAAGCCTAGATGAGGACTCTCCATCTTCCTGCACCTCAGTTTTGGACTGAGGTAGAATCCAGAAGAATCAATCTTCTTTCAAGGAGGGAACTGCAAGTTAGAATAACAGTTAGAATAAACTAGGTTTTCGTTTAAGGAGAAGGGTAGAAAATAGCTGTGCATCCCTATCTCCTGCTGGAGGGAGAAGAAAAATTGGAAGAAACACTTTAGATGGTATTTTAACAGGAGTCTGTCAAATCAAAAATATACATGCCTATAACACAAGAAGTCTGCTGTATCTGTGTTTTGTTTTGGGGTCACACTCAGCAGTTTAATCCTGAGTGATTCCAAGGAATCACTCTTAGAGGGGATCTAGGGACTATATGTAATGCCAGCAATCAAATCCAGGTTGAATACATGCAAAGCAAGTGCCTATCTGTTGTACTATCACTCCAGCCCTGGTACCAGCATCTTTACCAGCAGGAGCCTGGAAACAAGCTAAATACCTTTGAGTAGGAAGTAATAGAGAAACTGCCAGTGACACTGATAATATGATAATAGTACCACCAGGACTTATCATTAGTCTTAGAGTTCATAGAGGTACAAGGTTAATTACATTATAAAGGGCACTTAAGCCTCCTCATTTGCAGCTATGCGTATTCTGATTATATACATGCATGTGTGTCTTTTAAGTCACTCTGACAGTGTTCAGGGTTTACTTCTGGCCCTGTGTTCAAGGATTATTCCAGAGGGCAAAGAGATATCATAGCAGTAGAGTTGCACTTGCACGTGGCTGACCCAGATCGAACCCGGGTTCAATTCCCGGCATCCCGTGTGGTCCCTAGAGCCAGTCAGGAGTGATTTTTGAGGGTAAGAGCCAGGAGTATTTTAAATCCTGAGCCCTGCTGGGTGTGACCCAAAAACAAAACAAAACAAAAACTCGCTCTCTAAAAGCATTCTGTATATTAAGCAGGAAAGGGCGGCTGGGGGAAGCAAGGTGATGGTAAACTGGATGAATCACAGAAATATTGCTGAGCTTGTTAATAAAGTGGAGAACATTCTTAAAAAAAAAACTCAAATATTATTCCTTGTGGTGCTCAGGGGACCATATGGGATGCTCTGGTCAGTAATAAGCACAGCCAGTGCCTTTACTTCAGTATATCTCTCTATCTGTGTGTTTGTCTTAAGGCTCATTTCTGAACTGCACTGAGAGGCAGCATGCAGGAGGCCCTTGTCCATCTGCCTCGCAGATGCCCTCCTCGATTACTGTGGCTTCATCGGGAATTCTGAAATGAGATAGTGTAAGTCCTGTGTGCTCTCTAGTGACTGTCTTCATTGTTTTCCCATCACTGAGGCCATTCATAAGTGTTGCTTTCTCTCTTTTGCTGGAATTTAGAGCAGAGGCGAAACCCAACCTCTCTTCTGTTGGCTACCTTCACCCAGCCCCAGACTGGAAAGGCTTCATGGGACCTTCCAAACTACCAGGCTCTGTGTTAGACACAAAGATAGCCAAATCACAGGGGATTCTTTTCTTGGGGGGGGAGGGGTTCACACATGGCAGCGTTCAGGGGTTACTCCTGGCTCCATACTCAGAAATCACTCTTGGCAGGCTTGGGGGACCATATGGGATGCTGGGATTCGAACCAATGACCTTCTACATGAAAGGCAAAGGCCTTACCTTCATGCTATCTCTCCGGCCCCCACGGGGGATTCTAACTCTGAGAGTCTACGGACTTTGGAAAGGACCAAACAACAGTAGGAACACTGGAGGTGGAAACTGGGGTGCTGGCAGAAATGTGCAGAGTGGGGCGGGCAAATCTCCCCCAGTTCTAGCTGGTTCTAGCGATGTAGGCAGTACAAACCAGGACACTGGGGAGCCTTAGATGGGAATGTGGAGCTGGAGTAGGACAGGATTCAGAATCAGGGTCCTTTAAGCACTGAGCTAGGAGTAGCCCCTGAGTACTGGGTGACCTTCCCCCCCCCCCCAAAAAAAAAGAATATGTGTATGTGGGGTGGAGGAGGACAGAAATCAGAGTCCTCAGAAGAAAAGACATTTAAAATGGAGAATGATCGGAGACACTGTGGGGGCATTAAGAGTGTTTGAAGTTCGAGGGGTGTCTCTGAGTGAGGGGGGAAGTATTTGGGGCCTGAGAAGGAATCTTGAGCCCAGAGGGATGAGATAGGAATGCTGGAGAGCAGTGAATGTCCCCTGCATACAGGTTTGTAAGGCCCCCATCTCCTTCTACTGAGCCATACCAGGAGAGATCTCAGAGCACAGTCAGGAGTCATCCCTGAGCACAACTATGTGTGGCTCCCCAAACAAAAGCAACAACAACAAACCAAAGCCACCACCTCCCAGCATTCCAGGGTGCCTATGTCCCTGTTCCTCTGCATTACTTAGCACCCACTAGTGTTGGGCACCAGGAGGCACCAGAACTTAGACAATGTCACAACAGACAGACAAGGGCCACCCTAAAACTCAGTTTACCTGGGGGCCGCAGGAGGCAAAGTCGGGGTGATCCTTGAGTGCAAAGTCAGTAGTAAGCCTTAAACATTGGGGGGTGTGACCCAAACAACTAAAACAAAACAAAACAAAAAAAGATTCCTCTAGGGCAGGGCCACAAAATGTTGTACAGAGGGCCATTTGAGACCTCTGGCTAGAGGGCAGATATCAATGAAAGAAAAGTAATTTTCCCTGGGGCAGCTGCATGGCAAAGTAACCACATGTGCCAGCATGGCCCTGGGCAGCCTGCACTGGCCTTTTCCAGGCATGTGTCCTGAAGTCCAGGTATCTGACCTGCCTGTACCTTGGAGGGTAAGGGCAGCCCCTGTGTGACAGGCTGGGAAAGGCCTAAGTCAGCTCCGACAGATAAGACCCACGCTCCTGCCACAGGAAAATGTGAAAATGTGAAAACGCCAACGTCCACCATCACTAGCTCGATCAGCTACCAGCTACCCATGTCAGCAGCAGCCCCCTAATATCAGGAGCTACGAGGCACTTAGAGGGAGGAAGTAATATTTTATAACTGTGTTGTTCTAATTGTCCTAGTTTATTTCTCATGTTATTCTTTTACTGTGTCTGATTTCTAAACTTTACCACAAATAGAGGAAAAAAGAGTGTACAGGATTTAGCAGTGTCTGATTAAAGCCTTCTCTGGGGGTTCATGGCATGTAGATAGGGTAACAACTGATCAGTGTGTCAGCTGCTTTATTCTCTGTTAAGTTGCTGTCACCAGTGCTACAGGAAGGGGGCTTTTGCTTGCAGCAAGGGAGTAGGCTGCAGGACCTTTTCTGAGGGAATGGCCTTGAAATTGAAAAAAAAAAAAAAAAAAAAAAAGGAAGTATGAAGAGAGCACTACCGGAGCAGAGGAGCAGAGTGCCTGCATTGCCCTGAGTACCCCACCTGGCCTCTGCACTCTCAGGCCAAATTTCCCCTTGGGTGTGACCAGATCGGAATGACTTGCTTCTCACAAAGATCCTGCAAAGTAACCGGTGGCACATCCGGCCCAAAGGACTAGGTCTCTGTCTTGCCTGAACTCTGGCTGATCCTCCTTCTCTCCACTCCCCAGCTGCTCTTGCCCTGTCATCCAGCTGGCAGATATCCTCAGGTGTGGAACAGGGCTAGTTGCCTAGAAAAGCCACCAACCAGAACTTGGGTGCCGCTGCCGCTAATAACCACCAGGGGGAGCTCCAACGCAGCTCCTGTGCAGTTCACACTCACTGATGCACTGGGAGTTATCTGCTGGTTGCCACCTTGTGGGCTCCCTGGCAGATTAATCCCGTGCCCAGTCTGGCTGGGTCTGGCTTCATTAAACTTCTTTTTTTGTTTTCACAATGGTATCAATAAAATAAAATCAAATTAAAATTTGTGGGTTTGTTTTTGGTTTTTTTTGCTTTGTTTTGGGGGCCACACCTGGTGCTGCTCAGGAAAGTGCTCAGGAGACTATATGGGATTCTGGGGATTGAATTTGGTTGTCAACTGTCTTACCAGCTCGACTATTGCTCCAGCCCCTGAATCTGGCTTCCTGCCTCAGAAACTATGTCTGTTTGATAGCCAAGATTACAATGGGCTGAAAGCACATGCTTGGCATGTGGATGGTCCATACCATCTGGGACTTGATCCCTGACAAGACAGGTTCCTCAGGCCTTGCTGGGGTACCACAGAGAGAGCTTCTGAGCACTGACAGGAGTGGCAAATAAAATGAATCCGTAAGTTAAGACAAGTTGCAAGGGGGAGGAGTTTATTGTACAGCAGCCAGTGACCAAGCACACTTCCAGAATGACATAGGTCTGAAGTTGGAGGAAGGACATTAAGAGCAGACAGATGAAGGTATCCTCAGAAAGGCAGAAGGGCACTTCTCTCTGTCCCTCTAACACTGGACACATCAACCTGGCTCCCTTAAGCAGCAGTGGTAAGGACAGACAGCTCAGAGGGTTGCAAGGGTCTTTGCTTACAAGAAAGACCTTTTCGGGGCCAGAGAGATGGCATGGAGGTAGAGCATTTGCCTTGCATGCAGAAGGATGGTGGATCAAATCCCGGCATTTCATATAATCCCCCGAGCCTTCCAGGAGCAATTTCTGAGTGCATAGCCAGGAGTAAACCCTGAGCACTGCTGGATATAGCCCTAAACCAAAAAACAAACAAACAAAACAAAGAAAGACCTTTTCTCCCAGTAAAAGAATCTTCATCCAGGGCCGGGAAGGTGGCGCTAGAGGTAAGGTGTCTGCCTTGCAAGCGCTAGCATAGGACGGACAGGGTTCAATCCCCTGGCGTCCCATATGGTCCCCCCAAGCCAGGGGTGATTTCTGAGCGCATAGCCAGGAGTAACCCCTGAGCATCAAATGGGTGTGGTCTAAAAACCAAAAAAAAAAAAAAAAAGAATCTTCATCCCTGCAGCATCTCCCAGAGCCTGACTTTGTTCTTGGAGCCCCAGGGAACACACTGAACTCCTTATCTTGATCACACAAACATGGGAAGTATAGACTCAGAAACCCAGACTCAAATTCTGGCATTGGCCAATGGCAGCAGTGTGGCCCGAGCATTCACTTCAGAGTCTTGTTAATTTGCTTATTGGGAGCTAACCTAATAGTTTTTGGGGATACTGTTTCACTGCTGGCAGAACCTGGATCTGTGGTGCCTGGGATCACCAGGGCCATAGCTGACATGCCGGGAGCTAAGGGGCTTTGACTATGTGAGTGGGTTGTGTCAGGGATGGAGTTTCAGGGCCTTGCATGTGCCAGGCAGATGCTCTAACACTTTGATTTCCTCCTTATCCTAGTGCTTCTTTGGAGAAATTTCTGTTTTGGGGGTGGAGGAAGATTTGAGCCAAAGATTCAGAGACTACTCCCAGATCTGTGCTTAGAGACCACTTCTGGTCATGCTCAGGGGACCACTGGGTCCCACAGACAGGGTAAGTACCTTAATCCCAGATGTATCCCTGGAACCCTGACCTTATTTCTGAAATTGAGACCAGAGCCAGTCCTGCTGTGCTGAGGGCTAAGTGAGCTCAGCCCAGAATGTACCACACAGAAGGCCTGGAGCAGAGCAGAAGTTCCATAGCACTTGTCACAAGACCTTGGATGATTAGATGCAGTTTTCAACTCCAGCAAAAGTGACAATAGGTCAGTTTCAAGCGCCTGAGCCAAAGCACTTGTCAGCCTTGTCTCTTGCTGCCTACGCAGAAGCCAGAAACTGAATGTGCTGTTGGCAGTCTACCTGCCCTGTGTCTTGCTGAAAAGGCACAGGTGGTCCCTCAGAGCCCAGCCTTCCCTGCCAGGGTGCCATGTTTGACTTAGCTCCTCCACATCAGTCCATTCAGCTGGATGCCACCAAGTGACCACAGTCAGTGATACCTGAAACCAAACAATCACTCACATGAATCCTGTTGGAATCCCTGGTCCACAGAAGCAGAAGAGATTATACAAGCAACTTTTGCCGAACTATAGATCATGGGCAATGTGGAACAAATATATGTGTCTTCTCTTAGGGGCTCTGTCCACTACTTCAACTGTTGTTAACAAAATGGGTTTCTTTTTTTTTTTAATTTATTTAAAGGAAATATATCACATAGTTGACACAATTGATTACAATTGATCATAATACATTTGCTTCAGGAAGAACAAAGACAAAGTTATTAAAAAATAGAAAAACTAACAAGATGAAAGAGAAAGAAAAGCTTCAGTAGCAAGTATATTTTTGAAAATCATTGAATCACCAATTAACTCATTAAAGGCCTAGCAGAAGGTTTAATAAGCTTTTCTTCTTTTTTTTTTTTAAGGATAAGAGTTAAAGTACAGCAAAAACAGTGTTAGAGTGGCACTTGTTGTTTGCATAGGCACAGCAAAATATGGGGGACTTGGAAAGAAAAAGCCTTGGCCTAAATACAAGGAGACCTTACCCCTGAAGTTTTCTGGCATAAAACCATTTCTAGACTCCAGGCATATTAGGTTGTCCAACCCAAGCCATTGTCTGTAGTGCCAATAACCCCCCCTCCTTTTTTTTATGTTTTGTTTCTTCTGTGAACCAGGGAAGGAGTCTAGGGCCTGACCCAGGCTAAACCTCTGAGCTACTGCTGAATTCCACTCCTACCCCATACATGTTCTGGTTTTGTGTCTTAGGTCTACTGTGATGGGTAGTTGAAGACCAACTCTTGTGGGGAATCTGGCAGTGGTGCCAGTGGGCTCTGAGCAGGATCCAAGGGACAAAATGATTAAAATGATTGGCTAAGATAGCTTCAGTCAGACTCCACCCTGTCCCTCCTAGCATACCGTCATGTCCTGCTCTCTGTGTAAGAATAAGAGCTTTGGGGCTGAACATAGCATGGAGGGAAGGTGCTTGCCTTGCATGCAGAAAGTCGGTGGTTCTAATCCTGGCATCCCATATGGTCCCCTGAGCCTGCCAGGAGTGATTTCTGAGCATAGAGCTAGGAGTAATCCCTGAGCACTGCTGGGTGTGACCCAAAAACAAAACAAACAAAAAACAAACCAACAAAAAAGAAAAAAGAATAAAAGCTTTATTCTTAAGCTCTTCTCCTAGAAACTAAAGGCTGTGGGGACTCAGCTTTATATCCTCCTAAATTTAAGTCTAGATAAAAAAAAAAATAAGTGTCGGCCGGAGAGATAGCATGGAGGTAGGGTGTTTGCCTTGCATGCAGAAGGATGGTGATTCGATCCTGGCATCCATTAAAGTCCCCCAAACCTGCCAGGAGCGATTTCTGAGCATAGAGCTAGGAGTAACCACTGATCGATGCCGGGTGTGACTCAAAAACAAACAAACAAACAAACAAACAAAAAAAAGTATCTGTCATTCTCCTAGGATTCCCAGAAAAAAGCTTGATTTTCTATAGTTCAAGGTCAACGGAGGTGACCAGGCAGGTGGTATGGCTGGAAATCTCTCAGATGGGGCCTACTCCTTTCACACCATATGAACATATGACTGGCTCTGCAAAGGGAAAGAAAAAAGAATGGATGAGAGAGATAATAGAACTCTAACCATCCACTTCAGTAGTGAAGAAAAGGAAAAAGGGATAAAAATTCACCTCCCTTACTCTGGATGCCATAGCTCTCTAGTAATATAAGCAAGCATTGCCTCACTATTTCCTACTAATGACTCCTCCAGCCTGGGATAGTGGCTTTTCACCATCCAAGGCTACTTCCTTTCCCTTATTCAACCATGGGGAGTATACTGGCATGAAAAAGTCTTTCCTTTTTTTTTCTAAGCCAATTGCAGATGTAGAGTCAGAGAGACTAGACTGGGGCTAATTATTTTTAGTAATTGGCCAACCCTTCTCTGTTGGAATCAAAGCAACTCCAGGGAGGCCCTTTAGGCCTCAGACAGGTGGTATGCCAACATGCATGTCCAAACCCAGCACTAGATCCATTGCTTTGCAGGGAATAGCAAAGCTCTTTTGACTACTCTATGTATTCAAAATTGGGAATTTTGCACACTTCCTGTCAGTATGGAAGTACTAATAATAGCAGGTTCTACTCACTGCCCAAAATGTGGACTCCTCATGCCCTCAAGCATCAGCTACCAGATACAGTCAAGACTCTGGCACCTGAGCTCTAAAATTCCAGACTAATTTTTTTTTTTTGTTTTGTTTTTGGGCCACACCCGGTGACACTCAGAAGTTACTCCTGGCTATGCGCTCAGAAGTCGCTCCTGGCTTGGGGGACCATATGGGACGCCGGGGGATCGAACCGCGGTCCGTCCAAGGCTAGCGCAGGTAAGGCAGGCACCTTACCTCCAGCGCCACCGCCCGGCCCCTAAAATTCCAGACTATTTTGGAGCAGAAAGATAGTACAGAAGTAGCCTTTAGAAGGACTCCACCCATTTTCAGCTTATTTGATTTTTTACCCCATTCTATTGCTTTTCAATCCTTCAAACAAAACCACATAACTTGAACTATCTAGCTCCGCCTCTCAAATAGAGAGGGAAACAAGGGAGGGTACCAGGACCAAACAGATTTATGATCACTAGTAGTAAGCTAGACACAGAAGGGACCACTTACTCTAGCAGCCTGGAGGATGTTCATGGGGGGATATGAGTTGCAGGAAGGGAACAGGGGTGGAGGGAGGACAAATTTGGTGATGGGAATTCCCCTGATTCAATGTTAATATGTACCTAAAATACTACTATGAAAGATATGTAAGCCAATATGGTCCAAAAAAAAAAAAAAAAAGATAGTACAGAAGTTAAGGAACTTGCCTTGCATGCAGCCAACTTCATTCCTGGCACTATAAACAGTCCCACGAGAATTGTCAAGAATCATACACACACCTAAAAATCAGAAAATGTTTGCACGTGACTCATGAGATCTAGAACAAATTTGTCCTCTGACAAGGTAAACTGAGCCTTGGAGGGACACTGGCACATGAATACCACAAAGTCCACTGAGCAAATACCTGGCAGAAAGATTACTATTGGAAAGGATGTCTCCTAGTAGCTCATATCTCTGCCCTTGATTCGCATGCTGCTGTTCTTGTTGTTCTTAAGAGGAGCCGCACCTGGCAGAGCTGGGATCAAGCCCAGGGCTCCTACATGTGAAACAAGTTCTCCAGTCCTGTGAGACTGGGGACCCTGCTTGGCATTTTAATTTGAGTGAACACTCAGGCCTCAGAGTGTTGAAAAGTTGCTTACCCTGAATTTTGTAGGGCCAGAGAGATAGTACATGCTTGGCATGTGGCTGACCAGGGTTTGATTCCTGGCACTATATATGGTATCCTGAAGTCTCCCAGAGAGCCAGGAGAAAGCTCTGAGCACTTGCCAGGTATGGCTCCAAAACCATACCAAATCAACAATAATATTTAAAAAACCTTGAATTTTGTATTTGTTCCTAATGCAAATGGTGGGGAGAGGGAGAACCCTTGATAGATTCATTCAGTTCATTCAGTCACTTCCATGTATTTGACAAATATTTATTTAATTTTGGGGACCACGCCTGGTGGTGCCAGGCCAGTTTTATTTCCAGCATAGTGCGGGGGCGGGGTTGTATTACTCCTGGTAACACTCCAGACCATGCAGTGCCAGGGCTCCCACATACAAAACCTGTGCTCCAGCCTTTGAGCCAGCTCCCCAGATCCACGTGATAAATGTTTACTAGATGCTGACTGCAAACTTGGCCTGTGTCAGAGAAAGGAGGCATTTTGAAAGACTATGACTGATCCAGATGGAGAGGGGCTCAGATCTCAATTCACATGAGTTTATTCACATCCCAACCTGGAAAATACCAGGAAAGAAAAGGACTGAGTGTTCCATGGGTAACCTGATCAAACTCAGGGGTCCAGACAGATTTCCCAGAGGAAGTGTTTGCGTAGACTTGACAGGAAATGCTTACCTTTCAGAACAGTCTGTCCTGTCCTCTACCCGCCCCCACATTTCAAACTCCTGCTATGGCAGGAGCCTTCCAGTAACCCTCTCCCCACTCCTCCACTGACACAATCTGGGCTTTCCCAGGATGATGGGCTAATGCCATTGCAGTGGCCAAGTACGTGCCTTCAGGGCAGGCAGGAAGTGGCTCCCTGGAGAGGAATGTGCAGGCCCTGGCTGGGGTTGTTATCTCAGCATCAGCCCGCAGGGGGAGAAAATTCAGCATCAGCCCGATGGGGGAAGAAAACTCTGGGCAGGCTTCCCTTTCTGTGTACTTCAGAAGTTGTCAGCTTTCTTTCTTTTTTTTGTTTTTTGTTGTTTGGGCCACACCCTGCGATGCTCAGGGGTTACTCCTGGCTGTCTGCTCAGAAATAGCTCCTGGCAAGCACGGGGGACCATATGGGACACCGGGATTCGAACCAACCACCTTTGGTCCTGGATCTGCTGCTTGCAAGGCAAACACCGCTGTGCTATCTCTCCGGGCCCCGTTGTCAGCTTTCTAACTGACAGCTTCCTCTGAAGACCTGAAAGCAACAGCCTAAGAGGGTGTCAGCTCCCCAGGCTAACCTGAGGATGCCCCAGTTCCAACTCAACCAATCTCTCTACAGGACAGTTTCCTGCGCACAAGCGGTGGCTTCTTAAAAAAATTTTTTTTTCTTTTAATTCTAGCACCGTGATTTACCAAATGGATTCAGTCGTTTCAGGCACTAAACCTTCAAACACCAATCCTACTACCACCAGTGTGACCTTCCCTCAGTGTCCCCAGTTTCCCACTTCTCTTCTCCTTACTCCCCCCCCCCTCCCTCTCTGGTGCCTACAAGCATTGCCTTGTTCAGCATTAGAACAACCTGGTTAGAACCACTGGCATTAGAACCACCAAGGTCAGACCACTTAACTCTGTGACTCTGGGCAAGTTCTTTACCCTCTCTGAGTCCCTCTTTCCCTCTAAAACAGTGTGGAGCAGAGTCTCCGCAGTAGAGCTCATGTCTCAACCTGGCACCGGATGAATGAATGAACAAAAATAGATACTACGATGTGAAGCTCATACTAGAGAGATAACTACACTGATTATAATGTCAATGTTAATGAGAGAAGTGGAATGCCTGTCTCAAATACAGGCAGGGGGTGGGGAAGGAGAGAAATGGGGGGCATTGGGGTGGGAAGGTTGCACCGGTGACGGTGTGTGTGTGTTCTTCTTCTGACTGAAACCCAACTACAATCATGTATGTAATCATGGTGCTTAAATAAAGAAAAAAATAAATAATAAGATGGAATCCTCACCTCAGGGGTGATTAAGGGTTACCCTCCCCTCTTCCCATGCACACCGCAGCATTCAATATACAACCCAGTTCCACCAACCACTGAATGTGAAGCTACATGATCTAAATCTTGGCATGAACAGTGTTTTTGAACTCGGTCCTCGCTTCCAGCAGATTTTTTTTTTTTTTTTTTGTCGGAGCTAGAGACCCCAGTCGCACGCCCAAACCCTGGCTCACACCTGGCTTTCTAACTTGCTCGGGTTCAAGGTTCAGAGCGGTGCACTCAGCCAAGTCGAGAGATAGGGATTTGGGCACCTGGCCAGCTCTCCCCATCTCCACCCCGCCCATTCATTCATGGGGCTCTGCACTCGGCTCCCTGGATCCCGGGGGCCCGGAGACTGAGTCGCTGCCCAGCGGTGCGCCCGGCCCCGCTCCCGGGTGCCCGGCAAAGGTGACTCACTCAGCTCGGGGCGTGTGCAGGGGACGCCCGTCTGGGCGGGCTTTTGCGCCCGTCCCGGCGGCTCTGGCTATTAAAGGAGCGCGCGCGGACCCAGGCAACACCACGCCTCTGCCAAACCGCGCATCGAGTCCGTGCTCCCGCCGCCACTTGAATTCAACTATGGATCGTGACTGCTCCTGTGCCACCACCGGTAAGGGACTGCAGACTCCTAAGAAAAAACTTTGCCACTAAAGCTTTCTCTTCCCATTAGCTCCATTTCGGGATGCTAATTGGCCCTCCCAGAGTTTTGGGGAACTTTTTCTAGGAAATCAAGTTTTACATTAGTTCGTAGTTTGCCCAGGAAACCCCCCCCCCCTGGTATTTATCTGTGTGCTCCTAGATTATTCTGCGTATGGAACAGATCGCTCACGCTTCTTCTGTTTTTTTCTCCTTGCAGGTGGATCTTGCGCCTGTGCCAGCTCCTGCAAGTGCAAGGAATGCAAATGCACCTCCTGCAAAAAGAGTAAGGCTTTGCCCTTCTCCTTCTCCTTCACCCATCCCTTCTTCCCCGCACCCAGCCCTGGAAATGAAAACCCGGAGAGATCTCCCATTTCCCATCATCTCCCATCTCCCATCCTTACCCTCAGTGTTCTGTTCCCAAGGACCCTATCAGAGAGGAGGGCGTCCTCATTCATTCTCCCAAGTCTCACTCTACCCTCTCTTTCTCTCCTCCCCAGGCTGCTGCTCCTGCTGCCCCGTGGACTGCGCCAAGTGTGCCCAGGGCTGTATCTGCAAAGGTGCCTCCGACAAGTGCAGTTGCTGTGATTGATCCCGAAGAGGCTGCTTCCAGCTGTAAATAGAACAACTGACATAGACCTGTTTCTCTCTCTCTCTCTCTTTTTTTTTAAGTAACCCTTACCCGTTTGCTCCAATCCTTGGAAATATGTGTAAGAAAAATAAAAATCCTTCACTTTATCTGGCTCTACTGTACTTCTTATACTTTAGAAATAACAGAGGAAATTCCTGCCTGCAGGTGGCCGGGTGGGGGATTGTGGTGGAAATGCAGCCCTAGGTTTGGATACCAATATACTCCCCTCTCAGTCCCAGGGCCCCCAGACCGGTCAGCTTCCTCTCTGAGCTGAAACAGGTGGAAGGAAAGCCGATCTTAAGGGTCAGAAACTTTGCACACCACAGCTCTGGAGCCACGTGGCTTTGGAGCACTGCTATGGATGAGCACCACAGGAACAGAGCATCATGTCTCCAGGCCTGAGCACTGAGCTGATTGGCCAGGAGCCATGGGCACTGCATAAAACCCTTCTCTCCAGTAACTAAACAGTTCCAATCTCCCCTGCTGCCCCTTCCCTAGCCCTACCTTCAACTCTCCCTTTCTCAGTTGATGTGAGGACCATCTGGACACATTCTGGGTTGTGGTGCTAGATTTGTTTTCGCTCTCCATGGGTGTACTCCTGGCCGGAGTGCTCCTTTTTCTGAGGGGGAAAGCTGGGCTGAGGGGTGGTTTTCTGCTCACACACACCTGTCTGCTATGCAGTTGGAAATCTGAGGATCACAGACAGCAGAGTTGGCAGACACAAATAAGAGAGCTGCCAGGATTGTATTGGGCACCTAGCAGCACTGGGACTCGAACTCTTCTGGGGATTTGTTTATCTGCCTCCATATGCCCAGAAGCATTTTTATCCTGGCCATTCAGACTTGACCATGCTAAATAATGATAGTTATGATGAAAATGACAGAATAAGAACAAGTCCATGGTTTCGATCTGATTTAAATAATATTTTGATGTGCATGAAAAACCATTACTAACATAGCCCTGTAAACCATAGTATCTCAGTTTGAAAGTAAAATAAAAGTTAAAATAATCATCCAACACATAAAAACCAAACACTAAAACTGAGATAAAAAAAGAGTGCAGTGTGTGATCACCCAGTTCTAGGATATGGACACACACACTGATGTCAATGCCTGATCAGGAGGGTCCTCTGTACCCCAAAATGGCCCAGCACCAGGCTTGCCTGGTGTCTCTCACAGGACACCCTAACCCTGAGAGACCTGGCTTTGAATTTGGAAGTTCCTACCTACCTAAGGAGGGTGGACATTGGCCCTCTTTCAAAACAATTCCTGGGTTACTTGTAAACTGCAGAGTGAGTCAGTCATCCAGAGCTGCCCTGCCATTTCTCAGCAAGGGGGAATGAGAAAATTGGTTCTGGAAGCACCACTCCACATCTCTCTGGGCGAATGATGGCTAGTCTGCTGTTAGCAGGGTGTGGTGGTGATTATTAGACAGGAGCAAGCCCAGAGGGGCTCTGCCGCTCAATGCCAACAGTTAGTTCCTCAGGGGATTGTTAAAATGATTGTTATTTGATGTTCAATCAAAGGGAAGAGCAGTCACTTGGCTAGTGAGCCAGAGCAATGTTGGCATGCTGGTGCACTGTGTGAAAGAGATTTCAAGACTTACTCTGTGCCAAGGGCATTGTTTTGGCACTGGGCCATACTGGTCAAGAGCCTACTTAGCACATCCTGACATTATGACCTGAACATCCCTATGTCTCCATTTTTTCCTATTGGGAAAAGGAGGTCAATAATCTCAGTCTGGAACTCAATGAAACTGTGCTTTGGCTCAGGCTTGGATCTCATACTCTGGCCACGGTGATCATTCTCTTCACAAAGACTTTATTCAAGGCAGAGTCCCCTTGAATACCAGCAATCTCCTGCAGAAAGGCTCATTGGTTAGGGATTGGATTGGAAGGTCTTACCTACCTAAGGAGGGCTGACATTGGCCCTCTTTCAAAACAATTCCTGGGTTACTTGTAAACTGCAGAGTGAGTCAGGCATCCAGACTCACTCTGAGGCAAGGAGGTAGCTCAAAGAACAGGAGCACATAGTTTGCATGCAGGAGGTCTGGGTTCAATCACCACATGGTCCTCCAAGCACTACTAGCAGTGGCTACTGAGCACCACCAGGTGTGGCCCCAAAATAACAAGAAAGATAAAGACAAAATTTAGATCTGGTGCTAGTGGAGGTGGTGATCACTACAATTAGTCTCCCCTTACTCCACAACCTACCCCAGGACAAGACAGTGAACAACATCTGGACAGATATAAATCTGTCATAGTAATGGCCTGTACAGAAGAGTGTGACATCTCTAGAGACATAAAGCAACCAGCCCAAAATTGCATGGCCTGGAAATAAAGGTATGAATGAATGATGCTGCAGTTGGCCTCACTCCCTGGATATAACTGTCATATGAGTTACCACAAGACACCAATTCTGTTTAGCAAAGATTCAGGCTGGAAGCATTCTTTGAGATGGATCAATTTCTGCTTTTGTCGTGACATGAAAGAGGTCCAGTGAGGACACAGGGTTGCAGAGGGAGCTGAATTACTGAGTTAATACTTATAAAAAAAATACTTTATATATTTTTATAAAAAATTGATTTAATGGGGCCGGGCGGTGGCGCTAGAGGTAAGGTGCCTGCCTGCCTTGCCTGCGCTAGCCTTGGATGGACTGCGGTTCGATCCCCCTCCCAGTGTCCCATATGGTCCCCCAAGTCAGGAGCGACTTATGAGCGCATAGCCAGGAGTAACCCCTGAGCATCACTGGGTGTGGCCCAAAAACCCAAAAAAAAAAAAAAATTGATTTAATACTTAAGAAGAATTTACCACAGTGCTTAGCAGGGAGAAGGGTCTATAAAAGTAGTTCCTCCTTTATTCATCTTCTGTATACCATAGGGATATTTTTTATAGCCAGAAGAATGATCTGGTGGGGCCAGAGTGATTGTACAGCAGGTAGGTCATTTGCCTTGCATGCCAGTGACTTTGGTTCAATCCCTGACATCCCAAATGGTTCCTCAAGTACCACCAGGAGTAATTCTTGAGTGCAGAGGCAGGATTTACCCCTGAGCACCATTGGATGGGCCCAAAGTCACAAACAAACAAAGAGATAAAAACCAAAAAAAAGCAATCTGGGTTTGGTTTCCCAGTCTGTGTGGCCTGTGTTCATGGGCTGGCAAACATTTTTTTCTAAAGGCTATAAATTATTTATTATTCACAAATTCTCGTGGCCTCCAAACCAAAAAATGAAGAAAAGGTACTTAAATTTTACTGCAACTGCTAGGGTGGCCCCATCTAATCTGCCTGGAGTTCTATCAGCACAAACTGAGCAAAACCATGGAGGAGCCAGATGAGAACATGAGTGAGCCATGCACAGAACTTGCAAGGCAAGGAGATGCCAATGTTCCATTTGGAGTGTGTGATAGTGTTTACTTGGTGGGAGCTGAATGACTCCTAAGCACACCAAGAGTTGAGTTTCCAAGTGATGTTGGAAAGAAACACTATGTGATGTTCAATTACAGGGGAGGAATAGCTGCATAGTACAAGGCCATGGTGTTCAAGAGATTTCTCAGGCTGTGCTCATAGTGAGGGTCAGGTCAGCTCAGTTCACAGCCTACTCCCCCACTTTCCAACCCTGTGACCTGGGCCCTTTTTGTAACTATTTAGACACTAAATATCCCATGTCTAGAAAAGGTTTTATCTCTATGTGGGAAATAAGGTCATGGTCTGGGCTGCTGGCCTGAATTTCCAACAATGTCCATTCTGATGATTCACTCACACCGACTTACTTGGGGACCAGATGATGCAGTTGCCACCAGCTCCTGGAGAAAGGCTTGCTGGAGTGGAATATTGCTCTGGAATAGAGGGCAGGGCTAGAAGTAGAAATTTATGGGGTGGGGGAATTGAACTGTGGGAAAGGAGCTTGCTTTGCACATAACTGGCTCATGTTTAATCTCTGACATATCATATGACCTCAATAGCATCACCAGAAGGGATTCCTGAGCATAGAGTCAGGAATAACTGCTGGGCATTGCTGGGTATTGGCACAAAAATAACAACAAAAAAAAAATTATGGAGTCCAGAATAATGGTGTGTTGTATAGAGTTCTTGCCTTGCACATGACTGACTCAGGTTTGGTCCCCAACACCATTTATGGCTCCTTGACCCCACAAGTAGTGATCTCTGAGCGCAGAGCTAGGTATAAGCCCTGTGTACTTTCCAAATGCAATCCAAGAGCCCCCCCCCTCAAAAAAAGCATGGATTCGATATCTAGGGAATTGTATACTTTTATTCAACATCTCTGCACAAGATGCAGCTACACAGAGAGACAGACCCCAAAACATTTCTCACCTGATTATGATTCGTTCTGCACATGAACCAGTGAGACAGTGATGTGAGAGTCTGAGTGAGTGCATCATCTTACTCAGATGTGAGTGAAGCAAGCAGTGAATGTGAAGCAAGCAGTCCAAGGCCACACAGCTCAAAAAGAATGGTTTGACAGAATCTACACTAAAATCTGGCATCACTTCCTTGCATACTGGCAGATCTGGGTTTCACAAGCTACTCAGCTGTGCCCAGCACAGGTTAAAGTTAAAAGTGCATTTGGGGGTGAACCAAACTGCATTTGGCTGGGAGGTGGACATGCTCTGAGCCAGATTTCTGGGCCTTCATGTCCCATGGAAGTCCCTCATGTGGGCATGATGCTGCATTCAGCCTGCACTAGTCCAACCACCTATGTTCCTCTTGCTGGGTGACATCACCTCTCTGGGCCAGTCTCAGTTACAATGTAAGAGGAAAACTACAGGGCCCAGAGAGATAGCACAGCGGTGTTTGCCTTGCAAGCAGCCGATCCAGAACCTAAGGTGGTTGGTTCGAATCCTGGTGTCCCATATGGTCCCCAGTGCCTGCCAGGAGCTATTTCTGAGCAGACAGCCAGGAGTAACCCCTGAGCACCACTGGGTGTGACCCAAAAACCAAAAAAAAAAAAAAAAAAAAAAAAGAGAAAAACTACAGTCTCTAGCTTATGTGACTCTATGAATTAAATCTCGGAAAGGATTTAGGCTGATGCTTGCATACTATAAGCAACTATAATAAAATACATCATTTTTAATGTATTTATAATATAGGAAACACATTTTCCAACTTCTAGAGAAATGAAGAGGTCTGATTGTATAGCTATATTCACTATATAGTCACTACAGGACTATGGAAGCATATATTAGAGAGTATAATCTTTTTCCACCTTAGGGAGCACTTTTGGGATACACAGCTAGTAGTCAGACTATTCCTGCTCAGACCGGATGAAGGACCTGTCTTTTCAGCATACACCTTCACTAGTACTGTAAATATCATTTTCTTTAAACAACCCCTAATTTCTAGATTACTTACTGATCATGCAGCAAGTTATAAAAGATAACTGAATAGACTGGGCCTATGCTTTGCATATGGAACTTCTGGGTTCCCAGCCAGCACCACCCAGTTCCTGGAGCACCATCAGGTATGACTTCAAAACCAAGTAAAATTTGTATGTCTCGCATCTAAAAATGAAAAAGGAGTGGAGCAATAATACAGTGGTAAGGCATTTACCTTGTATGCAGCCAACCCTGGACAGACCCTGGTTCAATTCCCAACATCCCATGTGGTCCCCTGAGCCTGTCAGGAGCAACCCCTGAGCACTGCCGGGTGTGGCCCCCAAAAAACAAACAAATAAAAAATGAAACAGCTTTCTCCCAGAAATACATGGTTACCACAAAGTCAAGTCTATTACTGGGCTGTCCCAGGTGTCCTCCTCCCAGAGTTCAGAGTGAAGTAGAAAAATGTTGAGGCCATCTCTAGGACAAGGAAACTATCAGGAACTTTATTTCCCTCCTAAAAGGACAGACCTTTCTTGATCCCAGCACCCATACTGTTTGGCCTTTGGGAAAGGAACTCATAAACAGTATTTCCACTAGAGGGGTAATTATGGTTCAAAGAAATAAATTGATTATAAAAGCTTTGGCGCTATATAATAATCTGGAAAGGGAACAATCACTTTCCTTGCCTTCCTGCTTCATGCCAAGTCTGTCTGTAATAAGGTGCCTGCTAAGTGTGAATGGGGAATAGAATCTCCTTCTTGGGAATGTCCATCCTTCAGAAGTGGGGAATGGTTAGTCAGTGGAAAACCTGTAGGGAAAAGAACACCCTGAAAAATGTGTCAACACTTCACAAGAAAAATATGGTCGTGGGTAGAAGAAAAGTTGCTCTACAGAGACCGGAGACAGCCATAGAAATTTTCAGCTTGAGGGACGATGTGAAGACACTTTAGAGACAGGCCCACTGCACACAAGTCCTGAGGGCCGATCTGGCACCAGCCTCCGTTGTTGCATGGAACTGAGTTGCCAAAGGGGTGAGCCAACTGTCAAAGGCTGCGAGGAGGAAAGTACTGGACACAGAGTCTGAGAACACTCAGACTAACTCAAAATAAATAGATGAAAGACTGCGTTGGGGAAACAGAGAAAAGGCGGGAAGGGATGTGAGTCATTCTACATTGCCTGACCAACAGCCAGCTGCCAACAGCAGGCAGGCTCCAAGATATTGGGCAACTGCGTACGGTCCCAAGAGCAGACGGTGAAGACTGTGGTGCCCCAGTCTGAGCATACCACCACACTCAGCAGTTCTGGTCCTGCAGATCCTGCCCATAGAACCCCAGGCAGCGGATGACAATGATACCACTACATTCGGGGTAGACCACAAGCCTCTGAGCACCGCGTCCCAATTCTGTGCACAGGGCTCAGAAGTATTTGGCCTTGCGTCTGACCCGGCACAGCTCAGACGTAAAGCCCCAGATATGGATTCCTCTTTCTGTGCTCAATTTTTCCTGCTTAATCCAGCCCACTTGTCAGCGCTCAGCCCAGATTTGCGCTTGGCTCTGTCTAGGGCGTGCACTCAGCCCCTTCCCTTGCACTCGGCTCCGCCCTGTGCGCTCGGCTCCACACCGTGCTCTCCGCTCCAAATTGTGCGCTCAGCTCCGCCCCGTGCGCTCCTCTCCAATTTGTGTTCCCGCCTCCCAAACCCCACCCTATTGCGGTGCTCTGCCCGTCATTGCGGGGTCACGCAGCTGGTGACTCAAGACACCCAGCACACACCACAGATCTGCACCCGTTCCCAGCGCCGCTGAGACCGGAGAGTCCCGGGACAGAGGGTGGCGCGCTCGGCGAGGGGCGGGGATTTGCGCACGACGAGCCTTCTGCCTATAAAAGAGACAGGGCGCCCGGGGTTCCCCAATTTCTGAACAAGTGCACCTTCTCTTCTGTCGTCCGCGGACTCACCCGACTGCCACATGGACCCCAACTGCTCCTGCGGCACTGGTAAATGACCCCTCTCTGGGCCCCGAGTTACCCTTCTATAATACCGTTGCAAGCCTGGGTTGGACCCAAACTGAGCTAGCTCCTTCTTGCAGTTTCTCCTCCCTGCCAGGGTCTCCCTGAGCCTCCTCTTCCCCGTGCCCTCCCTTAGATTGAGAACTGCGTGGTACCAAGTTTGACTGTAAATGAGGACCCCGAGATGCCCCCACAGAGCTCAGTGCGGGTTTCTGAGCAAAGTACCTGCGGGTTTCCACGCAGCCTTAAGTGTCTGGGCTGAGGCCTCTGCACTCAACCAGTCAGTTCTCAGCCTGTTTCTGCTTCTCTTTCAGGTGGCGCCTGCAGCTGCCAGAGCTCTTGCACGTGCAAAGACTGCAAATGTGGCTCCTGCAAGAAAAGTGAGTTTGGGCTCCCTAGAAGAGTGGGCGCTGAGCTGGGTGCAGGGATGGAGGTTACCCAGTGGATGGGCTCGTGCCTATATGGCTCTGGGACAATTGGTGTCATGTGCTGAGTTCTCTCTGCCTCTCCTCCCCAGGTTGCTGCTCCTGCTGCCCTGCAGGCTGTGCCAAGTGTGCCCAGGGCTGTGTGTGCAAAGGGGCGTCAGAAAAGTGCAGCTGCTGTGCCTGAGATGAGATGAGGGGCTGTATGGGCCCCTGATGTAAATAGAACATTCATGTGTGTCAGCTTCTCGTTTGCCGCCCCTCCCTTTTTGTACTATGAACGATGTGAATGACAATAAATTTATTGACTCGATTGTGGCTCTGGGTATTGTGTATCATAAGGAAATAAGGGAGCTTGTGCCTTTAATGGGTGAGGAATTCTCTGGAAGGGCAGACCTGGGTTTTGGACACATGCTGTCCCCAGCAAGAGACCCAGGGAGATAGTATCTCTGAACTCAGGTTGTTAAATGACAGTTTGAAAATCTCTTAGGTTGTCCATGGGCAACTGGTTCCTGGGGATGTTGATCTTCTCACTTGATTGTGGAAATGGAGTCTGGATTTGGTGTTGTATTTCACACAGGCTTTGTCCCTAAAAGTTTGCAGAATGACCTGATTTTCTTAATTCCCAAGTGTGGTGTTTGATAAAACTAACACATAATGGAAATGTATTCACAGGCAAAATATGATACTCATGTTTGGATTCAATAGATATAATCACACCAAGAGATAAAATGACCTAAGGAAACATTTTGGTTACTGATGTTGATCCTGGGAGATAGTTTAGTGGGCATGCCATATGTTTTGTATGCCAGAGACTCAAGTTTGATCATTGAACACTTGATCCATGGAGCAATGCGGGAGAATGAGTCATTCTAGGCATTGCCGGGTATGAACAAAATATTATTTCCAATTTATTTTCAGAGTAAAAAAGGTTTTAATAATTAAAATTTGTGGTCATTGAATTTAGATAGTGAGGGGTGTCTGTATTTTCTGGCTGTACTTTAAGTCCACCTACATCCATACACAAAGATTCTTAAGAGTTTGGTCAGCTTGGGCCTTCAATTCATGATGACGTTTCTACCCCCCCACACACACACACATACAAATGCTGTCCAAAATATACGTCCATAGCACACAACACATTGCCCAGCAGACTGACAATCAAGAAGAAAGGTAGGACTAAAGGAAAGGAGAGAGAAAACAGAAAAAAACAGTGGAGGGAAGGAGAGGAAAAGATGAAGAGAGGGAGGGAAAAAAGAAGAGAGAGGAGCTAGGCTTACTTCTGAGAAAACATGTGAAAACTTGTTCTCAAAGCTTATCAAGCACCCCATGGGTAGGCAGAGAAGCTGGACATAAGATTTCTGCAAAGTTGCCTTTAATATAAAAAAAAAAGTCGATTCAGAAACTATGTTCCCTGCTGTTATGAATGTAGGATGATCTAAGGAGAAAGTCATCCAGGATAACCTGTGTAGGCTAATAGTACCATAAGCATTGCCACCGCTACCTTTACATATTTCCTGATTTAATGATGTCATGTGCATTATAACCGCTATCTTTGCATACCATCTGAATCAATAATGCCATGTACCTTGTGACTGTTGTCTTCACATACCATCTTGTTGCTGCAATGCCTAAGTTGTATTACCCACATTCTGCTTCCCACCTAAAGTTTACCCTTAAAAGTCTTGTCCCTACCTTCAATAAATAAAGTCTATTGCTCTGACAATACTTCTCTGAAAGTGGTCTGTGGCTCTCAGTCTTCCCTCCTTTTTCCAAGTCCAGCCTCAGAGGCCACAGGTAGGAAGAGACCCTTCCTTACCCACCCTTGCATCAGCCTTGTCGGGGGACCCCACACCAGAGCCCATCACCCACCTTCACTCTACACATGTGAGCAGAGGCAGACACTGGCCCAGGCAGAACCATACTCCCAAACTGCTGAATCATGGTGGGCAACAGTGACTGGACATAATCTCCATAGCCTAATGGCTGTGCAAAGTCAAACCAGCCCAGGACCACTTAACCCATTCTCAGTAAGTATCTGTTCAAGAGCAAATGAAAATAACTGACAGTGTCTCATGGCTTCACCGTGTGCATATTTCTGAGTAAGCAGACATTAGTGGGCAGTTTTCATGCTGTCTAACTCCTCCATAGTGGATGGAACCTCCCCCTCAGTTCCACACACTAACTGAATATCGACATCAGAACCATAATTGAAGTTATTTTTAGAGCAATCTGACTCCAGCTTCCAGGTTCTGGTATTCTCTGGACTATGACCCAAGTTAATTCTATAAAGAACCTAAAAAGCAAATGGATTTGGTACCAAAAAGCTGCTGCATTCCTGCAGTCCTGCTGGCAGTAAGGGTTTTATTGAAGGTTAACGGAGGTTTCTAAGTAAAGCAAATTCTTATGGGGACCAGGCATGAGAAAAATGGAAAAAGAGGTGCCTTGTTAAATTTGGTTTTGGTGGGGCCGAAGAGATAACATGGAGGTAAGGCGTTTGCCTTTTATGCAGGAAGTCATCAGTTCGAATCCCGGCGCCCCATATGGTCCCCCGTGCCTGCCGGGAGCAATTTCTGAGCCTGGAGCCAGTAATAACCCCTGAGCACTGCCGGGTGTGACCCAAAAACCACACACACACACACACACACACACACACACACACACACACACACACACACACACACAAATTTGGTTTTGGTGAGGACATTTTTTTCACTTTTTTTTTTTTTAAATTTAGACCTCAAAGACTTTCTACTCTTAAGATTTGAAGCTACTCAGGTGGGTTGTCATTGATCCAGAATTTGGGGAATTGAGGTTGTCCTGACACAGATTCCTGTAAAGCATGCTGCGAAATCTGGCACACGCAGGAAATTCATCACCGCTTTCCTGTCCTCTGAGCTGCACAAACAGTGGCTGAGAGTTAGTGCAGGGACTCTGGGGAGATGTAAAGAGAAGCAAAGGAGCAGCTGCCCAAGGCTCTTACACCCAGAGGACTGTGTGCTCAACTGCCCCTAAGGTCAATACCCGCTGTGCGCTGGGCCCAACCTCCTTAGATTAGGCGCGCCTAGGACACCTGTCGAGCAGTGAGCTGGTCCCACTTAGTGGCCTCAGACACCCCAATGTGCCCAGACCCCTCGGTGCTCTGTCACATAGGGTGCACTGGGCTCCCTTTCTTCTCTTGCGCTTAGCCCCGCCCCGTGCGCTCAGCTCTTTCCTTGAGCTGCTCAGACAAGTGCACAAAGCGCCACCTAGAGCTCTTTTTCCTCCTTTTATTTTAAATTAATATCTTTATTTAAACACCTTGATTACAAATATGATTGTAGTTGGGTTTCAGTCATGTAAAGAACACGCCCCTTCACCAGTGCAACATTCCCATCACCAATGTCCCAAATCTCCCTCCTCCCCACCACAATCCCACCTGTTCTTTAGACAGGCTTGCCACCTAGAGCTCTTAGCCAGGAAATTTGCCCTCCCCTTAGAGATGAGCTCCAATGACTTGTGCACTCGGCCCTGAATTGTGTGTCCGGCTCCAACTTGTGCTCCCGCCCCGCTTTCTGCGCTCGGCCCATCACTCCCAAGGTGACGTATCTAGGGGCTCTTTACTCATGGTCACTCGGCACGCAACCAGCCTCGCTGAGACTTCAGAGTCTAGGGCAGCGGGAGGCGTGCAGGGAGAGGGGCGGGGCTTTGCGCACGGACCTGCCCCTGCCAATAAAAGAGGCCAGGATTCTGGTATCCCCAACTGCTGAGCAGGTGCATCTCTTCTTTTCTATTTGCTGCAGACCTCACTCCACTGCCACATGAATCCCAACTGTTCCTGCTGCGTTGGTAAGCGATCCCCTCTCTGGATCCCGAGAAACGCCTTCCCCAATCCCGCGAGTCTGGCATGGACCCATATTGAGCTGGTGTTGGGTGATGGTTCCTCCTGCAGCCATGCCTCTCTGCCAGGCTCCAGACCCTCCTCTTCCCCATGCCTTCCCTTAGATGGAGGGCTGTGAGACTGACTTGGAGTGCCAAAGTCTGGAGAAGAGCCACGGGAGCCCCACAGAGCTGTAGGCAAAATTAGGAGCTAAGCTGGTTCCTGGATCAGGGTTGGGGCCAGAGGTCTCAGCGGGCCAGTTCTCAGCCTGTCTCTGCTCCCCCTCCAGGTGGCGCCTGCAGCTGCCAGAGCTCTTGCAAGTGCAAAGACTGCAAATGTGGCTCCTGCAAGAAAAGTGAGTTTGGCTTCCCAGAAGAGTGGATGCTAAGTGGGGTGTGACTGTGCGGTCACCGTAGGAAGGGGATTCATTGGTAGCATGAGCTGACTTTTCCTTGCTTCTCCTTCCCAGGCTGCTGCTCCTGCTGCCCTTCAGGCTGTTCCAAGTGTGCCCAGGGCTGTGTGTGCAAAGGGGCATCAGAAAAGTGCAGCTGCTGTCCCTGACCTGAGATGAGGGAGCGCATGGGCCCCTGATGTAAATAGAACATTCACGTGTGTGAGCTTCTCCTTTGCTACCCACCCCCTTTTTGTACTATGAACTATGTGATTGAAAATAAATTCATTGACTGGATTGTGGCTCTGGGTCTTGTGTGCGACAAGAAAATAAAGGAACTTGTGCCTGTAGGTGGGTGAGGAATACTGTGGAATGGCTGCCCTGGGGTCTGGACACATACTGTCCCCAAAAGAGGCCCAGTAAGACAGTAACTCTGATCTCAGGTTGTATTGAACGTTTGAAAGTCCCTCAGGCTGTCCATGGGCAACTGAGTGAGTGGGTCCTAGGGTTGTTGATTTTCTCAGGTGTTTTTGAAGATGAGGTCTGGGTCCAGGGCTTTGAATTCCATGCAGATCTCATCTCTAAATGCAGAATGACCTGATTTTCTTAATTCCCAAGGATGATGCTCGATGAAACTAAAACATAATGGAAATGATTCACAGGCAGAACATAATAAACATGTTTGGATTTAATAGACACAATCAAGAGAAAATGTGATCTAGGGAAATATATTTGATCCTCACAGATAGTTTATAGGTTCACAAGCTTTGTAGCATAGAGTTCAGGACATTTTTTTTTTATTTTGGGTCACATCCGGTGATGCTCAGGGATTACTCCTGGCTCTGCACTCAGAAATCCCTCCTGGCTTGAGGGACCACCATATGAGACACCGGGGAATCGGACCATGGTTCGTTCCTGGTAAGCAGCGAGCAAGCAAATACCCTAACGCTGTGCCATCACTCTGGCCCCTGTTGTTATGCTCCTCAGTGTGGGAAATGTTCAATTGGGTTCTAAGGAGTCAAAATCAGAGGGAGATTGTCCTGGAACAGACCTCCCATACAACATGATGTCACATACTGGCCTATACAGGAAACCCATCGTGAATTTTTTGCCTTTGAGCATGTGGGGAGGGTAACTTGGAGTAAAGGAACAGCTGCCAAAGGCTCCTGGGCAACCTGACCCAAAAGGATCCAGTGCATAACAGGAAGCAAAGTCAATTCTGCTCTGTGCTCTGTGTTGGCCCTGCCTTTGCGACAAGCACCGCTCAGTGCACTAGAGGGTGTTTGTAAGTAGTTCCAGCTAGGTGTGCTCAGACCCTCACTGTGTCCCTGATGCCGCTGAGTGTACTCCGTTGGCTAGAACATTCTGTCCCTTCTTTTGCTCTCAACCCCTCTCAGACCTTGGCTTCAAGCTGTGAGCTCAGTCCAGCCTTGTGCACTCGGCTCCGCCCTGTGCGCTCGGCTCCGCCCTGTGCGCTCGGCTCCGCCCTGTGCGCTCTGGCCCGCCTTTGCACTCAGCCTAGCCAGCAGCACTTGGATCCAACTTGTGCTCCCAACCGGCTTTGTGTGCTCAGCCTCTCAATCCTGAGGTGACTCAGCAAGTGACAATGGGCTACTGTTTACCTGCACGCACCAAGCTCTGCACCCGTCCCCACCCAGTGCCCCAGACTCCTTGGGACTTCAGAATCTTGGGTAACATGAAGTGCGCACAGCAAGGAGTTGGGCATTGCACAGGGACCGTCCTCCTATCTACAAAGAGGAACATCGCCAGGATTCACAGCGCTTGAGCAGGTGCACCTCACTTTTTCAGTCTCTGCTGACCTCACTCCATTGCCACATGAACCCCAAGTGCTCCAGCTGCTATGGAAAGTGACTCCCTCTCTGGGCCTAGAGTTATCCTTCTCCCATCCCACTGAAAGCAAGGCTTGGACCCAGACTGAGGTAGAGTAGGTTCAACCTGCATCTGTGCCTCCTTGCCAGGCTCTCAGAGCCTCCTCTTATCCGATGCCTTCCTTAGATTCAGGCTGTGAGGGGCCAAAGTCGCAGTGTGTGAAGACTCGTGTGTGAGATACTGAACTAAAGAACTGCAGATTCAAGGCACTGACTTCAGGTTCAGAGCTGGGGCAAGTGAACTTCACTGGTGGGTTCTCAGCCTGTTTCTGCTCTTCTTCCAGGTACTGCTTGCAGCTGCCAGAGCTCTTGCAAGTGCAAAGACTGCAAATGTAGCTCCTGCAAGAAAAGTGAGTTTGGCTCCCCAGAATAATGGGTGCTGAACTGGGTGCAGGGATGGGGTTACCCAGTGGGTGAGCTCATGCCTACATGGCTCTGGGAAATCAATGTCATGTGCTTCTTTCTGCCCTCTTCTCCCCAGGCTGCTGCTCCTGCTGTCCTGCAGGCTGTGCCACATGTACCCAGTGCTCTGTGTTCAAAGCAGCGCCAGAAAAGTGCACCTGCTGTGTCTGAGATGAGGGGCTGCATGGGCCACTGATGTAAATAGAAAATCCATCTGTGTGATATTCTTTCTCCCCACTTTTTTTGTACTATGAACAATGTGAATTACAACAAATTCATTGACTGGATTGTGGCTATGGGTCTTGTGTATAACTTGGAAATAAGGGAGATTTTGCCTGTAGGTGGTATGGAATGCTCTGGGAGGACAGACTTGGGATCTGAACACATGCTATCTCCAGTAAGAGGCACATGGAGACAGTGACTCTGAAGTCAGGTTGATAAATGAAAGTCTGAAAGTCCCTCATGCTGTCCATGGGCAACTGTGTCTGGGGCTGTTGATCTTCTCAGTTGTTTGGGGTGATGTAGTCTGAGTCCCAGGTTTTGAATTCTATGCACTCCTGGTCTCTAAATGCAGATTTTCTTTCCTTTTTTTTTTTTTTTAACTTTTATTTATTTTATAGTTCCAATCAGGCTTCCACTTGAATTTTTTGTTTTTGTTTTTGTTTTTGGGTCACACCCGGCAGTGCTCAGGGGTTACTCCTGGCTCTACGTTTAGAAATTGCTCCTGGCAGGCTCGAGGGACCATATGGGACACCGGGATTAGAACCAATGACCTTCTGCATGAAAGGCAAATGCCTTTCCTCCATGATATCTCTGCAGCCACGACCTGATTTTCTTAATTTGCAAGTGTGGTGCTCAATGAAACTAAAACATGATGGATATGACTCACAGGCATAACATAATAATCATGTTTGTATTTAAAAGACATGATCAAGAGGAAAAATGTCTAGGGAAACATTTTGGCTTCTGATATTGATCCTCAGATGTAGTTCAAATGTGTACATGCTTTGTAGGACAGAACTCAGTGTATTTTGTTTGTGATATTTTTTCTAATTTTTATTATAAAACAGGATTTAATGCATTGTTCAGAATGCAATCACTTAAAGTATTAAATGTTCAAACACCAATCCCACCACCAGTGTGACTTTCCCTTTACAGGTGTCCCCAATTTTCGACCAACCATCCTAGTCTGTCCCTTTGCAGGTATAAAAAAAATTAATTTATATGGTTTGTAACAACACTAAGAAAAATGAAATGATAAAAACTTAGATTCACAAAGATCAATTTGAAATGATAGGTATATCTCTTTATGGCACTAAAGTCAGTGTCTGAGTAATAACTGGGCTGTAGTTGATACAGTTGTGCATTCTGTACTCACTTTAGGCTCACTGAGCTTGTAGATTAATATTTCACTTTTCCATCAGATTTCCTGTCATACTACTTGGCTGATACTACTATAAACTTTTGAGGGATCACATGGTTTATGTGGCAGAGGTTTGGGTTTGATAGCACCCCATTTCCAATGGAGAAATGCTGGGAAATGAATCCAAACCACTGATAGGGCATTCCCTAAGAACTGGTTGGTGAATCCTCATCCCCCCACAAAGTATTTTTGTTTTGTTTTCTTTTGGGGTCACACCCAGCAGCCCTCAGGGGTTACTCTTGGCTCTACACTCAGAAATCACTCCTGGCAGGATCGGGGGACCATATGGGATGCTGGGATTTGAACCACTGTCCTTCTGCATGCAAGGCAAACACCCTATCTCCATGCTATCTCTCTGGCCCCATTAAAGTATTTTTAATTTTTTAAATAAAAAAATTAAGATTTTAGGGCCCAGAGAGATAGCACAGTGGCGTTTGCCTTGCAAGCAGCCAATCTAGGACCAAAGGTGATTGGTTCGAATCCCGGGGTCCCATATGGTCCCCTGTGCCTGCCAGAAGCTATTTCTGAGCTGACAGCCAGGAGTAACCCCTGAGCAACGCTGGGTGTGGCCCAAAAACCAAAATAAATAAATAAATAAATAAAATTAAGATTTTAAATAAAATTGTAGTCACTAAATTCAGATCTTGATTATCTAGATAGTGAGGAGTGTTTATTGGGTGAACTTTGAGCCCACTCACATATTCACACAGATTCTTAGGAGATGGTCAGGCTAGGCCTTAAGTTCATGACAGCATTTCTCCCCGAAAACATATATGCTAACACTATTCAAAATGTATATTCACAGTACAAAACACACTTCCCATCATTCTGACACACCAAGAACCAGGAAGGAAGGTAGGATTGCAGAAATGGCAGGCGGGAGCAGGAAAAGACTTTGGAGGGAGGAAGCAAAGAGATTAAGGGAGGGAAGAAAAAAGGAAGATAGAGGGGAAAATTATGTTTTTGTTTGTTTCATTTTTGGACCTGAAGTTGACTGGTCACTTCTCTGAAGAAATCCCTTTTCCTGAGAGCTCCTTGCCGCTTGGGCCTGACTCTTTGGAAGTTTCTCCCTTGTTCAGACAAAAAGCTGGTCCCTTCCTTTAGTCCAGGTTCCCAGATTTAGGAGGTGATGAATGATTTGAGGCATCAACACATTTATTTCATTCTGTGGGCTATGATTGTCTCCAGGTAAGGAGAGGACAAGTAGGACACTGAATGTGACATGGGACACAATGACTTGAGACCATGATGTGATTGACATCCACTATACAGGCTATTTCAGGCTGGCTTCTTGAGATATTTCTCCTTAAATTTCATTGAACCAAGAGTAAGTTATTGTGATAGCTAAAGACCCTACAGACTATGTTTGCTAACTTGCAGCCAGATTGAATCATATCCACCAATGCCTTAGTAGCAACTGTGAAGTGGTTGTGGAATGCACAACCCTCAGAGGGGAGAGGAATTCCCATGCCCCTGTAACTAAATGAGGTGCAAGGAATTAGACTCAGGTAGACCCCATGCAAGACAAGTGCTATGTACTGTACTTTCTCTTTGGCCTTAAACAAACATTTATTCTGTGATATACACATTTTCTCTCCTTTAATTTTTAAAAATTCTGCAGTATCCACCCTTGCTAAGTTACATATTTGTTGTATTTATGTCATATAAAATTACATATTTTAGCATAGGATTGTTCATAATATTATTCTAAAATTTTCTCAAAAACATATGTATCTTAAAAATTGTCAATGTAGAACTAGAGACATTAAGCAGAGGTAGAGCATGTGCTGTGCAATTGGCCAATCTAGCTTCAATTTCCATATTCCATCTGGTCCCCAAGCACTGAACGGGAGAATCCTGAGTGCAGAGCCAGGAAGTGCTCAGAATTACTGGAATTGGAGCCCAAACCAAAACAAAATCTGTCAACTTATCATAGGTTTAGAAAGTTATGAAATTTCAGGACATAGTTATTTATATTTATGTAGTTGTCACTACCCCACAATCAAAGATTTCTTTCATATGCTGGATATAAGAAAAAAAACAAGTTTCATTAATGGCTAAAGGAAATAGAACAGGCAAGTTTATCTACAAACCTGAGACAACCTGGGAAGTGGATGGAAAAGGTTCTGGGGACCTGGTGGAATGAAGCTAGCACTCAGGGGTAGGGGTGGAGTAGAAACTCTCTGTGCTTGTGACTGTCATTAACTTTTCTGTAAATCATGTTCATTCAACAGGAAACAATTTAAGAAAGGACAGAAGTAAGCAGTTATCAGAAAATGAAAGATTTCACTGAATATCAACAGAGGTTTCTAAGTAAAATTAATCGATTTAGGGTCAAGGGGCCAAATGTGAAAACATGGAGATGGTGTGCTTTATTAACCCTGGCATTGTGAAAAAAACATCCTGGGTCCATAAAAACTTCCAGGAAAACACTCCTGTGTGTGGGAACTGCTCAAGTGGGTTTTATTGAGTCATGATCAGAAAGAGGTTGTCCTGGCACAGGGCTCCTATAAGGCATGGTGCCACACAGAAAACCCATCATGGCTTTCCTGCCTTTGAACTGTTGGGGAGGGTAAGTTGGAGCAAAGTAGCAGCTGCCAAAGGCTCCTGGGCAGCCTGACCCAAAAGGAGCCAGTGCACAACAGGTTGCAAGGTCAATTCTGCCCTGTGCTATGAGACTGGCCATGCCTTTGCGACAAGCACCGCCCAGTGCACTAGAGGGTGTTTGTAAAGTGGGTCCAGCTAGAGATCCTCAGACCCTCCCTGTGTCCCTGATCCCGCTGGGTGTACTCAGTTGGCCAAAGCATTCTGTCCCTTCTTTTGCTCTCAACCCCACCCAGACCTTGGCTTCACCCTCTGAGCTCAGCCCAGCCCTCATTCGCTGGGCTCCGCCCAGTGCACTTGGCCCTCCTTAAGCACTCAGCCTGGCCAGCTGCACTTGGATCAACTTGTGTGCTCAACCGGCTCTGTGAGCTCAGCCCCTCACTCCTGAAGTGACTCAGCAGGTGACACTGGGCTACTGGTCACAGCATGCACCACAGCTCAGCACATGTCTCCACCCAGTGTCCGAGAGTCCTTGGGAAATCAGCATGTGGGTTAGCGGGAAGCTTGCCTGGCAAGTGGCAGTGCATTACCTAGAGACTTCCCTCTTGCCAAGAAAAGGGACCAGTGAGTGCCCTGGCTCACCACTCCTGAGAGGTCACCTCATTCCTTCAGTCTCTGCTGACCTCACCCCATTGCCACATGGACCCCAACTGCTCCAGCTGCGCTGGTAAACTATCTCCCATCTGGGGCCCAAGTTATGTTTCCCCATTCCTACTGCAAGCATGGCTTGAACAGGACTGAGCTGAATGTGAGGAAGGTTACTCCCTGCACCCATGCCTCCCTACCAGGCTCTCAGAGCTTCCTCTAACGAGGTGCCCTCCTCAGATTCAGGGCTGTGAGGGGCCAATGTCGCCCTTGAGGACCAAGTAGTACAGGACTCTGTTGCAGATTCTGATCTGAAGACCTGCAGGTTCAAAGCACTGGTTTTGAGGTGCAGAGCTTAAAGAAGTGAACTTCTCAGTGAGATTCTCAGCCTGTTTCTGCTCCTCCTCCAGGTGGCGCCTGCAACTGCCAGCGCTCTTGCAAGTCAAAGGCAACAAATGTGGCTCCTGCAAGAAAAGGGAGTTTGGCCTCCAGAAGAGTGGGCTCTGAGCTGGGTGCAGGGATCATGGTTACCCAGTGGGTAGGTGCATGCATGGTATTGTGGCTACTGGTGTCATGTGCTAAGTTCTCTCTGCCTCTCCTCCCCAGGTTGCTGCTCCTGCTGCCCTGCAGGCTGTGCCAAGTGTGGGCAGGGCTGTGTGTGCAAAAGGGCTTCAGAAAAATAAAGCTGCTGTGCCTGATCTGAGATGAGGAGCTGCATGGGCCCCTGATGTAAATAAAACATTTCTGTCTATCAGCTTCTCCTTTGCTGCCACCATTTATGAACTATGAACGATGTGAATGAAAATAAATTTATTGACTGGATTGTGGCTCAGTGTCTCCTGTGTGACTAAGATATAAGGGAGATTGAGCCTGTATGTGGGTGAGGAATGCTCTGGAAGGGCATACCCGATGTCTGGACACAGAGGCCCAGGGAGACGGTGACTCTGAAGTCAGGTTGTTGGTAATAGTTTGAGAGTCCCTCAGGCTGTCCGTGAGCAACTAGATCCTGGGGCTGTTGATATTCTCGCTTATTTGAGGTTTTGGAGTCTAAACCCGGTGTTGAATTTCACAAGGCTTTGTCTCTAAAAGTTTGCAAAATGACTTGATTTTATTCTCAAGTGTGATGTTTGATGAAACTAAAGCATGAGGAAAATCCATTCACAGGCATAATAGGAAAATCATGTCTGAATTCAATAAACATCATCAGAACAAAAGGAAAAATGACCGAGGGAAAATTTTGGGCTTCTGATTTTGATCCCAGGAGATAATTCAATGGGCTTGACATATGCATCGTATGCCAGAGACTCAGGTTTGATCACAGAACATTTGACCCATGAAACAATGCTAGGGAAAGACCTGAGAACACTGAGTCCAATTAATCCATGGGCATTGCAGATAGGTTTCCAAACGAACAAAATATTATTTACAATTTATTTTCAGGGGAAAACCAATTTCTTTAATAATTAAAATCTGTAGTCACTGAATTCAGATAGTGAGGAGTATCTGTATTTTCTAGCTGAACTTTAAGTCCACCCACATTCACACACAAAGATTCTTAGGAGTTTGGTGAGCTTGGGCCTTTGATTCAGGCAACACCACCCCAAACACATAAAAACCCTATAAACTAAAACATACATCCACAGTAAACCACACACTGCCCAGCATACTAACAATCAGGAAGAAAGGTAGGACTGGAAAGAGGGAGTGAGCCAAAAGACAGTGGAGGGCCCGGAGAGATAGCACAGCGGTGTTTGCCTTGCAAGCAGCTGATCCAGGACCAAAGGTGGTTGGTTAGAATCCCAGTGTTCCATGTGGTCCCCCATGCCTGCCAGGAGCTATTTCTGAGCAGACAGCCAGAAGTAACCCCTGAGTACCACCGGGTGTGACCCAAAAACCAAAAATCAAAAAAAAAAAAAAAAAAAAAAAGACAGTGAAGGGAAAAAGAAGAAGGGATAAAGAGGAGGAAAATTAGAAGAGAGGAACTGGACTTACACTACCTTCACTGTACACACCTATGAGCAGAGGCAGACACACAGTCTGGCCTAGGTAGAGCCAAACCTCCAAACTGTTGAGACACGGTTGGCAGCAAAGCACAGTGACCGGACATGATTTCCACAGCCTAATGGCTGGGCAAAGCGAAACCAGCCCATGACCACTTGACCCCATTCTCAGAAAGTGTCTTTTCAAGAACAGATGAAAATAACTGACAGTGTGTCATGGCTTCACTTGTGCATATTTCTGAGTCAACAGACATGAGGGGGCAGTTGTCATGCTGCCCAACTTCTCCATACTGGATGGACCCTCCCCTTGGTTCCACACACTAACTGAATATTCACATCAAAACCGTAATTGAAGTTGTTTTTTAGAGCAATCTGACTCCAGTTTCCAGATTCTGGTACTCTCATGTCTATGACCCTAAGTTTGACTCTAGAAAGTGTGAAGTCCAGGAGAAAGATGTGCCATTCAAAGACACCAAGACCACAGTCTCATGCAAAAGCAGGGGGTTTATTTTCTTACAAGCATATGCAGGGGCTGCGCTAGAATCCAGCATAAGCCAGAAACTGCCAGCCCCGAGCCATGAGCTTACAAGCTGTATATAGCATTTCAAACAATAGAAAGGTACAGTAGATTGATTTACTTTAGGAAGTACATGACATCTGGCATTTGCTCAGTCACATTTTTGCAAGGTGCAGGTGCAAGCTTACAGGGTTAACACAGGTGAAAACCATGTAGGAACAGAAAGAAAGTTAAACTGTAACTGGGTCTACAAGTTCCCAGAAAAGAGAAGGCAGGTAGGTGATCAGGGCAGTCAGGAAACTCAGGGGAAACTTTTCCTTTACAAAAGAACCTAAAAAGCAAATGGATTTGATACCAAAAAGCTGCAACAGTCCTGCTGGTATCACGGGTTTTATTCAACATTAGCAGAGGTTTTTAAGGAAAGAAAATCCTGTTGGGAGCCGGCGTGAGTAAAGTGGAAAGAGAGGAACTTTGTTAACTCTGGCTTTGGTGAAGACATATTTTAGACCCCAAAGTCTTGCTCCTAAGTTTTGGAACTGCTCAGGTGTTTCTCGTTGACTGAGAATCAGGAAGAGGGAGGTTGTCCTGACACAGTCCCTGTAAACCATGCTGCGACTTCTTGGCCCACACAGGAAATTCATGACCACTTTCCAAACCCCTTAAGCTGCACAAACAGTGGCTGAGAGTTAGTGCAGGGATTCTGGAAAATGGAAAGGGGAGCAAAGAAGCAACTGGCCAAGGCTCCTGCACCCAAAGGGCTGTGGGCTCAACTGCCCATAAGGTCAATCCCCTGGTGCGCTGTGTCCGCATAGGACACCAGTTGAGCAGTGATCTGGTCTCACTTAGTGGCCTCAGACACCCCAATGTGCCGGACCCCTCCTATGCTCAGTCCCACTGGGTGCACTGGGCTCCCTTTCTGTGCCCAGCGCCTCCTCCTGCGCTTAGCCCTGCCCCTTGCGCTATGCTCTTCCCTTGTTACCCTTGAGCTGCTCAGACAAGCGCACAAAGCTCCACCTAGAGCACTTGCCGAACTTTGCGCTCCCCTTGAAAGCGCGCGCCAATGACTTGTGCACTTGGCCCCAAACTGTGTGCCTGGCTCCAAATTGTGCTCCCGCCCCGCTTTCTGCGCTCGGTTCCTCACTCCCAAGGTGACGAAACTGGTGGCACTGAACTCCTGGTCACCCGGTACGCCCCAAAGCACCCCGCCTCGCTGAGATCTCAGTGTCCTGGGACTGCGGGACGCGTGCAGGGAGAGGGGCGGGGCTTTGCGCACGGACCTGCCCCTGCCAATAAAAGAGGCCAGGATTCTGGTATCCCCAACTGCTGAGCAGGTGCATCTCTTCTTTTCTGTTTGCTGCGGACCTCACTCCACTGCCACATGGACCCCAACTGTTCCTGCTGCGCTGGTAAGCGATCCCCTCTCTGGATCCCGAGAAACGCCTTCCCCAATCCCGCGAGTCTGGCATGGACCCATATTGAGCTGGTGCTGGGTGATGGTTCCTCCTGCAGCCATGCCTCTCTGCCAGGCTCCAGACCCTCCTCTTCCCCATGCCTTCCCTTAGATTGAGGGCTGTGTGACTGACGTGCAGTGACAAAGTCTCCTGCAGAATAGCCACGAAAGCCCCACAGAGCTCTAGGCAAAATTTTGAGCTCAGGCCTTGCTGGTTCAGGGGCTGCCTCCTGGATCAGGGCTGGAGCCACTGCTCTCAGAGGGCCAGTTCTCAGCCTGTGTCTGCTCTTCCACCAGGTGGCGCCTGCAGCTGCCAGACCTCTTGCAAGTGCAAAGACTGCAAATGTGGCTCCTGCAAGAAAAGTGAGTTTAGTTCCCCAGAAGAGTGAGAGCTAAGTGGGGTGCAGAAATAGGGGATGCGCAAAGGGTGTGCCTTGCGGGTACAGTGGAAAGGGCATTCATTGGTAGCATGAGCTGACTTCTCTTTGCCTCTCCTTCCTAGGTTGCTGCTCCTGCTGCCCTACAGGCTGTTCCAAGTGTGCCCAGGGCTGTGTGTGCAAAGGGGCATCAGAAAAGTGCAGCTGCTGTCCCTGATCTGAGTTGATTGAGTGCATGGGCCCCTGATGTAAATAGAACATTCATGTGTGTGAGCTTCTCCTTTGCCCCCACCCCCTTTTTGTACTCTGAACTATGTGATTGACTAATAAATTTATTGACTGGAGTGTGGCTCTGGGTCTTGTGTGCGACAAGGAAATAAGGGATCTTATGCCTGTAGGTGGGGGAGGAATACTGTGGAAGGACTGCCCTGGGGTCTGGACACATGCTGTCTCCAAAAGAGGCCCAGGGAGACAGTAACTCTGAACTCAGGTTGTATTGAAAGTTTGAAAGTCCCGGGCCCGGAGAGATAGCACAACGGTGTTTGCCTTGCAAGCAGCCTATCCAGGACCAAAGGTGGTTGGTTCGAATCCCGGTGTCCCATATGGTCCCCCGTGCCTGCCAGGAGCTATTTCTGAGCAGACAGCCAGGAGTAACCCCTGAGCACTGCCGGGTGTGACCCAAAAACCAAATAATAATAATAATAATAATAATAATAATAAGAAGAAGAAGAAGAAGAAGAAGAAGAAGAAGAAGAAGAAGAAGAAGAAAAGAAAAGAAAAAAAAAGAAAGTTTGAAAGTCCCTCAGGCTGTCCGTGGGCAACTGGGTGGGTGTTGAGATTGTTGATTTTCTCAGGTGTTTTTGAATATGGAGTCTGGGTCCCAGGCTTAAAATTCCATGTGGATCTCAGCTCTATATACAGAATGACCTGATTTTCTTAATTCCCAAGTATGATGCTCGATGAAACTAATCATGATGAAAATGATTCACAGGCAGAATATAATAAACATGTTTGGTCTAATAGATATAATCAGGAGGAAAAGTGACCTAGGGAAACATTTTGGCTTCTGATATTGATCCTCAGAGGTAGTTTAAAGGTGCACATGCTGTGTAGGATAGAGCTCAGGACATTTTGTTTGTTTTTGTTGTTTTGTTTTTGAGGGGGGCACACCCAGTAATGCTCCGGAGTTACTCCTGGCTATGCACTCAGAAATTTCTCTTGACTTGGGAGAGCATATGAGATGCTGGGGGTTCAAACTATGGTCTGTCCTGAGTCAGCAGCATGCAAGGCAAATGCCTTAACACTGTGCCATCACTCTGGGGTTCTGTTAATACTTATTTTTTTATAATTTTCATAATAACACTATGATTTATCACATTGTTCATAATTCAATCACTTATGGTATTAAATGTGCAAATACAAATCCCACCAGCAGTGTGACTTTCTCCAATTTTTGGCTAACCGCCCTAGCCTGCATGTACAACTTTATATGGCTTGTTACAAAACTAAGGCAAATGTAGTGATAAAAACATAGATTCAGAGACCGGAGAGTTGGCACAGGGCAGAAAGAATCTGCTTAGTGCATGATAGCCTAGGAAGGAATGTGATTGGATCCCCCAAATCCCATATGGTCCCCAAAGCCAGGGGCAATTTCTGAGGGCATAGCCAGGAGAAACCCCTGAGGTTCACAGGTGTAATGCAAAAACCAAAAGCCAAACAAACAAACAAAAACAACTTAGAGGGCCAGAGGGATAGTATGGAGGTAATACGTTTGCCTTGCATGCAGAAGGTCGGTGGTTTGAATCCCAGCATCCCATACCGTCCCCCAAGTCTGCCAAGAGTGAACAGGAGTGAATTCTGAGCATAGAGCCAGGAATAACCCCTGAGTGCTGCTGGTTGTGACTCAACCCCCTCAAAATAAAACAAAACAACTTAGATTCACATGGATCAATTTGATATGCTAAGCATATCTCTGTATAGTGGTACTAAAGTCAGGGTCTAAGGAATAACTGGGCTGTAGTTGATACTAGTTGAGCCTTCTGTGCTACAGTTTAGGCTCACAGAGCTTGTAGATTATTATGTCACTATGCATCAGATTTCCTGTAATACTACTGGGCTGCTGACACTACTATAAACTATTGAAGATCACATGGCTTAAGTGACAGAGGTACTGGTTTGATAGCAGAACCATGACCAATGGAGCAAGGCTGTGAAATGAGCCCAGTGCACTGATGGGGCATCTCTAAGCACTGCTTGGTGAATCCCCACCCCCATAAAAGTATTGTTTATATTTTTTGTTTTAATAAAATATTAAGATTTTTAAATAAAATATTCACTAAATTTGAGGGGTGTCTGTCTTTACTGGATGAACTTTGAGCCTACCCACATCTTTACACAAAGATTCTTAGGAGATTGGTCAGTCCAGACCTTCAGTTTATGGCAGCATTTTTCCCTAAAAACATACATGGTAACACTATTCAAAATGCATAGCTACAATACACAGCACAGTACCCAGTATTCTGATACTGCAAGGACCAGGAAGAAAGATAGGACTGTATAGAGGGCACAAGGGGGCAGGAAATGATATTGGAGGGAGTAGTGAAAGGGTGAAGTAGGGAAGAAAAAAAAAAAAGAGGAGCATAATTATATTTTTCTTTGTTTTGTTTTGTTTTGGGGCCTGACGCTAACTGGTCACTTCTCTGAGGAGCTCCCTGTTCCTGACAGCTCCTTGGGACTTGGGCCTGGCTCTCTGGAAGTTCCTCACTTGTCCAAACAAAAAGCTACTCCCTTCTTTCTAGCCCAGGTTCCCAGACATGGGAGGTGATGAATGATTTGAGGCATCTTCCCAGTTATTTCTATCTGTGGGCTATAACTGACCCCAGCTCAGGAAAGGCCAAACAGGACACTGGATGTGACAATAGACAAAATGACCTGAGACCATGATGTGATTGAAATTAACTGTGCAGACATTTAAGTCTGGTTTCCTGGGATATTGCTCCTTAAAATTCATTAAAACAAGATTAAGATATCACAATAGCTAAACAGCCTACAGACTCTACAAACTTTAGGCCAGATTGGATCATAGCCCAACGTCCCACAAATACCTTATTAGAAACCCCAAAGAACACAGCTGAGTGGGGCCCTGAACACGTGGTTGTGTCCACAACCCCTTATAAACAGTGAAGACAAAACGAGGATCCCAGAAGCAGGCGCATGATTGCCTTCAGTATCCATGATAGGGAATATCAGAAGCTGCTGGTCCACATGGATTCAGTGTCAGACAGACAGCACAAAATCTGTCAACTTATCCCTGGTTTACAAAGTTATGGAATTTCAGAATATAACTATTTATATTTGTTTAGTTGTCACTAATCCAGAATCAAAAATTTCTCTCATATCCTGGATATAAGAAAAAGCAAGGTTATAAATATAATGGCCGAAGGCAAGAGAATAGGAGAGTTTAACAACAAACTGGACGAAACCACAGAAGGTGTATGAAAAAGGTTATGGGTACATGGTGGAGGGAAGCTAGTACTGGCGGTGTGTGTGGAAACTATCTAAGCCTGTGATTGTCATTAACTTTTCTGTAAATCAACATTCATTGAACAGGAAAAAATTTAAGAAAGGGCAGAGATAAGCAGTTGTCAGAAAATAAAAGATTTCACTGAACATTAACAGAGGTTTCTAAGTAAAGTAAATCGATTTAGGGACAAGGAGCCAAATGTGAGAATAGGGAGATGGAGTGCTTTGTTAAAACTGGCATTGTTAGGGGCTGGAGAGATAGCATGGAGGTAAGGCGTTTGCCTTTCATGCAGGTCATTGGTTCGAATCCAGGGATCCCATATGGTCCCCCGAGCACGCCAGGAGTGATTTCTGAGCATGGAGCCAGGAGTAACCCCTGAGTGCTGCTGGGTGTGACCCCCCCCCCAAAAAAAACGTGGCATTGTGAAAAAACTTTCTGGGCCCAAGAAAAGGGACCAGTGAGTGCCCTGGCTCACCACTCCTGAGAGGTCACCTCATTCCTTCAGTCTCTGCTGACCTCACCACATTGCCACATGGACCCCAACTGCTCCAGCTGCGCTGATAAACTATCTCCCCTCTGGGCCCCAAGTTATGTTTCCCCATTCCTACTACAAGCATGGCTTGAACAGGACTGAGCTGAATGTGAGGAAGGTTACTCCCTGCAGCCATGCCTCCCTGCCAGGCTCTCAGAGCTTCCTCTAACGAGGTGCCCTCCTCAGATTCAGGGCTGTGAGGGGCCAGTGTCGCCCTTGAGGACCAAGTAGTACAGGGCTCTGTTGCAGATTCTGATCTGAAGACCTGCGGGTTCAAAGCACTGGTTTTGAGGTGCAGAGCTTAAAGAAGTGAACTTCTCAGTGAGACTCTCAGCCTGTTTCTGCTCCTCCTCCAGGTGGCGCCTGCAACTGCCAGCGCTCTTGCAAGTGCAAAGGCAACAAATGTGGCTCCTGCAAAGAAAAGGGAGTTTGGCCTCCAGAAGAGTGGGCTCTGAGCTGGGTGCAGGGATCATGGTTACCCAGTGGGTAGGCGCATGCACGGTATTGTAACAACTGGTGTCATGTGCTAAGTTCTCTCTGCCTCTCCTCCCCAGGCTGCTATTTCTGCTGCCCTGCAGGCTGTGCCAAGTGTGGGCGGGGCTGTGTGTGCAAAGGGGCTTCAGAAAAGTGCAGCTGCTGTAACTGAGATGAGATGCGGGGTTGCATGGGCCCTGATGTAAATAGAACATTTCTGTCTGTCAGCTTTTCCTTTGCCGCCACCATTTATGTACTATGAACGATGTGAATGAAAATAAATGTATTGACTAGATTGTGGCTCAGTGTCTCCTGTGTGACTAAGATATAAGGGAAATTGAGCCTGTATGTGGGTGAGGAATGCTCTGGAAGGGCATACCTGATGTCTGGACACAGAGGCCCAGGGAGATGGTGACTCTGAAGTCAGGTTGTTGGTGATAGTTTGAAAGTCCCTCAGGCTGTCCGTGAGCAACTAGGTCCTGGGGCTTTTGATATTCTCGCTTATTTGAGGTTTTGGAGTCTAAACCCGGTGTTGAATTTCACAAGGCATTGCTCCAAAAGTTTTCAAAATGACTTGATTTTATTAAGTCTCAAGTGTGATGTTTGATGAAACTAAAGCATGAGGAAAATGCATTCACAGGCATAATAGGGGAATCATGTCAGAATTCAATAAACATCATTATAACAAAAGGAAAAATGACCTAGGGAAAATTTTTGGCTTCTGATTTTGATCCCGGGAGATAACTGACATATGCTTCGTATGCCAGAGACTCAGGTTTGATCACAGAACATTTGACCCATGAAACAATGCTAGGGAAAGACCCTAGAACACTGAGTCCAATTAACCCACGGGCATTGCAGGTTGATTTCCAAAAAGAAAAAAATATTATTTACAATTTGTTTTCAATGGAAAACCAATGTTCTTTAATAATTAAAATTTGTAGTTACTGAACTCAGGTAGTGAGGGAAATTTGTATTTTCTGGCTGAACTTTAAGTCCACCCACATCCACACACAAAAATTCTTAAAGAGTTTGGTCAGCTTGGGTCTTCGATTCAAGCACCAACATTACACACACACATAAAGACTAATCAAAACATACATCCACAGCACACAACACATTGTCCAGCATACAGACAATCAGTAAGGAAGGTAGGACTGCTGTGAGGGAGGGAGGGAGCTAAAAGACATGGAGGGAGGGAAAGGAAGGGATAAAGAGAAGGAAGAAAATTGGTAGAGAAAGAGGAACTGGGGGCCGGGCGGTGGCGCAAGAGGTAAGGTGCCTGCCTTGCCTGCGCTAGCCTTGGACGGACCGCGGTTCGATCCCCCGGTGTCCCATATGGTCCCCCAAGCCAGGAGCGACTTCTGAGCACATAGCCAGGAGTAACCCCTGAGCATTACCGGGTGTGGCCCAAAAACCAAAAAAAAAAAAAAAAAAAAAAAAAGAAAGAGGAACTGAACTTCTTTTTGTTTGTTTGTTTTTGGGCCACACCCAGCAGTGCTCAGGGGTTACTCCTGGCTGTCTGCTCAGAAATAGCTCTTGGCACGGGGGACTATATGGGACACTGGGATTCAAACCAACCACCTTAGGTCCTGGATCGGCTGATTGCAAGGAAAACGCCGCTGTGCTATCTCTCCTGGCCCAAGAAACTGGACTTCTTAGAAAATGTGTGAAAACTTGTTCTCAGAGCTTACTGAGCACCCTACCTTCACTGTATACACCTTGGAGCAGAGGCAGACACACAGGGTCTGGCCCAGGCAGAGCCAAACCTTTAAACTGCTGAGTCATGGTGGGCAGCAAAGCACAGTGACTGGACATGATTTCCACAGCCTTGTGGCTGGGAAAAAGTGAAACCAGAGCACTTGACCCCATTCTCAGAAAGTGCTTTTCAAGAGCAGATAAAAATAACTGACAGTGTCTCAGGCTTCATCTTGTGCATATTTCTGAGTCAGCAGACATGAGAGGCAGTTGTCATGCTGCCCAACTCCTCCATACTGGATGGATCCTTCCCTAGGTTCCACACACTAACTGAATATCCACATCAGAACTGTAATTGAAGATATTTTTTTAGAGTAATCTGACTCCAGTTTCCAGATTCTGGTACTCTCAGGGCTATGACCCTAAGTTTTGTTAAGTCCAGGAGAATGATGCGCCGTTCAAAGACACCAAGACCACAATCTCATGCAATAGCAGAGGGTTTATTTTTCTTACAAGCATGCAGGGGCTGTTAGAATCCAGCATAAGCCAGAATCTGCCAGCCTTGAGCCATGAGCATACAAGCTGTATATAGTATTTCAAACAATAGAAAGGTACAGTAGATTGATTGGCTTTAGGAAGTACATGACATCTGGCATTTGCTCAATCACATTTTTGCAAGGTACAGGTGCAAGCTTACAGGGTTAACATGATCAGGTTAAAACCATGTAGGAACAGAAAGAAAGTTAAACTATAACTGGGTCTACACGTTCCCACAATTGTGAAGGGAGGGGAATGATTTAAGGTGGTCAGGAAACTCAGGGGAAACTTAAGTTCCCAGAATTGTGAAGGGGGGTAGGTGATCAGGGCAGTTAGCAAATCCAGGGGAAACTTTTCCTTTACATCCAAATCCAGGGGAAACTTTTCCTTTACAGTTTGACTCTATAAAGAACCTAAAAAGCAAATTGATTTGATACCAAAAAGCTGCTGCAGTCCTGTAGTCTTGCTGATAGCAAGTGTTTTATTGAACATAAACAGAAGTTTCTAAATAAAGCAATTCTTTGGGGGACAGGAGTAAGAAAAGTGGAAAGAGGGGTATTTTGTTGACTCTGGCTTTGGTGAAGACATATTTAAGATCCCAAAGACTTCTGGCTTGAAACAGCTTAGAAGGGTTCTACTTGTCTTAGAATCAGGGAGAGCGAGGTTGTCCTTTACACTTCTTGTAAAGCATCCTGCGACTTCTTTGCCCACACAGGAACTTCATCCCCACTTTCTTGCCCCTTCAGCTGTACAAATAGTGGCTGAGAGTTAGTGCAGGGGCTCTGGGAATGGAAAGAAGAGCAAAGGAGCAACTGCCCAAGACTCCTGCAACCAGAGGCTTTGTGTGCCCAAAGCCCATAATGTCAATCCCCTGGTGCACTGTTTGCACCTCGATGGCGAACCTATGGCATGCGTGCCAGGTGTAACATGAGAAGGCCTTGCAGTTGGCACGCAGGAATGTCTGCAATTAAAAGATATGTGGCACCGCGGGAGGCAAGTGTGCCTGTGTCTGCTTTACAGCTCACTTGGCAACAGGGCCGGACTGGCCCTTGGGAGGACCAGGCATTATGAGGCAGTTTGGGCACTGGGCTCAAAAAGGTTAGCCATCCCTGGTAGGACAACTGCCGAGCAATGAGCTGGTCCCACTTAGTGTAATCAGACACTGCAATGTGCCCGGACCCCTCCTGTGCTCAGTCCCACTGGATGCACTGGGCTCACTTTCTGTGCCTAGCACCTCCTCCGGAGTTTAGCCCTGCCCCTGCACTCTGCTCTTTCCTTGCTCCCCTGGAGCTGCTCAGACAAGTGCACAAAGCTCCACTAGAGCTTTTTGCCCGGAACTTTGCGCTTCCCTTGAAAGTGCAAGCCAATGACTTGTGCACTTGGCCCCAAACTGTGTGCCTGACTGGCTTGGCCCCTCACTCCCAAGGTGATGAAACTGGTGGCACTGAGCTTCTGGTCACCCGGAACTCCCCAAAGCACCCAGCCTCGCTGAGATCTCAGTGTCCGAGGCCTGCAGGGAAAAGGGTGGACTTTGCGCAGGGACCTGCACCTGCCTATAAAGGAGGTCAGGATTCTGGGTATCCCCAACTGCTGAGCAGGTGCATCTCTTCTTTTCTATTTGCTGCGGACCTCACTCCACTGTCACATGGATCTCAAATGTTCCTGCTGCACTGGTAAATGATCCCCTCTCTGGATCCCTAATAGCCCTTTCCCCAATCCCACCAGTCTGGCCTGAACCCAAACTGAGCTGGTGCTGGGTGATGGTTCTTCCCTGCAGCCATGCCTCTCTGCCAGGCTCCAGACCCTTCTCTTCCCCCAACCCCCGTGCCTTCCCTTAGATTGAGGGCTGTGAGACTGACATGCAGTGCCAAAGTCTCCTGAAGAATAGCCAAGGGATCCCCACAGAGCTCTAAGCAAAATTCTGAGCTAAGGCCCTGCTGGTTTAGGGGCTGCCTCCTGGATCAGGGCTGGGCCCAGTGCAGGCCAGTTCTCATCCTGTTTCTGCTCCTTCTCCAGGTGGCGCCTGAAGCTGCCAGAGCTCTTACAAGTGCAAAGACTGCAAATGTGGCTCCTGCAAGAAAAGTGAGTTTGGCTCCCCCAGAAGAGTGGGAGCTAAGTGGGGTGCAGGAATTGGGGATGCCCAAACGGTGTGCCTTGGAGGTCACAGTGGAAAGGGCATTCATTGGTAGCATGAGTTGTCTTCTCTGTGCCTCTCCTTCCCAGGCTGCTGCTCCTGTTGCCCTGCAGGCTGTTCCAAGTGTGTCCAGGGCTGTGTGTGCAAAGGGGCATCAGAAAAGTGCAGCTGCTGTCCCTGACCTGAGATGAGGGAGCGCATGGGCCCCTGATGTAAATAGAACATTCATGTGTGTGAGCTTCTCCTTTGCCTCCCCCCCTTTTTGTACTATAAATTATGTGATTGACAATAAATTTATTGACTGGATTGTGGCTCTGGGTCTTGTGTGTGATAAGAAAATAAGGGATCTTGTGCCTATAGGTGGGTGAGGAATACTGTGGAAGGGCTGCCCTGGAGTCTGGACACATGCTATCTCCAAAAGAGGCCCAGGGAAACAGTAACTCTGAACTCAGGTTGTATTGAAAGTTTGAAAGTCACCCAGGACGTGGGCAACTGGGTGGGTGTTGGGGTTGTTGATTTTCTCAGGTGTTTTTGAGGATGGAGTCTGGGTCCCGGGCTTTGAATTTCATGCATATCTCATCTCTAAATACAAAATGACCTGATTTTCTTAATTCCCAAGTGTGATTCTCGATGATGAAAATGATTCACAGGCAGAACATAATAAACATGTTTGAATGTAATAGACATATAACAAGAGAAAATGTGACCTAGAGAAACATTTTGGCTTCTGATATTGATCCTCAGAGGTAGTTCAAAAGTGCACATGCTTTGTAGGATACAGCTCAGCACATCGTTTTCTTTTTTTGGGGGGGGGGAGGGGACATACCCCGTAATGCTTAGGGGTTACTCCTGGTTATGCACTCAGAAATCACTCCTGGTTTGAGGGACCATATGGGACACCTGAGGATCGAACAATGCATTGCCAGGGTTCGTCCCTTGTAAGCACGTGCAAAGCAAACACCCTACCATTGCACCATCGCTCTGGCCCCTGTTGTTATGCTCCTCTGTGCGGGAAGTGCTCAAGTGGGTTCTCACGACTCAAAATCAGAGGGAGGTTGTCCTGGAACAGACCTCCTATACAACCTGGTGTCACATAATGGCCTATACTTGAAGCCCATCATGAACTTTTTTTCTTTGAGCATGTGGGGGAGGATAACTTGGAACAAAAATTTTTTGAGGTTACAGCAGGCTTGCATGAATACAATTTTTTTTTTTGTGACAGCTTTACACAGAAATTTTTTGACAGCCCTACACAGAAATCATCTTTCTATAGAAGGATGTGGTTAGCACTTAGCTGGGGCCTTGCAGCTCAGGAATCTGAGCAAAACTGAAACTGACTTTTTAAAAATTTTCCTTACACTCCCCACTTCTTCTGTTGGTCATTACTTTAATCTTAAAATTCAGCGGTGTTCATTCTTGATACTGTTGCCGAATTATTATGTTTTACCTCTTTTATTTGAGCCCTGGGAAATGCCAGTAGTTAAATAGGCTTTTCCATTTTTTACATTGAGAGTACTGTTGGTAACACTAAGAGTGCATCTGATTAACAAATTGGCAGGATGACGGACATTCTTTCCCTACTGGGGGGAGGGCCTTTGGTTTTTTGTTTTTGTTTTTACACAGACCCAATTTTGACTTCCCCCTGCATGCGCAAATGTGGGAGCCTGTAGATAAGCTTACTTTGCTGCCACAACCAGTGCTTCTAGTATAAACATGAAGCTGAGACCTAGAGCCGCTTCGGGGTTTAGAGATCCCCGTCATTTTTATTTGTCCCAGGGTCTCAGCCAGGTCCCTTCTACAATTACAGGGGTCTTCATAGAGAGTTTTTAGAAGAATATTGCGATCAGGGGGAGGCTTCAGCGCCCCCTCAGTTAACTTGATTTGCAGGAGCAACATTACCAGAGTTAATTGAGGGGGGGGTGGTGGTGGAGAGATAGCACAGTGGTAAGGCATTTGCCTTAGATGCAGAAGGATGGTGGTTCGAATCCCGGCATCCCATTGGTCCCCCCAGCCTGCCAGGAGCAATTTCTGAGCATAGAGCCAGGAGTAACCCCTGAGCGCTAAACCCCGTGTGCCGGGTGTAACCCAAAAACAAACAAAGCAAACAAACAAACAAAAATCAAAGTTAATTGGAGTACACCTCTTAAGACGAAGCTTGAGGGGATTATCAGTATTTTTTCGCTCGCCAGCCATGACAGAGGGGCAGGCTTGAGGTGTGATGCATGGATTTAAGCAGCGATGCCATTTACTTTTACTGCAGTAGGAATTGTTAGCAGAACGAGGTACGATCCCTTCCACCGGGGCTCTAGGGTTCGAGTCTTATGTCTGCGGACCAGCACAAGATCCCCTGGCTAGAAAGGCTGTGGGACGGCCAGATCCCCAAGCTGCTTTCAGACTTGTGATTGCAAGGTTGCCAACAAGGCTAGGTGAGTGGCTACTGCAGTGGAGGAAAAAGAACTATGAGAATCAGTTATTTTTCTAACCACAGGAGTGCAGCCATGCAGGATTTTAAAGGTAGTGTGGCTGAAGGTCAATTTTTTTGTAGCTTCTTCCTGCTGAGAAGGGACAGTGGTTTCTTTCTAGATAGTGGGAAATTTCATTTTACCCTAAATGAACAGTTAACTGGTTCACTTCTGCAGTCTTTTTTTTTTTTTTTTTTTTTTGGTTTTTGGGTCACTTTCGGCAGTGCTCAGGGGTTACTCCTGGCTGTCTGCTCAGAAATAGCTCCTGGCAGGCACGGGGGACCATATGGGACACCGGGATTCGAACCAACCACCTTTGGTCCTTTGGTCCTGATCGGCTGCTTGCAAGGCAAACACCGCTGTGCTATCTCTCCGGGCCCCACTTCTGCAGTCTTAACACCCGAAAAAGATCAGCTTAATTAGACGAGGGAACATTACTTACCCCATTCAGGCTTTGGAGCAGTAAATGGTACAACTGTTCTTATTATCTGTAATGATAGCACAAGTTAAGCAACAGAAATTAAAGTATCGTAGCATTATTAACAAACAGCTCTGAGTTACTTTAGTCAGACTAATGCTTGCATTTACAATTTATGATTTGGTACAACTAGTACAACTAGTAAGAACATTTTTACATAAGTTACTATAAAGAAGTGAGCTTTAGTTAAGCCCACTAGAATGTGTTTAATCAGCAACAAAAATAGTTTTTCTCTCCACCATTACCTTGCACCTTGCCAGATATTTGTATAACTTATGGCTCTTTTCTTTGTACAGTTACAGCAAAGCTGGAATAATCTCCATCTGGGGCAACCCCATTACTTACAGAGAATTTCTGAGGATAGGGTGGAGACACAGCAGGTTTTACAGTCACTTAGGTTTGGCTAATGAGTTAGTCAGTACAGCATGTATATCTCATGGTGGCCATGGGCATCTAATTCCCTCTGCAGGAATTTCCTAGAGGTTTCACTTCTCTTCAGGTTTGAAAGAGACTTTGACCTCGAATCCTCTTTTCCTTTTGAGGGTGGAGGGTGAGAGCAGGACCTAGGCTGGCCAGTTAGTGCAGGATCAGAAACTACTAGGAAAAATCTAATTTCCTTTTTCAGGTCATTTATCTTGGTGTCTTCCTGGTCTTTACAGCCAAATGCTTAAGAGTGCCTGCTTGTCACACCACCCTAAGCCTGATTATTCCCCTGAAAAGGGGCTCTGGGGTCCTTTACTAATTGTAAGATTTTCTGTCTGCATGGGGATTACTCCTCATGCAGAGAGAAAAGCCACCTGTTTGTATCTTATGCAAAGGAACATGATGCTGTAACGTACTAAAAGGTGCTAAGAGAGAGAGAAAAAGCAGCAGAAGACATTATTAGACACCAGCAATTTACATTGTAAATTATACAAAATTTTGTTCTACCCGTAATTTAAACAAATATTAGTTTTGAATACCAAAAGGAATGCTTATTACTTCTGGCAGACTTCAGACTTTTAAAAGATTTACAGGGCCCGGAGAGATAGCACAGCGGTGTTTGCCTTGCAAGCAGCGGATCCAGGACCTAAGGTGGTTGGTTTGAATCCTGGTGTCCCATATGGTCCCCCGTGCCTGCCAGGAGCTATTTCTGAGCAGACAGCCAGGAGTAACCCCTGAGCACCGCCGGGTGTGGCCCAAAAAACAAAAAGAAAAATAAATAAATAAAATATTTACAATTAGCAATTACTAATTTTTCCCAAAACCTTTAAACTAAAACTTAATAATTTTTCTTTTTTGTTTTTTTTTTTGGTTTTTGGGTCACACCCGGAAGTGCTCATGGGTTACTGCAGGCTCTATGTTCAGAAATCGCTCCTGGCAGACTCGGGGGAACATATGGGATGCCGGGACTCGAACCACCAACCTTCTGCATGCAAGGCAAGCGCCTTACTCCATGCTATCTCTCCGGCTCCCTTAATGATTTTTCTTAAATTCTTGATTATTTTCTTTAAAACTAAAACCTTTGTCAGGGAACCACATTTATAGATTTTTTATTACCTCATTTTCCCCCAAATCATAAAAATTACTATACATGTTTTGAAACATTCAAACCTTTTTAATGTAACACATAAGTATTTTATGTTAAAATTCCTGTATACCAGATTGACAAAAATGTTAGACCAGTGTAAAACAATTGAGTTTTTGAATTTTCTTAAAGATATTTTAAATTTTTTGAATAACTTAGAACATTATTTAAAATGGTCATTTTTTAAAAATTATTTCAGACATAGAATTTTGCAGTTTTTTAAAAATTTATCTTACAACTTCAGCAAATGAGAGGTAGGTATTGTAAACATCCAAGCACTACACTATAACTTAAGTTATAAAAACCTTAAAGATATTAAATAGGACTAATTTTACTCCAATTTTAAAAGGTCTACACTTAAAACTTTTATTTATTTTATTTTTCCCAATTAGAAAACAAGTTGCTAGAATTACTTTCATCTGGTAAACATGTTAAACATTTTCACATTTAGAAATGCTAAGCACGGGGCCGGGCGGTGGCGCTGGAGGTAAGGTGCCTGCCTTACCTGCGCTAGCCTAGGAGACGGACCGCGGTTCGATCCCCCGGCGTCCCATATGGTCCCCCAAGCTAGGAGCGACTTCTGAGCGCATAGCTAGGAGTAACCCCTGAGCGTCACCGGGTGTGGCCCAAAAACCAAAAAAAAAAAAAAAAAAAGAAATGCTAAGCACGGGCCCGGATAGCACATCAGCGTTTGCTTTGCAAGCAGCCGATCCAGGACCTAAGGTGGTTGGTTCGAATCCCAGTGTCCCATATGGTCCCCTGTGCCTGCCAGGAGCTATTTCTGAGCATAGCCAGGGGGTGTGGTCCAAAAACAAAAAAAAAGAAATGCTAAGCACAACATTTTCTACACAGTTTTGGCCTTTTAAAAGTAATATGAATTTCTGGGGCCGGAGAGATAGCATGGAGGTAAAGCGCTTGCCTTTCATGCAAAAGGTCATCAGTTCGAATCCCGGAGTCCCATATGGTCCCCAGTGCCTGCCAGGAGCAATTTCTGAGCATGGAGCCAGGAATAACCCCTGAGCACTGCTGGGTGTGACCCAAAACCACAAAAAAAAAAAAAAAAAAAAAAGTAATATGAATTTTTAATAAAAATAGAAATATATATTATACCCACATTACATTGTTGTTATAACCGGTTTTAAAATTGTAAAATTTTCTCTGAACTGATTGATATTTTTTTCTCCCTTCTCCAAATTCCTTAGGGCGGGTGAAATTCCTTAGGGCAGGTGGCATTTTTCACTGTTTGTATTAGAACTCAATTTCATCAGAAAAGTTAAATACAATAATTTGCAACATTTCCCACCAAATGATTTATTCTATGGAACCTCTAAGTCAGAGGAATTTTTCCAAGAGATTTAAAGACCCAATTTTTCTTCTGGACTCCCAGCCACTTCCAATCTCTCCTTTGATATGTAAGCCTTGGGGGAAGGGAGTTGGGTAAGTTTCGCTTTCTTAGATAAGCTCCGGTAAAGAATTTTTAACTTGGTGATGGGTGGTGTTCTTTACATGACTGAAACCCAAACACAATCATGTATGTAATCAAGGTGTTTAAATAAAATATTAAAAAAAAAAAAAAAAAGAATTTTTAACTGACCAATTTCGCTTCCCAGCAAGAAGGCAGCTCTCAAGATGTTTCTGATTTTGCCTTTTGGCTGAGGTGTTTAGTCTCAAAGTCTGGCCTCTCCAGGACAAATTTAAGTTCTGCTGGCCAGTAAGGAGGCAGAGTTTGCAACCATCACCCTGCCCTGTCCCTAACAGAGCTTGCCTTGAAATACAAAAAAAAAAACAAAACACAATTAAACAGAAAAAAGAAAGGAAGTGTAGAAATTGCCATTCAACACCACTTTCTGCACCTCTGGGAAGTTCGCCAACAAGAGACCTTGGCCTAAGCAGTCTGAGCCTGCTCCTTGGTTGACTAAGAAGAGGCAATTGATTAGGCAAAAGAAAGCACTTCACCCAAGGAGGAGAATTTTCACTTAGATCAGTCCAGACCAGGATATAAGACTGCTGGTCTGGATGACCATGTTCTCCAGGTTGAAAGATGACATTTTTAACTCTTAAAATCAACTCAGAATGAAAAGAGCCTACCGCTGGACATCCTATCTCAAAGGCTGGCCACTCAATGAAACAAAAGGTCTGCCACTTTCCCTTCTTGATGACAAAGGAAAGATTTTGCACCCAGGCTTTCACCTCAGGCCAATGATCAAGGGTCAAGGAAAGAAGAGTAGTATGCTTCTGTCCCATATCTAGCTACACAGACAAAACAAAGAGAGCAACAGGATAAGAATACCACACTTGACTCTGAACAGTAATTCAAACAGAATTCCTCCAGGCGTCCCTGTATTCCGTACACCACCAAGGCGTCCCTTGGGTTGTGACTGGCAGCCTTCCTAACATGTCTGCTGGCTGCTATGTGAGACTCCCCTCTCAGGAGTCAGCACCGGTCACCCACATCAGAGTCAATCAAGAAAACATAAAGTTAACACGAGGTCTCAAAGTGAAAATGAGGAGACTTCTCAGGGCATACAATTGCAGTTTCCACCATGAAACCAAACCAAAAGGCTATGCTCACAACAAGCACAACACCCAAAACCTCTTCCGCTGTTATCTGCATTTCCTTGGGTCAGACAGAAACCAAATCAAAAAGGAACCAACACAGAAATCAAATCTCATCAGGGCTCAACATCACAGAGAAAGAATAAAAAGCATAGAAACATATCTCACCTGATCAGGTCTTGTTGGAACCCCCAGATGCCGCACAGCAAAGGGTCCCTTAGTGGTCACCAAATATTAGGGTTGGGATTTAATTGCCCATCCTTCAGGTGTCCTGGGGGCTTCAAGAAGACACATGAGACCATGCAGGTGCAAAGGTTAGCTTTTTTTTTTTATTCTGACACGCCAGGGTCAATGCTCGGCATCTGTCCAAGACAGGTCTGTAAGCAAAGACCCCGAAGACAACTTAAGCAGGGCTTTTCTAGAGCACATTTCGGGGAGAAAAGAAGCAAGCATTATTATTTAATTTTTTGAGGTTACAGCAGGCTTGCATGAATAAAATTTTTTTGTGACAGCTTTACACAGAAATTTTTGTGACAGCTCTAGACAGAAATCATCTTTCTATAGAAGGATGTGGTTAGCACTTAGCTGGGGCCTTGTAGCTCAGGAACCTGTGCAAAACTTAAACTGATTTTTAAAAAAATTTTTTTACAGCTTATGTGGCAGAAGTTCAAGTTTGATAACAGACCCATTTCCAATGGAGCAATGCTGGGAAATGAACCCAGAGCACTGATAGGGTATTCTCTAAGCACTGCTTGGTGAATCCTCACCCCCAACAAAGTATTATTTTTAATTTCTGTTTTTAATAAAATATTAATATTTTAAATGAAATTTTAGTCACTAAATTTATATCTTGAGTATCTGGATAGTGAGGAGTGTCTGTGTTTACTGGGTGAACTTCGAGCCCACCCACATATTCACCCATCTTAGGAGCTTGATCAAGCCAGGTGTTCAGCTCATGGCAGCATTTCTCCCTGAAAACATGATAACACTATTTAAAATGCACATCCAGAGTACACAGCACACTTCCCATCATTCTGACACACCAAGAACCAGGAAGGAAGGTAGGACTACAAAAAGGGCAGGTGGGAGCAGGAAAAGACATTGGAGGGAGGGAGCAAAAGGAATGAAGAGAGGGAATGTAAAAGGAAGATAGAGGAGAGTTATGCTTTGTTTTGTTTTTAGACCTGAAGCTGACTGGTCACTTCTCTGAAGAAATCCCTTTTCCTGAGAGCTCCTTGCAACTTGGGCCTGACTCTCTGGAAGTTCCTTTCTTGTCTAGACAAAAAAACTAGTCCCTTCTTTTAGCCCATATTCACAGATTTTGGAGGTGATGGATGATTTGAGGCATCAGCCCATTTATTTCATTCTGTGGGCTATGATTGTCTCCAGGTAAGGAGAGGGCAAGTAGGACACTGAATGTGACATGGGATACAATGACCTGAGACCATGATGTGATTGACATCCACTACGCAGGCTATTTCAGGCTTGTTTCATGAGATATTGCTCCTTAAATTTTATTAAACCAAGAGTAAGATATTGTGATAGCTAAAGACCCTACAGACTATGTTTGCTAACTTGCAGCCAGATTGGGTCATATCCACTAAAGTTCCCCCAAATACCTTAGTAGCAACTGTGAAGTGGTGAGTTGTGCATTCCACAATCCTCAGAGGGGGAGAGAGATTCCCCTGCCTCCTGTCTGGGTAGGACAAGAGATACAGGTCCTGCAGCAATTTGATGCAGAAAATAATCGACACACAGTTGGGAAGGTATAGCAGGCCAGAAACTAACACCGCAAACTGTTCACCCACAAGCCAGTCACTCCAGCTTTCCACCTCCTGAAACCAGGAGCCTAGATGGCAGCTCCTCCTCTAGGCCTACTGAGTAGCCATTATTGGGATAAACAAAGTCTACCCCCAACAGCAAATAAAACAGCCAGATTAGGAGTCAATGGGGAAACTTTCTCTCTCTCTTTCTCTCTTTCTCTCTTTCTTTCTTTCTCTCTTTCTCTCTTTCTCTCTCTTTCTTTCTTTCTTTCTTTCTTGTTGTGTATGTAAATATTTTGGGGGATTACTATGTTGCTCACCCTAAACTGATTAGGTGATTGTGCCCTACCCTAGGGTGTGACCTGGCATTCTGCCCCCACCCTAGGGTAGGACCTGATTCTGCTTTCACCATTGGTTGGTATCTGATCCCACCATTGGGTGGGACCTGATTCTGGAGTATAAAAACAGGAGTCTGTGGAAGGCCGGGAGCTTTTTGCTGGCTGGAACTGAATCTGAGTCTTTGGACTTCAGTTTTGTCCATCCGAATAAAGCAAATATTTCCACGAGCCTGATTGTCTGCGAGCTGTTTACCCGCTGTTTCACCTCAGAACCGTGGGCTAGACAGGGTGGCAGACGCGTGCTCCGAGCTGGAAGAAAAGGGCCTCATTCTCCATCCCACCATCAGTCAACCTCTTCAGGGGCTGACCTGCTACACTTTCTCTCTCTCTTTCTTTCTTCCTTTCTTTCCTTTCTTCTCTTCTTTCTTTATTTTTTCTTTCTTTTTCTTTCTTTCTCTTTCTTCTATCTTTTTCTTTCCTTTTTTTGGAAATCATTTAACAATAACAACAACAAAAAAATAAAACCCCAAAGGAACCAGTCTAGAGACATCTAATTAGAAGGCAATATGAGGACCAATCCAAGGGCTTCTACCAAGAGCAACCCCAAAGAACACAACTAACGGGGGCTCTGAGCATCTGGTTGTGCCCATCACCCCCTGATGAACAGTGAAGACAAACCCATGCCCCGGAAGCAGGCCCATGCTAGCCTTCAGTGCCCTTTGACAGGGAATGTCAGAAGCTGCTGGTCCACTTGTATTCAATGTTAGACAGCACCAGTGTACCTACTCACACTTAGTCACACAATTGCAATGTGGACAAGACATAACATCTCACACATCTGCTTTGTGGGCAAGACACATAGTACTTGACTCAAAAATGCGTTTAGTGTAAAAGAAATTTTTTCGGTTTAGGGTCCCACCCAGCAGTGGCCAGGGCTTATTTATGTATCTGAGCTCAGGGTTCACTTCTGGTGGACTTGAGGGAACCAAATGAGGTGGAAGGGATTAAACTCAGGTATACCCCATGCAAGACAAGTGCTATGTACTGTACTTTCTTTTTGGCCTTAAATGAACATTTATTCTGTGATATACACATTTTTCTTTCTTTCTTTTTTTTTTTTTTTGGTTTTTGGGCCACACCCATTTGATGCTCAGGAGTTACTCCTGGCTATGCGCTCAGAAATCGCCCCTGGCTTGGGGGGACCATATGGGACACCAGGGGATCGAACCGCAGTCCATCCTACGCTAGCACTAGCGCTTGCAAGGCAGACACCTTATCTCTAGTGCCACCTTCCTGGCCCCATATACACATTTTCTCTCCTTTACTTTTTTTGTTTGTTTTTTTTGTTTTGTTTTGGGGTCACACCCATTGACGCTCGGGGTTACTCCTGGCTATGCGCTCAGGCATCATTCCTGGCTTGAGGAGACCATATGGGATGCCGGGGGATCACGGGGGATAAAACTGCAGTCTGTCCTAGGCTAGCACTTGCAGGCCAGACGTCTTACCTCTACATCACGGCTCCATCTCCTCTCCTTTCATTTCTTTTAAATTCTGCATTATTCACTCTTGCTGATACATATTTGTAGTATTTGTCATATAAAATTATATATTTTAGTATAGGATTGTTCATAATGTTATTTTTAAATTTTCTCAAAAAAAATATATCTTAAGAAATTGTCAATGTAGAACTTGAGACATTAAGCCGAGGCAGGGCATGTGCTGTGCAATTGGCCAATCTAGCTTCCATTCCCATACCCCATATGGTCCCCTATCACTGAAAGGAGAGAATCCTGAGTGCAGAGCCAGGAAAGCACTCAGCATTGCTGTAATTGGCTCCCAAACCAGAACAAAATCTGTCAATTTATCATTGGTTTACAAAGTTATGGAATTTCAGGATATAGTTATTTATATTTGTGCAGTACTCATTACCCACAATCAAAGATTTATCTCCTATGCTGTATATAAAAAAAGTCAAGTTTATAACTAATGGCTAAAGGAAATAGAACAGGCAATCCTGTGGCAACCTGGGAAGTGGATGGAAAGGTTCTAGGGACCTGGTGGAATGAAGCTAGCACTCAGGAATAGGGGTGGGGTGGAAACAATCTGTACTTGTGACTGTCATTAACTTTTCTGTAAATCACTGTTCATCAACAGGAAACAATTTAAGAAAGGACAGAGGTAAGCAGTTGTCAGGAAATGAAAGATTTCACTGAACATCAACAGAGGTTTCTCAGTAAAGTAAATCGATTTAGGGTCAAGGGGCCAAATGTGAAAACATGGAGATATCGGTGCTTTGTTAATCCTGGCATTGTGAAAAAACATCCTGGGCCCCCCCCCCCAAAAAAAAAAAAAACTTCCAGGAAAATGCTCCTGTGTGTGGGAATTGCTCAAGTGGGTTTTATTGAGTCATGATCAGAAAGAGGTTGTCCTGGCACAGGGCTCCTATAAGGCATGGTGCCACACAGAAAACCCATCATGGCTTTCCTGCCTTTGAACTGTTTGGGAGGTTAAGTTGGAGCCAAGGAGCATCTGCCAAAGGCTCCTGGGCAGCCTGACCCAAAAGCAGCCAGTGACCAACAGGTTGCAAAGTCAATTCTGCCCTGTGCTGTGAAACTGGCCCTGCCTTTTTGGCAAGCACTTCCTAGTGCACCAGAGGTTGTTTGTGTTTGTAAGCTAGGTGTCCTCAGACCCTCCCTGTGTCCCTGACTTCGCTGAGTACACTCAGTTGGCCTGAGCTGCCTGTTACCTCTTTTGCTCTCAACCCCACCTGGACCTTGGCTTCACCCTCTGAGCTCAGCCCCGCCTTCTGCTCACGCCCCGCCTTGTGCACTCAGCCTGTCCAGCTGCACTTGGGTCCAACTTTTGCGCCCAACCCGCTTTGTGCGCCCAGCCTCTCACTCCTGAGGTGACTCAGCAGATGACACTGGGCTACTGGGCACCCGGCACGCACCACAGCTCTGCGCCCGTCCCCACCAGCGCCCCAGCGTCCTTGGGACCTCAGTGTCTGGGGTAGCGGGAAGCTCGCAAGGCGAGGGGTGGCGCGTTGCACACGGACCTTCCTCCTGCCTACAAAAGGGACAGTGAGTGCCCTGCTCACCACTCCTGAGCAGGTGTACTTCACTCCTTCAGTTTGCGCTGACCTCACCTTATTGTCACATGGACCCCAACTGCTCCAGCTGCGCTGGTAAGCGACCCCTCTCTGGGCCCCGAGCTACCTTTCCCCCATCCCACTGCAAGCGTGGCTTAAACCAGACAGCTGAAGCGCATACGTGCCTCCCTGCCAGGTTCTCAGAGCCTCCCTTTACCCTGTGCCCTCCTTAGATTCAGGGTTGTGAGGGCCCAATATCACCCTTGAGGGCCACGTTGTACTCCACAGAGCCCGGTTGCAGATTCTATCAGCAGGTTCAAGGCACTGACTTGAAGTTCAGAGCTGGGGCAAGTGAACTCCTCAGTGGGATCCTCAGCCTGTTCTTCTCCTCCTCTAGGTGGCGCCTGCAGCTGCCAGAGCTCTTGCAAGTGCAAAGACTGTAAATGTGGCTCCTGCAAGAAAAGTGAGTTTGGTTCCCCAGAAGAGTGGGCTCTGAGCTGGTTGCAGGATGGGGGTTACCCAGTGGGTGGGCGCGTGCATGGTATTGGAACAATTGGTGTCATGTGCTGAGTTCTCTCTGACTTGCCTCCCCAGGTTGCTGCTCCTGCTGCCCTGCAGGCTGTGCCAAGTGTGCCCAAGGCTGTGTGTGCAAAGGGGCATCAGAAAAGTGCAGTTGCTGTCCCTGAGATGAGATGAGGGGCTGCCTGGGCCCCTGATGTAAATAGAACATTTATGTGTGTCAGCTTCTTGTTTGCCGCCCCTCCCTTTTTGTACTATGAACGATGTGAATGACAATAAATTTATTGACTGGATTGTGGTTCTGGGTCTTGTGTATCACAAGGAAATAAGGGAGTTTGTGCCTCTACTTGGGTGAGGAATTCTCTGGAAGGGCAGACCTGGGGTCTGGACACATGCTGTCCCCAGCAAGAGGCCCAGGGGAACAGTGACTCTGAACTCAGGTTGTTAATGAAAATCTCAAAGTCCCTTGGGCTATCCATGGGCAACTAGGTCCTGGGGCTGTTGATCATCTCACTTGTTTATGTGAATGGACTCTGGGTCCAGACTGTTACATTCCTCACAGGCTTTATCTCTAAATGCAGAATGACCTGATTTTCTTACTTCCAAGTGTAACATGTGATGATGGAGCTGAATTAGCAGGCATAATATGAGAATCCTTTTTGGATTCAAAAGACAAAGTCAGGGCCCGGAGAGATAGCACAGCGGCATTTGCCTTGCAAGCAGCCGATCCAGGACCAAAGGTGGTTGGTTCGAATCCCGGTGTCCCATATGGTCCCCCGTGCCTGCCAGGAGCTATTTCTTTTTTTTGGGCCACACCCTGTGATGCTCAGGGGTTACTCCTGGCTATGCACTCAGAAGTTGCTCCTGGCTTCTTGGGGGACCATATGGGACGCCGGGGGATCGAACCGCGGTCCGTCCTAGGCTAGCGCAGGCAAGGCAGGCACCTTACCTCCAGCGCCACCACCCGGCCCCCCAGGAGCTATTTCTGAGCAGACAGCCAGGAGTCACCCCTGAGCACTGCCGGGTGTGGCCCAAAAACCAAAACCAAAAAAAAAAAAAAAAAAAAGACAAAGTCAAAGCAAGAGGAAAAGTGTTATTAGGAAAATCTTTTGGCTGCTGGTATTGATCCTGGAGTTATTTCAATGGACCAGAGCACATGCTTTGTATGACAGAGCTCAAGGCATTTTTATGTGTTAATTTTCTTTCCTTTATTTTTTTTGTCTTTATTTGTTTTTTTTTTTGGGGGGGGTCACACACGGCAGTGCTCAGGCATTACTCCTGGCTCTGCACTCATAAATTGCTCCTGGCAGGCACAAGGGACCATATGGGATGCCAGGAATTGAACCGGGGTCTGTCCTATGTTGGCTGCATTCAAAGCAAATGCCCTACCTTTGTGCGTTCCCACTCCTTGTTTTTGTTTTTGGATCACGCTTAGTAACACTCATGAAGTACTCTTGGCTTGTAAAATAAATATCCACGAGTTGAGAGATCACCTCAGGCACCATGTTTCTAAACCCTACGGCCTACACAGAGGGTCTGAAAAAGCAGGGTAGTGGTGGAGAAATAATAAACTAAGGCAATCAGAAAAGAGCCACAAACCTACTTGTGCACCATCTCCTGCTCTAAAATAGGAAAATACAACATGCTGACTGTAAGATCAAAGCATTTAATGTGCTTTCTACATCTAGACACTGACATTGCCTGTTTCAATGATCAGGAGTGACCCCTAAGCTCCTAAGTACCAAGCCAGCAATAGGCTCTGAGCATTGCTGGACAATGTCTAAAATCTCTTTCTCTCTGTATCTCTGTCTCTCTCTGTCTCTCCTCATATGTACACCAAGTTAAAAGCCTGTCCTAAGAGGCTAAGCACTAACACAGCGGGTAGGGTGCTGCTTACCTTGCACTAGACTGACCCAGGTTTAATCTCCAGCATCCCATATGGTCCCTTGAGCCTATGAGGAGTGATCCAGGGTGCAGAGCCAGGAGTAACCCCAGAACTGTCAGGTGTAACCCCAAAACTAAAAAAATTATGAAACAAGTCAAAAAACCTGTCATAATCTCCTCCTCACCATTCCTAGCATAGAAGAGGTTGCATTACCTGCAAGCCAGGTATCTAGTTGTTCTGCATGGCTAAAGGGCCCCAGTGATTCTGCTTTCAAGGTGTTGAGGTGGTTTCTTTGGAAGTGAAAACTGATCCCATAGAGAGGGAGTTTCCAGTCCCACAGAATGATACAGTGGTCAAAAGCATCCCCAAGACACCTAGTTATTCACACACTCATTGAAGCCTGCCCATTCCTTGAAATGACTTACTGTTTCACAGAACGTTCAAGCTAGTCTTATTGCTACTTGTATTTAGTGAATTTACAGACCTATATATTTGGTTTTTTTTTAACTTAAAGGTTAACTGTGATAATTTGTAGCCTCTATAACCTAATAAAAGAATCCTCAGAGTTCTGTAAGGGGCCATTGCAGTAGAGGGGTGACCCCAACATGCTGGCAAATAAACTCCCATGCCTTATTGCAGTGCATTTCATCTCCTGTGGTTTTTGTAGGATGAATCTCAAACCCAAGGTTCACTTTAGAGTTAACATTTCTACTGAAAATGGGCATCAGTTTATCTCAGACAGAGAGGCAGATCCACAGACTCATACACAGAGGGATGAAGAAATGATGCAGATTCAGGCACTTGCATCACATGCATCCATTCAGGTTAGAGACCTGGAATCACATAATGTTCCCCTGAGCACTACCAGGAGTGGTCTGTGATCACAGGCATAAGCTAAATCCTGAGAGTCCTTGAATGTGCCTCCTCCAAAAAGATTACCTGATGCTCATGTAGAGTAATGCCTATATGATTGTATGAAGAAATGGAGTTACTCACTTTTCTTACTTCTGAAAGTATCACCAGCCCCTAATCTAAAAGGATGCCTACAGGGCATGAACGGATCTGTTATTAAGGTGAATGTTCACCTGCAATTTGGCAGGGGCAGTGGACCGACCAATCAGTGGTCATTCTGATAAAGTTGGAAAAATAAGTGCAGGAGTGATAGTACAACTGACAAAGTGCTTGCCTGCATGCACTTGACCTGGGTTTGATCTGAGCTCCCTATTTGTTCCCCTAAATTCTGGTAAGAGAGATCGCTGAGCTCAGTGTCCAGAGTAATCCCTGAGTACCACGAGAAGTGATGCAACAACAATAAACAAACTAAGCAGAAATAGGCAAAGAGGCTTGGGAAATTTGCCACCATTTAGTTCCATGTGAGAATTAGGTTACAGAGGTCTGTTTGCCCTCTGGTTGTATGAGTAGAAACTTCTTAAGATCCTTATGAGAAGGAACAAGTAAAGTCTGGTTACTGAAGCTTTCTGAACAGAGAGATGAGGTCTACCTCTCAGCTTGGGTCAACAACCTAGCAGCAATCAGACCAAATGGGCTAGATATGGGCCACCCAGGAGCATCACAAAAGCTGATAGAAGGTTGCACACAGGAGCCTCCTGGTCCTAAACATTGGGTGTGCCCAGGTGGGGCTCATGTAACTCATGAGCATCTTCTCCAGCTAAGGAGGGTCCTTCTCTGACTGTGGCCCAGCCCAGCATAGGGTCTCTGAGCAGATCATCTGGGTGGGTGTAGGGTGGGGCAGCCCTGCCCCACCTCCTCCCCTATAAAGTCAGCCCCAGGTTCCTCAGGAGTGTCTAAGTCTTCCAAAGCCAAGTGTATCCTTGGAGCCTCCAGCTTCCAGCCTCTTGATTCAGGCTCTCAGCTTTTCAGTTTCTGAGTGCCCTGATTCCAGCCCTTCCAAATGGACCCCAAGTGTTCTTGCACTACTGGTAAGATGCCCTCTCTGAGCCAAACACCCTTTCCCCAGACAAAGAGGAGCCTGGCCTGGAGCAAGTATGAGGGCAGGAATGGAATCTCCTGCTCAGGAGTCATTCTTAACCTGTTCTGAGCTCCTGCTCCACTACTTTCCTTTTTACCCTTTCTTGATTTTGTTTGTGGACTATACCCAGAAGTGTTCAGGAGTTAGTCCTGGTTCTGCATCACTCCTGGTAGGTGTGGGCGATCATAGGAGGCTAGGAATAGACCAGGGGATGTCAAGTGCAAAGCTTGTGCTATCTTGTGCTAGTGCTCAGGCTGTGTGTGTGTGTGGGGGGGGGGGGGTGTAGTGTGTGTGTGTGTGGGGGGGGTGTTTGCGAAGAGTGTCCAGGTCTTATACCTGATTTAGTCAGTGTTCTGTGATTGTAGTGCCAAGCTGGCTTTGGTTAATGCTAGAAAAGGGCCTTAAAACCTTGTCACAGAGCTATGACACGTTACTACTGTAAATTTTAAATGTAATTATTTTGTTTTTGGAGAATCAGACTCTCAAACACTAGAGCAGTAGAATTTGACATGGTCAGAGTGTGTCTGGTTGGACAGGTAGCTAATCTCACACATACTCCTCCCTGCAATGCCTCCTCCTCACATCCTGCCTGACTCTCTGTCTTCCTCTACAGGCGGATCCTGCTCCTGCGTGGGCCCCTGCAAGTGCAAAGACTGCAAATGCAGCTCCTCCAAGAAAAGTGAGTAGGGCTCTTGAGCATGGTGATTGTGAGGATAGGAGCAGGGCTCAGGATAGAGGACCATGCATAAGCATTTTAGCTAGATTAAAAATCACTGAGGTAGGGGCCGGGAAGGTGGTGCTAGAGGTAAAGTGTCTGCCTTGCAAGTGCTAGTGTAGGACGGACCACAGTTCGATCCCTCGGCGTCCCATATGGTCCCCCCCAAGCCAGGGGCGATTTCTGAGCGCATAGCCAGGAGTAACCCCTGAGCGTCAAACGGGTGTGGCCCAAAAACCAAAAAAAAAAAAAAAAAAAAAAAAAAAAAAGAATCACTGAGGTGATTGGTTCTCTGGGCTAGGAAAACCCAGAGTGCCAAGGAACAGTGCTGAGTTGGATGCAGCTCTCCTGCCTCCTGTGGACTATGCTGAAAGCTCTACTTTGTTGCTTTGATTTAGGTTTGGGGAAAGTGTCAGCCTGTATTTTCTCCTTGGGGGACTCTGATTCAGGCAATTTCAAGATCAGAGCCTGGGTTTGGGATGAGCTCATGATGCCCATAGCATTGCAGGGTCCGTGGGAGGAATGTGTTGATGTCTGTGCTAATTTGCCTCTCATTGCAGGGTGCTGCTCCTGCTGCCCTCCAGACTGTGCCAAGTGTGCCCAGGGCTGCACCTTCAAAGGGGCATCGAACAAGTGTAGCTGCTGTGCATGAGCCTGGCAAGTCAGAGTCCAGCATCCCCCCCAGGTGTACATAGAGCAATGTAGATAGACCAAGGACTACTCTGTGGACATAACCTGCTAGCTTTTATCTCTGTTCTGGGCAATGGAAATAAAAGTCATTGGCTTTATTCTGGCTATGGGTCTTCTTTGTGCCTTGGGAAAATGGACTTGGTTCCCTCTAGAATGTTGGAAAAATTATAGGGGGTGGGGGGAATTCCCATAGTTTTGTGTGTTTTGGCTTCTGTTTATCTGGGTCTTTCAAGCAATCAGATTATCTATTTTTCCCCTTAGTTATTCTCCAGACTTCACTGGATTATAGGGTAAATGGAGTTCCCTCCTAAATTCTGTCCAATGAAGTCCTTAAGATAGAGACAAGGTGTTGTTTAAATATAAATTAATGAGCCCTAGTGTTGGTAGGGGGGTGGTGAGGCCTTTCTTGGCTTGGCCTGGCTCCTGTAGCCCCTAGGGCAGGGGTGGCAAACAAGTTCGGCACAAAGAGCCAAAAATTTAAACTGTGAGAGTAAGAGAGCCACACCGCGCAGTGACCTGCCAAAACAAACACTCACACAAAAGCATATAATTTTAACAATAATATATATTTGTGGTTTTTGGGTCACACCCGGCAGTGCTCAGGGTTTTTTCCTGGCTCCGTGCTCAGAAATTGCTCCTGGCAGGCACGGGGGACCATATGGGATACCGGGATTCGAACCAATGACCTTCTGCATGAAAGGTAAACGCCTTACCTCCATGCTATCTCTCCGGCCCCAACAATAATATATTAAACACATATTGCATTTTGCCATTTTGAGTGAGGGTAAAAATCCTGCAGTGACGGTAAGGGTGTGCTGCGGCCTCCACACTAAGAACTAATGGCAAGATGTGACCCAACATGTGACACACGGGTCCCCTGCTCGCTGGCCTGTGCAGTTGTTCCCAAGGGATGGGAGACGGGATGATGAAGCCTGGGGCCGGGACTCTCGAGTTCAGAGATCTCTCCTCAGAGGTCCCTCCTCAGAAGCAGCAGAACAAAACCCAAACTTGGCAAAGAGCCACAGTATACAAAATAATGATAAGAGGTAAAAGGGCCGCATTCATTTTGGCAGGGAGCCGTCCCTGCCCTAGGACCTGGGAGGTCTGAAGGTTGAAGGGTGATGTTGGATAAATTCACAAAGAAGTCAGATGAAGTTTCAGAAGAAATCCAGCTTTATTACAAGGCCCTAACCACCATGTGTCACATGGCTTCTAAGCTAAGCAACCCCTTTCCTGCTGCTCTATGATCCCTCCTGCTCCAGCTCTCTTCCAGCAATCTTCTAGCTGCTTTCCAGGCTTCCTTGCTGCCCCTCTCTTCTTTCTCTAACTCTCTTTCTTATTCCCTCTCTCCCCCGCAGCAGACTCCTTTACCACACACCCCCCCCCTCATTCCAGATGTGGGCGGTTCTGATCATTCAGGTAGCATAAACAAAAAGTTGGTGGAGGGGATACCCATATTCTCCACTTTTTTTGTATGATTACCCCAAGCACAGTAAGTCTAGAATGTCCAAATTTCTTTTCATAAGCTTCTCTAAAAAAAAAAAATCACAAGAACAATTCTGCAGATAATACAGTTTGAAATTAAGCTTCTACGTAAGATACACAATATACCATCATAGCAATTGGGAAACATTTACTAGGATAGCTGAGAACTTTCAAAATTCTACCATGCATTTCTCCAGAATTGTGCAAACAAATGTTAAAGCACTAAAGTTAGATACAAAATTTTCTGTTTGTAGTGGGGCTTAGAATAAAATAATAAGATCCATAAAAATAAAACACAATTTAACCAGCAATATAGTGGTCAGTGAAAATAAGATCAAGATGGGGCCCGGAGAGATAGCACAGCTGCGTTTGCCTTGCAAGCAGCCAATCCAGGACCAAAGGTGGTTGGTTCGAATCCCGGTGTCCCATATGGTCCCCCGTGCCTGCCAGGAGCTATTTCTGAGCAGACAGCCAGGAGTAACCCCTGAGCACCGCCGGGTGTGGCCCAAAAACAAAAACAAAAACAAAAACAAAAAACAAACGAAAATAAGATCAAGAGATTAGCCTAGGACAGTGGTTGGCAAAAGCCACATGCGGCTCTTTACATTTTTGAATGCGGCTCTTCTGGCTGCTTCAGGAGTCAGGACTCTGCTCCTAGCTTCTGTCAGTGAGCACCCTGTGTGGCTCTCAAAATAAATTTCAATCGTGGTTTTGGCGAGATTTGGCTCAATTGAAAAAAAAAGGTTGCTCACTACTGGGAGAAAGTTAATTTTTGGGGATAACCTAGGTGCAGGAAGTTCTGAAAGCAGCTTCTCCTTTGTTGGTCTTCAGCTGGTCTTGGATCCTCCATCTTCTCCATCTTCCCCTTCTATGTTAGGCTTCTGAGGTCTCCTCAATTAGCTGCTGCAAGGTTAGGGGTCCGAGGTCCTCACAAAAGGCACCTTACCATTGCAGTCTCTTCTTAGGTCCAGGGTTCAAATCCTCATACGGTCCACCAGTTGTTTAACTATAAATTAATGAGTCCTAGTGTTGGTAGGGATATGGGAAGGCCTTTCTTGGCCTGGCAGGTCTGAAGGTTGCAGGGTGATAGCAGAGAAATTATCTCACAGGCAGTCAGTTTTATTTGTTGGACTCTTCTTTATATAACATTTTATAGCATTTTTTTTTTTTTTTTGCTAAAACTAAGTTATTGGTTTTGTTGATTTATCATTATCCCAATTAGCCTCCTTTGTATTTTTGTGGCAAGATTTTTGCATGGGTGCTTTACATCAGAAAAATTGTAGGTACAGAAAGGAGTTTCTATCAGTTAAGGATGGAACCTCACATATTTTCTTGAAACAGGAAGATTCTCCACCTGAAACATCTTGTGTTGGTAATTTGACTTGAGCTCCCATCAATCAAAAATCAGTTGAATTCCCCTGTACTTTGTACCTCATTTTCAGATTTATCTTGGATTTATTCATGGATTTTTACTAAAAATGAAGTGCTTGGACAATCTTTTTTTTCTTCTGTGCAAAAAGCCCATCAGTGAGATAATGGAGTTTTGTCTCCAGTGACATTCTGGATGCATCTACCTACCTATCATCTTCCAGGAATGGGCTCAAAACTGTCTTCTTACATGGGCTTTGGTGCCACCCTGGATATGACCTGTAAATAAACTTCATCTTGCCTGCAAGGCAGTCTTCCTTACATCTCCTCTTGAGATCTCTAATTTTGGATTACCGGGTGATTCTCTGATTGTTTTATAAGATCTTCATAATCTACCAGATCCATGATCCATGATCTCTGAATTCCGGCATTGTCATCTTGTCTACTAAGGAGACTTTTTGAGAACTTTACAGAATGTACTTTGGGGATTGTGAAATAATCTTGTCTGGAGCCTGTAATTGGTTCCTTGACTCATGTTTATGGGTAAGTACACTCTGTTTTTAGCCCTAAAGTTTTTTCTTTACATGTTTATTTTTGATGCACTTATGCAAATTGTTGCTATTTGTTTCATTTGTTTTTCCCCTTGTCTTTTCAGGGCCTAATATTTATTTTATATTTTGTTTTAATTTTTTCTTTCTTTTTTTTTGTTTTGTTTTGGGTCACACCCAGCAGCACTCAGGGGTTACTCCTGGCTCTATGCTCAGAAATCGCTCCTGGCAGGCTCAGAGGACAACATGGGATTTCAGGATTTGAACCACCGTCCTTCTGCATGCAAGGCAAATGCCTTACCTCCATGCTATCTCTCCGGCCCCTTGTTTTAATTTTTAAAGAATTAGAAATGGAAATATGAGGTAAATTGATTTTTAATTTTATTTTTTTATTTTATTTGTATCTTAATTATTTTCTGTTGGACTTGTCTTTCCATTGCTTTTCACCTGGGAGGGGATTTGTTTGGATTCCAATAAATGGGAGGAAGGAGAGCTTGGGTGAGCTGCTGACATATAGGCTTGTGGTTCCATGTGGTGGAGCAACTGGCTTGTGGGTGAACAGATTTCAGTGTGAGCCTGCTGTAACCTTCATATCTGTGTGAATTACTTATTGTGGGGAATTAATACCAAACTGGCTTCTCCTATCCTCCCCAGATAGGGGATATGGGATGTGCCTTTCCCTTTTGGGAACTGTGGGATAACCAAACCTCAACTCAACTCCCAAAGAATGACTCATTACAGTGAGATAATCCCATCCTCTCTGTCTAATTTCTACCAAAGGACAGGAGATACTTTAAGGCCCTGAGGTTGATACTAGCACCACATTGCTTCTCAAATACATTGCTGGGATTTTACTCCCCAAACAAAATAAACTATTAATAAACAATTTCAGAAAAGCTGTTATGCAAAACATTTTTGTTTTAATTTGACTATCTATACCCAGCAGTGTTTTGGGTTCTTGAGTTCAGTGTTCCTGGCTCTTCTCAGGATCACTCTTGGTGGGTTGGGAGGCTGTAAATTATGCTGGGAATCAACTCAGGCTGGTTTTCATGCCCTTGTCAGCTCTATTCTCTGGCTCTCTACAACCATATTTGATTAAACACACCTATAACAACAACACAAATTTCGTAGAGGTGCAAAATTATCTAGGAAAATGGACAGGAATGATTAGACACATTTGTGCAGGATGTTCGGAGAACTCTAGAGTCATCACAATCTGTCCCAGGGTTAGGATCCTGCTAAAGGAGTAGCAATGCCAGCCACCTCCCCAGAAACTGAATCCCATGAATATCTAATGCCTCTAACAGGACCCCATCCCTTGTGTCTGAGGCACTCCCTGTGTATTGTGGCTTCCAACATTGGAGCCCCTCCTAGGCCAGGTTGAAGCCTGTCCTCCAAGCCCTGAAACGAGAAAATAACAAGGAGTTTGAAGCTGGAGGCTGGCTCAGAAAGGGACTCAAAAAATCTGCAGGACTTTTGGGCCTGCTTTAGTTCACAGGCTGTGGGGTGTTTTATGAGGAGGAGGAGGCCCAGATTCATTTGTATGAAATACAACAGAGTGAACCCTAGGAACTAATGAGGAGGAATGCTTTGATGTTGTATATTGGAGAACAGTGTCCAGAGCTCAGAATAGGCATTGTCTGCAGTTGCCCTGTGGCAGCAGAAGCTCCTTAGCTACCTGATGCTGAGATAAGAGGTCAGTTTGCCCATTTTGTCTTGGGTCTAGCTCACATCACAGCTGAAACTCTCCTGCCCTGGAAAAGAAACAGTGGTTTTGTGGAGCTAAGACAATAGCACTTGCTCCTGGCCAGCACTTCCTCCCAATGTCATCAGGCCTCTTGACCCACAGTCACACCTGGGCAGAGACTCTTTTGGCTCCCAAAGTCTTGCTAAGTTTCCAGTTCTGGTATCCCAGATGCTGGGCCAGTCCTGATGGCCTCAGTATGTGTGGCAGTTGCTGGGTATGACCTGGTATTCTCACAACGGTCTTTTGATGGAGCATTGGAGCCATCTATCTCTCAGGGCCCCTAACACGTCCTTGGAGAGAAAACTCATGAAATATTTCCTGAGGATGCAGACAGATGGGCATCCTGCTAATTGAAGTCCCAAGGGGCTGGTATCAGTCTACAAAATATCCAGGACAGCATTGAGCTGGGGCACTGTCATAGGCATTCAGCCTTCCCCCATCATTGCTGGCCTTTGTTCTGCACAGGGTCCAGGATCTATGAAGAGGAGGAAAATGACTGCTTGAAGTCACACAGCCCACAACCTCTCTGTGGGTAGAGCAGCTGGTCCTGATGAATATGGTCTCTAGATACAGCCCCCTGATCTCTCAGGAAGGGACAGTGCATAGAGTTCAGCTGTGTCCTGGCTAGAATGATGGGATTTGACGTCCCAGACCACACAGGACAGCAGAGGGAGCTGAAAACAGCTTAGGGGTCCCCAGGTGCTACTCTGTCAGAGTCAGGGCTCTCATATCTTGGCACCTACATGTGCTCCAATTTTGCTCTAAAATAGGACAAATACAATATGTAGATTGTAGGTCCAAAGCATCTAATATGCTTTCTACCACAGATTTTGGATCTGTCCCTAGCTCTACATGGTCCCCTGATTGTGACTGCGAATGACCCCTAATTTTCTTTCTTTCTTTCTTTCTTTCTTTCTTTCTTTCTTTCTTTCTTTCTTTCTTTCTTTTTTTTTTTTTTTTTTTTTTTTTTTTTTTTTTTTTTTTTTTTTTTTTTTGGTTTTTGGGCCACACCCGGTGACGCTCAGGGGTTACTCCTGGCTATGTGCTCAGAAGTCGCTCCTGGCTTGGGGGACCATATGGGACGCCGGGGGATCGAACCGCGGTCCTGTCCAAGGCTAGCACAGGTAAGGCAGGCACCTTACCTCTTGCGCCACCGCCCGGCCCTCTTTCTTTCTTTCTTTCTTTCTTTCTTTCTTTTTGGTTTTTGGGTCACACCCGGCAGTGCTCAGGGGTTACTCCTGGCTCTATGCTCAGAAATCGCTCCTGGCAGGCTCAGGGGACCATATGGGAAGCCGGGATTCAAACCACTGACCTTCTGCATGAAAGGCAGATGCCCTACTTTCATGCTATCTCTCTGGCCCCACCCCTAATTTTCTATACTTCAAACTAGAAATTAGGTCCTGAGAACTGCTGGACATTGCCCCAAATCTCTCTCCCTCCTCCTCCTCCTCCTTCTCTCTCTCTCTCTCTCTTATTTTCTTCTCTCTATTGTTTTCTCTATTAGCTCTTTTTTTCTCTTTCTATATATACAAGGTTAATACCCTCAGAATATCTAATTTTCATCCTCAACATCCACAGCATAAGAGAGGTTGCACACCAGGAAATTCAGGTGTGCTGCATGATTGAGGGACCTGAGTGGCCCTGCTGTCTTAGGACACAGGGTAGAGGGTGAACATGTTCCACTGAGAGGGAGTTACCAGACTTACAGGATGATACAAGAGACCTGAAGCAAGAGCAAGAGAATTTGATGCTCACACACTCAGGGAAGCCTGCCATTGCCCTTGAACTGACTCAGTGTTTTACAGAATGTTCAAGCTATTCTTATTGCTACTTGTTTTTAGTGAAGATACAGACTTAAATCTTTGTTCCACTGAAAATGGACATTAGTTTCTCTCAGAGAAGCAGACCCAGAAACACCTATGCAGAGGGATAGAAAATAAGTAATGCCTGGTATTCCAATTCTCTGAATAGAGGACGAGGTTGACATCTGAGCTTGGGAGAGGAGCCCCAACATAGCAGCAAGCAGGGAACAAATGGAAACAGATATGGACCACCTGGGAAGTTCACAGTAGCTGACAGATTGCACACATGAACCTTGCACACATAACCACGGGGGATGCCCAGGTGGGGCTCAGGTGATTTGGAATTATCTTCTCCAGATAAGGAGTGTCTGCCCTGCCTGACTCACAGCCCAGCAGTGAGTCTCTGAGATCATCTGGGTGTGTGCAGGTTAGGGCACTGCTGTACCGCCTTTTCCCCTATGAAGTCAGCCTAAGATCCCCAGAAGTGTCTAAGTCTTCCAAAGCCATGTGTAACCTTGAAGCCTACAGCCTATAGCCTCCTGCATCCTAATCCAGCCTCTCAGCTTTTGAGCCCTGATCTCTGCCCTACCAAATGGACCCCAACTGTTCCTGCAGTACTGGTAAGATGTCCTCTCAAAGCCAAACATCCTTTCCCCAGACACAGATTTAGCTTGGCCTGGTAAAAGCATGAAGGGCAGGAGTGACAGCACTTGCTCAGAAGCCTTTCTCAATCTGTCCTGAGCTTCTGCTCCAATACTTTCCTTTTTCTTTTCTCCCTTTCTTGATTTTTCTGTGGATTATACTGAGCAATGTTCAGGAGTTACTTCTGATTCTCCATCACTCAGAATTTACTTCTGGCAGGTCTTGGGATCACAGGAGGCAGGGAATAGACTAGGGTTGTCCAGGTGCAAAGCAAGTGCCCTCCTGCTGTGCTATTTTTTCTTGTTGTTTTTTGTTTGTTTGTTTTAGTGATGATGGGGTGATTGTAAAGACTGAGTAATTGTTTTGGGCCATTACTGGCTGTATTCTAGCTTATATCGGATTCTGTGTTCTGGGATTCTAGTGCAGATAGGGACAATCTGCTAAGCTGGGCGTCCAACTTGGCTTGATTAATACTAGATAAGGGCCTACACTCCTGAAATAGAGCTCTGGCACACAGTCATTTTAATTTTTAATTTAAATATATTTAGGTTTGTTTATTTGTTTTTGTTTTTTTGTTTTTGTTTTGGTTTTTGGGTCACACCTGGCAGCATTCAAGGGTTACTCCTGGCTCTATGCTCAGAAATTGCCCCTGGCAGGCATGGGGGACCATATGGAATGCCGGAATTCGAACCACTGTCCTTCTGCATGAAAGGTAAACGCCTTACCTCCATGCTATCTCTCTGGCCCCTAAATATTTATATTTGTTTACTGAAACACTGGAGCAGTAGAATTGGACAGAATCAGGGTGTTTATGGTTGAACTGGGTCGCCCCTACCCCACAAACTCCTCCCTACATTTCTACCCTCCTTCCCCCTGCCTGACACTCTGTCTCCTCCTACAGGTGGATCATGTTCCTGCTCCGGCCCCTGCAAGTGCCAAGACTGCAAATGGAGCTCTTCCAAGAAAAGTGAGTAGAGCTCTAGAGCATAAATACGGGAGTGTGCAGGGACTCAGGCCATTTTGAGAAGATCAGGACCAGGGAATGGGCAGAGATCATGAAGCCCAGAGCTTTGCAGAATCGCTGTGTAGGAGTATTTTAGGGTCTGTGCTAACATCTCTGCCTCTCCTTGCAGGATGCTGTTCCTGCTGCCCTCTAGACTGTGTGTGCCCAGGGCTGCACCTTCAAAGGGGCATCAAACAAGTGCAGCTGCTGCACCTGAAGTGAGGAGGCTGTGTCCAAGCATCTCCCAAGGTGTACATAGAGCAATGTACAGACAGACCACTGCCTGCCCTTGTGGGCCCAACCTCTGGCTCCTATCTCTATTCTTGGAAATGGGAAGGGAAGTAAAAGTTATTGACTTCATTCCGGCTCTGGATCTTCTTTGTGCCTTGCGGAGATGGACTTGGTTCCCCCTAGGGTGGTGGACAAATTGCAGGCAGGGAGATTTCCTTTGTTCTGTCTGCTTTAGCTTCTGTCCACCTGGGTTCCTCAAGTAGATCCTCAGATTTCTCTGGGCTGTAAGAATGAACAGAATTCCCTCCTGGAAATCTGTCCCACTGCCACCTTCAATTTGAGGAGAGGTAATTTCATCACCTTCTCTCTGATTTTGAAAGAACTGGACATGTTTAAGGCCCTGAGGTGATGCCAGCACTGCATGATCCCTCACTTATGTCGGGTTTATTCCCAGTGTTGTTTCGGGGACCATATGGTACAGCTGGAATTAAACTTGCATTAAACTCTGCATTAGGGGCCAGAGAGATAGCATGGAGGTAGGGCGTTTGCCTTACATGCAGAAGGACTGTGGTTTGAATCCCAGCATCCCATATGGTCCCCCGAGCCTGCCAGGAGCAATTTCTGAGCGTAGAGCCAGGAGTAACCCCCGAGCATTGCCGGGTGTGACCCAAACAAACAAACAAACAAAAAACAAACTTTGCATTAAACTCTGTTCCATCACTCTGGCCCCAGAGAATGTACTTAGTGGAAAATAATGTTTTTGGTTTGGGGTTATACCCAGCAGTGGTCAGGGCTTATTTCTGGCTCTGGGATAATCAATAGCAGACTTGAGGGACCAACTGGGTTACTGGGGCTTGAACCCTGGTAGATGGCATGCAACAAGCGGTACACATTGTACTTTCTGTCTGTCTGGCCTTTAAACAAACTTTTATACTATGATAAACACATTTTTATCCACTTTCATTTTTTTAACTTTTTGCATTACTCAATCTTCCTGAATTATATATTTGTAGTATTTGTGTCATATTATTTACATATTTTAATATATAATTGTACTATTACTTTAAAATATTTATTTTTAAAAATTGTGAACTTATGACTGGAAAGATTATGCAACAGGGAAAGCTCATACTGGACACATGCTATCACTGAATTTGATGTCCAGTATCTGGTATTGTCCCAGGGCACTGCTAGAAGTGATTACTGAGTGCAGAGTCACAGAAACGCCAGGGTTGGCTCAAAAATTCAAATCAAAACAGCCAACTTATCACGGGTTTACATTTCTGTGGACTTTCAAGATAGTTTTTTTAATATGTGTGTATACTACACAAATGGTAGTTGTCACTATCCCCCAATCAAAGAAAGTATCTAATACATTGGATATAAATGGAAACAAGGTTATAACTAATGGCCAAAATCATCAGGAGAGATTATCTACAAGGCAACCTTAAAAGTGGGCAGATGGAAAAGGTTCTGGGGACATGGTGGAGGAAAGCTAGCACTTTGGGAGGTGGTGGAAGTGTGGGAACCTGTGTGTATGTGACTGTCATTAATGGTTCTGAAAACCCCACTTCAGTAAAAGATAAAACAGTATAAGAAAAGTCAGAGGTAAGCAGTTGTCAGAAAAGGAAAGATTTTACTGAATGTTATATATGAAAGCATTTCCATAAGATTATCTTGCCTGTTGTCCCACCTTTACCTTCCAGGTGGGGGCGCTGGTGAGAGCCTAATAAATAGTTTGGGAGCGAGATCCTCGTGGTCTTCTGGTAGAGTTTACTAGCTGGCTCCAGATGTTGTTTTTTTGTTTGTTTGTTTGTTTGCTTGTTTGTTTTGTTTGGAGCTGGTAGTAGGATGACAAAGGACTCTGCACCCAACCTTCTTACTCCTTTACCCTCTTGTCTGTGTGGATTATTTGCTGCGGATAAATATTACCAAGATCTCCTCCCCCACAAGCTGATAGGGGAATGGGAATTAATTTCTCATTCTGGGAGTTCTTTGAGGATCCACCAATAGCCAATCAAGGTGTAAACGAGACCCAACATTGAACATTTACAGTTTCCTAAAGAAAGTAAATTGATTTAGGGACGTTTCTAAATGTGAGAACAATGAAGGTGGTGGTTATTGCACTTCCATGGTGGAAATCTTCTTGGAGCCCTGTAAATGCTTCTCAATGTGGGAACTGCTCGGGTGGGTTCTTGCTGAGTCAAGATCTGAGGGAAGTTGTACTGGCACAGAGCCTGCCCTGGACAGCACTGTGCCACATACTGGCCCACTCAGGAAACCCATCGTGGCTTTCTTGCCTTTGAGCTGATGGGGAAGGAACTTGGAACAAAGGAGCAGCTGCAAAGGCTCCTGGGCAGCCTGACTCAAAAGGAGCCTAAACCAAATAAGCTGCACAGAAAATTCTGCCCTGTGCTCTGGGTCTGTCCAGCCTGTTGCAGCAATCCCTGCCTTGTGCACCTGAGGGCGCTTGTGAGCTGGTCTTGCTAGGTGTCCTCAGACCCTCCTTGTGTCCCTGATCCCCCTGAGTGCATTCTGTTGGCCAGAGCTCTCTCTTCCTTCTTTTGCTCTCAACCCCACCTGGACCATGGCTTCACCCTCTGAGCTTAGGCCCGCCTTGTGCTCTAGGCTCCGCTCAGTGAGCTTGGCCCGACCTACACTTGGATCCAACTTGTGTGCCCAACCTGCTTTGTGTGCTCAGCCCCTCACTCCTGAGGTGACTCAGCAGGTGACACTGGGCTATTGGACACCCGGCAAGCACCACAGCTTTGCACCCCTTCCCACCCAGTGCCCCAGCCTCCTTGGGACCTCAGCGTCTGGGGTAGCAGGAAACTCGCAGGATGAGGAGCCGGGCATTGAGAGGGACCTCCCTCCTGCCAACAAAAGGGACCAACATCTGTGCTCACCATTCCCAAGCAGGCGAATCTGACTCCTTCAGTCTGAGCAGATCTCACCCCACTACAACATGGACCCCAACTGCTCCAGCTGTGCTGGTAAGCGACTCCCCTCTCTGGGACTCGAATTACCTTTCCCTCATCCCACTGGAAGCATGGTTTGGACCCAGATTGAGATGGAGTAGGTTCCACCTGCATCTGTGCCTCCCTGCCAGGCTCTCAGAGCCTCCCCTTACCCGGTTCCCTCCTTAGATTCAGAGCTGAGAGGGGCCAAGGTGCCTTTGAGAAGGCTACACAGAGCGAACTGTGTGCGAGATTCTGAGCTAAAGACCTGTGGGTTTAAGGCACTGACTTGAGGTTCAGAGCTGGGGCAAGTGAACTCCACCAGTGGGTCCTCAGCCTGTTTCTATTCCTCCGCCAGGTGGCGCCTGCAGCTGCCAGAGTTCTTGCAAGTGCAAAGACTGCAAATGTGGCTCCTGCAAGAAGAGTTTGGCTCCCCAGAAGAGTGGGTGCTAAGTGGGGTGCAGGGACAGGGATACACAATGGATGTGCCTGTGCAGGAAACTGTGGAAAGGGAATGTATTGGTGGCATGAGTTGGCTTCTCTCTGCCCTCTTCTCCCTAGGCTGCTGTTCCTGCTGCCCTGCAGACCCTGTCAGTGTACTCAGGCCTGCCTGTGCAAAGGGGCATCAGAGAAGTGCAGCTGCTGTTCTTAACCTGAAATGAGGGGCTGCATGGGTCCCCGATGTAAATAGAACATTCATGTGGTTGATCTTCTTCTTTACTGCACCCCACCCATTTTTTTTTTTTTTTTGTATTATGCACTATGTGAATAACAATAAATTCATTGACTACACTTTGGCTCTGGGTCTTGTGTGTGACTAGGAAATACTGGTGGTTGTGCCTCTAGATAGGTGAATAATGCTCTGGAAGGGCAGACTTAAAATCTGGACACATGCTGTCCCCAGCAAACAGACCCAGGGAAACAGTGACTCTGAACTCGGTTATTGATGATATTCTTAAAGTCCCTTGGGCTGTCCATGAGCAACAGGGTCCTGTGGCTGTTGAACTTCTAAGTTGTTTTGTGGGATGGAGTCTGGGTCCCGGGCATTGAATTCCATGCAGTTCTTGTCTCTTAATGTAGAATGACTTTTTTTTGTTTTGTTTTGTTTTTGTTTTGTTTTTGGGTCACACCCGGCAACACTCAGGGGTTACTCCTGGCTCTATGCTCAGAAATCGCCCCTGGCAGGCACAGGGGACCATATGGGATACCAGGATTTGAACCACAGTTCTTCTGCATGAAAGGCAAACACCTTACCTCCAAGCTATCTCTCCGGCCCCATAATAACCTAATTTTCTTAATTCCAAGTGTAATATGTGGTGATGGAAATGAATTCACAGAATTCCTGTTTGGGTTCAATAGACAAAGTCAAACCAAGAGGAAAAGTGATGTTAGGAAAACCTTTTGGCTTCAAATATTGATCCTAAGAGATAGTTTATTGGATCAGTGCATAAGTTTCATAGGACAGAGTTCGGGGCATTTTTATTTGTTGTTATATTTTCTCCTTTTCCCCCTTATGTTGTTTTTAGATCACATTCAGCAACACTCAAGAAGTACTCCTGACTTGTAAAATAAGAATCCGGAGAAATAGCATAGCGGTAGGGCATTTGCCTTGCATGCAGCCAATCCAGGACGGGCAGTGGTTCAAATTCCAGCATCCCATATGGTCCCCCATGCCTGCCAGGGGCGATTTCTGAACACAGAGCCAGGAGTAACCCCTGAGCAGCACAGGGTATGACCCTCAAACAAAGCAAAACAAAACAAAACAAAAAAAGAATCCCTAAATTGAGAGATCACTCCCAGGCACTATGTTTCTAAACCCAGGCAGAGGGTCTGTAAAAGCAGGGTAGTGCTGAGGAAATAATAAGCTAAGGCAGTCAGGAAAGAGCTATGAAGGCAGTCTGCTTTTCCTGGCTCTGTCTCAGCCAAAAGCCAGAACTGCATTTTTTTTTTTTTAAATTAAGCCATTATCTATAAACCAGGAGGCAGTAAGGTCCAGTTATCCAGGTAGGATTTTACATATCAAAGGAGAGATTTAAAGAAAAGGGAAGATGGGAATAGCACAGCAGTTAAGTCATTTGCCTTAGAGGCAGAAGGACAGTGATTCGAATCCTGGCATCCTATATGGTCCTCGAGCCTGCCAGGAGCAATTTCTGAGCAGAGTCAAGAGTAACCTTTGAGCACTGCTGGGTGTGACCCCCCCCCCCAAAAATAAAATAATATAAAGGAAAAGGATGATGAAGAATGCCACAGAGTCATGGGGGGCTTGGGGCAAAAACATTCAATAGGCTGTGACACTGCAGTCAGCGTTTATGAGCAAATCTCGTATCACTTTAGGGAATGGCTCCTATTTGTGCACCATCTCCTGCTCTAAAATAGGATACATGTGACACGTGGACTGTAGGATCAAAGCATCAAATATGCTTTATACACATAGACTCTGGCTCAGGTACTGCAGGGTCCCCTGATCATGACCAGGAATGACCCCTAAGCTCCTAAATACCAAGCCAGGAATAGGTCCTGAGCATTGGTGGGAAATACCCCAAATCTCTCTCTCTCTCTCTCTCTCTCTCTCTCTCTCTCTCCAAAATCTCTCTCTCCCCTTGTCTCTCCCCATATGTACACTAAGTTAAAATCTGAACTAGGGGGATAATCAATATCACAGTAAGTAGGGTGCTTACCTTGCACTAGGCTGATTCGGGTTCAATCCCTGACATCTCATAGTGTTCCCTTAACCCGTCTGGAATAATTCCTGCGTGCAGAGCCACGAGTAACCCGTGAAAACTTCTAGGTGTGGCCCCAATTAATATATATATTAATATATATAATTATATATATTACATATATAATAATATTCCTCACCATTCCTAGCCTAGGAGAGGTTGCACACATGCAAACCAAGAATCCTGGTGTTCTGCCTGGCTGAAGGACCAGAGTGGCCCTGCTTTCAAGGTGTGGGGGTGGTGTCTTGGGGATGACAACTGATCCCACAGAGAGGGAGCTTTCTGTCCCACAGAATGATACAAGAGATCTAAATCAGAAACAAGACAGCCTGTTGCTCACACACTCAGGCAAGCCTGCCCATGCCCTTGAACAACTTACTGTTTCATAGAATGTTCAAGATAGTCTTTTTTTTTGTTTTGTTTTGTTTTTGTTTTTGAGTCACACCTGGCAGTGCTCAGGGGTTACTCCTGGCTGTCTGCTCAGAAATAGCTCCTGACAGGCACAGGGGACCATGTGGGACACCGAGATTCGAACCAATCACCTTTGGTCCTGGATCTGTTGCTTGCAAGGCAAATGCTGCTGTGCTATCTCTCCGGCCCAGCCTCAAGCTATTCTTATTGCTACATGCATTTAGTAAATTTACAGACCTATATTTTTGTTTCTTTTCTTTTCTTTTTTTTTTTTTTTTTTTGAAGGGCCATACCAGGTGGCTTTCTGGAGTTACTCCTGGATCTGGGCTCTCTGGAGTTACTCCTAGCAGGGTCATGGAACACAAAATGCCAGGGATCAAATCTGTGTTGGCTGTATGCAAGGCAAATGCCCTACTGCTGTAGATTGCTCTGGCCCCTGGTTTTCTTATTTGTATTTTTTAGTAACTCTTTTTTTGTGTTTTGGGGCCACACCAGGAGTTACTCAGGGGTTACTCCTGACTCTCTGCTCAGAGACTGCTCCTGGTTCAGGGGACCATATGGGATACCAGGGATCTAACCCGGGTTCGTCCCAGGTCTGCTGCATGTAAGGCAAACGTCCTACAGCTGTGCTATTGCTCCAGCCCCTTAAATCTTTGTTTCTGTTAGGATCTAAAGTTTGATTTAAAATTAATTATAAACTAGTTTTAATAAGAACCTAAGTACAGTCATGAGAGGCTTGAGTTTTAAGGAACAAAGACTAGCCAGACAGCCAGTTTCACGAACTTCAAGGGCATGTACCAAAACAGTTGATATAAAATAGGATTACCCTGGGGTCTATGGGTGGAAAAGATCAGGGACACGCAGAAGCCCCTCCTCTACTACGTCAACTGACACAGATCCCAAAGCCCTAAAAAATCACCATATTTCATTCTAGATATCTAGTCATGAAAGGGACACCCTAGACAACAGCCAGTCAACTTAAAGGTTAACTGATGGTGTGAAGCCTCCATAACCTAATAAAAGGATTCTGAGAGTTCCGTAAGGGGTCATTTCCTTAGAGGGGCTACCTCAATGTACTGGTAAATAAACACCCATACCTTACTGCAGTGCTTTTTATCTCCTGTGCTTTTTGTAGGATGGATCTTGAACCTGAGGTTCACTTTAGAGTTAACATTTCGACGAAACACAGGCATCAATTTATCTCAGAGAGACAGAACCACAAACTCATACACAGAGGGATGAAGAAATAATGCAGAGATTCAGGCACATGCATCACAAGCATCCACTCAGGTTAGAGACCTGAAATCACATAATGTTCCTTTGAGCATCTCCAGGAGTGATCTGTGATCATAGAATCAATGCTGTCTTGAGAGTCACCGAATGTGCCTCCTCCCAAAAGATTACCTGATGCTCATGTAGAGAAATGCTTATATGAGTGTGTAAAGAAATGGAGTTACTCATTTTTCTTACTTTCTGAAAGTATCACCAGCCCCTAATCTACAAGGATGCCTACAGGGCATGGATGGATGTGTTATTAAGGTGAATGTTCACCTGCAATTTTGCAGGGGCAGTGGACCGACCAATCAGTGGTCATTCTGATAAAGTTGGAAAAATAAGTGCAGGAGTGATAGTACAGCTGACAAACTGCTTGCCTGTATGCACTTGACCTGGATTTGATCTGGGCTCCCCATTTGTTCCCCTAAGTCCTAGTAAGAGAGATCGCTGCTCTCGCTCTCTCTCCTCTCTCCTCTCCCCTCTTCCCTCTTTCCTCTCTCCTCTCTTCTCCCTCTTTCCTCTCTCCCCTCCCCTCTCCTCTCCCCTCTCTCCTCTTCTCTCTCCTTTCCCCTCTTCCCTCTTTCCCCTCTTCTCTCCCCTCTTCCCTTCCCCCTTTCACCTCTCCTCCTCTCCCCTCTCCCCTCTTTCCTCTCCCCTCTCCTCTCCCCTCCCCTCTTCCCTCCTCTCCTTTCCCCTCCCCTCTCCCCTCTCTCCTTTCTCCCCTCTCCCATCCTCTCCCCTCTCCTCTCTCCCCCCTTCCCTCTCCTCTCCCCTCTTCCCTTTCCCCTTTCACCTCTCCTCCTCTCCCCTCTCCTCTCTTTCCTCTCCCCTCTCCTCTCTCCCCTCTCTCTTCTCCCCCTCTTCCCTCTCCTCTCCCCTCTTCCCTTTCCCCTTTCACCTCTCCTCCTCTCCCCTCTCCCCCTCTGCCCATCTCCAAAAAAGAGGGAAAAAAAGAGACATCGCTGAGCTCAGTGTCAGGAGTAATCCCTGAGTACCACCAGAAGTGACCCCACAACAATAAGCAAACTAAGTAGAAAGAGGCAAAGAGGCCTGAGTAATGTGCCACCACTCTGATCCAGGTGAGAAGTAGATTGCAGAGGAGGAGACTTATTGTGTGAGGAGAAAGTTCTTGAGATCCTAATGAGAAAAAACAAGTAATGCCTGGTTACTGAAACTCTCTGAACATATGATGAGGTCCACATCTCAGGTTGGATCAATGACATAGCAGCAATCATGTGTTGTATATGAAAATATTTCCATAAGATTATCCTTTGACTGTTGTCCCACCTTGACCCTCCAGGTGAGGGCGCTGTTGAGAGCCAAATAAATAGTTTAGGTTCCTGGCGTTGGGGGGTCTTTTGCCAGAGTTGACTGGCTGGCTGGAGGGGTTTTGGAGCTAGCAGCAGGCTGACAAAGGACTCTCCTCACCCAACCTTTTAACCCTTAACCCTCCTGTCTGTGTGGATTATTTGCTGCGGATAAATATTACCAAGATCTCCCCCAAAAGGGGACAAGGGGATGGGAATCAATTTCTCATTCTGGGAACTACTTGTGGATTCACAAACATCCAACAAAGGATTTAATTGCACACCATTACCACAATCAGGGACCAAATGGGCACAGATATGGGCCATCTGGACAATCACAGTAGATCACTGAAGATTGTATACAGGAGCCCCTTGGTTATAACCACAGGATATGCCCAGGTGGGGCTTGTGTGACTCTGAATCATCTTCTCCAGCTAAGGAGGGTCCTTCTCTGCCTGTGGCACAGTCCAGCAGAAGGGCAATTAGAGCAGATCATCTGGGAGGGTGTAGGGTGGGGCAGCTCTGCCCTGCCTTCTCCCCTAAAAGTTAGCCCAGAATCCCCAGGAGTCTCTAAATCTTCCAAAACCAAGTGCATCCTTGGAACCTCTACATCTAGCCTCAGCCTTATGTGGGCATAACCAGCCTCCAGCCTCCTGCATCTGGATTCAGACTCTCAGTTTCTGAGCACCCTGATCCCTACACTTCCAAATGGACCTCAAGTGTTCTTGCAGTACTGGTAAGATGCCCTCTCTGTTTACCCAGACACATAGGGAGTCTGGCCTGCAGCAAGTATGAGGGCAAGAGTGGCAGTGCCTCATCAGGATTCATTTTCAGCCTGTCCTGAAAATAACTCAGCTCCAATACTTTTCGTTGCCTTTTCTCCCTTACTTGATTTTATTTGTGGACTATGCCTAGCAATGCTCAGGAGTTACCTCCTGGTTCTGCACCACTCAGGAATTACTCTGGCAGGTGTGGGTATCAGAGGAGGTAGGGAATAGACCAGTGGGTGTCAAGTGCCTGCCCTCCAGCTGTGCTAGTGCTCTGGTTTCTTTTCTTTTCTCTCTTCTCTCCTCTCCCCCTCTCCCCCTTCCCCTTCTCCACTCTCTCCCCCATCTCCCCTCTCGCACCCTCTCCCCTCTCTCCCTTCTCTCCCCTCTCTCACTGCTCTCCCCCTTCCCTCTCCCCTTTCTCCCCTCTCCCTCTTCTCTCCCCTCTCTCCCCATCCCCCCTCTCCTCCGTCCCTCTCCCTCCATCTCCCTCTCTCCCCACTCCCCCTCTCCTTCCTCTCCCCTCCCTCTCCCCTTTCTCCCCTCTCTCTCCTTTCCCGGCTCCTCCCTCCTCCCTTCCCCTCCCTCCCTCTCTCCTTTCTCCTCCCTCTCCCCATCCCCTCCTCCTCCCCTTTCTCCCCTCTCTCCATCCCTGCTCCTCTCTCCTCCCTCCTCCTCCCTCCCTCTCCCCTCTCGCCCCCTCTGCTTGCCCTCTCTCTCTCTCTCTCTCTCTCTCCCTCCCTCTCTCCTCTCTCTCTCCCTTTCTCCCTTTCTCCCTCTCTCCCTTTCCCCCTCTCTCCCTCTCTCCCACTCTCCCTCCCCCCTCTGTTTTTGGGCAGGACTCTTACACCTGATTCTGTGTTCTGTGTGATTCTAGTGGAGATGGAGGAATATCTGCCAAGCTGTCCTTCCAGCAAAGCTTGGTTAATGCTAGTAAAGGGCTTTAACCCCTGACATAGAACTCTGGCACACTCTCATTTTAATTTCTAATTTTAATTTGTATATTTGTAGGTTTTGTTTTGCTTTTTTGTTTTTTCTTTTCTTTTCTTTTCTTTTCTTTCTTCTTTCTTTCTTTCTTTCTTCTTTCTTTCTTTCTTTCTTTCTTTCTTTCTTTCTTTCTTTCTTTCTTTCTTTCTTTCTTTCTTTCTTTCTTTCTTTTTTTTTTTTTTTTTTGAAACAGACTCCAGAACACTAGAGAAGTAGAATTTTGAAAGGGCCAGAATATTTATGGTTGGACTGGGTTGCCCCAACCTCACATACTTCTCCCTGCCTTTCCCTCCTCCTCACACTCTGCCTGACTCTCTGTCTTCCTCTACAGGCTGATCCTGCTCCTGCCTGGGCCCCTGCAAATGCAAAGACTGCAAATGCAGCTCCTCCAAGAAAAGTGAGTAGAGCTCTAGGACATGGTGGTTATGGGGGTGCAGAGACCCCTAAATACTACAGCAGGAGACTTAGACAGAGTTTGAGGACCATTGAGGTGGTTGGTGGCAATTAATCTGGGATAGGGAAAATGGAGACCCATCCAGGTTGCCATGGACAGAGCTGAGTTGGATGTGGCTCTTCTGCTTCCTGCTATTCTGATTTGGTTTGGGGGCCAGTGTCAGCCTGTCTCTTTTATACTGGAGGACTCAGATTCAGGCAATTTCAAGATCATGGCCTGGATTCAGGCAGAGCTCATGATACCCATAGCTTTTTAGGGTCCCTGGGGAGGAATGTGGTAGTGTCTGCTCACACCTCTGCCTCTCTTTGCAGGGTGCTGCTCCTGCTGTTCTCCAGACTGTGTCAAGTGTGCCCAGGGCTGCACCTTCAAAGGGGCATCAAACAAGTGTAGCTACTCTGCATGAACTTAGTGAGGCAGAGTCCATATCCCCCCAGGTGTACATAGAGCAGCATACAGATAGAACAAGGCCTGCCCTATGGGCCTGAACTTCTGGCTCTCATTTGTGTTCTGGGCAATGAGAACAGAAATAAAAGTTGTTGGCTTTATTCTGGCTATGGGTCTTCTCTGTGCCTTGGGAAAATGGACTTGGTTCCTCCTCCATGGTTTGATCCCCCGGAGTCCCATATGGTCCCCCAAAGCCAGGGCAATTTGAGCGCGTAGCCAGGAATAACCCCTGAGCACCAAAAGTGTGTGGCCCAGAAAAAAAAAAAACCTCATATAGATAGATAGATAGATAGATAGATAGATAGATAGATAGATAGATAGATAGATAGATAGATAGATAGATAGATAGATAGATATCTGTCACAATCTCATCCTTGTCATTCCTAGCACAGGAGAGGTTGCATTACCTGCAAAATAGAGAATAAGGTGTGCTGCATTGTTGAAGGACCCTAGTAGCCCTACTTCAAGATATCTGAAGTAGAGAGCCTAAAGAAAAGGAGTTTCTAGTCTCAAGGGATCTGGAGCAGGAACAGGAAAGCCTGTTGCTCACACCCTCAGGGAAACCTGCCCTCACCCTTAAATTGACTAGGTACTTTACCGAACGTTCAAGCTATTCTTATTGCTACAGGTATATCGTGAGGCTACAGACCCCAATCTTCGTCGCCGCGAAAAGGTGCATCTGTTTATGTCAGAGAAGCAGACCCACAGAAGCTTATGCAGAGGGGTGGGAGAAGGCACAGGGATTCAGGCACTTGCATCACGTGTGCCCACTCGGGTTAGGGACCTGAAATCACGTCATGTTCCCCTGAGCACCACTGGGAGGACAGAGGACAGTGATCCCTTAGGACAGAGGCCAGACCAAGTCATTAGCAGCACTGAATGTGGCCCCTCCAAAAATAGGACTGCACTCTGTATATAGAGAAGTACCTAGGCGATTGTATCAAGCAATGGGATGGCTCCCTTTTCTTCCATTGGATGAATCACCAGCCCCCTAATAAAGGATGCCCCCAGGTTGTGAGCAGGTTTGTTCCTGCAGGTCCCACCTCCACTCCCTGCCAGATGGAGCCCAGGTGTTCCTGCAGCACACTGGGATGGGGCAGGCCCCAGGGAACGACTGACTGACTAGCCGAGCTCACACACCCACGACCTCTCCGTGGGGAGAGCAGCTGAGCCTGATGGCTCTGGACTCTAGATGTCTCAGGCAGGGACAGTGGGCGAGTCCGTCTGTGTCTTGACCCAGGGCTAGGAACTCCATTCCCAGAGCACACAGGGCCCCAGGCCCCAGCGCGAGTGCGCGCTCCAAAAAGCGGGAGCCAGCCTCCGGGCTGCTAGTCAGGGCGGTGGCCGGCCGGCTCCGTGGAGTGGGGGCCGAGAGGCGCAAGGCGGCCCTCTGGGCTAAGGCGACGTCCTCAAGCAGGGCTCTGTGGGCCAAGGAAGCGCACCGGCGTGTCTCGCGCGTCTTGGAGGCGGCGGCACAGAAGATGGCGGTCTCCGAGAAGGCGGCGACAGGGCTGGATTGGCGAGGGGACAGCGGCGCAGAAGAAGGCAGCGTTCTAGAGTCAGAGATCGGGCTGGAGAGGGGAGGAGGGACTGAGAATTAAAAGACTGAAAGCGGCCTCCTAGGAGGAGGCGACAGGGCTGCAGCTGAGAGGGGACTCCGATGTAAAAAGAGAAAGAAAAGAAAAGAAAGAAAGAAAGAAAGAAAGAAAGAAAGAAAGAAAGAAAGAAAGAAAGAAAGAAAGAAAGAAAGAAAGAAAGAAAGAAAGAAAGAAAGAAAGAAAGAAAGAAAGAAAGAAAGAAGGAAGGAAGGAAGGAAGGAAGGAAGGAAGGAAGGAAGGAAGGAAGGAAGGAAGGAAGGAAGGAAGGAAAAAAGGAAGGAAGGAAGAAAGAAAAGAAAGAAAGAAAGAAGAAGAAAGAAAGAAGGAAGAAAGCAAGAAAAAGAAAGAAAGAAAGAAGAAAGAAAGAAAAAGAGAGAAAGAAAGAAAGAAAGAAAAGAAAGAAAGAAAGGGAAAGAAAGAAAGAAAGCAAGAAAAAGAAAGAAAGAAAGAAAGAAAGAAAGAAAGAAAGAAAGAGGAAGAAGAAAGAAAGAAGGAAGAAAGCAAGAAAAAGAGAGAAAGAGAGAAAGAAAGAAAGAGAGAAAGAAAGAGAGAAGAAAGAAAGAAAGAAAGAAAAAGAGAGAGAGAGAAAGAAAGAAAGAAGGAAGAAAGCAAGAAAAAGAGAGAAAGAGAGAAAGAAAGAAAGAAAGAAAGAAAGAAGGAAGAAAGCAAGAAAAAGAGAGAAAGAGAAAGAAAGAAAGAGAGAAAGAAAGAAGAAAGAAAGAAAGAAAGAAAGAAAAAGAGAGAGAAAGAAAGAAAGAAAGAAAGAAAGAAAGAAAGAAAGAAAGAAAGAAAGAAAGAAAGAAAGAAAGAAAGAAAGAAAGAAAGAAGAAAATGGATTGAAGATTTATTTTTAATTTCTTTCCTTATAATAGTGTCTTTGTTTAAACACCGTGATTATGACTTGTTTGTAGTTGGGTTTTAGTTAAAAAATTAAAATAGGGCCAGCGCCGTGGTGCTAGAGGTAAGGTGTCTGCCTTGCCAGCGCTTGCCTACTATGGACCGCGGTTCGATCCCCTGGCGACCCTTATGGTCCCCCAAGCCAGAAGCGACTCCTGAGCGCATAGCCAGAAGTAACACCTGAGCGTCACCGGGTGTGGCCCAAAAACCAAAAATAAATAATAATAATGATAAAATAAATAAATAAAAGTAAAATATCAGTAGTAATTATAACTTTAGGGCACAGAAACCAGAAAATCTTGGTGGCAGTATTCCAATTTAAATATTAGAAATACTTTTTTTTTTTATTTTTTTGTTTTTTGGGGGGCTATACCCAGAGGTGCTCAGGGGTTACTCCTGGCTGTCTGCTCAGAAATAACTCCTGGCAGGCACGGGGGACCACATGGGACACTGGGATTGGAACCAACCACCTTTGGTCCTGGATCAGCTGCTTGCAAGGCAAACGCCACTGTGCTATCTCTCCGGGCCGGGAAATACTTTAATATACTTAAAGAGGTATAAAATTTCCACTAATATATAGAATGTAATATTATGTTTATTAATATGTGTAATATAGTATATATTATTATAAATAAATCACGTTATATATGGGACAGGTTTAAAAGTTGCCTATACTTTTTTTTTTTTGGTTTTTGGGCCACACCCGGCAGTGCTCAGGGGTTACTCCTAGTTGTCTGCTCAGAAATAGCTCCTGGCAGGCACAGGGGACCACATGGGACACTGGGATTGGAACCAACCACCCTTGGTCCTGGATCGGCCGCTTGCAAGGCAAACACTGCTGTGCTATCTCTCCAGGCCGAACTGCCTATACTTTTAACAGTCTCAAAAAAGTCAGTACAAGTGAAATGATAACGTCACTCCTTTCCTTTTTGGGGGGGGGGGTGTGGTGGCACACCCGTTTGATGCTCAGGGTTTACTCCTGGCTAAGCGCTCAGAAATTGCCCCTGGCTTGGGGGGAACCATATGAGACGCCGGGCCGTGGTCCCTCCTTGGCTAGTGCTGGCAAGGCAGACACCTTACCTCTAGCGCCACCTCACCGGCCCCAAAGTCACTCCTTTCTAATGCTAAATGAAAACTTTCAGGGGTCCGAAGAGAAAGCATGAAGGTAGTGTATTTGCCTTGCATGCAGAAGGACGGTGGTTCGAATTCTTGCATCCCATATAGTCCCCCGAGCCTGCCAGGAGCGATTTCTAAGCGTAAAGCAAGGAGTAACCCCTGAGCGCTGCCAGGTATGACCCAAAAAAATCAAAGAAAAAAAAATAAAACTATCAATGACAATTCTACAGAAATTCTGAGCTGGATAAAAAAAATAAAAATAAAAATTTTAGGGCCCGGCATGGTGGCGCTAGAGGTAAGGTGTCTGTCTTGTCAGTGCTAGCCTAGGACAGACCGCGGTTCGATCCCCCAGCGTTTATTTGGTCCCCCCAAGCCAGGAGCGACTTCTGAGCGCATAGCCAGGAGTAACCCCTGAGCGTCACCGGGTGTGGCCCCAAAACCAAAAAATAAATAAATAAAAATTTTAATTATTCTCAAAAAAGATTGTATTCCATTAGGCAAGTAATTAAGAACTTCATGTGTAAATAAAATCATTTAGTTTTTGAAAGCAGCTTTTTCAAACGATACAAATGGCTAATGATTTTCTTGACATTCAGTAGCTCTTTTCTTACGTGTATTTTTTGGTTTTCTTTTTCTAATATTTTACATACAATTAAAGCTAAATAATAAAATGAATTAAAAATTTGAAAGAAAAAAAAAGAAAAAGGAAGGGTTTTCCCAGGAGGGGGCGACACGGTGCAGAACGCGGCAGCATCCAAAAGGCGAAGACACAGCTGGAGCGAAGAGGCGAGAGCGTTGCAGTACCCGGCAGCGTCCAATAGATGGAGACAAAGCTGGACGGTGAGAGAAAGGCTGATTTTGAAGAGGAAAAGCGGGGCCGGCGCGGTGGCGCTAGAGGTAAGGTGCCTGCTTTGCCTGCGCTAGCCTAGGAGGGACCGCGGTTCGATTCCCCGGCGTCCCATAAGGTCGCTAAGCCTAAGGTCGCTAAGCCAGGAGTGACTTCTGAGGACGAACAGCGACCTCCCAGGAGGCGGCGACACAGCTGGAGCGAGGCGACGGCGGTGCAAACAGAGCTGGAGCGACGAGGCGACGGCGGTGCAGAACTGAGACGACGACGAGGAGACGACGACAAGGGGACGACGGTGCAGAACAGACAGAGCTGGAGCGACGAGGAGACGACGGAACTGGAACGACGACGAGGAGACGACGGTGCAGAACGCCGCAGCGTCCAAGAGAGGGCGACAAGGGGACGACGGTGCGGAACAGACAGAGCTGGAGCGACGAGGCGACGGCGGTGCGGAACAGACAGAGCTGGAGCGACGAGGCGACGGCGGTGCAAACAGAGCTGGAGCGACGAGGCGACGACGGTGCAGAACAGACAGAACTGAGACGACGACGAGGAGACGACGGTGCAGAACGCCGCAGCGTCCAAGAGAGGGAGACAGAGCTGGAGCGACAAGGGGACGACGGTGCAGAACAGACAGAGCTGGAGCTGGTGCAGAACGTGGCAGCGTCCAAGAAACGGAGATGCTGGACAGCGGATTAGAAGACGGACACCGCTGCGGACTAAAAGACGGACAGCGATTTGTGTGGCTAAGTCCCGTGACAGGAGAGATGTCACTCACCCTCAGACTGCATTCCGATTGGCTGAGGACATTCTGGGCGGTCTGCAGCTGACATTTAAATGGCAAGGCGGCTCTGGGCTCCTTAGCTGCTGCTGGCTGCTAGTCCATTGACTCCGGGAAGGCAGACAGGCATCTCCATAGAGGGACCACAGCTCGTCGAAGAGTAAGTGTGGATTTCTTGGGACGGGACGGGGTGGTCTCGGCGACGTCCGAAAGCGGGCTCTGTGGGAAAGGAAGCGCTGCGGCGGCATAGACGACGGCGGAGCGCAAGGGGACGGAGGCGCAGAAGACGGCAGAGGCAGAGCTGGAGCTGCGGATTAGAAGACGAAAAGCGTCCTCCTACGAGGCGGCGACAGGGGATTGACGAGAGGACGGCGGTGCAGAACACGGCAGCGTCCAAGAGGCTGCGAATTAGAAGACCGAAAGCGGCCAACAGGAGGCGGCCTCGGGGCTGGAGCGGCGAGGACACGGCGGCGCAGAAGACGAGAGTGTCCGAGTGGAGGAGACAGAGCTGGACGGCGAGGGGAATGCGGATTAGAAGACGGACAGCGGCCTCCCAGGCGGCGATTTGCCGGCGGCCCGCTTGCTGTCAGTCTGGGCTCTTTAGCTGCTGCTGGCAGTATACTAGTCCATTGACTCCTGGAAGTCAGACAGGCATCTTCACAGAGGGGCCACAGCTGAACCAAGAGTACGCGTGAATTTCTTGGGATGGAACGGGGAGGTCTCGGTGTTACTGATAAGGGCCTATGGATCATTATTTCTTAGATCATTTATATTGATCGTATTTATTGATAATATATCTATTATTAATATCATTACTTTTTAATTTTAATTTTTAATTTAATTTTAATTACTATTAATGTCATCAATAATATTTATTATTATTTTATTTATATTTATACATATTTATATTTATTTTATATTGTATTTATGATATTTTATTATTATTAATATTATTTAATATATTTATATTAGTGATCGATATATTTATTGATTTATTGATTATAAGTTATTGTTTATTTATTGATTTATTGATTTTTGTTTTTTTTTTGGTTTTTTGGGCCACACCCCTTTGATGCTCAGGGTTTACTCCTGGCTAAGAGCACAGAAATTGCCCCTGGCTTAGGGGGACCATATGGGACGCCGGGGGATTGAACCGCGGTCCAACCTTGGCTAGCGCTTTCAAGGCAGAGACACCTTACCTCTAGTGCCACCTCGCCGGCCCCGATTATTGATTTATTATATAATTTATATTGGTCGTTCTTTATTAGATAGGAGGGGCTCTCTATTGATTGTTAGTCCATCAATAGAGAATCAACTGTGTCTCAGTGGTGCTAATAGACCTTGGGCTATCACTTCCCAATGGTATTACTGACTAGCGCCATGGAATCGGTGGCTATTGACCCCTTCAGGGAAGGGCTACCGAGAGGTACCACCTACAAGGAGGGCCTTTGATGGGAACTCGAGATCTGGGGGATTGACAAGATGGTGAATGCTAGTAACTATTAATCATGTGGGTATTGATCCTGAGGTCAAGCCCTATCGATTCCTATAGCTGGGAGTGGGCTATGTTAATGTGGACTCAGTTTGTCTCTTTTACCCAGAACTTCTCAATGGAAACTCTTATTGCGGTGGGACTGCTACCTATTAACCCTTCATGAGCAGTGTTAATACCTAGAGGAGCCAGAATCCAGACAGGCCTCTGGAGTGACATAGGGTTTCTGTGCATTTGGGGGAATGTGGTGTGTATAATTGTTTACTAAGGTAGGTGGTAGCATCATTGGGCCCAGGGTTAGCAATCGCTAGCCCAATAATAAATGCTGAACGATATTGCTCCTTGGAAACTTTGTTTATTGATCTATGGACTGAACACTGATGTGTAGAATACTGATAGGTCTTTTTTTTTTTTTTTTTTTTTTTTTTGGTTTTTGGCCCACACCCGGTGGTGCTCAGGGGTTACTCCTGGCTGTCTGCTCAGAAATAGCTCCTGGCATGCACGGGGGACCATATGGGACACCGGGATTCAAACCAACCACCTTTGGTCCTGGATCGGCTGCTTGCAAGGCAAATGCCGCTGTGCTATCTCTCCAAGCCCACTGATAGGTCTTGATTAAAAGATGACTTACTAATCTTCATGACTATAAGTTAAGCAAAATTAGAAAGTCTTTATGGCTTATGCAAATATGTCAATAAATAAATGTAAATATGTCAAGAAGACCTTAGGGCTTACTTACTGGTCATGTAACTGTCTAAACACTAAGTCTTTATGGATTAAGTGACTTACTGACTTAGGTGACTGATAGATATCCATACTGATTGATCAATAATAAACCCTAATAAATGTAGAGGGTATTGGTGACTGGGCAAGGGGGGTTATCCAATAAACTGTTAGAGCCCCCATCACCTTTAGAATGGAATCTGGATCTGTTCTTGGGGGGGGGTGACTAGGGCACACATCCCGCAGCACTCAGGGTTTCCTCCTGGTTCAGCTCTCAGAAATCGCTCCTCGAAAGTCTGCAGGATTATATGAGATGCCAGAGATGGAGCCTGGGTCGCTACTAGGGGAGCCGCGGGCAAGGCAAATGCCCTAGCGCTGTGCTATCTCTCTGGCCCCTGGATCTGTTCTTTCTGCCAAAACACCAAAACACCAAAAACATAATGTCTATCCAGGATCAGGGCACTGACTAAGCCAAATCTCAAAACAAAGCTGGTAATCACACCTACTCGTTTCTAGGGAGAGGCATTATGCCTCAGTACAGGAGTGGTATCATTCACCTGCAAGGTGGTGTTTGTCTTGAACTATGCTTGCCTCTGCCTTCTCTTGTTTTGGGGTGGTATTATTGATTATGGTTGTATTGATTGTGTTGCGATGAACTGTGGTGTTGATTGTAGTGAGATCGTCATGGTGATCTCTAACGGGGCAGTAACTAACCCCTACAACGCGGGAACTGGAAGGGAGGTCTTCTGGTGATTACCAGACTCGACTTTATGACCGCACAAGCTGCAGGTACTGTTCGAATCCTCATGGTCTGGACATGCTTGTTTGACATACCGTCTTTGGGTACAGGGCGCTTGTGAATCTTATGCGACATGCGTATTGGCCGAGAGAGCTACCTCCTTGTGTCAAGTAAGTACCCATGAAATTCCCTTTATTGTCAAGAGGCGACTGTTTGTGGAATGTTCCCTCCACAATGTTAGTTCGACAAAAATCTAAATACTTCCTTCAATTCCCGATGGGCTTATCCAATGTCCCTTTGCCCACAGAGAGTCAAGGAGTGTTTTCTCTGGGATAGGGTGTGGGATGGAAGAATCCTCAAATGCTTTTGTAGTGCCCCTTGCCCCAGCCCTGTGGGTGGGAGATGCTACTTATTTTCTATTTCCCCAACAGGGTTATGGTCAAGAGGAGAGCGCTTGTATGGTGTGCGTGGGAAGAAACTGATTCTATCCTACTCCTGGTCCATCGGCAACCCAACACAGTGGAAGATCGTGCTTTCAGTGGCTTCCTTGTATTCGTGGCGGTCCAGATCTCACCACGGGAAGAAAAGGGCATAGAGATGCGCTGTGTCCTCCAGATCGCTGCCCCACCTAGTGACGAGGGGGCCGTGTCTCCCACCATTGCCAGGTCTATGCCACTGGTCACCGGGCCCTCACCAAGGCAATTCCAGATTCCTCGACTCCTATGGCGTCGACGACGACCTCCTTGCCAAAACACCTCCCACCCTAGCAAAGGCTCAGCATGTCGCTGTCAAAGAAAGACCTTCCTAGTAGGGGCACATGGTTAATCACAGATGGAGTCACGTTGAGTACTAATACTCCTGGCTTAACGACCTATCTGTTTAATGACCGCTCACACTTACAACCGTCTCTTCACTGTAACTACTTTACTAACTTTATGTTCTGTAATACCTTGCACTACTGTGTGTAAATCCCACAACCTATGCCAATTAAAACAAGTGGAAGTTTTCAGTTGGATCTTTCTTGTTATTTTACTTATTCAGAAGACTGGATTGTCAAATACTATGCATATACTGGACTAATGTATACAGTACATGCAGTTCCTCACTTAACATCCAATCCACGAATGGGTTTATCCAATGCCCCTTTCCCCACAGAGAGTCAAGAAGAAGAGTTCCCTCTGGGATAGGGTGTGTGATGGAAGAAGCCTTGAATGCCTTTTTAAGCCCCCCTCCCCCACCCCTCCAGGTGGGAGGAACTACCTTAATTTCCATTTTCCCAACAGAGTTATGGTCAAGAGGGGAGCGCTTCTATGGTGTGAGTGGGAAGAAACTGATTCTATCCGCCTCCTGGTCAATCAGTGTCCCAACACAGTGGAAGATCGTGATTTCAATGGGTTCCTTTTATTTGTGCCATTCCCGATCACACCACAGGATGAAAAGGGCATAGAAATGGGCTATGTCATTCACTTGGCTGCTCCACTGGGTGACAAGGGGGCATGTCTCCCACCATTGCCAGGTCTATGCCACTGGCCACTGGGCCCTCACCAGGGGAATTCCAGATTCTTCTACTCCTATGGCGTCAACAACAACCTTCTCACCAAAACACCATCCACCCCAGTGAAGGCTCAGTGTGTCATGTCAAAGCAAGACCTTCCTAGTAGAGGCACATGATGAATCACAGATAGAATCACATCGAGTATTTATGCCTTCATAATCCTATAGGTATTCATGATTTAAATGTAAGTTTTAGTCAAGCACTTGGAGCTCATGTGTGGAGAAGACCCGGGTCAAAAGCACCATAGGCTGACAGCTGCCGAAGTACTGTTCTGTGGCTCAACTCACTCTCAATTTAGTTGTTAGCTAGTGGCCAGTGGGTAGAGTGTGTGCACAGATTAGCTGTGCTGGGTAGTGGTAGCAAATGCATGGAGTAGCACGCAGTGTTATTGGATCCAGAGAATATCACTAAATGCTTACCTCGCCAGGCCCAAGACATGGAGTGATGCATTGAGCACATGTGGCCCACCGTGCTTGGACGCCAAGGCCCAGTGGCTAGCGTGACCACCTTCAAACTTAACCAGCCAAGCAACTGGCCAATACCATTGACTGCTAAAGGAGTCACCAGCTCTAGCCTTCCAGAATGGATCCTGGTCAGAGGACTCTGCCCATCAAGGGACAGCACACTAGAAGTCTTTCGAACCTGAAACTGGCAGGGTTTGGGATCAGGATTGGTCTGAAATGCTGGAGCTTGTGACTCATTTGCACTCCATGGTCTTGCAGGTTGCTTGACTGGTCAGGGATTCCAGATTACTCACGGCCAGGGCTATCAGGCTCAATAATCCATCCTGCTGTGGTTCTGACTCCATCTATGGCCTAGTTTATATCCCACCTCATATCCTCCTCACCTCTCACCTCTCTGGAGACCATATGTAATGTTTGGAATCGAATCTGGGTTGGCAGCATACAAGGCAATGCTCTTCTGCTGTGTTATCACTCTGCCCCTATTCTGAACACTTTGCTTTGCTTTGCTTGAGTGATTTGGTTTGGGGGTCAGTGTTGGCTGTCTTTTCTTCCTAGGGGACTCTGACCTAGGCAGCTTAGAGATGAGGAACAGATTGGCCATATCTTAAGAAACCTACAGATTTGCAGGGTTGATAGGATCACAGTGGGGTTTGTGCTGATATCTCTGACCTCTTCTTGCAGGGACTGTGCCAAGTTTGCTCAGGTCTGCCCCTTCAAGGGCACGTCAAACAAGTGCAGTTGCTGCACCTAAAGCTTGGTAAGCTAAGCCAGAAGCTGAGGAGTCTATGTCCAATGTCCTCCCCAGGTATACATAGAGCAGAGAGGCCAGTGTCTGCCCCTTTGGGACTGACCTGCCGGCTCCGATCTTTGTTCTGGGAAATGGGAGTGGAAGTAAATGTATTGGCTTTATCCTGGCTCTGGGTCATTGGAGAAGATGGAGGAAACAAGACCAGCTGAAAATCAACAAAGAAGAAGCTGTTTTTAGAACTTCTTGCACCTGGGTTACCTCCAAAAAAATCATACTTTTTCTAGGCTAATCTTTTGACTATTTGTATCAGTCATTATCTTACTACTTAAATTGTGTTTTATCTCTATGTATCATATTGTTTTCTTTTATGCCTTACTGCAAACAGAAAACTTTGTACTGTATCTAATTTTAATATTTGTTTGCACAATTCTGGGGAATTGTATTTTAGAGTTTTGAAAAGTTCTCAGCTATCCTGGTGCATATTTCCCATTTGCTATGTTATATTGTGTATCGTACGTAGAAGTTTATATGTATGTATCTATTGTATCCCTGTTATAGACTTATCAATAATGCTTCTGTAGGGGCCGGCGAGGTGGCCATTCCCACACTAACTCTAGGACTCCTTAATTTATATTAAGACAAGAGGTCATCTATGTGCCTTGGGGAAATGGACATGGTTTCCCCTAGGGTGGTGGACAAATTGCAGTCAGGGCGATTCCCTTTGTTCTGTTGCTTTAGCTTTTGTCCATCTGGGTCCTTCAAGCAGACACTTTTTTCTTTGTCATTTTCCTATGCAGTCCTTTAAATTTCTCTTACTAGAAGGATCAAAAGAATTCCTGGGCCTGGAGAGATAGCAGAGCATCGTTTCCCTTGCAAGCAGTGTATCCAGGACCAAACGTGGTTGGTTCAAATCCCAGTGTCGCATATGGTCCACCGTGCCTGCCAGGAGCTATTTCTGAGCAGACAGCCAGGAGTAACACCTGAGCACCGCCGGGTGTGGCCTAAAAACCAAAAAATAAAAACAAAAAAAAAGAATTCCTTCCTGGCAATTTTTCCCACTGCTATCTTCAATGTAAAGAGAGGTAATTCAATCTTCTCTCTGACTTCCAAAGAACTGGAGATACTTGAAGCCTGAGGTTGATCCCAACACTGCATGGCCCCTCAATCATTTTGCTGGGTTGGTCAAACAAAATAATCTACATTATTAAATTACTTTAGAAAAGCTCTTGTGCAAAACATTTTTGTTTTTATTTGGGCCACACCAAACTGGTCAGGGTTTACTCCTGTTTCTTTGCTCATGGATCACTCCTGGTAGCTGGGGTGCTGTTAGTGTGCTTCTCTCGAGTGTGCTTCCACTTCTATTAATGGAGCTTACTGAAGCTGCCTTACTTATATGCACTTAACTGCTCTATCTCTCTGACCTTGCAAAATTATTTTTAATTATACGTATCTTTTACAGACAATATGACAATTATATGGGGGTGCAAAATCACCTAGAAAAAGGGTACGAAACGCATATGACATGGAGCTTGCAGGTTAGAAGTGTCCCTTAGCCTTCTCAGAAGAGGACTCAGTGTATCTGTGGGATCTGCAGGGCTGCTTTTGTTCAAAGGCTTGGGCTGTTCCATGAGGAGAAGGCTCAGTCATTTGTACATAATCCCAACACTGAACCCTTGGAGATACTGAGTAGGAATGACTTGACATGGGGTGCCTATAGAAGAGTGACCAGAGCTCGGACCAGGCTTGTCAGCATCTGCCTCATGACAGAGAAGCTTTTAACCACCCAGTGGTGAGACACGGGGTCAGTGTCTCCTCCTGTCTCTGGTCTAGTCCACCTCACAGAGCTCTGTGGTATAACAGAGTGTCCTGATGGCTCTGGACTCTAGATCCAGGTGCTCTGACATGTCAGGAAGGGGCAGTAGTAGAGTCCAGCTGTGTCTTGCCTTCAGGAATAGTTACTGAAGTCCCAGAGCACACAGGGCCACAGCCCTGAGTGTGAGCATGCACTCAAAAAAGGGAGATGTTGCCTTCAGGGACATGCTGGAAACAGCTGCACTTGCTGGTCTTGGTGGTAGGAAAGGGGGAAAATGGGGTGGCAGGCCAACTCCATAGAGGCCAAGAGGAGCATGGTAACCAGAATGCCTGGCTCTTCACCCTGCTGTCCTCATACTTGGCAGGATTGGCCTCTTGCACTCTGGGCATCCATTCCAGTGTTTGAAGTGTCTGTTGTGTGAGGTGAAGCAGCTAGTAACTATTAATCATGTGGGTATTGATCCTGAGGCCAAGCCCTATCAATTGATATATCTGGGAGGGGGCTATGTTAATGTGCACTCACTTTACCTCTTTGTACCTTCAGCCAGAACTTCTCAACAAAACCTGCCATTGTATTCGGACTGCTAGCTCTTAACTCTTCATCGGGAGGGCTACCTAGAGGAGTCAGCTACAAGGTGGGCCTCCTTCATGACATACATTTTTAATGCATTATTGGTAATGTGGTGTGTAGTGTTTTTTATTAAGGATGGGGATTTCATCACTGGGCCAAGGGATATGGATCACGCAATAATAAAAGCTGTAAGACATTGTTTATTGAAAACTTTGTTTATTGATACATTGATTGGACACTGATGTGTATAATACTGATAGGTCTTGATTAAACTATGGCTTACTAATCTTAATGATTATAAGTTAAGCCAAATTCAAAAGTCTTTATGGCAAAAAAAAAAGTCTTTATGGCTTATGCAAATAGGTCAATAGGGTTTACTTACTGGTCATGTAACAGTCTAAATACTAAGCACAGTTCAAGACAAATATCCCTTGTGCCCTCAAGCCCATCCGAATTCTTAGATTTGGAAGAATTTTCAGGAGGCCATCCTTACTCAGCCCAGGGCAAGGCCTAGCCAGTTTGCTTTTAGTTTTACATTTACTCTTATCAGCTTTCAAACACGCAACACAAAGTTATTAAAAACAATAGTCATGGTGGGCGGAGAGATAGCATGGAGGCAAGGCATTTGTCTTACAGGCAGAAGGATGGTGGTTCGAAGTCCGGCATCATATATGGTCCCCTGAGCCTGCCAGGAATGATTTCTTAGCATACAGCCAAGAGTAACCTCTGAGCACTAGCGGTAGTGACCCAAAAAAAAAAAAAAAAAAAAAAGTAATGGTATACATTAAATTCCACGAACTAATTAAGGGTTGGGTCACACCTATAAGCCAGGGCTTATTCCTAACTCTGCTCAGGGATCACTCCTAATGGAGGTTGGGGGACCATCTGGGGCGCCATGGATTGAATCAGTTTGGCCACATACAAGTGCTTTAACCCATATAATATCTCTCTAGCCCCTGAATTACTTATCTTATAACTGGAAGTTGCTTTTTTTTTTTTTTATGCCTTCCATCTGTGGATATTTTTTGATGTTTGGGAGTTGTACACACTCTAGGGCAGGGATCTCAAACTCGCGGCCCACGGGCCACAAATGGCCCTCCATACAACATTTTGTGGCCCTGCCCTAGAGAAATCTTTTTTTGTTTTGTTTTGTTTTAGTTGTTTGGGTCACACTCCCCAATGTTCAAGGCTTACTACTGACTTTGCACTCAAGGATCACCCTGACTTTGCCTCCTGTGGCCCCAGGTAAATTGAGTTTGAGACCCCTGCTCTAGAGTGTGAAATGTACACACTTGGTGGTGCTCCTGGGTGTTCAAATGTCAGACTGTAATGGTTTCACCCTCAATCAGGTACTCTCCTTTAGACATTAATCTTGTATAGACACTTATCCAGAGTTGCTATGATCATTATAATCTGTGGTGTAGTGCTCACCAGGAGTCACAACTTCCATTGTGGTATTCACATACATACATGCTTGTGGGATTGGCAATACAGGTGTTTCACGCCTAGACTCTGGCTGTGTCGCTGGCACTACATGGTTCAGATGATGACCAGGAATGATCCTTAAGCCCCTAAGTACCGAGCCAGGAGTAGGTCCTAAGCATTGCTGGGGAATGCCCCAAATCTCTCTCATACACACACTCTCTCTCCTTTTTTTTTTTTTTTTTTTTTGGTTTTTGGGCCACACCCGGCAGTGCTCAGGGGTTACTCCTGGCTCTCTGCTCAGAAATAGCTCCTGGCAGGCACGGGGGACCATATGGGACACCGGGATTTGAACCAATCACCTTTGGTCCTGGATCAGCTGCTTGCAAGGCAAACACCGCTATGCTATCTCTCCAGGCCCACACTCTCTCTCTCTCACTGTCTCGCTCTGTCTCTCTCTCTCTCTCTGTCTCTCTCTCCATATGTACAATAAGTTAAAAACCTGTTCTAGGGGTCTAAGAAATATCACACTGGGTGGTGTGCTTACGTTGCGCTCTGCTGAACCAGGTTATCCATGGCATGCCATATGGCCCCTTGACCCCATCAGGAGTGATTTCTGAGTGCAGAGTCAGGAGTTACACCTGAGCACTTCTAGGTGTGGCCCAAAACCAAATAAATAAATGAATAAATAAATAAATAAAAAGACTCACAATTTCATCTGCACCATTCCTAGCATAGGAGAGGTCGCATTCCCTGCAAACCAGGAAGCCAGGTGTTCTACGTGGCTGAAGAACCCTAGTGGCCCTGTTTCAACATGTGGTGGTAGTGTCTTTGGGGTGACCGCTGGGCCCACAGAGGAGTTTCCAGTCCTAAGGGATCTGGAGCAAGAGCAGGACAGTCTGTTGCTCACAGACTCTGGGATGCTCCTCTTTGCCCTTAAACTGACTCAGTGTTACCGAATGTTCAAGCTATGAGGCTACAGACCTCAATCTTTGTTGCCACGAAAAGGGCTTCTGTTTGTCTCAGAGAAGCAGATCCACAGACACATATGCAGAGAGGTGGGAGACAGCACATGGATTCAGGCACTTGCATCACATGTGCCCACTCGGGTTAGGGACCTGGAATCACATAATGCAACCCTGGGCACCACCTGGAAGACAGAGGACAGTGATCCCTGAGAACAGAGTAAAGACTAAGCCATTAGCACCACTGAGTGTGACCCCTCCGAAATATGACTATACTTACATAGAGAAGTACCTAGGTCATTGAAGGAAGAAATTGAATAACTACATTTTCTTTCATTTGATAGAATCACCAGCCCCCTAACCTAAAGGATGCCCTCAGATTGTGAGCAGGTTTGTTTGTTAAGGTCCCACCTCCACTCACTGCCAGATGGAGCCCAAATGTTCCTGCAGCATAATGAAATGGGACAGGCACGAGGGAACGACTGACTGAGATCGGAGGTCCCACAGCCCAGGACCTCTCCGTGGGGAGAGCAGCTGGGCCTGATGGCTCTGGACTCTAGTCTCTCAGGAAGGGACAGTGGGAGAGTCCAGCTGTGTGTCCTGGTTCAAAGGCTAGAATCTGAAGTCCCAGAGAGCACAGGGCCACAGGCCCCAGCGCGAGAGCGCGCTCCAAAAAGCGGAAGGCACCAGGCCGGCCAGGGCGCGCTGGAAACAGCTGCAGTTACTGGTTAGGGCGGTGGCCGGGCGGCTCCGTAGAGGCCAAGAGGCTCGGCGACTTCCTACCTCCGGGCTCTTGGCCTAAGGCTTCGCCCCGCGGTGTCCTCTGAGTCGGAGGCCCGGTCCGACCCGACCCGGCCCGCTCTCGGGCGCGTGGAAAAGAAGCGCGCGGGCGTGTGTTGCGCGTCTGGAGGCGGCGGCACGGAAGGCGGCTTCCAAGGAGGCGGCGACAGGGGTGAGCGGCCGAGATGCCGCCGGACCTGGGTGCCATCACCAGCACCGGTTCGCCTTCGGCCTCCGTTGCGGCGGGGGCGGCGCCGTACCCAGTGCGGTGGGGCGGGACGCAACAGGTCTGGGAGGCGGGGCCTCACCAAGTCCTGCGGAGGGCCGCACTTGTGCAGTAGGTTGGAGGCGGAGCCGCACGAACTCCTAGAGTTGGTGCTTCACCAAGTGCCAAACCCGGTACCTGGGGCCGCACCAAGTGCGTTGGCAAACCTTGAACCTGGGGCCGCACCAAGTGTGTGGGCTCGCGGCCAAACCAAACCCAGTACCGGAGGCTGCACCAACTGCGGGGCCGCACCAAGTGCGACTAAGTCACATGTCAAGCGACACTCTCAGCCTGCATCCCGATTGGCTGAGGGGATTCTGGGCGGTTCCCAGCGGACATATAAATGGAAACGCGGTTCTGGGCTCCTTAGCTGTTACTGACAGGGACTTCATTGCCTTTCAAAAGCAGACAGGTATCTCTATACAGGAACCACAGATCTACTAAAAGTAAGTGTGGCTTTTTTTTTTTTTTTTAAATTTAACGGAGTAGTCTCGGCTTATGGCCTATTGATTGTTATGTATGGAGGGAATACATATTGATTATTAGTCAATCAATAGAGAATCAAGTGTGTCTCAGTGGTGCTAATATACCTTGGGCTACCACTTCCCAGTAGTATAGAGTAGCACCATGGGACCGGTGGCTATTGGTCCTTTCGGGGAAGGGATACCGAGAGGACCCACCTACAAGGCGGGCCTTTGATGGAAACTAGAGTTCTGGGGGATTGACAATATGGTTAATGCTAGTATCTATTAATGATGTGGATATTGATCCTGAGGCCAAGCCCCATTGATTGAAATATATGGGAGAGGGCTATGTTAATGTGAACTCAGTTTACCTCTTTGTACCTTGAGCCAGAACTTCTCAAAGGAACCTTTTATTGTGGTGGGAAGGCTAGCTATTAACCCTTCATGGGCAGGGCTACCTAGGGGAGCCAGCTACATGGCAGGCCTCTGAAATGACATATGGTTTCTATGGATTATTGATGTGATGTGTTATCAATCACATCAATAATAAATGCCGTATGATACTGTTTATTGGAAAAATTTTTTTTGTTTTTTTTGGGCCACACCTTTTGATGCTCAGGGGTTACTCCTGGCTAAGCGCTCAGAAATCGCCCCTGGGATGCCAGGGGATCGAACCGCAGTCCTTCCTTCGCTAGCACTTGCAAGGCAGACACCTTACCTACAGCGCCACCTCACCAGCCCCTGGAAATTTTATTTACTGATATATTGATTATTTGTTGATATATTATGCACTGATGTGCATAATACTGATAGGTCTTGATTAAACTATGGCTTACTAGTCTTTTTTTTTTTTTTTTTTTTTTTGGTTTTTGGGCCAAACCCTGTGACGCTCAGGGGTTACTCCTGGCTATGCGCTCAGAAGTTGCTCCTGGCTTCTTGGGGGACCATATGGGACGCCGGGGGATCGAACCGCGGTCCGTCCTAGGCTAGCACAGGCAAGGTAGGCACCTTACCTTCAGCGCCACCACCCGGCCCCTGGCTTACTAGTCTTAATGACCAAGGTGCTTAATAGTCTCAATGACAATTAAGTTAAGCACTTAAGTTAAGTTAATGACTGTTCAGTTAATGACTATAAGTTAAGCAAAATCAGAAAATCTTTATGGTTTGTGCAAATATGTCAATTAGCCCTTAGGGCTTACTGGTCATGTAACAGTCTAAATACTAAGTCTTTATGGCTTAAGTGACTTACTGACTTATGCCAATGATGGCTTTCAATACTGATTGATCAATCATAAACCTTGGCTGATCCGATGGCAGTGGTTTTCAGAAATTATTAACCTTAGTATCACAAAAGATGGAATATAACACCCACTGCTCTATTTAGCTGAAAAATAATAATAATAAACCTTAATGGATTTGTAGGGTATTGGAGACCTGAGGGCGTTTCAGGTAAATTGTTATAGCCCCCATCACTTTTAGAATATGTTCTGGACCTGTTTTTTTCGTGGGGGGGCACACATCAGGCAGCCTTCAGGGTTTACTCCTGGTTCTGCTCTCAGAAATAGCTCCTGGCAGGCATGGGGACCATATGGGATACCAGAGATGGATCTGGGTCCATCCCAGATCAGTCACAAACAAGGCAAATACCCTAGCACTGTGCTCTCACTTTGCCCCTTGGATCTGTTCTTTCTATCAGAACTCCAGGCATTACAGAGGGTCAAGCCACTGATGAAGCCAAATATCAAAACAATGCTGGTATTCACACTTAGACATAGTTTCTAAGTAGAGTCATTATGCCTAAGTATGGGATAGGTATCACTCATGGGCAAGAGGGTGGCTGTCTTGAACTGTGCTTGCCTCCACCTTCTCTTGGCTTGGGCTGTATTACTGATAATAGTATTGATTGTGTTGCAATTAACTGTGGCCCTGATTGTGGTTAGCTCAGGCATGGTGGTCTCTATTGTGGCAGTAAACCCTGAGAGGTGGGAACTGAAAGGGAGGTGCTTCTGGTGATCTTCACTCTCAACATCATGACTGCACATGCTTATGAACAGTGTTCCGGTTATTCGTTGCAGATACCATTTGAATCCTTGTGATCTGGACTTGCTTGGTGTGCATAATACAGCCTTCTTTATAGGTGGCTTGTGAATCCTATGCAACATGCATATTGCTACATCCTAGTGTCAAGTAAGTACCTCCCTTTAAGCCCCATCCGGAGTGTTAGTCCATGAAATTCCCTTTATGGTCAAGAGGCAAATGTTTGTGGCATGTTAGTTGGACAACAATCTAAACACTTCCTTCAATCCCACTGGGACTATATCCAATGCCCCTTTCTCCACAGAGAGTCAAGAAGGGCAGTTTACTTTGGGATAGGGTGTGTGTTGGAAGAAGCCTTGAATGCTTTTTTAAGTGCCCCCCCTTGACCCTCCCTGTGGGAGGTACTACCTTAATTTTCATTTCCTCAACAGGGTTATGGTCAAGAGGGGAGCACTTCTATGGTGTGCGTGGGAACAAACTGATTCTATCCTACCAGTCCATCTGCGTCCCAATACAGTAGAAGATCATGACTTCAATGGGTTCCTTTTATTCGTGGCATTCCAGATCACAGCACTGGACGAAAAGGGCATAGAGATGCGCTGTATTATTCACATGGCTGCCCCATCTGGCAAGGAGGGGTCATGTGTTCCCTCACTGCCAGGTTTATGCCACTGGCCACTGGGCCCTCGCCAGGGGAATTCCAGATTCCTCGACTCCTATGGTGTCAACGACCTCCTTACCAAACACCATCCACCCTAGTGAAGGCTCAGTATATCACGTCAAAGCAAGACCTTCCTGGTAGAGGCACACGATTAATCAGAGATAGAGTCACGTAGAGTATTCATGCATTCATAATCCTATAGGTATTCCTAGAATAACTGTAAGCTTTAATCAAGTGCTTGGAGCTCATGTGTGGAGCAGAGGCAAACCAACAGCAACACAGGCTGCCAGCTGCGCAAGTCCTGTTTTGCAGCTCAACTCACTCTTGATTTAGTTGTCAGCTAGTGGCCAGAGGGTAGAGAACGTGCACAGATTAGCTGTGCTAGGTAGTGGGTAGCAAGTGTGTAGAGTACCAGGCAGTATTATTGGATCCAAAAAATATCACTTATTGCTGGGCTCCACGGGCCAAAACTTGGAGCTACACCATTTTGCAGGACCACCAAAGTGGTTAGAACGACCACCTTCACCTTAACCAACCAAGTGGCCTGCCAAGACCATCGACTGCAGAACGCGTCACTTTCTCCAGCATTCCAAAACCTATCCCAGTTGGAGGACTCTGCCCATGGAGGGAGGGCACACCGCAAGTCTGTTGTGCCCACAACCTGCAGGGTGGGGAACGAGATTTGGTCCGAACGGCTAGAGACTGTGACTCATTCAAGGCCCATGGTCTTGGCTGGTTGACAGACCCGTCAGGGACGCCGGATCACTCGTGGCCCTGCTATGGGGCTCAATAAACCATGTTGCTGTGGCTCTGACTCTGTCTGCGGCTTCGTTCTTATCCCCCCTCAGTCTCCTGTCCGCCCCTCCCTGCCAATTCCATCAAAAATGTCTGTCCTTGTCCATGGGCTTGTCCTCTGTACTCTGTTCTGCATATGTGCATCTGTCCCCATCACCTCTGTTTATTTCTGTGTATGTCCGTCCTCCATCCCTCCAGACTGTCCGACTGCCCGCTTCCCCGCCCTGTCCTTCTAGAACCCCGCCTACTAGCACCTACCATGACCTGCATGCCCCCTCTGCACATTCGCCCAACCCACCCCCAACAACATGCAATTTCAACTGGCCCCTGCAGAAACACCCTGGCTGGGGTTACGGAAGCCTCCAAACAAAGGGGTGCCACAGGCACTAAGTCTTCCCTATCATGGGTGCCCCCACAGGAGTCAGGACCAGCACAGAGGAAGCGACAAAGACCCAAGGTCACACAGCCCACAACCTCCCTATGGGGAAAGCAGCTGGTCCTGAGGGCTTTGGGCTCTGTTGCATTAAATAATTAACGATGGGGCTGGATGGCGGTGGATGGAGGCCTTTGTGCTTAGGCCCCAGCCACGTGGCTTCATCCCCCATCCAGCTGGCAAGTTCCAGGCCCAGGTAGTTGGCGTAATCAAGACTCACTCACACGCAGGCTTCAGGAAGAATCATCTTTATTTATGCCCTAGCCACCACAGGTGTGTGGCCTATGTCAACCTTTTAAGCATTCAGCTATATTTTGCTAGCCCTGCATCTTATCTCCTGTTAGCCATCTTCCCTTTGGGCTCCATGCGGCCCAAAGATCCAAAAGCCAGGAAGCCAAGCCGGGCCAAGAGAGAAACGGCCAAAAGGGCAAAGAGCCAAAAGGGCCGAATTCCCTTGGTCCCAACCTTATCTACCTTTTTCCAAACCCCTCCCAGGAATGGGAGGGGCTTGCAGGTAAAGTTACACCTACTATCCGGTTCAGACCCCTCCCAGAAATGGGTGGGTCTTAGGGTACACCACATCCCCCTCATATCTCAGGAAGTGGGGTGGGGGAGTCCAGTTGTGACCTGCCTCTGGGAATAGAAACTAAAGTCCCAGAGCACACTGGGCCATAGAGGGACATGAGAGCAGTCCAGGGACTCTTGCTGCTGCTCTTCGAAGGACTCAGGGCGCTAATCTCCCATGTGTGCACTCCTGATGTGGCATGGGGCAAGAGCATCTTAGAGGCTAGGAAGTTGCAGTCAGCTTGCAAGAGCAAACCTCTATTTTCCTATACATGGATGTATATGGAATCTATCATGCTGAATGAAATAAGTCAGAGGGAGAGAGAGAGAGACGCAGAATAGTCTCACTCATCTATGGGTTTTAAGAAAAATAAAAGTCATTTTTGCAACAATCCTCAGAGATAATGAGCGGAGGGCTGGAACTTCCAGCTCATTTCATGAAGCTCACCACAAAGAGTGGTGAGTGCAGTTATAGAAATAACTACATTGAGAACTACCATAATCATGTGAATGAATGAGAGAACTGGAAAGCCTGTCTAGAGTACAGGTAGGGCTGGGGTTGAATGGAGAAAGATTTGGGACATTGGTGGTGGGAATGTTGCACTGGTGAAGGGGGGGGGGTGTTCTTTACATGACTGAAACCAAATCACAATCATATTTGTAATCAAGATGTTTAAATAAAGAAAAAATATTTAAAAAAAAAAAGAAATGATTCTAAGAATATGGTTCCTGGAAGTTTGTAAAAACTGAAGGACATTTCATTTAATTAAACATATGGTATACTAAAAAGAAAATAAAAGAGCAAACCTCTGTCACTCACTCTAGGGAACAGTACCTGCCTGTGCTCCTCTTTCTTGCCTCAAAATAGTACATATGCATCATGTTATTTTGGGATCAATGCATCTAATGTGCTTTCTATACCTATACTCTGGCTCTGTCCCTGGCACTACATGATTCTGATGATGACCAGGAAAGACTCCTAAGCCCCCAAGTACGAAGGCAGGAGTAGATCCTGAGCACTGCTGGGAAATGCTCCAAATCTCTGTGTCTGTGTCTGTGTCTCTCCCCTCCCCCCATATGTACATTAAGTTAAAAACCTGTCCTAGGGGCCTAAGAGTTATCACGTTATCTCCCCTCTTTCCTCTCCCCTCTCCTCTCTCCCCTCTCCTCTCTCTCCTCTCCCCCTCCCCTCTCTCCTCCTCTCCTTTCCCCCTCCCCTCTCCCCTCTCTCCTTTCTCCCCTCTCCCATCCTCTCCTCTCTCCTCTCTCCCCCTCTTCCCTCTCCTCTCCCCTCTTCCCTTTCCCCTTTCACCTCTCCTCCTCTCCCCTCTCCCCTCTTTCCTCTCCCCTCTCCTCTCTCCCCTCTCTCCTCTCCCCTCCCCTCTCCCCTCCTCTCCTCCTCCCCTCTCCCCTCCTCTCCTTTCTCCCCTCTCCCATCCTCTCCCCTCTCCTCTCTCCCCCTCTTCCCTCTCCTCTCCCCTCTTCCCTTTCCCCTTTCACCTCTCCTCCTCTCCCCTCTCCCCCTCTGCCCATCTCCAAAAAAGAGGAAAAAAAGAGACATCGCTGAGCTCAGTGTCAGGAGTAATCCCTGAGTACCACCAGAAGTGACCCCACAACAATAAGCAAACTAAGTAGAAAGAGGCAAAGAGGCCTGGGTAATGTGCCACCAGTCTGATCCAGGTGAGAAGTAGATTGCAGAGGAGGAGACTGATTGTGTGAGGAGAAAGTTCTCGAGATCCTAATGAGAAAGAACAAGTAATGCCTGGTTACTGAAACTCTCTGAACATATGATGAGGTCCATGTCTCAGCTTGGATCAATGACATAGCAGCAATCAGGTGTTGTATATGAAAATATTTCCATAAGATTATCCTTTGACTGTTGTCCCACCTTGACCCTCCAGGTGGGGGCATTGTTGAGAGCCAAATAAATAGCTTAGGTTCCTGGAGTTGGGGGGTCTTTTGCCAGAGTTGGCTGGCTGGCTGGAGGGGTTTTGGAGCTAGCAGCAGGCTGACAAAGGACTCTCCTCACCCAACCTTTTAACCCTTAACCCTCCTGTCTGTGTGGATTATTTGCTGTGGATAAATATTACCAAGATCTCCCCCAAAAGGGGACAAGGGGATGAGAATCAATTTCTCATTCTGGGAACTATTTGTGGATTCACAAACATCCAACAAAGAATTTAAAAGCACACCATTACCACAAACAGGGACTAAATGGGCACAAATATGGGCCATCTGGACAATCACAGTAGATCACTGGAGATTGTATACAGGAGCCCCCTGATTATAACCACAGGATATGCCCAGGTGGGGCTTGTGTGACTCTGAATCATCTTCTCCAGCTAAGGAGGGTCCTTCTCTGCCTGTGGCACAGTCCAGCAGAAGGGCAATTAGAGCAGATCATCTGGGAGGGTGCAGGGTGGGGCAGCTCTGCCCTGCCTTCTCCCCTAAAAGTTAGCCCAGAATCCCCAGGAGTCTCTAAATCTTCCAAAACCAAGTGCATCCTTGGAACCTCTACATCTAGCCTCAGTCTTATGTGGGCATAACCAGCCTCCAGCCTCCTGCATCCGGATTCAGACTCTCAGTTTCAGAGCTCCCTGATCCCTACACTTCCAAATGGACCTCAAGTGTTCTTGCAGTACTGGTAAGATGCCCTCTCTGAGCTAAAACTGTTTACCCAGACACATAGGGAGTCTGGCCTGCAGCAAGTATGAGGGCAAGAGTGGCAGTGCCTCATCAGGATTCATTTTCAGCCTGTCCTGAAAATAACTCAGCTCCACTACTTTTCTTTGCCTTTTGTGCCTTACTTGATTTTGTTTGTGGACTATACCTAGCAATGCTCAGGAGTTACCTCCTGGTTCTGCACCACTCAGGAATTACTCTGGCAGGTGAGGGTATCAGAGGAGGTAGGGAATAGGCCAGTGGGTGTCAAGTGTGTGCCCTCCCGCTGTGATAGTGCTCTGGTTTCGTTTCTTTTCTCTCCTCTCTCCTCTCCCCCTCTCCCCCTTCCCCCCTCTCTCCCCCCTCTCCCCTCTCGCACCCTCTCCCCTCGCACCCCCCTCCCCCTCTCCCCTCTCTCCCTTCTCTCCCCTCTCTCACTGCTCTCCCCTTCCCTCTCCCCTCTCTCCCCTCTCCCTCCTCTCTCCCCTCTCCCTCTTCTCTCCCCTCTCTCCCCATCTCCCCTCTCCTCCATCCCTGTCCCTCCCTCTCCCCTCGCTCCCCACTCCCCCTCTCCTGCCTCTCCCCCTCCCCCACCCCTTTCTCCCCTCTCTCCATCCCCTCTCCTCTCTCCTCCCTCCCTCTCCCCTCTGCTTGCTCTCTCTCCCCTCCCTCTCTCCTCTCTCCTCTCTCTCCCTCTCTCCTCTCTCTCCCTCTCTCCCTCTCTCCCTCTCTTTCTCCCTCCCCCCTCTGTTTTTGGCCAGGACTCTTACACCTGATTCTGTGTTCTGTGTGATTCTAGTGGAGATGGGGAAACATCTGCCAAACTGTCCTTCCAGCAAAGCTTGATTAATGCTAGTAAAGGGCTTTAACCCCTGACATAGAACTCTGGCACACTCTCATTTTAATTTTTAATTTTAATTTGTATATTTGTGGGTTTTGTTTTGTTATTTTGTTTGTTTTTTTCTTTTCTATTTTTTTTTTCTTTTTTGGAACCAGACTCCAGAACACTAGACAAGTAGAATTTTGAAAGGGTCAGAGTATTTATGGTTGGACTGGGTCGCCCCCACCCCACATACTTCTCCCTGAGTTTCCCTCCTCCTCACACTCTGCCTGACTCTCTGTCTTCCTCTACAGGCTGATCCTGCTCCTGCCTGGGCCCCTGCAAATGCAAAGACTGCAAATGCAGCTCCTCCAAGAAAAGTGAGTAGAGCTCTAGGACATGGTGGTTATGGGGGTGCAGAGACCCCTAAATACTACAGCAGGAGACTTAGACAGAGTTTGAGGACCATTGAGGTGGTTGGTGGCAATTAATCTGGGATAGGGAAAATGGAGACCCATCCAGGTTGCCATGGACAGAGCTGAGTTGGATGTGCTTCTTCTGCTTCCTGCTATTCTGATTTGGTTTGGGGGCCAGTGTCAGCCTGTCTTTTTTGTCCCTGGAGGACTCAGATTCAGGCAATTTCAAGATAATGGCCTGGATTCAGGCAGAGCTCATGATACCCATAGCTTTTTAGGGTCCCTGGGGAGGAATGTGGTAGTGTCTGCCCACAACTCTGCCTCTCTTTGCAGGGTGCTGCTCCTGCTGTTCTCCAGACTGTGTCAAGTGTGCCCAGGGCTGCACCTTCAAAGGGGCATCAAACAAGTGTAGCTGCTGTGCATGAACTTAGTGAGGCAGAGTCCATATCCCCCCAGGTGTACATAGAGCAACATACAGATAGAACAAGGCCTGCCCTATGGGCCTGAACTTCTGGCTCTCATTTGTGTTCTGGGCAATGAGAACAGAAATAAAAGTTGTTGGCTTTATTCTGGCTATGGGTCTTCTCTGTGCCTTGGGAAAATGGACTTGGTTCCTCCTAGAATGTTGGAAAAATTATAGGGGGGGGTGAATTCCCAAAAGTTTGTCTGCTTTGGCCTCTGTGTTTCTGGGTTTTTCAAACAGACAGATTGTCTATTTTTCCCCTTAGCTATCCTCTAAATTTCATTGGGCTATAGGATAAGTGGAGTTCCCTCCTGGAATTCTGTCCAATGAAGCCCTTAGGGTAGAAGCCAAGTAATCCCATCTTCTTTGCCTGATTTCCACCAAAGGAATGGAGATATTTTAAGTCCCTGAGTTTGATACTAACACTGCATTGCCCCTCAACTATATTGCTAGGATTTTCCTCCCCAAATTAAACTATTATTAAACAATTTTAGAAAAGATATTATGCAAAACATTTTTGTTTTTATTTGAGCTTCACCACCAGTTTTCTGGGTGTTCTTGAGTTCAGCTTCTTAGGATCAGTCCTAGTGGGCTGGGAGGCTATAAGTTATGCTGGGGTTCAACTCATGCTGGTTTGCATGCCTTTGCCAGCTCTACCTCTCTGGCCCTTTACAACTATGTTTGATTAATCACACATATTACAACAACACAAATATGTCATGGAAGTGCAAAGTTATCTAAGAAAATGGACAGGAATGATTAGACAATTTGTGCAGGTTGTCCCTAGAACTCTAGAGCAATCACAATATACCTAGGGTGTGGATCCTTCTGAAGTGGCACTGGCAATCACATCCCAGATATCAAGTCCCAGGAACACCTAATATCTCTAACAGGACCTCGCCACTTGTGTCTGGAGCACTCCCTATGATTTGTGGCTCCAGTATTGGAGCCTCTCTTAGGTCAGGCTGAAGCCTGTCCTCTAAGCCCTGAGACCAGCAAAGGCATAAGCTTTGTTTATTGTTTATTGGAACTGGAGTGTCACTGACGCTGACTCAGAAGGGAAATTAGTATACCTGTGTGGGCTGCTTTAGTTCACAGGCTGTGGGGTGTTTTAGGAGGAGGAGAAAGAGGAGGCACAGAGTCATTTTTACATAATCCTAACGAGTGTGCCTTGAGAACTATTGAGGAGGAATAGTTTGAAGTTGAGAACTGAATAACAGTGGGCAGAGCTCAGGACTGAATGTGTCTGCAGCTGCCCTGTGGCAGCAGATGCTCCTTGGCCACCTGGTGCAAAGATGCAGAGTCATTGTCTGCCCTGTCTCAGGGATAGCACACCTCACAGAGCTAAAACTCTCCTGCCTTGGAAACAAAACAGTGGCTCTGTGGAACTAAGTGAATAGCACCTGCTCCTGGCCAGCACTTCCTCACATATCACATCAGGCCTCTTGACCCACACTCACACCTGGGCAGAGAATCTTTTGGCTCCGACAAATTGCTAAGTTTCTGGTTCTAGGATTCCAGATATTGGAACTGTCCTGATGGTCTCAGTCCATGTGCCAGTTGCCAGATGTGACAACTGACTTATGCAGGAGCCAGTGAATCATCTCAGGGCCCCTAACAAGTCCTTGGAGTGAAAGCTGCTGAAATAGTGCTCTGATTGGAGGACACAGACAGGTGGGAATCCTGCTGACTGAAGGTCCTAAGAAACCTCAAAATCTGTCCTCAAAATCTCTCTCCTCAAAATATGCAAGACAGCATTGTGCTGGGCCACTGCCAAAGGCACTAAGCCTTACCCATTCCTAATGGTTGGTTCTGTACAGGATCTGCACAAAGGAGGGAAGTAACTACTTGAGGTCATATAGCCCTCAGCCTCAATGTGGATAGAGCAGCTGTCTTGATGGATCTGGACTCTAGATCCAGCCTCCTGATCTCTAGAAGGGGCAGTGCAGAGAATCCAGCTGTGTCCTGGCTCAAAATAATTGAATTTGAAGTCCCATAGCAGAGGGACTGTCAGCAGAGGGAGCTGACAGCAGCTTAGGGTAACCCCGGTGCTCTGTGCAAGGGTCAGGATTAGGGTTAGGGTGGACTGTCCTAATGGCCTCAGTATGTGTGAGGGCACTCATGTGCAGACAGATGGTATTATGATAACTTCCAGCTGGAGCCACTGATACCTAATAGTCCCTTAACAAGTCATTGGAGAGAAAGCCCCTGAACAGTGCTCTGTTAGCAGGACAAAGACAGATGGGATTCTACTGACTGAAGTCCTCGAGAAAATTAGACTCTATCGTCAGTTTCAGGAAAGCAGAGTAAAATGTCACTGCCCTAGGTGCCATGCCTTCCCCATCACTTTTGGACTTTGTTCTTCATAGGAGTAAGGATCAGAACAGAGGAGGAAGAAACTGTCGGAGGCCACACAGACAACTACCTCTCCGTGGGGAAAGCAGCTGGTTCTAATGGCTCTGGGCTCTAGATCCAGGCCCCCTGACCTCTCAGAGAGGGGCAGTGGGAGAGTCCAGCTATGTTCTGCCTCCAAAGATCAAAACTAAAGTCCCAAAGCACTCAGAGCAACAAGGAAGCTAAGAGAAGCGCATAGAACCCCGCTGCTGCACTGAGCATGACACAGGGCCCTAAACTCTCATCTGTGGACTTTATGGGGGCATAGACAAGAGAGTCTGAGAATGCAGATCCAGAAATAATCCCTGAGCACTGCCACTGTGGCCCTCAAAATCAATATATCTATATACATCTATATTATATATATATATGTATGTGTGTGTGTATATATATATATATATATATATATATATATATAGCCGGCGAGGTGGCGCTAGAGGTAAGGTGTCTGCCTTGCAAGCACTAGCCAAGGAAATGACCATGGTTTGATCCCTTGAAGTCCCATATAGTCCCCCAAAGCCAGGGGCAATTTGAGCGCGTAGCCAGGAATAACCCCTGAGCACCAAAGGGGTGTGGCCCAGAAAAAAAATCTCATATATATATATATATGAGGTTTTTTTCTGACATATATATATATATATATATATATGTCACAATCTCATCCTTGTCATTCCTAGCACAGGAGAGGTTGCATTACCTGCAAAATAGAGAATCAGGTGTGCTGCATTGTTGAAGGACCCTAGTAGCCCTACTTCAAGATATCTGGGTGGCTCGAGGTAAGGTGCCTGCCTTACCTGCGCTAGCCTAGGAGACGGACCGCGGTTCGATCCCCCGGCGTCCCATATGGTCCCCCAAGCCAGGAGCGACTTCTGAGCGCATAGCCAGGAGTAACCCCTGAGCGTCACCGGGTGTGGCCCAAAAACCAAAAAAAAAAAAAAAAAAAAAAAAAAAGATATCTGGGTGGTGTCTTTGACACCACCCAGATATCTTGAAGTAGAGAGCCTAAAGAAAAGGTGTTTCTGGGGCCAGAGAGATAGCATGGAGGTAAGGCGTTTGCCTTTCATGCAGGAGGTCATCGGTTTGAATCCTGGCACCACATATGGTCCCCCGTGCCAGCCAGGAGCAATTTCTGAGCCTGGAGTCAGGAATAACCCCTGAGCACTGCCGGGTGTGACCCAAAAACAAAAACAAAAAAGAAAAGAAAAGAAAAGAAAAGGAGTTTCTAGTCTCAAGGGATCTGGAGCAGGAACAGGAAAGCCTGTTGCTCACACCCTCAGGCCCTCACCCTTAAATTGAACCGAACGTTCAAGCTACTCTTATTGCTACAGGTATATCGTGAGGCTACAGACCCCAATCTTCGTCGCCATGAAAAGGTGCATCTGTTTATGTCAGAGAAGCAGACCCACAGACGCTTATGCAGAGGGTTGGGAGACGGCACAGGGATTCAGGCACTTGCATCACCTGTGCCCACTCGGGTTAGGGACCTGAAATCACATCATGTTCCCCTGAGCACCACTGGGAGGACAGAGGACAGTGATCCCTGAGGACAGAGGCCAGACCAAGTCATTAGCAGCACTGAATGTGGCCCCTCCAAAAATAGGACCGCACTCTGTATATAGAGAAGTACCTAGGCGATTGTATCAAGCAATGGGATGGCTCCCTTTTCTTCCATTGGATAGAATCACCAGCCCCCTAATAAAGGATGCCCCCAGGTTGTGAGCAGGTTTGTTCCTGAAGGTCCCACCTCCACTCCCTGCCAGATGGAGCCCAGGTGTTCCTGCAGCGCACTGGGATGGGGCAGGCCCCAGGGAACGACTGACTGACTAGCCGAGCTCACACACCCACGACCTCTCCGTGGGGAGAGCAGCTGAGCCTGATGGCTCTGGACTCTAGATGTCTCAGGCAGGGACAGTGGGCGAGTCCGTCTGTGTCTTGACCCAGGGCTAGGAACTCCATTCCCAGAGCACACAGGGCCCCAGGCCCCAGCGCGAGTGCGCGCTCCAAAAAGCGGGAGCCAGCCTCCGGGCTGCTAGTCAGGGCGGTGGCCGGCCGGCTCCGTGGAGTGGGGGCCGAGAGGCGCAAGGCGGCCCTCTGGGCTAAGGCGACGTCCTCAAGCAGGGCTCTGTGGGCCAAGGAAGCGCACCGGCGTGTCTCGCGCGTCTTGGAGGCGGCGGCACAGAAGATGGCGGTCTCCGAGAAGGCGGCGACAGGGCTGGATTGGCGAGGGGACAGCGGCGCAGAAGAAGGCAGCGTTCAAGAGTTGGGAGACTGGGCTGGAGAGGCGAGGGGACTGAGAATTAAAAGACTGAAAGCGGCCTCCTAGGAGGAGGCGACAGGGCTGCAGCTGAGAGGGGACTCCGATGTAAAAAGAGAAAGATAAGAAAAGAAAAGAAAAGAAAAGAAAGAAAGAAAGAAAGAAAAAAAGAAAGAAAGAAAGAAAGAAAGAAAGAAAGAAAGAAAGAAAGAAAGAAAGAAAGAAAGAAAGAAAGAAAGAAAGAAAGAAAGAAAGAAAGAAAGAAAGAAAGAAGGAAGGAAGGAAGGAAGGAAGAAAGGAAGGAAGGAAGGAAGGAAAAAAGGAAGGAAGGAAGAAAAGAAAGAAAGAAAGAAGAAAGAAGAAGAAAGAAGGAAGAAAGCAAGAAAAAGAGAGAAAGAAAGAAAGAAGAAAGAAAGAAAAAGAGAGAAAGAAAGAAAGAAAAGAAAGAAAGAAAGGGAAAGAAAGAAAGAAAGCAAGAAAAAGAAAGAAAGAAAGAGGAAGAAGAAAGAAAGAAGGAAGAAAGCAAGAAAAAGAGAGAAAGAGAGAAAGAAAGAAAGAAGAAAGAAAGAAAGAAAAAGAGAGAGAGAAAGAAAGAAAGAAGGAAGAAAGCAAGAAAAAGAGAGAAAGAGAGAAAGAAAGAAAGAAGGAAGAAAGCAAGAAAAAGAGAAAAAGAGGGGCCGGGCGGTGGCGCAAGAGGTAAGGTGCCTGCCTTACCTGCGCTAGCCTTGGACAGGACCGCGGTTCGATCCCCCGGCGTCCCATATGGTCCCCCAAGCCAGGAGCGACTTCTGAGCACATAGCCAGGAGTAACCCCTGAGCGTCACCGGGTGTGGCCCAAAAACCAAAAAAAAAAAAAAAAAAAAAAAAAAAAAAAAAAAAAAAAAAGAGAGAAAAAGAAAGAAAGAGAGAAAGAAAGAAGAAAGATAGAAGAAAGAAAGAAAGAAAGAAAAAGAGAGAGAGAAAGAAAGAAAGAAAGAAAGAAAGAAAGAAAGAAAGAAAGAAAGAAAGAAAGAAAGAAAGAAAGAAGAAAATGGATTGAAGATTTATTTTTAATTTCTTTTTTTTTTTTTTTTTTTTTTTTTTTTTTTTTTGGTTTTTGGGCCACACCCGGTGACGCTCAGGGGTTACTCCTGGCTATGCGCTCAGAAGTCGCTCCTGGCTTGGGGGACCATATGGGACGCCGGGGGATCGAACCGCGGTCCGTCTCCTAGGCTAGCGCAGGTAAGGCAGGCACCTTACCTCGAGCGCCACCGCCCGGCCCCTATTTTTAATTTCTTTCCTTATAATAGTGTCTTTGTTTAAACACCGTGATTATGACTTGTTTGTAGTTGGGTTTTAGTTAAAAAATTAAAATAGGGCCAGCGCCGTGGTGCTAGAGGTAAGGTGTCTGCCTTGCCAGCGCTTGCCTACTATGGACCGCGGTTCGATCCCCTGGCGACCCTTATGGTCCCCCAAGCCAGAAGCGACTCCTGAGCGCATAGCCAGAAGTAACACCTGAGCGTCACCGGGTGTGGCCCAAAAACCAAAAATAAATAATAATAATGATAAAATAAATAAATAAAAGTAAAATATCAGTAGTAATTATAACTTTAGGGCACAGAAACCAGAAAATCTTGGTGGCAGTATTCCAATTTAAATATTAGAAATACTTTTTTTTTTATTTTTTTGTTTTTTGGGGGGCTATACCCGGAGGTGCTCAGGGGTTACTCCTGGCTGTCTGCTCAGAAATAACTCCTGGCAGGCACGGGGGACCACATGGGACACTGGGATTGGAACCAACCACCTTTGGTCCTGGATCAGCTGCTTGCAAGGCAAACGCCACTGTGCTATCTCTCCGGGCCGGGAAATACTTTAATATACTTAAAGAGGTATAAAATTTCCACTAATATATAGAATGTAATATTATGTTTATTAATATGTGTAATATAGTATATATTATTATAAATAAATCACGTTATATATGGGACAGGTTTAAAAGTTGCCTATACTTTTTTTTTTTTTTTTGGTTTTTGGGCCACACCCGGCAGTGCTCAGGGGTTACTCCTAGTTGTCTGCTCAGAAATAGCTCCTGGCAGGCACAGGGGACCACATGGGACACTGGGATTGGAACCAACCACCCTTGGTCCTGGATCGGCCGCTTGCAAGGCAAACACTGCTGTGCTATCTCTCCAGGCCGAACTGCCTATACTTTTAACAGTCTCAAAAAAGTCAGTACAAGTGAAATGATAACGTCACTCCTTTCCTTTTTGGGGGGGGGTGGTGGCACACCCGTTTGATGCTCAGGGTTTACTCCTGGCTAAGCGCTCAGAAATTGCCCCTGGCTTGGGGGGAACCATATGAGACGCCGGGCCGTGGTCCCTCCTTGGCTAGTGCTGGCAAGGCAGACACCTTACCTCTAGCGCCACCTCACCAGCCCCAAAGTCACTCCTTTCTAATGCTAAATGAAAACTTTCAGGGGTCCGAAGAGAAAGCATGAAGGTAGTGTATTTGCCTTGCATGCAGAAGGACGGTGGTTCGAATTCTTGCATCCCATATAGTCCCCCGAGCCTGCCAGGAGCGATTTCTAAGCGTAAAGCAAGGAGTAACCCCTGAGCGCTGCCAGGTATGACCCAAAAAAATCAAAGAAAAAAAATAAAACTATCAATGACAATTCTACAGAAATTCTGAGCTGGATAAAAAAAATAAAAATAAAAATTTTAGGGCCCGGCATGGTGGCGCTAGAGGTAAGGTGTCTGTCTTGTCAGTGCTAGCCTAGGACAGACCGCGGTTCGATCCCCCAGCGTTTATTTGGTCCCCCCAAGCCAGGAGCGACTTCTGAGCGCATAGCCAGGAGTAACCCCTGAGCGTCACCGGGTGTGGCCCCAAAACCAAAAAATAAATAAATAAAAATTTTAATTATTCTCAAAAAAGATTGTATTCCATTAGGCAAGTAATTAAGAACTTCATGTGTAAATAAAATCATTTAGTTTTTGAAAGCAGCTTTTTCAAACGATACAAATGGCTAATGATTTTCTTGACATTCAGTAGCTCTTTTCTTACGTGTATTTTTTGGTTTTCTTTTTCTAATATTTTACATACAATTAAAGCTAAATAATAAAATGAATTAAAAATTTGAAAGAAAAAAAAAGAAAAAGGAAGGGTTTTCCCAGGAGGGGGGCGACACGGTGCAGAACGCGGCAGCATCCAAAAGGCGAAGACACAGCTGGAGCGAAGAGGCGAGAGCGTTGCAGTACCCGGCAGCGTCCAATAGATGGAGACAAAGCTGGACGGTGAGAGAAAAGCTGATTTTGAAGAGGAAAAGCGGGGCCGGCGCGGTGGCGCTAGAGGTAAGGTGCCTGCTTTGCCTGCGCTAGCCTAGGAGGGACCGCGGTTCGATTCCCCGGCGTCCCATAAGGTCGCTAAGCCAGGAGTGACTTCTGAGGACGAACAGCGACCTCCCAGGAGGCGGCGACACAGCTGGAGCGAGGCGACGGCGGTGCAAACAGAGCTGGAGCGACGAGGCGACGACGGTGCAGAACAGACAGAACTGAGACGACGACGAGGAGACGACGGAACTGGTGAGACGACGACGAGGAGACGACGACGGAACTGGAACGACGACGAGGAGACGAGGTGCAGAACGCCGCAGCGTCCAAGAGAGGGAGACAGAGCTGGAGCGACAAGGGGACGGCGGTGCAGAACAGACAGAACTGAGACGACGACGAGGAGACGAGGTGCAGAACGCCGCAGCCTCTCTTGGAGGGAGACAGAGCTGGAGCGACAAGGGGACGGCGGTGCAGAACAGACAGAACTGAGACGACGACGAGGAGACGACGGAACTGGAACGACGACGAGGAGACGAGGTGCAGAACGCCGCAGCGTCCAAGAGAGGGAGACAGAGCCAGGAGTAACCCCTGAGCATCACCGGGTGTGGCCCCAAAACCAATACAAACAACAACAACAAAAAGACTAACAAAGACTAAAAAGACCGGGCTGGAGAGACGAGGGGACGGAGGAGCAGAACGCGGCAGCGTCCAAGAGATGGAGACACAGTTGGACAGCGGATTAGAAGACAGACACCGCTGCGGACTAGAAGACGGACAGCGATTTGTGTGGCTAAGTCCCGTGACAGGAGAGATGTCACTCACCCTCAGACTGCATTCCGATTGGCTGAGGACATTCTGGGCGGTCTGCAGCTGACATTTAAATGGCAAGGCGGCTCCTTAGCTGCTGCTGGGAAGGCAGACAGGCATCTCCATAGAGGGACCACAGCTCGTCGAAGAGTAAGTGTGGATTTCTTGGGACGGGACGGGGTGGTCTCGGCGACGTCCGAAAGCCGGGCTCTGTGGCAAAGGCAGCGCACGGCTGGTCTTGCACGTCTTGGAGGCGGCGGCACAGACGGGTACGGAGGCACAGAAGACGGCAGAAGCAGAGCTGGAGCTGCGGATTAGAAGACGAAAAGCGAAAAGGCAGACAGGCATCTTCACAGAGGGGCCACAGCTGAACGAAGAGTACGCGTGAATTTCTTGGGATGGAACGGGGAGGTCTCGGTGTTACTGATAAGGGCCTATGGATCATTATTTCTTAGATCATTTATATTGATCGTATTTATTGATAATATATCTATTATTACATTACTTTTTAATTTTAATTTTTAATCTAATTTTAATTACTATTAATGTTATTAATAATATTTATTATTTTATTTATATTTATTCATATTTATATATTTATTTTATATTATATTTATGATATTTTATTATTAATATTATTTAATATATTTATATTAGTGATCGATATATTTATTGATTTATTGATTATAAGTTATTGTTTATTTATTGATTTATTGATTTTTGATTTTTTTTTTGGTTTTTTGGGCCACACCCCTTTGATGCTCAGGGTCTACTCCTGGCTAAGAGCACAGAAATTGCCCCTGGCTTGGGGGGACCATATGGGACGCTGAGGGATTGAACCGCGGTCCAAACTTGGCTAGCGCTTTCAAGGCAGAGACACCTTACCTCTAGTGCCACCTCGCCGGCCCCGATTATTGATTTATTATATAATTTATATTGGTCGTTCTTTATTAGATAGGAGGGGCTCTCTATTGATTGTTAGTCCATCAATAGAGAATCAACTGTGTCTCAGTGGTGCTAATAGACCTTGGGCTATCACTTCCCAATGGTATTACTGACTAGCGCCATGGAATCGGTGGCTATTGACCCCTTCAGGGAAGGGCTACTGAGAGGTACCACCTACAAGGAGGGCCTTTGATGGGAACTTGAATTCTGGGGGATTGACAAGATGGTGAATGCTAGTAACTATTAATCATGTGGGTACTGATCCTGAGGCCAAGCCCTATCGATTCCTATAGCTGGGAGTGGGCTATGTTAATGTGGACTCAGTTTGCCTCTTTCACCTCGAGCCAGAACTTCTCAATGGAACCTCTGATTGCGGTGGGACTGCTACCTATTAACCCTTCATGGGCAGTGTTAATACCTAGAGGAGCCAGCATCCAGGCGGGCCTCTGGGGTGACATAGGGTTTCTGTGCATTTGGGGGAATGTGGTGTGTAGCATTGTTCTCTAAGGTAGGTGGTTGCATCACTGGGCCCAGGGTTAGCAATCGCTTAACCCAATAATAAATGCTGAACGATATTGTTCCTTGGAAACTTTGTTTATTGATCCATGGACTGAACACTGATGTGTAGAATACTGATAGGTCTTGATTAAAAGATGGCTTACTAATCTCTTCATGACTATAAGTTAAGCAAAATTAGAAAGTCTTTATGGCTTATGCAAATATGTCAATAAATAAATGTAAATATGTCAAGAAGACCTTAGGGCTTACTTACTGGTCATGTAACTGTCTAAATACTAAGTCTTTATGGATTAAGTGACTCACTGACTTAGGTGAATGATAGATATCCATACTGATTGATCAATAATAAACCCTAATAAACGTAGAGGGTATTGGTGACTGGGCGAGGGGGGATTATCCAATAAACTGTTAGAACCCCCATCACCTTTAGAATGGAATCTGGATCTGTTCTTGGGGGGGAGGATAACTAGGGCACACATCCCCCAGCACTAAGGGTTTCCTCCTGGTTCAGCTCTCAGAAATCGCTCCTCGCAAGCCTGCAGGATTATATGAGATGCCAGAAATGGAGCCTAGGGAGCTACTAGGGGAGCCGCAGGCAAGGCAAATGCCCTAGCGCTGTGCTATCTCTCGGCCCCTGGTTCTGCTCTTTCTGCCAAAACACCAAAACACCAAAAATGTAATGTCTATCCAGGATCAGGGCACTGGCTAAGCCAAATCTCAAAACAAAGCTGGTAATCACACCTACTCGTTTCTAGGGAGAGGCATTATGCCTCAGTACAGGAGTGGCATAATTCACCTGCAAGGTGGTGTTTGCCTTGAACTGTGCTTGCCTCTGCCTTCTCTTGTTTTGGGGTGGTATTATTGATTATGGTTGTATTGATTGTGTTGCGATGAACTGTGGTGTTGATTGTGGTGAGATCGTCATGGTGATCTCTAACGTGGCAGTAACTAACCCCTACAAGGCGGGAACTGGAAGGGAGGTGCTTTTGGTGATCACCAAACTCGACATTATGACTGCACAAGCTTATGAACGGTTATATAATGCAGGTACTGTTCGAATCCTCGTGGTCTGGACACGCTTGTTTGACATACCGTCTTTGGGTACAGGGCGCTTGTGAATCTTATGCGACATGCGTATTGGCCGAGAGAGCTACCTCCTTGTGTCAAGTAAGTACCCATAAAATTCCCTTTATTGTCAAGAGGTGACTGTGGAACTTTACCTCCACAATGTTAGTTGGACAAAAATCTAACTATTTTCTTCAATTCCCGATGGGTTTATCTAATGTCCCTTTGCCCACAGAGAGTCAAGGAGTGTTTTCTCTGGGATAGGGTATGGGATGGAAGAATCCTCAAATGCTTTTGTAGTGCCCCTCCGCCCCAGCCCTGTGGGTGGGAGATGCTACTTATTTTCTATTTCCCCGACAGGGTTATGGTCAAGAGGAGAGCGCTTGTATGGTGTGCGTGGGAAGAAACTGATTCTATCCTACTCCTGGTCGATCGGCAACCCAACACAGTGGAAGATCGTGCTTTCGGTGGCTTCCTTGTATTCGTGGCGGTCCAGATCTCACCACGGGAAGAAAAGGGCATAGAGATGCTCTGTGTCCTCCAGATCACTGCCCCACCGGGTGATGAGGGGGCCATGTCTCCCATCATTGCCAGGTCTATGCCACTGGTCACCGGGCCCTCACCAAGGCAATTCCAGTTTCCTCGTCTCCTATGGCGTAGACGACAACCTCCTTGCCAAAACACCACCCTTCCTAGCAAAGGCTCAGCGTGTCGCTCTCAAAGCAAGACCTTCCTAGTAGGGGAACATAGTTAATCACAGATGGAGTCACGTAGAGTACAAATACTCCTGGCTTAACGACCTACCTGTTTAGCGACCACTCGCACTTACAACCATCTCTTCACTGTAACTACTTTACTAACTTTATGTTCTGTAATACCTTGCGCTACTGTGTGTAAATCCCACAACCTATGCCAATTAAAACAAGTGGAAGTTTTCAGTTGGATCTTTCTTGTTACTTTACTTATCCAGAAGACTGGATTGTCAAATACTATGCATATATTGGACTACTCTATACAGTACATGCAGTTCCTCACTTAACGTCCAATCCACAGATGGGCTTGTCCAATGCCCCTTTCCCCACAGAGAGTCAGGAAGAAGAGTTCCCTATGGGATAGGGTGTGTGATGGAAGAAGCCTTGAATGCTTTTTTAAGTCCCCCTCTCCCCACCCCTCCAGGTGGGAGGAACTACCTTAATTTCCATTTCCCCAACAGGGTTATGGTCAAGAGGGGAGCACTTCTATGGTGTGAGTGGGAAGAAACTGATTCTATCCGCCTCCTGGTCAATCAGTGTCCCAACACAGTGGAAGATCGTGATTTCAATGGGTTCCTTTTATTCGTGCCATTCCAGATCACACCACGGGATGAAAAGGGCATAGAACTGGGATATGTCATTCACATGGCTGCTCCACTGGGTGAGGAGGGGGCATGTCTCCCACCATTGCCAGGTCTATGCCACTGGCCACTGGGCCCTCACCAGGGGAATTCCAGATTCTTCTACTCCCATGGCATCGACAACAATCTCCTCACCAAAACACCATCCACCCTATCGAAGGCTCAGTGTGTCATGTCAAAGCAAGACCTTCCTAGTAGAGGCACGGGATTAATCACAGATAGAATCACATCGAGTATTTATGCCTTCATAATCCTATAGGTATTCATGGTTTAAATGTAAGTTTTAGTCAAGCACTTGGAGCTCATGTGTGGAGCAGACCCGGGCCAAAACACCATAGGCTGATAGCTGCCCAAGTACTGTGCTGTGGCTCAACTCACTCTCAATTAATTGTCAGCTAGTGGCCAGTGGGTAGAGTGTGTGCACAGATTAGCTGTGCTGGGTAGTGGGTAGAGAGTGGATGGAGTAGCACGCAGTGTTATTGGATCCAGAAAATATCACTAAATGCTTACCTTGCCTGGCCCTAGACTTGGAGTGATGCATTGAGCACATGTGGCCCACCCTGCTTGGACGCCAAGGCCCAGTGGCTTCAACCTTAACCAGCCAAGCGACTGGCCAATACCATTGACTTCCAAACAAGTCACCAGCTCTATCCTTCCAGAACCAATCCTGGTCAGAGGACTTTGCCTATCAAGGGACAGCACACTAGAAGTCTTTCGAACCTGAAACTGGCAGGGATTGGGGTCAGGATTAGTCTGAAATGCTGGAACTTGTGACTCATTTGCACTCCATGGTCTTGCAGGTTTCTTGACTGGTCAGGGATTCCAGATTACTCATGGCCAGGGCTATCAGGCTCAATAATCCATCCTGCTGTGGTTCTGAATCCATCTATGGCCTAGTTTATATCCCACCTCATATCCTCCTCACCTCTCACCTCTCTGGAGACCATATGTAATGTTTGGAATCGAATCTGGGTTGGCAGCTAACAAGGCAATGCCCTTCTGCTGTGTTATCACTCTGTCCCTATTCTGAACATTTTGCTTTGCTTGAGTGATTTGGTTTGGGGGTCAGTGTTGGCTGTCTTTTCTTCCTAGGAGACTCGGACCTACGCAACTTAGAGATGAGGAACAGATTGGCCATATCTTAAGAAACCTACAGATGGGGCCAGGCGGTGGCGCTGGAGGTAAGGTGCCTGCCTTGCCTGCGCTAGCCTAGGACGGACCTCGGTTCGATCCCCCGGCATCCCATATGGTCCCCCAAGAAGCCAGGAGCAACTTCTGAGCGCATAGCCAGGAGTAACCCCTGAGCGTCACAGGGTGTGGCCCAAAAATCAAAAAAAAAAAAAAAAAAAAGAAACCTACAGATTTGCAGGGTTGATAGGATCACAGTGGGGTTTGTGCTGATATCTCTGACCTCTTCTTGCAGGGACTGTGCCAAGTGTGCTCAGGTCTGCCCCTTCAAGGGCACATCAAACAAGTGCAGTTGCTGCACCTAAAGCTTGGTAAGCTAAGCCAGAAGCTGAGGAGTCTATGTCCAAGGTCCTCCCCAGGTATATATAAAGCAATGTGCAGACAGACCAGTGCCTGCCCCTTTGGGACTGACCTGCCGGCTCTGATCTTTGTTCTGGGAAATGGGAATGAAAGTAAAAGGTATTGGCTTTATCCTGGCTCTGGGTCACTGGAGAAGATGGAGGATACAAGACCAGCTGAAAATCAACAAAGAAGAGGCTGTTTTTAGAACTTCCTGCACCTGGGTTACCTCCACAATATCAACTTTTTTCTAGGCTAATCTTTTGACTATTTGTATCAGTCATTATCTTACTACTTAAATTGTGTTTTATCTCTATGTATCATATTGTTTTGTTTTATGCCTTACTACAAACAGAAAATTTTGTACTGTATCTAATTTTAATTTTTCTTTGCACTACTCTGGGGAACTGTATTTTAGAGTTTTGAAAGTTCTCAGCTATCCTGGTACATGTTTCCCATTTGCTATGTTATATTGTGTATCTTATGTAGTAATTTATATGTATATATCTGTAGTATCCTTGTTATAGACTTATCAATAACGCTTCTGTAGGGGCCGGCGAGGTGGCCATCCCCACACTAACTCTAGGACTCCTTAATTTACATTAAGACAAGAGGTTGGACCCGGAGAGATAGCACAGTGGCGTTTGCCTTGCAAGCAGCCGATCCAGGAACAAAGGTGGTTGGTTTGAATCCCGGTGTCCCATATGGTCTCCTGTGCCTGACAGGAGCTATTTCTGAGCAGACAGCCAGGAGTAACCCCTGAGCACCACCAGGTGTGACCCAAAAACCAAACAAAAACAAAAACAAAAACAAAAAGACAAGAGGTCATCTATGTGCCTTGGGGAAATGGCCTTGGTTTCCCCTAGGGTGGTGGACAAATTGCAGTCAGGGCGATTCCCTTTGTTCTGTTGCTTTAGCTTCTGTCCATCTGGGTCCTTCAAGCAGACACTTTTTTCTCAGTCATTTTCCTATGCCATCCTTTAAATTTCTCTTACTAGAAGGATCAAAAGAATTCCTGGACCCAGAGAGATAGCACAGCAGCGTTTCCCTTGCAAGCAGCCTATCCAGGACCAAAGGTGGTTGGTTCAAATCCCGGTGTCCCATATGGTCCCCCATGCCTGCCAGGAGCTATTTCTGAGCTGACAGCCAGTAGTAACACCTGAGCACTGCCGTGTGTGGCCCAAAAAGCAAACAAAGAAACAAACAAAAAAAGAATTCCTTCCTGGCAATTTTTCCCACTGCTATCTTCAATGTAAAGAGAGGTAATTCAATCTTCTCTCTGACTTCCAAAGAACTGGAGATACTTGAAGCCTGAGGTTGATCCCAACACTGCATGGCCCCTCAATCATTTTGCTGGGTTGGTCAAACAAAATAATCTACATTATTAAATTACTTTAGAAAAGCTCTTGTGCAAAACATTCTGTTTTTATTTGGGCCACACCAAACTGGTCAGGGCTTACTCCTGATTCTTTGCTCATGGATCACTCCTGGTAGCTGGGGAGCTGTTAGTGTGCTTCACTCGAGTGTGCTTCCACTTCTATTAATGGAGCTTACTAAGGCTGCCTTACTTATATGCACTTAACTGCTCTATTTTTCTGACCTTGCAAAACTATTTTTAATTATACGTATCTTTTACAGACAATATGACAATTATATGGGGGTGCAAAATCACCTAGGAAAAGGGTACGGAGTGCATATGACATGGAGTTTGCAGGTCAGAAGTGTCCTTTAGCCTTCTCAGAAGAGGGCTCAGTGTATCTGTGGGATCTCTAGGGCTGCTTTTGTTCAAAGGCTTGGGCTGTTCCATGAGGAGAAGGCTCAGTCATTTGTACATAATCCCAACACTGAACCCTTGGAGATACTGAGTAGGAATGACTTGACATGGGGTGCCTAGAGAAGAGTGACCAGAGCTCGGACCAGGCTTGTCAGCATCTGCCTTGTGACACAGAAGCTTTTAACCACCCAGTGGTGAGACACGGGGTCAGTGTCTCCTGTCTCTGGTCTAGCCCACCTCACAGAGCTCTGACATCTCAGGAAGGGGCAGTAGAAGAGTCTAGCTGTGTCTTGCCTTCAGGAATAGTTACTGAAGTCCCAGAGCACACAGGGCCACAGCCCTGAGTGTGAGCATGCACTCAAAAAAGGGAGATGTTGCCTTCAGGGACATGCTGGAAACAGCTGCAGTTGCTGGTCTTGGTGGTAGGAAAGGGGGAAAATGGGGTGGCAGGCCAGCTCCTTGGAGGCCAAGAGGAGCATGGTAACCAGAATGCCTGGCTCTTGCCTGGCTCTTCACCCTGCTGTCCTCATACTTGGTGGGATTGGCCTGTTGCACTCTGGGCATCCATCCCAGTGTAGGAAGCGTCTGTTGTGTGAGGTGAAGCAGCTAGTAACTATTAATCATGTGGGGCCCGGAGAGATAGCACAGTGGCGTTTGCCTTGTAAGCAGCCCATCCAGGACCAAAGGTTGTTGGTTCGAATCCCGGTGTCCCATATGGTCCCCCGTGACTGCCAGGAGCTGTTTCTGAGCAGACAGCCAGGAGTAACTCCTGAGCACCGCTGGGTGTGGCCCAAAAACCAAAACCAAAAAAAAAAAAAAAAACTATTAATCAAGTGGGTATTGATCCTGAGGCCAAGCCCTATCAATTGATATAACTGGGAGGGGGCTATGTTAATGTGCACTCAGTTCACCTCTTTGTACCTTCACCCAGAACGTCTCAACAAAACCTGCCATTGCATTGGGACTGCTAGCTATTAACCCTTCATCGGGAGGGCTATCTAGAGGAGTCAGCTACAAGGTGGGCCTCCTTTATGACATACTTTTTTTTTTTTTTTTTTTTTTTGGTTCTTGGGCCACACCTAGCGTTGCTTAGAACTTACTCCTGGCTGTCTGCTCAGAAATAGCTCCTGGCAGGCCCGGGGGACCATATGGGACACCGGGATTTGAACAAACCACCTTTGGTCCTGAATTGGCTGCTTGCAAGGCAAACACCGCTGTGCTATCTCTGGGCCCATCATGACATACATTTTTAATGCATTATTGGTAATGTGGTGTGTAGTGTTTTTATTAAGGATGGGGATTGCATCACTGGACCAAAAGATATCGATCATGCAATAATAAAAACTGTAAGACATTGTTTATTGAAAATTTTGTTTATTGATACATTGATTGGACACTGATGTGTATAATACTGATAGGTCTTGATTAAACTATGGCTTAATAATCTTAATGGCTATAAGTTAAGCAAAATTAAAAAGTCTTTGTGGCAAAAATAAAGTCTTTATGGCTTATGCAAATAGGTCAATAAGTCCTTAGGGCTTACTTACTGGTCATGTAAGTCTAAATACTAAGCACAGTTCAAGACAAACACCCCTTGTGCCCTCAAGCCCATCCAAATTCTTAGATTTGGAAGAATTTTCAGGAGGCCATCCTTACTCAGGCAGTGCAAGGTCTGGCCACTTTGCTTTTAGGTTTACATTTACTCTTAACAGCTTTCAAACACGCAACACAAAGTTATTAAAAAATAGTCATGGTGGGCCGGAGAGATAGCATGGAGGTAAGGCATTTGCCTTACAGGCAGAAGGATGGTGGTTCGAAGGCCGGCATCCTATATGGTCCCCTGAGCCTGCCAGGAATGATGTCTCAGCATAGAGCCAAGAGTAACCTCTGAGCACTACTGGTAGTGACGCAAAAAAAAAAAAAAAAAAAAAAAAAAGTCATGGTATATATTAAATTCCACGAACTAATTAAGGGTTGGGTCACACCTATTGGTGCCAGGGCTTATTCCTAACTCTGCTCAGGGATCCCTCCTAATGGAGGTTGGGGGACCATCTAGGGCGCCAAGGATTGAATCAGGTTGGCCACATACAAGTGCTTTAACCCATATAATATCTCTCTAGCCTCTGAATTACTTATCTTATAACTGGAAGTTGTTTTGGGTTTTTTTATGCCTTCCATCCTTGGATATTGTTTGATGTTTGGGAGTTGTACACACTCTAGGGCTGGGGTCTCAAACTCCCGGCCCACGGGCCACAAATGGCCCTCCGTACAACATTTTATGGCCCTGCCCTAGAGGAATCTTTTTTTGTTTTGTTTTGTTTTGTTTTAGTTGTTTGGGTCACACACCCCAATGTTCAAGGCTTACTACTGACTTTGCACTCAAGGATCACCCCGACGCTGCCTTCTGTGGCCCCAGTTTGAGACCCCTGCTCTAGGGTGTGAAATATACACACTTGGTGGTGCTCCTGGGTGTTCAAATGTCAGACTGTAATGGTTTCACCCTCAATCAGGTACTCTCCTTTAGACAATAATCTTGTATAGACACTTATCCAGAGTTGCTGGGCAGAGTTGCTATGATCATTATACTCTGTGGTGTAGTGCTCACCAGGAGTCACAACTTCCATTGTGGTATTCACATACATACATGCTTGTGGGATTGGCAATACAGGTGCTTCACGCCTAGACTCTGGCTGTGTCGCTGGCACTACATGGTTCAGATGATGACCAGGAATAATCCTTAAGCCCCTAAGTACAGAGCCAGGATTAGGTCCTAAGCATTGCTGGGGAATGCCCCAAATCTCTCTCTCTCACACATACTCTCTCACTGTCTCTATCTCTCTCTGCCTCTCTGTCTGTCTGTCTGTCTGTCTGTCTGTCTCTCTCCTCATATGTACAATAAGTTAAAAACCTGTTCTAGGGGCCTAAGAGCTATCACATCGCTGACCCAGTTTATTCCTGGTATTCCATAGGTCCCCTAACCACATCAAGAGTGATTTCTGGTGCAGAGTCAGGATTTACCCCTGAGCACTGCTAGGTGTGGCCCAAAACCAAAATGAATAAATAAAAACATTCATAATTTCTTTTTGTTTGTTTGTTTGTTTTTGGGTCACACTCGGCAATGCTCAGGCATTACTCCTGGCTCTATGCTGAGAAATCGCTCCTGGCCGGCTCGGGGGACCACAAGGGATGCTGGGATTCAAAGCACCATCCTTCTGCACGCAAGGCAAATGCCCTACCTCCATGCTGTCTCTCCAGCGCCTATTGAGGCGGAAGCAGGACAGCAGCCTCCAAGGCGGCGGCGACAGGGGAGGAGCGGCCTTGGCGCTGGCGGCACTGGATGCCAGCACCATGTACCGGTTCGCCGTTGTCCTCCTTTGCGGCGGTGGCGGCGCCGTACCGAGTACGGTGGGGCAGGACGCAACAGGTCCGGGCGGTGGGGCCGCACATGCGCAGTAGGTCGCAGGCAGAGCCGCAAAAGTGCATTGGCTCGGGGCCACACCAAACCCGCACCCGGGGCCGCACCATGTGCGGTTGCACGCGGCCAGACTTCACCGGGTGCCGGGGTCGCAGCAACTGCGGTGACCGCACCTGGTGCCGGGGCCGCTGCAAGGACGGTGACCGCACGGGTGCCGTAAACTGAACGGGTGCCGTACACTTACGGGGTGCCGTAAACCTACCAGTAGTCGTAAACGGTTCACCGGGTGCCGTAAACTTATCGCTGGTCGTGAACGGCTCACCGGGTGCCGTCACCGCACTTGCAGCGGCCCTCGCACCGGCTGCGGTCACCGCAGTTGCTGCGAGCCCGGCACCCGGTGCGGTCTGGCCGCGAGCAAGCGCACTTGGTGCGGCCCCTGTACCGGGTGTGGTCTGGCCGCGAGCCAACGCACTTGGAGCGGCCCCGGGTACCGGGTTTGTTGTGTCCCCGAGCAAATGCACTTAGTGCGGCACCAACTCTAGGTGTTGCTGTGCCTCTGCCTGCGACCTACTGCATGTGTGCGGCTCTCTCCCCAGGACTTGGTGGGGCCCCACTCCCCGGACCTGTTGCTCCTGCCCCACCCTACTTGATATGGCGCTGCCACCTCCGCAAAGGAGGCCGATGGCAAACCGGTGAAAGTTGCTGGCATCCAGTGCAGCCAGCACCAGGGCCGCTCCACCCCTGTTGCCCCCGCCTCAGAGGCCCTGGAGAGATAGCATAGAGGCAGGGCATTTGCCTTGCATACAGAAGGATGGTGGTTTGAATCCCAGCATCCCATGTGGTCCCCCAAGCCGGCCAGGAGCGATTTCTGAGTATAGAGCCAGGATTAACGCCTGAGTGTTGCTGGGTGTGACCGAAAAACCAAAAGCAAAAACAAACAAACAAAAAAAATTGTGAATCTTTTCTTTTGGGCCACATCTAGCAGTGCTAAGGCTAACTCCTGAATCTGCACCAGAAATCACTGCTGATGTGGTCAGGGGACCATATGGAATGCCTGGAAGAAACTGGGTCAGCTGAGTGCACGTAAGCTACTACCCTATGTGATAACTCTAGGCCCCTAGGACAGGTTTTTAACTTAATGGGCCTCTGTAATGGGGAAGATTTAGTGCCTGTGACATCCCCTTTGTTTGGAGGCTTCCGTAACCCCACCCCACGGAGGGTGTTTCTGCAGGGGGGCAGTTGAAATAGCATGTTGTTGGGGGTGGGTTGGGCGGATGTGCAGAGGGGGTCATGCAGGTCGTGGTAGGTGCTGGTAGGCTGGGTTCTAGAAGGACAGGGCAGTCGGACAATCTGGACAGATGGAGAAATAAACACAGGTGATGGGGACAGATGCACATATGCAGAACAGAGTACAGAGGACAAGCTCATGGACAAGTGTTGGTGTACCTATCTAAGACCCTGGATTTGGGTGTAGCTACCTAAGACCCACCCATTTCTGGGAGGGGTCTTGGGAACCAGATATTAGGTGTAACCTTACCTGCAAAACCCCGCCCATTCCTGGGAGGGGTCTTGGAATAGGTAGGTAAACCCTGAAGCCAGGGAATTAAGGGCTCTGCCCTGCTGCAGTCGCGGGCTTCAGTTTCTTTTCCTCTTTTGGTCTTTGACCAAGATAGAGGCCAAAGGAAGATGGCTGAATTATAAGATGCAGGGCTAAGAATGGCCGAATCCTTGAAAGGTTATGAGATAGGCCACACACATGTGGTGAATAGGGCATGAATAAAGCTGATGGTTCCTGATCCCTGCCTGTGAGTGAGTTCTATACCCGCCTTTCACCTGGGCCTGAGACCCGTCGGCTGGATGGGGGTTGCAGAGCCACGTGGCCTGGGATGGCAGAGAGAGAAATCCATCGCCATCCACCGCCATCCAGCCCCATCGTTAATTATTTAATTCAACAGACAAGAACAGACATTTTTGATGGAATTGGCAGGGAGGGGCTGACAGGAGACTGAGGGGGGCTAAGAACGAAGCTGCAGACAGTCAGAGCCACGGCAGCATGGTGTATTGAGCCCCATAGCAGGGCCACGAGTGATCCGGAGTCTCTGATCAGCCTGTCAACCAGCCAGGACCATGGGCCTTGAACGAGTCACAGGCTCTAGCCATTCGGACCGAATCCCGTTCCCCACCCTGCAGGTCGCAGGCACAACAGACTTGTGGTGTGCCCTCCCTCGATGGGCAGAGTCCTCCGACTGGGATCGATTTTGGAAGGCTGGAGAAAGTGACTCGTTCTGCAGTCGATGGTGTTGGCAGGCCACTTGGTTGGTTAAGGTGAAGGTGGTCGCTCTAACCACTTTGGCGGTCCTGCAAAATGGCGTTGCTCCAAGTTTTGGGCTGGGGAGCCCAGCAATTAGTGATATTTTTTGGATCCAATAACACTGCATGCTACTCCACGCACTTGCTACCCACTACCTAGCACAGCTAATCTGTGCACGTTCTCTACCCACTGGCCACTAGCTGACAACTAAATCAAGAGTGAGTTGAGCTGCAAAACAGGACTTGTGCAGCTGGCAGCCTGTGTTGCTGTTGGTTTGCCTCTGCTCCACACATGAGCTCCAAGCACTTGATTAAAGCTTACAGTTATTCTAGGAATACCTATTGGATTATGAATGCATGAATACTCTACGTGACTCTATCTCTGATTAATCGTGTGCCTCTACTAGGAAGGTCTTGCTTTGACATGACATACTGAGCCTTCGCTAGGGTGGATGGTATTTGGTAAGGAGGTCGTCGACGCTATAGGAGTTGAGGAATCTGTAATTCCCCTGGTGAGGGCCCAGTGGCCAGAGGCATAGACCTGGCAGTGGTGGGATATATGCCTCCTCCTCGCCCGGTGGGGCACCCATGTGAATGACATATCTCTATGCCCTTTTCGTCCTGTGGTATGATCCGGAACGCCACGAATAAAAGGAACCCATTGAAATCATGATCTTCCACTGTGTTGGGACACTGATGGACCAGGAGGCAGATACAATCAGTTTCTTCCCACGCACACCATAGAAGCGCTCTCCTCTTGACCATAACCCTGTTGGGGAAATGAAAATTAAGGTAGAACCTCCCACCAGGAGGGTTTAGGAGGGCACTTAAAAAAGCATTCGATGCTTCTTCCAACACACACCCTATACCAGAGTATCCCAGCCACTTATAAAGAAGGCTGTATTATGTACACCAAGCGAGTCCAGATCATAAAGGTTAGAATGGTACCTGCAACGAATAACCAGAACAATATTCATAAGCATGTGCAGTCATGATGTTGAGAGTGAAGATCACCAGAAGCACCTCCCTTTCAGTTCCCACCTCTCAGGGTTTACTGCTACAATAGAGACCACCAGGCCCGAGCTAACCACAATCAGGGCCACAGTTAATAGCAACACACTCAATATGACTATTATCAGTAATACAGCCCAAACCAAGAGAAGGTGAAGGCAAGCACACTTCAAGACAGCCCATGAATGATACCTATCCCATACTTAAGCATAATGACTCTACTTAGAATCTATGTCTAGGGTGAATACCAGCATTGTTTTGATATTTGGGTTCATCAGTGGCCTGATCCTCTGTAATGTCTGGTGTTTTGGTAGAAAGAACAGATCCAAGGAGCAAAATCAGAGCACAGCGCTAGGACATGTGCCTTCCCCTGACTGGTCTGAGATGACCTGGATTTCATCTCTGGTATCCCATATGTCCCCCCAAGCCTACCAGGAGCTATTTCTGAGAGCAGAACCAGGAGTAAACCCTGAACGCTGCTGGATGTGTGCCCCCCTTGCAAAAAAAGAACAGGTCCAGATCGCATTCTAAAAGAGATGGGGGTATAACAATTTACCTGACCCCCTCAGGTCACTTATGCCCTATAAATTCATTAGGATTCATTATTGATCAATCAGTATTGATACCCATAATTTCCATAAGCCAGTAAGTCACTTACACCATAAGGACATAGTATTTAGACTGTTACATGACCAGTAAGCCCTATGGGCTAATTGACATATTTGCACAAGTGATTAAGACTTTCTGATTTTGAGGGGCCAGAGAGATAGCATGGAGGAGGTAAGGCTTTTGGCTTTCATGCAGAAACACGGTGGTTCGAGTCCCGGCATCCCATATGGTCCCCCGTGCCTGCCAGGAGCTATTTCTGAGCAGACAGCCAGGAGTAACCCCTGAGCACCACCGGGTGTGGCCAAAAAAAAAATAGATTTTACTGAATATTATATATGAAAGCATTTCCATAAGATTCTTATCTTGCCTGTTGTCCCACCTTTACCTTCTAGGTGGGGGCGCTGTTCAGACCCTAATAAATAGTTTGGGAGCTAGGTCCTCGTGGTCTTCTGGTAGAGTTTACTTGCTGGCTCCAGGTGTTGTTTTTTTTGTTTGTTTGTTTGCTTGTTTGTTTTGTTTGGAGCTGGTAGTAGGCTGACAAAGGACTCTGCACCCAACCTTCTTACTCCTTTACCCTCTTGTCTGTGTGGATTATTTGCTGCGGATAAATATTACCAAGATCTCCTCCCCCACAAGCAGATAGGGGAATGGGAATTAATTTCTCATTCTGGGAATTCTTTGAGGATCCACCAATAGCCAATCAAGGTGTAAACGAGACCCAACATTGAACATTTACAGTTTCCTAAGGAAAGTAAATTGATTTAGGAACGTTTCTAAATGTTAGAACAGTGGAGGTGGTGGTTATTGCACTTCCATGGTGGAAATCTTGGAACTTTGTAAAAACCCTTCTCAATGTGGGAACTGCTCGGGTGGGTTCTTGCTGAGTCAAGATCTGAGGGAAATTGTACTGCTACAGAGCCCGCACTGTACAGCACTGTGCCACATACTGGCCCACTCAGGAAACCCATCGTGGCTTTCTTGCCTTTGCGCTGATGGGGAAGGAACTTGGAACAAAGGAGCAGCTGCAAAGGCTCCTGGGCAGCCTGACCCAAAAGGAGCCTAAGCCAAATAAGCTGCACGGAAAATTCTGCCCTGTGCTCTGGGCCTGTCCAGCCTTTTGCAGCAATCCCTGCCTTGTGCACCTGAGGGCGCTTGTGAGCTGGTCTTGCTAGGTGTCCTCAGACCCTCCCTGTGCCCCTGATCCCCAAGTGCAGTCTGTTGGCCAGAGCTCTCTATTCCTTCTTTTGCTCTCAACCCCACCTGGACCATGACTTCACCCTCTGAGCTTCGGCCCGCCTTGTGCTCTAGACTCCGCTCAGGGAGCTTGGCCCGGCCTACACTTGGATCCAACTTGTGTGCCCAATCTGCTTTGTGTACTCAGCCCCTCATTCATGAGGTGACTCAGCAGGTGACACTGGGCTATTGGACACCTGGCAAGCACCACAGCTTTGCACCCCTTCCCATCCAGTGCCCCAGCCTCCTTGGGACCTCAGCGTCTGGGGTAGCAGGAAGCTCGCAGGACAAGGAGCCAGGCATTGCACAGGGACCTCCCTTCTGCCAACAAAAGGGACCAACATCTGTGCTCACCATTCCCAAGCAGGCGAATCTGACTCCTTCAGTCTGAGCAGACCTCACCCCACTACAACATGGACCCCAACTGCTCCAACTGTGTTGGTAAGCGACTCCCCTCTCTGGGACTCGAATTACCTTTTCTCATCCCACTGGAAGCATGGTTTGGACCCAGATTGAGATGGAGTAGGTTCCACCTGCATCTGTGCTTCCCTGCCAGGCTCTCAGAGCCTCCCCTTACCCGGTTACCTCCTTAGATTCAGAGCTGTGAGGGGCCAAGGTGCCCTTGAGAGGGCTACACAGAGCGAACTGTGTGCGAGATTCTGAGCTAAAGACCTGTGGGTTTAAGGCACTGACTTGAGGTTCAGAGCTGGGGCAAGTGAACTCCACCAGTGAGTCCTCAGCCTGTTTCTATTCCTCCGCCAGGTGGCGCCTGCAGCTGCCAGAGTTCTTGCAAGTGCAAAGACTGCAAATGTGGCTCCTGCAAGAAGAGTTTGGCTCCCCAGAAGAGTGGGTGCTAAGTGGGGTGCAGGGACGGGGATACACAATGGATGTGCCTCTGCGGGAAAATGTGGAAAGGGAATGTATTGGTGGCATGAGTTGGCTTCTCTCTGCCCTCTTCTCCCTAGGCTGTTGTTCTGCTGCCCTGCAGACTGTGTCAAGTGTACTCAGGCCTGCGTGTGCAAAGGGGCATCAGAGAAGTGCAGCTGCTGTTCTTAACCTGAAATGAGGGGCTGTATGGGCCCCCGATGTAAATAGAACGTTCATGTGGTTGATCATCTTCTTTACTGCACCCCACCCATTTTTTTTTTGTATTATGCACTATGCGAATGACAATAAATTAATTGACTACATTCTGGCTCTGGGTCTTGTGTGTGACTAGGAAATACTGGTGGTTGTGCCTCTAGATAGGTGAATAATGCTCTGGAAGGGCAGACTTAAAATCTGGACACATGCTGTCCCCAGCAAACAGACCCAGGGAAATAGTGACTCTGACCTCGGTTATTGATGATATTCTTTTTCTTTTTTTGGTTTTTGGGCCACACCCGCTGGTGCTCAGGGGTTACTCCAGGGTGTCTGCTCAGAAATAGCTCCTGGCAGGCACGGGGGACCATATGGGACACCAAGATTCTAACCAACCACCTTTGGTCCTGGATCAGCTGCTTGCAAGGCAAACACCACTGTGCTATCTCTCTGGGCCCTATTGATGATATTCTAAAAGTCCCTTGGGCTGTCCGTGAGCAACAGGGTCCTGTGGCTGTTGATCTTCTAAGTTGTTTTGTGGGATAGAGTCTGGATCCAGGCATTGAATTCCATGCAGTTCTCTAAATGTAGAATGACCTTTTTTTTTGTTTGTTTTGTTTTGTTTTTGGGTCACACCCGGCAACACTCAGGGGTTACTCCTGGCTCTATGCTCAGAAATTGCCCCTGGCAGGCACAGGGGACCATATGGGATACCAGAATTCGAACCACCGTTCTTCTGCATGAAAGGTAAACACCTTACCTCCAAGCTATCTCTCCGGCCCCATAATGACCTAATTTTCTTAATTCCAAATGTAATATGTGGTGATGGAAATTAATTCACAGAATTCCTGTTTGGGTTCAATAGACAAAGTCAAACCAAGAGGAAAAATGATGTTAGAAAAACCTTTTGGCTTCAAATATTGATCCTAAGAGATAGTTTATTGGATCAGTGCACAAGTTTCATAGGATAGAGTTCGGGGCATTTTTATTTGTTGTTATATTTTCTCCTTTTTCCCCTATATGTTGTTTTTAGATCACATTCAGCAACACTCAAGAAGTACTCCTGACTTGTAAAATAAGAATCCCCAAGTTGTGGCCGGAGAAATAGCATAGTGGTAGGGCATTTGCCTTGCATGCAGCCAATCCAGGACGGGCAGTGGTTCGAATTCCAGCATCCCATATGGTCCCCCATGCCTGCCAGGGGCGATTTCTGAACACAGAGCCAGGAGTAACCCCTGAGCACCACAGGGTATGACCCTCAAACAAAACAAAACAAAACAAAAAAAAATCCCTAAATTGAGAGATCACTCCCAGGCACTATGTTTCTAAACCCAGGCAGAGGGTCTGTAAAAGCAGGGTAGTGCTGAAGAAATAATAAGCTAAGGCAGTCAGGAAAGAGCCATGAAGCCAGTCTGCTTTTCCTGGCTCTGTTTCAGCCAAAAGCCAGAACTGCCTTTTTTTTGAAAATTAAGCCATTATTTAAATTATTTAAATTATTTAATATTATTATTAAGAATAATATTAATAATATTAATATTATTTAAATTAAATTTAAAATTAGCCATATTAAACCGGGAGGCAGTAAGGTCCAGTTATCCAGGTAGGATTTTACATATCAAAGGAGAGATTTAAAGAAAAGGGAAGATGGGAATAGCACAGCAGTTAAGTCATTTGCCTTAGAGGCAGATGGACAGTGATTCGAATTCTGGCATCCTATATGGTCCTCGAGCCTGTCAGGAGCAATTTCTGAGCAGAGTCAAGAGTAACCCCTGAGCACTGCTGGGTGTGACCAAAAAAAACAACAACAACAACAACAACAAAAAATACAAAAAATAAAATAAAGGAAAAGGATGATGAAGAATGCCACAGAGTCATGGGGGGCTTGGGGCAAAAACATTCAGTAGGCTGTGACACTGCAGTCAGCATGTATGAGGAAATCTCTGTATCACTTTAGGGAATGGCACCGATTTGTGCACCATCTCCTGCTCTAAAATAGGATACATGTGGCACGTGGACTGTAGGATCAAAGCATCAAATGTGCTTTATACACATAGACTCTGGCTCTGGTACTACAGGGTCCCCTGATCATGACCAGGAATAACCCCTAAGCTCCTAAATACCAAGCCAGGAATAGGTCCTGAGCATTGGTGGGAAATGCCCCAATCTCTCTCTCTCTCTCTCTCTCTCTCTCTCTCTCTCTCTCTCTCTCTCTCTCTCTCTCTCTCTCCAAAATCTCTCTCTCTCCTTGTCTCTCCCCATATGTACACTAAATTAAAATCTGAACTAGGGGGATAATCAATATCACAGTAAGTAGGGTGCTTACCTTGCACTAGGCTGATTCGGGTTCAATCCCTGACATCTCATATTGTTCCCTTAACCCATCTGGAATAATTCCTGCATGCAGAGCCAGGAGTAACCCCTGAAAACTTCTAGGTATGGCCCCAAAATTAATATATATACCTGTCACAATCTCTTCCTCACCATTCCTAGCATAGGAGAAGTTGCATACATGCAAACCAAGAATCCTGGTGTTCTGCCTGGTTGAAGGACCAGAGTGGCCCTGCTTTCAAGGTGTGGGGGTGGTGCCTTGGGGATGACAACTGATCCCACAGAGAGAGATCTTTCTGTCCCATAAAATGATACAAGAGATCTGAATCAGAAACAAGACAGTCTGTTGCTCACACACTCAGGCAAGCCTGCCCATGCCCTTGAACAACTTACTGTTTCATAGAATGTTCAAGCTATTTTTTTTTTTTTTTTGGTTTTTGGTTTTTGATTGTTGGGTCACACCTAGCGAGGCTCAGGGGTCACTCCTGGCTCTACGCTCAGAAATCGCCCCCAGCAGGCTCGGGGGACCATATGGGATGCCAGGAATCTAACTACCATCCTTCTTTATGCAAGGCAAACGCCCTACCGCTATGCTATCTCTCGGTCCCCTCAAGCTATTCTTATTGCTACATGCATTTAGTAAATTTACAGACCTATTTTTTTTTTTTTGGAGGGGCACACCAGGTGGCTCTCTGGAGTTACTCCTGGATCTGGGCTCTCTGGAGTTACTCCTGGCAGGGTCACGGAACATGAAATGCCAGGGATCAAATCTGTGTTGGCTGTATGCAAGGCAAATGCCCTACTGCTGTAGATTGCTCCGGCCCCTGGTTTTCTTATTTGTATTTTTTAGGAACTCTTTTTGTTTTTGTGTTTTGGGGCCATACCAGGAGGTAACCAGGGTTTACTCCTGACTCTGTGCTCAGAGATTGCTCCTGGTTCAGGGGACCATATTGGATACCAGGGATCTAACCCGGGTTCGTCCCAGGTCTGCTGCATGCAAGGCAAACGTCCTACAGCTGTGTTATTGCTCCAGCCCCTTAAATCTTTGTTTCTGTAAGGATCTAAAGTTTGATTTAAAATTAATTAGAAACTAGTTTTAATGAGAACCTAAGTACAGTCATGAGAGGCTCAAGTTTTAAGGAACAAAGACTAGCCAGACAGCCAGTTTCACGAACTTCAAGGGCAGGTACCAAAACAGTTGATATAAAATAGGATTACCCTGGGGTCTATGGGTGGAGAAGATCAGGGACACGCAGAAGCCCCTCCTCTACCATGTCAACTGACACAGATCCCAAAGCCCTAAAAAATTACCATATTTCATTCTAGATATCTAGCCATAAAAGGGAACACCCTAGACAACAGCCAGTCAACTTAAAGGTTAACTGATGGTGTGAAGCCTCCATAACCTAATAAAAGGATTCTGAGAGTTCGGTAAGGGGTCATTTCCTTAGAGGGGCTACCTCAATGTACTGGTAAATAAACACCCATACCTTACTGCAGTGCTTTTTATCTCCTGTGCTTTTTGTAGGATGGATCTTGAACCTGAGGTTCACTTGAGAGTTAACATTTCGACGAAACACAGGCATCAATTTATCTCAGAGAGACAGAACCACAAACTCATACACAGAGGGGTGAAGAAATATTGCAGAGATTCAGGCACATGCATCACATGCATCCACTCAGGTTAGAGACCTGAAATCACATAATGTTCCTTTGAGCACCTCCAGGAGTGATTTGTGATCCTAGAATCAAGGCTAAGTCCTGAGAGTCACCGAATGTGCCTCCTCCCAAAAGATTACCTGATGCTCATGTAGAGCAATGCTTATATGATTGTATAAAGACATGGAGTTACTCACTTTTCTTACTTTCTGAAAGTATCGCCAGCCCCTAATCTACAAGGATGCCTACAGGGCATGAGCGGATGTGTTATTAAGGTGAATGTTCATCTGCAATTTGGCAGGGGCAGTGGACCGACCAATCAGTGGTTATTCTGATAAAGTTGGGAAAATAAGTGCAGGAGTGATAGTACAGCTGACAAACTGCTTGTCTGTATGCACTTGACCTGGATTTGATCTGGGCTCCCCATTTGTTCCCCTAAGTCCTGGTAAGAGAGATGGCTGCTCTCTAGCTCTCTCTCTCTCCTCTCCCCTCTTCCCTCTTTCCTCTCTCCTCTCTTCTCCCTCTTTCCTCTCTCCCCTCCCCTCTCATCTCCCTTCTCTCTCCTCTCCTCTCTCCTTTCCCCTCTTCCCTCTTTCCTCTCTCCTCTCCTCTCCCCTTTTCCCTTTCCCCTTTCACCTCTCCTCCTCTCCCCTCTCCCCTCTTTTCTCTCCCCTCTCCTCTCTCCTCTCTCTCCTCTCCCCTCCCCCTTCCTCCATCCTCTCCCCTCTCCCCTCTCTCCTTTCCCCCTCTCCCATCCTCTCCCCTCTCCTCTCTCCCCCATTCCCCTCTCCTCACCCCTCTTCCCTTTCCCCTTTCACCTCTCCCCTCTCCCCCTCTGCCCCTCTCCAAGAAAGAGAAAAAAAAAAAAAAGAGAGATCGCTGAGCTCAGTGTCAGGAGTAATCCCTGAGTACCACCAGAAGTGACCCCACAAGGATAAGCAAACTAAGTAGAAAGAGGCAAAGAGGCCTGGGTAATGTGCCACCAGTCTGATCCAGGTGAGAAGGAGATTGCAGAGGAGGAGACTCTGGTTGTGTGAGGAGAAACTTCTCGAGATCCTAATGAGAAAGAACAAGTAATGCCTGGTTACAGAAACTCTCTGAACATATGATGAGGTCCATGTCTCAGCTTGGATCAATGACATAGCAGCAATCAGGTGTTGTATATGAAAATATTTCCATAAGATTATCCTCTGACTGTTGTCCCACCTTGACCCTCCAGGTGGGGGCTTTGTTGAAAGCCAAATAAATAGCTTAGGTTCCTGGCATTGGGAGGTCTTTTGCCAGAGTTGGCTGGCTGGCTCGAGGGGGTTTGGACCTAGCAGCAGGCTGACAAAGGACTCTTCTCACCCAACCTTTTAACCTTTAACCCTCCTGTCTGTGTGGATTATTCGCTGCAGATAAATATTACCAAGATCTCCCCCAAAAGGGGACAAGGGGATGGGAATCAATTTCTCATTCTGGGAATTATTTGTGGATTCACAAACATCCAACAAAGAATTTAAAAGCACACCATTACCACAAACAGGGACCAAATGGGCACAGATATGGGCCATCTGGACAATCACAGTAGATCACTGAAGATTGGATACAGGAGCCCCTTGGTTATAACCACAGGATATGCCCAGGTGGGGCTTGTGTGACTCTGAATCATCTTCTCCAGCTAAGGAGGGTCCTTCTCTGCCTGTGGCACAGTCCAGCAGAAGGGCAATTAGAGCAGATCATCTGGGAGGGTGTAGGGTGGGGCAGCTCTGCCCTGCCTTCTCCCCTAAAAGTTAGCCCAGAATCCCCAGGAGTCTCTAAATATTCCAAAACCAAGTGCATCCTTGGAACCTCTACATCTAGCCTCAGCCTTAGGTGGGCATAACCAGCCTCCAGCCTCCTGCATTCGGATTCAGACTCTCAGTTTCTGAGCACCCTGATCCCTACACTTCCAAATGGACCCCAAGTATTCTTGCAGTACTGGTAAGATGCCCTCTCTGAGCTAAAACTGTTTACCCAGACACATAGGGAGCCTGGCCTGCAGCAAGTATGAGGGCAGGAGTGGCAGTGCCTCATCAGGATTCATTTTCAGCCTTTCCTGAAAAATAACTCAGCTCCAATACTTTTCGTTGCCTTTTCTCCCTTACTTGATTTTGTTTGTGGACTATACCTAGCAATGCTCAGGAGTTACCTCCTGGTTCTGCACCACTCAGGAATTACTCTGGCAGGTGTGGGGTATCAGAGGAGGTAGGGAATAGACCAGTGGGTGTCAAGTGCATGCCCTCCAGCTGTGCTAGTGCTCTGGTTTCTTTTCTTTTCTCTCCTCTCCCCTCTCCCCCCTCTCCTCCTCTCCCCCTCTCCTCTCTCTCCCCCTCTCCCCCTCTCCCCCTCTCCCCTCTCTCCCCCTCTCCCCTCTCTCCCCCCTCTCCCCTCTCTCCCCCTCTCCCCTCTCTCCCCCTCTCCCCTCTCTCCCCCTCTCCCCTCTCTCCCCCTTTCCCCTCTCTCCCCCTCTCCCCTCTCTCCCTTCTCTCCCCTCTCTCACTGCTCTCCCCTTCCCTCTCCCCTCTCTCCCCTCTCCCTCCCTCTCCCCTCTCTCGTGATTCCCCTCTCCTCCCTCTCCCCATCCCCTCCCCTTTCTCCCCTCTCTCTCCATTTCCTGCTCCTCCCTCCTCTCCCCTCCCTCCCTCTCCCTTCTTTCTACTCCCCCTCTGCTCTCTCCCTCCCTCTCCCTCTTCTCTGTCCCTCTCTCTCTCTCCCTTTCTCCCCCTCTCTCCCTAACCCTCTCCCCCTCTCCTCCTCTCTCCCTCTCCCTGTCTCCCTCTCTCTCTCCCCCCCCCCCTCTGTTTTTGGCCAGGACTCTTACACCTGATTTTGTGTTCTGTGTGATTTTAGTGGAGATGGGGGAACATCTGCCAAGCTGTCCTTCCAGCAAAGCTTGGTTAATGCTAGTAAAGGGCTTTAACCCCTGACATAGAACTCTGGCACACTCTCATTTTAATTTTTAATTTTAATTTGTATATTTGTGGGTTTTGTTTTGCTTTTTTGTTTGCTTTTTCTTTTCTTTTTTTTTTCTTTTCTTTTTTTTGGTTTTTGGGCCACACCCGTTGACACTCAGGGGTTACTACTGGCTATGCGCTTGGGGGACCATATGGGACGCCTGGGAATCGAACCCTGGTTCATCCAAGGCTAGCGCAGGCAAGGCAGGCACCTTACCTGTAGCTCCACCGCCCGGCCCCTTCTTTTCTTTTCTTTTCCTTTGTTTTCTTTCTTTCTTTCTTTCTTTCTTTCTTTCTTTCTTTCTTTCTTTCTTTCTTTCTTTCTTTCTCTCTTTCTCTCTTTCTCTCTCTCTCTCTTTCTTTCTTTCTTTCTTTCTTTCTTTCTTTCTTTCTTTCTTTCTTTCTTTCTTTCTTTCTTTCTTTCTTTCTTTCTTTCTTTCTTTCTTTCTTTCTTTCTTTCTTTCTTTCTTTCTTTCTTTCTTTCTTTCTTTCTTTCTTTCTTTCTTTCTTTCTTTCTTTCTTTCTTTCTTTCTTTCTTTCTTTCTTTCTTTCTTTCTTTCTTTCTTTCTTTCTTTCTTTCTTTCTTTCTTTTTTGAAACAGACTCCAGAACACTAGAGAAGTAGAATTTTGAAAGGGTCAGAATATTTATGGTTGGACTGGGTCGCCCCCACCCCACATACTTCTTCCCGAATTTCCTACCTCCTCACACTCTGCCTGACCCTCAGTCTTCCTCTACAGGCGGATCCTGCTCCTGCCTGGGCCCCTGCCAATGCAGACTGCAAATGCAGCTCCTCTAAGAAAAGTGAGTAGAGCTCTAGGACATGGTGGTTATAGGGGTGCAGAGACCCCTAAATACTACAGCAGGAGACTTAGACAGAGTTTGAGGACCATTGAGGTGGTTGGTGGCAATTAATCCGGGATAGGGAAAATGGAGACCCATCCAGGTTGCCATGGACAGAGCTGAGTTGGATGTGACTCTTCTGCTATTCTGATTTGGTTTGGGGGCCGTGTCAGCCTGTCTCTTTTATCCCTGGAGGACTCAGATTCAGGCAATTTCGAGATCAGGGCCTGGATTCAGGCAGAGCCCATGATGCCCATAGCTTTTTAGGGTCACTGGGGAGGAATGTGGTAGTGTCTGCTCACATCTCTGCCACTCTTTGCAGGGTGCTGCTCCTGCTGTTCTCCAGACTGTGTCAAGTGTGCCCAGGGCTGCACCTTCAAAGGGGCATCACACAAGTGAAGCTACTGTGCATGAACTTAGTGAGGCAGAGTCCAGTATTCCCCAGGTGTACATAGAGCAATGTACAGATAGACCAAGGCCTGCCCTGTGGGCCTGAACTTCTGGTTCTCATTTGTGTTCTGGGCAATGGGAACAGAAATAAAAGTTGTTGGCTTTATTCTGGCTATGGGTCTTCTCTGTGCCTTGGGAAAATGGACTTGGTTCCTCCTAGAATGTTGGAAAAATTATAGGTGGAGGGGGGGTGAATTCCCAAAAGTTTGTCTGCTTTGGCCTCTGTGTATCTAGGTCTTTAAAACAGACAGATTGTTATTCCCCTTAGCTATCCTCTAAATTTCATTGGGCTATAGGATAAATGGAGTTCCCTCCTGGAATTCTGTCCAATGAAGTCCTTTTTTTTTTTTTTTTTTTGGTTTTTGGGCCACACCCTGTGACGCTCAGGGGTTACTCCTGGCTATGCGCTCAGAAGTTGCTCCTGGCTTCTTGGGGGACCATATGGGACGCCGGGGGATCGAACCGCGGTCCGTCCTAGGCTAGCGCAGGCAAGGCAGGCACCTTTACCTCCAGCGCCACCGCCCGGCCCCATTTTTTTTTTTTTTTTTTTGGTTTTTGGGCCACACCCGTTTGACGCTCAGGGGTTACTCCTGGCTATGTGCTCAGAAATCGCCCCTGGCTTGGGGGGACCATATGGGACGCCGGGGGATCGAACCACTGTCCGTTCCTTGGCTAGCGCTTGTAAGGCAGACACCTTACCTCTAGCGCCACCTTCCCGGCCCCCAATGAAGTCCTTAAGGTAGAAGCCAGGTAATCCCATCTTCTTTGCCTGATTTCCATCAAAGGAATGGAGATATTTTAAGTCCCTGAGTTTGATACTAACACTGCATTGCCCCTCAACTATGTTGCTAAGATTTTCCTCCCCAAATTAAACTATTATAAAAACAATTTTAGAAAAGCTATTATGCGGGGCCGGGCGGTGGCGCTAAAGGTAAGGTGCCTGCCTTGACTGCGCTAGCCTCGGACGGACCCCGGTTCGATCCCCCGGCGTCCCATATGGTCCCCCAAGCCAGGAGCGACTTCTGAGCGCATAGCCAGGAGTAACCCCTGAGCGTCACCGGGTGTGGCCCAAAAACAAAAACAAAAAAAAAAAGAAAAGCTATTATGCTAAACATTTTTGTTTTTATTTGAGCTTCACCAGCAGTTTTCTGGATGTTCTTGAGTTCAGCTTCTTAGGATCAGTCCTGGTGGGCTGGGAGGCTATAAGTTATGCTGGGGATCAACTCAGGCTGGTTTGCATGCCCTTGCCAGCGCTACCTCTCTGGCCTTTTACAACTATGTTTGATTGGGCCCAGAGAGATAGCACAGTGGCATTTGCCTTGCAAGCAGCTGATCCAGGACCTAAGGTGGTTGGTTCGAATCCCGGTGTCCCATATAGTCCCCCGTGCCTGCAGGAGCTATTTCTGAGCAGACAGCCAGGAGTAACCCTGGAGCAATGCCAGGTTTGGCCCCAAAAATAAAGCAAACAAAAAAAAAACAACTATGTCTGATGAAACACACATATTACAACAACACAAATATATCATGGAAGTGCAACATTATCTAAGAAAATGGACAGGAATGATTAGACAATTTGTGCAGGTTGTTCCTAGAACTCTAGAGCAATCACAATATACCTAGGGTGTGGATCCTTCTGAAGTGGCACTGGCAATCACATCCCAGATATCAAGTCCCAGGAACACCTAATTTCTCTAACAGGACCTCGCCACTTGTGTCTGGAGCACTCCCTATGATTTGTGGCTCCACAAATCATGGAGCCTCTCTTAGGTCAGGCTGAAGCCTGTCCTCTAACCCCTGAAACCAGCAAAGGCATAAACTTTTTTTATTGTTTATTGGACCTGGAGTGTCACTGAGGCTGGCTCAGAAGGGAAATTAGTATACCTGTGTGGGCTGCTTTAGTTCACAGGCTGTGGGGTGCTTTATGAGAAGGAGGAAGAGGAGGCACAGAGTCATTTGTACATAATCCTACAAGAGTGCCCTGAGAACTATTGAGGAGGAATAGTTTGAAGTAGGGAACTGAATAATGTAACTGCCTCTGCTTCTGTCCTTTACTGGGAGAGAATTCCGGCCAGCAGCTTTCTCTCAACCAGGACAGAAGGCAGAAGGCAGCTACAAATAATTCGTGAGTGTTAAGCTCTTTTGTGAACACCTAAAATATTAAGCTGCAGAAGTTAGTAAAACGCTCAGGGTGACATTGCCAGTCAAGAGGTTTATTGAGGGGAGAACAGGGTTTTTATGCCCTGCTTCAGTGGGAGGAGTAGTAACATAGGATTGAAACATAAAACAATCAGATTTGTACAAGTACAACAATTTTAACCAATGGGAGCATAAATACATTTTGATGGCGGGAAGGATAAGGAGGAACCTGGCAGGATGAGGGGAGGGGAAGCAAATTCTTAAACAAATAACTAATTGATATTTACGCAAATATAATTTTTTGTTTAGCCTAAATTCCATTTAGATCTTTCTTTTGTGCAAGCAATAAGGATCACAATTTACAAAAACATATCTGCTTGAGAGCAGGCACAAAAACAGGTTCCATGGAAAGGTTAAGGAATCTGGTTAAGCCAGATTCTTTGTGCTGAGCTAAATTTATTTGCAGAGTTTTCTATTGGTTTGGGGCTATGCAAACTTTATGGCTTAGATCAGGCAGGCGGTGGAAAATTCATTCAGAGTTCCTTTGATATGTGGGGTGCTCGGTCTCCCACAGAATAACAGTGGGCAGAGCTCAGGACTGAATGTGTCTGCAGCTGCCCTGTGGCAGCAGAAGCTCCTTGGCCACCTGGTGCAAAGATGCAGAGTCATTGTCTGCCCTGTCTCAGGGATAGCACACCTCACAGAGCTAAAACTCTCCTGCCTTGGAAATAAAACAGTGGCTCTGTGGAACTAAGTGAATAGCACCTGCTCCTGGCCAGCACTTCCTCACATATCACATCAGGCCTCTTGACCCACACTCACACCTGGGCAGAGAATCTTTTGGCTCCGACAAATTGCTAAGTTTCTGGCTCTAGGATTCCAGATATTGGAACTGTACTGATGGTCTCAGTACATGTGCCAGTTGCCAGATATGACCTGGTATTCTCACAACTGACTTATGCAGGAGCCAGTGAATCATCTCAGGGCCCCTAACAAGTCCTTGGAGTGAAAGCTGCTGAAATAGTGCTCTGATTGGAGGACACAGACAGGTGGGAATCCTGCTGACTGAAGGTCCTAAGAAACCTCAAAATCTGTCCTCAAAATCTCTCTCCTCAAAATATGCAGGACAGCATTGTGCTGGGCCACTGCCAAAGGCACTAAGCCTTACTCATTCCTAATGGTTTGTTCTGTACAGGATCTGCACAAAGGAGGGAAGTGACTACTTGAGATCTCACAGCCCACAGCCTCAATGTGGATAGAGCAGCTGTCTTGATGGATCTGGACTCTAGATCCAGCTTCCTGATCTCTCAGAAGGGGCAGTGCAGAGAATCCAGCTGTGTCCTGGCTCAAAGTAATTGAATTTGAAGTCCCATAGCAGAGGGACTGTCAGCAGAGGGAGCTGACAGCAGCTTAGGGTAACCCCGCTGCTCTGTGCAAGGGTCAGGATTAGGGTTAGGGTGGACTGTCCTAATGGCCTCAGTATGTGTGAGGGCACCCATGTGAGGACAGATGGTATCATGATAACTTCCAGCTGGAACCACTGATACCTAAGAGTCCCTTAACAAGTCATTGGAGGGAAAGCCCCTGAAGAGTGCTCTGTTAGCAGGTCAAAGACAGATGGGATTCTACTGACTGAAGTCCTTGAGAAAATTAGACTCTATCGTCAGTTTCAGGAAAGCAGAGTAAAATGTCACTGCCCTAGGTGCCATGCCTTCCCCATCACTTTTGGACTTTGTTCTTCATAGGAGTAAGGATCAGAACAGAGGAGGAAGAAACTGCCAGAGGCCACACAGACAACTACCTCTCCGTGGGGAAAGCAGCTGGTTCTAATGGCTCTGGGCTCTAGATCCAGGCCCCCTGACCTCTCAGAGAGGGGCAGTGGGAGAGTCCAGCTATGTTCTGCCTCCAAAGATCAAAACTAAAGTCCCAGAGCACTCAGAGCAACGAGGAAGCTAAGAGAAGCGCATAGAACCCCGCTGCTGCACTGAGCATGACCCAGGGCCCTAAACTCTCATGTGTGGACTTTATGGGGGACATAGGCAAGAGAGTCTGAGAATGCAGACCCAGAAGTAATCCCTGAGCACTGCCACTGTGGCCCTCAAAATCAATATATCTATATACATCTATATTATATATATGTGTGTCTCTCTCTCTATATATATATATATGTAGGGCCGGTGAGATGGTGCTAGAGGTAAGGTGTATGCCTTGCAAGCGCTAGCCAAGGAAAGGACCATGGTTTGATCCCCTGGAGTCCCATATGGTCCCCCAAAGCCAGGGGCAATTTGAGCGGGTAGCCAGGAATAACCCCTGAGCACCAAATGGGTGTGGCCCAGAAAAAAAACCTCATATATATATATATATATATATATATATATATATATATATATATATATATATATATATATCACAATCTAATCCTTGTCATTCCTAGCACAGGAGAGGTTACAAATAGAGAATCAGGTGTGCTGCATTGTTGAAGGACCCTAGTAGCCCTACTTCAAGATATCTGGGTGGTGTCAAAGACACCACCCAGATATCTTGAAGTAGAGAGCCTAAAGAAAAGGAGTTTCTAGTCTCAAGGGATCTGGAGCAGGAAAAGGAAAGCCTGTTGCTCTCACCCTCAGGGAAACCTGCCCTCACCCTTAAATTGACTAGGTACTTTACCGAATGTTCAAGCTATTCTTATTGCTACAGGTATATCGTGAGGCTACAGACCCCAATCTTCGTCACCACAAAAAGGTGCATCTGTTTATGTCAGAGAAGCAGACCCACAGAAACTTATGCAGAGGGGTGGGAGACGGCTCAGGGATTCAGGCACTTGCATCACGTGCGCCCACTCGGGTTAGGGATCTGAGATCACGTCATGTTCCCCTGAGCACCACTGGGAGGACAGAGGACAGTGATCCCTGAGGACAGAGTCCAGACAAAGTCATTAGCAGCACTGAATGTGGCCCCTCCAAAAATAGGACCGCACTCTGTATATAGAGAAGTACCTAGGCGATTGTATCAAGCAATGGGATGGCTCCCTTTTCTTCCATTGGATAGAATCACCAGCCCCCTAATAAAGGATGCCCCCAGGTTGTGAGCAGGTTTGTTCCTGCAGGTCCCACCTCCACTCCCTGCCAGATGGAGCCCAGGTGTTCCTGCAGCGCACTGGGATGGGGCAGGCCCCAGGGAACGACTGACTGACTAGCCGAGCTCACACAGCCCACGACCTCTCCGTGGGGAGAGCAGCTGAGCCTGATGGCTCTGGACTCTAGATGTCTCAGGCAGGGACAGTGGGCGAGTCCGTCTGTGTCTTGACCCAGGGCTAGGAACTCCATTCCCAGAGCACACAGGGCCCCAGGCCCCAGCGCGAGTGCGCGCTCCAAAAAGCGGGAGCCAGCCTCCGGGCTGCTAGTCAGGGCGGTGGCCGGCCGGCTCCGTGGAGTGGGGGCCGAGAGGCGCAAGGCGGCCCTCTGGGCTAAGGCGACGTCCTCAAGCAGGGCTCTGTGGGCCAAGGAAGCGCACCGGCGTGTCTCGCGCGTCTTGGAGGCGGCGGCACAGAAGATGGCGGTCTCCGAGAAGGCGGCGACAGGGCTGGATTGGCGAGGGGACAGTGGCGCAGAAGAAGGCAGCGTTCAAGAGTTGGGAGACTGGGCTGGAGAGGCGAGGGGACTGAGAATTAAAAGACTGAAAGCGGCCTCACAGGAGGCGGCGACAGGGCTGCAGCTGCGAGGGGAGTGCGGTGTAAAAAAGAAAGAAGAAAGAAGAAGGAAGGAAGGAAGGAAGGAAGGAAGGAAGGAAGGAAGGAAGGAAGGAAGGAAGGAAGGAAGGAAGGAAGGAAGGAAGGAAGGAAGGAAGGAAGGAAGGAAGGAAGGAAGGAAGGAAGGAAGGAAGGAAGGAAGGAAGGAAGGAAGGAAGGAAGGAAGGAAGGAAGGAAGGAAGGAAGGAAGGAAGGAAGGAAAAGAAGAAAGGAAGGAAGGAAGGAAGGAAGGAAAAGAAGAAAGAAAGAAAAAAGAAAGAAAGAAAGAAAAAGAAGAAAGAAAGAAAGAAAGAAAGAAAAGGAAAGAAAGAAAGAAAGAAGAGAGAGAAGGAAGGAAGGAAGAAAGAAGAAAATGCATTGAAGATTTATTTTTAATTTCTTTCCTTATAATAATGTCTTTGTTTAAACACCGTGATTATGACTTGTTTGTAGTTGGGTTTTAGTTAAAAAATTATAATAGGGCCGGTGCCGTGGCGCTAGAGGTAAGGTGGCTGCCTTGCCAGCGCTAGCCTACTATGGACCGCGGTTCGATCCCCTGGCGACCCATATAGTCCCCCAAGCCAGAAGCGACTCCTGAGCGCATAGCCAGGAGTAACCCCTGAGCGTCACCGGATGTGGCCCAAAAACCAAAAATAAATAAATAATAATAATGATCAAATAAAATAAATAAATAAAAATGAAATATCATTAGTAATTATAACTTTAGGGCACAGAAACCAGGAAATTTTGGTGGCAGTATTCAAATTTAAATATTAGAAATACTTTTTTTAATTTTTTTTTTGTTTTTTGGGGGGCTATACCCGGAGGTGCTCAGGGGTTACTCCTTGCTGTCTGCTCAGAAATAGCTCCTGGCAGGCACGGGGGACCACATGGGACACTGGGATAGGAACCAACCACCTTTAGTCCTGGATCGGGTGCTTGCAAGGCAAACGCCGCTGTGCTATCTCTCTGGGCCCAGAAATACTTTAATATACTTAAACAGGTATAAAATTTTCCACTAATATATAGGAAGTAATATTATGTATATTAATATATGTAATATAGTATATATTATTATAAATCACATTATATATGGGACAGTTTTAAAAGCTGCCTATACTTTTTTTTTTTTTTTTTGGGGCCACATCTGGCAGTGCTCAGGGGTTACTCCTGGTTGTCTGCTCAGAAATAGTTCCTGGCAAGCACGGGGGACCATATGGGACACCGGGATTGGAACCAACCACCTTTGGTCCTGGATCGGCTGCTTGCAAGGCAAACACCGCTGTGCTATCTCTCCAGGCCGAACTGCCTATACTTTTAACAATCTCAAAAAAGTCAGTACAAGTGAAATAATAACGTCACTCCTTTCTTTTTTTTGGGGGGGGGGGCACACCCGTTTGATGCTCAGGGGTTACTCCTGGCTAAGCGCTCAGAAATTGCCCCTGGTTTGTGGGGAACCATATGAGACTCCGGGCCTCAAACCGAGGTCCCTCCTTGGCTAGCGCTGGCAAGGCAGACACCTTACCTCTAGCGCCACCTCACCGGCCCCAACGTCACTCCTTTGTAATGCTAAATGAAAACTTTCAGGGGGCCGAAGAGATAGCATGAAGGTAGTGTGTTTGCCTTACATGCAGAAGGACAGTGGTTCGAATTCTTGCATCCCATATAATCCCCCGAGTCTTCCAGGAGCGATTTCTAAGCGTAAAGCAAGGAGTAACCCCTGAGCGCTGCCAGGTATGAACCAAAAAAATCAAAGAATAAAATAAAACTATCAATGACAATTCTACAGAAATTCTGAGCTGGATAAAAAAAATAAAAATAAAAATTTTAGGGCCCGGCATGGTGGCGCTAGAGGTAAGGTGTCTGTCTTGTCAGTGCTAGCCTAGGACAGACCGCGGCTCGATCCCCCAGCGTCCATATGGTCCCCCAAGCCAGGAGCGACTTCTGAGCACATAGCCAGGAGTAAGCCCTGAGCTTCACCGGGTGTGGCCCCAAAACCAAAAAATAAATAAATAAAAATTTTAATTATTCTCAAAAAAGATTGTATTCAATTAGGCAAGTAATTAAGAACTTCATGTGTAAATAAAATCATTTAGTTTTTGAAAGCAGCTTTTTCAAACTATACAAATGGCTAATGATTTTCTTGGCATTCAGTAGCTCTTTTCCTTCTTCTGATTTCTAAAGTGTTCTGAAAGATAGTCCATAAACTTGTGAGTTAGAGATATAAAGTATACATTAGAATAGGATTTCCTATTGTTTTCACTAAAGTATTTAAGATAGTTTAATATAGGATTGTCGTTTATTTTATTGTGTCTAAATTTTCTTACGTGTATTTTTTGGTTTTCGTTTTCTAATATTTTACATACAATTAAAGCTAAATAATAAAATGAATTAAAAATTTGAAAGAAAAAAAAGAAAAAGGAAGGGTTTTCCCGGGAGGGGGCGACATGGTGCAGAACGCGGCAGCATCCAAAAGGCGAAGACACAGCTGGAGCCCAGGCAAGAGCGGTGCAGTACCCGGCAGCGTCCAATAGGTGGAGACCGAGCTGGACAGCGAGAGAAATGCTGATTTGAACAGAAAAAGGCGGGGCCGGCGGGGTGGCGCTAGAGGTAAGGTGCCTGCCCTGCCTGCGCTAGCCTAGGACGCGGTTCGATCCCCCACCCTCCAAATGGTCCTCCAAGCCAGAAGCAACTTCTGAGCGCATAGACTGGAGTAACCCCTGAGCGTCACCGGGTGTGGCCCAAAAACCAAAAAAAAGAAAGAAAGAAAGAAAAAGACTAACAGCGACCTCCCAGGAGGCGGCGACACAGCTGGTGGTGCAGAAAGCGGCAGCGTCCAAGAGACTGAGACAGGAGGCGACGGGGGTGCAGAACCCGGCAGCATCCGAGAGACCGAGAAAGGAGGAGATGGGGGTGCAGAACAGACAGCGCTGGAGCGACGAGGCGACGGTGGTGCAGAAAGCGGCAGCGTCCAAGAGACCGATACAGGAGGCGACGAGGGTGCAGAACGCGGCAGCGTCCCAGAGACTGAGACAGGAGGCGACGGCGGTGCAGAACAGACAGCGCTGGAGCGACGAGGCGACGGTGGTGCAGAAAGCGGCAGCGTCCAAGAGACCGATACAGGAGGCGACGGGAGCGACGAGGCGACGGTGGTGCAGAAATCGACATCGTCCAAGAGACTGAGACAGGAGGCGACGGGGGTGCAGAAAGCGGCATCGTCCGAGAGACCGAGACAGGAGGCGACGGGGGTGCAGAACCCGGCAGAGTCCGGGAGACAGAGACAGGAGGCGACCGGGGTGCAGAACAGACAGCGCTGGAGCGACGAGGCGAAGGTGGTGTAGAAAGCGGCAGTGTCCAAGAGACCAAGACAGGAGGCGATGGTGGTGCAGAACAGACAGAGCTGGAGCAACGAGGCGACGGTGGTGCAGAAAGCGGCAGCGTCCAAGAGACCGAGACAGGAGGCGACGGGGGTGCAGAACGCGGCAGCGTCCGAGAGACCGAGACAGGAGGCGATGGGAGCGACAAGGCGACGGTGGTGCAGAAAGCGGCAGCCTCCAAGAGACTGAGACAGGAGGCGACGGGGGTGCAGAACGCGGCAGCGTCCGAAAGACCGAGACAGGAGGCGACAGGGGTGCAGAACCCGGCAGAGTCCGGGAGACAGAGACAGGAGGCGACGGGGGTGCAGAACAAACAGCGCTGGAGCGACGAGGCGACGGTGGTGTAGAAAGCGGCAGTGTCCAAGAGACCAAGACAGGAGGCGATGGTGGTGCAGAACAGACAGAGCTGGAGCAACGAGGCGACGGTGGTGCAGAAAGCGGCAGCGTCCCAGAGACCGAGACAGGAGGCGACGGGGGTGCAGAACAGACAGCGCTGGAGCGACGAGGCGACCTTGATGCAGAAAGCGGCAGCGTCCAAGAGACCGAGACAGGAGGCGACGGGGGTGCAGAACGCGGCAGCGTCCGAGAGACCGAGACAGGAGGCGATGGGAGCGACAAGGCGACGGTGGTGCAGAAAGCGGCAGCCTCCAAGAGACTGAGACAGGAGGCGACGGAGGTGCAGAACCCTGCAGCGTCCGAGAGACCGAGACAGGAGGAGATGGGGGTGCAGAACAGACAGCGCTGGAGCAACGAGGCGACGGTGGTGCAGAAAGCGGCAGCGTCCAAGAGACCGAGACAGGAGGCGACGGGGGTGCAGAACGCGGCAGCGTCCGAAAGACCGAGACAGGAGGCGACGGGGGTGCAGAACCCGGCAGAGTCCGGGAGACAGAGACAGGAGGCGACGGGGGTGCAGAACAGACAGCGCTGGAGCGACGAGGCGACGGTGGTGTAGAAAGCGGCAGTGTCCAAGAGACCAAGACAGGAGGTGATGGTGGTGCAGAACAGACAGAGCTGGAGCGACGAGGCGACCTTCGTGCAGAAAGCGGCAGCGTCCAAGAGACCGAGACAGGAGGCGACGGGGGTGCAGAACGCGACAGCGTCCGAGAGACCGAGACAGGAGGCGACGGGGGTGCAGAACCCGGCAGCGTCCGAGAGACCGAGACAGGAGGCGACCGGGGTGCAGAACGCGACAGCGTCCTAGAGACCGAGACAAAAGGCGACGGGGGTGCAGAACAGACAGCGCTGGAGCGACGAGGCGACCTTGGTGCAGAAAGCAGCAGCGTCCAAGAGACCGAGACAGGAGGCGACGGGGGTGCAGAACGCGACAGCGTCCGAGAGACCGAGACAGGAGGAGACGGGGGTGCAGAACCCGGCAGCGTCCGAGAGACCGAGACAGGAGGCGACCGGGGTGCAGAACGCGACAGCGTCCTAGAGACCGAGACAGGAGGCGACGGGGGTGCAGAAAGCGGCAGCGTCCGAGAGACCGAGACAGGAGGCGACGAGGGTGCAGAACGCGGCAGCGTCCCAGAGACCGAGACAGGAGGCGACAGGGGTGCAGAACAGACAGCGCTGGAGCGACGAGGCAACGGTGGTGCAGAAAGCAGCAGCGTCCAAGAGACTGAGACAGGAGGCGACGGGGGTGCAGAACGCGGCAGCGTCCGAGAGACCGAGACAGGAGGCGACGGGGGTGCAGAAAGCGGCAGCGTCCGAGAGACCGAGACAGGAGGCGACGGGGCTGCAGAACCCGGCAGCGTCCGAGAGACCGAGACAGGAGGCGACGGTGGTGCAGAAAGCGGCAGCGTCCGAGAGACCGAGACAGGAGGCGACGGGGGTGCAGAACCCGGCAGCGTCCGGGAGACCGAGACAGGAGGCAACGGGGGTGCAGAACGCGGCAGCGTCCCAGAGACAGAGACAGGAGGCGACGGGGGTGCAGAACGCGGCAGCGTCCGAGAGATCGAAACAGGAGGCGAAGGGGGTGCAGAACCCGGCAGCGTCCGGGAGACAGAGACAGGAGGCGACGGGGGTGCAGAACGCGGCAGCGTCCAGGAGACCGAGCCAGGAGGCGACGGGGGTGCAGAACAGACAGCGCTGGAGTGACGAGGCGACGGTGGTGCAGAAAGCGGCAGCGTCCAAGAGACCGACACAGGAGGCGACGGGGGTGCAGAACACACAGAGCTGGAGCGACTAGTCGACGGTGGTGCAGAAAGCGGCAGTGTCCAAGAGACTGAGACAGGAGGCGACATGGGTGCAGAACGCGGCAGCGTCCGAGAGACCGAGACAGGAGGCGACGGGGGTGCAGAACAGACAGAGCTGGAGCGACGAGGCGACGGGGGTGCAGAACGCGATAGCGTCCAAGAGACCAAGACAGAAGGCGACCGGGGTGCAGAACCCGGCAGCGTCCGAGAGACCGAGACAGGAGGCGATGGGGCTGCAGAACCCGGCAGCGTCCGGGAGACCGAGACAGGAGGCGACGGGAGTGCAGAAAGCGGCAGCGTCCAAGAGACCGAGACAGGAGGCGACGGGGGTGCAGAAAGCGGCAGCGTCCGAGAGACCGAGACAGGAGGCGACGGGGGTGCAGAACAGACAGAGCTGGAGCGACGAGGCGACGGTGGTGCAGAAAGCGGCAGCGTCCAAGAGAACGAGACAGGAGGCGACGGGGGTGCAGAACGCGGCAGGGTCCGAGAGACCAAGACAGAGCTGGAGCGGCAGAGATAGAGCTGGACGACGAGGGGAATGTGGATTAGAAGACGGACACCGATGCGGATTAGAAGACGGACAGCGATTTGTGTGGCTAAGTCCCATGACAGGAGAGATGTCACTCACCCTCAGACTGCATTCCGATTGGCTGAGGACATTCTGGGCGGTCTGCAGCTGACATTTAAATGGCAAGGCGGCTCTGGGCTCCTTAGCTGCTGCTGGCTGCTAGTCCATTGACTCCGGGAAGGCAGACAGGCATCTCCATAGAGGGACCACAGCTCGACGAAGAGTAAGTGTGGGTTTCTTGGGACGGGACGGGGTGGTCTCGGCGACATCCGAATGCCGGGCTCTGTGGCAAAGGAAGCGCACGGCTGGTCTTGCACGTCTTGGCTGCGGCGGCACAGACGGGTACGGAGGCACAGAAGACGGCAGAAGCAGAGCTGGAGCTGCGGATTAGAAGACGAAAAGCGAAAAGGCAGACAGGCATCTTCACAGAGGGGCCACAGCTGAACGAAGAGTACGCGTGAATTTCTTGGGATGGAACGGGGAGGTCTCGGTATTAATGATCAGGGCCTATTGATCATTATTTCTTAGATCATTTATATTGATCGTATTTATCGATAATATATTTATTATTAATATTATTAATTTTAATCTTAAATTTTAATTTAATTTTAATTATTAATAATCTTTTATTATTTTATTGTATATTTATTTATATTATATTTATTTTATATTCTATTTATAATATTTTATTATTATTAATATTATTTAATATATTTATATTATTGATGGATATATTTATAGATTATAAGTTATTGTTTATTTATTGATTTTTTATTTTTTATTTATTTTTTTTTTTTGGTTTTTGGGCCACACCCGGCGGTGCTCAGGGGTTACTCCTAGCTGTTTGCTCAGAAATAGCTCCTGGCAGGCACGGGGACCATATGGGACACCGGGATTCGAACCAACCACCTTTGGTCCAGGATTGGCTGTTTGCAAGGCAAACACCGCTGTGCTATCTCTCCGGGCCCTATTTATTGATTTATTAATTTTTGATTTTTTTTTTTTTTTTTTTGGTTTTTGGGCCACACCCAGTGACGCTCAGGGGTTACTCCTGGCTATGCGCTCAGAAGTCGCTCCTGGCGAGGGGGACCATATGGGACACCGGGGGATCGAACCGCGGTCCATCCAAGGCTAGCGCAGGCAAGGCAGGCACCTTACCTCTAGCGCCACCGCCCGGCCCCAATTTTTGATTTTTTTTTGTTTTTTGGGCCACACCCCTTTGATGCTCAGGGTTTAATCCTGGCTAAGAGCACAGAAATTGCCCCTGGCTTGGGGGGACCATATGGGACGCCGGGGGATTGAACCGCGGTCCAACCTTGGCTAGCGCTTTCAAGGCAGACACCTTACCTCTAGTGCCACCTCGCCAGCCCCTATTATTGATTTATTATATAATTTATATTGGTCGTTCTTTTTTAGATAGGAGGGGCTCTCTATTGATTGTTAGTCCATCAATAGAGAATCAACTGTGCCTCAGTGGTGCTTATAGACCTTGGGCTATCACTTCCCAATGGTATCATTGACTAGAGCCATGGAACCGGTGGCTCTTGACCCTTTCAGGGAAGGGCTACCGAGAGGTACCACCTACAAGGAGGGCCTTTGATGGGAACACGAATTCTGGGGGATTGACAAGATGGTGAATGCTAGTAACTATTAATCATGTGGGTACTGATCCTGAGGCCAAGCCCTATCAATTCCTTTAGCTGGGAGTGGGCTATGTTAATGTGGACTCAGTTTGCCTCTTTCACCTCGAGCCAGAACTTCTCAATGGAACCTCTGATTGCGGTGGGACTGCTACCTATTAACCCTTCATGGGCAGTGTTAATACCTAGAGGAGCCAGCATCCAGGCGGGCCTCTGGGGTGACATAGGGTTTCTGTGCATTTGGGGGAATGTGGTGTGTAGCATTGTTCTCTAAGGTAGGTGGTTGCATCACTGGGCCCAGGGTTAGCAATCGCTTAACCCAATAATAAATGCTGAAGGATATTGTTCCTTGGAAACTTTGTTTATTGATCCATGGATTGAACACTGATGTGTAGAATACTGATAGGCCTTGATTAAAAGATGGCTTACTAATCTTCATGACTATAAGTTAAGCAAAATTAGAAAGTCTTTATGGCTTATGCAAATATGTCAATAAATAAATGTAAATATGCCAAGAAGACCTTATGGCTTACTTACTGGTCATGTAACTGTCTAAATACTAAGTCTTTATGGATTAAGTGACTCACTAAGTCAGGTGAATGATAGACATACTGATTGATCAATAATAAACCCTAATAAACGTAGAGGGTATTGGTGACTAGGCGAGGGGGGATTATTCAATAAACTGTTAGAGCCCCCATCACATATAGAATGGAATCTGGATCTGTTCTTGGGGGGGAGGGTAACTAGGGCACACATCCCGCAGCACTAAGGGTTTCCTCCTGGTTCAGCTATCAGAAATCGCTCCTGGCAAGCCTGCAGGATTATATGAGATGCCAGAGATGGAGCCTGGGGAGCTAACTAGGGGAGCCGCGGGCAAGGCAAATGCCCTAGCGCTGTGCTATCTCTCGGCCCCTGGATCTGCTCTTTCTGCCAAAACACCAAAACACCAAAAACATAATGTCTATCCAGGATCAGGGCACTGGCTAAGCCAAATCTCAAAACAAAGCTGGTAATCACACCTACTCGTTTCTAGGGAGAGGCATTATGCCTCAGTACAGGAGTGGCATAATTCACCTGCAAGGTGGTGTTTGCCTTGAACTGTGCTTGCCTCTGCCTTCTCTTGTTTTGGGGTGGTATTATTGATTATGGTTGTATTGATTGTGTTGCGATGAAATGTGGTGTTGATTGTGGTGAGATCGTCATGGTGATCTCTAACGTGGCAGTAACTAACCCCTACAAGGCGGGAACTGGAAGGGAGGTGCTTCTGGTGATCACCAGACTCGACATTATGACCGCACAAGCTGCAGGTACTGTTCGAATCCTCATGGTCTGGACACGCTTGTTTGACATACCGTCTTTTGGTACAGGGTGCTTGTGAATCTTATGCGACATGCGAATTGGCCGAGAGAGCTACATCCTTGTGTCAAGTAAGTACCCATGAAATTCCCTTTATTATCAAGAGGCGACTGTTTGTGGAATGTTCCCTCCACAATGTTAGTTGGACAAAAATCTAAATACTTCCTTCAATTCCCGATGGGTTTATCCAATGTCCCTTTGCCCACAGAGAGTCAAGAAGAGATTTTTCTGGGATATGGTGTGGGATGTAAAAACCCTCAAATGCTTTTGTAGTGCCCGCAGCCCTGTGGGTGGGAGATGCTACTTAATTTCTATTTCCCCAACAGGGTTATGGTCAAGAGGAGAGCGCTTGTATGGTGTGCGTGGGAAGAAACTGATTCTATCCTACTCCTGGTCGATCGGCAACCCAACACAGTGGAAGATCGTGCTTTCAGTGGCTTCCTTGTATTCGTGGCGGTCCAGATCTCACCACAGGAAGAAAAGGGCATAGAGATGGGCTGTGTCCTCCAGATCACTGCCCCACCGGGTGACGAGGGGGCCATGTCTCCCACCATTGCCAGGTCTATGCCACTGGTCACCGGGCCCTCACCAAAGCAGTTCCAGTTTCCTCGACTCCTATGGCGTAGACGACAACCTCCTCGCCAAAACACCACCCATCCTAGCAAAGGCTCAGCGTGTCGCTCTCAAAGCAAGACCTTCCTAGTAGGGGAACATAGTTAATCACAGATGGAGTCACGTAGAGTACAAATACTCCTGGCTTAATGACCTACCTCTTTAGCGACCGCTCGCACTTACAACCATCTCTTCACTGTAACTACTTTACTAACTTTATGTTCTGTAATACCTTGCACTACTGTGTGTAAATCCCACAACCTATGCCAATTAAAACAAGTGGAAGTTTTCAGTTGGATCTTTCTTGTTACTTTACTTATTCAGAAGACTGGATTGTCAAATACTATGCATATACTACCTTAATTTCCATTTCCCCAACAGGGTTATGGTCAAGAGGGTAGCGCTTCTATGGTGTGAGTGTGAAGATACTGATTCTATCCGCCTCCTGGTCAATCAGTGTCCCAACACAGTGGAAGATCGTGATTTCAATGGGTTCCTTTTATTCGTGCCATTCCAGATCACACCACGGGATGAAAGGGGCATAGAAATGGGCTATGTCATTCACATGGCTGCTCCACTGGGTGAGGAAGGGGCATGTCTCCCACCATTGCCAGGTCTATGCCACTGGCCACTGGGCCCTCACCAGGAGAATTCCAGATTCTTCTACTCCTATGGCGTCGACAGCAACCTTCTCACCAAAACACCATCCACCCCAGTGAAAGCTCAGTGTGTTGTGTCAAAGCAAGTCCTTCCTAGTAGAGGCACACGATTAATCACAGATAGAATCACATCGAGTATTTATGACTTCATAATCCTATAGGCATTCATGGTTTAAATGTAAGTTTTAGTCAAGCACTTGGAGCTCATGTGTGGAGCAGACCCGGGTCAAAAGCACCATAGGCTGATAGCTGCCCAAGTACTGTGCTGTGGCTCAACTCACTCTCAATTTAGTTGTCAGCTAGTGGCCAGTGGGTAGAGTGTGTGCACAGATTAGCTGTGCTGGGTAGTGGGTAGCGAGTGCGTGGAGTAGCACGCAGTGTTATTGGATCCAGAAAATATCACTAAATGCTTACCTCGCCAGGCCCAAGACTTGGAGCGATGCATTGAGCACATGTGGCCCACCCTGCTTGGACGCCAAGGCCCAGTGGCTAGCGTGAACACCTTCAACCTTAACCAGCCAAGCGACTGGCCAATACCATTGACTGCCAAACGAGTCACCAGCTCCAGCCTTCCAGAACCGATCCTGGTCAGAGGACTCTGCCCATCGAGGGACAGCACAGCAGAAGTCTTTCGAGCCTGCAACTGGCAGGGTTTGGGATCAGGATTGGTCTGGAATGCTGGAGCTTGTGACACATTTGCACTCCATGGTCTTGACAGGTTGCTTGACTGGTCAGGGATTCCAGATTACTCATGGCCAGGGCTATCAGGCTCAACAATCCATCCTGCTGTGGTTCTGACTCCATCTATGGCCTAGTTTATATCCCACCTCATATCCTCACCGCTCACCTCTCTGGAGACCATATGTAATGTTTGGAATCGAATCTGGGTTGGCAGCTAACAAGGCAATGCCCTTCTGCTGTGTTATCACTCTGCCCCTATTCTGAACACTTTGCTTTGCTTTGCTTGAGTGATTTGGTTTGGAGGTCAGTGTTGCCTGTATTCTTCCTAGGGGACTCGGACCTAGGCAACTTAGAGATCAGGAACAGATTGGCCATATCATAAGAAACCTACAGATTTGCAGCGTTGATAGCATCTCAGTGGGGTCTGTGCTGATATCTCTGACCTCTTCTTGCAGGGACTGTGCCAAGTGTGCTCAGGTCTGCCCCTTCAAGGGCACATCAAACAAGTGCAGTTGCTGCACCTAAAGCTTGGTAAGCTAAGCCAGAAGCTGAGGAGTCTATGTCCAAGGTCCTCCCCAGGTATACATAGAGCAATGTGCAGACAGACCAGTGCCTGCCCCTTTGGAACTGACCTGCCGGCTCTGATCTTTGTTCTGGGAAAGGGGAATGGAAGTAAAAGGTATTGGCTTTATCCTGGCTCTGGGTCATTGGAGAAGATGGAGGATACAAGACCAGCTGAAAATCAACAAAGAAGAAGCTGTTTTTAGAACTTCTTGCACCTGGGTTACCTCCACAATATCAACTTTTTTCTAGGCTAATCTTTTGACTATTTGTATCAGTCATTATCTTACTACTTAAATTGTTTTAGCTCTAAGTATCATATTGTTTTGTTTTATGCCTTACTGCAAACAGAAAATTTTGTACTGTATCTAATTTTAATATTTGTTTGCACAATTCTGGGGAACTGTATTTTAGAGTTTTGAAAGTTCTCAGCTATCCTGCTGCATGTTTCCCATTTGCTATGTTATATTGTGTATCTCACATAGTAATTTATATGTATATATCTGTAGTATCCTCGTTATAGACTTATCAATAATGCTTCTGTAGGAGCCGGTGAGGTGGCCATCCCCACACTAACTCTAGACTCCTTAATTTATATTAAGACAAGAGGTCATCTATGTGCCTTGGGGAAATGGACATGGTTTCCCCTAGGGTGGTGGACAAATTGCAGTCAGGGAGATTCCCTTTGTTCTGTTGCTTTAGCTTCTGTCCATCTGGTTCCTTCAAGCAGACACTTTTTTCTCTGTCATTTTCCTATGCAGTCCTTTAAATTTCTCTTACTAGAAGGATCAAAAGAATTCCTGGGCCCAGAGAGATAGCACAGCGGCATTTGCCTTGCAAGCAGCCTATCCAGGACCAAAGGTGGTTGGGTCAAATCCCGGTGTCCCATATGGTCCCCCGTGCCTGCCAGGAGCTATTTCTGAGCAGACAGCCAGGAGTAACCCCTGAGCACCGCCGGGTGTGGCCTAAAAACCAAAAAACAAACAAACAAAAAAAGAAGTCCTTCCTGGCAAATTTTCCCACTGCTATCTTCAATGTAAAGAGAGGTAATTCAATCTTCTCTCTGACTTCCAAAGAACTGGAGATACTTGAAGCCTGAGGTTGATCCCAACACTGCATGGCCCCTCAATCATTTTGCTGGGTTGGTCAAACAAAATAATCTACATTATTAAATTACTTTAGAAAAGCTCTTGTGCAAAACGTTTTTGTTTTTATTTGGGCCACACCAAACTGGTCAGGGCTTACTCCTGTTTCTTTGCTCCTGGATCACTCCTGGTATCACTCCTGGTATCCTGGATCACTCCTGGTAGCTGGGGTGCTGTTAGTGTGCTTCCACTTCTATTAATGGAGCTTACTAAGGCTGCCTTACTTATATGCACTTGACTGCTCTATCTCTCTGACCTTGCAAAACTATTTTTAATTATACGTATCTTTTACAGACAATATGAAAATTATATGGCGTTGCAAAATTACATAGGAAAAGGGTACGAAGTGCATATGACATGGAGTTTGCAGGTCAGAAGTGTCCCTTACCCTTCTCAGAAGAGGGCTCAGTGTATCTGTGGGATCTGTAGGGCTGCTTTTGTTCAAAGGCTTGGGCTGTTCCATGAGGAGAAGGCTCAGTCATTTGTACATAATCCCAACACTGAACCCTTGGAGATATTGAGTAGGAATGACTTGACATGGGGTCCCTAGAGAAGAGTGACCAGAGCTCGGACCAGGCTTGTCAGCATCTGCCTTGTGACACAGAAGCTTTTAGCCACCCAGTGGTGAAACACGTGGTCAGTGTCTCCTGTCTCTGGTCTAGCCCACCTCACAGAGCTCTGTGGTATAACAGAGTGTCCTGATGGCTCTGGACTCTAGATCCAGGTGCTCTGACATGTCAGGAAGGGGCAATAGTAGAGTCCAGCTGTGTCTTGCCTTCAGGAATAGTTACTGAAGTCCCAGAGCACACAGGGTCACAGCCCTGAGTGTGAGCATGCACTCAAAAAAGGGAGATGTTGCCTTCAGGGACATGCTGGAAACAGCTGCAGTTGCTGGTCTTGGTGGTAGGAAAGGGGGAAAATGGGGTGGCAGGCCAGCTCCATGGAGGCCAAGAGGAGCATGGTAACCAGAATGCCTGGCTCTTGCCTGGCTCTTCACCCTGCTGTCCTCATACTTGGTGGGATTGGCCTGTTGCACTCTGGGCATCCATCCCAGTGTGCGAAGCATCTGTTGTGTGAAGCGTCTGTTGTGTGAGGTGAAGCAGCTAGTAACTATTAATCATGTGGGTATTGATCCTGAGGCCAAGCCCTATCAATTGATATATCTGGGACAGGGCTATGTTAATGTGCACTCAGTTTACCTCTTTGTACCTTCAACCAGAACTTCTCAACAAAACCTGCCATTGCATTGGGACTGCTAGCTATTGACCCTTCATGGGGAGGGCTATTTTGGTTCTTGGGCCACACCCAGCGTTGCTCAGGGGTTACTCCTTGCTGTCTGCTCATAAATAGCTCCTGGCAGGCACGGGAGACCATATGGGACACTGGGATTCGAACCAACTATCTTTGGTCGTGGATCTGCTGCTTGCAAGGCAAATGCCGCTGTGCTATCTCTCTGGGCCCATCATGACATACATTTTTAATGCATTATAGGTAATGTGGTGTGTAGTGTTTTCATTAAGGATGGGGATTGCATCACTAGGCCAATGGATATCGATCACACAATAATAAAAGCTGTAAGATATTGTTTATTGAAAATTTTGTTTATAGATACATTGATTGGACACTGATGTGTATAATACTGATAGGTCTTGATTAAACTATGGCTTAATAATCTTAAGGACTATAAGTTAAGCAAAATTAAAAAAAATCTTTGTGGCAAAAAAAAAGTCTTTATGGCTTATGCAAATAGGTCAATAAGTCCTTAGGGCTTACTTCCTGATCATGTAACAGTCTAAATACTAAGCACAGTTCAAGACAAACACCCCTTGTGCCCTCAAGCCCATCCAAATTCTTAGATTTGGAAGAATTGTCAGGAGGCCATCCTTACTCAGGCAGTGCAAGGTCTGGCCACTTTGCTTTTAGTTTTATATTTACTCTTATCAGCTTTCAAACAGGCAACACAAAGTTATTAAAAAATGGTGAGCCGGAGAGATAGCATGGAGGTAAGGCATTTGCCTTACAGGCAGAGGATGGTGGTTCGAATTCCGGCATCCTATATGGTCCCCTGACCCTGCCAGGAACAATTTCTCAGCAGAGAGCCAAGTGTAACCTCTGAGCACTACTGGTAGTGACCCAAAAATCAAAAGAAAAAAAAAAGTCATGGTATATATTAAATTCCACGAACTAATTACAGGAATAAGGGTTGGGTCACACCTATTGGTGCCAGGGCTTATTCCTAACTCTGCTCAGGGATCCCTCCTAATGGAGGTTGGGGGACCATCTGGGGCGCCATGGATTGAATCAGGTTGGCCACATACAAGTGCTTTAACCCATATAATATATCACTAGCCCCTGAATTACTAATCTTTTTTTTTTTTTTTTTTTTTTTTGGTTTTTGGGCCACACCCGTCATTACTCAGGGGTTACTCCTGGCTGTCTGCTCAGAAATAGCTCCTGGCAGGCACGGGGGACCATATGGGACACAGGGATTTGAACAACCACCTTAGGTCGTGGATCGTGGATCAGCTGTTTGCAAGGCAAACACCACTGTGCTATCTCCCCCGGCCCTGAATTACTTATCTTATAACTGGAATTTTTTTTTTTATGCCTTCCATCCGTGGATATTTTTTGATGTTTGGGAGTTGTACACACTCTAGGGCAGGGGTCTCAAACTCGAGGCCCACGGGCCACAAATGGCCCTCCCTACAACATTTTGTGGCCCTGCCCTAGAGGAATCTTTTTTGTTTTGTTTTGTTTTAGTTGTTTTGGTCACACTCCCCAATGTTCAAGGCTTACTACTGAGTTTGCACTCAAGGATCACCCCGACTTTGCCTCCTGTGGTCCCAGGTAAATTGAGTTTGAGACCCCTGCTCTAGGGTGTGAAATGTACACACTTAGTGGTGCTCCTGGGTGTTCAAAAGTCAGACTGTAATGGTTTCACCCTCAATCAGGTACTCTCCTTTAGACATTAACCTGTATAGACTCTTATCCAGAGTTGCTATGATCATTATACTCTGTGGTGTAGTGCTCACCAGGAGTCACAACTTCCATTGTGGTATTCACATACATACATGCTTGTGGGATTGGCAATACAGGTGCTTCACGCCTAGACTCTGGCTGTGTCGCTGGCACTACATGGTTCAGATGATGACCAGGAATGATCCTTAAGCCCCTAAGTACAGAGCCAGGATTAGGTCCTAAGCATTGCTGGGGAATGCCCCAAATCTCTCTCATACACACACACTCTTTCTCACTGTCTCTCTCTGTCTCTCTCTCTCCATATGTACAATAAGTTAAAAACCTGTTCTAGGGGTCTAAGAAATATCACACTGGGTGGTGTGCTTACCTTGCACTCTGCTGAACCAGGTTATCCATGGCATGCCATATGGCCCCTTGACCCCATCAGGAGTGATTTCTGAGTGCAGAGACAGGAGTTACACCTGAGCACTTCTAGGTGTGGCCCAAAACCAAATAAATAAATGAATAAACAAATAAAAAGACTCACAATTTCATCTGCACCATTCCTAGCATAGGAGAGGTCGCATTCCCTGCAAACCAGGAAGCCAGGTGTTCTGCATGGCTGAAGAACTCTAGTGGTCCTGTTTCAACATGTGGTGGTAGTGTCTTTGGGGGTGAACGCTGGGCCCACAGAAGAGTTTCCAGTCCCAAGGGATCTGGAGCAAGAGCAGGACAGTCTGTTGCTCACAGACTCAGGGATGCTTGTCTTTGCCCTTAAACTGACTCAGTGTTACCGAATGTTCAAGCTATTCTTATTGCTACTGGTCTTTAGTGAGGCTACAGACCTCAATCTTTGTTGCCACGAAAAGGGCTTCTGTTTATCTCAGAGAAGCAGATCCACAGACGCATATGCAGAGAGGTGGGAGACAGCACATGGATTCAGGCACTTGCATCACATGTGCCCACTCGGGTTAGGGACCTGGAATCACATAATGCAACCCTGGGCACCACCTGGAAGACAGAGGACAGTGATCCCTGAGAACAGAGTAAAGACTAAGCCATTAGCACCACTGAGTGTGACCCCTCCGAAATATGACTATACTTATATAGGGAAGTACCTAGGTCATTGTATGAAGAAATGGAATAACTACATTTTCTTCCATTTGATAGAATCACCAGCCCCCTAACCTAAAGGATGCCCTCAGATTGTGAGCAGGTTTGTTTGTTAAGGTCCCACCTCCACTCACTACCAGATGGAGCCCAAATGTTCCTGCAGCATAATGAAATGGGACAGGCACGAGGGAACGACTGACTGACCAGCCGAGGTCCCACAGCCCGGGACCTCTCCATGGGGAGAGCAGCTGGGCCTGATGGCTCTGGACTCTAGATCTCTCAGGAAGGGACAGTGGGAGAGTCCAGCTGTGTGTCCTGGCTCAAAGGCTAGAATCTGAAGTCCCAGAGAACACAGGGCCACAGGCCCCAGCGCGAGCGCGCGCTCCAAAAAGCGGAAGGTACCAGGCAGGCCAGGGCGCGCTGGAAACCGCTGCAGTTGCTGGTTAGGGCGGCCGGTCGGGGTGCAGGGCGGTGGCCGGCCGGCTCCGTAGAGGCCAAGAGGCCAAGAGGCTCGGCGACTTCCTACCTCGGGGCTCTTGGCCTAAGGCTTCATCCCGCGGTGTCCTCTGACTCGGAGGCCCGGTCCGACCCGATCCGGCCCGCTCTCGGGCGCGTGGAAAAGAAGCGCGCGGACGTGTGTTGCGCGTCTGGAGGCGGCGACAGGGGTGAGCGGCCGAGATGCCGCCGGCATTGGGTGCCATCACCAGGCACCGGTTCGCCTTCAGCCTCCGTTGCGGCGGGGACGGCGCCGTACCAAGTGCGGTGGGGCGGGTCGCAACAGGTCCGGGAGATCCGGGGCCGCACCAAGCCCTGGGGAGGGCCGCACTTGTGCGGTAGGTTGGAGGCGGAGCCGCACGAACTCATAGTTGGTGCTTCACCAAGTGCGTCGGCTCGCGGCCGGACCAAACCCGGTGCGTGGGCCGCAACAAGTACCTTGACTCGCTGCCAGGCCAAACCCTGTCCGTAGGGCCGCACCAAGCGCGTTGGCAAACCCTGAACCTGGGGCCGCACCAAGTGTGTTGGCTCGCGGCCAAACCAAACCCAGTACCGGAGGCTGCACCAACTGCGATGGGACGGGGCTGCACCAAGTGCGACTAAGTCACATGTCAAGCGACATTCTCAGCCTGCATCCCGATTGGCTGAGGGCATTCTGGGCGGTTCCCAACGGACATATAAATGGAAAGGCGGTTCTGGGCTCCTTAGCTGTTACTGACAGCTACTTCATTTTGCCTTTCAAAAGCAGACAGGCACTTCCATACAGGAACCACCGCTCTACTAAAAGTAAGTGTGGCTTTTTTGTTTTAATTTAACGGAATAGTCTCGGCTTATGGCCTATTGATTATTATGTATGGAGGGGATATATATTGATTATTTGTCAATCAATAGAGAATCAAGTGTGTCTCAGTGGTGCTAATTATACCTTGGGCTACCACTTCCCAATAGTATAGAGTAGCGCCATGGGACCCGTGGCTATTGGCCCTTTAGGAGAAGGGATACCGAGAGGACCCACCTATAAGGCGGGCCTTTGATGGAAACTAGAGTTCTTGGGATTGACAATATGGTGAATGCTAGTAACTATTGATGATGTGGATATTGATCCTGAGGCCAAGCCCCATCGATTGAAATATATGGGAGAGGGCTATGTTAATGTGGACTCAGGTTACCTCTTTGTACCTTGAGCCAGAACTTCTCAAAGGAACCTTTTATTGTGGTGGGAAGGCTAGCTTTTAACCCTTCATGGGCAGGGCTACCTAGGGGAGCCAGCTACAAGGCAGGCCTCTGAAATGACATATGGTTTCTATGAATTATTGATGATGTGGTGTGTTATCATTCACGCCAATAATAAATGCCGTATAATACTGTTTATTGGAAAAATATTTTTGTTTTTTGGGCCACACCTTTTGATGCTCAGGGGTCACTCCTGGCTAAGCGCTCAGAAATCGCCCCTGGCTTGGGGGGACCATATGGGACGCCGGGGGATCGAACTGCAGTCCTTCCTTGGCTAGCACTTGCAAGGCAGACACCTTACCTCTAGCGCCACCTCACCGGCCACTGGAAATTTTATTTACTGATATATTGATAAAACACTGATGTGCATAATACTGATAGGTCTTGATTAAACTATGGCTTACTAGTCTTAATGACCAAGGTGCTTAATAGTCTCAATGACAATTAAGTTAAGCACTTAAGTTAATTACTATTCAGTTAATGACTATAAGTTAAGCAAAATCAGAAAGTCTTTATGGTTTGTGCAAATATGTCAACTAGCCCTTAGGGCTTACTGGTTATGTAACAGTCTAAATACTAAGTCCTTATGGCTTAAGTGACTTACTGACTTATGCCAATGATGGCTTTCAATACTGATTGATCAATAATAAACCTTGGCTGGTCCGATGGCAGTGGTTTATCAGAACTTATAAATCTTAGTATCACAAAAGTTGGAATATAACCCCCCACTGCTCTATTTGACTGGCTGAAAAATAATAATAAACCTTAATGGATATATAGGGTATTGGTGACCTGAGGGGGTTTCATGTAAATTGTTATAGCCCCCATCACATTTAGAATGCGATCTGGACCTGTTTTTTCCTTGGGGGGCACACATCTGGCAGCCTTCACGGTTTACTCCTGGTTCTGCTCTTAGAAATAGCTCCTGACAGGATGGGGGACCATATGGGATACCAGAGATGGATCTGGGTCCATCCCAGATCAGTCATGAACAAGGCAAATGCCCTAGCACTGTGCTCTCTCTTCGCCCCTTGGATCTGTTCTTTCTACCAAAACACCAGTAATTATAGAGCGTCAGGCCACTGATGAAGCCAAATATCAAAACAATGCTGATATTCACACCTAAACATAGTTTCTAAGTAGAGTCATTATGCCTAAGTATGGGATAGGTATCATTCATGGGCAAAATGGTGGCTGTCTTGAACTGTGCTTGCCTCCACCTTCTCTTGGCTTGGGCTGTATTACTGATAATAGTTGTATTGATTGTGTTGCAATTAACTGTGGCCCTGATTGTGGTTAGCTCGGACAGGGTGGTCTCTATTGTGGCAGTAAACCCTGAGAGGTGGGAACTGAAAGGGAGGTGCTTCTGGTGATCTTCACTCTAGACATCATGACTGCACATGCTTATGAACAGTGTTCCAGTTATTTCGTTGCAGGTACCATTTTAATCCTTGTGATATGGACTTGCTTGGTGTGTGTAATACAGCCTTCTTTATACGTGGCTTGTGAATCCTATGTGACATGCGTATTGCCTGAGAGAGCTACATCCTAGTGTCAAGTAAGTACCTCCCTTTAAGCCCCCTCCGGGGTGTTACTCCATGAAATTCCCTTTATGGTCAAGAGGCGAATGTTTGTGGCATGTTAGTTGGACAACAATCTAAACACTTCCTTCAATTCCCATGGGAGTATATCCAATGCCCCTTTCTCCACAGAGAGTTAAGAAGGGCAGTTTACTCTGGGATAGGGTATGTGTTGGAAGAAGCCTTGAATGCTTTTTTAAGTGCCCCCCTTGACCCTCCCTGTGGGAGGTACTACCTTAATTTTCATTTCCTCAACAGGGTTATGGTCAAGAGGCGAGCACTTCTATGGTGTGCGTGGGAAGAAACTGATTCAATTCTGCCAGTCCATTTGCATCCCAACACAGTGGAAGATCATTTCAATGGGTTCCTTTTATTTGTGGCATTCCAGATCACATCACAGGACGAAAAGGGCAGAGAGATGCGCTGTATTATTCACATGGCTGCCCCACCGGGCAAGGAGGGGTCATGTATTCCCTCATTGCCAGGTCTATGCTACTGGCCACTGGGCCCTCACCAGGGGAATTCCAGATTCCTCGACTCCTATGGCATCGACGACCTCCTTACCAAACACCATCCATCCTAGTGAAGGCTCAGTGTGTCATGTCAAAGCAAGACCTTTGCAACCTTCCGTGGGGGACCCCCGACCCGCGGGGGTGTGGAAATGAAGGTCGCTAGTAATTCGTGGGTTTACCGAGCAGAACCGATCTGTGAAGAAAACTCGAGAAGTTAGTAAGAAAAGTCCTCAAGACAACACATGCTGTTCAAAAGGGGTTTATTGCAGGGGAGATCAGCTTTTAAGGGCTGAAATACGTCAGGGGGTGTTACAGGTTTTCCACCAATTACAATTGCAAGCACTCATTAGCATAAGCTGGGGACAGGTAATAGGGAGGGGTAAAGAGGTAGAGAGCACATGTTTATACTGAAAGCACAAGATTCAAACTGGGTCCTATAAGTTTTACTCAGCAAGCATAAATGAAAAACCAGCTGTAAACATATTAATCTTTTGCTAACACAAAGGCAAGTTGCTCTATGATTTTCTTTCTGGCTGGATGTATTGGGCTGCTTTGAATTACTTTAGTATTTGTCTATTTCCTTTGTTCTCAGGGCATGGGTGCCTCTGATCACGTGGGTGACAATGTCAGGGATTTCTGAGGTGTCCTTTGTTCTAGGTTCCAATAGTTCGGCTAGGGTCCCCACAGTTCCCCCTTTTCTGTAATAATAAAAGAAAAAAAGCAAAATGGGTGGAGTGCCTGTCTTAGGTTACTTTGGTGGGCTTCCAGTTCTGGACATGGCAACAAGAGACCAAATTAAAAGTTTTTGCGTGCAAAATATTAGGAATGCCATGTTTGCACCCAGACACTGGCACCAAGCTATCCCCGTCATGAGCATCTCCACAGCCAGGAGCAGACCGAGCAAGGGCGTTTAGCCAGATACTCAAAACTCCTTAAAGCTCAGAGGTTGAAGTGTAGGTTCTTTACATGACTGAAACCTAATCACAATCATATTTGTAATCAAGATGTTTAAATAAAGAAAAAATATTTAAAAAAAATAAATGATTCTAAGAATGTGGTTCCTGGAACTTTGTAAAAACTGAAGGACATTTCATTTAATTAAATATATGGTATACTAAAAAGAAAAAAAAAAAGAGCAAACCTCTGTCACTCACTCTAGGGAATGGTACCTCCCTGTGCTCCTCTTTCTTGCCTCAAGATAGTACATATACATCATGTTATTTTGGGATCAAAGCATCTAATGTGCTTTCTATACCTAGACTCTGGCTCTGTCCCTGGCACTACATGGTTCTGATGATGACCAGGAAAGACCCGTAAGCCCCCAAGTACCGAGGCAGGAGTAGACCCTGAGCACTGCTGGGAAATGCCCCAAATCTCTGTGTCTCTGTCTCTTTCTCCCCACCCCCATATGCACATTAATTTAAAAACCTGTCCTAGGGGCCTAAGAGCTATCACATCGCTGACCCAGTTTATTCCTGGTATTCCATATGTCCCCTAACCACATCAAGAGTGATTTCTGGTGCAGAGTCAGGATTTACCCCTGAGCACTGCTAGGTGTGGCCCAAAACCAAAATGAATAAATAAAAAGATTCATAATTTCTTTTTCTTTGTTTGTTTTTGGGTCACACCCGGCAACGCTCAGGCGTTACTCCTGGCTCTATGCTGAGAAATCGCTCCTGGCCGGCTCGGGGGACCACATGGGATGCTGGGATTCAAAGCACCATCCTTCTGCACGCAAGGCAAATGCCCTACCTCCATGCTCTCTCTCTCTCTCTCTCTCTCTCCAGTGCTTCTTGAGGCGGAAGCAAGGACAGCAGCCTCCGAGGCAGCGGCGACAGGGGAGGAGCGGCCTTGGCGCTGGTGGCACTGGATGCCAGCACCATGCACCGGTTCGCCTTCGGCCTCCTTTGCGGCGGTGGCGGCGCTGTACGGAGTACGGTGGGGCAGGACGCAACAGGTCCGGGCGGTGGGGCCGCACCAAGTCCCGGGAGAGGGCCGCACATGTGCAGATGGTCGCAGGCAGAGCCGCAAAAGTGCATTGGCTCGGGGCCACACCAAACCCGCACCCGGGGCCGCACCAAGCGCGGTTGCTCGCGGCCAGACTTCACCGGGTGCCGGGGTCGCAGAAACTGCGGTGACCGCACCGGGTGCCGGGGCTTCTGCAAGGACGGTGACCGCACCGGGTGCCGTAAACTTAACGGGTGCCGTACACTTACGGGGTGCCGTAAACCTACTAGGAGTCGTAAATGGTTCACCGGGTGCCGTAAACTTATCGCTGGTCGTGAACGGCTCACCGGGTGCCGTCACCGCACTTGCAGCGGCCCTCGCACCGGCTGCGGTCACCGCAGTTGCTGCGAGCCCGGCACCCGGTGCGGTCTGGCCGCGAGCAAGCGCACTTGGTGCGGCCCCTGTACCGGGTGTGGTCTGGCCGCGAGCCAACGCACTTGGAGCGGCCCCGGGTACCGGGTTTGTTGTGTCCCCGAGCAAATGCACTTAGTGCGGCACCAACTCTAGGTGTTGCTGTGCCTCTGCCTGCGACCTACTGCATGTGTGCGGCTCTCTCCCCAGGACTTGGTGGGGCCCCACTCCCCGGACCTGTTGCTCCTGCCCCACCCTACTTGATATGGCGCTGCCACCTCCGCAAAGGAGGCCGATGGCAAACCGGCGAAAGTTGCTGGCATCCAGTGCAGCCAGCACCAGGGCCGCTCCACCCCTGTTGCCCCCGCCTCAGAGGCGCTGGAGAGATAGCATGGAGGCAGGGCATTTGCCTTGCGTACAGAAGGATGATGGTTTGAATCCCAGCATCCCATGTGGTCCCCCGAGCCAGCCAGGAGCGATTTCTAAGTATAGAGCCAGGATTAACGCCTGAGTGTTGCTGGGTGTGACCCAAAAACCAAAAGCAAACAAAAAAAAAATTGTGAATCTTTTCTTTTGGGCCACATCTAGCAGTGCTAAGGCTAACTCCTGAATCTGCACCAGAAATCACTGCTGATGTGGTGAGGGGACCATATGGAATGTCTGGAAGAAACTGGGTCAGCTGAGTGCAAGGTAAGCACACTACCCGATGTGATAACTCTAGGCCCCTAGGACAGGTTTTTAACTTAATGGGCCTCCGTGATGGGGAAGATTTAGTGCCTGTGACACCCCCTTTGTTTGGAGGCTTCCGTAACCCCACCTCAGAGAGGGTGTTTCTGCAGGGGGGCAGTTGAAATAGCATGTTGTTGGGGGTCGGTTGGGCGGATGTGCAGAGGGGGTCATGCAGGTCGTGGTAGGTGCTGGTAGGCTGGGTTCTAGAAGAACAGGGCAGGGAAGTGGGCAGTCGGACAGTCTGGACGGATGGAGGATGGACAGACACAGAAATAAACAGAGGTGATGGGGACAGATGCACATATGCAGAACAGAGTACAGAGGACAAGCCCATGGACAAGGACAGACATTTTTGATGGAATTGGCAGGGAGGGGCAGACAGGAGACTGAGGGGGGATAAAACCGAAGCCGCAGGGCCTGGAGAGATAGCACAGCGGCGTTTGCCTTGCAAGCAGCTGATCCAGGACCAAAGGTGGTTGGTTCAAATCCCAGTGTCCCATATGGTCCCCCGTGCCTGCCAGGCGCTATTTCTGAGCAGACAGCCAGGAGTAAACCCTGAGCAGCGCCGGGTGTGGCCCAAAAACCAAAAAAGAAGAACGAAGCCGCAGACAGAGTCAGAGCCGCAGCAGCAGGGTTTATTGAGCCCCATAGAGGGCCACGAGTGATCCGCAGTCCCTGACCGGCCTGTCAATCAGTCAAGACCATGGGCCTTGAACGAGTCACAGGCTCTAGCCGTTTGGACCGAATCCCGTTCCCCACCCTGCAGGTTGCAGGCACAACAGACTTGCGGTGTGCCCTCCCTCGATGGGCAGAGTCCTCCAACTGGGATTGGTTTTGGAAGGCTGGAGAAAGTGACTCGTTCTGCAGTTGATGGTCTTGGCAGGTCACTTGGTTGGTTAAGGTGAAGGTGGTCGCTCTAACTACTTTGGCGGTTCTGCAAAATGGCGTTGCTCCAAGTTTTGGGCTGGGGAGCCCAGCAATTAGAGATATTTTTTGGATCCAATAACACTGCATGCTACTCCACGCACTCGCTACCCACTACCTTGCACAGCTAATCTGTGTACGTTTTCTACCCACTGGCCACTAGCTGACAGCTAAATCGAGATTGAGTTGAGCTACAAAACAGGACTTGTGCAGCTGGCAGCCTGTGTTGCTTTTGGTTTGCCTCTGCTCCACACATGAGCTCCAAGCACTTGATTAAAGCTTACAGTTATTCTAGAAATACCTATAAATTATGAATGCATGAATACTCTACATGACTCTATCTCTGATTAATCGTGTACCTCTACTAGGAAGGTCTTGCTTTGTCATGACATACTGAGCCTTCGCTAGGGTGGATGGTGTTTGGTAAGGAGGTCGTCGACGCCATAGGAGTCGAGGAATCTGGAATTCCCCTGGTGAGGGCCCAGTGGCCAGTTGCATAGACCTGGCAGTGAGGGAATACATGACTCCTCCTTGCCTGGTGGGGCAGCCATGTGAATAATACAGCGCATCTCTATGCCCTTTTCATCCTGTGATGTGATCTGGAACGCCACGAATAAAAGGAACCCATTGAAATCATGATCTTCCACTGTGTTGGGACACTGATGGACCAGGAGGCAGATACAATCAGTTTCTTCCCACGCACACCATAGAAGCGCTCGCCTCTTGACCATAACCCTGTTGGGGAAGTTAAAATCAAGGTAGAGCCTCCCACCGGGAGGGTTTAGGAGGGCACTTAAAAAAGCATTCGAGGCTTCTTCCAACACACACCCTATCCCAGAGTAAACTGCCCTTCTTGACTCTCCGTGGAGAAAGGGGCATTGGATATACCCCCGGGGGGATTGAAGGAAGTGTTTAGATTGTTGTCCAACTAACATGCCACATACATTCGCCTCTTAACCATAAAGGGAATTTCATGGACTAACACTCCGGAGTGGGCTTAAAGTGAGGTACTTACTTGACACTAGGATGTAGCTCTCTCGGGCAATACGCATGTCATATAGGATTCACAAGCCACTTATAAAGAAGGCTGTATTAAGTACACCAAGTGAGTCCAGATCACAAAGATTCGAATGGTACCTGCAACGAATAACCAGAACAATATTCATAAGCATGTGCAGTCATGATGTTGAGAGTGAAGATCACCTGAAGCACCTCCCTTTCAGTTCCCACCTCTCAGGGTTTACTGCCACAATAGAGACCACCATGCCGGAGCTAACCATAATCAGGGCCACAGATAATAGCACCACACTCAATATGACTATTATCAGTAATACAGCCCAAGACAAGAGAAGTTGGAGGCAAGCACACTTCAAGACAGCCCATGAATGATACCTATCCCATACTTAAGCATAATGACTCTACTTAGAAACTATGTCTAGGGTGAATACCAGCATTGTTTTGATATTTGGCTTCATCCGTGGCCTGACCCTCTGTAATGTCTGGTGTTTTGGTAGAAAGAACAGATCCAAGGAGCGAAATGAGAGCACAGTGCTAGGGCATTTGCCTTCCCCTGACTGGTCTGAGATGACCTGGACTCTATCTCTGGTATCCCATATGTCCCCCCAAGCCTACCAGGAGCTATTTCTGAGAGCAGAACCAGGAGTAAACCCTGAACGCTGCTGGATGTGTGCCCCCCTTGCAAAAAAGAACAGGTCCAGATCGCATTCTAAAAGAGATGGGGGTATAACAATTTACCTGACCCCCTCAGGTCACCCATGCCCTATAAATTCATTAGGATTCATTATTGATCAATCAGTATTGATACCCATCATTTGCATAACCCAGTAAGTCACTTACACCATAAGGACTTAGTATTTAGACTGTTACATGACCAGTAAGCCCTATGGGCTAATTGACATATTTGCACAAGTGATTAAGACTTTCTGATTTTGAGGGGCCAGAGAGATAGCATGGAGGAGGTAAGGCTTTTGGCTTTCATGCAGAAACACGGTGGTTCGAGTCCCGGCATCCCATATGGTCCCCTGTGCCTGCTATGGGCGATTTCTGAGCATAGAACCAGGAATAACCCTTGAGCTCAGTCGGGTGTGACCCAAAAACCAAAAAAAAAAAAAAAAAAAAAAAAGACTTTCTGATTTTGCTTAACTTATAGTCATTGAGACTATTAAGCATCTTGGTCCTGAAGACTAGTAAGCCATAGTTTAATCAAGACCTATCAGTATTATGCTCAGCAATGTTCTATCAATGTATCAGTAAAAAAAAAGTTCAATAAACAGTATCATACGGTATTTAATATTGGCGCAATCGATAACACGTCACATTATCAATAATCCATAGAAACCATATGTCACTTCAGAGGCCTGCCTTATAGCTGGCTCCTCTAGGTAGCCGTCCTTGAAGGGTTAATTGCTAGAAGTCCCACCGCAATAAAAGTTTCCTTTGAGAATTTCTGGCTCAAGGTACAAAGAGGTAAACTGAGTCCACATTAACATAGCCCTCTCCCATATATTTCAATCGATGGGGCTTGGCCTCAGGATCAATATCCACATCAATAGTTACTAGCATTCACTCTATTGTCAATCCCCCAGAACTCTAGTGCCATCAAAGGCCCGCCTTGTATATAGGTGGGTCCTCTCGGTAGCCCTTCCCGAAAGGGCCAATTGCCACCGGTTCCATGGCGCTATTGAGTACCATTGGGAAGTGGTACCCCAAGGTCTATTAGCACCGCTGAGACACACTTGATTCTCTATTGATTGACTAATAATCAATATATATCCCCTCCATAAATAATAATCAATAGGCCGTAAGCCAAGCCCCTGATCAGTAACACCGGGACTACCCCGTTAAATCAAAAAAGCCACACTTACTTTTAGTCGAGCTGTGGTTCCTGTATGGAGATGCCTGTCTGCTTTTAAAAGGCAATGAAGTAGCTGTCAGCAACAGCTGAGGAGCCCACAACCGCCTTTCCATTTATATGTCCGCTGGGAACCGCCCAGAATGCCCTCAGCCAATCGGAATGCAGGCTGAGAGTGTCGCTTGACATGTGACTTAGCCGCACTTGGGGTGTGAGGGTGCCGTAAACTTACTGCGGACCGTAAAGGGTTCACCGGGTGCCGTACACTTATGGGGTGACGTAAAGTTACTGCGGACCGTAAAGGGTTCACCGGGTGCCGTACACTTATGAGGTGCCCACAGGGTGCATACACTTATGGGGTGCCGTAAAGTTACTGCGGACCGTAAAGTGTTCACCGGGTGCCGTACACTTACGGGGTGCCGTAAACTTACTGCGGACCGTAAAGGGTTCACCGGGTGCCGTACACTTATGGGGTGCCCACAAGGTGCATACACTTACGGGGTGCCGTAAACTTATTGCGGACCGTAAAGTGTTCACGGGTGCCGTACACTTACGGGGTGCCGTAAGCTTACTGCGGACCGTAAAGGGTTCACCGGGTGCCGTACACTTATGGGGTGCCCACAGGGTGCATACACTTATGGGGTGCCGTAAAGTTACTGCGGACCGTAAAGTGTTCACGGGTGCCGTAGACTTACGGGGTGCCGTAAACTTACTGCGGACCGTAAAGGGTTCACCGGGTGCCGTACACTTATGGGGTGCCCACAGGGTGCATACACTTATGGGGTGCCGTAAAGTTACTGCGGACCGTAAAGTGTTCACCGGGTGCCGTAGACTTACGGGGTGCCGTAAACTTACTGCGGGCCGTAAAGGGTTCACGGGTGCTGAGGCCGCACCAAGTGCGACTAAGTCACATGTCAAGCGACACTCTCAGCCTGCATTCCGATTGGCTGAAGACGTTCTGGGCGGTTCCCAGCGAACGGATTGGCTGAGGACCTCTGGGCGGTTCCCAGCGGACATATAAATGGAAACGCGGTTGTGGGCTCCTGGGCTGTTGCTGACAGCTACTTCATTGCCTTTCAAAAGCAGACAGACATCCCCATAGACTAGAGGAACCACAGCTGAACTAAAAGTAAGTGGCTTTTTTGATTTAACGGGGTAGTCTCGGTGTTACTGATCAGGGGCTTGGCTTATGGCCCATTGATTATTATTTATGGAGGGGATATGTATTGATCATTAGTCAGTCAATAGAGAATCAAGTGTGTTTCAGCGGTGCTAATAGACCTTGGGGTACCACTTCCCAATGGTACTCAATAGCGCCATGGAACCGGTGGCAATTGATCCTATAGGGGAAGGGCTAATGAGAGGACCCACCTACAAGGCGGGCCTTTGATGGGACTAGAGTTCTGGTGGATTGACAATATGGTGAATGCTAGTAACTATTGATGATGTGGATATTGATCCTGAGGCCAAGCCCCATTGCTTGATATATATGGGAGAGAGCTATGTTAATATGGACTCAGTTTACCTGCTTCTCCCTTGAGCCAGAACTCTTGCGGTGGGACGGCTAGCTATTACCCATACATGGGCAGGGCTACCCAGAGGAGCCAACTATAAGGCAGGCCTCTGAAGTGATGTACAGTTTCTATGGATTATTGATAATGTGGTGGGTAGCACAGCTTCCTAAGGATGAGGGTTGTGTCACTGGGGCCAAGGGTTATAAATGCTGTATGAATTTGTTTATTGGATTTTTTTTGTGTGTGTGTGTGTGTGTGTGGTTTTTGGGTCACAACCGGCAGTGCTCAGGGGTTATTTCTGGCTCCAGGCTCAGAGGTGAAAGGACCAATTCGGGGGCCCGGAGAGATAGCACAGCGGTGTTTGCCTTGCAAGCAGCCGATCCAGGACCAAAGGTGGTTGGTTCGAATCCCGGTGTCCCATATGGTCCCCCGTGCCTGCCAGGAGCTATTTCTGAGCAGACAGCCAGGAGTAACCCCTGAGCACTGCCGGGTGTGGCCCAAAAACCAAAAAAAAAAAAAAAAAAAAAAAAAGAAAGGACCAATTCGGGTCAGAGTGATAGCACAGTGGGTAGTGCGTTTACCTTGCTCACAGCCAACCCAGGTTCGATGCCTGACATCCATATATGGTCTCCTGAACCTGCCAAGGGTAATTTCTGAGTATAGAGTCAGGAGTAACCCTTGAGCGCCACCTAGTGTCGCTCAAAAATGAAAACAAAAACAAAAACCGAAAAGAAAGAACCCACAGGTCACTGAACTCACAAAGGACCAGAACTTTTTCTCTCTTGTTCTCTGACCACAGTTGACTGGTTGTGATTTTCTCTTCCCTTATACTTACTTGCATGGCTAATGAGAATTAAGTTGTGTTCTTGTTTGATGGATGGAAATTGAAGTCCATGAACATGCTAAATGCTGATAGCTGAGGGCCCTGTGCCTTTCTGCTATGTGAAGGGTTTAGGGCTCCCATTGTCCATGGATTTCAAGGGGAGACATTAAGCCAAGATGCAGCAGTCAAAACCCCTATGTCACTTTGAGTTTCTTTTCTCAGACTATTAATAAATTAAATAGTTCATTTGTGTCAGAATTAACCTTTATTTTTTCAAAAATTCTGGTTGATGCCAGCTGCTCAATGTAAAAATTCAAGAACTATACTTGTGTTGTTATCATTCCCATTGGAAAGACAGCATCTACTTCTGAAGATTATGCTGTATGGAGTTTTCCACGGTGTGACCTGTGTTGTTCTCATCAGCACAGCCGGCATATGACCAGTTGCCTAGAGAGAGTTGTCCTCTTCCCAGGAATAGATAAGTTTAAAGATTATAGATCAGGTTAAAGATCCAGAGAGTCTGCAAGCTTTCACAGAGGCTGAATGAACTGCCATTGCTGTTAACAGTGCCCAGTTGGACTCTGTGCTCCTGCCAACAAAACCCATTTTCTAAATACTGGCTGCAGAAGCAAACTAACTCTGGCTCACACTTGGAAATTACCATCAGTTTTGTTTTTTGGTTTTTGGTTTTATTTTTTTGAAATTAACATCAGTTTACTCCCAGATAAAGCTGTCCTTAAGATCTCAATAGAGGGGCCGGAGAGATAGCATGGAGGTAAAGCGTTTGCCTTTCATGCAGGAGGTCATCGGTTCGAATCCCGGCGTCCCATATGGTCCCCTGTGCCTGCCAGGAGCAATTTCTGAGCCTGGAGCCAGGAATAACCCCTGAGCACTGCCTGGTGTGACCCAAAAAAAAAAAAAAAAAAAGGTCTCAATAGAGTCCTGTGTCACTGTGTCACTCCCAGGTGAATGTAGTAGAGAGTATGGGTTCATACCTGAACCAATCTTGGTCTCTGACCTCTCTTTATCTGGGAGGACAGAGACTTACCAGGGTCAGCTCTGGACAACACTGGGCAAGTTGCAAAGAACTATGTATTGGCAGTGTAGTCTCACTTTGGGGATATGTTCCTACACTGCACTTTCTATTAGGGTGGCATTATGGTGAAGTTTTGATGATGGTTGGTATGGAGGAAATCTCGTGTAATTATCAGTTATCTAGAGAGAAGAACCACTTTTCTCCCATTGCCTTTGTGTGTTGGGGCTGTGAAGGGGGATGCCCCATGCAGAGGAATCTCTATCCTGTATTGGGGGGGGGGTTAGTTTCTGGAGAGCTCTGATGGATAAAAAATAAGACAAACTATCCACAACTTTCTTCAAATTAGGAGGAAGTAAAGGGTCCACGTCCTGACCCTTGCTATGATTAGAAATTAGAGAATTATCAGGACAAGGGACTCAGATTATATGTCCTTCAGGAAATGACACGAGACCAAATGCATGACAGGCCCTTGATACACAATCTTGGCAATAAGCCTGTGACCGCTTCCTAAGGGGTGTCACATGGTTTCAGGAAATAGAGACCTGATAGACAAAGTGCAGGCATGAGCATAAGAAGAGCAATGAGCCTGGAAGAAGGCATGAGGTGCTTTGATCAGGATAATTGGAAAAGTAGGAACAGGTGTTCTATGACCAGCGAGGGAACCAGCGAATCAAGGTATCAGCTGAATGGGGTCCTAGGCAGCTGTATGGAAATAGCTGCACACTAGATGGGGCACAGGAACCTGGAACAGCCCAGCATGCCTGGATCCACCCAGCTTTAGGGCATCCATGGTGGAGCTTGCACTGTGAGGGGCGGGGCTTTGCACCCAGGCTGCCTCCAACCTTATAAAGTCAGCTGGGCATCCCCAGGAGAAACCACTCTTTCCAAAGCTGAGAGAGAGTTAGCAAGCTTAGTCATCTCTTCCACTGCACCTGCATCCTTGCCTCCCTGCGACATGGACTCCAAGAACACATGCTGCACTGGTAAGCAGCCCTCTCTCTGGGTCCAAGGATGCCCCTTCCCCAAACAGAGCCTGGTTGATGGAGCTTTCTGTGTTGAAGGTGAAGTGAGTCCTTTACTTCCTGCTTTCTCTCTTCACAACCAGGCTCCGTCCGGAGAGCATTTCCTCCCCCACCCATACCTCTCTTTTTGAATCTGGGTCTATGGTTTCTGGTGGCCTCCTAAACCTCCCCTCCCCCAAGGCTCCAACCAGAGTTCTGCAGCACGCTGAGCTGAAGCATCCATGAGAGGGGGAACAAGGCACCTTAAGTTGGGGTTCAGATCCTAAAATCAGTCTGAGCTCAGTCTTGAAGCCTTTTCTCTCCTAGAGGATAATAAGAGGACACCCCCAGCAGGTCAGTTTGGGGGACTTCAGACTGACCTTTCTGAGCTGATAGCTGAGCTGTGACCCAGGAGGCTGCAGACACTTGGGGACACACTGCTCTTTGGGTCCTCCCACTCTTGCCTGATTTCTCCTTGTAGGCGGCTCCTGCAACTGCACCTGCACTACCTCCTGCAAGTGCAAAGATTGCAAATGCACCTTCAGCAAGAAAAGTGAGTGTGCTGGTCAGGGGAGCTGGGTGGGACCAGGGAGGCACTCAGAGACCAGGTTCTGTTCTCAGGTCTACTTGGCCATGCACCCAAGTAGCTGTGTGAAGGGATGGGAGTCATTCATTGGTCTGCACTTACATGACTCTGCCATCTCTTCCCCCAGGCTGCTGCTCCTGCTGCCCTACGGGCTGTGATAAGTGTGCCAAGGTCTGTGTGTGCAAAGGGTCATCGAAAGACAAGTGCAGCTGCTGTACCTGAAGTTGGACCATGAGACATTTGCTCACTGATATTCAAAAATATATATCATCCTTGTAGCCTGACCTGTGTGCTACCATCTTATAAAATGAGATGTTAATAAAAGTTGTTGAGACTCTGATGGTTCTGGTTCTGCTTTGCATGAAAGGATTTGTGCTTCTGGGGCTCAATAAAGAATCAACTGGATTAGACCTGGGTTCTAGCTTGCATAAATTTCTTACAAATATTGCTGTTAGGTTCTGTCTGAAGGTTCCATCAGAGCTCACATTTCATGTCTGTGAGACTGGATCCCTCTCCAAGTCTCATGGACAATACAGGAACTCAGTCTCATATCCTGTTTCCCCTGAGATTCTCTGTACTAAATTGGCCATTTTAGGGATATGATTTCATATTTTCATAGGGCTACATTCCAATTCCACCTGAGTGAATTTTACATGAGGATTGCTGCTAAAACAGGAATCATGATCCCTAATGTTCACAGATGTAAACTTTATTGTTTTTTTGTTTGTTTGTTTGTTTGTTTTTCAGGCCACACCCATTTGATGCTCAGGGGTTACTCCTGACTAAGCACTCAGAAATTGCCCCAGGCTTGTGGGGACCATATGGGAAGCCGGGGGATCAAACCGAGGTGGCGATCTTTCCTTGGCTAGCGCTTGCAAGGCAGACACCTTACCTCTAGCGCCACCTCGCCGGCCCCACAGATGTAAACTTTAGCAAATTAAAAAAAAGTATGAAATTTTATGAGAACAGTAAGCAAATTATAAATTTTATGGGAACAGTATAGAAGCCTTATTTTTACTCAATGAGAGGGGTAAGAAGATTATAAAGTCATTTATGCTAATAAAATCTTTAAAAACCATTCAGGCAGGAAGGTTTTTGCCAGCATGTTGGGGACCTTGTCAATCCGGGCACTGCATATGGTCCCCCAGCATAGCCAGGAGTGATTCCCACATGCACTGGTTAGTATGGTGCATCCCTTCCCCATATTCAAAGGGCCTCAAGAGACTGACCAAAGGGTTGAGTGTTTTTCATGATGAACCCTAGCTTCTGTGGTTGTGGCTGTTGTTTTCTGGGGCCACATCTGGCTCTGCTCAGGGTGTACTCCTATCTGTGCACTCAAGAATAACTCCTAGTGGGCTTGGAGAACCATATGGGATTATGGGGATTGAACCCAGCTCAGCTGTATACAAGACAGACACACTACCCACTGTTGTCACTCCAGCCCCAAGACCCAAATTCTATCTGAACTACATCCCCCACTTTGGAAAACAGCCTCGTGTGTCTGGTGCTTCACAGGACGACTTGGCCTGAGCAGCACCAAATCTCTAGGCCTGGGCCCAAGCATTGAACCATCAGGTTTGCATAGCTGGGCAAAGTACTGCCCACACCAGTCCTGGCTCCACTGAGCACTCTGGAAGGCAAAAATTAAAATAAAAACAAACCTGTACTATGAAACAAATAACAGATATTCACCTTGTTAGAAATATATGAATATATGAACCAAGAGGCTAACAGGTCACATTCAGGAAGAGAGCCCCCCCCCCAATAAAAAAGAAAAGCACTGTTTAGTCACTGTGAGAAAGAGGGCACATGACTAGGTCAGCTCCACAACCTGGATGCACAAGGGAAAACAGCCCAGTACCATGAGGTTGTTTAGGAAGGCTGAGTCTGAGCTAGAGAGACAGTACAGAGTTGAGCTTATTTTGCATACAACTGACCCTGGTTTGATCCCCACCATTGTGAATAGTTTCCTCAGCACTGTCAGGAGTAAGACCTGAGCACCACCAGGTGTAGTCCCATTCCCCAACCCCAGAAAGGGGGCTATTTCAGATCAAAAGAGGCAGGAACACATGCTCTGTGTATAGGGGCCCCAGGTTCAGTCCTGTCACCATCTGCACTCAGCATCTTTGGGAGCTGCCTTGAGACCTATCTGGGTGTAGCCCTTGGCATGGGCTACATGACTCCTAAACCAAACAAGCAAAAGCAGAAATAAAATGACCTTGCTTGTTTGCTTCAGTGTTGAGATAATTGTTGAGTCAGGAGACAAAGTTTAGCAATTACTGTGCCTTGCAATTCCTAAGATATTTGCTCAAATACAAGATGATAAAATTACACACTAGGATCCCACTTTTGAGTAGTTGCAATCCAGAGTAACCTGTGGGCTGGTTCCAGAATCCAGGCCCCACCAACTCCAATTTATGTCATTTTTTTTAAAGGTTTTTGGGCCACATCGAATGTTGTTCAGTGCTTATTTTTGGCTTTATTAACAAGAATACTCCTGGCAGACTTAGGTATTATACAACACTGTGGATCTGAACCCAGGATAGTTACCTGCAAGGCACAATAACAACCTACTATACTATGACCCAAACCTAATACATGAAATTATTTGTGGGCAGTGCAATTTGGGGCACACCCAGTGATGCTCAGTTGTTACTTCTGGCTCTGCACTCAAGAATCACTCCTGACAGGTTTTAAGGACCATATTAGATGTGAGAGATAGAAACTGAGGTAGCCAGGTGCAAAGCAAACACCCTATGTACTATTGCTGTACTTTTGCTCCAACTATCCAATGTGATTCTAAATTACCTAAATGACTCAATTCAGATCAAGGGTGTCCATGGTCAATTAGCATTAAACTACCTGGCTTTAGGTATCAGCAAAGTGACTAGGGATTGGAGGTCAGTCTTGCTGTTATTTCTGTTAATTTCCTGTGCTTGTGGGTTATTGACAATTGTATAAAAGATTTGCATATAAAGCTCAGGTGCTTAAGAAAAAATGTTTGTTGGGCACAGCGATAGGGCGTTTGCCTTGCACACGGCTGACCCAGGATGGACCTGGGTTTGATCCCCAGCATCTCAGATGGTCCCCAGGAAATAGCCAGGAGCTATTTCTAAGAGCATAGCCAGGAGTAACCTCTAAGCATCAGCAGGTGTGACCAAAAAATTGTTTATTATGCAATGCAGAAATGGATCTTGGTTCCCCATACATAATGTCACTTGGGTTCTCTGTCTCTTTCTCTCTGTTTCTTTCTTTCTGTCTCTTTCTATCTCCCTCTCTCTTTCTCTTTCATTTTTTGGGGGGTGGGTCACACATAGTGGTTCTTAGGGGTTACTCCTGACTCTACACTCAGAAATAGCTCCTGGTAGGCATGGGGGACCATGTGGGATGCCAGGATTTTAACCACTGTTCATCCTGGATCAGCTGAGTGCAAGGTAAAGGTCCTACCACTGTGTTCTCCCCCTCTCCACCTCTCTTTCTTTCTCCCTATATATAAACTAAGTTAAAAACCTCATAAGGGGGCCCGGAGAGATAGCACAGCGGTGTTTGCCTTGCAAGCAGCCGATCCAGGACCAATGGTGGTTGGTTTGAATCCCAGTGTCCCATATGGTCCCCCCGTGCCTGCAGGAGCTATTTCTGAGCAGACAGCCAGGAGTCACCCCTGAGCAAAGCCAGGCGTGGCCCAAAAAACAAACAAACAAAAACCCTCACAAGGGGGCCAGAGCAATAGTACAGTGGTTCCAGGCTCAGAAATCACTCCTGGCAGGCTCAGGGGACCATATGGGATGCCAGGATTCGAACCACTGACCTTCTGTACACAAGGCAAAGGCCTTACCTCCATGCTATCTCTCCGGCCCCAGGAGTGATTCTTTTTTTTTTTCTGGGGGGTCACACCCAGCAGCGCTCAGGGGTTACTCCTGGCTCTATGCTCAGAAATCGCTCCTGGCAGGCTCAGGGAACCATATAGGATGCCGGGATTCAAACCACCTACCTTCTGCACACAAGGCAAACACCTTACCTCTATGCTATCTCTCTGGCCTCAGGAGTGATTCTATTTATTTATTTATTTTGGTTTTTGGGCCACACCTGGTGACCCTCAGGGGTTACTCCTGGCTATGCACTCAGAAGTCGCTCCTGGCTTGGGGGACCATATGGGATGCCGGGGAATCGAACCGCGGTCCTTCCTTGGCTAGCGCTTGCAAGGCAGACACCTTACCTCTAGTGCCACCTCACCGGCCCCATGGAGTGATTCTTAAGTGATTCTTAAGTACAGTAGGTACCCCTGAGCATGGCCATTGTGACCCAAAAGAAAAAAAAATCCTGTCTCAATATTATTCTCATCATCCATGTATTATTTGCAAACCAAGAATCCTAGTGTACTGCATTGCTGAAGGCCCTGAGTAGATTGTACAGATTGGGGATGGTGTGTTTTGGGGTGTCAACTGTTCCCACTGAATTTCCAGTCCCACAGAATGATACAAGAGATCTGAAGCACTAGCAAGACTGCCCTTGGTTCCCACACTTGGGGTATCAGGGAAGCCTGCCCATGCCCTTGAACTGGCTTAGTGTTTCACAGAATGTTCTAGCTATTCTTATTGAAGAATATCTTATCTTTAGTGAAGATACAGACCTAAGTCTTTTTCCAATGAAAATGGGCATCAGTTTATTTCAGAGAGGCAGATCCACAGACCCATATGCAGAGGGATGGGGAAAAAATTGCAGAGATTCAGGCACTTGCTTTATATGCCTCCACTCGGGGGAGAGACCTGAATTCGTGTAATGTTCCCCTGAGGACCACCAGGAGTGATACGTGATCACAGATCAAGGCTAAATCCTGAAAGCCACTGAAAGTGCCTCCTCCAAAAAAATTACCTGATGCTCATTTAGTAATGCCTATGTGATTGTGTGAAGAAATGAAATTACTCACTTTCTTACTTTCTGATATTATCACCCGAACCCTAGTCTACAAGGATACCTACAGGGAGTGAGCAGATATGTCATTAAAGTGTGAGAGGGATAGGGAATTGACTAATCAGTGGTCACTCTGGGAAAGTTGGGACATGGAGTATAGGAAATAGTACATCTGACAAGGCGCTTGCATGCCTTGGGTTCGATCTGGGCTCCCCATTTGGTCCCTAAAGCCCTGCTAGGAGAGATCGCTGAGCTCAGTGTCAGGAGTAATCCCCAAGTACCACCAGAGTGACCCAACAACAATAAACAAACTGAGCAGAAAGAGGCAAAGAGGCCTGAAAAATATGCCACAGTTCTGCTCCCAGTGAGAAGAAAGTAGGCTGTGGAGGTCTGTTTGCCCTCTGACAGTGTGTAGAGAAACTTCTTGAGGTTCTCATGAGAAGAAACAAGTAATGCCTGGTACTCCAGATCTTTGAATGGAAAGATGAGGTCCACAGCCCAGCTTGGAGGAAGCAGTTCCAACATAGCAGCATGCAGGACACAATGGACATAGATATAAACCATCTAGGAGATCACAGTAGCTGACAAAAGGTTGCACACAGGAGCCCCTGGTCCTAACCACTAGGAATGCACAGGTGGAGCTCAGGTGCTTCCTGAGCATCACTTCCAGCTAAGGAGGGTCCAGCTACTCCTGTGGCACAGCCCAGCAAAGGGTCTCTCAGAGCAGATCATCTGGGTGGATGCAGGGTGGGGCAGCTCTGCCCCACCTTCTTCCCTATAAATTCAGCCTAGGTTCCCCAGAAGTCTCTCCATCTTCCGAAGCCAAGTGCATCCTTGGATCTCCTGCCTCCTGCATCCTCACCCAACCTCTCAGCCACTCAGCTTCAGAGCATTCTGATCCCAGCTCTTCCAAATGGACCTTAAGTGTTCTTGTAGTACTGGTAAGATGCCCTCTCTGAACCAAACACCCTTTCCCCAGACACAAATGGAGCCTGACCTGAAGCAAGCATGAGGACAGAAGTGGCAGTGCCTGCTCAAGTGCCTTTTTCCGCTTGTTTTGAGCTCGCTGCTCCACTACTTTCCTTTTTCTTTTCTCTCTTTCTTGATTTTGTTTGTGGTTTATACCCAGCAATGCTCAGGAGTTACTCCTGGTTCTGCGCCACTCAGTAATTATTCTGGCAGGTGTGGGATATCAGAGGAGGCACAGAATAGACCAGGGGTTGTCCAGGTGCAAAGCCAGTGAACTCGTGCTGTGCTCCTTCGTGTTGTTGTTGTTGTTAGTGATGATGGGGGTGTTGGTGAAGACTGAGAAATTGGTTTGGGCCACTACTGTCTGTATCCAGGGCTTACACTTGGTTCTTTGGGATCCTAGTGGAGATGGGTATCATCTCCTGGCTTCCAGCAGGCTTCGTTAACGCTAGAAAGTAGACTGAAATAGACAAAATATATATATGGTGGGGTTGTTTGGTTTGGTTTGGAGAACCAGACTCTGAAGAACTAAAGCAGTAGAATTTGACAGAATCAGAGTTTTATGGTTGGACTCCTCGGTCTCCTCCTCCACATACTGCTCTTTCCTGCATTCACCTCCTCCTCACACCATGCCTGACTCTCTATCTCCCTCTACAGGCGGATCTTGCTCCTGCGTGGGCCCCTGCAAGTGCAAAGACTGCAAATGCAGCTCCCCCAAGAAAAGTGAGCAGGGCTCTAAGGCATGGTGATTATAGGGGTACAGGGACCCCTAAATACTGCAGCAGGAGCCTTGGACAGAGCATCAAACCTCAGCGAGTTTGAGGACCATTGAGGTGGTTGGTGTTATTAATCTGGGATGGGAAAAATTGAGACAAATCCAGAGTGCCAAGGACAGATCAGAGTAGGATGTGGCTCTCCTGCTTTCTAGGGGCTAATGTGCAGACTCTGTTTGTTTGGTTTGATTTGGTTTTGGGGCCAGTGTCAGCCTGTCTTTTTGTCCCTAGGGGACTCTGATTCAGGCGATTTTGAGATCAGGAATCAGGTCCCGGCATAACTCATGATGCCCGTAGTTTTTCAGAGTCTCTGGGGAGGAATGTGGTAGTGTCTGTGCTAACATCTCTGCCTCTTCTTGCAGGGTGCTGCTCCTGCTGTCCTCCAGACTGTGCCAAGTGTGCCCAGGGCTGCACCTTCAAAGGGGCATCAAACAAGTGTAGCTGCTGTGCCTGAACCTGGCGAGGCAGAGTCCAGCATCCCCCCAGGTGTACATAGAGCAACAGACAGAGAGACCACTGCCTGCCCTGTGGGCTTGAACTTCTGGCTCTCATTTGTGTTCTAGAAAATGGGAACAGAAATAAAAGTTGTTGGCTTTATTCGGGCTTTGGATCTTCTCTGTGCCTTGGGAAAATGGACTTGGTTCCCACCTAGAATGGTGGAAAAATTGTAGGTGGGGGAAATTCCCATAGTTCTGTCTGCTTTGGCTCTGTCCACCTGGGTCCTTAAAGCAGACAGATTGTCTCTGTTTTTCCCTTTATCTATCATTAAGACTTCACAGGGCTGTAGGATAAATGGAGTTTTCTTCTGTCTAATGCAGTCCTTAGGGTAGAGACAAGGTTATCCCATCTTCTCTGATCTCTACCAATGAACTGAAGATATTATTTAAGGCTCTGAGGTTGATCCTAGCACAGAATTACCTCTCAAATATGTGCTGGAATTTTCCTTTCCAAATAAAATAAACTATTATTAAACAATTTCAGAAAAGCTTTTTTGTTTTGTTTTGTTTTGGGGCCATACCAGTTTGATGTTCCTGGCTATGTGCTCAGAAATCATCCCTGGCTTGGGGGACCATATGGAACGCTGGGGGATCAAACTGTGGTCCATCCTAGGCTAGCGCTTGCAAGTCATATGCCTTACCTCTAGCGCCACCTCTCTGGCCAGAAAAGCTTTTATGCAAACATTTTTGGTTTTATTTGGGCTACACACAGCAATGTTCTCGGTGTTCCTGAGTTCAATGTTCCTGGCTCTTCTTAGGATCACTTTTGGGCCTGGGAGGCTATAAATTATGCTGGGGATCAACTCAGGCATGTCCTTGCCTGCTCTACCTCTCTGGCCCTCAACAACATATTTGATTAAACACATATATTACAACAACACAGAAATTTCACCAAGGTATAAAATTATCTAGAAAAATAGACAGGAATTATTTGACAATTTTGTGAAGGTTGTTCCTAGAACTCTAGAGCCATTATAATCTGTCTCAGGGTGTGGACCCTGCTGAAGCAGTGGCACAGGCAATCATCTCCCAGATACTGAGTCCCAGGAACACCTAATGCCTCTAATCGGACCCCCACCCCCTGTGTCTGGAGCACTCCCTGTGTTTTGTGGCTCCCAGCATTGGAGCCCCTCCTCGGCCAGGCTGAAGCCTGTCCTCCAAGCCCTAAAATCAGCAAAGGGCAAGGAGTTTGGAGCTGCAGTGTCCCTGAGGCTAGCTCAGAAGGGGACTCTGTATATTTTCAGGACCCTTGGGGGCTGCTTTAGTTCAAAGGCTATGGGGTATTTTATGAGGAAGAGGAGGCCCAGAGTCATTTGCATCTTAATTCCAAAAATGATCCCTGGGGGTTATTGAGCAGAAAAGGCTTGATGTTGAGTCTTAACAGTGGCCAGAGATCAGGACCGGACGTGTCTGCAGCTGCCCTGGGGCAGCAGAAGCTCCCTAGCCACCTGATGCTGAGATTTAGGGTCAGTGTTTACCCCTGCTCAGGTCTAGGCATAGCTGAGTTTCATAGCTGAAACTCTCCTGCTTGAAAACAAAACAGTGGCTCTGTGGAACTAAGTCAATAGCACCTGCTCCTGACCAGACTTCCTCCCATGTTATCAGGCCTCTTGACCCACACTCACACCTGGGCAGAGAATGTTTTGGCTCCCACAGACTTGCTGCGTTTCTAGTTCTGGGATCCCACATGTTGGGACTGTCTTGATGGCCTCAGTATGTGGGCCACTTGCCAGGTGTGACCTGATATTCTCACAATGGACTTATGCTGGAGTCATTGAATCATTTCAGGGCCCCTAACAAGTCCTTGGAGTGAAAGCTCCTGAAATAGTGCTCTGTTTGGAGGACACAGACAGATGGGCATCCTGCTGACTGAAGGTCCCAAGGTCGTAAGGGACCTCAAAAATCTGTCCTCAAAATCTCTATCTTTACAATCTTCAGGACAGCATCATGCTGGCCTGCCACAGTCACTAAGTCTTCCCCCATTACTGTTAGTTTGTTCTGCATAGGATCCAGGATCTGCACAGAGGAGGGAAGTGACTCATTGAGGTCACACAGCCAACAGCCTCTCTATGGGTAGAGCAGCTGGTCCTGATGAATCTGGACTCTAGATCCAGCCCCTTGATCTCTCAGGAGGGGCAGTGCAGAAAATCCAGCTAGTGCTGGCTAGAAGAATGAAATCTGAATTCCCAGAGTACATAGGACAGCAGAGGGAGCTAAGAGCAGCTCAGGTTCCCCACTGATGCTCTGTGCAGAGTTGGGGCCCTCATCTCCATGGACTCATGGATTAAGGAGCAAGAGTTTCCATGAGGTTGTGATGCTGTAGTCAATCTGCAGAAGTAAACCTCTGTGTCACTCGCTTCAAAAGATGGCACCTACATGTGCTTCGATTCCTAGTCTAGAATAGGGCAAATACAGGTAGATTGTAGGTTCAAAGCAATTAATATGCTTTCTACCCTAGATTTTGGATATGTTCCTGGCACTAAATGGTCCCCTGAGCTCCTAAGCCCCAAGCAGGGAGTATATCCTGAGAATGGTTGGATGTTACCCCAAATTCTCTCTCCTCTTTTCTTCTCTCTGTTCTCTCCTCTGTTAGTTCTCTTTCTCTCTTTCCTTATGTACAAGGTTAATAAACTTTCATAATCTCTAATTTTTTTTTGTTTTTTTTTTTGTTTTTGTTTTTGGGCCACACCCGGCGGTGCTCAGGGGTTACTCCTGGCTGTCTGCTCAGAAATAGCTCCTGGCAGGCACAGGGGACCATATGGGACACCGGGATTCAAACCAACCACCTTTGGTCCTAGATCGGCTGCTTGCAAGGCAAACGCCACTATGCTATCTCTCCGGGCCCCATAATCTCTAATTTTCATCCTCACCATCCATAGCATCAGAGAGGTTGCATTACCTGCAAATCAGGAATCCAAGTGTGCTGCATGATTGAGGGACCTGAGTGGCTCAGCTATCTCAGGGCACAGGAATAAGGTATGAGCATAATCCACTGAGTGGGAGTTTTTTTTTTTTTTTTTTTTTGGGCCACACCTGGCGATGCTCAGGGGTTACTCCTGGCTGTCCGCTCAGAAATAGCTCCTGGCAGGCACGGGGGACCATATGGGACACCGGGATTCGAACCAACCACCCTTGGTCCTGGATCGGCTGCTTGCAAGGCAAACCGCTGTGCTATCTCTCCGGGCCCTTTTTTTTTTTTTTTTTCTGAGTGGGAGTTTTAGACTCACAGAATGATACAAAAGATCTGAAGCAGGAGCAAGATAGCTTGTTGCTCAACACACTCAGAGAAGCCTACCCTTGTCCTTGAACTGACTTAGTGTTTTACAGAATGTTCAAGCTATTCTTATTGCTACTTCTCTTTAGTGAAGATACAGACCTCAATCTTTGTTGCAACCAAAGGCACATCCGTTTATCTCAGAGAAGCAGACCCACAGATGCATATGCAGAGGGGTGGGAGACAGCACAGAGACTCAGGCACTTGCATCACATGCACCCACTCGGGTTAGGGACCTGGAATCACATCATGTTCCCCTGAGCACCACCAGGAGGACAGAGGACAGTGATCCCTGAGGACTAAGTAGAGACTAAGCCATTAGCACCACTCAATGTGGCCCCTAGATGGCAATACTTATATAGAGAAGTACCTAGGTCATTGTATGAAAAAAATGGAATGACTCACTTTCCTTCCATTTTGATAGAATCACCAGCCCCCTAAACTAAAGGATGCCCCCAGGTTGTGAGCAGGTTTGTTTGTTGAGGTCCCATCTCTACTCATTGCCAGATGGACTGCAAGTGTTTCTGCAGCACTGAGACAAGGGACTGGCCAATCAGTGGGTACTCAGGAAATTAGGGCCAGGAAGGCCAGAGCAATAGTATAGAGTACGGTACTCTCCAGCATATGGTTGACCTTGGTTCTGTTTGGATACCCCATAAGGTCTTCCTAGCCCAGCCAGGATTTATTCCTAAGCTTAGTGTCAGGAGTAAGTCCTGAGCACCACCAGACATGAACCAACAACAAAAACAAACAAACCAAAAAAGGTAAAGAGAGGCCTGGGAAATGTGCTCACAGGTCTGTTTGTCCTCTGTGGTTATGTGGGGAGAAATTTTTGGAGGTCCTCATGAGAAGGAACAAGCAATGCCTGGTTCCTGCAGCTCTCTGAATGAAGAGAAAAGGTCCACATCCCGGCTAGGGGAGGCAGCTCTGACATAACTTCAAGCAACGAACAAATGGGCACAGATATGGACCATCTATGAGGATCACAGTAGCTGACAGAAGGTTGCACAGAGAAGCCCCTAGTCCTGACCATTGGGAATGCCCAGGTGAAGCTCAAGTGGCTCCTGAGAATCTTTTCAGCTAAGGAGGGTTCTGGTCCACCAGTGGCACAGCCCAATAGAGGAGCTCTCAGAGCAGATCATCTGGGTGGGTGCAGGTGGGGTAGCCCTGTCCCACTTCCTCCCCTATAACGTTCCTCAAGAGGCACTAAGTCTTCCAAAGCCAAGTGCATTCTTGGATCCTCCAGCCTCCAGCCTCCCCTCACTGTCAAGTGGACCCCAAGTAGTCCTGCAGTATTGGTAAGGGGCAGGAGTGGTACAGCCTGCTCAGGAGCTTTTCTCAGCATTGCCTGAACTCTGTTGCTTTCCTTTTTTTTCTCTCTCCCTTTCTTATTTTTGTTTGTACGCAGTCTCAAACAATACTCATGGGTTAGTCCTGGTTCTACATTCACAAATTACTAATGGCAGGCTTGGGGGACCACTGGGATGCCAGGCAAGTGTCCTATCTGCTGTGCAATTGCTCTGGCTCGTTTTTATTTTATTTTATTTATTTTATTTTATTTTTTGGTTGTGGTTGTGGTGATTGCAGAACAGGTGGATTCGTTTGGGCCACAACTGGCTGTGTCCAGAGCTTTCTCCTGTTTCTTTATTCTGGGATCTGAATGGAGATAATCTAAGTTGGCGATCAAACCAGGGTTGGTTTGTTGTAGGCAAATACCTTAATTTATAAAATATAGCTTGGACCCACCATCTTTAAATGTTGTTTTAATATTTTAATTTTAATTCAATTAATTAATATTTTATTCATTCATTTATTTGTTTTTTTAATTTGGTTTTTCAGAGCCAGATTCTCAAATACTGTAGCATAGGATTTGACAGGAAAAGAGGAGTTTATGGTTGAATTGTGTAGCCTCCAGGCACCCCCCACACTTCACAAACACAATTCTCCCCTTCCTGACTCTCTGTCTCCCTCTACAGGTAGTTCCTGCACCTGTGCCGCCCTGCAAGTGCAAAGACTGCAAATGCAGCTCATCCAAGCAAAGTGAGTAGAAACACAGAAGGTGGGTGGTTCTGGGGGCACAGAGAACCCCAGAGCATAGCAGCAGGAGCTCAGACCAGAGCTCCGGGTATCAGCACCTCAATCAGTTTGAGAGCCATTGAGGAGGTTGGTGTCAACATCTCTGGAATGGGAAAATTGAGTGATAAGGACAGAACTGATCAGGTTCGATGAGCCTCTCCTGCATCCTGGGGTGCTATTCTAAAGGCTCTGCTTTGTTGCCTTGATTTGGTGTGGGGGCATGTGTCAACTTGTCTTTCCACCCTGGGGGACTTTGACTCGGGCCATTTCAAGCTCAGAGCCATGGACTGGCAGAGCTTATGAAGCCAAGAGCTGTGCAGGGTCACTGAGGAGGAGCACAGTGGGGTCTGTGCTGATTGATATCTCTGACCTCTCCTTGCAGGGTGTTGCTCCTGCTGCCCTCCAGACTGTGCCAAGTGTACCCAGGGCTGCACCTTCAAAGGGGCATCGGACAAGTGCAGCTGTTGCACCTGAACCTGGAGAGGCAGAGCCTGAAGAGGGGAGACTGAGCCTGAAGCTGGCAGGGCAGAGTCCAAGCATCCCCTCATATGTGCATAGAGCAACATGCAGATAGACTACTATCCACCCTGTGGGCCTGATCTGACTCCCATCACTGTTTAGAAAAATGGGAATGGAAATAAAAGTTGTTGGCTTTATTCTGGCTTTGGGTCTTCTATGTGCCTTGGGAAGTGTACTTGGTTCTCCCTAGGAATGTTGTCAAATTGAAGGTGGGAAGATTCCCATAGTTCTGTCTGCTTTGGCTTCTGTCCACCTGGGCCCTTCAAGCAGATGCTTTCTCTTTGCATTTCTCTTCTGCAACCCTACAGATTTTTCTGGGCTGTAAAGATTAACATAATTCCCTTCTGGAATCTTGTTCATCTTCAGTTTTTGGTTAGAGGAGAAGGAATACCATCTCCTACTGTTTTGATTTTACCAAGGAACTAAAAATTTTATGGCCCTGAGTTTGATCCAGCACTTCATGGCCCCTCATATATGTTGCTGGGTTTTTCCTCTCTAATAAAATAAACTGAATTACTGAACAATTTTAGAAAAGCTAGTATAAAAATATTTTTGTTTTTATTTGGGCTATACCCAGCAGTGCTCAGGTCTTACTCTTAGCTCTGTGCTCAGGAATCACTCCTGTTAAGTATGGGAGCTGTAATTGGTGCATTGGATCAACTCGGCTGGCTTCTATTCAGTTGCCTGCTCTACTATCTCTCTGGTCCAACACAACCATTTTTGATTCAATACACATATTACAGACTATACACACGTTTCATGAGGGTGAAAAATTGTCTAAGAAAATAGAGAGGTATGACATAGGAAGGTTGTTCCTGGAACCCTAGAGCCATCACAGTCTATCCCAGGGTGTGAACCCTGCTGAAGGAGTGGCACTGCCAACCACCTCCCCAGATACCAAGTCCCAGGAACACCTAATGCCTCTAACAGGACTCCTACCCCCTGTGTCTGGAGCACTCCCTGTGTGATCTGGCTCCTAATGTGGCAGCTCCTCCTAAGTCAGGCTGAAGCCTGTCCTCCAAACCCAGCCCTGATTCCCTAAAACCTTTTATTTTCTAATAGCCTGGAGTTTGGAGCTGAGGTGTGTCCCTGAGGCTGGCTCAGCAGGGGACTCAATGTATCTGTGGGGGGGGACCCTGGGGGAGGGGCTGCTTTAGTTCACAGGCTGTGAAGTGGTTTATGAAGAGTGTTTTATGAGGGTGTTTTTATGAGGAGGAGGTCCAAAGTCATTTGGACTTAATCCCAAAAGTAAGCCCTAGGGGCTATTGAGAAGGAATGGTTTGATGTTGAATCCTAAAGAACAGTGGCCAGAGCTCAGGAACCGGCTTGTCTGCAGCTGCCCTGTGGCAGCAGCAGCTCCTCAGCCACCTGGTGCTTTGATGCAGGGTCAGGGTCTGCCCATCTCAGGTTAAGCCCACCTCACTGAACTGAAGCTCTCCTACCTTGGAATGGAAATAGTGGCTCTGTAGGAACTAAGTCATTAGCACCTGCTCCTGACTGGCACTTCCTGCCCTGTCATCAGGTCTCTTGACCCACAAATACACCTGGGCAGAAGATATTTTGGCTCCCACAGTTTTGCTGGGTTTCCAGTTCTGGGATCCTCGATGGTGGGACTGTCTTGATGGCCTCAATAGGTGACAGTTGCTGGGTGTGACTTGATGGTATCATGATAGCTTCATACTAAAGCCACTGAGTCATCTCTCAGGACCCCCAAACAGACCTTTGAGAGAAAGCTCCTTGGAACAGGGCTCTGTTTGGAGGACACAGCAAGTGGGCATCCTGCTGAATAGAGCTTCCAAGGGGGTAGTCTCTGTCCTCTAAGTCTCCAGGGCAGCACCCTGCTGGATTACTGCCACAGGCACTAAGCCTTCCCCATCCCTGCTGGCCTTTGTTCTGCACAGGGTCCAGGATCTGCACAGAGTAGAGATGCAACTTCCTGAGGTCATACAAGTCAAAACCTTTCCATGGGTGAGCAGCTGGTCCTGATGTTTCTGGACTCTAGATCCAGTTCCCCTGATCTCTCTAGAAGGATAAGTGGGAGAATCCAGCTGTGCCTGACTCAAAGGATGGGGCCCAGCTCATAGAAAGCTGTTGAGGGAACTGACAACAGCTCAGGGTTCCTGCTGCCGCTCTGTGCAGCTCAGGACTCTCATCTTTATCCTGAATTTTGCCTTTAGAACTCAGTCAACCTTCACCGGAGTCACTCTTGATGGGTCCCCCCACCCCCTCTCATCATACCAGGAGTTAGTCAAGTTTACTCCCAGCAGTGTTTGAGGGACCATATGGGATATTGGAGTCAGCTGCATTTAAGGCAAGTTCTCTACCCACTGTCATATCGCTCTAATTTTCCACATCCCTTCTCTACCCTCTGCTCTTGGCGGCTTTGAATTCTCAATTTTACAGGCAGCTCTGTTCTTTTTTATTTTAATTTTTATTATAACACCATGTTCTACCAAACCTCTGTTTTACCAAGTTGTTCACAATACAGTTCAGGCATTATATGTTCAAGCGCCCATTTCACCACCTGTGTGATCTTCCCTTTACCAATGTCCCCAATGTTTCACCTCCTACTCTAGCCTTCCCCCATGCAGGCACAAACAAATTTACTTTATAGTGTTTGTTACAACACAAAGGCAAATGAAATTATCAAAACTTAGATCAACAGGAGCCAATTTGAGATAATTGTTATATCTCCCCACGATGTTACTAAATCCAACATCTAAGGATTTCATGGGCTATGGTTGGTGCTAGTTGAGCCTTCTGTGTTACTGTTTAGGCTTACGGAAATGGGCATATTTCTAGGTAATTTTCCCTTCATATTTCTTGTGTTATGTCTAGGTTGACACTACTAGAGGATTTTGATGTGTACAGGGCCTGGGACGATTTGGTGGCTTGGCATTTTGTTAAGTTAAGCTGTAGAGCTGGGCTGTTTCTGTTGGAGGGTAGAGCATTTGGAACCGGGCTGCTGTGGTTCATGCAAAAAGGGCAATCTTCTCCTCCACTGCCCCTTCTGAGAATGCCAGCAAAATTGCAAACGTTTTGCTACAAAAGTTGCCAGCAAAAATGCCAGCTTATACTAGACTTCCTGGGAAGAGTTGGAAGTCATTATTTTCTTTTTGAGCTTGATAAAGGACTTGGGCTATTTTTCTGCCAGGAAGATGACAAGTGCGAGAGAGGCTGCTGGGTTTTCAAATGGCAGGGTGTAGTGGGAGTTTCATTTATCCCCATTCTGAAAATATCTCAGCGTTTTCAGCCCTGCAGTACAGTCTCACCTGAGAAGGTTCAGCTGCTCATATTATTTGAGTTTAGTCGTAAGGCAGCTCTATTCTTGAAAGGGTAAACTGCTTACTTGTGGTAAGTTTCTGAAAAGTTTAGGCAAAATAATACCTCAATGTATGTGTCCACATATTCCATAATGTGAAATATGAATGAAGGGAGGAAGGAAGAGAGGGAAGAAAGAAGGAAAAAACAAAGGAAAGAGGAGGGAAGGAAGGGAAGGAGAAAGATGGAAGAAAGAATGAAAAAGAAGGACGTGAGTTGAATGGTCAAAGTGGATACAGACACAAACATTGATGGGGATGAATGAAGTAAAAATCAATCCAGTCCTGCTGTTTGCACACTTGATGCTGGTCAGAATTGGAGGGTGCCAGACTGAGGTTTCAAGCTGGGATGGGGAAATGTAAAGAGATGATGGGTCAAGGACAAAGTTGGAAAAGATAGTCATGGTACTGGCTGAGCTCCTGGCAAATTGTGGCAAGGATAGGAGCAGGTAGGAACATGTGTTTGACAGGGTGCCCAGGGCAAATTGGTGTATGACAGCCAGCCCTGCTGGAATTGTGTGTGTGTGTGTGTGTGCGCGCGCGCGCGCATGCATGCATGACACCTGCACACTGAATCAGCCTGGCAAGAGTATTAAAGGGATTGGCGTTTGCCGCCTCCTCATCCTATAAAGGGAGCAGTTGAGTTCACAGGTCGTATTGTCTCTTCCACCAACCCCAGTGTACCTTCACTGACCATGGACCCCAACTGCACCTGCTCCTCCGGTAAGCAAATCCAGGCTCCAGATGGAGAAACTAAGGGTCACTGGGCTGAAGAAGGAGCAGTTTCAGTGGGAACTGGGGCTCTTTTCTTCAGCTCCTGTGGCCTTTTTCCTAGCATTCTTTCTCTTTTGGCTCCTCTTTTGACTATAAGGGTAGGGAAGCCTGAGAGGGGTCTTCTGCCATGCTCCCCCCCCCCCCCCACACACACTCTTTTAGTCAGAGGCTGCTGGATCTGTCTGGGTCTCTGAGTTGCTGACTTAATAACAGGGTGAGGGCATTGCTACTTTGGAGCTCAGGACATCAGAGTCAGCCCCAGCACCAGTGGGCCTGGATGTGGTCTGAAGAATGGAATCTCTGTGAGAAGGAATACAAGAGACTCTCAGTTCGCCCCAGGAAATAAAGGGGTGTTTCAGCAGGTGATCCTGCGGGGTCAGGACTCCTGGAATTGGCACACAGGAATACAGTGGTGCCCATGCCCCAATTGTGCTTATCCCTTATCTGCTTATCTTCTCTCCCTACAGGTGGCGCCTGTACCTGCGTGGGCCCTTGTAAGTGCAAAAACTGCAAATGCTCCTCCACCAAGAAAAGTGAGTTCGGATCCCTGTGAGTGGGCACTGGGCAGGGTGCAGGGGAACCTCGAGCTTAGTAGCAGGAACTCAAAAAAGAGTCTCAGGCATTGCCACATCAGCACCTGGGACAGACCTGAGCTGTCCAGATGGTTGCGTCCAAATGCCTCACAGTTCAGGGAAACTAAGTCCTAAAAGGAAGAGAAAATAGCACCTAAACAGAACAGAAATTTTGCTCTTCTGGTGTATTTTCTGAAGCCTGTGAATTCTGGAAGCACTTTTTGTTTTGTTTTGTTTTGTTTTGTTTTTGAGTCACACCCGGCCATGCTCAGAGATTACTCCTGGCTCTATGCTCAGAGATTACTCCCAGCTCTATGCTCAGAAATTGCCCCTGGCAGGCACAGGGATCATATGGGATGCCGGGATTCGAACCACCGTCCTTCTGCATGCAAGACAAATGCCTTACCTCCATGCTATCTCTCTGACCCTGGATTCTGGAAGCACTTTAGTAGCTACTATGGTCTCTCAGATCTTCCGGTGCTCACTTCCTTGGAGAGGCAGCTCAGAGCTTTTGGGTCCTCCTGGAGGTACTTCTGGCAGGTATCCCTGCTCTGAGCATAGAAACATCCTTCTTTTGTTGCATAGTTCTGGGTGCTCGCCTCCATTACTCTGTTCTCCGGATTCTTGGACCTCTCCTGGGCTGAGAGGGGCCCAGGCAGCCCTTACAGAGTGGGCAGGCTCTCAGAAAAAGGACAGGTCAGACTTCCTTGAACTCAGGTCTCTAGCAATGGAAATACGTACTAAGTGTACAGCTGGGGAAGAAAGTGACCGATGAAGTCAACTCTGTAGCTCAGACATGTCATTCTGCCCTCTCCTCCCCAGGTTGCTGCCCCTGCTGCCCTGTGGACTGTGCAAAGTGTGCCCAGGGCTGTGTGTGCAAAGGAGCATCAGACAAGTGCAGCTGCTGTGCCTGAAAAAAGACAGAGGAGCCTGCTTGTGGATGTATATAGAGCAATGCAGACACACCTGCATCGGAGCTTTTCACTACATTCCATTTTCTACTATGTATTTGAATGATAATAAACTCTTCTAAAATATTCTGCCTCCAGTGCCTTGTGATTATTGGGAGCAAGGGCTTGGTTCTAGTTGGGATGGGTGGTATGGGGAATGGTGAGGGAGAGCACTGAAGAAGGCAGATGAAGATAGGCAGGCCTGGCCTTGCTGTGCTTTGTAACAATGGCAGTGTTTCCGGTTCCATCTCAAGAGAGAGTACTTGGCCCTGTGATTTTCATTTTAATGTCACAACCTCTGGTGAGGCCCTGTGATTTTCATTTTAATGTCACAACCTCTGGTGAGGCCCCTGCTCCCCTCTGTATACCAGCCAGAAGTTCCCAGTGGAGGGATCCTGGGGATGAGAGATGTGGGAGACACAGGGAGTCTGAAACAAAACAGTGGGTGTGTATGTTGTAAGCATGTGTCCAGGCGGCCCAGTGTCTTTGCTGTCAGCAGAGACATCTGGAGAAAAGGCACCAAAATGGAGAAGAGCCTGGTGTGTTGGGGACTGGAGAGTCACTGGGGTAAAGGCATGAAACCTTGCATGCAGACATCTCTGGAGTGATTCTGGTACTACTGTTGTGTGTGGCTCTAGAGATCTCTGAGCAGAGCTAGGGTGACTTGAGTCAAGTACTGCAGTCTCAGAGCTCTTTATTGACCTGCCCACCCACTTGGATAAAAAATCTCCAGGATGGGACCCCAGGGCTCCTGAACACTTCTTGGGAGGCTCAGAAGCAAATTAAAACAAAAAGGCAAATTGGGTTTGTATACATGCTTAGTTTTTGCTGTCTGGGGGTGTCCTGCATCCAAGCATAAGCTTTGGCATGGAGTTTGATCTCCACTCCCCCACCTGAATGGGGTGCAGGCATAACAGATTGTGATGTTCACTGGGGGGTCTCACATCTAGTGTGGTGCCACACACTGATTATGGCCCTCACCAGGAGCCACACATGCTAGCCTGAGTCTCACCCTTCTTTAGTTGGGGTGTCTGCACATGCCCTGCTGTGCAGCAAAGAGGCACCCTCTGCTGTGACATCAGGGATCCCAGATGGCAGAGCTACAAGGGCTACAGTAGGTGCATGCAGCAATGAGTTGAAGAATTGAGGATCCAAGCCTCAGACTTGCCAGGCAGAACTTTAACCTCTGGGCTCAGAGCTAATGTATTTTTGGTTTGGGGGTTTCACTTGGCAGTGCTCATGGTTCATTCAGGGTCACTTCTGTCAGGTTGAAGGAGGGGGGACAATTTGGTGTGGTTAGACTCAAGATGGGTCAGGCATGTGCAAGACAAATTCCTTACCTGCTGAACTATGTCTCTGATGTCTTTAATTATTTATTTACTTTATTTACTTTTTAATTAAATTTATTTTGTGGGGAGGGAGTGGCTCTCCCAGGCAGTGTTCTAGAGGCATGGGGCTCCCTCCCTCCATCAATGACTCAATGGGAGAACCCAAGGATATGATGCTCCTTAGGCCCTGCAGTGACAGGAATTACTCATGCCACCCTTTTAAGGCTGTACCCAGAAATGTTTGGGGGAACCACATGGTACTGGAAATCAAACAGTATCATCTGCAGTAAGGTATGTGCCTTAACCCTATCTCAGCTCAGAGAACTCTATTGTCATGTTTTTCTTTAATAATTCTTTAATTGAAGGGCTAAGCAATAGCACAGCAATAAGGTATTTGCCTTGCACACAGCTGGCCCAGGACAGACCTGGGTTTGATCCCCAGAATCCCATAAGGTCCCCCAAGCCAGGAGCAATTTCTGAGCACATAGCTGGGAGTGGCCCCTGAGCGTCACCGGGTGTGGCCCAAAAACCAAAAAAAAAAAAACAAAACAAAAAAAACTTTAATTGAATCACTGTGATATACATAGTTGCAAAGTTCATGATTGAGTTTCTTTTTTTTAATTATCTTTATTTATACACCGTGATTACAAATATGATTGTAGTTGTATGATTATAGTCATGTAAAGAACACCCCCCTTCACCAATGCAAGATTCCCACCACCAATTTCCCAGTTCTCCCTTCTCCCCACCCCACCCATACTGTACACAAGACAGGCTTTCTACTTCCCTCATTCATTCACATTGTTATTATAGTTTTCAGTGTAGTTATTTCTCTAACTGCACTCTTCACTCTTTGTGGTGAGCTTCATGTCATGAGCTGCACCTACCAGCCCTCATCTTTCTTGTCTCTGAAATACTGTTAAAAATGTCTATCATTTTTCTTAAAACCCATAGATGAGTGAAATCATTCTGCGTCTTTCTCTCTCCCTCTGACTTACTTTCCATGTACATCCATGTATAGGAAAATTCATGATTGAGTTTCATTCCTACAATGATCCAACATCTATCCCTTCACCATAATAATACCTAAAAAATTCTGAATTTTCAACAAACCCTAAGGTTGTAACTCAGAAAGATGTTCTCAGATCCACTTGGAGAAGTACAGTGGGCCTTGACCATTCCCCTAAGACCTCTAGACTACAGAGTAGAAATGGGGAGCAGAGCAGAAGGGAAAGGAAGTAATTCTCTCCTTGCGGCAGAGGGGTCAGAAATATGAAGTTTGTCTGTTCTGCTTGTGTAACAGGAAACAGGCATGCTCCACCCTGCACGAAGGCCCCACTATATAAGGAGTCACAGTGGGGAAAATAGGTGAGGAGGCAATCTGAACCACCTTGGGGGCTCAGTCCATGAACATACCCCTGTGGGCAGCACTGGTGCCAGGCTGCTGTTTCTTGGTAACAAAACGTGGCCTCGTGGGGCGTGAACTGAATATACTATGGCACTGGCATGTTTACTCTTCCAGGCCCTGTGCCAATGGGACAAACGTGCTCTTTCCCAACTATACTTTAGGGGATCCCAGTACCACACCCCTGGGAGGACAGGCACATGGCACTTTCATCAGCCTGGCCAGCAGCCTTCTGCTTGCTGCTGCTTGTTTTCTGTATCCTGTATGAGGCGGATGCCCACACCCTCTGGGGCCTCTGCTTTCTGAGTGGAAGGGCCATGACCCAAGGGACTCTCAACTAGAGATTAATTTATAGGAGGCTCTTGTTTTGTTTTAATTCAGTGCTTGGTTTCAGTCCAGAAGCTAAGACCTTGTTGAGTTGATGAAACCAGGGAGGACGTTGGCTCAGGAGACAGCCTAGCCAGACCCAGGGCTCCATTCTTTCTTTGCTAATCCAACCATATGGCCTCTCTGCACCTCATAATTGTCACCTATAATACAGGGACAGCAGTATCACTCACCAATCTGTGTTATTCCTTAGACATGCATCTCACTTGTCTTCATCTATCTTTGCTTATTAATTTTGTCCACGTTGGTGAAGTCCATGCTCTCTGTTAAACATGTATTTCCTCTTCTCTTCATTTACATCTTTCTAAATTAGTTTCAGTCAGTAAAAATTATCTTGCTTCACTAACACATACACATACATCAAAACAGAGAAAGAACAATGATGTTCCTGAATCTTTCCAGGTAGACTGTTCTAGACTGACAGACAGCTCTGGAGCCATCTCAGAAGGGGTCAGGACAGAATCCCCTTTCTGCATGAAGCCACAGCAGCTCATAGCTACCCCCAATGCCCTCTGACAGAAACAGCCCAGCTCCACAACTCAACCTCAACCTCATCAAAGTGCCAAGCCACTAGATTGTCTCAGATCTATAGCTCTTGGAGCACGTTGCTATTTCATAGCAGTGCCAGTCCTGTAAGATTGCAGCAAGTCTGATGGGAAAGTGGCATAGAAGTCCACGACCACAAAAAGAAAATAATAAAATAAATAAATAAAAATAAAAAATAAATAAAGTTCACCAAGACCAAGCTAGGTGAGTTGAGTCTAAAAATAATACAGAAAGCTCAACTAGCACCAACTACAGCCAAGTAAAATTTTAGACAATGACTTTAGAAACACCATGGAAAGATATAATATATTTTACAAATTGACACTTATTAATCTAAGTTTTAATAATTCTATCTGTCTTTGTGTTGGAAGAAACAATATGAACTAAATTTGTATCTGAAAAGGGTCACATTAGGGTGGTGAGTGGAAATTGAGGACACTGGTGAAGGCAAGGTCATACTGGTGGTGGGATGGATGTTTGAACACTTAATGCCTGAAACAACTGTTTTAGGAATGGATTGGTAAATCATAGTATTACAATAGTTTTGTTTGTTTGGGGGCCACACCTAGCAGTGCTCAGGGATTATTTATGGCTCTGGATTCAAGAATTACTCCTGGTGGGTTCAGGGAATCATATGGGATGCCAGGGATGGAATCTGAGTCAGTTATGTGCAAGGCAAATGCCTTATCTGCTGTACTGGCCCAATAAAAATTTCTTTAAGAAAAAAAGAAAAGAAGAAAAACAACAGGGATAAAAATAGTAGTTCTCCCATGGGGTTGAGGTTTGGGGTGTTTGGCACTTGTGGAGTTAGTTCAAAGAGGCTGGGCCAGGGTTCAGTGAGCAGTGATCACACGCTGTCTCTTTACCATACGAAAATTGTGGAAAGTGCTTGCTGGGCACTGAGGGACATTATTATTGCCTGTTCTTTTGCTGAACAAGGTTTGACCCAAGTCCCCAATAGATCTGGGGAGTTTATTTGTCAACTGCAAGAGAGCAGCATAAAGGAGTCACCCCTTTTGCCCTGGGCTCAGACCTACCTTTACAAAAAGATCCCTGGGAAGACTTTGGTAACCTCTTTGGGAAACCATTTTGGGAAGACTTTGGTAATCCATGCTCTCCAGTCTCCTGCTGGTACCCCTAGGGGCTGATCAAGACTGTTTCTGAGTTCAGGCACAGCCCCACCATCATCAACACACTGGTTGAGGGGATGTGGAAGAGACCAAACACAGGTGCATTCCCAGTTACCAAGGCTACTGTGCCTCACCCTTGCACCCTGGGGATCCTTCATCAAGATCTAAGGACTCATAAGGAGGTGTCAGCTCACTGGGCTGTGGAGGGCATTGGGATGGTGAAGCCCACGACAGAGCAGGGGTATGCAGGCACCCACCCCACCCAACCCCATCCAGACAAATCCATGCCCTCCTATCATTCCACATAACTACTTTCTGGTTTTTCCCTCCTCTGTGGAGGTCTTTCCCCCGTCCCCTTCACAGTCTGGTTTTCACAGAGACAGGAAGGAAGTTTGGTGAGGGAGTAATGACTGGTATCTGTCTGGATGCATAGTTCCCTGCCTGGGAGTTAGGAGACCCTCTGGGTCTTTGTCTACACAAACTTAGCTGTTCTTTTGTTACAAGGGGAAGAGCTTTCAAGTAGATGCCAAGGCACTAGTGGATAATTTCCAGATATAATTGGCCAATGAGGTACAAGATGGTTTCTTTCTCAGCCTAAGGATGTCCCTGTGGTGCTGAGAACTGCCAGGGTCTCCCTGGCAGGGCTTAGGGGCCATCAGAGCTATGCCCAGTGATTCTGGGGACCTGCATCCTATACTACCCCTAAACCCTGGCCCCATCTTTAAAATAGGGGCCACTCCTTGCAGTGCAAGAGTGAGGCTACAGGGCCACTCCCAGGGCTGTGCTCAGGAACAGTGCAGTGGCAGAGATCAAACCTGGACTCCCTCCCACTGCAGAGCACATACCCTGGGTCTTACCCATCTGTCTCTGTTCTCCACCCTCCAGGAAACAGACTGAGGCCAGGCTGGGAAACATGTGAGCAGGGCTGGGATGTCGAGGAAACCCAGGAGCCCAGAGGTTATCTCACAAAACTGGGAACTGAGATGTAGGACTCCCCCTCCATTCCCACCCAATCTTACCATGAGAAGCCTTGTCATAGTAGGTCTAGAGCCACATTAGACCACCTGGACTCTGTCCTAAATCAGCTCCCCTGTACCCTCAGAGCTAGGCTGAAGCAGAGGCTTTCCAAGCATTTTGGTGACTGTGGGTCATGGTCCTGCAGAGACAGATATGCTTTACTGGAACCCAGTCCTGGAGTGCCCTTAGTCAGTGCCAGCCTGGATTAAACATGACCCAGCACCCAACTTTTTTGGGAAACCCCTCCACTGCCACTGTGTACATCCTTCAGGGATCCCAAACAAGCTGGAGGTGAAGACCCTTGTCTTCTGGGCCAGACATTGTCCTGCTGACTTTCACAGGGAAAGTCATCACAGGAGCACAGACCCTCTGGGCATCCTGCACCCCCAGCTCAATGCCCTTCCTCAGCTCCTCCCTCTCTCCAGCCCTGTTCCTTCCTCTAAAGAGCCAGAATTTAATTCTACTCTGGCAAATAGGCAGCCTGGGTGTGGTGGGGCCCCACTGTGTTGAGATGTCTCAGAGGCTGAGCTCTGAATATGTAGAGAACGGCTCTCAGTTTCTGGGCCATATCCTCTTGCCAGGGCCTGTGCAACATGCCCAGGAGTTGGGTTTCTTCTGGCCACTCTCCACTCTCACTCCTGGGAAATGTCTTTCCTGGCAGAGATCTGAAGCATGGACCAATCCACTGAGATTCCAGTGTGATAGGCCATTGTGTCTGGTGGGACTCAAGAGTGCCTGGCACAGATGAGTAAAACCCAGATGAGATCTCCAAAGGCAGCCATTTGAGAAGAAAAACACCCAAAAGGATACTGTGAGGAGAACTTGCACCCCAACTCCCCTTAGAGCATACCCATCCCACTGTGGGCCTGTGCCATGCCCAGAGGAAGGCGCAGTGAGAGAACATGCCTCAAGGTGGGAAAGGAGGGTCAGGTAATGGACACCAGAGAGGGCTATGGGAAGAAGCAGCACCATGTTGGAATGTGAATGTGTTTGTCAATGGTGGCTTCTACTCTGTCGGGCATGTGACAAGGATTGGTTGACAATGAGGGATCAGATAGTTTCTACCTTCTAGGGTGACATGAGTTGGGGAAGCAAGAACACAGGTAGGTTTTTTTTTGGGGGGGGGGGGGTTGGTGACACTCAGAGGTTACTCCTGGCTATGTACCCAGAAATCACTCCTGACTTGGGGGACCATATGGGATGCCATAGGATTGAACCATGGCCCGTCCTGAGTAAGCTACGTGCAAAGCAAATGCCCTACCACTGCGCCACAACTTCAACCCCAACATAGGCAAGTTTGAACCTTGATAGCAGGAGGCAATAGAGCACAGGGCCAATTCCCACAGATTCCTGCTACTTATAGTGCTGTAGGTCCATGATGCCACCTGCTGGCCGACTCTGTCCCTTACCTGCTGTCTTAAGCATCAAAAAGTTCTCAGCCTCAGTGTGGAATATTATGCTGCAAACCTAATATTGATGCCTGGCTCTCTTTGTGTGAAAATTGAACTCTTCAGTGTGTGCCCAGAATACTAGGATGGCACCTCTGGCCCACAGCCTCTGACCTACAGCCTTACTCATTCTGACCCACTTTCTGACACTTTCTGACCTATGGTCTCTCATCCACACACTCTGGGTCACAGCCTGACTTGCAGCTTGAGGTTTCAGATATGCCAATCAAATGGGCACACAGTTGTATCTTATTTATTAGATTTGATTTTTTTTCTTCTCTCTGTCTCTGTCTGTCCCTGTCTCTCTGTCAGGAATCAAACCCAGAACTTCACACATTCAAGTTAAGTACTCTCTACCACTGACCCATACCCCCAGACATTAGTTAACATTTTTCTTCATCACTAATGACATTGTGGAATAGCTCAGCTATTTTCTAAAGAAAAAAAAAGGTCTTGTGTTCATTGGTTTGTTTGAGGGGAAGAACTGATGAGACTCAGAGGTCACTCCTGGCTCAGCACTTAGGAACCTTCCTGGAAGGGCTCAAGGGATCATATGGGATGCCATGGATTGAAATCAGGTTGGTACTGTGTAAATGCTTTACCTAATTCACTATTGTTCTAGCCCCTTTTGCTCAGTTTTAAACCATGAGCTGAAGTTCATAGTTGATTGGATTCTTTCATTTCTAGTAACTGTCCTTTTTCTCTTCTGAGCCCTTATAAGAGGCAAAAGCACATGGTGGTTCTGGATTGGCTAAATCTAGGGATTTTAACCTGTCTTACTGAGGGTCCAATAAATTCTTGTTTGACTGTCCTGGGCTGTGTCAGATGTTGAACAGTATCTCTGGTCTCTACCTGTTAGATGCCAGTAGTTTTCCCTGATTGTGACCATCCAAACCTTTCCATATAATATCAAATGGCTCTTGTTGCAGGCACAAATTAAACCTGTTGGTTTTAACTCATTGATTTATTTACCTGGAAACAATTTGGAGGTCTCACTTAGTGGTACTTAGGTGCTGTCCCTGGAAGTGCTGGGTAGGAGAGATTTCTCCCAATAGAACTAGACGGAGGTTACTTTCAGTGATACTGGAGAGGGGCAGGTTTCACACCCAGATGAACTGCCTGCCTAAAAAAAAAAAAATATATATATATATATATATATATATATATATATATATATATATATATATATATATATATATATATATATATATATATATATATATATATATATATATATATAGGGCAAGTCTGAACATGTTCTAGTTTAAAGGGGTTTAAATTCCATTCCTGGGTGTCTGCCGCCACCTGGTGGTTCCTTACATTTAGCCAGCTAAGAAGCCCAAAGCTTAAGACTCAAACCCAGGGGCAGCACCTGAGGGTTTTATGGGCCACGTGACCCTTCGATCCCAGACAGATCCCAAACCCACCTTTTCTTTAAGGATACAAGTCCAGGTCTGACCAGCCTACAAACCTTGTAAGGCTTCTCCCACCAGCTACCTTTGCTTGTCCTCTTCCTCACACTCACTGAAAATGGTCTGCCTCTGCATCTCCTGGTTCCCGAGCCTGGGATGCTCTGCAAACTGTGTCTCTCATCTTCACTTAGGCCTCTTCCCTTCTAGAAATTACCCCACCCATCCCCTAGTACCTGTCATTACTTCTGGCGGGGCTCGGGGGACCATAGGAGATGCCAGGGATGAACCCAGATCCGCAGCACGATGAAAGATAAGTTCCTTATCTGCTGTACCATCTCTCCAGTCCTAGAGATTCTCATGGGCCATGATACCCTATAAATCAGACCCACGCTAAATCCACCCCAACCTACCTTTTTTTTATTTATTTGTTTGCTTGTTTGATTTTGGGTCACAACCGGCAGCGCTCAGGGGTTACTCCTGGCTCTATGCTCAGAAATCACTCCTGGCAGGCTCGAGGGACCATATGGAATACAGGGATTCAAACCACCATCCTTCTGCATGCAAGGCAAACACCCTACCTCTATGCTATCACTTTGGCACTTACCTTTCTTTTTAAAGGAAAAAATTATTGCTTACTAACGACATTAAATGGCAGATGTCTAGGATCAGAGTGATAATGCAGCTGATAGGGCTCTTGCCTTGCATGCGGCTAACCCAAGTTTGATCTCCAGCGTTCCATATGGTCCCCTGAGCCTGCCAGGAATAATCCCTGAGCACAGAATCAGGAGTAAGTCTTCAGCACTGTCGCCTGTGGCCCCCTCTCCCCAAAAAGCAGGATGCCTGAATAAAAAAGTCAGAAAAGGTGACTAATAAATTAAAGATATTTTTGGTTAGAGAGTTATTAATTGAAAGAATACATTCATAAGACATTATTAGTTATTATAAGATTGTTTTATAATTATGATTAAAAAACACACCCCACCACCTTTATTTAGCCTAAGAGTTAATATAATAAACTCACTTTTTTGGGGGGGATTTTTGGGCCACACCCAGTGACGCTCAGGGGTTACTCCTGGCTATGCACTCAGAAATTTGCTCCTGGCAGAGCCGGAGAGATAGCATGGAGGTAAGACATTTGCCTTGCATGTTGAAGGATAGTGGTTCAAATCCCGGCATCCCATACAGTCTCCCGAGCCTGCCAGGAGCCATTTCTGAGCATAGAGTCAGGAGTAATCCCTGAGCACTGCTGGGTGTGACCCAAAAACCAAAAAAAAAAAAAAAAAATTGCTCCTGCCTCAGGGGACCATATGGGAAGCCGGGGAATCAAACCGTGGTCTGTTCTAGGTTAGTGTGCGCAAGGCAGACGCCTTACCCCTTAAGCCACCGCTTTAGCCCCATAAACTCACATTTACATTTTATTTTATCAGATGAGATCTAGCCTGTATTTCCTTTGTTCATTGCCTTAAGGATCCAGGAAGAAAGAGTAGGAGCCTAAAATTTCATCCTCCACAGTGGAAATTGAACTGGCCCATAATGGTGATTATGGGTTCCAGAGAACAAGATATAACAAGATATAACTTTGATGGTTTGGGGGCAAAGGTTGTGGTCAAACTGTCCAATCCACATCCCAAGCCTGAATGTGGGAGGCACAAGGCCTGTCTCTGCTGCTTGCTCTGACCATCATAGAGTGTCCATCTCCAGGCCCAGAACAGTGTCTGGCATAGTGTCAGTGAAAAAGAAGCAAGAGCCGGGAATGTACCCATCGGGTGCAAAAAGGAGTTACTCAACTGAGCTAAGTAGGTTTGGGCTTGTTTGTTTTGTTTTGGGGTCATACCTGGCACTGTTCAAGGTTTACTCCTGGCTCTGCATTCAAGGATCACTTTTGGTAGTTCTCAGCAGATCATATAAGATGCAAGGAATTGAACTGAGGTCTGTGTGTATAAGGAAATGCCTTTCCTGCTGTACTATTCTCTAGTCCTAAGTATTTAGAAAGGTCTGGGCATACATATGTTAGTATTTTCTTCTTGTCTGCAGCCTAATATTTCAACAAGTAAATATTGTGCTTTATTTTGTTTGTTTGGGGGCCACACCTGGTGATGTTCAGGACTTACTCCTGGCTTTGTGCTCAGAAATCGCTCCTGGCTTGGGGGACCATATGGGATGCCAGAGATCGAACCCAGGTCTGCCCTACCACTGTGCTATCACTCTGGCCCCATATTGTGCTTTTTCTTTTAAAGTCCAATTTCAGCTCATAGACACTTGAGCAGATTTTTTTATCTTATTTCCCTCTGAGACTCCTCTTTTGAGAAGTGGAAGAGCTGAGTCATTACTTATGTATGTTCCAATTTCTTAATATTAAAAAAATAAGCTACTAGCAGACTGGGTAAATGACAGGACATGGGACCATGGGGAGCTCTGAGTTCAATCTTCCAATACAGGCAGGTAGGGGGTTTTGTCATTTTCAAAAATCTCCCTCCCTCAGTGTATACATAGATTTTGTAGTTGTTTGGGGGCCACACTCAGTGTTTCTCATGGGCTACTTTCAACTCCGAGATCAGGGGTCTTGGGAACTTCTTTTTTTTTTTCTCTCTCTCTTTTTTTTTTTTTTGGTTTTTGGGCCACACCCGGCATTGCTCAGGGGTTACTCCTGGCTGTCTGCTCAGAAATAGCTCCTGGCAGGCACGGGGGACCATATGGGACACCAGGATTCAAACTAACCACCTTTGGTCCCGGATCGGCTGCTTGCAAGGTAAACACCGCTGTGCTATCTCTCCAGGCCCTTGGGAACCTCTTTTATGCTAGAAATCAAACCTAGGCCTCCCACACACATGAAACCTGTGCTCAGCTCTCTGAGCTATCTCCATGACCCATTTAACTAGATTTTGCATTAAATTGTTGAGTGAGTGATTTTGAGCTGACTTTTCTCTTGGAGACTTAGTCAATAATTCCCAAGTGTCATTAACTATTCTGCGGCATTTCTTTCATCCTTCATTTTACACACTCTTATGGAAATTTCCAACACTTACAAGAACAGAGAGAATATAGTGCAGGAATGGCCAGGAGTTTGTGCTCAGCTCCCATAGAAGCCTCCTTCGAGGCCCTTCTCTGCATGGACCTGCCAGGAACAATATGAAAACTAGAAGTTTCTGAGCCTGATTCTTATCATTGGCAAAAGGGTGCCAGTCTCTTTTTCCTATGCAACCAAGAGAATGAAACATCTTGTATTTCAGTGTTGGGGGCTGCCATTCTATTTCAGAGGTTTCCTGCTCCCCACATTGTCCAGGTCTGACTGTAGAGAGACAGAGTTGGAGACCCAGATTCCATGCAGGAATTGGAGGAAAAAGGAGGGAGAGTTCTCCAGGGAAGGACATGTGAGTGAGGGCCTCATTAGTGAACCTGCCCACCGGGAGGCCCAGAGTAAGAGCCTCATTCTATGGGCCAGGCATGGCATTTCTCTACCCTGTTTTGGTCAGCTATTGGCTGCCTTTGTGTGAAGATATCTAGGTAGGCATCTTAGGGTGAAGCAGGAGATTCAGGGTCTCTGGGTTGATGACAACCTGTGACACAGGGTCTGGAAAGTCCAAGTCCACAGGGCTGATCTTGGTGACAACCATCTCAAATAGGTTTGCAGCAGCGGCTGCTGAAAGCTTTTTTTTTTTTTTTTTTTTTTTTGGAGGAGGGGTCACACCCGGCAGTGCTCAGGGGTTACTCCTGGCTCCATGCTCAGAAATCGCTCCTGGCAGGCTCGGGGAACTATATGGGACACTGGGATTCGAACCAATGACCTTCTGCATGAAAGGCAAACGCCTCACCTCCATGCTATCTCTCCAGCCCCTGCTGAAAGCTTAAAGCAGTGGTCGGCAACCTTTTTTCTTTTCAATTGAGTCAAATCTCGCCAAAACCACAATTGAAATTTATTTTGAGAGCCACACAGGGCACTCACTGACAGAGGCTAGGAGCAGAATCCTGACTTCTGGAGTGGCCTACCGACACACAGAAGAGCCAAATTAAAAGTGTAAAGAGCCACATGTGGATCGCGAGTTGCAGGTTGCCTACCACTGGCTTAAAGCCATCCTTCTGTACTGTTGGATGATTCTGGAAGCCCAGGATGATTCTCTGGGGCAGAGAGGCAGGAGGCATACTCACCTATCCACTGAGCTATCTCTCTGGCCCCAACCCATTGTTCCTTTCATTTTCCTGCACCTATCTATAATCAATTTCTGTATACTCCTGAATAGGATTTCATCCTATACATCCATAGTTGGTTTATCTCACTCCAAAGTGTAAACTCAGAACCTTGCTCAAGTGGAGGATGCACCCAGCCCCAGTCTCACCCATTTTTCTTCATCTTGAACTCCCTCTTTTGTGAGGTCACACTTCTAATGAAGAAAAACTGCTCTGGTTGCCTGATGCTGGTCTGTGGATACAAGTTCCCTGTTTCTCCCGGCGAAGCTCTGTGAGTAGAACAGACATATCTTCATAAAAATCTGCCCAAATGGGGTCAATGAGCTAGTAGAGAGTGTTAGGTGCTTGCTTTGGTCCCTGGCACTGTCAAAAATGACCTCTGAGTACAGAGACAGGAGTCAGCCTTGAGCACAGCCAGGTGTGGCAACAAAATTGACACCAACAAACAAAATAATCTGCAAAAGTGGTTATTGCTGCTTCTCTTCTGCTACACAGCGGGGGTTGGGGTGGGGTGTCTTTCTGCTTTTCCTTCCGGCCACACTTGCACTGACAGAATTTCAGCACAGCAGCCACTCTGCTGGATGGGGCCATCTTCCTTCCATGGTTTCCACTGAGAGTTTCCTGATGACTGATGACACTGATTATTTTTCCAAGTGTTATTGGTATTGTTACATTTTTGCGTCCATGAAGTGCCTATTCAATACTTTCAGCTGCTGAAATAACTTGGTTTGCTTTTTAATAATGAATGCCCAAGATTCTTTATATATTCTGGATCTGAGTCCTTTGCAAAGGCAGCAGCGGCTTGACTCTTTCTCCCTCCCTCCCTCCCTCCCTCCCTCCCTCCCTCCCTCCCTCTCTTCCTTCCTTCCCTCCCTCCCTCCCTCCCTCCCTCCCTCCCTCCCTCCCTCCCTCCCTCCCTCCCTTCCTTCCTTCCTTCCTTCCTTCCTTCCTTCCTTCCTTCCTTCCTTCCTTCCTTCCTTCTTTCCTTCCTTCCTTCCTTCCTTCCTTCGTTTCTTTCCTTCGTTTCTTTCCTGATTTCTTGCTTTTCTTTCTCTTTTAATATCAGTGGTGCTCAGGACGTATTCCTGGCTTTGTACTCAGGGTTCACTCCTGGTGAACCATATGGGATGTTGGGGATCAAACCCAAGGTAAGGTGCCTTACTTCTAGTCCCAGGAATGTGATCTTTCAAGTATCTATAGCTCTAATTTACTTTTTTGTTTTCTTACGAGGATTATCTTTGTTCCATTTTGTTTTGTGTTTTGTTTGTGTCTGGGCCATACCTGGCGGCACTCAGGGTTTACTCCTGGCTTTACGCTCAGAAATCAGACCTGGTAGGCTCAGGAGACTGTATGGGATGTTGGAATCGAACCCAGATCATCTGCATGTAAGGCAAACACCCTACCCACTGTGCTATCACACCTGCCCCTATTTTTGTTTTTGGGTTTGGTTTTATTGAGGGGGGTACACCCTGCAGTGTTCAGGAGTTATTCCTACCTCTGCACTCAAGGATCACTTCTGGCAGTCTTTGGGGGGACCATTGAGGATGCCAGATATCAAATCCTGGTCAGTATGTGCAAGGTAAGCACCCTATTTGATGCATTATCTTTCTGGCCCCTTCACTGAGATCTTTTAATGAGTATACAGTTTTTTCTAAAGAACAACTAAATGTGTGGGCTTTGTTTTTGATTTTGGTCTTTTTTTTTTTTTGTATGTGTGATTTATTTTGTCTTCAATTTTTTGTTTGTTTGTTTGGGTTTTGGGGGGATTGGGTCACACCCGGCAGTGCTAAGGGGTTACTCCTGGCTCTACACTCAGAAATCGCTCCTGGCAGGCAAGGGGGACCATATGGGATGCCGGGATTTGAACTACTGTCCTTCTGCATGCAAGGCAAATGCCTTACCTCCATGCTATCTCTCTGGCCCCTTGTCTTCAATTTATGCTAATTTTCTAAGCACCTTTACCTACTAACTATAATTTTAATAAGTTTATTGGGGCAATAAAATTTGTGGTATGCCAGTCTCTGATAATGGGACATTATTGGGGGATTTTCCTTGTTGGTACCATCCCTCCTAACACAAGCTCCCACATATGCATGCACACACACACATATATGCACTCTCACACTCATACAAACACATACAAACTCAACTTCCTCTGCTCAACCTGTTTTCCTTTGACAAATGGGGACACTGAAAGGACGGTTGTCAGGCTTCCATTATAAGCAAAGCATTCGGCATATGGTGTTTCTCTCCTCCAAATGTCCATAGTTATAATAAGATCCTCTGTGTCCATTGTCTCAGAGAAGCCAATAGCAGTTAGAAGAATTAGGCACTTTCTGGTGAAAAACAGGAGGCTAAAATGATTTCATGGGTAAAGAGAAAGATTGTCTCATCCTGCTGCACAGTGAGAATCAGCTTTATCTGCTCACACAGATGCTCTGACTTGCTGAGAGGAAGGCAGGCAGCAAAGAGCTCTCTGCAAAAATCAGGAGGCAATAGATCTTCGCCATATCACTGGCTGGCGAAATGAGTCCCTGGGCTCATTCACATTCAGTCAAATTTGCCACATAGATTTGATTCGTTTTCTCTGCAAATTATTTTACTTAGCTCATTCATTTCCAATGTCATATGGATAAGACTTTGCTTTGAAATAAACACATTCAGGGATAGAGCACATTTGTAGAATGTACAAATGGGTAAAACACATTTGTAGAGATAGAGGGTATGGTACTTGCTTTGCATGCAGCTGACCCAGGTTTGATCCCTGGGTACTCCATATGTAGTCAGTCTCCTGAGCCCTGCCAAGAGTGATCCTTGAGCACAGTCAGGAGTAAGCCCTGGTGACTGAGTGTGCCCTCCCAAAAAATAAAACCCCAAAATGCATTTAAATTTTATTGGCCTTTTTTTTGGGGGGGGGGTTACACCCGGCAGCGCTCAGGGGTTACTCCTGCCTCTAGGCTCAGAAATTGCTCCTGGCAGGCTCAGGGGACCATATGGGATGCCAGGATTCAAACCACCAACCTTCTGCATGCAAGGCAAATGCCCTACCTCCATGCTATCTCTCCGGCCCTTATTGGCCATTTTTTAACAGCAAAATATTGGTTCTTGCTAGGATAATTTTTACTAAAGTACCAGAAATCGTTTTTCAATTTTGTTTGTTTGTTTATTTTGGGCCACACCCATTGAAGCTCAGGGGTTACTCCTGGCTGTGTTCTCAGAAATCACTCCTGGCTTGGGGGACCATATAGGATGCTGGGGGATCTAACAAAGGACCATCCTAGGCTAGCGCATGCAAGGCCTTACCGCTTGTGCCACCGTTCCGGCCCCACAATTCTTCTCCTTTTTTTTTTTTTTTTTTGGTCTTTTTGTGTGTGTGTGATTTATTTTGTCTTCAATTTTTTGTTTGTTTGTTTGGTTTTGGGTGGGGTTGGGCCACACCCGGCAGCGCGCAGGGGTTACTCCTGGCTCTATGCTCAGATATTGCTCCTGGCAGGCTCAGGGAACCATATGGGATACTGGAATTTGAACCACTGTCTTTCTGCATGCAAGGCATGCATCTATTGATGCTCAGGACTTATTCCTGGCTCTACACTCAGGAATCACTCAGTACTTGGGGGACCATATAGACTACCAGGGATCAGATCCCAGTCAGCCACAAACAAGGTAAACTTTCTACCAGCTGTCCTATTGCTTGGGTCTTTTTTTTTTTTTCAATTGAGATCATATTGGACTCTTCCTTCTAGTTTAAGCTAAAACATTAAACTAAAGGTCAAACTTTTCCAATTACAAAATTAAATGCATTACAAAAAGTAAATGCTTTGAAAATACTTATGAAGGCAAAAAACAAAACAAAACAGAACAAAAACCCCAATGTGTCAATTAAAAAGTATGTTATCAGGCAGATAATAAAGAGAGTTGTGGTCTCACCTGAAGGTCTTATTTCTTCCTGACTATTTGAGGTCATATTTTATTTTCTACTGTGAAAAGGAAGGAGACATCAAAACAAGACATCAGCCATGAGCAGCAGGATGGCCACTGTGTGGGAAATGGTGTTTGTGAGGGCAAGCTCTGACATTGCTTCACCAAAACCGAGCTCTGCCTGGCAATCCGTGTTCTAGACAAGAGAAGAATGGATCACACCACAGCAGCAGAAAAATGGGAGTGAAGGGGGCATTGGTGAAGAGAAGTGGACACGGTGAAAAAATTGGTGTTGAAAGACTGTATTCCGGGGGCCGGAGAGATAGCATGGAGGTAAGGCGTTTGCCTCTCATGCAGGAGGTCATCGGTTCGAATCCCGGCGTCCCATATATGGTCCTCCCGTGCCTGCCAGGAGCAATTTCTGAGCCTGGAGCCAGGAATAACCCCTGAGCACTGCCGGGTGTGACCCAAAAACCACAAAAAAAAAAAAAAAAAAAAAAGAAAGACTGTATTCCGTAACTTTACCCTGTCCTCTTTCTTTGCATCTTTGTTGTCATAATTAAAATAAAATAAAAATAAATAAATAAATAAAAAAAGAAAGACTGTATTCCTGAATCTCAATCATGAATAACTTTGTAATTTCATGGTGACTACATAAGAATAAAATAAAATATATTAAAATAAAATAAAACAAAGGGGCCAATACGATAGCACAGTGGGTAGGATGTTTGCCTTGCACTTGACTGGCTCAAGTTCAGTTTCTGTTTGGGTTGGGATTTAATTTCCCATCCTTCGGGCGTCCTGGGGGCTCCAAGAAGACACAGGAGACCATGCAAGTGCAAAGGTGAGCCTTTATTCTGCCGCCCCAGGGTCAATGCCCAGTATCTGTCCAAGACAGGTCTGTAAGAAAAGACCCCGAAGACAACTTAAGCACGGCTTTTATAGAGCACATTTCGAGAGCAAGCATTCTTTTTGAGGTTACAGCACGCTTGCCTGAATACATGTTTTTGTGAAAGCTTTACACAGAAATTTTCAGACAGTTTCATTTTCTATAGAAGGATGTGGTTAGCACTTCGCTGGGGCCTTGCAGCTTATAGGAAAAAAACAGGAACCTGTGCAAAACAAAAACTGTTTTTAAAATTTTTTTCCTTACACTGACAACTCAGATGATTCCCTGATCACCACCAGGAGTGATTCCTGAGCATAGAACCAGGAGTAAGCCTGGAGCACTGCTGGGTATGGCCCAAAAAAAAACACAAAATGAAATAAAATAAATAGACATGTTTCCAGGGCCCAGCCATGAAATCATCTTACCCTGATAGTGGCCTCAACTTAAGAAAAATTCTGGTTGGGGTTGGAGAGATAGCTTGGAGGTAAGACATTTGCCTTGCATGCAGAAGGACAGTGGTTTGAATCCTGCATTCCATATGGTCCCCTGAGCCTGCCAGGAGTGATTTCTGAGTGTAGAGCCAGGGGTAACCCCTGAGCGCTGCCTGGTGTGACCCAAAAACAAAAACAAAAAAAAAATTCTGGTCACACCTACTTTCTGGAGAAATCTAGATTCTAACTTCAAGCAAAATTAGCAAGTGGGGAGGCTGGACCTGAGGCCTGAGTTCTGAGTTCCCTGGTGGGTGGGTGGGTCAAGCTGTGCTTTTCCAACTCACATTTCCTTGCGCCCCCTAGTGGATACAAAGCCTAATATATCAGGCTACTTCTCAAGGGCTGCCAGATTTCACGCTGCGATGTTGGGTTAAGGGATGCTCAGCTTGGTCCCAGAGGGTCAGCAAGTCTCTTCTGCTTCGAGCATTACAACAATAGAACTTACCAGAAGTAAAAACAAATAACACTTGTTGAATCTATTGAATAATGAAATGTGGCTAATAGTCCTTAACATGTATGAAGACTAATTTAATACTTACAGCACTTTGTGGGAAATTATTATTATTATTATCCCCAAAAGATTATCTGCAGTGTGAGAAAGGTATTGTAGTCCTTGTCCCAGCAAACTAGATGGTGAGCTTGTTTTTGTTTGTTTGTTTTTGTTTTTGAGATACACCTAGTGGTGCTCAAGGTTTGCTCCTAACTGTAATCAGGGATCACTCTTGGCAGGACTTGGAGGACCCGTTGGGTACTAGGTTTGCTGCATACAAGCAATGTATATCACTCTATCCACTGCATATGCCACTGCATATCAATCTAGCCCCAAAGCTGGATATTCTTGGATATAGTTATTTACCAAAGAAGGGAGAATAAGTTGGACAGTAGTTACTTATTTGCTAGAGCTAATTTTTTCCTTTTTCTTTCTTTCTTTCTTTCTTTCTTTCTTTCTTTCTTTCTTTCTTTCTTTCTTTCTTTCTTTCTTTCTTTCTTTCTTTCTTTCTTTCTTTCTTTCTTCTTTCTTTCTTTCTCTTTCTTTCTTTCTTTCTTTTTTGTTTTTCTTTTGTTTTGTTTTGTTTTTGGGCCACACCTAGTGATGCTCAGGGGTTATTCCTGGCTATGCACTCTGAAATCGCTCCTGGTTTGGGGGACCATATGGGACATGGGGAGATCGAACCACAGTCCATCCTAGGCTGGCATGCACAAGGTAGATGCTTTACTGCTTGCACCACCACTCTGGCCCCTGGACCTAATTTTCTCCTAATAAATTTGTAGAGTCCTTTTGCTTCTAAGACCAGGAATAGCTAGAATTCTGTTTCTATTTTACTTTTTTTTAACTTGTTTTTTGAGCCACACACAGGCAGTGCTCAGGTTTTGTTTTTGTTTTTTTTTGTTTTTTTTTTTTTTTTTTTTTTGTGGTTTTTGGGTCACACCCGGCAGTGCTCAGGGGTTATTCCTGGCTCCAGGCTCAGAAATTGCTCCTGGCAGGCACGGGAGGACCATATATGGGACGCCGGGATTCGAACCGATGACCTCCTGCATGAGAGGCAAACGCCTTACCTCCATGCTATCTCTCCGGCCCCAGTGCTCAGGTTTTGCTCTTGGCAATGTGCTCAGGAATCACCTTGGAAGTCTTGGGAGAGTGCATATGGTGCCTGGGATGGAACCTGGGTCAGCCACATGCAAGGCAAAGCAAGCACCTTACCCCCTTTGGTCCCTCTACTGTTCACTTCTTTTGTTGTTGTTTTTACTTTTTTTTTGGGAGGGGTATGATAACCAGCAGTGCTCAGGGGTTACTCCTGGCAGGCTCAAGGGACTATATAGGATGCCAAGAATAGAACCCTGGTTGACCACATGCAAGGCAAATGTCCTACCAGCTGTGCTATAGCTCCTGCACTGTCTACCATTCACTTTTTTAAAAATTACCTTTATTATAATATTCCTAGTATGATTACAATAGTATTAACATTTATAATTTTGGTGTACAAAGTTACTTTCCCTTCACCACCAACGAAGTACCCAAGACACTCCACCACTGTCCTTTATTTGGGAGAAGTAAATTACCTACCCGGCAATATTCAGGATTCTAGGAATTGAATCCAGGTCAGCCGTGTCTAGGCAAGCATCCTACCAATGTCCTATCACTCCAGCCCAGATACCAGTGATGTCCCTATGTCATCTCTAATCCTATTCTTCCTTCCTTTCTATTCTTCCCACCCCCTAGTTGCTAATCTGAGTTGTGTAGGCCAAATTTTCTCATCGCTTCTGTCTGCTCACTTGTTTTATTTTTATATTCCACAGATGAGTAAGATAATTCAGTATTTGTTCTTCTCCGCTACTTTCATTCTTGAGGACACTTTTCCTTTGTCAGTAAGTTCCACCCCCCCCACCTCCAGTTGTAAATACTTTTAATAATCAACAGAGCTCCTGACAGATGGGCCTGGGAACAGATGGCTCTATTGAAAAGCAACAATTGAAAATGGAGAGTAATTGAAACCATCAAGAAGATGAGGTCTCTTGGAGGCAAAGTTTCTACAAAAACTGAAACATATCCCCCAAGCTCCTTTGGTATATATATATATGTATATATACATATATATATATATATTAACCAATGGATGAGGCTCCCCAGGGCAGGGAGGGGCCTGTGGAACCAAATTGTGTTTTAACATCTGGAATGTTGAAAAGAGAGAAACCCCAGAGCCTTGTCGATCAAAGCCACTTTTTCTTTTGGCAAATTCAGCATCAGTGACAAATCATGCAATTTGACATAAACAAAGTTGATAGATGTCGGCAAAGCTGTTTTTAAACAGCAGCAATGGAGAGATGTGTAGGATGGATTTTTTTCACTCAACAGTCAGTATGTTTAATAACAAATAAAGCAACCAGATGTTTAAAAATCCTAACCACCTTCACAACAGTCAACTTAAGTCAGCTGCTTCTGGTTCAAAAGAATCTGGGACATTCTCCAATCCTAACCCCAATTTGCAAAGTGGGAGGGATGGCCCTTAAATGACTTCATGGAAGAGCCCCTTAGAACAGTCCATGCAGGTTCTAAGTTCATTAGAAAGTCCAGAGGCTGAAGGCAATGTGAGAGCATGTCCTGATATGCAGCCATCCCCCTCTGGAGAGAAGACATCAAACTCAGTGTTTCTTGGGCTATTTCCAGCCATGACCCCTTCAGCTTTGCTTTCCTTCCAGTACCCCCCTCTTACTGGCTGGTCTCTAATCTTTGGCTAGTCTCTTGACATTTACCTGGTTTTCCTCCAATAGTCCCTTGGAATAGCCTGGGGATCCACAGAGAAGCCAGATGACCCCTTGTTGAGAAATGCTCATTCCCCACATGTGTTTCTTTCTTTTCTTTTCTCTTTCTTTTTCTTTTTCTCTTTTTGGGCTACACCCAGCAGTGCTCAGGGATTACTGGCTCTGTGCTCAGAAATCGCTTCTGGCAGGCTTGGGGACCATATTGGATGCTAAGAATTGAACCTGGGTCTGTCCTGGGTTGACTGCTTGCAAGACAAAGACCCTGCCATTGTGCTATCTCTCCAGCCCCCACACCAGAGGTGTTCCTTGATGTTCTTCCCTGCTCCACCTGGATGTTTCAGGGCTCAAATGCAGTCAGAGATCTAAATCACTTTTTCTTCCATGAGAGTTGACTTAACTTCCTACTCCAAATTAATTTCTTTTTTTTTTGGGGGGGGGGGAAGGGGGCCACACCTGGCAGTGCTCAGGGGTTACTCCTGGCTGTCTGCTCAGAAATAGCTCCTGGCAGACACAGGGGACCATATGGGACACTGGGATTCGAACCAACCACCTTTGGTCCTGGATCGGCTGCTTGCAAGGCAAACACCGCTGTGCTATCTCTCCGGGCCCTCCAAATTCATTTCATCTAGTAAACTGATGGATCCTAAGGGTTCAGCTCAGTATAGTTTCACATTTATAAAACCCTTTCCTGGCACTAGTTCACTACATAGGATCTTTTTAGCACTCTCAAAAGTGCCCAGTGTTTTCCCCATTCAATACATCCAGGATATCATCACCTCCATTGCCATGGACTGGTTTTTCCTCTTCTTGAACCCAATTTAAACAGAATCACATAGTATGTATTTTTGAGGTTGTTTGGTTATTTTTGGGGGGGAGCATCGGCTTAATCCTGGTTCTGTGCTCAGGGATCATTCTTGGAGTGCTTGAGGACCAACCATATGGGGTGTCAGCCATGTGCAAGGGAAGCATGGTGCCACTGTACTATCATTCCAGCCCCTGTATGCATTGTTTTATGTCAGACTTGCCATTGGAAAGTGGGAGGAATGGCCCTTGAAGGACTTCATGGGTGAGTCCCTTAGAACAGTCCATGCAGGTTCTAAGTTCATTAGAAAATCCAGAGTCTGAAGGCTATGTGAGAGCAGGTCCTGATCTGCAGCCACCCCCCTCTGGAGATGATCTATTTGCCTGATTCAGGAATCTGGCCCATGTCCTCTTGTTTGGGGGTGAGTATTCCATATTCAGTATTTCATATCCACTGAGCACTTATTGGAGTTCCTGGTTCTGTTGAGGACACTTGTGTTACTGTATTTCCAGTATTGAGGTTCTCATGAAGAAAGCTGCCAGGTGCATTTTTGTACATGTATTTTTTCTGTAAGTATCATTTCTCTTGGGCTAGTAGTTAAATGATGGGTCATAAGACCAGTGTGTATTTTTAGAAATTGCTAGTTTTCCAACTTGTTCTGTAACTTTATATTCTCTCTGTTAGAACTTTAATTGCTTTAAATCTTCCTCATGATCACCTCCTGTAAACTGTAGAGCCCCCTATCTTGTAAGAGGTATAGTTACAAAGGGATTCTTTTTTGAAATAATCTATTTAAGTTAAAGGATGTGTTTTCTGACCTGAGCCATAGTAAAGTAAAGTGGGGAGGACACTTGCTTTGAACATGGCTGACCTGAGTAAAATCCCTGGCATTTCATATGGTCCCTAAGCACTGCCAGGAATAACTTCTGTGTGCAAAGCCAGGAGTAATCCCTGAACACCATTTGAACAACGCCTAATGTGTTGATTTGAACACCCTTCACTGGACCCCAAAGAATACATTTTCTCATTCTGTTTGTTTGTTTGTTTATGATGGTCTGGGGTTACTCCTGACTGTGTACTCAGAAATCACTCCTGGCTCGAACAATACTACATGGGGTAGCCACCTACATAGGTAGGCCTCATTAACACATTGTTTAGTACTCAAGATGCGAAACCTGTGTGTATCCTAAACTGCTCCAGTCATTATCTTTTTTTTTTTTTTTTTTTTTTTTTTGGTTTTTGGGCCACACCCAGTGGTGCTCAGGGGTTACTCCTGACTGTCTGCTCAGAAATAGCTCCTGGCAGGCACGGGGGACCATATGAGACACCGGGATTCGAACCAACCACCTTTGGTCCTGGATCGGCTGTTTGCAAGGCAAACACCACTGTGCTATCTCTCCGGGCCTTCCAGTCATTATCTAACCCTGAAACCTTCACTTATCAAGGCCTAACCCCATCACTAACGAAATGCCTAGAAACTGGGAATACCTCCCAACTCTGACCCACCAACCCAATCTCTTTAATTTGATATATTAATTTTTTAAATTCATTTTTACTATATTTACCTATTTTTCTGTTCTCCTCTCTCTTATCTTCTGCTTTCCCTTTCTTTCTTTCTTAAGCAATACCTATGCTAATTATTTATCTTAATTCAACCAGTCCTTAAGAGCTCAGATCCGTCCTATTAGGGTCAGACCTCTAACAACACCTTAAGAATAAATCACTAATATATGTCTTTATCTGGTCATGAGTACATAGAGAGAAGACTCCTCTATGAGAGCCAAACCTAAATTGTAAATGATTCATGCTTATAGTGTATATAGCCCCTCCTCTATACTATCCCTCCTTCTCCCCTTCAGAAATCCTACTTCAGAAATCTTTCAGAAATCCTTCACCCTCTAATCCCAATACAATGTCTCACTTTATTAACACTCTTTACCCTCAGTTCTTAACCCATTAGGTATCAAGACCAACCAATAAGTCATCACCCAGCTTCCAAGCGAAGGGACACTCACTCACTCAGCCCCACATCTCATCCCCTGGCAAGAAACTATAACCAACACTCCTGCTGACTCAGGCTCTGTGGCTCTCCTCACCCCCCTGCAAATGTGGACTGTTGCTTGATACCAGATTCGGCTCCAGAAGGACCCCCAGTGCAAGAACTCTATCCAAGCCCTTTTTGCCACAAATCATTTCTGAAACTCAACAAGACCACAGTGTACAATGAAAATATGCCCTGGATTCCATTCCCCACAAGAATATCTCAAAAGACAATGGAGAAGCATATATTTCCTTTATAAGTTTAAGACCTTTATAATACTACCTCTTAACCTGTTTATCCCCAAATGTAAAGTAGTCTCCTGCATCACTTTGTTCCCTTAATTACTTTTTTAAGCTCATTTTTATTTATTTTTTTCCTTTACACACATACACATGCACACACACATATAGATAGATAGATAGATAGATAGATAGATAGATAGATAGATAGATAGGTAGATAGATAGATAGATAGATAGATAGATAGATAGATAGATAGATAGATAGATAGATAGATAGATATTAAAGCTCAGGTCAAAACCAGGCACAGAGATGAAGGAGCTTGACACTTTCACCCCCAAATGCACCCGCAATATAATATAGCACCGTTCCTTTTTGCACAGGCATACTAAAAAGGGGAAAATTTTAAATATAGAAACAAGCTCTTGTCTACTAGGGATAAGAACTCATACATTTTACAATACAAGGGCACCTCCCACCTTGAACATATGTCATGTGGACCCAACTTAGACTCCAATTGATTAGATAGTGACCTTCCAACCCCAAACCCTAGATCTCAGACATAAAACCGACACAGTTCTCCACATCAGCTCCAGAAACCAAACTCCCTCTGGGGCATTCTTAATACTGCTCTGACACCAACAAGTGCCAGTTTTGAAATGACATCCTGACAATGAGAAAATGGCAACAACTTGGTCTAAGGGCAGGTTGTCTTACCTCACCACCTAACAATAAGATGAAATCAGAAGACACGTCATCCTTTGATCTGTGCAAAAGCCAAGATTGCTAACTACAGAACCATGACTGAACAGAACCTATCCCAGGACCAATACTAAAGACCCTAGTCTAATCTTTGGCCTACAATCTGTACGACAACCAAGATCTCTAATTCCAGAGGTCTGACTGGCACAACTGCAACTGAGCAGAACTTCTGAAAACATAATGAAAGACTCTATTTTAGGATTGGTGCAAAAACCAAGGCCACCAACTACAGAAGATTGATTAAAACAACAGTGATGTAACAGGACTTCTAGAACCGTAAAGAAAGACTCCATCATAGGCCTGTGCAAATACCAAGATCTCTAGTTACAGAGGCCTGATTTTATCATCCACGACTGAGTGGAAAGTTTCCAGACATCACAAAAGGCCTAGGGGAGAGAATAAGATCACGTACGGAGCCTGTAGTTATTCCCATGACAGTATACTTCAAGGACAAAGAAACCTTGTGTCTCTTAGGCCAAGGGAATTCCTTTTCTAATCTCCCCAATATTTACTATGCCTATGCAAAAAAGAAAAAAGAAAAAAAGCACAAATTAAGTTGTTGTTGCTTGTTTTTTTTTGTTTTGTTTTGTTTTGTTTTTATCTCAGGACCATGGTTATTGTTTGGCTGTTGTCTTTATTGTTGTAGTGCTTATTGCTGTGGTGCTTTTCGGGGGTTTTTAGTTTGATTTTTTTTGTATTGTCGTTATGTTTTTCTTCATTTTTCCTTTCTTCTCTTAAATTGATATTTATTATCTCTAGAAGGACTCCTCCTTTTTTTTTCTTGTTTGATTTTTGCCCCCCCCTTTTATTTTTCTTCCCTTTTAACAGAACCATGTAACTTGAACCATCTTGTTCTGCCTCACAAATTGAGGGAGAAATAATGGAGGGTACCAAGACCAAACAGTTGTATGAACATTGAGTAGAAATAAAAGATGATGAGACTTAAATACCAAATCCAAAGCCAACGACAATAGACTTGATACCCAATCTACAACAAGCTAGACACAAAGGGGACCACTTATACTAGCAGCTTGGGGGGCAAATGAGGGGAATATGGGAGTCATGCTGGGAACAGGGGTGGAGAGAGGACAACATTGGTGGGGGGAATGCCCCTGATTCAATGTCACTACGTACCTAAAATATTACTGTGAAAGATTTGTAATCCACTGTGGTCAAAACAAAAATTAATGAATCAAAAAAGAAAATTGCTCCTGGCTTGGAGGACCATATGGGATGCTGGGGATCAAACCCAGGTCCATCCTGGGTCAGCTGCATGCAAGGCAAACACCCTACCACTGTGCTATTGCTGCAGCCCCCATTTTCTCATTCTTAATGTCAATTCCACTTGGTTATTTGAAGCTCAAACATCCTGACCAATATGCAAAGTGATTTTCTTTTTTGATTTTTTGTTTTGGGGCCACACCCCAAAACAGACTCTCCACTCAGGAATCATTCCTGGCAATGCTTCATGAGTCACATAGGATGCTGTCGATAGAACCCAAGTTCAGCCACATTTAAGGCAAGTGCCCTTCCTCTGTACTATCACTCTGGCAATAGATACCAAGTGATTTTTCTCAGCTGAACTTGGACTCACTCTCAGCTTTGGGAATTCTGGCCAACTCCACGCATTTACAGTAGCTGATGTTCTAGTGAAAGCCTAATTGACACCCCGATAATGTCAAGTCACATTTTGTGCAGCTGTAATTCAACCCATCCAAGTACATAGAAGCTTCCCTTTTAAACTTTTAATGACTTTTCAAAGAATATTGCTGATCACTCAGCCACAGATCACAAAGCTTTATGTAATTTCTTACCACCCACTACGAACCTGGCAGCTCAAGATAGGAAGCAAAGAGGAAGTGGGATTCTGTCTGTCATTTAAAATGTGGTTCTTCTCCTTTCAGGGACCACGTGCCAGGAGTTATGGAGTTTACCAAAGAAGCAATATAAGGAACTAGACTGCCAATATTGAGGGCAAGGGAGGGGCTAGTGATATAAGTTCTGGGTAGCAGAACGGTTCAAGATTCCCCAGTGTAAAAAAAGATCTTACTTTATCTTTTGACTTCTGATTGTAGTATAATGAATAATATATGTGTGGTAAAGTGCTGAAACCTTAAATGTGCAGCTCAATGAATTTTTAAAAGTGAAAACATCCATGCACTCAGCATTCAGATTAAGAAATAGAACATCCACAGACCTCAAAGAGATACTTTCATCTCCCTTCACTGTCAACAACCCTCCCACTTCAAAATCACTCTGTTTTGATGCATGTCACCCCATGTTAGTTTTGCCTGGTTTAAACTTTATATAAATGGAGTTAAACTTTCCAGTTTGGCTTCTTTGGGTTGCTATTATGTCTTTAAGATGTGCATGGGGCCGGGCGGTGGCGCTGGAGGTAAGGTGCCTGCCTTACCTGCGCTAGCCTAGGACGGACCACGGTTCGATCCCCCGGCGTCCCATATGGTCCCCCAAGCCAGGAGCGACTTCTGAGCGCATAGCCAGGAGTAACCCCTGAGCGTCACCGGGTGTGGCCCAAAAACCAAAAACAAACAAACAAAAAAAAAAACAAAAAAAAAGATGTGCTGTGGTCAGTAGTTCATTCTTTTTTTTTTTCTTTTTTTTGGGGCGGGGGGGGGGGGAGTGGGCCATACATGGTAGTGCTTAGAGGTCATTTCTGGCTCTGCATTCAGAAATTGCTCCTGACTGGCTCAGGGTGAGGGACCATATAGGATGCTGAGGATCAAACCCAGGTCAGCCATGTGCAAGGCAAATGCCCTCCCTGCTGTGCTATCGCTCCAGCCACGTTCTTTTTTTCTTGCTGTGTTTGTTATATGGCTACCCCCATCATTTATTTTTTTCATTCTTCTAATTATGAGCATTGACTTAGTAACCACTTTGAGGTTAATATGAATAAAGGCACTATGAACATGGTTCATGGTTTTTGATTAAAAATATGCATACATTTATGCCTGGAATAGATAAACAATGGATAGAAAAAGCATACATATGTACATAGAACTGAAGAGTCATAGAATATGTGTTTTTAGCTCAAATATATTGTGCCAATTTTCCAAAGTGGCTTTACATACTTATATGTACAATCTAGTAGTATAGGGTAGTTCCAGTTGTTCTGATCCTTTGTTCAAAGTCCTTTTGAAGATCTAACCTTTAAATTGTGTGGTTGTTTTGTTTGGGAACCACACACAGCAGTGTTTAGGAGTCCTGACTAGTCCTGACTTGTTGCTTAAGGGATCCTCATGGTGGTACTCAGGGGAGCAACCTGACCTTCTACAGGTTAAACATTTGAGAAATGTTTAATTTGAGAGTTTGAGAAATATGCTGTCTGTCTACTTTGTTGTGTCATAGAGAGAAATTTCACAAACTGAGATGGGACACCCCAGTGGCTTGAATGCCACCTCACTGACCAGTGCTGGTTCACAGAAGCTTCTTGCTGATTTCCAGAAGGGCACTGCCACTTGCCACACAGTGCCTGGATTGTGTCACAAAGCAAAGTGGGACAGTGTGACTCAGTAGTGTGTTTAAGCATGTAATGCTCATGTCATGTCATGTGTCCAGCTCCATCTCAACAGCTGACCTTTAGATCGCTGTCAGGTGCTCCAAGCTGTGCTCCAAGCTGTTCCTAAACATCTATCAGGTCGCCAGACCCTTGGGTGTAGTTTGCAAATACCCTGTGTGGTTCTTCTGTGTGCTGCTACTGTAAAATTTAAAACCTTCTAAAATGAGCCCAATGAAAAGGCCAATAGCATTAACCTTTGTCAGCAAGAATGATAATCAGGAGAAAGCAGGCAATGACAATAAAAGTAAGTAAGGTCAGGACTGGAGCAGTGGTGCAAGCAGTAAGGCGTTTGCCTTGCTCGCACTAGCCTATGACAGACTGCGGTTTGATCACCCAACATCCCATATGGTCCCCCAAGCCAGGAGCGATTTCTGAGCACATAGCCAGAAGTAACCCCTGAGAGTCACTGGCTGTAGCCCAAAAAACAAACAAAAAGTAATCGAGGTCTAAGGGCTTTGTATTTAGAAGAATAGAGGATAAGAACCAGGTAAGTGACTCCATGGTAGAACATGTGCTTTGCATGTGTGAGGTCTTGTGTTCAACCCTGACATGAAAAAATATCAGTACTTCAGAATGTGCAACAGCAATATTAAAAAGAAGTATTTTAAGGGGCATGAAAGATAGCATGGGGTAAGGCATTTGCTTTGCATGCAGAAGAGCAGTGGTTCGAATCCCGGCATCCCATATGGTCCCCTGAGCTTGCCAGGAGCGATTTTTTTTTTGTTTTTTTGGCCACACCCGTTTGACGCTCAGGGGTTACTCCTGGCTATGCACTCAGAAATCGCCCCTGGCTTGGGGGGACCATATGGGACACCGGGGGATCGAACCGCGGTCCGTCCTACGCTAGCGCTTGCAAGGCAGACACCTTACCTCTAGCGCCACCTTCCCGGCCCCTAGGAGCGATTTCTGAGCAGAGAGCCAGGAATAACCCCTGAGTGCTGCCTGGTGAGACCCAAAACCCAAAAATAAATAAATAAATAAATAAATAAAAATAAGAAGGCTTTAAGATCATGTTCTGCCATGAACACATCTCATTTTCTTGTCTCTCTGTTTCTGCTTGCTTTCTTGCTTGTTCTTTCAAGCATGTGCTCTCTTTGAAACACATATTCCTTTTCTCCTCCCTCCCCCTCATGTCCTCTACTGAACTCGCTTATTTTCTAAGTAAGTTTGATCAATAAAAAATTTCTTGCTTCACTAAAAATATAACATTAAAAACAATAGAAAACAGGGCCTGAAGTGATAGTAAAGGAGGTAGGGCACTTGCCTTGCATATAGCTGACCAGGGTTTTATTACCAGCATTCCATAAGGTCCCCTGATCATGTCATAAGTGATCTCTGAGCACAGAGCCAATAGTAAGCCCTGAGCACTGTCAGGTGTGGCTTAAAAATTGGAGAGAAAAAAATAGGGTTTTTTGTTGTTTTGCTTTGTTTTGGGGACACACTAGCAAATGCTCAGGACTCTGCCCTCAGGAACTACTTCAGGTGGGCTCAGGAGACCATATGGGATGTCAAAGATTAAATTCTAGTTGGCTGTGTGCAAGGCAAGCTCCCTACCCACTGTACTATCACTCCAGCTTCTAGGAAATATTAATAATTATTGTAAGGAAAGCTTAAAGCTGGTATAACGAGACAATTCTGGCAGTCAATGTTACCACAGGACTCACCCTGGCCATAGTGTACATTATGTTCTGAAATTCTACTGAATGCTACTTGGAAATCTTTTGGACTGTTCATGTGCATTCAAAGCATAGAGATATTGCAGCTAGGCCACAAGTTTCTGTGAGAGATCATACATTCAGATGAAAAGTCAGAAAGTGACTCAGCAATAAAGCACTTGTCTGCATGTATGAAGCCCTGAGGTTGATCCCTGGAGAGAGAGAGAGAGAGAGAGAGAGAGAGAGAGAGAGAGAGAGAGAGAGAGAGGGAGGGAGGGAGGGAGGGAGAGAGGGAGGGAGGGAGGGAGGGAGGGAGGAAGGAAGGAAGGAAGGAAGGAAGGAAGGAAGGAAGGAAGGAAGGAAGGAAGGAAGGAAGTAAGGAAGGAAGGAAGAAAGGAAGGAAGGAAGGAAGAAAAAGAAGGAAGGAAGAAAGAGAGAAAGAAAGAAAGAAAGAAAGAAAGAAAGAAAGAGAGAGAGAGAGAGAAAGAAAGAAAGAAAGAGAAAGAAAGAAAGAAAGAAAGAAAGAAAGAAAGAAAGAAAGAAAGAAAGAAAGAAAGAAAGAAAGAAAGAAAGAAAAAGAAAGAAGGAAGGAAGGAAACAAGGAAACAAGGAAACAAGGAAGGAAGGAAGGAAAAGAAAGAAAGAAAGAAAGAAAGAAAGAAAGAAAGAAAGAAAGAAAGAAAGAAAGAAAGAAAGAAAGAAAGAAAGAAAGAAAGAAAGAAAGGAAGGAAGGAAGGAAGGAAGGAAGGAAGGAAGGAAGAAAGGAAGGAGATATAAAGAAAGGAAGAAAGAAAAGAAAAGAAATAAAGGAAGGAAGGAAGGGGGAGGGAAGGAGAAGAGAGGAAAGGAAGGAGAATTAAAAAAAGTGATGAAGGAAGAAAAAATGAAAGGAAGGAAATAAAGGAAGAAAGGAAAGAAAGAAGAAAAGAAGGAAAAGAAAGCAAGAAAGAAGGCCTAATGAAAAAGACAATTATGACCAAAGCCACACCTGCTTGCCTCCATCATTTAGAATCACTGTTTTCCCAATAACCTTGTCTCATCACCCCTCTATGATTCACTTTGGGAGACTCCAATCTGACCAAACTTCAGGAACACACCAATTTAACAGAATGGACAGTTAATGACAAAAGCTTACTCAGTCTTCTACCAATGTAGACTTCATTGGAGATATAATAATTTTCACAAATACATTTGTTACTGTATTTTTTTCTTTTTTTTTGCTTTTTTGGACCACACCCTGTTGTGACACTCAGGGGTTACTCCTGGCTATGTGCCAGAAATCGCTCCTGGCTTGAGGGACATTATGGAATGCTGGGGATTGAACCGAGGTTCGTCCTGGGTCATCCGTGCGCAAGGCAAATGCCCTACCACTGTGCTACCGCTCTGGCTCTACTGTACTTTTTTCTTTTTGTCTTTCTTATTAATTTTAAAACTTTCTTCTCTTCCTTTTTATTCTTTTTTTCAATAACTTTGCTTTTATAAATAAATTTATTATGGTCAGCTATGTAATGCATTTTCTTTAAATAACGTAAAAATATTTTTAAGAAGGCAATTATGAGTAGAAAGTCACTGCCTCAAGTTTCATATTAATTGCTCTTGGTTACCTAAAACAAAAAATCTTCAGTATAAACAAAAAATTCTTCCAGGCAGAGAGTAAAGCCTGGCATGATAAAGTTTGCTTGAAAATTTTTGCATCTTCAAGTCATTCAAACACCAGAGGCTCTGATGCTTTTAAACAGAATTTAGAAAGGAATTGCTGATTTGACCAACAATATGGAATAGTAAGTTGTTGAGGCAGGAAGGAAATTGAGATATTCTGCAATTCGACTTAATATATCAGCAGACATGAGTCCCCAGGCTTTTCTGCTTTGCTTGTGAGGCTGAATGAGAATAAAGACTCGAGGGAAGGCCTCTCTGCTGCCTCTACCTCTCTGGATTTCCCTGAGGCACAATGAATTCAAAGGTCTTAGAACTCTGGGTGACTAGTTTCATTAAGGGCTGATGGAGCTTCTCAACTTTATATTACCCTGCAGGCAGATTGTACAAAGATTTCACACTAGAAACAAGATAGTATATTCAAAAAGAATGAAAAGAGACAGCTCAAAGATTTAAGCACATACTTCGTGGTACTGGAGAGATAGCATTCACACACAAGGCTCAGGTTCTAGAGCCAGAGAGATAGTGGGTAGTGAGCTGGCCTTGCTGGTTTAATGCCTGCTACCACATAAGGTTCCTGAATCCCACTGGGAGAGGTCCCCAAGGACAGCAGTGGGAATAAGCCCTAAAACAAAAGAAAGAGACTCAGGTAGCATCCATTCCACACAGTCTCCTCCAAGCACCATTGCATGTGGCCCCTCAAACAAACAAACAAAAAAGTTGGCTCTTAGGGAGTATGAGATGATACAGAAAATGTTTCTACTTTCATAAGAATTTTTGATTGCTGCTGACCTTAAGAGGGGATCAGGCATTCTGGCAAAGAAGCAGCAGCAGCAGGCTTCATTCCAACATGACTGGAATTAAATATTGCTCTCTACAAAGATGCTCTATTATTAGAATCTTTGTTTACTGAATTGTTTCTGGTTATTTTTAAATTTAAATAACTACAGATATGTCATTTTAAAGATTTTTTTTATTTTTTATTTTCTTTCTTTCTCTTTCTTTCTTTCTCTCTTTCTTTCTCTTTCTTCCTTCCTTTCTTTCTCTCTCTTTCTTTCTTTCACTCTCTTCTTTCTCTCTTTCTTCCTTTCTTTCCCTTCCTTCCTTCCTTCCTTCCTTCCTTTCTTTCTTTCTTTCTTTCTTTCTTTCTTTCTTTCTTTCTTTCTTTCTTTCTTTCTTTCTTTCTTTCTTTCTTTCTTCCTTTCTTTCCCTTCCTTCCCTTCTTCCTTCCTTCCTTCCTTCCTTCCTTCCTTCCTTCCTTTCTTTCTTTCTTTCTTTCTTTCTTTCTTTCTTTCTTTCTTTCTTTCTTTCTTTCTTTCTCTTCCTTCGTTCGTTCGTTCGTTCCTTCCTTCCTTCCTTTCTTTCTTTCTTTCTTTCTTTCTTTCTTTTTCTCTCTCTTTCTTTCTCTCTCTTTCTTTCTTCCTTTCTTTCCCTTCCTTCCCTTCTTCCTCCCTTCCCTTCTTCCTTCCTTCCTTCCTTCCTTCCTTCCTTCCTTCCTTCCTTCCTTTCTTTCTTTCTTTCTTTCTTTCTTTCTTTCTTTCTTTCTTTCTTTCTTTCTTCCTTCCTCCTTCCTTCCTTCCTTCCTTCCTTCCTTCTTTCTTTCTTTCTTTCTTTCTTTCTTTCTTTCTTTCTTTCTCTCTTTCTTTCTTTCTTCCTTTCTTTCCCTTCCTTCCTTCCTTCCTTTCTTTCTCTTCCTTCGTTCGTTCCTTTCTTTCTTTCTCTTTCTCTCTCTCTCTCTTTCTTTCTTTCTTTCTTCCTTTCTTTCCCTTTTCCCTTCTTCCTTCCTTCCTTCCTTCCTTTCTTTCTTTCTTTCTTTCTCTTTCTCTTCCTTCCTTCCTTTCTTCTTTCTTTTACTTTCCTTCCTTCCTTCCTTCCTTTCTTTCTTTCTTCCTTTCTTTCCCTTCCTTCCCTTCTTCCTTCCTTCCTTCCTTTCTTTCTTTCTTTTTCTTTCTTTCTTTCTTTCTTTCTTTCTTTCTCTTCCTTCGTTCGTTCGTTCCTTCCTTCCTTCCTTTCTTTCTTTCTTTCTTTCTTTCTTTCTTTCTTTCTTTCTTTCTTTCTTTCTTTCTTTCTTTCTTTCTTTCTTTTTCTCTCTCTTTCTTTCTCTCTCTTTCTTTCTTCCTTTCTTTCCCTTCCTTCCCTTCTTCCTCCCTTCCCTTCTTCCTTCCTTCCTTTCTTTATCTTCCTTCCTTCCTTCCTTCCTTTCTTTCTTTCTTTCTTTCTTCCTTCCTTCCTTCCTTCCTTCTTCCTTCCTTTCTTTCTTTCTTTCTTTCTCTCTTTCTTTCTTTCTTCCTTTCTTTCCCTTCCTTCCTTCCTTCCTTCCTTCCTTCCTTCCTTTCTCTTCCTTCGTTCGTTCCTTCCTTTCTTTCTTTCTTTCTTTCTCTCTTTCTCTCTCTCTTTCTTTCTTTCTTCCTTTCTTTCCCTTTTCCCTTCTTCCTTCCTTCCTTCCTTCCTTCCTTCCTTTCTTTCTTTCTTTCTTTCTTTCTTTCTCTTTCTCTTCCTTCCTTCCTTTCTTCTTTCTTTTACTTTCCTTCCTTCCTTCCTTCCTTTCTTCTTTCTTTTACTTTCCTTCCTTCCTTCCTTCCTTCCTTCCTTCCTTCCTTCCTTCCTTCCTTCCTTCCTTCCTTCCTTCCTTCCTTCCTTCCTTCCTTCCTTCCTTCCTTCCTTCCTTTCTTTCTTTCTTTCGTTTCTGGGCCACACCCGGTGACGCTCAGGGGTTACTCCTGGCTATGAACTCAGAAATCGCTCCTGGCTTGGGGAACCATAGGAGATGCCAGGGGATTGAACCTCGGTCCATCCTAGGTTAGCATGTGCAAGGCAAATGCCCTACTTCTTGCGCCACCGCTCTGGCCCCCAGATCTGTCATTTTATAGTTTTAAACAAATACATAAAACTTTACCATAATTGTTGGCTTTTATTTCTGCTTTACTGGTCTGTGGAATCGTTCTCCTATTTCCCTGGACTGCGGGTGCCAATAGGTTGAAGACCGCTAATGGTCAGGACTCCATGGTGGGTGTGCCTCATTATTGACCAAACACAGTGATGGTGGTGAATGCATTTCCTGGATGTCTGGCTATTGTATTAGAGTTCTCCAGAGAAGGGAAGTGGAGTTGTAGGAGACTTTGGACTTATTCAAGGTTCAAGACACAGGAGCTCTGATGCTCAGTTCCAATCTGGATACAAGAAAATAAATAAATAATGTATTGACTTTAAAAGCAGGCAGAGAGCAAAAATGACTCAGTCTTTTGTCTTTTTAGGCTGCCAGCTTATTGGATATGGCCCATCACATTGTAAGAAGCCATCTGCTTTATTCAGTCACTGATTCAAACAAATGTATTTTTGTTTGGTTTTATTTGGCTTTCTTTGTTTTGGAGACCACACCTAGTGGTGGTTAGGACTTAGTCCTGGCTCTGTGCTCAGGGCTCCCTCCTGGCAGTGCTCAGAGGACCACAGTGCCAAGAAACAAACAAACTTAGGTCAGTCTGTGAGAGGCAATCAACCTACCCACACCAGCCCTCAGAGAAACATTAATCCTGAGCCAGAGAGATAGCAAAGATGTCCTTGCCTTGCATGTGGCTAGCACTTGTTCTATCAACAGTACTGCCAGGAGTGATGCCTGCACTCAGAGCCAGGAGTAAGCTGAGCATCACTGGTTGTAGTCCAAATGCCAATTTCCCCCCCAAAGTTACCGTATTTTCCGGAGTAAAAGACGACTTTTGAAACAAAAAAAAAGTCAACCGAAAATAGGGGGTCGTCTTATATGCCAAGTATATCCCGTAAAACGTTTCGACATGCCACTAAACAAAAATTGTCTGGATATTGCCATGAAATGAATTTTCCAACTCGATCCTGCACCAGTCACTGCAACGCTGCTCGGACCGCCTCTCTAACTCAGTAAATCCAAGCAGGCTTTTTATGCATGCAAATTAGACAATATTCTGGACCCGAATCTACACTGTAAAAAGCCTGGTTGGTTTGTCCAGAGTCAGAGAGGAAGTCTATTACAGTATACCCTTTGCACCTTTGCTTGTTGTGATTGGCTCACTGTGGTACATACAGTTGCAGCACAGGAACGTTCTGTCTTATACAGCGAATATAGGCCTAAACCTATGTTTTAACTATAAAATTTGGGGGCTGTCTTCTTATATGCCGGAAAATATGGTAATCTTACCCAGAAACTCCTTGTAGACATCTTTATAATGATGAATGGCCAAATATCTGGGTATCCCAGGACCCAGTCAAGTTAACACATAACATTAACATTAACATCACAGATAAACCCTCTTGTAAAATTTTTATTCAAATCTTTTCTTTTTCTTTTTTATTATAATAATTATTTTAGGACAGACATCCAGCAATGTTCCAGGGCTACTCCTGGCTCATTAATCTGCTGATGTTTGAGGACCAGGCAGTGCCAGGCATTAAACCCAGGATCTCATACATGTAAACCAAGTACTCTGCTACTAAGCCACATTCTTGGCCCTGAAGTATTTTCTCATGGAGTTATCTGTTTTTTTTTTATTATTAATTGTAAAATAAAACCCTAGATTTGTGAGATCACCCCACACACCATATCTTCAATCCCAGGTAGACAGGATTGAAGAAGCAAGGTAGCAGCAACGGATTAATAAACCAAGCCAGTCAGGAAAGGATGATCATGGCATCCATGCTTTTTGTTTTATGGTCTCTGCCTGAGCCAAAAGACAGAACTGCCCTTTTCTTTATTTAACCAAAACTCATATACCAGGAGGGGGAAGGTCAAGTAATCCAGGTGGGCTTTTACATATTAAAAGAGAGGTTTAAGAGAAAGAGGAAGATGGGGGAATGCTTTTGTTTTGGGTTAATAGATGGTTGTCATCTTACAATTGAATGTCAGTAGTTTCTATATGCTGGACATGAGTGTTAGATGTGCATGTTGAATTTCTTTCGGTGATGGTCTTTTTACTCTTTTAATGGTGTTTAATTAATCTGTTTTTAATTATTTATTACTTCATCAATGTGTATCTCATTTGAAAAATTTTGCCAACATTCAGTTGTTTGTAAATCCTAATATTTTATTTTATTATTTCTTAAAAAATTATTATTTTGGGGCCGGAGCAATAGCACAGCCAGTAAGGCATTTGCCTTGCATGCCACTGACTTGGGACAAACCCAGGATTGATCTCCAGCATCCCATATGGTCCACCAGGTGGCTGGATCCTCCCAGCCTGCCAGGAGTGATTTCTGAGTGCTGAGCCAGGAGTAACTCTTGAGTACTGCCAGGAGTGGCCTCAAAACAAACAAACAAACAATCATTATTTTGTAGGCCAGAAAGAGTACAGGGTTTTGTTATTATTGTTGCTGATGGTGGTATTGTTGCTTTTGTTGCCACATCCAACAGTGCTCATATGAGACTCTGTGGATCAAACCAGGTGGCTGCATACAGGGCAAATGCCCTACCTGCTGTACTATTTCTCAATATTTTTTAGAAGATTTTCTCCCAGAGCCCAAGGCCACACACACACCCATACACTGCTCTACAGCTAAGCCAAAACAATTCTTTTAGAAGCTTTTTTTTTTTTTTTTTAAATATTCTGGTCTATGATCCATCTGAAAAGCATTTTGTTTTGTGCATTGAAATAAGAATTTTATTTTTTTCCAATAAAGTAAACAATACTTACTGAAAAGCCCTCCTTTCTACCCTTGGAGTTAGGGTTTTTTATTTTGTTGTTGTTGTTGTTTTGTTTTGTGGTCATACCCAATTGTGCTCAGGGGACCATATGTAGTGCCATATGCAGGGCAAGGACCCCAAGCCACCTCTTACAATTTTCTGGTCCTTGAATCTTTTTTGTTTGTTTTGGGGGCACACTTGGCAGTGCTCAGCTCTTCTGGCTCTGCACTCAAGGATGTGGCTCTGCACAGGCTCAGGGGACCTTATAGGGTACAGGAACCAAATCTGGGTTGGCCACAGGCAAGGCAAACACCTTACCCACTATATTTACCTGGCCATTGTTTTGTTTTGTTTTTGTTTTGTTTTGGGGTCACACCTGGTGGTGCTCAGAAGTTACTCTTGACTCTGCACTTAGAAATCACTCCTGGCAGGCTTGGAAAATCATATGGAATGCCAGGAATCAAACCCAGGTCTGTGCCAGGTCAGTCGCATTCAAGGAAAATAGGTTCCCGCAGTGCTATCTCTCTGGCCCCTACAGGCCCCCCCCTTTTTAAATCACAAATCATGAAATTCAATAGTATTGAATTGCATTCAATTTTTTTTGTTTTGTTTTTGTTTTTGGGTCACACCCGGTGACACTCAGGGGTTACTCCTGGCTATGCACTCAGAAGTCGCTCCTGGCTTGGGGGACCATATGGGACGCCGGGGGATGGAACCATGGTCCGTCCTAGGCTAGTGCTGGCAAGGCAGACACCTTACCTCTAGCGCCACCACCCTGGCCCCTCAATATTTTGTTTTATTTCATACATATCAAGCTCATAGAATACAGTTTTTAAAATTATTAAAGCATTATTGGAGAGATGCACAATGAGCTGGAGTACAAGCTTTGCATGTGGAAGGCTGGCTTCAATCTCCTGCAGCACATGCTTTCCCTAGTATCATCCAAGCACTATATGAAGCAACCCTGAGCATAGAGCTGGAAGAATTCCCTGCCGTTCCCCCAGCACTGATGAGCATGACCTTAAAACAGACAATAATGACTGTAGTCTTTCATAAATCTGAAAGACTGGAAAATGTTCAGCAGAGTAAAGCACATGTATAGTTATCATGAGACTTGGGTTCAACCCCTGGGACCAAAATGAAAAGTTCTTGACAATCTGGAAGTATAAGTTTCTTTCACTTTGTTTATCTTCTTCACTGTTTATACTCTCAAATCTATTTTATCATCAACCTGTTAGTTTCTATAAACTTTCTAAGCTAAAGATTGGAATTGCATTGAATTTATAGATGACTTTGGCAAGAGAATACATTTTTTCTTAGGTGGGTTATATGTTACAGGAATGGAACCAGAACCAAAGCAAAGCATACACTTGTTGAGCTGTTTCTAGGCACCAATAATTGATTTCTTTCCAACATTCTGTTTTCAAGTCAAAAATATTGTGGGGCCCAGAGAGATAGCACAGTGGCGTTTGCCTTGCAAGCAGCCGAACCAGGACCAAAGGTGGTTGGTTCAAATCTTGGTGTCCCATATGGTCCCCTGTGCCTGCCAGGAGCTATTTCTGAGCAGACAGCCAGGAGTAACCCCTGAGCAATGCCAGGTGTGGCTCAAAAACCAAATATATATATTGTAGTGGGGCTGGATCAATAGTACAGCAGGTAGGGCATTTGCCTTGTACACAGCTGAACTGGGTTTGATCCTCAGCATCCCATGTGGTCCTCCAATCTTGCCAGGAGTGAGTCCTGCATATTGAACTAGGAATAAGTCCTGAGCATCATCAGATGTGGGCCCCAAACAAGAACAAAAGAAAAATATGGTAGTGTTGGCAAAGGAGCTTGTTAACTGTAAAGGTAAGGCTCTGAGCATCGCCTGGTGTGGCCCAAAAACCAAAAAAAAAAAAAAAAAAAAAAAAAAGGTAGGCTCTGAGTTTGAACCCCAACACCACTGAGTACTGCTGAGTATAAACCTGGTTGTTCCTAAGTAATATCAGTTCAGAACATTGCTGCAGTGGCCTCAAAGGAAGAGAAACAAAACGAAGTTGAAAAATGTTGTATATGGAGAATGTTTATGTCTCCCTTGACACTCTCAGCAGTGCCTTTCAGGTTTTAGTATAAAGATCTTGTTTATTTGTTTGTCACATAAATTCCCAATTATGTTATTTTTATTTTAGTGCAATTTATATCACTAAAATATTTTCACTTTCCAATTATTTCTTACTAGAACAGAGAAATGTATAAATAATATAAAGCACATACATACACATACATATATACATATGTATATATAAGTAAGTATAAGTATATATAAGTAATATATAAGTAAGCCAGGGGTTACTCCTGGCTCTGCACTCAGAAATCACTGCTGGCAGGCTCGGGTACCATATGGGATTTCAGGAATTGAACCAAGGTCTGTCTTGGGTTGGCTGTGTGCAAGGCAAACACCCTACCACTGTGCTATCTCTCCAGCCCCAGAAATATATTTTTAATTTTAAAATAAGCTTGATAGTTTATATTCTTATTAAATTCAATTTTATTTTCTTCAGGGTGTGGGAAGAAATACCTAGTGTTGCTCAGCCTGTGGTGCTCAGGGGACTATATGTGGTACTGGGGATCAAATCCAAGTTGGCCACATGCAAGGAAAGCATTTTTTTTTTTTTTTTGGTTTTTAGGCCACACACGGCGGTGCTCAGGGGTCACTCCTGGCTGTCTGCTCAGAAATAGCTCCTGGCAGGCATGGGGGACCATATGGGACACCGGGATTCGAACCAACCACCTTTGGTCCTGGATCAGCTGCTTGCAAGGCAAACGCCGCTGTGCTATCTCTCCGGACCCAAGAAAATCATCTTAACCCCTGTACTATCTTTTCAGATTCTAAAAATTTCTTTTCATATGATATCTATAGGTTTCTTTTGATTTTCTTCTTTGGTAATCATATCATCTATCTGTAATGATACTTATTTTTTACTTGCCTATCTTTTTATCTAACATTTCTTTTAAAAATAGGTTATCCCCAGAAGGGCTGAGGAGTGTCCAGGTCATTTTCCTCAGATACTCTCTTTCTGTTCATGCCTGGCCTGACCCTTTAGCAAGACACTTCAGTGTTTGGGGCCTGGCAACAAGGGCCACCAGGGTTACATCTGGCAGTTCTTAGTGGGAAGGGGAACATGCCATCCTGGGAATCAAACTTCGAAACTAATATTGCTTTTTTATTTACATTATTTATTTATTTATTTTTGGTTTTGGGGCCATACCCGGTGTTGCTCAGGGGTTACTCCTGGCTATCTACTCAGAAATAGCTTCTGCAGGCACTGTGGACCATATGGGACACTGGGATTCAAACCAACCACCTTTGGTCCTGGATCAGCTGCTTGCAAGGCAAATGCCGCTGTGCTATCTCTCCAGGCCCTATTTATTTATTTATTTATTTTTGGTTTTTGGGTCACACCCAGCAGCACTCAGGGGCTACTCCTGGCAGGCTCAGGGGACCATATGGGATGCCGGGATTCAAACCACTGTCCTTCTGCATGAAAGGCAAACACCTTACCTTCATGCTATCTCTCCGGTCCCTTATTTAAATTATTTTTATTATAACATTGTGATTTACCAGGTTGTTTTTAATGCAATTAATTTTAGGCATTAAATGTTTGAACACCAGTCCTACCAACAATACGCCCTTCCTTCCACCATTGCCCCCAACTTTCATCTATACCACCACCACCCTAACCTGCCCCATTGCAGGGCGGTGGCGCTAGAGGTAAGGTGCCTGCCTTGCCTGCGCTAGCCTTGGATGGACCGTGGTTCGATCCCCCGGTGTCCCATATGGTCCCCCAAGCCAGGAGCGACTTCTGAGCGCAATAGCCAGGAGTAACCCCTGAGCGTCACCGGGTGTGGCCCAAAAACAAAAAACAAAACAAAACAAAAAAAAACAAACAAAAAAATTTACTTCATGTTGTTTGTTATAATACCAATGCAAATGGAACTATCAAAACTCAGATAACTAAGAATTATCTTGCAATAATTATTATATCTCTTCATGGTGTTACTAACATCATCTAAGGTTTACTGAGCTGTGGCTGATAATTGAGCCTCCTGTGTTCAGGATATCTGGGCCTCATGGATTTCTATGCAGTTTTTTCCATCAGATTTTCTGTGATCATAGTGATCACAGATAATATGAAGAAATTCTGAGGTGCCACATGACCACATGCTATATTTATATGCATTCAAAAGAGCTTAGGCTTAGCTTAGAGTTTTGGAATGTTTATACATTATTGTTAAGGAAAGCTGACCAACTTATTTTGCTCACTTGTATTATTTTAGTTCTTAAAAAATTAACTTTCTAAACATGTGCAGTAATTTTAACAAAGGAGTTTTGCTTTTTTTTTTTTCCCAATGCAGAGGTAAGAAAGACACCTGTGTTATATTTACAAATTATTCCTCAAAAACAAAGTTAAAAATGTTACAAAATGTTATTTAAACGCAGATTAAGGAGCTTAAACTATTAAAAAATGCCCATGACCTGAACCACTTTACAAACTTCATATACTTTTAAGATTAAAAATAATTTTTTTTTTTTTTTTATGTTTTGCACTTAGGTACAGAGAAACTTACAGTTTTAAAAACAGGTACAAAGTATTGCCACACATACGTGACCTTTGCATAGGTTAAAGAACTTTTTATGACATTTTGTAACACATTTAAGACTTTTTAATTTTATCAACTGTGGCCTTTATATTTAGAAAAACATTTCAACTTAGGCATCCCAACTCAGGAAAAAAGGAACATTTGTAGCACCAGAGAGACAATTATAAAAGCCTGAGGGAAGATAGGCATTTGTATAGTAAGGGATGGGAGGTTTTCGCCCTGCTCGCTGAATTTTGCTGAAGCTGCCGCATGGCCAAGAGGGGGGGGGTAGCAAAAGTTTGTTGCCACGTGTGGAACCGGGTTTAAGCTGGGATTTGGAAAATGGGCGCTGTCCCTTTAAGGTGAAGCCAGCGATGAGCTCAGAGATTAGAATCTGTGCTTGCTTGCTGGAAGGAAAGATTTTACTGTGGAGAAAAAAGTTAACTTTGCAAGAGTTCAGCTTTTCAGCGGGGGAGACAGCGCCGCCCCCAATAGATTTCAAGCAGGAGAGCGTGTAAGGGGCTGGGGTCACACGGCTTGAAACAGCTGTGAGGCTTTTCCAATTAAAGGCTTTGTATTGTTGCAATTGCTGGTTAAGGAGGGGAGGGTGGTGAGGGGAGTTGGTGGAACAGGGACGGAGCTGAAGCTAGGGAAGTGAAGGGCTGTTTAGGATTTTGCACAGAGGGTGCAGCGGCAGAAGTAAAGATGAAGGGTCAGAAGAGGAAGGAAACTGAGAGACAGAGTTAGAGCGAGAGGGAGCCCAGGAACACTAGATTTCTGGCAAACATCATGAACAAACATTAAAAAATTACAAATATCTTTTTTGGTAACCTCTATATGTCTGGCTTTCAACTCAGACTGTATATATTTAATGAATTTAAGTTCAGTACTCAACGAAAACACCCATGGTAGCGTATCCTATGGGTGAAGCCCCAAAAGCCAATCAGGGGCGGCGATCAGAACGACTGGAAAAACTGCAGTTTAAATTTTTGATTAAGGCTAACTCGTTTCAACGCCTACCCTGATGAGGTATTTCCTGCGATTTACGAAAGAGCTCCAGACTCGCCGACCTGTAGTCGTTCGGAGTGTGGCGGTGATCTTCGAGCCCAGCGTTGGGCGCCAAAATGCAGGGTCCAGAAGCCCCCCAGGGGGGCCCGGCCAGCAGGAATTAGCTGGGAAGGCTTCTCAGACGACCGCACTTCTATTTTGCTGAGTAGAAGCACAACCACACTGTAAGAAATTTAAGAGAGGTTAATAATAAATGGCCTAAGACAATATTTCACTGTTCAAAGGCGTTTATTGAAATACAACTCCTTCTTTTATAGTGAAGGAGAAGGGGGCAGTACAAAGGTGCTGTCAATCATACTTTTGGCGCGAAGTGGACAGTGGGCTAGGGGGCTGGATGACCTTCAAGCTATGCTGAACGTGCTGTTTCAATGGAAACTTTTAGTGTCCTTCTAGCTGCATTCCTAATTGCTTGACTATCAGGAAATGGTGCAAGATGTGCTTGCCTCAGTGATCTTGAACAGACAATGTAGCATATACTTATTGATAACAGCCTAATTCACTCCGGAATGTGGTCTTAAGGAATGGGGCCTAGTTTCTGATAACTGTACCAGGCAGTTTTTACTCTCCTCCGGGCTTAGAGCTAAATTATGTCCTGCAGCTGCACATTCTTTTCTCTTAGCTCAAAAATTTACAGCAAGACTGCATATTGCTTTTAGGTGAAAAGCTGGGCTATGGCAGAAAGAACAGCAAAATGTCCTCAAACAAGTCAGTTCCCAACACAAAACAACCAAAAACATTCTATTTAATTATGCTATATTATCTGTTTTTATTATTCGTGTAATTGGTTAATTACTACTTTAGAATTCTTGCCCTTTTATTTATGATAATTGTTTTAGTTCTTTCTTGTAAAATTACACAAATTTTATATTCAAATTTTAAGGAAATCATTCAACAAGTTGGAAAATATTCCATGGGGCCAGAGAGATAGCACAGTGGTAAGGCATTTGTCTTGCATGCAGAAGGACAGTGGTTCAAATTCCGGTGTCACATATGGTCCCCCGAGCCTGCCGGGGGTGATTTCTGAGCATAGAGCCAGGAGTAACCCCTAAGCAATGCCGGGTGTGACTGAAAAAAAACAAAAAAAAAAGGGAAAACATTCCCATTTTTCCTATTATTTAGACTTTATGTAAAAATAGTATAAAAATATATACTATATATTTTTATTTAAAAATAGTATGACTTCTTTCTTGCATTTTCTTTTTCTTTTTTCCCCCAACTCCTCTTAATTTTCTTATAATTGTTTTATTTGGGGACTACACTTGGTGATGCTTAGCACCTACTCCTGGGGCCTAACTTCCAACTTGGTGCTTGAAAGTTGATCCTGATAGTGCTTGGGAAAACAAGCTGATGGGCGTCAAAGCCAACCCTTCCACATTCCAAGTATGTACTGCAGGTTGTTGAATTCTCTCTTTTCCTTTCCTTAGGTATTTGGAAGAATTCACCAGTGAGCTCTAGGGAGCAGGAACCTTGTTTATTGGTTTCCCTCTGAATGCCAAACATTTGGCACATAACAGGCAGCCAACAGAGCTTTTGTGGTTTTGTTTTTGTTTTTGTTTTTGTGTCACACCTGGCAATGCTTGGGGATCACTCCTAGCTGAACTTCAGGAACCAAATGAAGTACTGGGTACTGAACCCCAGTCAGCCTTATTCAAGTACCCTTTCCACTGTACTATCTCTCTGACCCCATCTATCTTAGTCTTTTTCTCCCTGAATTATGGGAGTGTGGTCATTTCCTGGCAGAAATTTTGAAAATTGCACTAGCTTTTAAGGCCCTATGATTCCACAACTCAGAAGAATGACTTTTCCCATGTGTCATATGTCCATTTTTGTCACAGTTTATTTATTTTAATTTATGATCAATTAAAATTTCATTTTAAAATGTATTGTTTATTTGGGGGCTGCACATTGCTGTGCTGAGAAACTGCACCCAGCTTGGAGCTTGGGGACAGCTTGGGGCTGAACCTACTTCTCCTGCTTAATGCATGCACCCCAGTCATGGAGCTATCTCTCTGCTTCCATACTTTGTTTTTAAATTTCTTACCCTTTCCTTCCCCCTGTAGATGTTGTTATTGGGGTGATTGGTCATATACATTAGGCTTCATTGTAGAGTTTGAACATTTGCTTTTGATGCTCTTTGAGGGTCCCATATTCTGTTACAATGTTTGCATCAGTACTTTTGAGGGATCACACTCCATTAGTGACAGCAGTCAAGGACACTCTGATTGTCGTGCTCATGGGTGAGAGGGTCACTGCAGTGCTCATATGTCTAGCTACGTTCTCAGTGCACTGACACCTTAGTTTTTGTTTGTTTGTTTGTTTGTTTGTTTTGCCTCACCTGGCGATGCTTAGGGTTTCTGAGGAATTATTCTTGATGGGCTTGGGGGAACATATGGGATGCTGGGGATCAAATCTGAGTCAGTTGCATGCAAAGAAAATCCTCAACTACTGTGCTATCGTTCTGGCCCCCACATCTTGTTTTTAGCTGTGGTGTACACCAGAGATTGCACATGTTTGGGCTTTTCTTTGTTTTTGTTTTAGTTTTGGGTCTCACACCTGATGATACTTAGGGGTTAGTTCTAGCTCAACTCTGAGGAATTTCTCCTGAGATGCTTATGGGAATCCAAGGAGTGAATCCGGGTCAGCCACGTGCAAGGCCAGTGCCTTACCTGCTGGAGTATCACTCTGGCCCTAGGATTGTACAGATTAGCTGCTGTGCTTGCATGGACCTGGTTGAAATATGTCTGGAAATTGCTAGGGCTGTCAGGGATCACATATTACAGGCACAGACAGCTGAGTTGCCAGGATCCTGCTGGGCAGATATGGCAGTTCCAAGAACTAAACTCATGATCACAAGATAGCTGCTTTAGTCACTGACCCTAGTCCTCTATCCTTATATACTGGGAAAGCAGTAGATTCTTAGTTTATTTCTCCTGCCTACGTACCAATCTGCATGAAGAGTGTAAAATAATTTTTTTATCCTCTGTTCACACCCAATGATGCTCTGAGCTTGGGCTTGGGCTTACTTCTGGCTCTGTGCTCAGGGATCACTCCTGGCAGGGCTCAAGAGACCCTATGGGGTATGAGACATCTGGATACCAGGCGTCAAACCTAGATGGGCTACCCGAAGAGCAAGTGCTTTATCTGCAGTACTATCATTCTGCCCCCAAACTGCTCCAATCTTTCTTGACTTTCTTCCAATGGTTTGATGTCTGGCTCCAGATAACTGTGAGTCTTAGTTTACATGCCTCCCCTCATCCTCTGCCAGCCTTTTGCTCCTTCTATTTTCCAGCAAAAAAGCTCCTTTCTGTTTAGAATGCTTAACATGCAGCAGAATTCGGCAAGCCTGACCTTTTTCATGACTATTTTAGCTCAGTGGGCACCAGCTTAAAGAGGCCTTCTTTGACCATATAAGGAATTCTCTGCGGTCAACTACCTTTATTCCTTTATTTTTATTTTTTTTGTATTTTGGGCCACATCCGGCAGCACTCAGGGGTTACTCCTGGCTCTGTGCTCAGAAATTACTTCTGTCAGGTTAGGGGGACCATATGGGACGCTGAGAATAGAATCCGAGGTCGGCAGCATGCAAGGCAAACACCCTACCAGCTGTGCTATTGCTCTAGCCTCTCTTCCTTTATTTTATTTTATTATTTTATTTATTTATTTATTTATTTTTGGTTTTGGGGTCACACCCAGCAGCACTCAGGGGCTACTCCTGGCTCTATGCTCAGAAATTGCTCCTGGCAGGCTTGGGGAACCATATGAGATGCTGGGATTTGAACCACCGTCCTTCTCCATGCAAGGCAAATGCCTTACCTCCATGCTATCTCTCTGGCCCCCTCTTATTTTATTTTATTTTATTTATTATTTTTATTGTATTTCATTTTATTATTTTATTTTAGTGGAACACCTGACAATGCTTATATCTTACTCCTAACTTTGTGCGTCCCATACAGTCCCCCCGAGCCAGGAGCGATTACTGAGCGCATAGCCAGGAGTAACCCCTGAGCGTCACCGGGTGTGACCCACCACCCCCCAAAAAAACCCCAAAAATCCACACAGGTAGTTAAGGAATCCTTCCCTTAGCTTAGAGCAGTGCTACTCAAATAGTGGGGCACGCCCCCCAGGGGTGGGGCGCGAGGCTCCGAAAAGGGCGGCGCGTTTGACCTCGGCTAACACTGTCCTAACAAGCTAAGCCCGTGTTTATGTCTCTGTATGTCTCTGGAGCTGAGAGTCGCTGTGTCCTGCTTCAAACCCCGCTTCGAAAAGCAATGCATTGCAAAACATGCTCATTGTGGCCATTAAGCCAGACATCACCTCTGATTAAAAAAATCAGCTCAAATTATTTTATATATTTTTGTTTTGCAGGTTAAAGTTTTTTAAAATAAAGATACTATTTACAGTCGCGCGGGGGGGACCGCGAAAAATGTTTTCTTCTTCCTAGGGCGGCATGACAGAAAATAATCGAGAAGCACTGCCGTAGAGCCACGTGGGCGGGGAGACTCCAACCTGACAGCTGCCAACTTGACAGCGGCGCGGGCGGGGCCATGGGCGTGTCCGGCTATCCTCAGGCCACGCCCTGGCCACGCCCACCCGCCTTGTTCTTGTTCTTGTCCTCCGTTTCGGATGTCCATAAAGTTAATTTGGTTGAGCCCGCGCAGGGCCTTCTGGGAGCGGCCGCGCTCAGCCAATCCGGAAGCGCGGGCGAGCGGCGCGAGAAGCGGCGGCCGCGCGTTCTTTCGTCTGCATTCGGGTGTCAAGAGACGGCAGTGGCGGTGGTGCCAGCCAGGTAAGGGCGTCTCCTCCCGCCGTGTCCTTCCGAGCAGCGGGGACTGGCCAGGACGTGTGGAAGGAAATCCGCCGGGGCTGGGGCAGTGGCTTCGCCTTTCCCGCCCGCATCCGGGTAGCCCGGGGCACACGCCCTCCTGTCTCCGGGCCTCGACTCAGCGAGCACCTGCCTTGGAGGACTCCCACCCTCGTGATGGATGGTGGATCGGGCCGCGCTCGGGCCTTGCCTGCCGTGTCCCTCCTCGGTGGGAGGAACGTGGACGTCCTGTGGCCTACCTGGGCCCAGCTTCTTCCCTGGAATCTGCAGCCGCAGCCGCAGCGCGCCCCGCCGCTGTATGAATGAATGAATGAATGAATGCTTGCTCCCCCATCCTCCGCGCACTCTCCTTTTGCTCACCTTCTCTCCATAGCTACCTGCCAGCTCGCTGGTGCATACCTAGATCGTATCAGAAGGCGTCTTAGGAGAGGCAGGAGAGCATTTTGGGGACCTGACCCAGCCTTTGATGGATCTTCATCCAAGGCAATGCAGCTCTTATTTTGGGGAGGGGGGTTGGTTTTTGGGTCACACCCAGCAGTGCTCAGGGGCTACTCCTGGCTCTGCGCTTAGAAATAGCCCCTGGCAGGCTCGGGGGGGGGGATTATATCGAATGTCGAGATTTAAATCACCGTCCTGCATGCAAGGCAAATGTCTTACCTCCATGCTGTCTTTCCGGCCCCGGCAATGCAGCTCTTAAAAGTGGGAGATGCCAAGAATTAAGATCCGGAGGATGGCCCCTATATTCTCCAGTCCCCGTAAAAAGACGAGGGTTGTGTTTATTATTTTCCATATTAAAAAGAAAATAAATTACAGGGCCGGAGAGATAGCACAGCGGTAGGGTGTGTTTTGCCTTGCATGTGGCCAACCCAGGAGATTCTCGGTGGTTCGATTCCCAGCATCCCAAATGGTCCTCCGAGCCTGCCAGGGATGATTTCTGAGTGCACAGCCAGGAGTAACCCCTGAGCGCCACCGGGTGTGACCCAAGGACTCTCCCCCAATACATTACGTGCCCACTGGAGAGAGGTTTTTGGTCAGAGATCTGACATACTGTCGATGAGTTTTGATTTAGGTTGAAATGTCTTAGCAGTACAAAAAGAGCACAGGGGTCAGCCTATTGTTTGGAGGATTCTAGAGGTATCCTTGGGCATAGTAGCTTTCATTCAGCTGTTGGTGCATTTGTGTCGGGACATGTTCCAATTTCGTTCATGGTGGTTTTATCCAGGTTCATGGCTTTTAATTTTTATTGTTAAGTTATGGTCTGCGATGCTTTTTCTCCAGCTGCCTACTTATGTCTCCACCAGGATGGATTATTGGGGTTTGCTAATAAGCTCTTCCATTCCCCCCCCCCCCAACTACTAGTCTTATTCTCTTTCTGGCCCCTCTCAACTTCAGTAATATAGAAGACTGGTCCATATGGTTGATATTACCCTTAACTGTTCTCATTCTCCACATTCAGTGCTTGTTAGTCTGGCCAAGTTCCCACCATCTCTTGCCTAGACTGTGAAATAACCTCTCATGTGTTTTCCATGCTTCTACCCTAGCTCCAGTTTGCACCACAGCCACTGGAAAGATTCTTTGCTCAAAAAACCCTCTACTGATTTCCTGACTTTTTCTGCTTTTTCTTGGGGGAGGTGGGTAGTGGTCAGGCTTCCTCTTAGCTTTTCATCACAGTGTGGTGCTTAATCACAGATCTGATTCAGGCCACGTGTGTCCTACCTCCCAGTATGGCATTGGTTTCTGGGTCCCTAAAATGTCAATCAATATAATTTATTTTTGTTTTGTTTGTGGGGCCATACCACGATCAGTGCTCAGCGGCTTATCCCCCTGGTGCTCATGATGCAGCACAGGGGATCATTCCCAGGGCTCCAGCATGCAGAGCATATACCCTAGCTCTCTGAGTGTTGCCTCCTCCTTTCACTCTTGCAGTTTACTTCCTTCCCTTCCACATGTCAGCATGCTTTGGCTTCATGAACACTGTATCTGTTCACTTTTCAGGTCCTTCCATAGGATTACCTAGCCATGTTTTCCTCATTTTCTGTCTTCCTCTATTGCTTTAGTCAGGGTGGCGAACAAGTTCGACACAAAGAGCCAAAATTTTAAACTGTGAGAGTCAGAGAGCCACACCACGCAGTAACCTGCCAAAACAGATAAACACTCACACAAACGCATATGATTTTAACAATAATATATTAAACACATATTGCATTTTGCCATTTTGAATGAGGGTAAAAATCCTGCAGTGATGGTGGCGGTGTGCTGCGTCCTCCACACTAAGAACTAATGTCAAGATGTGACCCAACATGTGACACATGGTCCCCGCTCACTGGCCCAAGCAGTTGTTTCCGAGGGATGGGAGACGGGATGACGCATCTCCGCGCTCAGAGATCTCTCCTCCGAGGTCCCTCCTCAGAAGCAGCAGAACAAAATCCAAACTTGGCAAAGAGCCACAGTATACAAAATAATGATAAGAGGCAAAGAGCCACATTCATTTTGGCCGGGAGCCCCTTGTGGCCCCGAGTGTTCGCCACCCTTGGCTTTAGTGGTCCTTGCTATGCATATTTTACTTATCCTTTGTACTGTTAGTCTTCCTCTTCTAGAATGTGAAAGGGCTATTCATTGATGTGTTCCTAGACAACAGTTATGTGCTTTGACCTGGCATATAGTAGTCCAGTCAGTTTAAAAGAAAGGACCCTGTGACACTGTTCTAGACTTTGGGATGATGGCAAATAAAATGGGCCCTCCCTCATGAACACCACAGCCAGTAAGCTCACAGATACAAAATATATTATCTGAGAATTTTTTTTTTTAATAAAAGGAGGACAAGATATTTGAAGTGCGAACTGATTGAAATGAGAGCAAGTCATGGGAATATCTGGGTCAAGAGCATTTTTGGAAAGGGAACAGCAACTGCAGAACTAGAGAGTGGTGAGCTTGCATCCCCAAACCTTCTGCTATTTGGGGGTGGGAAGAGGTTCCTGGGCAGTGTTCAAGAATCCTGAGGCCACACTATTGGTTCTCAATCATTGGGGCATGCAGTTCAGTGGAAGGGCACGAGGATGCGGTGCTGCTCCAGCCCTTTAGTGCCAGGTTCACCTGAGTCACCCTGGTGTGCTGGGTCCTCCATAGACTATACCTAATGATGCTCAGGGGATTATTCGGTTCCAGGAATCTAATTCAGGGTCTCATACATGCAAGGCAAGTACATCTAAGCCACATCCCTAGCCTTTTGAAAGGTCTATTTCTTATGTGTAGTAGATTTTTTTTTAAACTTTTAGAATTATTTCAGATTACCAGAAAGTGTGAAAGGACAGAGTTCTCCCTACTTCTCATTTAGTTTGATTAGTGATGGGGGGCGGGTCCACTGCTGAGTCTGACCCCAAAATAATTGCTATCATCACTAAAATGGGACTTTCTGTGAGGGCATCTTTAGTCATTTTCAAGATAGATTAGGGCTGGGGCTGGATCGATAGCACAGCGGTATGGCATTTGCCTTGCACGTGGCTGACCCAGGATGAACCTGGTTTCGATACCCTAGCGTCCTATATGGTCCCCCAAGCCAGGAGCAATTTCTGAGTGCAGAGCCAGGAGTAACCCCTAAGCATCACCAGGTTCCCCCCCTCCCAATAAAAGATAGATTACAGCTAGGGATATGAGTTAGCGTTGGAGCAAAGACCTTTCACATATGAGTACTGGTGTCTTTTAAGTTGGTAAATAAGATAGAGTCAGAATAAACCACATTGGTAAATTTTGTAACAGGTAGGACCTTAGAAATCTCAGCAAACCTCCTGGTCTCACTGGTAAAAGTGTGGTTAGAATTGGGAACTGGCCAGTGCTAAGTTACAAATAAACAGGCTGAACTTCGGGTCCAGATTACTGGAGCCTTCTTGAGATGGAACAGGTGAAGCTCTGCCCTGTTTGAGGGCAGTGTTCCACGTACCCACACCTGCTTCTGCTCAAATTTAAATGGTTTGACCCCTTGACTGATTTTAGAGAGATGGTGCTGCAATGCTGAACCTAGTAGGGCCAAGATACTATGGTGCTAAATAATCCTAGTGACATAGCTGTGGGAGTGTGCAGCTTATAATGTGGTCACAGGACATCTGCAAAGTTCACAGGACTGACAATAGTTAGCAACACAGAAAATAAGGTGGGAAAGTTGTGTAGAAGCCCACTAAACTCAAATAATGAAAGAAATAGCACAAAAGGTTCAACTAGCACATAACAGCAAGTTCTTGAACAGTAACATCAGTAACACAATTATAAGATACATGTTTGTAGTAATCAGTATAAAGCAAATTTTTTTTTTTTTTTTTTTTTTTTTTTTTTTTTTGGTTTTTGGGCCACACCCGGCAGTGCTCAGGGGATACTCCTGGCTGTCTGCTCAGAAATAGCTCCTGGCAGGCACGGGGGACCATATGGGACACCGGGATTTGAACCAACCACCTTTGGTCCTGGATCGGCTGCTTGCAAGACAAACGCCGCTGTGCTATCTCTCCGGGCCCGAAAGCAAATTATTTTATGTATGCTAAGGGGCAGACTAGGGTGAAGGTTGGTAATTTAGGAAATTGGTGGAGGGAGGTCATGCAAATGGTTGGATTGGTGTTGGAATATTGAATACCTGAAATGACTCTATTATGAACAACTTTGTAAATCATGGTGTTTAAATAGTTTCAAACTGGAGAATCTCTCCCCCGCCAAACAAAAACAAAATCCAGGCTGGAGTCCACAGCTCTTTCTTCCAGAAAGGATTGCTTTGCTCAGCAGAGAGTTGGCCAGAAAGTTCTCTGTATTCAGTTATGACACAATGGTGCCTTTCTTTCTTCATTGAAAAATATAGTAATATTGGGGCCAGAACAAAAGTACAGTGGGTAGGATGCTTACCTTGCCTGATTGAACATGCCAGGTTCAATCCCTGGCACCCTATAAATTCCCTTGAGACCACCAGGAATAATACCTGAGTATACAGATAGAAGTAAACCTTGAATACAACTAGGTGTGGGCCCCCACAGAAAGGAAAGAAGAAAGATAGGAAGATGTAGTAATATTAGTGGTATTGTTGGGAAGCTGAATTCTACACACTTGTCTTCCATTTCTCTGGAATGGAAGATCATTTTTTTTAGCCTAAATTCTGAATAATTAGGTCTCACTTTTAACTGAGTTTCATGGGACTGTAAATCATAGGGACTGGTGAGATAGTACAGGAGTTAAGGTGCTTGTTTTGTAATCCTGCTGACACTTAGTTCCATCCCTGGCACCGCACATAATGCTTGTGTTCTCTTGAGCACCGCCAGGGGTCGCTCTTGAGTACCACCATTTGTGATCATTTCTCCCTTTCCCCATCCCCATGCTTGAAGGTCACTCCCTGCAGCTTGGAAGTAAACAAACCAAATGAGAACTGGTACTCAGTAGGACGCAAGCCACTTGAGGGCTCTAGGATATAGGGCAGGATGGGGCAACATCTATGGTGGAGGAAACATTCATTTGGGAGGAGGAGGTGTTCCTGAAAAGTAAAGGGCCATGTAGGAAACCCAATCAGCAACTGTACTGGAAAGCACAGGACAGAAACATATATAAAAGAATGCCCCTTATAGTGGCAAACTGGTGATTTGTTGGAGGCAGATTGAGGGTGGGGAATTGTAAGTCAACTGGACACTGGTGAGGGAATTAGTGTTGAAACATTGTATGCTGGAAACCAATCACAAATAAATTAGTGATTCAACAGTAGCTTTAAAAAATAAAACAAACCAAAGCCAACAAAATGGAGTCTACTACATATAAGGCATGTATGTACCTTAACCCTCTGACTCCTAACTATGTTTTTCAGAATAATTCATTTTCTTCTCTTCAGAGAAATCTGAAATAGTATGTGAATTGTATTTTCTTTTTGCTTATTATAATTGACAGTTGACAAATACATTAAAATTTGGAATGATATTATTATTTAAGCATCATAAGAAGAGAAATCAGAACTGGTCTTAAAATTATGATGCCTGGAGGTAGACTACTTATGTGGTGTTGAAGATTCTTCTTCAACTGTTCAATTGATAGGATTTGAGAGTAAGATTTCCACTTGAAATTAAGAGTATTAGCTTCCTTTTATACCTTCATAGTGGAAATTTGGATTTATAATAAAACTATCTGAGGAACATAATATACATTTGAAGCTTACATTTAGAAATTTTAACTGTTGAGATAGTGCAGTGGGTAGGGTGCTTACCTTGCATGTAGTTGATCCGGGTTCAATCTCTGGCATCCCAAACGGTTTCTTGAGTGTCAACAGAAATAATTTCTGAATGTAGAGTCAGGAGTAACCCCAAACCAAACCAAACCAAATAAAATTTTAACTGTCTTCCAGAAAGTCTTATTGCTGTAAAGTTGTGATTAAATAAGTTATAATTTAGCAGCAAACATTTACTATAAGATTTTTCTTGTTTTGTTTTTTGTTTTTGTTTTTGGGTCACACCCGGCAGTGCTCAGGGATTACTCCTGGCTCTGTCTACACTCAGAAATCGCTCCTGGCAGGCACGGGGGACCATATGGGACGCCAGGATTCGAACCACCGACCTTCTGTATGAAAGGCAAATGCCTTACCTCCATGCTATCTCTCTGGCCCTATAAGATTTTTCAAATAGAGATAGTTATAATTAAAGAACAAAATGTTGCCAACTGGCAATTTTCGGGGAAAAAAACTAAAATAGTAATTAACCAGAGATTATAAAATACTTTCTGTTATGATCAACCCCTTGAAGTTGATAGGAATTTTCTTCTTTTTTTGAGGTGAGGCCCATACCAATGGTTCTTAGAAGGTACTCCCACCTTAGTTTTGGAGGTCACCTTTGCTGGTACTTGGGTACTAGAGGGCACTTCCCCGAACCTCCTGCATACAAACCATGTGCTCTCTGGCCTTATTATCTTTTTATAGATGAAGAAATTGAAAGAAAAGCTTTGTATTTTTTGTTGCAAGGGAAATTAGACCCACATTCAACTAGTAAATGAACATTGCTAGATTTAAATCAGGTTTGGGGCATAATGTCCTATCTTCTTTTTTGTTTTGTTTTGTGGGTTTTTTTTTTGGGGGGTCACACCCGGCAGCGTTCAGGGGTTACTCCTGGCTCCACGCTCAGAAATCGCTCCTGGCAGGCACGGGGGACCATATGGGATGCCGGAATTTGAACCACCGTCCTTCTGCACGTAAGGCAGTTGCCTTACCTCCAGGCTATCTCCTGGCCCTGGTAATGTCCTATCTTCTACTTACCCAAGCTATATAAAATGTAAAAATTTTTATGTGTCATGAGGTTTTAAAAAAAATAATTGAAAACAAATACCAGGCTATTCTTTTTATGGGTGTGTGCTTACTCCTGGCTTTGTACTCACTCATGGCAGGGCTAGGGTGGACCATATGTGGTGCCAGGGATCTAACCCAGATGGGGGCCTAACCTAGATTTTTAGTGTGCAAGGCCAGCATTTTACCAGTGTTCTATCTCCAATTCGAGGCAATTTATTCTGAAGAAAAAGCAGTATGAGTAGGTACATCTGTTGGTTACATTCTCCTCTATTTTTTAATGTAGCAGTGTTAAATGTGTGCTTGTTAGGTTGCAGGATCTTTGAGGTGGAAAGAATTGATATTTGAGCATGTGGTAAAATTAGAATTTCATAGTGAATAGTAATAGGTATTGTTTGGCATATTGAAATTCCACAGGGAAGGTACCGTAGTTGGTTTCTTTTCATTCAAGTTCGTTGTGTAGTTGATCAAATGCATTGACACTGAAGAAAAGACAGATGGTCTTTATCATTTTATCTCTTTTTCCACCCTTTGTAGTTTTTGGATAACTGGGCCATTTGGATTGTGGGTGATAAGGCAAAGGAAAGAGCCTTGAAGGTTTCATATGTAGTTTTGTTCATGAAAAGGGCAGTGAGTTCCCATTCCCTTCTGTGACATAGTCAAAAAGAACATTTACTAGGCAGATTTCATCATCTACAAAAAAGATTTACCCAGTATATACTCTCCAAATAAAAGTGCTTACAGAAGGAAGGCAAATACAATAGGACTATTGTCATTTAATCTTTTTTTTTTTAAAACTGAGGTATAATTTTTGTTTGTTTGTTTTGGTTCAACCTGACAGTGCTAGAGTGAGGAAATGGTGCTGGAATTGAACCCATGCGCATCAGTCATTTTTTAGTGGAGTGGCCCTCAGTGCTCAGAATAAAGCACGCTAGATGATTCAACTTGAGGATCAGAAAATGTGCTATTATTGTTTGGAGCTGCTTAGGGGCCACAAGGGCCACATTTACTGGTGACCTCCAGGGTTTTATCAGATGATGTTCATGTGGCTCTGAGGTGCCCTGGTTCAAACTGGAGTTGTGTTGCATGCCTTAATAACCCTGTATAATTGTTAGGGCCCCCATGCAGCCCTTTGAGCTGGCTCCTGACTCCTGAATTCTCATGATTTACATACAGTATTGTTATTAATGAAATGAGATCACATTTTAATTGAAACTTACTTAGAAAGGTGTGAGGAGTGAAAAATACATGTTTAAGAGAAAATATAGGCTTCACCAGAATGGAAAAAACAAGCAAAGATACATAGAACAAGCAAGCAAGATGTGTATGTATATAAGGGAGTACACAGACTTGAAAGGCAAACTGGACTTACAGTAGTACTAATACTAATTTGTTAGGTATCCAGAATTACTGCTCCACACTCAACTTATTTATCTTTACACTGTTTATGGCCTACTGAGACAGGTGAGGCAACTTTGCAGGCACATTTAGCAGTAAGTGCTGAACCAGGTACCAGATGTTGCTCAGACACTAACTGGAGCAATGATCTTCAGCCATAGTTCTGCAGATTGCTGCTGGTCTGTGATACAAGAACATTGAAAAGTGGGGCAGACATGCATGTGACCCAGGTTCCATCTTCAACATCCTATAGGTTTCCAAGGAACTGCCAGGGGTAATTCCTTATTGCAGTCAGGTGGGCCTAAAAGCAAAAATCAAGATTTAAATCTAGTGATCTATTGCAGTACTCTTAACCGCAAAATAGTTGTGTAAGACAGCTGCCAATCTGCAGTCTTTGGGACGTTGCCCCAAAGCAGAGATTGGCAAGCCCTGTGGCACATATAAACTAAAAAAAGGTTTTGGGTCTTCAGGTCATTGTGGGGAGTCAAAGGAACACATCCAAAGTTCGATGATATATTGTGGCTTGTGAAAATTACATGAACTCCAAATTGAAGTGGGGATGATTAATCATTTTTCTCTTTGTTTGTTTCTTTTTTCTGTCTATGTTTGAGACCCACATCTGGCAGTGTTCTAGGCTATTTTTAGATTTATGTTTGGGGATCTTTCTTGGTAGATCATGTGGTGCAGGGGTTTGAATCCTTACCTTCATACAGAGCATGTGCTTAACTTGCGAATTATCTTTTAGGACTCCTGTGATTAAAATTTTATTGAAGAATAGTCATGCTCATTTGTTTACACATGGCCTATACTCTTTTAAGATACAATGGCAGAGGTGAGTCATTGTGACAGAGATTAGCCCACAAAGCCTACAAAACTCACTGTCAGTCCCTTATAGAAAAGGCAGCCAATATGCCCTCAGACTCCAAGGGAAAGATGGGGGAATGGGGAATGGGTTTGCATCTGATTTCTGTTGTACTTTGTTTTTGTTCTTTGAGATGCTGAAGGCAATATATACTGGAAATAAGAGTTTAAGATGGGGCCGGGTAGGTGGCGCTGGAGGTAAGGTGTCTGCCTTGCAAGCGCTAGCCAAGGAAGGACCGCGGTTCGATCCCCCGGCGTCCCATATGGTCCCCCCAAGCCAGGGGCGATTTCTGAGCACATAGCCAGGAGTAACCCCTGAGCGTCAAACGGGTGTGGCCCAAAAACCAAAAAAAAAAAAAAAAAAAAAAAGGGGGGCCGGGCGGTGGCGCTCGAGGTAAGGTGCCTGCCTTACCTGCGCTAGCCTAGGAGACGGACCGCGGTTCGATCCCCCGGCGTCCCATATGGTCCCCCAAGCCAGGAGCGACTTCTGAGCGCATAGCCAGGAGTAACCCCTGAGCGTCACCGGGTGTGGCCCAAAAACCAAAAAAAAAAAAAAAGAAAAAAAAAAAAAGAGTTTAAGATACCTAGCATATTACAACTGTTCATGAGGGGAACCCAGTGATCTCACAGTCCTCAGCAGTTCACCTGATTTGAGAGGCCTCAAAGCCTGGGGCATATGAAAAGACCATGTTACTTGTTACAGAGTAAAATAAAAGGAACTAATGGATAGCATCTAATTAATATCAGAAGGCAGAAGCATAGACATTTCATTATAAAAGCTAGGATACCACAGAAGACTGAAAGTCAGAAAATGTGCAAAGTCCTATAGGGCCATTGCAATACTGATTTAAAATGGCTCACTCGGGGCTAGAGTGATAGCACAGCAGGCAAGGTGTTTGCCTTGCATGAGGCTGACTCTGGTTTGATCTACAGCATCCCATATGGTCTCCCAAGTACCTCCAGCAGTAATTTCTAAGTAATTTCTTTTCTTTTCTTTTTTTTTTTTTGGTTTTTGGGCCACACCCAGCAGTGCTCAGGGGTTACTCCTGGCTGTCTGCTCAGAAATAGCTCCTGGCAGGCACGGGGGACCATATGGGACACCGGGATTCTAACCAACCACCTTTGGTCCTAGATCGGCTGCTTGCAAGGCAAACGCTGCTGTGCTATCTCTCCGGGGCCCCCTAAGTAATTTCTAAGTGCAGAGTCTGAATAATCCCTGAGCACCACCGGGTGTGGCCCCAAAAGAACAACGACAACAAAAATGGCTCACTCATCTTCTGCAGTTGAGTTCGGTAATAGCTGTTGTAAGGGAGGACCCCTCTTCCTGTGCTTCCTTTATCTTTGTACTTCTCCATCACTGCTCACCCTGAGCTTCCACACAGTGAACACTTCTGTTCACTGGTCTCCAGCTGGGTGTGAGGCTTGTTCTTTCAGTTCTGACATTGTCTCTGGCCCTGCAGGCTGCATGCCTCAGCCCCCTCTTTTGGTGCCACTGGCAAGTCCAATTATTTTTCTTTTTTTTTTTTAAATTTTATTGTGATCAAAGTGAATTACAAATCTTTCACAGTAATATTTAAGGCACATAGTGACAATGAATTAGGGCCATTCCCACCACCAGTATTTCCTCCCTCCACCCCTGTTTGTGGGAGACGGAGCATCCCACATATCAAAGGAACTCTGTATGAATTTTCCACCGTCTGATTCAAGCCATAAAGTTTGCTTAGCCCCGAGCCAAAAAGAAACTCTGCAAATAAATTTAGCCCGACACACAGAATCTGGCTTAACCAGATTCCTTAACCTTTCCATGGAACCTGTTTTTGTAACTGCTCTCAAAAACGTAATTATAGATAGGTTTTTGTAAAGTTTAAATTATGATCCTTATTGCTTGCACAAAAGAAAGATTTAAATGAAAAATAGGCTAAACAAAAATTGTATTTGCGTAAATATCAATTAGCTATTTGCTTAAGGATTTGCTTCCCCTCCCCCCATCCTGCCAGGTTCCTCTTTATCCTTCCCGCCATCAAAATGTGTTTATGCTCCCATTGGTTAAAATTGTTGTACTTGTACAAATCGGATTGGTTTATATTTCAATCCTATGTTATTACCCCTCCCACACAAGCAGGGCATAAAAGCCCTGTTGCCCTCATTAAAGCCTCTTGACTGGAACGCACCTTGAGCATTTACTAACTTCTGCAGCTTAATTTTTTAGGTGTTCACAAAAGAGCTTAACACTCGCGAATTATTTGTAGCTGCTTTCTGCCTTCTGTCCCGGTTGAGAGAAAGCTGCTGGCCGGAATTCTCTCCCAGTAAAGGGCAGGAGCAGAGGCAGTTACACCTGTTCCTAGCATGCATCCTATTCCTCCTCCCTTTTCCTCCTGGAATGCTAATATAGCAGGTCCTCTTCGTGTATAGTTTATTGTAGATTGGGTATCTATTCTGTTGTCATTGACTCTGGGTTTGGTGTTTAAGTCTGATCATTTTTTATTTCCATTCTGTTCATATGACTGGTTGCTTCTGGTACCATCCATTTTTTTCCCTCAATAATTTCTTGAACATCAGACCTGGCTGTGAATCAGAGACCCTTGATTTCTAATGAATTTGATTAACTTTTGCTAGGACAGTTTCTAGAACTCAAAAACGTTTACATTTAATGGAAATTTATTTAGTTAGTTTTGTGTGTTTTTTATTTATTTAATTATTTATTATTTTTTTTTATTTAGTGTGGTTTTTCGGCCACACTTGGTGATGCTCAGGGGTTACTCCTAGCTATGCGCTTGGGGGACCATATAAGATGCCAGGGGATCAAACCACGGTCCATCTTAGGCTAGCGCAATCAAGGCAGACACATTATTGCTCCCGCCAGAGCTCCAGCCCCTGGAAGTAAAGTTTATTAAGGACACATATGTACACAGCAAGATACATGAGGTAGGATACGAAAGATCGGGAACTTCTGTCCACATAGAACTGGGCTCTGCCATCCAACTACTATGCAGATAAGTGGTTGAATCTAGAACCACCTCAGATCTCCCTGGTGTAAGTGAAATCACTCATTAGCATAAATTCAGATTTGTACATGGGGAATTCCTTGTTAACATTAGGCTCTGCCAAGAGTTTTAGAAGCATTAGGCTAGGAACTGGAGACAAATTCCAGGTGTAGGGGTTGTAGTGATAGTTCAGCAGGTAGGGCACTTGCCTTATATGCAGGTGACCTGGGTTTGATCTCTGACATACTATATTGTCCTCTGTGCATGGCGAGGAGTAATTCCTAAGTGCAGTCAGGAGTTAAGCCTAGGCACTACTGGGTGTATCCCCAAAAGGAATGTACTTTTTATTTCTGGTTTTGCCAATATTCATTAGTGCCAGAGTAACAGTTGTCTCCTCATGGTGATGCTAAGGGAACTGTGCAATGCTAGGGATTGATACTGAGGCTCTTACTTGCATTCTATACTCTCCAACCCTTTTAATTATCACCTTAATCCCCAGATACGATTTTTTGGGGAGGGTGGCTGTGCCCCGGCTCAAACTTGGCATACAAGGTGTGCACTTTACCACTGAGTTATATCTCTAGCTCTTATACTTTCTAATTGCCACTTTTTTTCTGGCCTGGTTTTTTTTATTATCTTTATTTAAACACTGTGATTACAAATATGATCGTAGTTGTATGATAACAGTCATGTAAAGAACACCCCCCTTCACCAGTGCAAGATTCCCACCACCAATTTCCCAGATCTCCCTCCTCCCCACCCCACCCACACCTGTACTCAAGACAGGCTTTCTATTTCCCTCATTCATTCACATTGTTATGATAGTTTTCAGTATAGTTATTTCTCTTAACTGCACTCATCACTCTATGTGGTGAGCTTCATGTCATGAGCTGCACCTACATGGGAAGATGGGGGGAAATAAGGGTTGGGACTGAGGCAGTAAAAGATTAGAAATGAGCTTAGTAGGGCATTATCAAGGTCACAATACAAGATGGATATTATGCATATATAAACTATATGCATACAATACTATCAATAGGAGACCAAGGAGAAAAAATTTCCAGTGACTATCCCAACATAAACCAGTGCTAGAACGACCCGCCCTCCTCTCATTACTGTAGGGAGAGGTAAGGGGAAAACCTGATGACTCCTATAGAGCCCACCTGGACTGGCGCCCAGGGAAGGCCTGGAGTCAGGGGAAAAAGAGAGGGACAGCTGGGGGCCTGCCAAGCCTCCCAGCATTCCACAGGCTAGGAAGAAAGCCTCCGGCATGGGGTCTCCCCAAACCCCATGTCTGGCCTGGTTTTATATATTAACATGATTATACTGTGCAGTAAGGGTGACCGTAGTTTTCATACACCTTGACAGCAAGTTCATTTAATTATTTATTTATTTTTGGTTTTTTGGGTGTCACACCTGGCAGCACTCAGGGGTGACTCTTGGCTCTATGCTCAGAAATCGCTCCTGACAGGCTCGGGGGACCATATTCAATGCCGGGATTCAAACCATCATCTTTCTGCATGCAAGGCAAATGCCTTACCTCCATGCTACCTCTCCGGCCCCAAGCAAGTGCATTTATATAACTAATGCCTGTTTGCTGTGCCTTTATATTTATTTCACTTCAACCTATATGCAACTTGGGTACTTTTTTTTACCCCTCTCTTTACTTATGTTGATATACTCAAGTGGCATTTTTTTGTTTACTGAATTAATGCAGTTTGAAGTGAACAGTTTGAAGAAATGGATGTCTCCTTAACATTGTTTTTAGTTCTACATAGGGGCTGCTATGGACTTTCTTTTTCTTTTTTTTTTTTTTTTTGACTTTATTTTTCTTCTAGTTAATTTTCTTCTCTTTGTTTTTTTTTTTGTTTGTTTGTTTGTTTTTGGTTTTGGTTTTCGGGTCACACCCGGCAGCGTTCAGGGGTTACTCCTGGCTCCACGCTCAGAAATTGCTCCTGGCAGGCACGGGGGGGGGGGGGGGGGGCGACGGATGGACCATATGGGATGCTGGGATTCGAAGCACTGTCCTTCTGCATGCAAGGCAAATGCCTTGCCTCCATGCTATCTCTCCAGCAGTTAATTTTCTTAGTGTCTTAATGGTTTAGTGAAGAGATTTAAATTATGGGAACTTACCACTAACAGCATTCTTTTTTGTTTGATTTTGGACCACTCCTGCTCTGAGAGTTACTCCCAGATTCTATACTTGGGCTTACCCCTAGTTCAGGGGACTTATGGTGCTGGGAATCAAATCTATGACTCCTACATGGAAAGCTTGTGCTCAACCTGTTGTGCTTTCTCTCCAGCCCCATCATTCCTTGTTTCTTTCTTCTTTTTCTTCCTCCTCTTCCTCCTCCTCCTCTTCTTCTGCCTTCTCCTCCTCCTCCTCCCCTTTCTCCTCCTCCTTCTCCAGCTCCATCTCCTCCTCCTCTCTTCTTTCTTATTGTTTTTGGGCCATGCCAGTGCTGCTCAAGGGTTACTCTTAGCTCTGTGCTCAGGAATAATCCCTGGTGGTGCTATGCGGACTGGGGGATCATCTGGGTTGGCTTGTGTGCATGACAAATGCCCTACCCATCTCATTTCTAATGTGGTGGTGTCTCTACCACAACTTCTAAAGAGTAGCAGGTCATCATTGTTCTTGGGGAAAGGGAAAATGTACTGAAATACATGCCATCGAAGGCACATAGAACATGTATCTAGCTTGGCAAATTTTCTCAGTGGACATAGAACAAGCATCAGATAAAAAGATGGAAATTGGCTTTTGTACATTCTGGAGGGTGGCTGTCATCTCCACCTGAGATGTATCCTCTCTGCTCTCCCCTCTGGGTAAATCTGCATCCTTTTTTTGAAGGCATTTCTCTTGCCTTCAACTTTTACTTAAAAAAGATCAATTTACCATTTCCTTAGAAATCTGTCATGTCCCCTGCTATGAGGACAGGCAATCTTTCCCTCAAATCACAGTGGTATCTGCCCTTCTTTGGGAGGCTTTCCATGGCCTGGTGGGCAGGCTCAGGTGGCGTGGGTTCTGAACAGTAGTGCTCAAAGCACCTGACAGGTCTTTCACAGACAAGTCATCTTTTGCGAGTGGAGCCTTGTGCCCAAGTCTGCCAGGCTGGCTTCTTGCAACATTGAGTACCCACACGACTATCCTGGCTTCTCAGTGCGACAGCTTTCTGAGTAGTTCCCAGCCTTTCTACCACCTCAAGGGGACAGCTGGCATAGAGGCGCTGCAAGTATCCTGACCAGATTGTCCTCATACAAAGATTAAACTTCTTTTTTGAGCTCTCAGATCATTTCAGTTCTCTTGACCAGATAAAGAGAGTGACGTGTGGTATAGTACAGAGGAGAGAGCAGGCTGTGCATGGGGAGAGGGGGTTGCTTTGCATGTAGTTGACTTGAATTCAATCCTCATCATCCTATATAGTCCTCCGAGTACCACCAGGAGTGATTCTTGAGCAGAGAGCCAGTAGTGACCCCTGAGCATTACTAGATACAGCCCCCAAACAAAACAAAACAAAAAGGCTAGTGAGGTTATTTTCATGATCAGTTTCAACATCTTGTTGATTTTTGGTTGGTTTAATCTCTCTCTTAAGTTTATCATTTACTTTATGAAAGGTATTGAAGTTGCCCTTAAATGTATAGAATTAACCACAAATTCAATTATTTTAAAAAATTTAAATATTTGGGGCTGGAGCGGTGGCACAAGTGGTAGGGCATTTGCCTTGCATGTGCTAACCTAGGACGAACTGTGGTTCTATCCCCCAGCATCCCATTTGGTCCCCCAAGTCAGGAGTGATTTCTGAGCACATAGCCAGGAATACCCCTGAGCATCACCAGGGTTGGCCCAAAAAGCAAAAATCAAACAAACAAACAAACAAACAAAAAAAACCAAATTTTTTTTTTCTTCAAATTTTGGAGTTTTCTCTTCTTTGTCCTTTGTTATTTTGAGAATGTTGCAGTGACCAGAGGTCGCATGAATGCCTCAGAGCTGTATGTTTGTAGCTGAGTTGCTAGCTGAAACCATATATCAGTTGCAGTGCCTGCATATGTGCTCCCCAGAGGTACTCTTTTTTTTTGTTTGTTTGTTTTTGGGCCACACCTGGCAGTGCTCAGGGGTTACTCCTGGCTGTCTGCTCAGAAATAGCTCCTGGCAGGCACAGGGGACCATATGGGACACCGGGATTCGAACCAACCACCTTTGGTCCTGGATCGGCTGCTTGCAAGGCAAACACCTCTGTGCTATCTCTCCGGGCCCCAGAGGTACTCTTGACAGAAGCCCTCACACAGAGTTTAGTGAAGGGCGTGCCCCTCTGTATGGTGCTCAGACATATGTGGTTGTTGTGACACAAGAAACCGTTACCAATGTTGGGGATCGTAGACACCAGAACTGCAAGACTCTAACAGTGTAGCTGGCAGGAATGCGCTTTTCACATGTAGAACACGGGGTATTCCTATTCATGACTATATGCTTGTACAGCAGGTACTGTAAAATACTGTGCTCCTTTTCAAGACCTCTATTTAAAAATCTTACATGAAATGCAAAAAGTAACTTTCAAGCATCTCCCAGTATGGCTCCAAATAAAAAATAAAATAATAATGTTGTTTTTAGGGTGCCCACACCTGCTGGTTCTCAGGGCTTACTCCTGGTTCTGTGCTCAGGGGTTAGTCCTGGCAGTGTTTGGAGGATCATATGTGGTGCTAGGGAATCAAACTTGTGTCAGTCAGCTGAAAAACCTATACATTATCTCCTTTAATACCTCTTCAGTTTCCATCAGTTTTATTTATTTATTTTCTGTTTTTTGTTTTTGTTTTTGGGTCACACCCGGCAGCTCTCAGGAGTTACTCCTGGCTCTATGCTCAGAAATCACTCCTGGCAGGCACGGGGGACCATATGGGATGCCGGGATTCGAACCATCTTCCTTCTGCATGCAAGGCAATGTCCTATCTCCATACCATCTCTCCGGCCCCTATTTTTCTGCTTTTAATTTTATTTCTGATCTTAAATTTCCTATTCTATTTTTCTAGATAAAACTTAACATTTAATGATTTGAGTGTTTCTTTCTAAAAATATTTAAGAATTTAATATTATGACTTTTCCCTTTTAAAAATTATTCCCAGATATTTTAATTCTGGGTCTGGAGCAGCTAGATCATTTTCCTGGCTTCCCATATGTTCCCCCACACCCAGCACCATCAGAATCAATTCCTGAGTAATGAGCTAAGTAACACCTGAGTATCACCTATATACCCCCAAATAAACAAACAAACAAGCAAACCAAAAATCCCCAACTACACTAAATATTTTCATTCTTCTTGGGAAACTTTTAAGAAAAACTTTGGACATTATGATTTGCACCATTGATATCTATGGAATATTGTTACTGTACCACATCGCCACCACCATGTGTCTGTTATTGGCTCTGGGTCCCCATTCCTCCCTGCTTCTCTTGGCTCAGCAAACTCATTTCCAGAGGCTGACTTGGGCTGGTACCATCAGCAGTTATCTTATTCCCTTACTGTGTTTCTTTATACTCCACATGTGAGTGAGATTATGCAATACTTATCCTCCCCACTCTGACAACACCCTTCCAGCCATTTTAGCAAGCTGCAGGATTTCTTTTTTTCTTGTAAGAATAGCGTCCCATTGCGCATACATCTAGTCTCTCTAGATACTCAGCTTGTCTGTTCTTGGACACTTGGACATTAGTCTTTCTGTTGTAATAAACAATGCAAAATAAATTATTTTGTGCCTTAGCAGTCTTGGGGTGTGAATAGAAAACTGGGGATAGAGAGGGAAAGTCACACTGGTAATGGGATTGGTGTTGGAACATTGAGCACTTGAAACAACTGTAGTATGAACAACTTTGTAAACCATGATGTTTAAATAAAGTTAAATTAAAAAAATAAAAGCAATGCCCAAAATAAAAGGTTTTTTTTTTTTTTTTTTAGTTATTTATTTAAGGAGTTTCTGATTTTTCCTTTTGAGAGAAAAGAAAAGGCATTTACCCTCCTTTAGTTTTGTTAGAAAATTTATTTTTAATGTTAGAATTAAAAAAATAGAGGGAAGAGGCTGGAGGGGAGAGTACAACTGGTAGGGCATTTGCCTTGCATATCCTGTACTAGGTTCTATCCCTGGCATCACACGTGGTCCTCTGAGCCCACCAGCAGTGATCCCTGATCGCAGAGCCAGTAATAAGACCTGAGCAGGCTGTATATGACCCCAAAACAGCAACAACAAAAATAGAGGAAAGGGATAATAATGTATATTTTTCCCTTGGTGAATAGTCTCATTTTTTTAAATTTTTTATTATTTTTTATTTTTTGGTTTTTGGATCACACCCGGCCGTGCTCAGGGGTCATTCCTGGCTTAACGCTCAGAAATTGCACATGGCAGGCTCAGAGGACCATATGGGATGCTGGGACTCGAACCACCGTCCTTCTGCATGAAAGGCAAACACCTTACCTTCAAGCTATCTCTCTGGCCTCGAGTAGTCTCATTTCTTATAGCTAGTAGAATATCATTAATTCTGTACATTTCTAAGGAAAAACATTTACCATTAGGCAGAAATGGTTGTCTAAATATACTCTTTTGCTCCTAGCTCTGTGATTCTCATTTCCCACAGGTAGATTGCTAGGCATAGCATGATTGTCTTAAGCAAAATAATAATAATTATATGTGGGGCCGGAGAGATAGCATGGAGGTAAGACGTTTTCCTTTCATGCAGAAGGTCATCGGTTCAAATCCTGGCGTCCCATATGGTCCCCCGTGCCTGCCAGGAGCAATTTCTGAGCATGGAGCCAGGCGTAACCCCTGAGCACTGTCGGGTGTGACCCAAAAACTACACACACACAAAAAAAATAATAATAATTATATGTATCAATTAATAATTATAATTATATATCAATTTTCTAAATTTGTTTGTGTTTGTGAATTAGAGATTTGCAGCAGGGACCTTGGGGGATAGCTTAGGGTTTTCAAGCCTGTCTTTTTTTTTTTTTTTGGGTTTTTGGGCCACACCCGGCGGTGCTCAGGGGTTACTCCTGGCTATCTGCTCAGAAACAGCTCCTGGCAGGCACGGGGGACCATATGGGACACCGGGATTCGAACCAACCACCTTTGGTCCTGAATCAGCTGCTTGCAAGGCAAACGCCGCTGTGCTATCTCTCCGGGCCCTTCAAGCCTGTCTTACAAGCTTAAGGTTATCAGTTCAGTCCCCAGAGCTGTCACATGTCCCAAATATGAACCTTCACTTTTGTTGGCTGTGATTTCCCAATGCCATGAGCAGTCAAGCCAAGTGTGTGTAGATACTACTTTCAAGGTACCATAATTAAACATGTACAAGCCCAATGACTAGGAAGTACTACAGCCCCTGGCAGGCACATTGTTTTTTTGTTTATTTGTTTGTTTGTTTTATTTATGTTTTGGGGCCACACCCAGCGGTGCTCAGGGGTTACTCCTAGCTCTGCACTCAGAAATTGCTCCTGGCAGCCTTGGAGGATCATATAGGATGCCAGGAATCAAATCCAAGTTCATCCCCAGGTTGGCCTTGTACAAGACAAATGCCCTACTGCTGTGCTATCTCTCCATCTGGCTGACACATTGTGAGCAGTGCAGCCAATATGTGTGTGAGCACAGCTAAAGAGGATCCCCTCTCTGATCACTTTGGCTGTGTGTGTAATTATCACAACCCAATGTTTGACCCCTGGTGGCCCCCAGACTCCCTGCAACAAGAAAAAAAATCAAAAGAAGTAAGAAGATAGGGATTAGAGTTAGCTTGACTTTCAGAAAGAATACTTTTTATGTTTACGCCAGCAAATTTGTTTTGTTTTAACCTGTGCCCTTGCCTTTAAAGTTAATATTTTTACATGCTCATTCTACTTATTTTTTAATGCTTATTTTAAGAAGTCCTGCTGTGAATTTATGGTGATAACAGTACCCTTTTAACATTAACCTGTGCTTCATAGCAGAGATAAGTTTTCTATTACATTAACATCATGACTATAATTCTGGACCTCGAATTTCAAAAATGGAACAGAAGCCCTGGTTTTAAAACAAAGAAGAAAAGTACAATTAACAAAAGCTACTATTTGTAGACTTTTGATCTTTTTAAAAATTAAGTATGGTATGTGGGGGTCGGAGAGATAGCCCAGCGGTAGGACTTTTGCCTTTCATGCAGCTGATCCAGGACAGAGGGTCCCGGCATCCCATATGGTTCCTAATTTCTTGCCAGGAGCGATTTCTGAGTGCAGAGCATGGAGCTAACTAACCCCTGAGCACCGCCAATGTAGCCCCGAAACTAAAAAATAAAAATAAGTATGTGGGCTAGGGAGATAGGACAGTGGGTAGAACACTTGCCCGGGTACTATCCCCAGCATCCTATACTTCCCCAAGCACTGCCAGGAGTGTTCCCTTGGTGAGCCCTGAGTACCATCAGGCATGGCCCAAAGAAACAAAAACAAAAACGTTAATCTTTATTTATGTAAATCTTTTCAATGATGCTGGTAGTGTTTAATCTTCTGTTGATTTAAATAGTGATAGGGATTAAAATCATACTCTTGATGGAGAATCTTGCACAAAAATGACACAGTGTACATAGGTCATAATATATCCATGAGATCTCAATACTGTTCATAGGGCTTTTCTTTCTGTCAAAGAAACAGGTGGTGGTTCTAATAATATTCATGGTCTAGAAGGCAGCTATGATTTACATGAGCATAATTTTTAGTGGCAGTGGTATTTGTAAAAGTAGTAGTTCTAGTAACAAGTCAGTCTAATCTCCTGAATGTCATTTGGATCTCTGGCCTCAGTGATCTGGAAAGTTAGAGGGTGTGTATGGAGACCAGAGACGGATGAAGAACGGCTGGTTTTTAGAGCAGTGAAGGAGCAGTTGTGTGAGGTTTTGTCAGCAGACCTGTGTCTTCCTATCTTGGTTCAGCCATTCGTAGCAGTGAATGCTGGGCTTGGACCTTAGCTCTGTGGACTGGAGGGGATCTCTACTTTGCTTCGGAACCTTACTGAATTTTGGGGGCTTTTATGAAACAAGGACCTCATGAGTTTCCCAGCACTCTGGATGCTGCTGTTTTCCTCAGACTGGAAGAGAAATAGGGAAGATTCTTCTTTTAACCTCCAGTAGGTTCATAGCATGGCTTCCATTTTCTTGTCAGCCTTGAGTCTGATGGAGTAAGAAGTTCTAGACTATTGCTTCTTATCTTGCCTTTTTTTTAATGGCAGAAATCTGTCCTGGGGCTGTCAGTTTGCACGGAAATCACTCATTTCTTCGCCATCTGACTCATTGTCTCTTCTGTCAGGCCTGTTTTTGGGCTGTGTTCAGGAACAAATCCTGCTTGTAGATGAGCTGTCTCCTTGTATATTTACCAAAAGACCTGGTGTTTCATTAAGATTGTCATGGTTGCTTTCCCTTGATTTAGGACTCTTCTTCTCTCCCCCATCTAGGATCTGCATCACTGATGGATACTGATGGCTTTGATGAGCTCCTGCAGCAGGCAGAACAGCTTGCTGCTGAGACCGAGGGCATATCAGAGCTTCCCCATGTGGAACGGAACCTACAGGAGATCCAGCAGGCAGGCGAACGCCTGCGTTCCCGAACCCTCACACGCACATCCCAGGAGACAGCAGATGTCAAGGCGTGAGTACTGCTGGGAAGCATCACTGGGACTGGGTGGCTCTGGGGTAGGCTCCATCTCTTGTGTCCTGCCTCAAGTTACAGTGCAATTTTTTAAATGGCAGACCACAGGCAGACTCTGAGAACTTGGGTTTTGTAAACAACTTAGCAACCTTCCTGTCTCTGGAACTTCCCAGCCTATCTGCATGATCAAGTTCTTCTGCTAGAGCTGATTAGAGCTGGGTAGAACATCGTCATACTTTACACAACAGTTGTTCATCAGGTTTGCTGATGGTAAACTGCTTCCATAAGTAGACTAGTACATATGGGCCATGCAGAGAAGTGGTACCTTCAGAGCTGGCGCACACTCAGCTGTGAGCTGTCCTTGAGAGCACTTGGGAAAGATTGATGAGCAATGACAAGAAGCCTTCCAATGAGGTGTGATGTTTTTAGTCATGACTCCAGAGGCTGCTCCTGAAAGGCCTTGCAAATGCAGTGCCTGCCATGTGATTCAAGAGCCAGAAAGTGGGTATGCCTGACCCAGGGGAGAACAGCCGGAGATGGAACTGGCCACTACTGTTCCACCAATGGCCTCTGCTGACACCATTCTTGCTCAGGCTGCTGATTCTACAAACAGGTGTTCTGGGTCCCCACTCTGCTAGGCCTGCATCACCTTTGGGGCTGCCACCATGAATTAGATGTCGCCCTTCCTTCAAGGACCTCATAATTTGAGAATTTGAGAGGGGAAAGAGACCTTGCTGTTTTCCAGAAGATGTTATTTAGTGATTACTTACTGCCCATTGGAAACTTGTTTTTGTGAGGCCAGAGAGATAGCATGGAGGTAAGGCGTTTGCCTTGCATGCAGAAGGACGATGGTTCGAATCTGGCATCCCACATGGTCCCCCGAGCCTGCCAGGAGCAATTTCTGAGCGTAAAGCCAGGAGTAACCCCTAAGTACTGCCAGGTGTGACCCAAAAACCAAAAATAAACAAAAACAAAAAAATCTTGTTTTTGTTTGTTTGTTTGTTTCTTTGTTTTGGGGTCACATCCACAATGCTCAGGGCTTACTCCTGACTCTGCTCGGGATCACTTCTGGTGTGCTTGAGGACCATCTTTCGTGCTGTGGATTGAACCAGTATTGGCCCCAGTCAAGGCAGGTGCCTTTACCCCATCCTCTTCCAACATAGAAACTTGTTTAGCCTTAAGATTTTGCTTAGGACTGGAGCAATAGCACAGTGAGTAGGGTGTTTGCCATGCATGTAGTCAACCCAGTTCGATCCCCTGTGTCCCATATGGTCCTCCGAACCTGCCAGGAGTGATTTCTGAGTGCAGAGCCAGGAGTAATCCCTGAGCATGGCAGAGTGTAACCCAAAACAAACAAAAAGATTTTACTTAATTATCACAAATAGTACTCAGGACCAGGTGTCTCCATTTTCCTCTTTATCTAAAACTCAAGTTAAAGTTCTAGAATTCTGACTCAGTAGGCCTAACCACAGAATGTATATTTCTTTAATTATAACACCAAGTTGTTCATAATATACCTGTTCAGGCATTAAATGTTTCAAACCAATCCCACCACCAGTGTGACCTGCCTTTCCCAATATCTCCATTTTCCCCATCCACCACCACCTCAGTCTCCCTTGAAGGCACAATCAAATTGACTTCACATTGTTACAACACACAAGCAGATGGAATTACATAAACTTAGATCAGTGAGTCAATTTGTGATAATGGTTATATCTCTCAATGGTGTTACTAAATTCATTGTCTGAGGATCTACTGTGCTAGTTAGTGCTAGTTGAGCCTTCTGTGTTATAGGTTCAGTGATTTTGGTAGTCTTTATGCAATATTCTCACAGGGCTGACAGTTCCATGAAATTTAGAGGTCAACTTCAAGGTCCAGAAGCTATAGATATGGGACAATTTGGTGGCTTTGCATTTTGATAAATAATAAAGCTGGGCTGTTTATGCATTGGGTGTGGCTGCTGGCTTTTGTGTCTTCAAGCAGAAAGGGGAATCTGCCTTTGGCGAAGGCCCCCGAAACATTAGCCTGGACCAGTACCTGGGAAGAGTGAGCAGCATCATGTTCTTTTGGATATTAGTTGTGGAATTGGGCTTTTTCTCTGCCAGCAGGATGGTGGGTATGGGAGGGAACTGCTGAGTTTTCTGGTAGGGGTGGCATTTTTTGGGGGATTCGGTTAGCCCTTATAATGAGACTACCCTAGAATTTTCAGTTCATAGGTTGTTCCCACCTGTCTGGGAAGATTTAGCTGCTTGTTCTTTTTGAGATTAGTTGTGGAGCTGGGTCTCAGGCTCTTTTTGTAATTTAGGTAATATGGTTACTGTTGCGGGGTTTCTTGTGGGGAGAGGGTCACAACTTACGGTGCTCAGGGCATACTCTATATACTCAGGGATCATACCTGGTAGGCTCGAGACCATATATGGCAGGGGTGGCGAACAAGTTCGACACAAAGAGCCAAAATTTTAAACTGTGAGAGTCAGAGAGCCACACCACGCAGTGACCTGCCAAAACAGACAAACATTCACACAAAAGCATATAATTTTAACAATAATATATTAAACACATACTGCATCTTGCCATTTTGAGTGAGGGTAAAAATCCTTCAGTGATGGTGAGGGTGTACCGCGTCCTCCACACTAAGAACTAATGGCAAGAGGTGACACAACATGTGACACATGGGGGTTCCCCCCTCTGCTCCCCGCTTGCTGGCTCGTGCAGTTGTTTCTGAGGAATGCGAGACAGGATGACGCAGCCTGGGGATGGGACTCGCGCTCGGAGATCTCTCCTTAGAGGTCCCTCCTCGGAAGCAGCAGAACAAAACCCAAACTTGGCAAAGAGCCACAGTATACAAAATAATGATAAGAGTCAAAGAGCCGCATTCATTTTGGCTGGGAGCCGCATGTTCGTCACCCCTGGTATATGGTATCAGGGATCAAACCTGGGGGTCGGTTGCAGGCAAGACATGCACCCTACCTGCTGTATTATCACTCCAGTTTCATAGTTATGTTGATGGTGTAATTATGATGTTCCTGTAAGATTATTTCTTTTTTTTTTTGGTTTTTGGGCCACACCCGGTGGTGCTCAGGGGTTACTCCTGGCTGTCTGCTCAGAAATAGCTCCTGGCAGGCACGGGGGACCATATGGGACACCGAGATTCGAACCAACCACCTTTGGTCCTGGATTGGCTGCTTGCAAGGCAAATGCAGCTGTGCTATCTCTCCGGGCCCGCTGTAAGATTATTTCATCTTTACCATCAGAGAGTGCTCAAGACCCCTTACTGCTATTTGAGTTTCACTTCTAGTCTATACCTCTTCTTACAACCCCTTCCCTATGCTTGATAACCTCAGTTTTGTAGGCTAAGGCCAAGAATTTATCATTAACTGGCCTTGTCCCCTTGTTTTGTTTCTCAGTATGCTACAGATAAATAAGATCATATAGTATATTTCCTTCTCCCTGTCTTATTTTACTTGCATGGTATCTTCCAAGATTTTATCGTTGCTTATAACAACTGATTGATATTCTATGTGTATATTTACCACTATTTCATTTATTAATCTGCTGTTGGACATTTGGGTTGTTTTCATATCCTGGCTATTAGACTTTGCATCACAGTGAACTTAGATGTGCATACATCTTTTTTCAAGTTAATGGTTTTTTTATATTATTATTATTATTGTTGGTTTTGGGGTAGTAGAAGCTAAGAAGCATTACAGTGGATCATATGGAAGCTTTAGTCTTAATTTCTGAATTTGGGGGAGGGCACACCCAGTGGCGCTCAGGGGTTACTCCTGACTCTGCTCAGAAATCGCTTCTGGCAGTCTCGGGGGAACCATATGAGATGCTGGGAATTGAACCCGGGTCCGTTCTGGGTCGGCCTCATGCAAGGCAAACACCCTACTGCTGTGCTATATCTCTGGCCCTGTCTAGTCTTAAAGAAGTTTTTATACTTTTTTTTTTTTTTTGGTTTTTGGGCCACACCCGGCGGTGCTCAGGGGTTACTCCTGGCTGTCTGCTCAGAAATAGCTCCTGGCAGGCACGGGGGACCATATGGGACACCGGGATTTGAACCAACCACCTCTGGTCCTGGATCGGCTGCTTGCAAGGCAAATGCCGCTGTGCTATCTCTCTGGGCCCCAGTTTTTATATTTTTTTTTTTTTTTTGGTTTTTGGGCCACACCCGGTAACGCTCAGGGGTTACTCCTGGCTATGCGCTCAGAAGTTGCTCCTGGCTTGGGGGACCATATGGGATGCCGGGGGATCGAACCGCGGTCCGTCCAAGGCTAGCGCAGGCAAGGCAGGCACCTTACCTTTAGCGCCACCGCCTGGCCCCAGTTTTTATACTTTTTTTTTTTTTTTTTAGTTTTTGGGCCACACCCATTTGACGCTCAGGGGTTACTCCTGGCTACGCGCTCAGAAATCACCCCTGGCTTGGGGGACCATATGGGACACCGGGGGATCGAACCGCGGTCCATCCGCTTGCAAGGCAGACACCTAACCTGTAGCGCCACCTTCCCGGTCCCCCAGTTTTTATACTTTTAAAGGTACTTTCTTTTATCAATTTACTTTGAGAACTAAATGATTTATCTGTCTGCTTTCAAAACAGTAAGGATGTGGGGGATATGGTTCTGTTGGCCACAGCCAATTTTTATTTTTTTAAAATACTAGTTTAGATAATGTTGGTATTTGTAAAGGCAAGCCAGAAACCCTCGCTCATCTCTACCACATGCCCTCCCCACATACTCCTTTGTGCTCCCCTGGGTTGCCTGCAGTAACCCTCACTCTTGAGCATGCACACATAATGTTTGTGTGCTGAGAGGCTGCTAAAGTAAAGGACCATGATGCCAGCTGAGTTGCTATAGATATCATTTAATTGCATCAGCTTTACAGCCTTTTATAAGCAAAAAAGGAAAAATGTTTTCTTGGTAACAATTATCAGACTTTCTTGTAAATTTCCATTCTTTCTCACGTCTTTCTACCTTCAATTCTTTATTTTAGGGCAGAGGAAGTTGGCATGTTGAAAGAATGGGTATAGGGTGGGGTAATTGTCTAAAAAGAAACCAGAGTTGATGACTGTATTTTTCCATCTTCTCAATAGGCAGAGACATAAAGTGTGATGTGAATATTTTAACAGGATGAGGGCAGAAGAGTGATCACAGTTGGAAATTTTCTTTTCTTTTTTTCTTTGCGGGGGCACACCCAATGGTACTCAGGTGTTACTTCTGGCTCTGCGCTCAGAATCAGTCCTGGTGGGTTCAGAGGACTATGTAGAATTCCAGGAATCAAACCTGTATCAGTCATTTGCCAGGCAAACACCCAACCTGCTGTGCTATTGCTCTGGGCCCCAGAAAATGTGCCTTACATGAAATAAATGCTAAAAGAAAGCTCTTGATTATAGATTGAAGGTTGATTTTACTGGAGTCGGCTTTAATGTTTATTCCTTGATTTGTTGCATTATTTATTTTAAAAAATAAATGGTAGTTTTTCATATATATATGTATTTGATGCCTAATTACTTTTGTTTTAGGGGCTACACCAATCTGTGCTCAGGAATTCTGTTGGTGCTCACGGGTTCTGATGCAGTGCTATGGATTGAACCCAGATCAGCTGTATTCAAGATGAATACCCTACCTACCATACTAATCCTCTGGCTCCTGTATTTGATATTTTGCTTTGTTCAGTTTATTCATACATAAAGAAGAATATCAGTAGCACATATAATGTATAAATTAGGCCTTTGTAGGCTGTGATCCATGTACCAAGACCAGAGTGTGCTACTTATTCAGGTTTTATAGGGACTTTATTGTCACTTAAGTACTATGTGCTGCTCTCCTGTAGTTGCTGTGTAGTTAGGACAGAGATTGTAGCATCTGAAATATTTTATCTGCTTTTTACAGAGTAAGTTTTCTGACTCCACAAATACCTGTGGATATTTGAGTTGGTAAAGATAGAATGATACCAGTACCTGTGGTACTCATCATTGGGCACCCATCTTCACTTGCATAAACCTTACTTTTCATCAAGGAAATCTCTTAGGATTTTCTCTTTCAAAGTCCAAAGAAACAATTTAGAGGTGTATTAAAAAGATAGCAATCGGGGCGGGAGAGATAGCATGAAGGTAAGGCGTTTGCCTTGCATGCAGAAGGATGGTGGTTCAAATCCCAGCATTGCATATGGTGCCCTGAGCCTGCCGGGGGCGATTTCTGAGCATAGAGCCAGGAATAGCCCCTGAGTGCTGCCGGTATGACTACCCCCCGAAAAAAAAAAAAAGATAGTAATCATTTTCTTTCTCTAACTAACTTAAAGCTCTCTGAGACAAACAGTATTAATTATTCTTTCTCACTTTTCTCCATGATCATGCAGAGTATATATGTTTATTTACAGTAAATGATAATTTTTTGATTAATGATGTGGTTTTTATTTTATTATTTTGTTTTTGTTTTTTGACCATACTTCGTGGTGCTCAGGGGTTACTCCTATCTCTGCACTCAAGAATTACTACTGGTGGTGCTAAGGGAATCATAGCATCTCTGAGATCGAACCTGGGTTTAGCTGTGTGCAAGGCAAATGCCTTCTCCACTGATTCTATTGGTCCGGTCCCTACTTTTCAGATACTTTCTGTTTATCAGGTATTATACTGAGCACTTAACACACTATGTGCTTCTAAGAATAACCCAGTGAAATAACGGTTTTTGTCTCTATTTTATAGTTGAGGATCATTGAAAAACAAATATCCAGATAGGACCGGTAATCTAGCTTGGTCAAAAAGAATTCATTGGTCAAAAAGCACTTCATTTCCCACAGGGCTGTTGTGGTTGATGGCATTCTTCTTCTCTTTTATGTTTTTGGGCCACTCCTGGGATTATTCCTGGCTCTGGGCTCAGAAATCACTCCTGGCAGGCTCAGGGGACCATATGGGATGCTGGGAATCAAACCCAGGTCTGTCCTGAATTGGCTGAGTGCAAGGCAAACACCCTACCACTGTGCTATTGCTCTGGCCCTTGGTGGCATTCTTCTCTCTGGTCTTCACAAACCTAAGAGATGGGAAAGGAAGGGATTTTTGGAGCTCTTTGTTTTGCTTTGTGTTTTTTTTTTATCTTGTTTTGGGGCCACAGCCAGGATTTAATAAATAATTATAATTATTATATTAATATTATATTATAATTATAAAATATTATAATTAATAAATAAACCTCAGGTTTATTTCTGGCTTTGCATTTAGGGATCACTACTGACAGAGCTCAGGGATTGAAATGGTGCTGGGAATCAAACTGAAATGGCCATGTACAAGGCAAGCACCACTTGGCCCACTGAACTCTTTAACCCCAGGTGAAGATAATTACACCCTATGCACACACATACCTTATGTCTAAGAGACAGTGATACTTGGAAGTGCTCTATTCCAGATTTTTAGTAAGTGACAGGTTTTGTTTTGTTTATTTAATTTTTATTTTTACCAAAGTGGATTACAAATCTTTCACAGTAATATTTTAGGTACATAGTGACATTGAACCAGGGGCATTCCCACCACCAATGTTGTCCTCTCTCCACCCCTGTTCCCAACATTCATCCCATATTCCCCCTCTTTTACCCCCCGGGCTGCTAGTATACGTGATCCCCTCTGTGTCTAGCATGTTTTAGTTGAGTATCGAATCTGTTGTCATTGGCTTTGGATTTGGTGTTTAAGTCTGATCATTTTTTTATTTCTACTTAATGTTCATATGACTATTTGGTCTTGGTACCCTCCATTATTTCTTCTTCCATTTTTGAGGTGGAACAAGATGGTTCAAGTTATGTAGTTCTGTTTGAAGGAAAGAGAAAAATAGGGGTGGGGTTGGATGGAGGGAGATTTGGGATATTGGTGGAGGGAATGTTGCACTGGTGAAGGGGGGGTGATCTTTACATGACTGAAACCTAATCACAATCATATTTGTAATCAAATGTTTAAATAAAGAAAAAATATTAAAAAAAAGAAAAATAAAATAAAATGGGGCAAAAATCAAACAGGCAAAAAATGGGAGGAGTCCTTTTAGAGGCTATAAATATCAACTTAAGAGAAGAAAGGGAAAAAGGAAGAAAAACATAACAACAATGCAAAGAAAAATCAAACAAAAAACTCGAAAAGCACCACAGCAGTAAAGACAACAACCACACAATAACCACAAAATAAAAACAAAACAAAGCACAAAAAAAACCCAAACAAACCCTAAAAAAAATGTATTTGTGCTTCTCTCTTTTTTTTTTCCTTGCATAGGCACAGTAAATATTGGGGAGATTAGAAAGGGAAAATTCCCTTGGCCTAAGAGATACAGGGTTTCTCTGCCCTTGAAGTATATTGTCATGGGAATAACTACAGTACATGTTCTTTGAGTCTCCCCTTGGTCCTTTTGTGGAGTGGTTTTATTTGAACAGGTTTTCTGCCCCTCCTAGTGTCCTGTTTGTCCTTCTCTTTTGGGACATCAGCCTTTCTACCTCCTTTCTATGTAGGAGATGCAGCCTGGTTTATGGAAATCGAGGCAGGGAGAGGGCAGGGAACTTTTGGGTTTTCTGCTTTTAGAAGCTAAAAGGTTTCTATACAGCCTTTATTTTAAAGCCATCTCTACCTTAGATCACCTGCCTCCTTCATCAGTCCTCTCTTCTGCATTAAGACTTCTTCCATGTAGGCATTGCTAAAGCTATACACCATGTAGTTCCTGCAGGAATATACATTATCAGTGATTCCAGGATATACATAGGACATAAAAATAAAAATACTGGTACAAAAGAATGTCCATACTCTTTATTTATTTAAGCAAGTGAAACATCCCTTATTCATGGATTGGAAGTTTTAATGTTTTTAATATGTTAATGGTTCCCAAATAAAACTGTATAGATTCAGCACAATCCCTTTCAAAATCTCAGCAGGTTCTTTAAAAATTTTTTTCCAACATATTGATAAGTTGATCCTGAAATCCATATAGAAATGCAAGAGAAATCTTTTTCAAACAAAGTTTGAAATCTCACACTTCTACTGTTTTGATTGGGGCCACACCTGACAATGCTCAGGGTTTACTCCTGGCTCTGGACTCAGGGATCATGCCTGTCAGGCCTCAAGGGATGATAATGAGGTGGGGGAATCAAACCCTGTTCAGCTACATTAAGGCTGCTACCTTAGCTCCTGCACTGTCTCTCTGACTCAGAAAACCCACATCTCTAATTTCAAAACTTCCTATAAACCTTAATAATTGAGATTGTAGTCCTGGCGTAAGAATAGATGTACAGATTAATCAAACAGCACTATATGAGTTTAGCAATAAATCCTATATATCTGACCTGCTGAATTTCAAGAATGTCCTGGCCATTCAGTGAGGAAAGAATAGTATTTTTTTTTTATTTTGTTTTTGTTTTGGGGCCACACCTGCCATTGCTCAGGGTTTACTCCTGGCTCTGCTTAGGAATTACTCCTGGCATGCTCAGAGAACCATTTGGGATGGTCCCCTGTGGGATGCCAAATCAAACCTGGTTTACCATGTGCAAGGCAAGTACTCTATCTGCTATACTATCACTTCGGCCTAGAATAGTAGTATTTTTTTTCAGCAATGGTGCTGATGCAGATGGATATCTATATGCAAAAGGATATCACACTCTATTGTCAACTTAAATGAATAACAGACCTAAATATAAGAGCTAAAATTTTAAATATCATCTGGACTTTAGATTAGTCAAATCTTTCTTCGGTAGGAAATCAAAAGTACAAATGACAGACTTAAAAAAACAAAATCACTAAGTTGACCTTCATCAAAATAAAAAAACTTATGTGCTTCAAAGGACACTTTCAAGAGAGTGAAGAAACAAGTTGACTTTCAGCCCTTGTTCTCCCTTGAACATGTTGTATTTCATTTGCTTGTCTTCATGTTTCTTTGCTTGCTTATTTTGACTCTGGAGAAGTCTCTTAAACACATACTTTTCCTTTTCTCTCCCCTCATATCATTTCTGAGTTTTAATCAAAGCTTCTGCTTCACTCAGGGGGTGGAGGAGGAGAAATTGAGGAAGCATTCCATAAAATAGGAAAAAATACTTGTAAGTTTTTTTATTTTTGTATTTATAAGTCTGATAAAAGGGACATGTATGCTGCCAAAAAAGATTGGGGTGGGGTGGGGAGATAATACAGGGTAGGATGCTTGCCTTGCATGAGGCTGACCTGGATTCAATCTCTGGCATCCTGTATGGTCCCCAAAGCACTACCAGGAATGATTGCTGAGTGCAAAGTTAGGAGTAATCCCTGAACATGGCTGAATATGGTCTATAAACAATAACAATAACAACAAAAAGACTCTTTAAAAGCATTAATAGGTAAGATAACAGCTTCCTGTATTATTGGACTTAGCAGCAGAGAAGAACTTGAACGTGCACTGCAAATGACAATTGACTTTTGAAGAGAAGCCTTGAAGAGCTGATTTTGGTTTTTTGCAATCACTGATCACTTTGGACTTTAAGTTTATTCACCTAATGATTTAATGTTGGACAGCCTTTATTCTTTTTTTTATTTTTTGTTTTTGGGCCACACCCAGCAGTGCTCAGGGGTTCCTTTTGGCTCTGGGGTTCCTTCTGGCTCTGCGCTTAGAAATCACTCCTGTCAGGCTCGGGGGACTATATGGGATGCCGGGATTCAAACCACAGACCATCCTGGATCAGCTACTTGCAAGGCAAACGCACTACTGCTGTGCTATCTCTCCGGCCCCAGCCTTATTCTTGAAGCTTCTAAAATCTTGTTGTTCTAGTAGTTTCACTCCTGGGAATTTACCCCAATGACACAAAAGCATAATGCAGAAAAGATATCTTTACACCTATGTTTATTGCTGCGCTATTCGCCGTAGCCAAACCCTGGCAAAAACAAAAATGCCTAAAACAGATGACTGGATATAGAAGCTATGGCACATGACACAGTACTACCAGCTGATAGGAAAGATGATGTCGTGAAAGTTGTTGATAAATGAATAGATCTGCTGAATATCATGCTGAGCAAAATGAGTTAGGTGTGTGTGTGTGTGTGTGTGTGTGTGTGTGTGTGTGTGTGTGTGTGTGTGTGTGTGTAAAATGGGATATAAGGAACAGGCAGGAGAAATGGTTCTTAGTAGGAAGCTTCTCACTGTTGAGAATGGATAGGTCAGAGAAGAGACAACTGTGACAAAGATAGAGGAAACTAGTCACCTGGATGTGGACTGGGTGCTGAAAGGAGGTAAGGTGATAGGCATGATACTCTATCAGTAACAATATTGTAAGTTACAGTGCCTAAAAAGGAAAAAAGAAAATATGTACCTGCCAGAGAGGCAAGTTAGAGGGTGGGAGGAAAACTGGGGACTTTGGTAGAGGTAAGTGGATATTGGTGAATTGATTGGTGTTGGAAAATTTAAACCTGAAACCCATTCATGAATAACTATGTAATTCACAGTGATAATAAAATGATGTAGTTCACCATACCTGTTTATACAGAAGTTAAATAAAGCCATGTGTTCAGCCATTTAGAAAGGTGGAGGACAGGCCAGAGAGATAGTAAAGCAGGCAAGGTGTTTACTTGCATGTAGTTGACCAAGGTTTGATGAATGGCACCACATATAGTCCCTTGTGATAGCTGATTCCTGAACATAGAACCTTCACAAGTTTCTTTACCATAAAGTTTAGTGCACTCTGGTGAACTTTGGTGAACTCTTTTGGTCTGTATTTTGTTTTGGGGCCATACATGGCCCCAAATGTTCAGACACTTTACCTCTAGCGCCACCTCACCGGCCCCCCCCAAATGTTCAGGACTTATACCTGGCTCTACTCAGAGATCATGCCTGGCAAGACATGAGGGATGATATGCAGTGCTGGGGATCAAACTCAAATGAGCTGCATGAAAATCAAATGCTTTACCTTATATCTCTGGTCCATGCCATCCCCCCTACCATCCCCTGTGTACTGGTGTTGAACAACAACTTTTTTTTTAAATAAATTTTTATTGTGATCGAAGTGTATTACAAGTCTTTCACAGAATTATTTACGATACATAGTGACAATGAATGAAGGGCATTCCCAGCATGTGTCCCATATCTCCCTCCTTTACCCCCCAGAATACTAGTGTAACTGGTCTCCACTTTACAGCTTGTTAAACAACTTTTTCAGAGACTAACATTAGTGTGTGGATGAACAGTTGAAAACCACTAATATAGTCTCATTTTATCCCAAATAAGTGATTGTTTCAGGCATGATTAGGCTTCTTTCTTATTACCAGATGCAGTGTTATTTTTGTTATTTCTGGTCATGAATCTTTAAGGTAAGCTACAAAACAACCATATGGAACCAGGATATTTTGAATAAAGAGTAATCCAGTATTTTGTGAAACACATTAGATGTCCTAATCCTTTGTCTTTGTGTCTTGTATACTTGTAGGTCAGTTCTCCTGGGATCTCGGGGACTCGACATCTCTCACATTTCCCAGCGGTTGGAGAGTCTGAGTGCAGTTACCACTTTCGAGCCACTTGAACCGGTGAAAGACACGGACATTCAGGTATGAGATGCATGAGCCATCTCTGTACAGTTGAAACCTGACCCTGGAACCAAGGGCAAAGGCCCAGGTCCTTCATTGACCAGCTGACTTAGGAATTTCAGATGTCTTTGTTGATTCTCTTATAATAGTAAGAGAACAGGAGACTCAGCTTTAGAAGTGGGAACACTGGGCTAGTTTCAGAGTGCTCTGTGAGGTAAAACTTTAGAAAAAAACCTGTTCTTTTCAGGTTATTGTAATTATGGGAACAGATTTCTCCTTTCTTTGGGCTTAATTCAAAGCAGAGAGACATTAGATGTAAGTTTTTCTTGCTTCCTTTGCTAGATCGCAAATAATTTACTATGTCTCTATTTTCACATTTCTTTTCTACAGCTTGCTTTTGTTGGTTGGCAAAGAGCTAGGGAAAATTTAGAGTACTATTTACTGAAATCTACCATTGATTTCTAGGAAGTATTTGGCTGCATCAGTGGCACCAGGAAATGGCCTAATAGAGCACTCCAGTCTCATTTAACTTAACATGCCACTGGCACAATTTATTGCTATTTTAATCTGATCAGAGATGGATGTGTATCTTGTGTGTGCACACAGTTATTAAGGAAAAATTGTCCATTTAGTTTTGAAGAATTGGAACATTGCATTTGAGTTAGAGTGAAAGGACAGTGGCCTAACATTTTTATCATTGATTTATCTTAGAAATGAAAGGATGCAGGTCCTGCAAAGACATAACAGTACAAATGGCTACTAATTGTGTTGTTGTGTATTTCAGTATTCGTTTGAATTGATGCTTTCTACTGTACTCCTCTTCCTAGGACCTGTTTCAATAGAACTAAAGGGCCACAATTCTATTGCTTGTATTCCAATCCAGAAATCTGTTACCCTGTACTTTGAGTTGAGAGCTGAATCAATTGTAAATATCTATTTTTTGTCTTTGGAAGAGGACAATGGGTCACACCCAACTCTACTCATGATTTACTCCTGACTCTGCTCAGGGACCTTTTGATGATGCTCAGGAAACTGTATGCAGTGCCAGGAATTGAACCAGAGAGAGTTGTGTGCCAGTCAATTGTCTTCACCTCTGTATTTGTTCTCATTGTGTGGAGACCCAGTCTCCCCCTCATTTTATGTACTAAATCTTAATTATTTGTCACCTTAATATGCTTTCTGGCTCCCTAGGGATGGCTGGGGCTAGGATGTGGTTGCTGTGCTTTTGATACATAGCATCAAATGAACTTTCCACCAGTACTGCTTTTGACCCGAGTAGTAATATATCATTAGGCCCACCCAAACACTAACCCCTCTGGCCCATTTGACAGAGTATCACTGGAGTAGACCCCAGATCCCCTGAGGTATACTTGGCAGCATCCCTCTTCCCCAACAGGAAAAAAGAAAGCCTTATTTTCATGTGATTGTGAAAAGACATGGTCTTCTTTTGTACACTTAAATTTATTATTATTATCACCTTTTGTCTGTTCTATCGCCAACTGTTTGATGCTCAATCAACACAACTTTATAACAGGATAAGGTGGGTGAATGGGATGGAGCACAGATTATTTGAATAATCACCATATACTTTGGGTTATTATTAATAGTGCAGAAAAAACTGGTAATTGCTGAAAAACAGTTGTCATAAGTTCTAAAATGCCAAAGAAGTTTATTATACATTTTTTTTCCTGTTTGGGATACCCTGCAACATTATGAATTTATTTCTACTGATGTGGATGGTTCTCTGGTTTCTGCTTTGAGGTATTAATGACAGGTTTATAAATATATTGAGTCATAATGATCATCTGTTCTAAACCTCTGTTTAATGCACGAACACTCTCCAACACCCCGATTAGATGGTTTCCTTAGCAATGTCTGCTTGGTCGCATCAAAGAGAACTGCTTAGTTTGGAATAGGACTGACTTGGAGTTTGGTTCTGTATCTCAGGGAAATCTTTCAACCTTGTAAGGAAGGATTTTTCCCATTTTAAAATTTGATCTCAGAGCTGGCCTTATTTTGAATAGTTTTAAAAAGCTAAGTGTTAGCCCAGGTAACTCTTGCTTAATTAGGAATTGATTATCCTGACCTGAAATAAAAATAATCTGACTTACTGTTTCTGGGGTTTATTTGTTTGATGACTTGCTGGTTTTTTAAAATTGGTCCTCTGCTGACTTAATCTGCTTTCCAGAAAAGGCTTACAAAAGAGAAAGTTTAATGTTCAAAAAGCTGGGGTTTGGCTTGATCTGAAATAACTCCAGGAACTGGTAGAGATCAGAGGCTTTAAATTGTATTGTGTGCCTCAGTTGATCTATGCTTAAATTTTTTCCCAGTAGAATCATGTCCTAGCCTGACTTCTTTGTGCAGGGTGGGGAGGCAGGTGTTAGGGGTTAGGAATCAAACCCAGGGCCTCAAACGTGGCGAAACACAAATCCTGCCATTGAACATCCTCAGACTCCTAACTTATTTAGTAGTCAGAAGTAAAAGATATGTCAACTTTCACTCTTCGTGCATACTGTGTGGTGGTTGTGTAAGAAAAGAAACTTCTTTTGATCCTTCGTCATCCCATATGGTACCCCAAGCCAGGAGCGATTTCTGAGCACATAGCCAGTTACCCTGAGCGTCACCGGGTGTGGCCCAAAAAAATCAAAAAAAAAAAAAAAGAAGGAAGGAAGGAAGGAAGGAAGGAAGGAAGGAAGGAAGGAAGGAAGGAAGGGAGAGAGGGAGGGAGGGAGGGAGGGAGGGAGGGAGGGAGGGAGGGAGGGAGGGAGGGAGGGAGGAGAAAAAGAAAAGAAAGAAAAGCCAGGAATATTTATTTATTTATTTTATTTTGGTTTTGGGGCTACACCCAGTGACGCTCAGAGGGGTTACTCATGGCTATATGCTCAGAAGGACCATATGGGACACCGGTATTCGAACCACTGTCCATCCTGGATCGGCTGTGTACAAGGCAAACACCCAACCGATGTGCCAGGAATATATCTTGATGAACTTTTTTCCTTATTTATTTTTAATACCATTAATTGAGATACAGTTCTATGAAAGGAGTAGACCTAATGTACCAAGAATGGTGTGTTGTATAGTAAAAAAAAAATTACAAATATTCCCGGATAAGTTGTATTTTGGGTCTTTTCACCATTGTGTGTGTGTGTCCTTGTGTGTACTTCAAAAATAAATAGCCCTAGTGCCTATAAAAATGGATGCTGTAGTTTCTCAACTTCAGACTATGATAATTTGTTGTGGCAGGCCATGAACCTAATAGAATAGGTTCCACAATAATATTATTTATAAAGTCATATTATACTGCTAAGGCTACCATCACAAATAGCCACAGGTTTAGTGGTTTTCAGATATTAGAAATAAATTTTTTTAGCTGCAGTTTTGGCAGCTAGAAATTTGAAAATCCTTGAGTTGAAAGCGTCACTCTCTCCCTCCAAAGGCTTTAGAAGAGACTTGCTCCTCTGCTAGTTTCTGGTGGCATCATTGATTTGTGGCTCTGTGACTCCATTTGCCACTGTGTTTTTTGTGTGTCTTCACATCAGCCTCCCCTTCTCTTTTAAGGATCCTACTTATTTATGTGGGCCCACCCTGAATCCAGGATGTTCTCATCTTGAGATTCTCTCTCTTCTTTTTTTTTGGTTTTGGGCCCACACCCGGTGATGCTCAGGGGTTACTCTTGGTTATGCACTCAGAAATCGATACTGGCTTGGGGGACCATATGGGATATCAGGAGATCAAACCACGGTCTGTCCTAGGCAAACTCTGTGCAAGGCAAACTCCCTACCGCTTGTGCCACCACTCCAGCCCCATCATCTTGAGATTCTTAGATTTCATTTGCAAAGTTATTTTCGGTCAAGGTCAGTCCAAGATACTAGGAGTTAGGCCTTGGGCGTGCCTTCTTTCAGGGTACACTTTATCCTAATACCTATAGTGCCAAGAAAATTTTCTTAGTTAATACACCATTTTCTTGTCAAACTTTCACAGCTATATGGAACACTGGGGTAAGGCATCTGTTTCTAGTTGTCCAGGTGATTGCAGTACTGCCTGCCAATGATCTAACCTCATCCTTTCCATTCTCCTGTAGGCCTTTGGGAAGTGAGGCCAGCCACTATGTGATTCCAGAGTTCAGGAGCACTTATTCTCTCAAAATCGATTAACACTATTGCAATGTATTTGAGAAATTTCTCTAGAGACATTTTTTTTGTTTTGGGGCCAGATCTGACAGTGCTCAGGAGTTAATCCTAACACTGTAGTCAGAAATTACTCTGGCAGTGCTGGGGGACCATGTGGGATACTAGGAATTGAACCCACATTGACAATGTGCAATTTAAGTACCCTACCTGCTATTCTATCTCTCTAGCCCCTTTACAGACATTTTCTTTTTCTTTTTTTCTTTTTTTTTGGTTTTTTGAGCCACACCGTTTGATGCTCAGGGGTTACTCCTGGCTAAGCGCTCAGAAATTGCCCCTGGCTTGGGGGGACCATATGGGACACCGGGGGATCAAACCGTGGTCCTTCCTTGGCTAGCGCTTGCAAGGCAGACACCTTACCTTTAGCGCCACCTCGCCGGCTCCGCCTTTAGAGACATTTTCAACTGGAAAATATTTGTTTCTACTTCAGCCAGCCAGCTTTTTATCTTCTCTTTAGTCTTTTGTACTTTAGGTTGTTGCTTACTGCTTTAACACCTCTCTAATGTCTAAACTCTAATTTCAGTCTAATATGCTAAAGCTTTCTTTTATATTAGTTCTTTCAGTCTTCTCAAATAGCTCCTCCTTTCAGCCTCCAAATATAGTATGTTGGCTTTACAGCTTAGGAAAAAAATAAAACATTCTGGATGTTCCCCTACAGAGTAAACAGAAATTTAGATTATGTTGATGGAATTGACTTAGCAGCCAATACAAATCTTAGGTAAGTGAAAATTCTTCTCTACCAAAACGTCTTGTTTGAGAAAGTAAAAAAACAAAACAAAAATAAAAACAAACCCTCTAAACAAGATAAAATAGTAATAAGAAAATTAGAATTCAAGAAACTGATCCATCATGTGTAAGACTAACAGTATTATACTAGTTGACATGTTAAAAACTTGTTTGTTGGGGGCCAGAGAGATAGCATGTAGGTAGGGAGTTTGCTTTGCATGCAGAAGGACGGTAGTTCGAATCCTGGCATCCCATATGGTCCTCCAAGCCTGCCAGGAGCGATTTCTGAGCGTAGAGCCAGGAGTAACCCCTGAGCGATGCCAGGTGTGAACCAACCCCCCTCCCCCCAAAAAAAAATCACCTTGTCTCTGACCTTGGAATTATAGAGTATATTTAATCCAGTCTTGGCTTTTCTTTTAAGTAATAAGAAAAATGTAAACTGCTTTGGTAAGCATAAACAAATATTGGAGGCTGGAGAACTAGTAGAGCAAGAAAAGTGTTTGCTTTGGACCCAAATGAACCAGGTTTGATGGCTGAGCACTGCCAGGAGTGATTCCTGTGTACAACTGGGTGTGGCCCATTTAGCCACTTTACCCTGTCCCAAATTAAGATATTGCTGCTTAAATGAAGCTGTATATAACAGCCAAAAGGAAAAGTGATCAAGTTGTTGACTAATTGTGTGTTTGTAATACTGGCTGGTTGGTGGTGGAGAATTGATTTCAGAAATTCAGTGGCAGATTTTTGGAAAGAAGGTCAAGTTTGCCTGGCAAGAAAAAACCTGCATTAAGGTTTTCATACTTGGATTCAGTTGAGGGAAAGAAAATGCAGTTAGGGGCCGGCATGGTGGTGCTAGAGGTAAGGTGTCTGTCTGCCTTGCCAGCGCTAGCCTAGGACAGACCGCTGTTCGATCCCCCGGCATCTCATATGGTCCCCCAAGCCAGGAGCGGCTTCTGAGCGCATAGCCAGGAGTAACCCCTGAGCGTCACCGGGTGTGGCCCCCCCAAAAAAAAAGCACAGTTATTAGTGGGTGAACAATATTTAATTCTGGAATTATTTTTAAAGTAATTTTAGATTATTCTAATCACTTTTTTTTTTAAAGAAACTGAAGCTGCTAAGCATACTTACCAAGAAAATATCTTACCATAGTCGTAACGAAATTAGTAACAAATTAAATAAAATTAGTAACAATTTTTATATCTTTTTGGTTTTTGGCCTACACCAGGTGATGTTCAGGGGTTACTACTGGATATGCATCCAGAAATCGCTCCTGGCTTGGGGAACCATATGAGATGTCAGGGGATTAAATCATGTTCCATCCTAGGTCAGCTGTGTGCAAGGAAAATGCCATACCGCTGCAGCACCACTTAAGCCCCAAAATTAGTTATAAGTTTAAGGAAGACAGGTTTATGCATAAGCATAGTACCTATTGTGTACTGGTTAAAGAGTAGTGTCTATTGTGTACTGATTATTTGTATAATTCTGAAAAAATGTGTAAAGTCGGCAAAGCCATGTTATCTTTTTTTTCACTCTTAATGTGCGTAAGGAGGCTTTTCTTGATATACTGGTGATTTAACTCAAATTGAGTGATTAGGGAATTTTGAATTGATGAATTCTAAAGGAATACGGCATAGGTTTTATGTAAACTGTTCTTGCATAATATGGTGGTTTCAAAGATTTGTATGGCAGCTAATAGTGTGATGAGTTTTAGTTCATCATTTTTTTTTGTTTGTTTCTTAACCAACTTTTCATATTCCTCTTGCCCCTGAGAACCAACAGAGACATTCTTGGTGACCTTTCTTTGGAGTTTGAGAGGACCAGTGGAGATCTGAATCTTGTTCCTATCTATCCTGAACTTAAATAACCCATAGTCAGTGCACATGGATTCACTGGTGAATTCCTTTATTTTTTTATTTTTATTTTTTTTTTAAAAAAGAAGCACCTTTTCTTTATTTATTGTTGTTGTTGTTGGTTTTTGGTATTTGGTTTTTGGGTCACATCTGGCAGCGCTCAGGAGTTACTCCTGGCTCCACGCTCAGAAATCGCTCCTGGCCGGGATTCAAACCAATGACCTTCTGCATGAAAGGCAAACGCCTTATCTCCATGCTATCTTTCCAGACCCCGCTGGTGAATTCCTTATTCTCAGGGGTCAAAGGTCCTTTAGAGAGAGGCTTTCTCCTGGAACGTCAGGCATATTTTGGTCACCATTCAGTTTTGTAGAACTGGAAACCACACAGCTCACTGTACTCATTCAGGACACTGGTTCTTCCAAATTTGGTCTTTTTTCTGAAGGCTGGGGTGTTCACTTCCAAACCCTGTACCTCTTCCCTGGATTAATGAACAGATTTTCTGTTTCTTTTTTTTTGGTTTTTGGGCCACACCCGGTGACGCTCAGGGGTTACTTCTGGCTATGCGCTCAGAAGTCGCTCCTGGCTTGGGGGACCATATGGGACGCTGGGGGATGGAATCGCCGTCCGTCCTAGGCTAGCGCAGGCAAGGCAGGCACCTTACCTCTAGCACCACCACGCCCAGCCCGTTATTTTTTGTTTCTTACAGTTAATTACTGACTCAACATAAATCTCTAAACTGGTTTAAAAAGCAAAAAAAAATCTGTAAAAAAGAAAAATAAAAAGTGTCTTCCCAGAGCCAGATTCATATGCCGTGGTGTTAAGTTTATAATGAAGCAGTCAGATGCTGATTACTACCATAAGGACTGAAATGATTTGATTTTTCTGTCTATTTGTGATAAGGTAAGGTAGACTTTATGGTCCATGGCAAAGTATGCAATCACATTACATGTCCTGTGAATGGATTAAGAATGATAGCTTTGGAGTAAAACTGGGTATTAAAGACATTGTCTGGAAAATGTGAGAATTGCTTTGATTCCAAAGATACAAGCTTTTTGCTTATCCGTTCACACTCATGAATGCAGGGTTTTCAGAAGCAACAAGTAAATGTGTGCTGAATGCATTGTGAGCAGGCAGGAAATGACAGGCTTTTTGTTTTCACAGAGGTTTCTCAGATTCTGTAGAGAGTAAGGGAGTGTTGATGACCAATTTCAAAAAGAAAGAATTTGGAATGGTTCCATAAGAGTATTTTGGGAGAGGTCCATGGCTAAAATATTTAACAGTTTATAGCACTTCACATATTGACCTGGCCTCCACTGTCTTTGAATTGAAGTTGAGCTGTCTCCTCCTTCACTGCTCATTCTGCCAATATCTGTCTATATCCCGACACCTTGGATATACATACCACCTACTACACCTGCCAGCTCCATTTTTAGTTGTTTGGCTTCAGGAACCAGACATGAGCAATATCTTTTGATTGGTTAAACTACTGGATACTAGAGTCAAGTAGGCCAGGAGAGTCTCCTCAGAGATAAACAGGTTACTGCAGACCCATTCATCCTGCCCAGGTGAAAACTCATTATGTGTCACCAGCCTGCACAGTGCCCTGTGATCTGGCTCCGTAGACGGTGGTGGTTGCAGATTGTAGTCCTTCTGTTCTAGTATTTGGGGCCCTGGTTTCTGCTCTTGTACAAAATATCCCATTCGGTGAAGGCAAGAATAGTGGGATATTCAGAAGAGCCTGTGAAGGGATAGATGGCTTTAGGTTGGCTGGAAATTGTTCTTTCTCTTTTTTTGTTTTATGTATTAGGAACCCAGAAAAGGAACCAGGAGGTAGAATGGGCAACATCATCTATTGACAAGACTGGTATTTAGACTTCTGTTATCTCAAAGCTCTGTAGTCTGTATAACATTCTTCTTTTAAAGTATTTTTCTATTTCACAAATGCTTAGTGTCCCATCTTGCATTTCGGATACAAAAGAGGTTGAGTGAAATCTGGTGCTCAGATTGCTGGCTTCCGAATCAAGGCAAAGGCCTTTTCCCTAATAGGTTTGGTCTGTCATACTTGTTAATGCTCAGCTGCCAGTCCCATGCCCCTTTAATTATCTGGGGGACAGAAGGGCAGGCCCTCGTTTCTCACATGGAATGGCTGTGAGGCATTGATGCCCTCAGCACAAGCCTGCCCTTTTTCTCAGAAATCTGCAGCACTTAAGGAAAGCACTGCAGGGTCTGCTGAGTGGGGCATGGTGTGACCCAGCTGCTGAGAAACCCCTTGTCTTTCACTACAAAACCTGGGCCTTTCCTGGTACTTCTGAAACAAAAGGGAGGATTAGGTCAGCCAAATGTAAGTGTGGATGCACAGCCTAATTTGCTGTATTAGTACCTGAAGGAGAGATCCTCATTTTTTTTTTTCTACAAAGGAAAATGGTCTATTTTAAAATAGCTGTTACATAGTCAGGTGTAAACAGCTGTGGGCGGTTATAACATGTTTGATTGGCTCTGGGCACCAAAATATGCCAGTGTGATTATCTGGTTGTATTCTCTCCTTCCTTACTAGCTGTCTTGTTTATTCATGGGGCATACTAGTTTGTCACAGCGGGCCAGTCATTAAATGGCTAGAGACTGGCATATTCCCGATGGTTTGTGGGTTCTCAAATTGCCGAGGACATCTTTTTGGTTGAAGGTAGATGGTGGAGGGTCTCATTCATTCAGAAGGTACATACTGAATTAGTGTTTCTTCAGCAGATCAAGATTTTCCCTCCCCTCAATTTATCTTAGGAGGCAAATTTTATTAAATACAGTCAACAAGTTTCTAGGGGAGGGAAAGTGAAATAGAAGACAGCAAAAAACCCTCGAGTTTTAAAAATTAAAATCAATAGGCTGACTTAATAAAGGAGTGAAATTTTTGGACATATTGAAGGAGGAAGGTAGTAGAAGAATGAAATAGAAGTATAATTTAAGAAAAATAAAGCAACTGGCTAGCCACTTGCAAAAAATTGAACTTAGACCCCCAGCTAACATCATGTACGAAGGTAAAATCTAAATGGATTAAAAACCTCAATATCAGACCTGAAACCATAAGATATATAGAACAACACATAGGCAAAACACTCCAGGACATTGAGACTACAGGCATATTCAAGGAGGAAACTGCACTCTCCAAGTGATAGCAGAGATTAACAGATGGGAATATATTAAGCTGAGAAGCTTCTGCACCTCAAAGGACGTAGCGCCCAGGATAAAAGAGCCACCCACTGAGTGGGAGAAACTATTCACCCAATACCCATCAGATAAGGGGCTAATCTCCAAAATATACAAGGCACTGACAGAAATTTACAAGAAAAAAAATCTAATCCCATCAAAAAATGGGGAGAAGAAATGGACAGTCACTTTGACAAAGAAGAAATACAAATGGCCAAAAGACACATGAAAAAATGCTCCACATCACTAATCATCAGGGAGATGCAAATCAAAACAACTATGAGGTACCACCTCACACCACAGAAATTGGCACACATCACAAAGAATGAGAATAAACAGTGTTGGCAGGGATGTGGAGAGAAAGGAACTCTTATCCACTGCTGGTGAGAATGCTGTCTAGTTCAACCTTTATGGAAAGCGATATGGAGATTCCTCCAAAAACTGAAAATCGAGCTCCCATACGATCCAGCTATACCACTCCTAGGAATATACCCTAGGAACACAAAAATACAATACAAAAACCCCTTCCTTACACCTATATTCATTGCAGCACTATTTACCATAGCAAGACTCTGGAAACAACCAAGATGCCCTTCAACAGACGAATGGCTAAAGAAACTGTGGTGCATATACACAGTGGAATATTATGCAGCTGTCAGGAGAGATGAAGTCATGAAATTTTCCTTTACATGGATGTACACAGAATCTATTAAGCTGAGTGAAATAAGTCAGAGAGAGAGAGAGAAAAGCGCAGAATGGTCTCACTTATCTATGGGTTTTAAGAAAAATGAAAGACATTCTTGCAATAATAATTTTCAGACACAAAAGAGAAAAGAGCTGGAGTTCCAGCTCACCTCAGGAAGCTCACCACAAAGAGTGATGAATTTAGTTAGAGAAATAACTACATTTTGAACTCTCCTAATAATGAGAACGTATGAGGGAAATGGAAAGCCTGTCTAGAGTACAGGCGGAGGTCAGGTGGGGAGGAGGGAGATTTGGGACATTGGTGATGGGAATGTTGCACTGGTGATGGGTGGTGTTCTTTACATGACTGAAACCCAAACACAATCATGTATGTAATCAAGGTGTTTAAATAAAATATAAAAAAAATTAAAAAAAAATAAAGCAAATCCATAATGCTGTAGATTGATGCTGTAGCTGTTGAATGGATATGGTGGGCAGGTATTGGGAGGGTTTTTTTTTTTTTTTATTGAGACCAATGTGAATAACAAAACTTTCATAGTTGTATTTCAGGTACATTGTGAGAATGAATTAGGGCCATTCCTACCACTAGTGTTGACCTCCCTCCACTATAGTTCCCAGCATGCATTTCATGTCTCCACCCTTAGCTCCCTGGACTGTTAGTATAACAGGTCCCTTTTGTGAAGCTTGTTAAAGTTTTGGTCTATTGTCGTTAACTTTGGTTTGAGTATTTAGGCCTGACGACTTTTTTTCCACTCAATGCTTCTGAGATCACTTGGCCCCTAGATCCATCCACCTTTTTTCCCCCTTTAATTTTTAAGAAGACATAGAAATATGAGGCAGAACAAGATGATTTATGATCTATGATTCTGTAAAAAATATGCAGGATGGGGCTGGAGTGGTGGCACAGCGGTAGGGCGTTTGCCTTGCATGCTGCTAACCTAGGACAGGTCACAGTTCAATCTCCTAGTGTCCTATATGGTCACTCAAGTCAGTAGCAATTTCTGAGCGCAGAGCCAGGAGCATCACCAGATGCGGCCCAAAAACCAACAAAACCCCTCAAGAGTCCCTATTTAGAAGGTATAAATATAAATTAAATTAAAAGAAAAAGAAAGAAAAGAAATAAAAATAAAATAAGTAAAATAAAATTTAAAAATGGGGGGGGCAGATATGGAAGGTTTTGTTTGTTTATTATTTGCACAGACACAGTAAATGTTGGAGAAATTAGAAAGGAAATTTTCTTGGCCTAAGAGTTACAGGGTGTCTCTACCCTTGAAGCATACTGTCATGAGACTAACTATAGGCTCCGAACATGTTCATTGTCAAACCCCAAGGTCTTTCGTTATGGTATCAGGAAAAGTTCTGCACGTCTTGGTTGTTAAAGTCAGCCCTCTGTAGTTAGAGATCTTGGTTTTTGCAGATCCTAGGACAAAGCCTAGGATAGAGTCTTTCTTTATGGTCCCAGGAAAAGTTCTACTCAGTGGTCGTTGTCGTAGTCAGTCTTCTGTAATTAGTGATCTTGGTTTTTGCACAGATCCTAGGACGAAAGGACTTCTGATTTCATCTCACCATTAGGTTGTGAGGTAGGGCAACCTGCCCATCGATTTGGCGGCAGGTGGGGGGTGGTATTCTTTTCCTCATTTGTAGCAGTAAAATAACGTTGATTGAGAAGCTGGAAGTGACTTTCTAAAACTTTATGCAAACTCCTGCTGCTCAGAAGCAGAGAGGACAGCTAAGTTTACAGGAATGCCAAACCTCCTTCATCTCTTTATCTCCAGGTACTTGCTTTCTTGGCCATAGCTTTCTGCTTGCTGAGCTGTCAGTATAATTTACTGTCTAAAACTCAGCCTATTGTTTTTTTAGGTTTGCTGCCTTACAGGTTCACTGTGAAGATTTCGGTGAAATCCTGGAGCAGCTTTTAGTTTGGAAATGCCAGAGCTTTGTGCTTGTTAAAATAGACTGTGCTCAGCTTCATACTTAATCATCTTTGTTTTGTTTTTGAAGCTGAGCTTGAGTAAGAAGGATGATGTTAGAAGCAATTTAAAGGGCACATCAAATTTTTACTGTAATCCTGAACTATTGATTGTTGACTTATTTGTAGGTTTAATGCAGACCCATTTCCTTACTTAGCGTCTGACTGGCTATTAAGCCTTGGCATTGTGCCGGAATGTTGAAATCTGACATCTTATAATATGATTTGGCTGTCTAAGGGTATTTGTGTATTTGGTTTTTATTTTTGAAGACACAGACAAAACCCTCAACTTTGCCTGTGTATTGCAGAATACAGAAAAGAATTTCTCTATGGCAAAATTATTCACTTCCAGGAGACAGTGTAAAAGTGAATTGACATTCAGCAGAATATTAACACCTGAAGTCATGCAAATCAGTCTGCCCTTTGGACTAACCTAATGCCAACTAACAGAACTGAATCATGAGAGAAGGCTCATCAGGGACCTGAAAAGTGGAAATGAAGTGGAGAGTGTTTTAGAATAGGTCACAGTAAGTGACTGCACTCACCAGGTGCTCTAGTCCTAGGAGGTGGAATTAGAACCTAACTGGGGGTTGGGAGGCTTGGTACCATGTGGGAACTGGTTGGAGAGCAGTATAATCTTATAATAATTATAATCTTCTTATAATCTGGACATCTTTTTACTGAAATAAAGGGTGAACCATTGCCTCTGAATGATGGCAAAAGGAGATGACTAAAATACATAAAATTAAGGGGTTTGAGGTTAAGTGAAAACTGAATGATTTTGCAAAGAATGATTTTTTTATTCTCCCAATACACAAGTAAGACATACTTCATTTAAGAACTTGAGAAATGGTTCAGTTTTGCAATTTTGTTTTGTGTTGTTGTCATTGTTGAAGGTGGGAGTGTCCCCAAGTTACTCAGGAGGTCCAGGCTCCAACTGGGTAGTTCAATTCTAGGGCCTCCAGGCCCTAGAATACTAATACCAAGGCCTCCAGGGCTTCACTGAGTACTGCTTGGGAAGGCCTGTAGTCCAAGGATAGAACTAATTCATATACTGCCTTCCAGTTCCAACTATTTTTTAGTTTGTTAGCTAGCTCTTTTACCCCTTAAAGTTGTCAGAACAGCAACTCAATTCCTTGGACCAAGCTCTTGAGACTATGAAAAAACTTTTTGAAATGTCAAGGGAAATTATTTATTTCAACAGAGAGATGAGAAATTACTCTAGAAAGCATGTGTTAAACTATAAAAAATCTTCATAATTTATTTTTATTAGTTTCTATGCAGTAGCATACAGGCTTTTCCATTGCTTGTTATTTTGATGCTAGGTATCGAGCCCAGGACCTCATAAATGCAAGGCAATTGCTCTTTGCTCTATTGCCTAGCCACATCTGCCTTTTTATTCTATAATGGAACGGAAAAGCTTTCTAACTTGTCAAATGGTATGAAGCATCTTAAGCCCTTGAAAAGACTGATTATTAATTCTGCGACTATGTCCTATTTTGGGGGTGCTTTTTTGTGAACTTTGGAAGCAATTCTGATAGTCCTTCCGAGTTGTGTGATACTTAGCAGTGGGTTTTGCCCACTTTATTTAAGGTAGTTTGAATGCATACTGGCATTATCTTCATTTAGAAGGGCAAAAATCTGAGACCAAGTTAGATCAGTTTCAGAGGTGGAACCAGAAACTGAATTATGCTGTAGACCTTGCCCTGGATTCTTTACAATGTTTTGTTGAAGAATAAATCAAGAGGATGGGTAAATTCCACTTTTTTTCCCCAGAGATCTGATATTCAAATATTTATTTTGCCACTGGTCTTAATTCTTTATTGTTTTGATCCTGTTTCTCCTCTGGAATCTTTTCTTGCTTTCTTTGAAGTGGCACTTCCATTTATTCCTTTCCCTGTGGAAGACTTGTTGATTAAATAAACAATGGCAGAGATGGAAGTGTGCTACCTAGAAAAGTGATAGAATTAACTGTTGGCTAGCCTCACTTCACATTAGAGATATTCTTGAACAAATGGTGATACTGATGTTTGATGGTTCTGCTGACAGTTTACAGATGTTCTTGTTTTGTTTTGCTTTTGGTCTTACATCAGGGCTTACTACTGGCTTCAGGGTCATCTTGGTTTGGGTTGTGGGACCACATAGGGATCAAGCCCAGGTTAGCTGTGTGAAAGGCAAGCTCCCCTACCCACTGTAGTATCTCTCTGGCCCCATCAATGAATCTTTCTGTGAAGAGGTTCAGGGGTTCTTGGGCTTGTAAGTCTCAAGCCTCAGCTAAATTTACCATTAATTGAGTAGTAATTTGAACCAAGCTCCATGTTTCAATCCTCAGGGGTCTCAAACTCGAGGCCTGCCATTTTGCGGCCCTCCATACAACATTTTATGGCCTTGCCCTAGAGGAATCTTTTTTTGTTTTGTTTTGTTTTAGTTGTTTGGGTCACACACCCCAATGTTCAAAGCTTACTACTGACTTTGCACTCAAGGATCACCCCGACTTTGCCTCCTGGGACACCCAGGTAAATTGGGTTTGAGACCCCTGCTAGGTGATTAGATTGTCTATGATTAGAACAGAATAGTTTTTTCTTTATTTTTATATTTGTCCTTTTTTTCTATTTTATCTTTCATCCTTCACCTTTTCTTTCATTCCTTCCAGTAAGTCTCCCTTCTATTGGTTTTGCCTTTATTTGTCTTTTCTTCTGTCCTCTGTATCCCTCTTTCTTGCTCCTTTTCCCCAGCCTTTTAGGAGTGACTGTCTTCTGGAGCAGTCATTGTTAATGGGTATGGATAGCTTTCTCCTTGTCAAGTATTAGCTGTGAACCCCTGGTTGGTGGAATGGTTCCTAAAGCCTGGCAGGTGTTCCCACATGCCTCTTGTGCCACGGAATGACCTTAGGCTGGGAGATGTGAGGCTGAGCCGGGTCCTGTGAGAGCGTCAGTCTATGGGAGCCTGGCCTTGAGGGCTGCCGGAACGCCTTCTCATAGATTCATTACTTGTGTTTGCTGCATTGTAGCCTCAAAGATGGGGGTTTAGTTCATCCTTTCAGCTAACCTCCAGTTAACAAGCTTGTATTTGCACTTTTATTTGTTACTCTAGCATGTATTTCCTAATTTTCAGCCCTTTCTAAAGTCTTTGCTGGTAAACTACTTTGGATTGGTGGTGGGGGATACTTGAGCTAGCTTTATAATGAAGAATTTTTTGTTTCTATTAGACCACCTAGCAAAAGTGGGGTTTAGGACTTAAGAACTTTTTTCTTTTAGGAGTTATGAGGGGAAAGAATGTCTAGAAAAAGGGGAGAGATTTGCTTGTTTCTCTTATGTTTTAGGAATTAAATGATAAATTTGGTACTCAACTTCAAAAGTGTTCTTTCTATTTGTCAGCTACTCATCCTGCTCTCTCATTTTTGGGGGCAGGAGGAATGCTGTGGAATAGGGTTTGTTTTGGAAGAGTAAGCATATTGCAGTGCCTTAAGGCAGCTAGGTTTTTTACCTCATCATTGTCCTTTGGTCCACCTTCCTATCTCAGTTTGGTTTTCATGTCCTTCTTCATTCCTCTACTGGAAGTGTTTTTGGCAGCCAGAGGCAGTTCTTGGTCAGCAACTGTAAAGTGTGGGACCCAGCCCAGCTGCATCTGCATTTGGACTCTGACTCCAAATCCTCACCCAGCAGGAGAATGGGGCCCAGGGTCTGTTTCAACCATTCCCACCAACATAGAAATGGCCTGAGTATGATGTAAGGAGACCCACCACATGCAGCTCTGTGCTGACCCATCCCTCGCCTGCAGCATTACATGCTGCACTGTTAGTTATTTTTTGGGATGGCGGGGGTGGGGTGGGGGAACCATACCCAGAATTGCTTAAGGCCTGATCCTGGCCCTGCACTCAAAAATCATTCCTGATGATACTCAGAGGACTATATGGAGTGCCAGGGATCAAACCCAGATCCCTGGCATGCAAGACCAGTACCTTATCCTCTGTGCTCTTGTGTAATAAATTTTGTAATTGCCCTTGCTTCATTATGGCGCAGATGTCAACAAAGTATTAAAACTTAAGAGTTCTAATGGTCATGATTTTTTAAAAACAAAATTCACATTTAGGTTGAAATAAATTATACAAAATTTCTTTTCTTCACCAAAAATAACAGCAATATCTTCATACTACTCCTGGAAACCCACAAAACAATAATTCTTATAGATTTTCCAAGTTTTGCTTATGAATCAAGATGAGGCAGTAGATATAGTCATGGAGAAAAGACAGAAAGCGGGGCCGGGCGGTGGCGCTAAAGGTAAGGTGCCTGCCTTGCCTGCGCTAACCTTGGACGGACCGCGGTTCGATCCCCCGGTGTCCCATATGGTCCCCCAAGCCAGGAGCAACTTCTGAGCACATAGCCAGGAGTAACCCCTGAGCGTTACTGGGTGTGGCCCAAAAACCAAAAAAAAAAAAAAAAAAAACAAAAAAAAAAAAGAAAAGACAGAAAGCAAATCAGTTGTCAGTATCCATGGCGTCTGATCCTATTTTGACCATGAAAGAGAGGTATTAAATATATACCTGCTAAAAGCTTATGAAGGCTCAACAAAGGAAGGTATACAGCAGCGGATATGGAATAACAATGGCAGACATATTCATTTAAACTGTAATTTGTTCCTTTAAGTTCATGTGATAAAGAAAAAATACACACTGAAACCTTCCTTGCCAGCTCACGTTTCTCTGGTCATTCTCCTAATTGTCCTTTACAGAATTTTAACAGCAATACTTAGAATCCTACCAGACAAAGGTCAATAGTGAGCTTCTTTGTAACATATTATAAAATGTACTTCCCCCTCTCACACATTGCAAATTTATTTCTTCAAAGAACTGGTAACTCAAATACCCGAAAAATTGCATCCAGTGATCATGTTAGGTCTAAAATGATTTAGCTAAAAACAACTCCAAAGTGCCACTAGCAGATTTCACACAGAAGTGTGATGTGGCACTTTCAATGTTATCTTTTGAAAGAACAGTTAGGTCTCAAAGCATGAGCTCAAACTGGAGCTATTTAAATAGGCAAATTATTAATGAATATACTCAGTGGGAGATGGCCATGATTCTCTTTCACCGTGGAGGTACTGGATCTAATACTGAGGCTGTAGCTCCAAATTTGCTGCCTAAAGAGCCACCCAAGCCCACAGGGAATGAAGAGTCAAAGGAGACTGGAAAGGGAAGTGGAGGGATTAATGATTCCACTTTGGTTGCTCATCATTATCCTCTCTGATCGCCTTGAGCGGATACACTATTGCTTCTGCAAACGTTAATAATTCATGGATGGACTATGCCAAAGGGAGGCCTTAAATCTGGTCTCTCAGCAGATTAAATACACTGTCTGCCATCAGGAGGAGCCAGGAGAGATGATGAAAGATGGACTTGTTTTTATTCCTCAGCCTCGTTTCCCTCATATTTCTCTTCAGCTCTTCTCATTCTTGTTATATTTACCTCTTTGCATTCCTGGCCCCCCAGTTAAGTAAGTGCTGGGGACCTGGGGGTATATTAATGACACCAGGTTTTACTTTTTCAGAGCTGCTGGTAACAACAGATGCCACGAGAGAAAGCAGAGAAGCAGAATAAGCATTTCCTTGGAAATGTCTAAATCAGCCTGCATATTTGAAAAATGTATTAAAATGTGCAGCCTATGTGTTAGAAATTACTTGTCTTTAGTTTGAAGAGTAACCCTATTGTATAGGCTGTTGAAGATACATGATATATTTATATTTAGGTCTAGTGGCATTTTCTCATTTTAAAAATGAGGAAACTGTGGTGGAGTTACCTAGAACTCTTTTGAGTCCAATCTTGGTATAATTTCTTCTAGTCTTAATTCCTTCTCATTTTTAGAGACCCAATGTAGCTAACCTTATGGGACACTTCACCACATTGACTCCTAATATTAGATAGATGGGGAAACTTAACAGGAATAACTGATTAAATTTTAAATGTTCAGTTTGCCAAGAAACTCTATAGTCTAAAAGACTGGTGTCACAATTTCAGACCTCCTGAACAGCAACTGTGTCATAGGTTAGTCAGTATATGTCAGAAACTTAACCCTATGCTTGTTACCTTGTTAAGTGCCCATCTTTATTAGATTTTCTGTATCTTATATTTACCTGAGAGCATTATACCCTTTGATGTCCAGTATCAGCTTATGTACACAAGAAGTAAAGTAGGGCCGGAGAGATAGCACACAGCCAGTTCAAGATGGACGGTGGTTCGAATCCTGGCATCCCATATGGTCCCCCGAGCCTACCAGTAGTGACTTCTCCTCCCCTTTCAGGAGCGACTTCTAAGCGCAGAGCCAGGAGTAACCCCTGGCTCAAAAAAAAAAAAAAAAAAAGACGAAGAAGAAGAAGAAAAGTAATAAAACTAGAGATGGTTTAGTCTCTCGTAGTTAGCAGGAGGGAAGAAGCATCTGAGTAAAATGAAACCATTGTTTTTATATCTTTATGTTATCTTTTCTCTCTGCTGTTGTTGCCCACAAGCCTGACTATGGTACTCACACATCTTCTTTTGTAGTTCTTGCCAGGAGTTGCACAGCGAGTCTCCAAGGCTCACATGTCAGCAGGACTTCTGTTTCTCTTCAAGGCACTCAGCTATGGTTGTCCTTGTTGGAGCTCACCCTACCATGGCTTTCATACACATGCTCATTAGAGGGTTGACTCCAGACAAGGGGACACTCAAGTCTTTATAATAAGGACTTACTAGGGGATGTACCACGTTTTGTGCATCTCACAGTCACTTGACTGCAGTACATCCAGAAATCGTTTGCAGACCAGGGATCACAGACAGCAGAGTTTCCTGAATTTTTCACTTGTGTAGAGACTGGTGGCTCGAAATTGTAACTTCATGCTGGCAAGAAGGCACTGTAAATCCCTGCCCTATTTCTCTAGACCCTGAGCCATTGTTTTCCAAATTGTTTCTACCCAGGTCTCTGCATGCAGAGTATATACTGTATAGAGTTTACTCTTGGCTGTGCTCAGGGATCACTTCTGGTAGACTCAGGGACTGAACCAGGGTTGGCTGCATGCAAGGCAAACTCCCTACCCTCTGTACTATTATTGCTCTGGCCTCCAAACAAGTGTTTAATCAACTGAATTAAAAAAAAATAGTGCTCGCTTCGGCAGCACATATAGTAAAATTGGAACGATATAGAGAAGATGAGCATGGCCCCCGCGCAAGGATGACATGCAAATTCGTGAAGTGGTCCATATTTAAAAAAAATTAAAATCGGGGCCAGCGAGGTGGCGCTAGAGATAAGGTGTCTGCCTTGCAAGCGCTAGCCAAGGAAGGACCGTGGTTCGATCCCCCCCGGCATCCCATATGGTCCCCCCAAGCCAGGGGCAATTTCTGAGTGCTTAGCCAGGAGTAATCCCTGAGCATCAAATGGGTGTGGCCTGAAAAAAAACAAAAAATAAAAAAATAAAACTTTTAGAATTTTAGGCCTTACTATTGTTGCATAGATAAGAAGTGCTGAAATTGGGACCTAGTATTTTTAAGGTAACCTAAGTTCTACAGCCCAGGCAGGCCCACTGTCTCCTTAGCCTTGTGGTATTATTCTCTGACCCGAGGGACAGTGCCTTCCTCCCTGGCACCTCTTTCTGTAGCACTCATAGATGCAAATCTATTTTGTTACTTATATAATTCATGGGTTATTAGTTTTTGTTTTGTTTTGCTAAGTTTTGAATTCTAAAATGTAATTTTAGTACATGGTTTTTTTTGTTGTTGTTGTTACCAGAGATCAAATATAGAGCCTCATACATGCAAGGCAAGTGTCCTACTCCCAAGCAAATTTTATTACATCCTTCTGCCAAATTTGATTTATTGCCTTGAAAAGTACTATTGTCAACTTTATAATTAAGATTAATGAGAAAACAGCATTCTTCCTATAATTTCCCCATATAGAAAAATTGCAGGGGACTGTATTTTATATGTTAGTGTATTTGAAATTGTGACCATTTTTTTTTGGGGGGGGTTGGGCTACACCCGTTTGATGCTCAGGGGTTACTCCTGGCTAAGCGCTCAGAAATTGCCCCTGGCTTGCGGGGACCATATGGGACGCTGGGGGATCGAACCACGGTCCTTCCTTGGCTAGCGCTTGTAAGGCAGACACCTTACCTCTAGCGCCACCTCACCGGCCCCGAAATTGTGACCATTTTACAAAATAAATAGTTGTTTCCTTGTTTAAATAGTGAGGATTAAATAATTTTAGAGATTATTTTCATTCTATTAAGGAGTGTTTTATTATAATTTTTTAAAATTAGCTTTGCCTTTTGTATTTTCTAATTAATAGCAGAGATAGTAGAGTAGACATGTGGAGGAAAGCAGTTACATAAAAATGAAGACTTCAGTATCATCTCTTTAATAACAATAAATAGTGGTCCTGTGCAAGAGTATCAAATCCAGAACTCTGAATATTAAGAGAGAACTTAGGGACAGTGTAACTTTAGTATTCTTTTCCAACAACAGCTTTCCTACCAAAATTAAAATAGAACTTGTCTAAAGAATTCTGTTTACAGTCAGCCTGGTAAGAAGTACATCTGTGGTGTAAAGCACATTGGTAACGAACACTAGCAAGTCAGAAACCATTCTTCTGTATCATTGTCAAGCCCCATTTAATGACCACATTCTGGGAAAGCTGGGATGTACGCTGCAGACAGGTTTTCTCAGATAGGGTCCCATGATGCTTTGCAAGAGCTCACTCATCAAGAAACCCAATTCCTGTGGGGAGCACCTGACCCAGTGACACTCCTGTGACTAGGCGGGCACTCCCATTCTGAATTTCTGAAGGAGAGCTGCTTCCTTCTATTAGGGCCTATTTCCTTTAGTTACTGCCTTTAAGGGGAGCCGCTACTGCTTCATCCATGTTCATTAAACTTTGGGACCACTTTATTTATATATATATATATATTTATTTTTTTTTTGGGCCACACCCGGCAGTGCTCAGGGGTTTACTCCTGGCTGTCTGCTCAGAAATAGCTCCTGGCAGGCACGGGGGACCATATGGGACACCGGGATTCGAACCAACCACCTTTGGTCCTGGATCGGCTGCTTGCAGGGCAAACACTGCTGTGCTATCTCTCCGGGCCCTTTTTTTATATTTTTATATAAACCTTTTTATGTAAATCTTTATTTAAGCACCTTGATTACAAGCATGTTCGTAGTTGGGTTTCAGTCATAAACACAATACCCCCCTTCATCAGTACAACATTCCCACCACCAATTCCCCATTTCCCCCGTGCCCCTGTCTGTGTCGTGACAGGCATTCTACTTCTCTCATTCTTTAACATTGTTGTACTAGTTGTTCGTGTAGTTATTTCCCTAACAGCTTTCACCACTCTTTGTGGTGAGCTTCAAATTGTTAGCCAGTCCTTCTGGCCCTCCCAACCCTTAACTCTATTGTCTCTGAGCCTTATTACAGTAATGTCTTTAATTTTTCTTAAAAACCCATAGATGAGTGAGACTATTCTGTGTCTATCTTTCGCCCTCTGACTTATTTCACTCAGCATAATAGATTCCATGTACATCCATGTATGGGAAATTTTCATGACTCCATCTCTCCTGACGGCTGCATAATATTCCATTGTGTATATATACCACAGTTTCTTTAGCTATTTATCTGTTGAAGGGCATCTTAGTTGTTTCCAGAGTCTGGCTATTGTAAATAGCACTGCAATGAATATAGGTGTGAGGAAGGGATTTTTGTATTGTATTTTTGTGTTCCTAGGTTGTATCCCTAAGAGTGGAAGAGCTGGATCAAATGGAAGCTCAATTTCCAGTTTGTTTTTTTTTTGTTTTTTTTTTTTTTTTTTTAGAAATCTCCGTATTGCTTTCTATAAAGGCTGGTCATATTGTTTTCCATAAAGGCTGGACTAGACAGAATTCCCACCAGCAGTGAATAAGAGTTCCTTTCTCTCCACATCCCCACCAACACTGATTGTTCTTATTCTTTTTTTTTTTTCGGTTTTTGGTTTTTGGGCCACACCCGGCAGTGCTCAGGGGTTACTCCTGGCTGTCTGCTCAGAAATCGCTCCTGGCAGGCATGGGGGACCATATGGGATGCCGGGATTCGAACCAACTACCTTAGGTCCTGGATCGGCGCTTGCAAGGCAAACACCGTTGTGCTATCTCTCCAGGCCCGATTGTTCTTATTCTTTATGATGTATGCCAGTCTCTGTGGAGTGAGATGGTATCTCATTGTAATTTTGATTTGCATCTCCCTGATGATTAGTGATGTGGAGCATTTTTTCATGTGTCTTTTGGCCATTTGTATTTCTTCTTTGAGGAAATGTCTGTTTATTTCTTTTCCCCATTTTTTGATGTTTATATGTTTATATATATATGTTATATGTTTTTTTCTTATTAAGTTCTGTCAACACCTTGTCTGATGGGTATTGGGTGACTAGTTTCTCCCATTCTGTGGGTGGCTTTTGTATCTTAGGTACTATTTCCTTTGAGGTGCAGAAGCTTCTCAGCTTAGTATAGTCCCATTTGTTTATCTCTGCTTCCACTTTTTTGGAGAATGCTGTTTTCTTCTTGAAGACGCCTTTAGTCTCAATGTCATATAATGTTTTACCTACATGTTCTATATACCTTATGGTTTCAGGCCTGATATCAAGGTCTTTAATCCATTTGGATTTGATCTTTGTGCATGGTATTAGATGGGGGTCTGAGTTCGCATTTTTTGCAAGTGGCTAACCAGTTGTGCCAACACCACTTGTTGAAGAGGCTTTCCTTGCTCCATTTTGGATTTCTTGCCCCTTTTATCAAAGATTAGTTGATTGTATGTCTGAGGAACATTTTCTGAATACTCAAGTTTATTCCACTGATCTGAGGATCTGTCTTATTCTAATACCATGCTATTTTGATAACTATTGCTTCGTAGTACAGTTTAAAATTGGGGAAAAGTAATGCCTCCCATATTCTTTTTCCCAAGTATTGCTTTAGCTATTCATGGGTGTTTATTGTTTCAAATGAATTTCAAAAGTGTTTGATCCACTTTGAAAAATGTCATGAAAGGAACATTTCTCAGTATAGTCAAGGCCATCTACCACAAGCCAATGGCAAATATTATTATCAGTGGTGATAAACTAAAAGCCTTTTCCCTAAAATCTGGTACAAGTCTGCCCTCTCTCGTCACTCCTATTCAACATAGTGCTGGAAGTACTTGCCACAGCTACTAGGCAAGAAAAAGATATCAAGGGCATCCAGATAGGTAAGGAAGAAGTCAAGCTCTCACTGTTTGCAAATGACATGATAATAGATCTAGAAAACCCTAAAGACTACCAAAATGCTTCTAGAAACAATAGATTCATAAAGCAAAGTGGCAGGCTACAATATTAACACGCAAAAGTCAATGGCCTTCTTATACACTAATAATGATAGAGAAGAAATGGACATTAAAAGAACAATCCCATTCATATTAGTGCCCCACAAGCTCAAATATTTTGGGGTCAAGTTAACTAAAGAGGTGAAGGACCTATACAAAGAAAACTACAAAAGCCTGATTCAAGAAATAAGAGAGGACACAAGGAAATGGAGACCCATACCCTGCTTATGGATCGGCAGGATTAATATCATTAAAAGGCAATACTCCCCAAAGCATTGTACAGATTTAATGTGATCCCTCTAAAGATGCCCATGACATTTTTCAAAGAAGTGGATCAAACACTTCTGAAATTCATTTGAGCCTACTTTTGGTTTGAAAATAGTACCAGGGCTTGAATCATGAGGGGTCCTCATCAGCTGGTCAGGGCAGAGGTAATTTTCTTTTTCTTGTTGGTAATCCTATTGATTCCCAAACAAAAAAGTTTGCATGTGGACCACAATGAATGAACCTTAATTTGTTTTACTATTGAATAAAATCAATATTTCCAAACTCGGGTACTGTCTGACTTCGAAAGATCCCCCAAATTGAACATTCCTCACTTAAAACACTACCCAAGGTGAATTGTCATGAATAAGAGGAGATTAGGTTTTTAAACTCTCAGCTTATTTGCCAGGACAAATCAGCTGTGAATATATGTCACACTCCTGACAGTGAACCAGGTCTCTCTCATTTTCCTTGAACCTTTTTGGCTGTAGGTGGCACTGAGGAAGCTGACTTTAGGAACTGAATACTGCCGGTAATGATGCTTATTCATAAAACAAACAAACAAACAACCAAACAGGAGTTTAGTGTCTCTTTGTAATGGCCAAGAACCATCTTAGCATCTGTCTTACTATGTAGGGCTGCAATGATCTCAGGAGCTTAAGAGCTTTAAAAGAACTAAAACAAGCAGAAGTAATATTTAGCTGCCCTTTTGGAAGTTATCTTCACCAACCTGTGTGTGGGTTTCTTGAACGAACACTAATACAAATCATGGGCTGAATAAATACTACAGCAGGTAGAGTCCTTGCCTTACAGGTAGCTGACCTGGTTTGACTTCTAGCACCACATATGGGTTTCCCCTTCAGAAATGATCCCAAAGTATAGAACTAGGAGTAAGTAAGCCCTGAATGCTCAGTGTGAGCACTAAAAAAAGAAAACAAAATGTCTGTGTTTTGATGAAATGCCCATTTAAGGATGATTAGTTGGACACTGCCTTCTGGAAGCTCATTGTCTTTTACCTTGTAAAGCCAAAACAAATACTTTTTTTTTTTTTTTTTTTTTTGGTTTTTGGTTTTTGGGTCACACTCGGCAGCGCTCAGAGGTTCCTCCTGGCTCTACACTCAGAAATCGCTCCTGGCAGGCTCAGGGGACCATATGGGATGCAGGGAGTTGAACCATCGACCTTCAGCATGCAAGGCAAATGCCCTACCTCCATGCTATCTCTCCAGCCTCAAATGTGAAACCTTTCAATAGTTATATATTTTTTTTGGCAAAACAAACACTCTTGTGGTAGGGTCAAAGTGCCCAGATACTGTAAATAAGCAAAACTGAAAGTCATTGACTTGAGATCTTAAATGCCATAGGGTTTTAGAGGAGAGGGTGCTGGTATTGCTGAGGAAGGCCCCTGCAACAGAGGATCTGAGTAAACCTCGAAAGAGTGATTTTTTTTTTTTTTTTTAGCTTTCTGGAAGTGAAAGATGAAATAATCGTGACCAGATCAAAGTCAGGAAGGTGCGGACACAAGCTATGTGCTTAGAGTAAAATCTGTCAGGGAGGATGATCAGATGGAATAGTGAGTGCTAAGCAATGTAGTTCTCCTGGTAAAATGTTCTGAATGTTCTGAAACCGATCAGGAGCAGAGAAAGGAGCAGGGACTAAGGAGTACCTATAGAAGTTGGTTTGACCAGTCGAAGAATATCTTAAGCAATGTTCAGAGGCTTTCGTGATAATCCTGCTTTGGTGATGAGGCCCAGGAGCAGCTCAGAAGCAGAGAAAAACAGAAGAGAAGCATGGTACAATATCTGCTGTACTTGGTACCTGATGAGTTTAAGAAGGTGGTTCAGAAATAACGGGTTTGCAGCATGAAGGATTGATGATTGATGCTGATGTTTGAAGCAAAGAACCAAAGATTAGGTAGATTTGAATGTTCAGATTTCATTTGTTTTTGATGTTCTGTCAGTAGACACCATGGAAATGCCCCCAGAAACCTCTAGTGATAGCTCGAATGTCAAGAAAATAGCTCTAGAATTTTCCAGAGTTACTTGCAGCAGTGTGTTGGGAGAGGAAATGTATAGGTTGAGGCCAGGAAGACAAGATTCCAAGGAGAAGGGAGCTAAGAGGAGGTTAATGATGCTAGGCTGCAAAGGAAACTGGAATCCAGCCCAGCCTCAAAAGCTGAGGAGATACAGTACAGTAATTGTTGCTCCCTCCTGTGGCTTCTCATACTTTTCTCTGAAAAGCACTTCCCGGGCCAACGATGCTTCAGTGGTCAAAGCACCTGCCTTACGTATCTGACACTTCAAAATTGACTCCCATTGTTGCCCTGAACGCAGTGCCTGAAGACCTTGAGTGCACAGCAGAGAGGGCCATCTCTGTGTGACTACTGTAGCTAAAGTGTTCTATCCCACATGATTGAGACCAGGAGCATTACCTCTAGAGAGCATGTGTGAGGCAAACATGTGTGAGCACCACATCTGTAGTGTAGAGGGTCAGGCACTACAGTTAAGTGTAGCCACTTGCAGACCCAGCATGTTTGCCACTCATGCTATTGCAACAGCTGCATAGGAAAAGGAAATGGGGAGGTGGGGGTTTCCACAACTTCATCTTCTCCAGAGCCTATGAACTTGGCAGAAGGCAGAGTAAAGATCACCAGGGACCTAAACTATTTCATTTATTTTTAAAAATAATTTATTTTGGATTTGGGGGTCACACCCAGTGATGTTTAGGGCTCACTCCAGGCAGTGCTTGGGAGACCATATGGGATGTCTGGGATTGAGCCCTGGTCAGCCACGTGCAAGGCAAGCACCCTACCGCTGGACTGTTTTCCAGCTCCAACTCTGATTTCTTGTTAAAGCCCTCTACATGGACATTGTGTGTTAGATTTGACGACTGTTCATTTGAACATGGCCATTAAACTTGAGTTTATTATAGTATATAATTAATCATTCTATATAATATGTTGCTACAGTATTAATGTAACTCATTCTAGTGTTATAATTGATCATTACCATATAATTGTTATTATTTACTTGGTCTACAATTTCAGTGGCTTCCCTTTTCTAGACTAATCTTATTAATGGTAACAGGTTAAAAAAAAGTACCAATACCACATTTTTAAAAAATATCTCATCCTGTGTATTTCGAGTGTGTAGACCTGAGAAAACTTGATCTTCACACTCCTTTTTAATTTTTCCTCTCATTAATCTTCCAATCAATTACCTATATGAATTTAAAAAAAATCAGTCTTTTAAATCAGTGTGTTTTTTAATTGTTTTGGGGGCTACACCTGGCAATATTCAAGGGTCATTCCTGACACCTGTTGTGAATCCCTCAATGGTGGTGAGTGACTATTCCTGGCTCTGTGTTTAGGAGTGACCTCCCTGGTGTTGCTCAGAGGACTATATGAAGTGTTATTGAAACCATGGTCTGTCACATAAAGTCAAGTGCCTTAACTCCTGTGCTGTCTATCCGATTTCAGATCTTGTTTCATTAACAGGGCAGAAGTGTTTCTTGCTTTTTTAGGAAAAATAGTGCTATGATTCTTATTTATTTAGGTATTTATTTGTTTTGGTATTTGGGCCATACACTGCAATATTCAGGCCCTTGGCTCTGTCAGAGAAACCACTCCTGATAGTCTCAGACAACCATATAGGGTGCTGGAGATTGGACCTAGGTTCGCCACATGCAAAGCAAATGCACTATTCTCTCTGGCCCTATGCCTGTTAGTCTTATCCCTATTCTTTTCTGAGAATTTATTTAAAATACGGGGTGTTGGAGGGGACAGGCAGAGAGATAGTACAGTGCGTGTAAGGTACTTGTTTTGCATGTGTTAACCCAGGTTCTATTCTGGCCGACAAAACTGCCAGGTGTGTGTGTGATACCTGAGCACAGAGCCAGAAATAAGTCCTGAACACTGCTGGATGTGCCCCCAAACTAATCAAATATATTAGTTGGGAATTTGTACCAGGAAATGGAAGTAAAAACAGCAAACATTTCTTTTTTTTGGGGGGGGGGGTCACACCTGGCGGCGTTCAGGGGTTACTTCTGCCTCTGCACTCCTGGCAGACTCCCGGGACCATATATGGGATTTGAACCACCGTCCATCCTGGATCAGCTGCTTACAAGGCAAATGCCCTACTGCTGTGCTATCTCTCCGGCCCCAAAAATCAGCAAACATTTCTATAGAATTCTAAGGAGCTGTGTTAAAAGCATGCAGTATTTAAATTTTATGTGGAAAGCTATTTGCAAATTTATATCCTCTCTGGAAATTTTGAGATCTTTCAATTAGAGAGAGACTTTTAAACACTCTGGTTATTGTGGTGGTAAGGCCCATTTGCCTTTACATATTTTGGCATCTGGATTTTTTTTATACAGAGTGTATATAAGAACAGGTTTCTTGTGGTAGCACTCAGAATGGTGCAGTGCCCAGACGAATTTGAAAAACTCAGCAGTGTTGGTCTCTGGTAGAAAGTATCACCAGCATTTATCTAAGTGAACTCATTTTTATCCTATATATTATAGGTGCTAATTCTCCTAATTTTCTACCTTTGTTTTAGTTTTTACTGTTTAGTCATCATCCTTAAACAAAGCTATAGGGTGAGGAGGAGGAGGAGATAGATGGTTGCTTTTTAGGCCATATCTAGAAGAGTTCAGGGCTTACTTCTGGTTGTGTGCTCCAGCATCAATCTAGCCTCTGCTCTTGGTTCATCTGCAGCCACAATGTGCAGCATCTCATCTGCTTTCCTTGGGCTATGCCTAGATTGAGGAAAAGTGTCTAATTGTTTTGCAGTTAATTCTAGAATAAAGAAATGTTCTCTTAATCTTCATTTATTTGTTGACTGTACTGGTGAGAAAAAGGCATCTTAATGGTCACTCAGTGAAGGAGCCTTCCTTCCTTCCTTCCTTCCTTCCTTCCTTCCTTCCTTCCTTCCTTCCTTCCTTCCTTCCTTCCTTCCTTCCTTCCTCCTCCTCCCTCCCTCCCTCCCTCCCCTCCCTCCCTCCCTCCCTCCCTCCCTCCCTCCCTCCCTCCCTCCCTTCCTTCCTTCCTTCCTTCCTTCCTTCCTTCCTTCCTTCCCTCCCTCCCTCCCTTCCTTCCTTCTTTCCTCCCTCCCTCCCTTCTTCCCTCCTTCCTTCGCTCCCTCCCACCCTCCCTCCCTCCCTCCCCCCTCCAGGGGTTACTCCTGGCATTCTCTCCCTCCTATAGGTTGGGAACCATATGGGATGCCAGGGATCCAACCCAGACCCAGGTCAGCCACATACAAAGCAAATATCCTACCCACAGTACCATTGCTCTGGCCCTCTTTATTTATTTTTAATTAATTATTCCTCCCACTCCTTCCCTTTCCCCTGTACTGAGCTTCATTTAAATTCCCTCAGGAGTAAATTTTAACCTTTAGTAAACTGTCACCACACTTGAATTTGGGAGAGGTTTTTTTTTTTTTTCCTTCCCCTGACATTCCAGAAGACTCCTATTGGGGGCATATCCACCACGCTGCAATCTGTATTTGATCAGAAACAAAAGAGTTTGCGTCTTGCACTGCTTCAGAGAGGGGTCCCTAGGGGTAATCTTTTGTTCAGTAATTGGAGCATAAGCTGAGCCTGGATCATTTCAAAGCTAACCCCAAATATGGGTCCCTCCAACTCCCACCCCTTCATGCAATTTCTAAACTGCTAGTGGTACCTTGTATCGGGGCTGGCACAGAAAAGCTTGATTTACCGAATGCTAATTGCAACTCCTGTGGCATCTGTCATGGCATCAAATGCCATTGTTGGTGCAGTTACATTTAAGCTAGAGCAGAACCCGAAACTTGAAGGCTCTGCAGCTTCACGGCACTTGTTAACACATGTACCTCCAAATTATCCATGTGGTGCTCTCAGGGAATAAAACAAAGGACTGAATTTTTATGTTACTTAAATAAATTCTGTCATTGTTATTCACTGTTCATGCATCAGTGTGTGCTCCTTTGTCCAGTTCTTTTAGTTTAATTTTTTTTGATGAGGAAAGTCTGGAACATCTCAACTGAACTTTAATTGGCAAAAGTTCTGATATAAAAATATTAGTATTTTATTTTATAAAGCAGCAAAGTCTGTAAGACTTGATTCAAGTTCTTTAAATGCCGAAATGATTGCAGATTAACAAAAACCTTGAGCAAATTCTAGATACTAAGGTGCCACATTAAAATTTGCATAAGAACATACTACAAAATTGGCAGATATGTGTTCTTTAGCTTCTGCAGTCTAGGAGTTGGTTTTGCAACCAGCGGCACAACTTGGTAGAGTTTTTGGGTTTTGTTATTGAAGATAAGAGTGGTCAGTCTGTTTTTCTTTTGTAGTCTGCACCATAATGACACCCACTACCTGGCTTGACTTTAATCATCGGTGCAGTTTCCTCTTTGCTTTTCTACAAGCTTCCCTGTAATTGCACAGCTGTTCGCTGCATTGAATTTCTTTTAGTGACAATGGAAAACACATGTATTTTAATGTAGTCTTTAATTTTCTGTTTATACGTTAAAACATGGAGGAAAAACTTCCCTTTGAGGAACACTTTTTAAAAGCAGTCGCAGCAGTCTGAGAATATTCATGACTTACACATTCTATATCTTTCCCTAAATGTTGTATGGAGAAGTGACAGTTAAGCTGAGCATATGTTAATAAAAGGTCTGCATTTTTCCGTGCCATTGACAGTTTCATTGGCTGTATATTCCTGAAATGCAAATAACCTCGGTTCTGTTCAAAGCTATAATTAATCTGAATAGTTATTTAAACAGTATCACAATCTTTTAACTACTAAGAGGCCACACATTTTGAGGTGATGAATGTATCAGACTGTTTGCAGGGCAGTACAAGTGGCAAGGGCACAGTGAGCTGAGATGCTGGTGTATATTGATTGCATCTACACATTCTGTAGACTAAAATGGCAGAAACCGTCTGCGGCTGTATAAAATCTTTAACTACCATTTATTTTAGCATCATGGCATGTGCAAATTCCTGCTGCTCAGTTAAAGGACCAGCCTTACAACTGGTGTTACAATCTGTGGCCACAGCACTGCATCACAATGCAGCAAATGCATTTTCCACATTAACCAAATATGACAGCTGAAGCGATTATTAACCAAGCAAGATGTCGGAAGTCATCAAAAATTCACATCAGAGTAATTGCAGTGGCTTTGGGGGAGGTATCATAGCATTTCTTGCCTACATGTTCTCTCACCCCTTCTTAAAGCTTAACTTGGTACAGTCCGTTAACAATAAAATACCCTTCTGTAACCTATAAACTGTTACTCCCATCAGTTTGTGCTTTCAAACTGAAGGCTGAGGCTGACTTCTCTGAATTTTCAGAATTTGTGCCACGCAGCAGGGATGCAGCAGGGATACCAATGCGGTGCCCCAGGGCTTCTCAGCACCTTTTTAAAGGAGACCCTGCAATCTCATTGTCTAATTGACTCTTTAATGCTCCCATCATATCAACATTTGCAGGTTATATTCTCTCTCTCTCTCCCCCCCTCTTCCCCTTCCCCTCCTCTGGTTTCCTCCCTTTTTCTCACCACCCTCTCTACCTCCCCAACTCTTCCCCCCACCTTCAATTCTGGCTCTTTGGAGTGGGGAAAAACTTGAGCACTCATTCCAGCAGTGCTCAGCTCACATGGAAGTTTTGGAAGAGCTGCAGTGACCAAGAGCATCGGCCAATCTATAACTCCTTACCTTTGACAGCTGCAGGTAGGAATCCCTGTGTCTGTAAAGAATTTAAGGTAAAAATGCATCCTGGTAAATAGAGCAATAAGTATGTTGTTGCAATATTGACAGACTAGGTCTTGGTTTGTTTAATATTTTAAGACAAAGTCAGAGGCATTTAACTCATTTCATTGGGAAAAAAACTAATTTCTCCTAAAAATGGTCATATTTGTTCTAATAGATTCCTTTAAAAAATTTTATTGGGTGGAACAGAGGGTGTCTTCTGGAAGATTTTAATAGTTGGCTATTCAGGATTTGTATAGATTTCATCTTTAGTGAGTAGTGTGGACTTTCCTTAGGCATAAAAAGATGACTGTTAAGTGCAGCATTCTTAGATATGAGGTAAAAAAATAATTTCTCTGCTAAAACTAGATCCATCTTAGGGAGTGTTGGGGGTGGGGGGACATCTTACCAGATAATTCAGTCATCTATGTTTTTCTTGTTCTTTTTTTATCCCTTCCCCCATTTATACTTATAGAGAAAAGATACTATTTGAGGTATTTGGAATTGTCTGACGGGAAATGCTCTTTCATAAGACTTTAAATGAGAATAAAACCGAAACATCAAAGATGTGAATTCTTAAGTATTACCAAATAATGGCATTTAAATAGTTATTTCTTCCCAATTCATTTCTTAAAAAAAAAAGTATATGAGTCCTTAAAGTGTATTCAGATATTTTTAATAGAGAAAAGTAATTTGTATGTGAAATAATAACTTTCTAAATCATGTCAGTATTATCTGGAGGGTTATCAAATTACAAATATTGCCTATAACATTTTTAATGCCTTGATTAATATCAGATAAAATTCTTTTTAATTCAGCATTTAAAAGCAACATACTAGGTTTTCCTTTAAAAAGACAATCATGTATGTCTTTTTATCCCAAGGACTATATCTTTATCATGGGACCTGTAGGGTCTGGACTTTTTTTTTTGAAGCATGGACTGGGAAATGGCTCACTTCCTTGCAAGATTTAGCTCGCTTCTGAGGCAAGGGACTTTCTGTATTTGTCACAATAGAAGACTTGAGCTGTCAAAGTGGGGTGGAGAGGGTGATGGTGAAGGAGAGCTGCTAGGGAAATGAGAGGAACTATAAGAATTTTTTCCTCTCTGTATTGAGGTCTGGCTCCCCATGACTGATTCCTTTAAAACTCTGTAAGTGCAGTGCTGCAAAGAATTGATGTCTGAGATGAGACAATGAGCTATGGTTTGCATGTTGTGAAGATGGAGGAAATCTTTAACATGGACTCTGTATGGAGATGACTCAATTATCAATGCCTTGATACAGTTGCAAATTATTTTCCTTTGTCTGAAGTGGGTGGATGCCAGCGCCTTCATCAGAGCTCCTTAATTTAATGTATGGAAAATGTCTCAGCCACCATTTTTAACAATTAGCTGTCTCATGGTTGAGGTGAGCTGGACTCTGAAGGCAGCTGCAGGGCCATTTCATTCACATTAGCTTCTATAGCAGTAGAGCTTTGTTACTGTAAAAGTCAGAAATAAATTTGTACACTGCAGAGAAGAGTTCTCTAGGAAAGGGAACATTCCCAGGAAGAAAATGGAATCCTTTTGTCTACAGTAAGTATTCCTCATATTTATATAGCGGCAAGAGGCTGAAAATTAATCTTTGGTTGAATGAGCAAAAAACACTTTAAAATGAACTCTGGATATTAAAGGTGAAATGCAGAGATCCTAGGTGTATTTTTGGTAAGTGTATGTGTTAGTAACCAAGCATGGTAGATAAATACTTGAAGTACAGGTCTTAGAGATGAGTCTAGGTTATGCTTTAAATATGCTATTCATTAGTAATTTAAGTTAATTAGAGGTATGAATTTTTCACTATTCAAAGATGGAACTGATGCTTCAGAGAAAGAACCCTCAAACCTGGCTTATCTAAGAATTCTCGCTTCTTTTTACTGTTCTTGACAGTTGGTTTTCCATGTCTGAAGGAAATTGCTGTATTTTTTGTTTGCTTGTTTGTTTAAGAAAAAAGCAATGATCTACAATGGCTAGTTAAAATATATAAGAAAGAAATGTTTAAACATTTGGTCCTGAAAGACTACTAGTAGATTGAGGCTTTTACTCTTATCCATGGGGATAATTTTTAATGCCTCTGTTTAATTAATAGTGTGACTTCAAAGCTACTTATGAAAAACTCTTGGTTATGATTTGTAAGCTTAGGAAGCTTGATTCTTAAAATAATTGGATTTCAACTTAGCTTATTCCTTTGTTCCTTTATGCTGTAAATAAGAGGAAACAGTAGATTAAACTTTGATTTGTGTGCTTATCTTTTCAAGGGCACTAAACCCTGAAGAATTTATAGTAAGTGTATTTTGCAGTAAACTGTACCATGAAGATTTTACTTGAAATGCTTTAATAGCTGTCTCAGGAGTTGAATCTTCATGGTATCGGGTATCTGAGACTCCTTTGGACTTGATACCAAATTTAAAAGCCAGTTGCTTGTCATGGTTTTGCAGTAGCAGTTGTTCATCTTATTGAATGCTGTTTTCTTTAGTTAATTGGCATTTTAGAACTAGGAAAGAAAATTTTCACATCAGCCTTTTCAGTGAAATAGGAAGGCTCATTGTCCTAATGCTGTTTTGAATCCTACATGGATTCTATGAATCATGTATAAATTTTATGTTTGCAGTTTAAGATGTTAGGTAGCAATATAATTGTTTCAGAACACCATTTCACTGCAGATTTGCTTCCATAAAATGTTTCTTTGAATGGCATGAAAGGTCTCGTAAAGCTTTCCTTCAACATTTTAAGCTGAAACTTGCCTGAAGACTCAGGTCTCCCCTTCCCCACCCCGTTTTGCTAAGTTGGGTTCTAGACAGTCTAGGAGATAGAAGAATCTTAGTTCTTCCCCTTTTGCTCCCCTTTTTTTAATCTATCATGGGCTCCTCAAGTTTAGCTACTAGGAAGTACCTATCTTTTCTGATTCTTGTAGGGAATACCCAACCTCTCCCATCTTGAAGCTCTTCATTATTTTCATGAAATTTTAGCTTTGCTTGTTGTAGTCAGGAACTGGTTCTTTTTGCTATGAAAAATGTGTCTGTCTCAAACCTTTGAATGCCTTAGCAGTGCCTTGATGTAGATAAGCAAGTCTGTTGACCAGCCCGCTAGGAAACATTCTGTGGCACTAAGATGGCAGTGAGCAAAGAGGAAAATGGCGTCCATTCCCAGGAGCACTGTGACAAGAGGTGGACTGCATGGGCTCTTTTCCTTCAGGCAAGTTAAAAGACTCCTAGTGGTACTGCCTCACCAATATAGTCACTTTTTTTTTTATTATATTAGAAGACAGAAATTTTTTAATTTTTCTAAAGTCTTAATTAGCACATCACTTCTGAGTGTTGTTTTTAAGAAATTAATATGCATAAAACAAAATTTAAATAATTTATATCAGTACTTCAGAAAGTACTTATATCAGTGCTTTTGAAATTCCTTATCTCTACCCTTTCCTTATGATTATATAAAAGTATTTCTTACAAGGTAGTGTGGGTTTTTAGAACACAGAGGACAAAATGTTCCTTCTTGGTAGCAAGAGGAAACCAGTTGGTCTATGAAAAATACGTTATTTATTCATTTTTCTTGTTTTCATTCTAGCTCTTTGCAGGCGTTTGTTATTTTCATCTGAAATGTTGGTTGATGGCCTTCCATTTGTGGCTCAAATTGTGTATTATTTTGGAAGTAGCTATGGTCCGCCATGATGTTGATTTCTTTCCACCTGTTTCCATCTCTCACAGAGTTGGAATTTCCAAAATGTGTAGAGTTTATGTAATGAAGCCAGCTCATTGGACAGTTAAATACAGCAAGGTACTCTGTAATTACACAACTTTCTCAAGGTCATCTGTCTGGATAGCAATTGATTTTTGCTCTAACTCAGCCACCTGACTCCTCATCTGTCATGTGTGGTGGTGCCTCTTTCCCTTTCTCCTGTGGACTCACTGGAAACTGATGGATGCAATGGATAGTTTCCAGCAGTCTGTCTTGGCTCTAGTAACATAACTCCAAGGGATATGTTTTTCCATTTTGCCAGAAATGACTTTCTGAGCTGTGCTGTGCTTGCCATTCTTTGGTCTATGCCGTAGATAACTAATTTTTAAATAAACGCTTTAAAATAAGAGGAGTTGAGTTTTTTTGGTTACTTCTGCTGACTCTGCATGCAGGATTAAGTGCCCTGGGATGGCATAGAAACAAGCCATCTGGGGAGGGAGCTGGACACTAGCGTATTTGCCTGCAAATTGCCCCTTGACTCTAGTTGGGGAGGCTTCACACTGGCAGTGTCTATGAGCTGGTGAAAAGTTGTGTTCACTGTCACTTTGGGACATTAGACAGTCAATAAAACCGTCTTGCCCTTTCTCTTCTTTTTTGTTTCTATATGCTATAGTGGCTCAGCAATGCTTCTTATTTCTTGTACAGGGGTGGCCATGGTGAGTGGTAGCCTTATAAAGTATTTCCTTAGCTCAAAATGTTTCTAAAGTTAATTAAGGTTTTAGAGAATATGAAATCTCAAGTACTGTTGGCAGAGGAATACCATAATAACCTTCATTTTGACAACTTTAAGTTTCAAGGGGGAGGGAGAGAAGAGTAGTACCATAACAACCTTCATTTTGACAGCTTGAAGTTGCTGGGTGGGGCGCCTCTTGTTTTCTTTCATAGTCTCCTAACAAATTAGTTTTCAATGAAAGAGGAGACCCCACATTTCTTTTGGGGGGGTTGGGTCACCATCAGCAGTACTCAGGGTTACTCCTGGCTCTATGTTCAGAAATCACTCCTGGCAGGCTCAGGGGACCATATGGGATTCTGGGATTCAAACCACCGACTTTCTGCATGCAAGGCAAACGCCCTACCTCCATGCTATCTCTCTGGTTGGAGAATCTGCATTTCTGAATTAAGAGAATTGCAGTGCTTCCTGCTCTGCAACAGCCATGATGCCTGCCCGCTATTCGGGTTCATCAGCAGAAGCAGTGCTGCAGAGTGGGGAAAGCTGTGGGTTTCTACTGCACGGTAAATGAGTGACAACTCGCACCAGCAGGGAATTAATGTGACACGTGGCTCCCTAACACTGTCTGGACGCACAGCGCTCCCTGTGCTTGCTAAGTAGACACCAGCCTGGCAAAATGGGCTGGGCTTCCTCCCACCTGACAGGCTAGGAGGCACGCCCCTCTGCTCTGCTCTCTGTTCCTTCTTATGGCCCCGAAGCGGTCTTTTGTTTTGTTTCCCAAAGGGGAACAGACACTAGATGTGAGAAAGCAGAGAACACATACTTTTCCTTTTACAGGGTTGCTTTTACAAGCTCTTTCTGCATGGATTTTGTGGATTGAGAAGGCATGTTGCTGTGATAGAGGCCGTTGTTGATGCACTCCATATTCATGCTGCAGTGCGGTTTTAAGTGCCCACTGTTCTTTGAATGGGAACTAGTCCAGCTTCTAGATGGAGAGCAGTTCCCCAACTATATTAAAATTTTGATGGAACCAGCTGTAGGGTTTATCATTTTTGATCTGTTCTTACCTTTGAGTGTGGTAAGGGTTCCCATGCTGCATGTTGAAACCTGGCAACATTTGGCACACTGTTCCATTTGTAGAGTTGATGGACAAGTTTATTTTTCCTGTGTAAATTTTTTCTGTTCTGTGTCCCCAAAGGTTACCCTGGCAAGTTTGCTGTAGGGGTTTGTTTGTTTGTGTGGTGGTGGTGGTGGATTGTGTAATGGTGGTGGAGTAGTGGTTGAGGCAATGGATGCCTTCTAGTCCCCTTCCTTTCCCCAGGAGGCCACCTCAGACAGTTGGCCAGCTGCCCTGGCCGGATAGATGACCAGCAGAGCCCTGCCACTGCAATATGCGCCCTGCTGCATCACGCCACACCTCAAAAGAGCCCCTGCTCCCTTTCCTGTGGGTGGGCGCTTTCTGCATTTAGACACTCACAGCCTCTTCCCAAGACTTCTGTGATTACAGAGGAAAGGTGGGTCTCCTGATAAAGTGTATCCCCACTAGCATACAGAAGACCACCATCTATTTATTTGTGTATAGAGGCTTTTACCAAGTCTCCAGTGACTACATAGGACCAGTTACTTCCCTTTCCTGGAGGACTGCCAAGAAAAGAATGTGCTAGACCCCTATAAGGGGCAGAACTGGTATTGCAGTGGGAACACCAGAGACTTGTGTAGCTCCCACTGGGTGCTGCTTTCACCTTGGCCTGCTTTTCCAAGTGCAGCTGTGCTAACAGCCCCTACTTAAGGCCTTGGTATAGAAGAGGAAAAAGATGAGCTCTGCACATTCTTTTTACTTGCAGGTGGCTTTTCTGCAACTTTCCCTCTGGGTCATGGTGAATCCACCTTCATATGCTTTCTTCACCCAGTGCTAAAAATCTTGGAAATCAGCTTTTGATCTAGGTACTTCTTTTTTGGTGCATTGTAGAAGACAGTCAATAGGGAGGGCTTCACAAATTAGATAAAGCTATTTGAGTAGCTTGCTCAAAGGCAGGTATCTTTTCAAGAATTATATCACAAATGTGTTGACATGGACATACTAGTACGTATGGGTCAGAATGGCCCCTTGAAAGGCCCTACAGAAATCTAAGAGGTGATGTTTCTTAGAGCCCTATAGTCTAGGGTTTAGGGTCTCCTAACATTCCTTCTGGGAGGATTAGTAGATCATTCTGTAAACCAATTTTATTTAAGGGGACAAATAGATTGTAATATCTTCCCATCTATGCCTACATCTGCATTGTATAGCCCTTGATTTAGTCTGATAGCAGTAGCAGAAACTGTACAAATGAGACTGGAGGGCAGGGCGTTAGCCTTGCATGTGCCCAATCCTCATGCTGGTTCGATCTCCAACATCCCATATGGTCTCCCAAGCCTGCCAGGAATGATTTCTGAGCACAGAGCCAGGAGTAACCCCTGAGCACTGCTGGGTACGGCAAATAAATAAATAAATAAATAAATAAATAAATAAATAAATAAATAAATCAGGACTGGAGCATCTAATAGTGACTACCAGTATCCTGCTATAGCACCAAGGTGTGCATGCCACCCAAAACTCCAGAGCTACCTGCTATTCCCTAAACTGGCACGTGGTGGAGCACAGGATCTGCTGCCACCTGCTGCATGAGAGGAGCTATAGCTTTGCAGAAACACAGCGAGATAACATTCAGAACATTAAAATACATTGTGGTTGGCATATCAGAAATTATACAACAGTATTAAAAATACAGGGGCCGGAGAGATAGCATGGAGGTAGTGCGTTTGCCTTGCATGCAGAAGGATGGCAGTTCGAATCCCAGCATCCCATATGGTCACATGAGCCTGCCAGGAGCGATTTCTGAGCGTAGAGCCAGGAGTAACCCCTGAGCGCTGCCCAGTGTGACCCAAAAACCAAAATAAATAAATAAATAATATACATTCATTACTGGGGGCAGAGAGATTGTATTGTGGGTGGGGCACTTGCCTTGCAAGTAACCAGCCCAGGCTCAACCCCTGGTTACCCATATGGTCCCAGAGTACTTTTGTGGCCTAAGAAGAACAGTTTACAGTTGGTTGTGTCAGCTCTGTGACTTTGGCCAGACTTCATGCAGGGTTGTTTTTGTTTGTTTGTTTGTTTTGGTTTGGTTTTGGTTTTGGTTTTGAGGGTGCATGGCCATAGTTCATATAAGGACCTCCCATAGGCAAAGCTTGAGTCTAAACCTGGGCTCTTCTGCCAGGATAGGCTTTGAACTCACTCTCACTCTCTCTCCTCCCCCTCCCACTTGAACTACTGATTTTAAATGTTAACATTCTTGTAGAAAGCAGAGATCACCCCCTGAATATCAGAGTTGGCAAATGAATATGCAGTCTTTTGTAGGCCTTTTTAAACTAACATTTTATGTACTCTTATTGCATTAAAGACTGATCTAATAAAATAGTCAAATATGCTATAAAACTATATTACAGTTTTCCAAATCTTGAACAAAATTTAAATTTTTTGGTTCATATTTTGGGCTTTATCAGTAATGAACATCTTTGCACTTGAAAAATTCCTTAAGGCTATCTCAATGAAAATACCACAAAAGAAAGCTAATGAAGGGGCCAGAGAGATAGCACAGTGGTAAGGTGTTTCCCTTAGACGCAGAAGGACAGTGGTTCGAATCCTGGCATCCCATATGGTCCCCCGTGCCTGCCAGGAGTGATTTCTGAATGTGGATCCAGGAGTAACCCCTGAGCGCTGCTGGGTATGACCCAAACACCAAACACCAAAAAAAAAAAAAAAAGCTAATGAAAGCATGTTCACACCCAAAGTCTCTAAGGACTGGTAGAGTTTGTGTGTGTCTGTGTCCATGTGTTCGTGACCATATTTGGCATAGTGGTATCTAACTCCTGGCTCTGTACTCAGAAATTACTTATGGAATGATGTGGATAGAACCAGAATCAATTGCATGCAAGGGAAGCACCCTTCCTGCTATACTAACTCTCTTTCCTCCTGGAAAGAGTATTTTAGTTTGTCCCTCCTCATTTCTCCAGTTCCACTATTGTAGTATTTTTCTTTGCAAAAATTGCATCCAAGAGAAGTCATTTCAGAAGAGGTCATTTGTAACAAACATTCCTTCCTTCTATTGGTGCTCAGGAACAACTCTGGCCAGACGGGTTTTTCTGTACAGGATTTAATAGGACAAAACAGGTAGGAAGGGGGACCAAGGTTTTACAGCAGTGCCATTCATAAAGTACAGCCAGCCCTCAATACAAGTGCCAGTATCATTCCAACCAACAGCTCTCCAACCCCACTGTATTCCAGCAAAGGTTCCTAAGTGTCTAGGGCAACTGCTTCTCAATTTGACCCTGGGGTTTCTAATTAAGAGGATCCTTTTCTCTTAAAGTGACAGATTACTTTTGGGGGATCAATGTCCAAGTCATTAATTTAAAAAAATTGGGGAGAGAACTTGGGAGGATGAAGTTAAGTATTTTATTCAGAATGAGCTGAAGAAAAGAAATAGATACAGGTCACTATAGAAAGTAGACACAGGCCAGAGCGGTGGCACAAACATGTAGAGCGTTTGCTGTGCACTTGCTAACCTAGGCCGAACCACGGTTTGATCCACTGGTGTCCCAAATGGTCCCCCAAGCCAGGAGCGATTTCAGAGCGCATAGACAGGAGTAACCCCTGAGCATCACCGGGTGTGGCCCAAAAATCAAAAAAGAAAGTCAACACATATCCATTTATCTAACTAGAAGTCTAGAGAGAGGCTGAAGTGATATTTTTCTTCATCATTGCCTTCTGAGCTCCTGCATGAACATATTTTTCAAACATGGTAATTTCTAAGGTAACTGCTTCCTTGTGTTAATACAACTTTGGTTCATAGGTATCCTATTGTATGGACTACGTGTTTCCAATGAGAGAAGATACGAAATCACATGCCCACCATTGCCCGGGACTTTTGTGCTGTGATAGATATCTTCTCATGAACTTGCTCTGGGGCTTTCTGTTTTGACTGTGTGGATCTGTTTGTTCTTGAAGTGAACAGGGCTGGGATCATCTTTTGAGTGGTGAGGGCATGTAACATATGGCTGCTACTTGGTGAGACTGACTTAGACTAATCTATCTTGTCTTGATTTACTAGCTTGTTTAGATGGGTCAAGAAAGAGCTTTATTGGAGACATGCCAGCATATTGGAAGATGGTGGTCTCATGTCCTTAAGACTCTTCCTGTGCTTTATTTCTTAACAGTCAGGAAATGGATATCTTCTTCCGTTCAAGCCATTTATGTAACTGTCCAATACATCACTTATTTGTTGTATGTGGGAAGCGAAGAACTGTGAAAGAATAAATGTAAGCTTTATTTTTTTTTTTTTACCCCTGCCATCTTCATTTCTTGGCTAAAATGGATATGGAGCGTTTTCTCACAGAAGCCCTTATTTCTTGCAGTTTTCGTTTTCAAAAAGCAAATAAGCTGAAAGAACTTGGCCATTTGACAGAACCAGTATTTTGCCCATTTCTTTTTTCTGTTAGCTGCCACTGTATTGTATTCTGAACTCAGAGACTGCCCAGTGAGCATAAATAAGGCAGTTTTGTGATTGTTCTCAAGCAACTCATTTAAAACTATTTGGTTACCAAGTTTACCTTGTGGTTTACAGTGTAAATAATATTCATGACCTTTTTCATAGGCAGAAACACATAGTTAAATTCATCGCATGGGCAGATATGTATTAATGATTGTTCTACCACAAAAGAAAAAAGAGATGATGGGGGTCGGAGCGGTGGCACAAGCGTGCCTTGCAAGCGCTAACCTAGGACAGACTGAGGTTCGATCCTCTGGCATTTCATATGGTCCCCCAAGCCGAGAGCGATTTCTGAACACATAGCCAGGAGTAACCTCTGAACGTCACCAGATGTGGTCCAAAAACCCAAAAAAAAAAAAAAAAAAAAAAGTGATGATAATTTGGGACACAAGAATTATCAACAGGGCAGTAATTTTTTAAAATAATATCTTTATTTAAGCACCAGGATTACAAATAAGTTTTTTTTTTTGTTTGTTGTTTTTGTTTTTTTTTGTTTTTTTTTTTGTTTTTTTTTTTTTTTGGGTTTTTTGGGCCACACCCAGCAGTGTTCAGGGTTTACTCCTGGCTGTCTGCTCAGAAATAGCTCCTGGCAGGCACGGGGGACCATATGGGACACTGGGATTCGAACCAACAACCTTTGATCCTGCATCGGCTGCTTGCAAGGCAAATGCCGCTGTGCTATCTCTCTGGGCCCTACAAGTAAGTTTGTAGTTGGGTTTTAGTCATAAAAAGAACACCCCCCTTCACCAGTGCAACATTCTCACCACCAATGCCCCCATTTCCCTCCTCCCCCACCCCCTGCCTGTAATCAAGACAGGCATACTACTTCTCTCACTCACTACCTTTGTCTTGATAGTTGTTAGTGTAGTTATTTCTCTAACTGCACTCACCACTCTTTGTGGTGAGCTTCACACTGTGAGATGGTCCTTCCAGCTCTCATCTTATATGGTCTCTAGGCATTATTACAACAATGTCTTATTTTTCTTAAAACCCATAGATGAGTAAAACTAGAGATAGACACAGAATAGTCTCACTCATCTAGGGCAGTGATTTTTAGCTTCTGTGACCTGTGGTCAGAAATACATCAAGGCCCACTCTGTAGTTATTAGTAAGTGTATGTAATTGAATGAGAAGTCCAACAGAACAGTACTTAGCTATACCATGTATCTGTTGTATTTTATTTAGTGCAATTAAAAATACTTGTTGCTACGATGACCCAGTTCTACATTTTGACCTCAAAATACAGCATTTTGACAAATGATGTTTTAATGGCATTTAAAATTTTTGATATTTACTGTCTCATTTCTCCCCTAACTGTATGAGGTAGGGGGAAGAAAAGAATAAGTGTGCAAAAATGCCTATTTCTCTCACTATGATTGCTCCAAGGACAGTTAGTGTGTTAAAGTGGAGAAAGATAGAGTTAGGATTTATGGTGTTGATTTTTGGGTTTTTTTGGGGGCACACCCAGCATCGCTCAGGGGTTACTCCTGACTGTGCTCAGAAATTACTTCTGGCAGGCTCGAGTGACCATATAGGATGACTCCAGCTCCAGCAGTTAGAAATTTTTGGATTCTAAGCCTGAGCTTTACTACTTATAAACAAGATGATCTTAATAATTTTAGAGTTGGTAGAAGTTCTAGAAACAATTTTATTCTGCCCTTTCAACTTTTACCGTATTTTCCGGCATATAAGACGATTCCCTAATTTTACAGTTAAAACATAGGTTTAGGCCTATATTCGCTGTATAAGAAAGAACGTTCCTGTGCTGCAACTGTATGTACCATGGTGAGCCAATCACAACAAGCAAAGGTTCAAAGGTTATACTGGTATAGACTTTCTCTCTGACTCTGGCCAATCTGAGCAGGCTTTTTACAGTGTAGATTCGGTACAGAACATTGTCTAATTTGCATGCATAAAAAGCCTGCTGGGATTGGCTGAGTTAGAGAGGCGGTCCGAGCAGCCTTGCAGTTATTGGTGCAGGATCGAGTTGGAAAATTTTGTGGCAATATCTAGACGATTTTTGTTTAGTGGCATATTGAAACGGATATACTCGGTGTATAAGACGACCCCCGATTTTTGGTTGACTTTTTTTATTTTAAAAGTCATCTTATACACCGGAAAATACGGTATGTCTCTATTAAAAACATTTTAAGGTATGATCCAGTTAGGGAGTAATGAGAGTCAGTTTAACCTATGTCAAAAGGGATAATTAGAACCAAATGTGTATCCCATACACCAGCACAAGGTATCTCCATCTTCCTCTAAACTGTAGTTAGCTTTCTCAGAGCCTTTACTTAACCATCTGTGAGGGAATGAATATCTGATTAAAAAATGTGCAGATACTTTAGCCCTATTTGGGCTCTGTGATTGTGTTTGTGTGTCTGTGAGATAGGGAGACAGACAGGCTTGGAGGGCTACTCCCAGTTCAGTGCTCAGGAGCTATTCCCAATATGGTACTTTGAGTACAATGCGGTATCCAGAATCAAATCGGTGCATCACAGGTACTCCACTCTATTGAGCTTTCTCCCTGGCTCTCCATCTTTTCAGAGAAAGGAGTTCTTTTTTTAATTTGAAAGTTTGCTATTCCCATTTGTGTGTCTCAGAAAGTTTGGGTTTTGGGTCACACCCAGCAGTGCACAGGGGTGGACCATATGGGATGAGAACCAATGACCTTCTGCATGAAAGGCAAACGCCTTACCTCCATGCTATCTCTCCGACCCCCAGAAAGTTTCTCTCTTAATAAACTTGTGTTTCAGTCCTGCCTCGGCCTATTCCTAGTCCAAAACACTGAAAAATCAGGTTAGTTAAATACTGAAAGGTGTTTATCATCTGAGAAATGGGCAGGGGTCTGGTGACTTTCTGTTGATCAGCACTCAATCAAGTCTTTGAATTATTTACAGCAGTTACTGACCCTGAATCTCTTCTTGCATAGGAACATGTCCTACGTGTCCTACAAGGCTTAAAATCAAACCCATTTGAGGAGTCAATTGAAGAGGCTCTGCTTCCAGCCAGCGCAAAATGGGTAGAGTTTGGCAAGGCCAGGAGTTGCAGGTGTTTATGTAACATTCTTTAGTGAGCTGGACCAGGTGGGGACTGGGTGTGGTAGAGTGAAAGGATATTAGTGTTGAGGAACTGAGAAGGTCATACTTAGAAGTTCACTGACGGGCCAGAGAGATGGCATGGAGATTGCCTTGCATGCAGAAAGACGGTAGTTCGAATCCCGGCATTCCATATGGTCCCCCAAGCCTGCCAGGAGTGATTTCTGAGTGCAGAGTCAGTGATTTCTGAGCGCCGCTGGGTGTGACCCAAAAACCAAAAAAAAAAAACAAAAACAAAAACAAAAAAAACCCAGAATTCTGTTAGAGGTCTTTGGCATGATCAGGACCCCAACCCAATGAGAGTGGATCTTGCCAGTTTACTGGCCTTGCCTCAAGTTTCAGAAAGCCCATTTCACCCCCAAGCTCTGCAAGCCTCTCTCCGTAGGGAGAGGTGTGCAGGGCATCTCACTGCAAGATTTAAAAGGAAAGGATGCTTGCACACGGGAAAGGTACATCAAGGAAGATTTCCTTGAGAAACTTGGCCTGAGTCAGGCCCTTTTCTGCCCAGTGTGTCCCCATTCTCACCACCACCGCCGCCACCACCGTGGTTTTTTTTTTTTTTTTAAGCAGCTCCCACTAGATGGCGCACATATCTCAGTTCTCATCTACCTGTGTTAAGTTTATTTTCAAGATTTGTCATTAATATATAATTTTTTAAAGTGAAATATAATGTGTAACCAATTTTACAATTTTATTTTAGAAAGGAAAGAAAGACAGGCATGAAATTAAAAATTTGTATTTTGGGGCCGGAGAGATAGCACAGTGGTAAGGCGTTTGCCTTAAACGCAGAAGGACAGTGGTTCGAATCCCGGAATCCCATATGGTCCCCTGAGCGCTGCCGGGTGTGACCCAAAAATCAAAAAAAATCTGTATTTTGTGGGCTCCATTGTGCACAATAGAAAGCACAATCATTGAGGTGATAGTAGCTAATATCTTCATATGTGAGTGATGCTGAAAACTTAAGTCTTGTCAACAAAGTTTAACTTTTTAAGTACAATTTTTGTGGTGTAACTTTATAATGGATATTTTGAAAAAGAGATTAATCTACTTATTCAGTTTTTTTCTTCTTTGTTCTTCATCTCTTATTAAAATATAAATGATTGAAACTAACTGTGACAATAAACTTCAAATACAAGAAAATGGTTGTATAAAGTTTTTGTTTATTTGTTTGTTTGTTTGTGGGCCACACCTGTTTGATGCTCAGGGGTTACTCCTGGCTATGCGCTCAGAAATCGCCCCTGGCTTGGGGGGACCATATGGGATGCCGGGGGATCGAACCGAGGTCCGTCCTATGTTAGCGCTTGCAAGGCAGACACCTTACCTCTAGCGCCACCTTCCCAGCCCTGTGTAATGTTTTTAAATGTGGGGATTTACTCATTTAAAAAATAAAAAGGCCTTGTCTCCATGCTATCTCTCCCAGTCCCACTTTACTCCTTTAATTACGTCTTTTATTTAATCTTTTTTTGTTTTAAAGAAACTTTTTTTTTTCTTTAGGTATGTGTGAGCATATATATTCCTAGTTTTTGTCGAGTGTCTGTTTTCTTCTCTCTCCACCCCCTAGTCCACCAGCAATATAATGTAGCACCACTTCTTCCTGCAAAGGCATATTAAACAAAGGGGAAATTTTATGTGTAAAAACTAGCTCTTATCTACTAGGGATAAGAACTCATACTTTTTTACAACACAGGGACATCTCCCACCTGAACGTATGTCATGTGGAAACAACTTAGACTCCAGGGAACTAGACACCGACTGTCCAGTCTTGACTCCTGGATCCCAGACATAGAAACGACAGAGTTCTCCACAACAGCTCCAGGAGCCCAATCCCCTCCAGGGCATTCATAATGCTGCTCTGACGCCAACATGTGCCAGTGCTAAATTGATAACCTGACAACGAAGAAATGGGGACAACTTGATCTAAGAGCAAGTTGTCCTTCTTCATCAGCCAACGATAAGACAAAATCAGAAAACATGTCACCCTTTGATCTTTGCAAAAGCCAAGATTGCTATATACAGATGACTGGATGTTACAACCAGGACGGGACAGTACATATCCAGGGACCAACAGCAACGAAAAGCTCTAGCCTAGCTTTTGGTCTATGATCTGTTCAACAAACAAGAGCTCCAATTCCAGAGATCTGACTGAGACAACCGCAACTGAATGGGTCTTCTGGAAACATAACGGAAGACTTTATCCCAGGCTCTATCCTAGGAGCAACATAGTGACCAAGACCACCAACTACAGAAGATGGATTAAAACGACACTGAAGAAACAGAACTGCTAGAACCACAAAGAAAGACTTCATCATAAGCTCCATTTCTTGAGCTGCACAGTCACCAAGACCTCTAGATACAGAGGTCTGATTTTACCATCCATGATGAAGCAGAAGTCTTCCATACACCACGAAAACAACGAGGGGAGAGTAAATGATCATGCAAGGAGTCTATAGTTAATCCCATGACAGTACACTTCACGGAGGGAGAAACCCTGTATCTCTTAGGCCAACGGATTTCCCTCTATAATATCCCCAATAGTTACTGTGCCTATGCAGGGGGAAAAAGAAAAAAAAAAGCACAAACAAATATTTTTCCATATATTTATTTATCGATTGATTGATTTTTTTTGACATCTTTATATTAGTGTAGAGATTGAAGTTGATGTCTCCAATATTATTTTATTTTATCTTTCTCTTTCTTTTTGCACTCCGGCATGAGTTGATTTCAGAACTGAGACTGTTGTGTGGTGCTTGTCTTTATTGCTGTGGTGCTCACTGGATATTTAATTTGATATTTCTGTATAGTGGTGGTGTTTCAGTTGCCTTTTTCACATCCTCTCTCAAACTGAGGTTGAAATCCTCTGGAAGGACTCCGCCTATTTTCAGCATATTTGACTTTTTTTTTTCTTATTTTGTACCCCAATCTATTGCTTTTCTTTCCTTCAAACAAAGCCACATAACTCGATTTATCTAGCTTCGCTTCTTAAATAGAGGGGGAGACAGCAGAGGGTACTAGGACCCAACAGATATATGATCACTAATAGTGAGCTGGACAAAGAGGGGACCACCTACTCTAGCAGTCCAGGGGGTGATGGTGGGGTATATGGGTTGCAGAAGGGGAACTGGGATGGGGGGAGGACAAATTTGGTGATGGGTATTCAATTTTGATATGTATCTAAAATACTACCGTGAATGATATGTAAGCCATTATGATCAAAATAAAAATTAAAAAAAAAATAAAAAGGCAAAAATGTGGTTTAGGAAAATGTGTTCATTATAAATGTGTGCCAGCACCACAGCAGCTGCTTGGCAAGCATAGATCTTGCATTCCAGAGAACAGGTGATTTGATCTCTTTCATGTTGCAATAAAGACTTTGGTTTCTACCTATTGGAGTTTCTTTCTTTCTTACTCAGTCCTCACACCTTAAGCACCTTAAGGAGAAAAGAACATTTTTTTCCTTATCCAAAGGGCAAGGTGTGGGCACAGAAGCAGACCTGGAAGCCTTCTACAATGTAGCTATTAGGACACGGACAGGATAAGAGTTACTTTGCTGTCCCAAGACCCCATCTTGATTAATAAGGACAATATAAGTAAACAAGACTTAGTGAAGTATGGTGTCTAAGCCAAAATCATGCCAGCAGTATATGGGGCACTAGGATTTGAAATTAGGTTTATTGTTGTATTACAAAATGTGGCTGCATTTTGTGGGCATTTAACCTGTGCATATTAAAAATTTTAGTTATTGATATAAAAGTGGAAAACACCCAGATATGTGAGTGAGGGGGGTAGTTTCCTCAGTGGATGAAGAAAGAGGAGGAAAATTAATTGCCTGTGAAGACCATCTATTTTAAGCTTTGAAGATTTAGTTCTGTGAGGGGAACATGGTTGGGATAGCAGATGCCCTTATAGATACTACTGATTATTTGAGCTTTCATTTTAACCTAAACTGTGTTCTTTCTCTCACCCACCACTTTTTCATAGGGCTTCCTAAAGAATGAGAAGGATAATGCCCTGCTGTCTGCTATTGAGGAGTCCCGGAAGAGGGTAAGAAGCTAATGAGCCCCAGATGTAGACGTGGACTATTGTGAGAGTGGCAGAGCTGAGCATGAGGCATAGGTTTGGGGCACGGGGCCAGTATCCCAGGCCTACCTCATTGGCTTGGTTCATCAGAGGGAGTTCTCTGGGAAATTATTTTTTTTTGGGGGGAGTGAGGGTTTGGGGGTTTATATATACCTAGCTCTTTGCTCAGGAGTCACTTCTGATTGTTGCTTGGGAATTTATACATGATACTGGAAATTAAACCAGCTGCATTCAAGGCAAGCGCCTTAATCCCTGCACTCTCTCTCCAGCTCCTCTGTGAAACATTTTTTGAAGACAATACCATGCTACTAACTTTGCATTTTGTGCTAAAATGTTTCTGAAACACTAGAGCTGTCAAGTAATTTCATTCAACTTCAAAATGGAAGCTACAGAGAAATCTTTGGATTCATTATTACAATAGACATGTGTTTCACTTCCTGCTAAATCTTAATAATTTTCCTCAATTTCTCCCTCTTATCACATAACTTGACTTTCAATGCCACCTTCTATTTTAACAATTTCTTCAGCCTCTTTGAAAACAGCAGCAACGAAGAACAAGCTATCTTGATGCTGGAAAAGAAGAGTAAATAGGCAGCCAGAGCAGCTGCTATGTGTGCAGCAGTATTTTGCAATAAGCATTACCTCATGATACTCAGATAGTTTACTCTTGTTTATTATCTTCATTATTTCTGAAAAGCATTAAGAGGTCAAACTATTTTCCCACAATTATTATCTGGTAAACTACTTTCAGGTCATGGGGGAGAGAGAAGAGGCATGAGTTATAAGGTGGAGATGGCTCCAAGCAGCCACACAGTTTTATGCAGGAATGGGAACAGGGTCTGTTCTGTTGTTTTTTATAACACTCACAGCAAGTGAAGTGTACTTACCTATGTTCAGGTAGTTTTAAAACTAATAAAGTTAAAAAAAATTACTTCTCAGTGTGCTTTATTAAAATATTTTGTGCAGGTGGGAATGTGGCAGGAGAGCTGCAATGAGTAAGAAAACAGTGGAAAGGAGAGCTTTGGCTTACTGTGATTTAGAAGAAAATGTTTCAAAGGCATTTGAATGACTGATAAATGTTTAATTAACTGAATACAGTTGCCAACAGTGTCATTAATTTCATGTTTGGCAACAGCTCTTATTCCTAGAAATAGCGAAAGAAATTCTTTTGTTTCAGAAAGAAATTTGGATTTGGGGTTCCCCCACCCCAGCTTGCATACATTTTGATCACTGACCACTATTGAGTCTCCCGCTTTAAAGGACCAATGAAATTTAATTAGGATTGCCAAATGCCACCAAGCCTGAACTCAGTTATCCTGTGGAATGTGTTCTGGAATTGGCAGTCCCTGAACATTGTACCATACTGAGACTAAATGTGCAGCCAGCCAAAACATTTCAGAGACATACCACAGTGCTCACTGTGTGCATATGTGTTTGTGGGCGAACTGTTCTGGCACCACTCCATTGTGGAAGTGGGCAGTGGTAGTGAAGGGAGGTAGGACGGGAGGGGCTTTCACCTACCTGGAAACCAAATACTACTACTGCATAAGAACCATTTTTATGTAAAAGGTCTTTGGGCATTTTTGTGTCAATTTTATGTCTGAATAGCTTGCCAATGGGCCTGCTGAAATGCCAAGAAAACAAGCTAGGCAATCACAAATGTATCTTATCTTTTCCCATTTGGTGCATCCCAGCAAAAACAGAACACATTATCAGAGCATATGTAGTTCTTCTAAAACCCAACAAGTGCTCAATAATAAGTGAAGTGAGAGCATATTGCCCTCTCTCCTTTCTGAAAATTGGGTTCTAGAGCTCCCTACCTATGCTTTTCACCAGTTGCCCAGTTCACTCCCTTAATTGTTCAAAAAGAGATTTTTCTGGATTAACTCAAGGGGTTCAAGTTTAGCTTCCAGTAGAATCTCCATTGCTTTATCATGTTTAATACATTGTCTGGGTGTCTGCACATATCACAAGGTGGTCTTTGGCCTTTTCTTTTTTTCTTTACCTTGGGGCTTTTCCTGCCTATTTTTTCAACCTCTCACCTGGCCTCAGACCCTCACATTGGTTGTCACTTCATTAAGTAGCTTTGCCTATTCTCACTAGCTCTTCTAGTTGACATTCTTCTGTGCACAGACTCTGGTTCAGATGTGACCCTAGAGGGAATAGGCTAGAATAGGACAGATGGGAGGCTGATCATCCCTGATTAGCCCACAAATTGGATATTCCATTATCTCTAATGTAATTAAGATAAGATGGAGGTGGGGCTGGCATGGCCAAGGGAAGAACATTTTAATATTGGACCTTTATTTTTATCACACTAATGATGAATGGAGCCACTGTGCCATTTGTTCAAGGTTTGGGACTGTTTCTGAATGAGTAACCTGGCACACTCCTCATATATCTGAGAATTTGTGTCCAGAAACCTGCCAGTTTTCAGAAGCCTTCGCAGTTAGGGAAGCCAGAGTTCTTGGCACAGAGGTGGGCATCCTGAGAAAATGAGCGGTTCATTCCTGCTCTTGTTCTCCTGCCCACCCCTTGCATACTGTTAGGCATCTGTCCCACAGTTCTTATCAGCAATTCCTTCGGCACCAGACTCTTTTCTTTAATTGCCTTCATCATTCTGCCTATTTTTATGAGCAAAAGGACTGGTGTTTTGTTTCAGTTTTGTTTTAGGGCCAAACCTAGAGGTGATCAGGGCTTACTACTGGTGGGCTTATAGGAGCATACAGGAGGCTGAGGATCGAACCTAGGTCAGCTATGCAAGGCAAGTACCTTATCTGCTGTGCTATTTCTCAGACCGCAAAGAACTTGTCTCTAAGAAAAACTCTGACATTGTGATATCTTGGATCAGTGCCAGCTTGGCACCTTATTTCCTGAAAAATGGGGAGACCTGTCAACACCATTCTTTCCTGTACCTCCATATTTCTACCCGCCCGCTGCCACAAAGACTCCATTTTCTCTTGTTTGGGGGCTAAAATTATGTTATTTTAGCCACTAAGTAGGAAGCGTTTCGGGAAAATACTGTGGTCAACTGTATGCTATTTCTAGATACCTTCTAGAGAAGCCAATTCTTCTTATCCTCCACTCCCACACCCGACTTCCTATTCAACATGTATATACCACTAATATATGAGTTCACTAGTACTACAAGAGGAAGAAGTTTTCTCTGAGTACTTTTTATCTTTTGGAACAGTGCTAATAGGAATGATCCATTCTACCTTACTATGAGAAATAAACCTGGTAGATTATCTTTCCTCCTTGAGTCTTCAAGACATATTAAAATGTGATTAACTGGTAGATGAACCAGAGTCAAACTTGGAAGATGCAGCTGCTTTCTTCCTTGTCAGTATAATTGGCCTCTTTTTCATATTATTAGAATCTATTATTTAATTTTATTTTATTTAAGATTTTATTTTGGGTTACACATAGCAGTATTCAGGAATTACTTTTGAGCCTGTTCTTTTTTTTGTTTTTGTTTTTGTTTTTGTTTTTGGGCCACACCCAGCGGTGCTCAGGGGTTACTCCTGGCTGTCTGCTCAGAAATAGCTCCTGGCAGGCACGGGGGACCATATGGGACACCGGGATTCGAACCAACCACCTTTGGTTCTGGATCGGCTGCTTGCAAGGCAAACGCCGCTGTGCTATCTCTCCGGGCCCTGAACCTATTCTTAAGGATTGCTCCTAGTGGTGCTCACGGGCCTTTTAAGTCGTGTTGGGGGTTGAGCCTGGGCAAACTGTGTGCAAGGAAAGTGTTGTTATTCACACACACACACATACACACACACACACACACACACACACACACACACTGTACTATCTCTCTGGCCCTATTTTCCACATTTCAGTAACTGTTGCTCCAAAATTAAACATGCCACTTGCAGGATATGTGATTTTCTAAGTTTCCCAAAGCTCAAGTATATGGATATTATCAGTATAAATCTGCATTGCCAAAAGTAAAGCAGGCATTACTAATACTCATTCCCTTGGTGCTGCCTAATTACATGCCAATCTGATTGTTGATGAAATAGCGTTTTTAGCTGATGGGAGATCAGGTCTGCCAATTAAAGATTAATAGACTAAGAATGTTATGATTCAGAATATTTGCTTAACTTGTTCTAATTTTTTCCTCATTTTTTGTTTTGTTTTCTCCTTTGTTTTCCTCCTCTTTCTTTCCTTCTTTTCTCTGTTCCTTTGACCTTCCTCTTTTGGTGACAAGCTGCAGGGTCCTGAGTAGCCCATCTCTCACTCTCCTTCTCTTTCTCTCTCTCCCCTCTCTTCTTTTTTCTCTCCTCTCCTCCCTCTCCTTTCTCTCTCCTCCCTCCTACTACTCCTACTACTTTTTCTTCTTCAGTGCTGAGTGCCATCAGAGCCATCCCTTGTGGTGCTCAAGGACCTTGAGGGCAAACCCCTGGTGATGCTCTGGAGTCCAGATGGTGCTGGGCCTGGAAGCCACACACCCTAACTGCTGTCCTGTCTTCTGATTTCCTATGTTTTCTTTGACTGGCTCCTACTGTGAAAGGGTATTTTTTTTTCTTTAACAACAAAGTTACTGGGAGTCTCATTTCTGTCTTTTCTTACCTTAGATACTTAATAAAAGTCATTATTATTCCATTAGTTTTTAATAATCCACCATTTTATTGACTACAAAGAAAAAAATACCACAAGTTAAACTCTGATATGCTATCAACTATAATGCATAGCCTAGGACTGGAGAGAGCATGGAGGTAGGGCATTTGCCTTGCATGCAGAAGGATGGCGGTTTGAATCCCAGCATCCTGTATGGTCCCCTAAGCCTGCCAAGAGAGCGATTTCTGAGCATAGAGCCAGGAGTAACCCCTGAGTACTGCTGGGTGTGGCCCAAAATAAAATTAAAAAAAAAGTACATAGCCTAATTTTACAGGATTTGAAAAAATTTGTCTTGGTGAATATGTGAAAAGAAAAACCACCCTCAGCATCACTAATTATTAGGGAAATACAAATTAAGACTACAGTGAGATTCAATTTTACAGTTATTAGGATGGTTACTGTTAACCCCTATATCCTCCATCCCACTCCTAGAGTTACCAAAAGCATATGAGGGTGTAAAGAAATTAGATCATTTGCATGCTGGTTGTGGGACTGTAAAATGGGTATACACCTTCTCTGCAAACAATAACTTAAAATATTAAAAATTGAAGTTAGATCCAGAGGGCCCAAGTGATAGCACAGCAGCAGGGTGTTTGCCTTTCTCGCGGATGACCTGGGATTAACCCCGGTTCAATCCCCAGCATCCCATATGGTCCCCTGAGCCTGCCAGGAGCAATTTCTGATCACAGAGCCAGGAGTAACCCCTGAGCACAGCTGGGTGTGCCCCCCCCCCAAAAAAAAAGGTTAGATTCAGCAATTTTGCTTCTGGGTATATTTCCAAAGAATTAAAAGCATGGGTCCATTTTCATGGCAGCATTATTCAAAATAAAAGATAGAAGAAACTAAAAAATGTATGCCTGAGGGGCCAGAGAGACAATACAGCCAATAAACCAGTACCATATATATTCCCTCTTGTACCAGCACGGGTGATCCCTAAGTACAGAGTCAGAAATAAACACTGCTGGGAATACCCCCCCCCTCAAAAAAAAAGTCTGAATAAATAAATAAACGACAGTATATAAGACATTGTGATATTATTTATCCTTTGAACTGGAGTAATAATTTAGCTGGTAGAGGGTATTTGCCTTGCACACAGCCTGACCTGTGTTTCATTCCCTTAAGCAATCCTTGGTGTGACCCCAAAACAACAAAGACATTATGCTAAATAAAATAATACTTCTGTCTCAAATAGACAAAATATACTGATTCCTAGTTAGTTAATAGTTTGTTATGTTTTTGGCAGGAACATACCTAACTGTGCTCAGGGCAACATGTGGGGGATCGAGTCAGAATTTACTGCATAGCAAGCGCCTTATCCTCTTTATGAGATATCTAGAGATCGTCAGAATCATAGAAAGTAGTTGCCAGGGTTTGGTTGCTGAGGGGCTGGGAAAGAGGAAATAGAGTTTTCATTTAATAGGTATGGAATTTCAATTTTGCAAATTGCATTTTGAAAATGGTTCTGTGGATGTGTAATGTTGGTGCTTACAAAAGATTGTGAATTCAGAACTGAACAATGAGCTGAACTGAACACTTAAAACAGCAAATTTTATGTTGTATGTTTTGCTACCATATAAAAGTCTTCATTTTTAAACTCCATGAGCTAGGACTATTGAAAACAATTGTCAGAAAATTCTTTAAGGATAATCTGTAAAGTAGGTGGGATTTTTTGCTCTGCTTTTTGGGAAGACAGGGAAACTGGGTGCCCAGAGTTTCTGGCATACTGTATAAGAAACTGTCCTTTGTTGTTCTCCTCCTGAACAGACCTTCGGCATGGCTGAGGAGTACCATCGAGAGTCAATGCTGGTCGAGTGGGAGCAAGTGAAGCAGCGGATCCTCCACACATTGCTGGCATCAGGGGAAGATGCTCTTGACTTCACTCAAGAGAATGAGGCAAGTTGAGTACCAAAGAGAGGCTGCTTTTAATAGAAGTATGGGGTCAGCACATTCTTCTCTGCTTCCCTTCCAGCAGCCTTGGCAAGACCCATCTGGTTTCCTTTTTACCACTTCTGTATTTGGTTTCCAGGACCCACGCAGTTGTCTGGGTTTCTTCCTGGGCTCCTGAAAGCTTCTGCATCCATCTTCTTTACTTAATTTGCCTCCATCTCTTTGTCCTCTTTGTTTCTCTTTCAATCTCTGTCTTGTTGAACTCAACAGGCTATGGCTTTAAACACTAACCTTCGTTTTGGAGGCTTATTTCCACTTATAGTCCCAAACCCCAAATGCCGTGACATCTTGGGCTAAACTGGGCCAGAATCAAATCAGGAAATTGGTGCTCCTTGCCTCTCCCCACCTAGCTTTTGTTGTTTTAGGAGGCTGTACCTGATGGTGCTTAGGGTGTAGCCCTGGCTCTATGATCAGGGAATACTCCTGGTGGGGCTCAGAATCATATGGGGGCCAGGAATTGAACCCAGGTCAGCCATTTGCAACAGGCCTACCTGTTGTACAATTGCTCTGCGCACGCGCACACACACACACACACACACACACACCCCCACACCCCCCCCCCCCCCACACACACACACACACACACACAGAGTAACCTCTGAGTGCTGCTGGGTGTGGCCCAAAACACACACACACACACATACACACACACTCCTGACACACACACACTCTCCTGACACACACACACTTCTGACTTTTATACTCACAGATTCTTTCATCATCCCAAATGCAGATTAATTTTCTTCTTGCTCAGATCACAAACCTCAGATTCTCTCATCTGTTCCTTCTCTCACCAGTCTGTCTCATATGTTCACAGATTCAGTTATTCTACTCTCAATGTGGAAGTAGAACCTAAAATACTTCTTATCATTTCTTGCTTTGATCCAAACCACCATTTCTCTTTCATGCAGATGATGAAAGCTAGGTTTTTTTGGAGGATTAGGTTCACATTCTTCATTGTACAGTGCTCAGGGACTACTTGTATCTCAGGGATTGAATCTCAGCTCCAGTGTGCCAAGCATCTGCACTAGCCCTCGGAACTCTCTCCGGTGGTCTTGCTATTGGTTTTATCTGCTTTATCTATTTCTGTGGAATAGATAACTGCAAAGTTAAGTTACTGAATTCAATTTGTTACTTCAAAAATCTGGCAGGTTTACTTATACCATAGAGACTCTTCTCCCAAGTAAATTTGTGGCTCTTTTATGGCTGACTCCCTCATTTCCATCAAGTATTTGCCCCATGCCTTCTTAGTGAGGCTTTGGTGATATAGGCCTTGGTAACATAACTAAAATGCAAACCAATCTCTCCCCATTCACTTTATTTAGTCTCGCCTTTCTAGCTATTTTTCCTTTGTAGTACTTGGTCTCATGTACCAGTGTATATTTATTATCTTTATTGCTAATTCTGTTTCTTGGAACAGAGTGTAAACTTTATGAATGTAAGGATATTTGTTATGCTTTCTCTCCAATACCTACATGAATGCCTAGGAGAAACATAGGAGATGCTCAAGAAAAATAACTTATGGATTTATTTGGCTAACCAGGTATTCAGGGATATGTTGAGACTGATGTTAGTGTAGTATGTAGTTGGTATAGTTTGTCTTAATTGCTAGTGTTAACCAGTGGTTGTATTAAGTTGAGAGTTTTTTCTTTTTAAAACCTGTTTTTAGGGGTCCATGGGTAGTTCAGTAGTAAAGGACTATCCTTGCCTCTGTGAGGCTGTTTGTTTCCAGTACTTCTTTACATGCATTAGTGAAATCTAGCAGCCCTTCTGTCTGGTGCTTGGGGTCCACACCCAGCTATGCTCAGGGCTCTGCACTCAGGTTTTACTCCTTACTTGCTTTAGGGACATATGGAGTGCTGATGATTGAACCTGGATCAGCTGTATTTGTTATTATTCTGGGCCCTAAAATAGTTTGTTTTAGAAATTACTCATTAAGGACTGGTCCGCTTTCTTACGTCCAAAGACTCAAATGGTTATCCGTGAGAGAAAATCCGTGAGAATACATAGATCTTTAGCAGCAAAGCTGATGCTTCTATCTTAATTTCTTGAGTGTCTGGGCAAATAAGTAGAACAGTGCCTGATTTTATAAACTTCATTTTTCAAAATGGTGTTAATAGGTTGTGGTCTGTATTGGGATTTGAAAATAATTATAAGTTCCTGATGAGATTTTCTGTCATGATTGCTCTTCTTAAAAATAGACTGGTCTATTTAGTAGGCTTATCTTCCTTGATCTCTACTTCCCTTGGAAAGAAGTTAGTTTTCTCTGTGACACCTTGTGGCATTGATAGCTTGCCAGAAAGGCTGGCCAGGTGTTGTTTTGTTTGTAGCTATTCTTTAGAATTTTTTGCAAGAAAACACAAATATAAACAGAAAAATACACTCAACTTTAGTAAATAACTTAAGAACTATTATTAAAACACACCTTTGTAATAGAACAGATCATTACCAATAACCCTTGTTATACCTCCCCATCCATCCATCCAGAGAACCACTATTCTGACTTCTTTTTTTTTTTAACTTTATTTATTGACTGATTGATTATGTTATGGGCTACACCTGGCAATCCTCAGGAGTTACTCCTGGCTCTGCTCTCAGAAATTGTCCCTGACAGGCTGGGGTACCATATGGGATGCTGGGAATTGAACCGGGAGTTCCCTCCCTGGTGGGCCGCATAGGCTATGCTATCTCTCTGGCCCCAAATTCTGACATCTAGTATTATAGTTAATTTTACTTATTTGGGGCCAGAGAGGTAATACACTGCCAAGTGTGGTTTTAAAACCAAAGAAAACTAGAAAAGAATTTTTATTATTGCTTTGTTTCAGGGCCACACTCAGGTGCTTCCTGTCTTTAGCCATTGCAGTCATGCTTAGTGGGTACTTGGGTACATACACTGTTTGGGATTGAACCAGGGTTCAACGTGCAGAATATGCTCTTTAACCCATGTACTATCTCTACGGCCCCCATCAAAGGTTAATTTTGCTTGGTTTTTGAACATCATGTAAAATACATTTACATAAAGAGCATATAGAGTACTCTTCTGGCTTTGGGGGATGTGGTGGTAAAAAGGCATACCAGGCAGGGATTGGGGGATTGTGTGATGCCAGGAATTAGATTCAGGGCTCCAGCATGCAAAGCATGCACTTTAGATCTTTGAGTTATCTGTCTAGCTTTCTGGCTTTTATAGTTTTTGTTTTTAGTTTTTGTTTTCATGGTGTTGGGAATCAAACCCAGGACCTCATTTATGTAAACCAATGAGCTGTATCCCTGAGCTCTCTGCCACTGTTCCTCTTTCTGACATTTGTTTTATAGTCTGTATAGTTGCATGCAGTTAATAGACCATTCATTATTGTGGCTGCATAATGTAACTGCAATCTATTAACCCATTCTGGTATTAATAAACATTTAGTTTTTAGATATCAGATTTTTATAAATGTATTATTGAAAACATTCTTATTTGTACATCTTTTAGTGAGCATATATCTGCATCATATATTTGTTGGATACGTCTTAAGAGGAGACATGACAGACTGGAGCAATAGTACAGAGAGTAGGATGCTTGCATTGTACACAGACCCAGGTTCAATCCCTGGCACTGCATATGGTCCTATGTTCCGTCAGGAGTATACCTGAGCACTCCTGGGTATGACTAAAAATCTTTAAAAGAAAAGGAAAGAAGAAAGAAGGAACTTGGCTTGATCAAAGGATATGCATATGTTCAACTTAAGTAAATAATGCCAATAGATTTCTCAGAATGGTTGATTATGTGTTGTGCCTCCCATCTGAAACAGGTGAGAATTCCATTTGTTCCATCCTTGCTATGCTTATATTTTTGCCCTTTAAATAAAATGTATTCTTGTGGATGTGGGAACTGTGCACTACTGTCTTTTCCACATAATCAGAATGATAGAAGAGTAGTTTCTCCATTTGGGCAGGAATCCACAGAATGAAGACAGAAATAGGCTTTGGAATTTGACTAAATTTTACAATGTTTCCATTGTAAAAGTCTTTTGAAGACATGTTGGAACATAGAATCTGGATAGTGCCTGGGCCATGTTATGGGGTACTGGGGCACGTACTTATTATTTTAGAACTATTAGAGCAGCAGCGTTTGATCAGCTGTATGTTTCTAAGTTTCTTTTAGACATTTTCATATGAATTTTTCTCTTACATGTTTCTTTGGATTTACAAAGCATCTCTAAGAAAAAGAAAAGATACTGTGAAGACATAATTAGGAACTGGAGTGTTAGTAGAGGCAGTAGGGTGTTGGTGTTGCACACAGCTGACCTAGTTTTAATGCTCAGCATCCTCTTTGGTCCCCTGAGCTCCTCAGGAGTAACTCCTGAGTGCCAACCCAGGAGTAATTCCTGAGCATTATCAAAATAAACAAATAAAATGTAATTGAGGAAGCATGAACATCCTAACTCAGGAATTCTTTTCTAGGCACTTTATTGTTAAAAATAAGGGGATTGGAATCCAGAGTCATTAGTTAGGCATCTCAAGATATTTTGGACTGACCTTACATTTGAAGGAAAATGTTCAAATTTGAATAATTTAATAAACTAGAGACTTCTAAAAAAATTTTTTTTAAGTAAAAGTGGTCTAGGATATAGTATCTCTAAAAAAGTCTAATCCTGCCCTCCCCACCAGGCTTTCAGTAACAGAAGAGCAATGACACATTAGTCAGATCAATTCTGGCAAGCTTCCACAAAGGAAATGGTGCCTTAATAGCAGAAATACAGTTTTGAAAATTAATTCCTTAGGATATCATTAGAAGTATAATTTTTTAAAGGAAGTAGGAATTGAAAACTGGTTAATAACCTTTCAAATCGCATTCTAAATAAATATGTTTTGGAGCCATGAAAGCTATCATGGCCGCAACTCTGCATCCCAATCCTTTTCTCAGCTCAGCAGACACTTGGTGTTAGAGCACTCTTGGAGGGTCCTTGATGTATCTTTGCCAACTTCTAGAATGGTTTGTAGTGGCCTGTTCTCTTAACTTCAGTGGTCTGTTGGTGCTGGTATTACACATAACTAGCAGGTGGTCCTTGAATAAATTGTCTGGAAACTAACTGCTTAGCAAGCAGCAGGCTGAGAAGGAACACTGTGCCCTGATAGAATGGTGGCTTTGCTGAAGGCCAAGCATGCACTGTCCCTATTTTGATAGCTGGCTTTGTACCATGTTTCATCTGTTTCAATCATGTCCTTCTACATCTTTAAATCTTTGAAATCAGGCTATGTTATTGATTTAGTGGCTTGTCATAGTTTATTGATGACATGTCTTTCTTCCCTGAGATATGTCTTTTCCTTACAGTAAGTAGATAATGCATTAGACTTGATGAAATTTGGTAAAATATGGACCAGAGCAATTTGAGGATGAAAACCACAGCTCAGGCAATTCCAAACTGTATAACTCTCTGAAAGTTTTCTCAGGAGTAGATTTGCTGCATACATTGTAGTTTGAGTAGGATTTCACTATTCCCAGAAAGATACACACACATACATACATACATACACACACACACACACACACACACACACACACACACACACACACACACCACACATTCACTCACACATTCTGCTGTTTTTTCTAAAATAAAGTAATAAATTAAAATACAAATCAACTTATCAGGCTCTTTGTACAGTAGCATTGTTTTACACAGGCACTTTCTTCATATACAACATTCTGATTATAGAAGAATAGAATAGAGATCTGCTTGTGGATCCCTGCCACTCCCCTGGCTCTACCAGTAGGGGGCACCTTACTGAGGCACCTCTCAGTAAAGTACCTCCTCTCTATTCAGTCCCTGCTTAGAATCACATTTATTTTGGAATTTTATTTATTTTGGATTTGGGGCTGTACCTTGGCAGTGCTCAAGGCTTACACCTGGCTCTTCTTCCCTCAGGGAGCCTACTGGTTGGCTTGGAGGACCATATGGGGTGCCAGGTATCAAATCCAGGTTATGCTCATCTCATACAAGCAATCACCTTACTTACTGCACTTTATTCAGGTCTTAATTTGCACTTATATGTAGATAACCACTCATGGCTTTATTATCAATTCGGCATTTACTATACTAGGTTCTACAACTTTGCATTGTTGTAGCTCTGCTCAGGGCTTATTCCTGATGGGTTTGGAGCCTTGTGGAATGCCAGGGATTGAATCAAGGTGAGCTACTTACAAGACAAGCTCCATACCAATGTACTAACTCTCTAACTCTGATATTTTGACTCTCCTCCATGTAGATATGTCCGATAATTTTAAGTGACTATAATAAATTTCATCATATAATATAAGTGACCCAAGTTGCCTCATTTTATTCATGAAGTACTCAGCTCTAAATAAGTTAGATATTATTTGTTAGGTTGTATGTAGAACCTCAGTTGACTATTGACATGGTTCATTTTTCATTATTTTACTCTTGTACTGCTCCTATATACAAGTTTAATAATCATCTATTTAGGGGCCAGAGCAGTGATGCAAGCAGTAGGGCTTTTGCCATGCATATGCTAACCTAGGACAACCGCAGTTCATTCCCCTGGCAATCCATGTGGTCCCCCAAGCCAGGAGTAACCCCTGAGCGATACCACGTGTGACCCCAAAACAAAACAAAAATTCTGTTAAGTTTCTTGAGTTTCATTTTGCCAGATAATTCCACTTGGAAATGTAAGTTTTCCTTTTGTCACTTCATTCTGATTCCTGTTTGCTCACTGCATTTTTTGCAATAGGTTCTGGTACATCCATTCTCTCTTTCAAGAATGTGCTTTTGCTGGGAAAAGAAGCTTTATTCATCTTGGAATCTGTGTGTTCAGAAATAATTTCTTAGTAAATATTTGCAGTTTCTTGCCATTCACCAACCATGTTCTATCTGTTCTGGAGTGATCTCATAGAATGACTATTTGGGAACTGTTTGGCTGCTCTGAGGTGACCCTTCTCAGATCTGTCCTTTATAGAGGCTACTGTTTCTTCATAGAGCTACATGCTCCAAGAGTGAGGCTCTTGTTCTCTCTGGTTCTGCCCTTCCTACCTTCCCTCCTCTTCTTGCTTCTGCCATTCCTACAGTGATTCAAGCAGACCCCAGCACAGAGAAACTAGAGAGACCTAGGAGTTTGCATTGTGTTTTCCTTTCAGCACCCAGGCATCTTCTTTACCACCCCCAGCTTTCAAATTCCGGTGCACTGTGGTTGATGCCTCTGTTCAGGAATACACAGGCTCATAGCCTATGGATGGGCAGTTGACTTTCATTGGTGAAGTAGAGGTTTAACCAAGGGCAGGTAAAGGACAGGGGCTTGAAAATAAGAGCATTAGGCAAAATTAATTTAAATGGAAATTCGAAGGCTGAAGACCTACTAGTTTAAGTGGATAATTAAAAAAACTAGGGGGAGGTGTTAGTACTGGAAAATATTTCCCCAGGCTGTTTGTGTATGTTTATGTTAAATCACCATGTCCTTGGAGAAGTGTTTTAGTGCTGTTTCCCCTTTCCATCCCTTTCTTGCCCTCTCAGTTAAGTTACTGGAATGAGCCAACTTAGAGGCATGTACTTCTAAAAGATTTGGGATCTCCCACTTTTGGATAACTACTCCAGAAAACAGCCCTCTACTCATCATACTTGGGATTAGTTCAGAAGTAGAAAATGAGCCCATGATAGTTCTGTTTAAAAGGAAGAAATTGTGGGTTCATTATACAAAAAGATTTTCTAGCCAGTTCAAACTATTTAGGTTATATTTCTGTAGTGTTCTTATCTGCCTAAAATACGGAATTTGGTGCTGTGATCATTATGGTGGTTTATTTGTCATTTTGCAAATGATAACCAAGGTTTATTGTCAGGTCTTAGGCACTGTGCAAGACTTTTTACCTAGTGCTCTGAAGTAAACACTATTTTCTTCCTATGTACCCCATGTACTCTTCCTCTCATCAGTGCAAACCTCTGAGGTGGGTACTGTTACTCCTCCCTTAGCTTCAATTACAGCTAACAGAACTAAGACTGAAAGGAACTTCCATTCAGGTCACTCAGCTAATGAGGAGTGGCGCCAGGATTTTGACTATGACTGTTGTTGATGACCGTCCTGGAAAGCTGCCCCAGCTTGCCCTGATTGCAGATGGTGAACTCTAACCATATTAGTGTGACCTTGGGCATTTTTCTTTCTGTGTGCTCTGTTAGCTTCATCTGCAAAAATTAATTTAAAAGAAAAACTTACCATAAGCTTGTGGAGTTAATTCATGGAAATTAAGTCAGTGCTCAGGGAACATAGCTATTTTATGTGAACTGGTGGTTTTTTAATAATTCTATATTTCAGGTAATTCTAACCCACTGTTGTTGATGACAGTCTTTGGAAAGTTTCTCCAACTTCCAGCTCTAAAGTTGCTTTTAGCTATAACAGAAAACTTAGATTTTAGGAAATTGGATAAAGGTTTCTTTCTGTCACCTGATAAGTCTGTATGTGTGGAAACTTCGGTGTTTTCTGCTGTGCCATCAGAAACCCAGCATCTCCTTGTCATTGTCCACCCCCACATTTTCTGGGGTCATGGGATCTTTCCTTGGGAGAAGCTAAATAGCCATGCTGAGCTGGTTTGTTTTTTTTTTCCTTTCTTTATCAGGAAAAGCAGATACTGACCTCAAACACACTACTGGTCTTGTGCTTTTGCTCCTTTGCTAGAACTAGAGTGCACAGCTTCCCTCATTACTGCAGAGAAAAATGGAAGAGTGATAATTTTTGAGAGGCAGTTGTTAAAATTTTAGGAAATTTGGCCGGAGAGATAGCATGGAGGTAAGGCATTTGCCTTGCATACAGAAGGTCAGTGGTTCGAATCCCGGCATCCCATATGGTCCCCTGAGCCTGCCAGGAGTGATTTCTGAGCGTGGAGCCAGGAGTAACCCCTGAGCGGCGCCAGTGTGACCCAAAAACAAACAAACAAAAAAAATTTTTTTAGGAAATTTGTTGTTATGTTGATATTACCGGAGATTACTTGACATCTGCTATAGTAACCATGGTTACACCTTTGGAGCTATCCAGCATGACAGATAAGGCCCCTTCCCCCAAACCATCACAGCACTAGGTATCTGTATCTCTGTGCCAGTCAGAAAGGTGGCAAGGAATAAAGGTGAAAGGCAAGGGGTTGATCTGCCAGCCAGCAGCATCTATCAAGGATAAGTAAATGGTTCAAAGCTCTTTGAGGCTCCTCAAATGTCCAAATGTCCCCATTTCTGTTGAGATTAAGACTGAACATTGGAAAAGATGGGAAAGTTCCAGAAACTTTTCAGTGAGATAGCCAACACTTGTTATTTTTGAGTTACCTGAGTCCCATGCCTGTCCATTCCTTTATATTCATAGTAAGATTGTTACATTCTATTGAAATCTGAAGGATCATTGTTTTGAGAGTGTCTGCCTGGAGAATAGATTCACAGCTTTGTTATGATGAAGGTGGTTGGTGCTTTTGTCTTTTACATGCCTGAATGCTGTTCTTGACCATTTTGAATATGTACTTCTGCAGCCCAGCTATATCAGTGATGTGGGGGGACCACCTGGTCGAAGCTCTCTGGACAGCATCGAGATGGCTTACGCCCGGCAGGTAAGTGCAATCGCAGAAGAGATTGAATCTAGGAAGATGCTTTGTGAGCCCTCTGGGAGTGAAAGGGAACAAAGTCTTCATGTGAAAGTCAAACCCATGAAAGAAGTCAGGTTTTCTTCAGGGGGCTGGTTAATATTTCACCGCCCAAGTCACTGGAAAATTCTAGCACATTGGTCATAGAATGATTTAAAATTTGATTTGGGGAAATAGAAATCTCCCCTGTATGCTGATAAAGGCATTTTTGTTTTGCATTTTATAGTAGCCCGTGTTTAACAAAGTCTTGAATAACTGCACTGCTTTCAAAGGGGAGTTCTGTATTAACTAAATTACCGGGGGGTTGGTAGTTTTAGCAGAGATCCTACTTTGCACCTTGTTGTTGAGAGAAATTTTCTGAATACTTTTCTGCATTGGTAGGCATTGTGCACTCAGTATTGCTTAGCACTCTTGTGCTGGAGAAGTTTGTGACCTTTTGGAAATCTAGCTTCAAGCTTATGTTATGACCCTGCAGAAGTGGGGTGTAGAATCAGAGATGCACAATCAGAAGCAAAGAGAGTCTGCTAGACTGATCTTGCCCGGAGAATGGTACTTACCCAAAATTGGCTCTAAATAAAACCATACTAACTATCTGTGTATTTTATTCTATTGTGGTGCTTCTGGAATCTCCCTCCATACCCCCCACATACAAACACATAACACACACAAAGTAGTAGGAAGGGAAAACAATTTGGGTGTTTTGGTTTGGTTTTTGGGCCATACCCAGTAGTGCTCAAGACTTAATCCTAGTGGTGCTCAGGATTAAACCCAGGTCAGCTATATGAAAGGCACTTTGTCTACAGTGCCCTCTCTCCAGCCATCCCCTTCTAGATTGGAGAGTTCACTTTTGGATTGTTGGGCTTCTACCCTCTTTGGATCATCCTGTGTCAGCAGTAGGAACTCTTCCTCAGTCATGACTGACTTCCAAGAGTCTATGAGGGGAAAACAATGGGGGCCCTTAGTATTACCATGTTCTGCTTTTCCTCCAACCTGGTGGGGGCCCAAACACCTGGGATCTGTGGCAGAAAGCTGTGGCCATTGTGAACTGTTCTTCCCTTTACCCTCTGCTTTTTAGCAAATGAAGAACTACCTGGAAAGCTGGTGGCATCACCAGAAACCCCTTTTATCACTACTGGGAACTTTCATAAATGCATCCTAGCTTTGGCCAAATTACTTGCCCTTTTTATTACCCCTGCGATCCCACCTCTTGGTGCTTATTTAAAAGTTTCTCCCCTTCAGTGTATCATTGGCACTGCAGACTCAGTAGCCAAGATGGGCACCTCAGCCTCTGCCACACAGGATCCTGCTTTCCAACTCCTTCATGTTTATAGCTAGACTCATACTTAATTTCCTTCTACCTTTTTTTTTTTTTTTTTTTTTTTTTGACACACCTGGCAGCTCTCAGGGATTGCTCCTGGCTCTGTACTCAGAAATTGCTGCTGACAGGCTCAGGGGACCATATGGAATGCTGGGAATAGAATCCGGGTCCATTTCTGGTCGGCCACGTGCAAGACAAATGTCCTATCACTGTGCTATTGCTTTGGCCCCTCCTATGTTTAGATCTCTCCTCTCTACTGTATCCACATCCTTAGTATTTTATCTTTATATATGATTCAAAAATACAAATCCATCCATTGCTGCAAGCTACTCCCAAAATTCAAGGTTAATACAACTAGGAGCTTCTAAGGACAAATTTCATGTCTTCTATGAAATCTGTAAAGGTTCATGAAACAAGTATTTTTCTGTAGTCAGGACACCATCAAGTCCTATGTCAGTTGTCTGGTTGTCCCCTCTGTGGAAAGCATGTCTCTCCAACCTGTGCTAATCTTGTACCTCCTAGAGGAAAGACCCCTCAGAATGCAATTGAATGATTAAGTATTACTTTATACTTCACAAACCATATTGATGAATCTTTTTTAAAGTTTTTGTTTATAGTAGGAGTTGGCCGCCATATCTGATGTTCCAAGGCTACTCCCTACTCTGTGTTAGGCCGTGCTCAGGTTACCGTGCATTACTGGAATCTAACTGGGATGCCCTGTTGCAGAGTATTCGCTCAGCCCCTGGAGCCATTTGCCAGCCTACCTCATTTCATCTTCACAGCAACCCTGGAGATCACTTGATACCACCACCCCCAGTAAAAGTATCGAGTCATGGTCTGGAGAGATGGCTCAGAGGGCTGGAGCCCAGGTTGATCTCCACTATTCCATCGTCCCTTGAATGACCCTGAGCACAGCACATATGGTCCAAAAAAACAAACAGAAAGGCCACTGAGTTTTGACAAGGTTTTTCTCTAACATTACCAGATGGCCCAGTCTTTGGCAGAGCAAGAACTTCTGATGTGAAGAATAGAATTTAGGTAGTTTTAAAATAAATAAATAAATAAATAAATAAATAAATAAATAAATAAATAAATAAATAAATAAATAAAAAGAATTTAGGTAGTTTTTACCAATCAATTCAGTTTTGAAATATATTTTGGATATGTAATATATTCTTGGCATTTTGGCAAAGATCAAGTACAATATATATTCCTATCAGTTTAGTATTTGATAACATTCTTGAATGACAACGTATGAAGTGTGTTTCTGGAGCACGTATTGAAACTCTGTTCTGTCCACAGCATGCATCAAGCTGATAGTGCAGGATCGCCTTGGAGAATAAAACTGAAGTTTGGGGCTGGGATATCCCTCAAGGGTAGATTCCTGCCTTGCATATGTAAGGCTCTGAGTTCCATCCTTGGCTCTGCAAACAAATCATGTAATATGGAGTAATGGTGATTTATTTTTCTACTTTAACCATCTCAGAGATCCTTTTTCTTGAAGAATGCTCTCTTTCCCCAAGAACAGAAACACTTCCCAAGAGAACTGGACTCTCCAATATGCTGTAATGATTATTCTAGTGCTCATGGAACCCTGTGATCCTGGGAAGTGCAGAAGGAGTTAGTCCATTGACCCTCTCCCCACCTGGACCACTGAGACTCAAGGTCAGCTGGGCAGAAGCCCAGTCTGCTGTGAACTCTCCCAGGCCCACCCACCTCCCCTACCTTCCTTGTCTGAATGGGAAAAAGGTTTTTTTAGCTTTTGGCTTTTGGCTTGTGCCTATGTTGTTTCTGGCTGCCCGAACACAAAGCCAGAAGAAGAAGCCTGGCTGGAGGCTTGCAGTGCAACTGTTCAGTGAGCTCCCTGCTCCTAGAAATGGGAAAGTTGGCCAATGCTTTGTCTACAAGCAGAATGAAGCTGGCCATTATAGAACTTATGCAAAGGCTCAACAAAGCAGAAATGAAAACAGGGCATTGACTCTGCTTTTCATCATTTCAGATCTACATCTATAATGAGAAGATTGTAAGCGGGCACCTGCAGCCAAACCTCGTGGACCTCTGTGCTTCTGTGGCTGAGCTGGATGATAAGGTAGTACCTGGAACAATTCTGGATAGGATGGATGTTGAAGTGGTGCATCTGCCTGCTGACTTGAGTAAAGTGTGCTGAAGATGTTCCATTGCTGTGGGATAGTGACCACTATTCTGCAGTGTTAGTGTGGATTATCTAGGGTGGATTTTTGATGAGGGTATGCATGTGTGCCTGCATAAACAGCTTAGTTTATCTTCAAAAGGCCCAGCCGAGACTGAGCAAGAGTTCTCCTTTATACTTGCTTTGAATTCTCTAGGCTCTAGGCTCCCCCATTTTGTCTCCTTTGATGAACTCTGTAACTAGAGACAAATTGTAAAGGTGATGTGGTTTTTGCACCTGAATCCTTTGAAATTTACTTGAAGGGGGTTCTGTTGTGATGGCAAAAATATTTGAAGGCATTCAGGCCCTCCCAGTTCCTACTAGATTAGTAGTTCTATTTAGGGATCATCCTGGCATGTTCTACTGCCTCCAAGATCAACTGGGCTTTCTCAGAGGACCATGTATTATGTCAGGGGCAAGGCACATACAGGGCATGTGCCTGAACCCTGTACTGTCCTCCTGGCCTCTCCAGAAGGCAATTTAACAAACCCTATTTGTATGCTACCATTTCATTCCTCTTTGAGCCCCTCAGCATTTTCTTTGGTCACTGTTCTCCCAGGGTAAGGGGTAAGATAAAGAGCAGAAGTGTGAGTGGATAGATGGGCTGGCAGGTGGCCATAGGAGGAAAGGTAATGGTGGGGTCAGGCATTCAGACACAGATTGTGTGTGTGTGTGTGTGTGTGTGTGTGTGTGTGTGTGTGTGTGTGTGTGTGTTCAAAAATGTAGCTAACTTTGATACTTCAGAATACTAAAATAGAAGGCCATGTATAGATTTCAAATAGAAAAACTACCGACCTACTTTGATCTGTACTGTTCTAAGAATTTCGAGCTTTCAGGAAACACATTTTGTCAGGAGTGGTTTTTAGTCAGGGGGCCTCTGGGAAAATGGGCTCTTAGCTGTGCCGGGTTGGACACCAGGAGGATGCCTGTTCTCTTCCTGGGAGGCTGGAGGCAGGGGGTGTCTTTTGAAGGGAGTGAGTGGGAAGGAAAGTGGGGACTCCAAAGCTCACAAATGTGCAAGAACAAGGGGTCCTGTAGCGTCTGGAGGACAAAACCCATGTTATTTAGGTTAAACTCTTTATTTTAAGTCTCAAAACTCCAGTGACCTTTTAAGGCGTGTGAGTGACTAAACTCTTACAGCTTTGGGTAGCTGTTTGTTCTCTTAGGGGTAGCCTGCAGATTGAGTGTTCTCCTTCCTTCTGTGTGGTCTTATATCAGTGGTAATGTTATGTTAGACCCAGGATAATGATCTCTAAACCAGCTCAGAATAGGATGCCCCATGGCAGAGGAAGCCAGGCAGCTGGCAGCACAGTGGTACTTAAGATTGAAGGCCTAGAAGACACTAAATAAACTTCGTTCCTCCTCACTATGCCTGTCTTTAAGGACAGCATGGTGTGAGGAGCCAGACTTGTCCGGCCTTGCCGTGTACTCACATGCCATCACTTACCTGCAGAACATCTCTGACATGTGGACCATGGTCAAACAAATGACAGATATATTGCTGGCCCCAGCGACAGATGCTGTGAAGAGCCGCAACAGCGTGGAAGTGCGCATGGAGTTCGTCAGGCAGGCCCTTAGCTACCTTGAGCAAAGGTAAGGAGTCCCACCATTAGGTGCTTTTATTTCTTAATGTCTGAATTTTTATACTTGGCAGTATAAGCACCTTCAAGCTTTGGGCCTGTTAAACCTCATATTTTCCTCTCTCACCTAATCCCAACCCAGATCCTTCAGTTTGGTCCTAAAGAAGGAGTGGCTGTGTGACCTATTGACAGGGACATGTCGTGCTGTTTAGAGCTTCCTGGTAGATGATCCTTCTTTTTTTTTTTTTGTTTTTGTTTTTGTTTTTGGGCCACACCCGGTAATGCTCAGGGGTTACTCCTGGCTATGTGCTCAGAAGTTGCTCCTGGCTTGGGGGACCATATGGGACACCGGGGAATCGAACCGCGGTCCGTCAAAGGCTAGTGCAGGCAAGGCAGGCACCTTACCTTTAGCGCCACCACCCGGCCCCAGATGATCCTTCTTACTCTTAGTTGGCCAGCAGTTCTCCCGAGTGTACAACAGCCCCTTTTTACTTCCAAGCCAAGGTGCTAGCTGGAGGAGAGCAGCCAAGTGGAGAACACTTGCTAAATTGTAGCCTTTCGCTTCTGAGCCTGTACAGCTGCCATTGGGCTTATAGTGTTGTTGCCCTTTATAATCAAAATAAGACTTCACTGAGAAGCCCTAAGACACCCTGTTTGTAAGTATGGTCATTCAAACTAGGGTGTTCAGAGAAAACATTTTTCTGCCACTGAGTGTATTAATTATTCAATAGACACGTGGGCATCACCAGATTTTTTTTAAACTTGTTTGTATCCATCCCTGTTGAGAGAAATTGGAACTTCAAGAGGCTTTTTTATTTCTGGCATTAGCACAAACAAGGTTATAAAATATTTCATCGGGTTTCAGCTACATTTTGTAATGTTAGCTCAGGGCCTGTTGATCTGTTACTGTGAAGAACCTAAAGTATGTATGAATAAACCTAATCCCTTAACATTGGTGCTTTACTTTATTTATTTTGCCAGTTTCATTGGTTTTTTGGGATTTTTTGGGTTTGGGTTTTTTTTTTTTTTTTTTTAATTTGGTTTTTGGTTTTTGAGTCACACCCAGCACTCAGGGGTTACTCCTGTCTCTATGCTCAGAAATCGCTCCTGGCAGGCTCAGGGGACCATATGGGATGCTGGGATTTGAACCACCAACCTTCTGCATGAAAGGCAAACACCTTACCTCCATGCTATCTTTCCGGCCCCAGTTTTATTGGTTTTTATATCTGCTAAATCTATTATTATTTTCATTTTTCAGAATTGTTTATTTTCACTTCTTTAGCTGCACTTAGAGCCATATGGGAGTTACCTATTAACAAATATTCTAGCCTTATTTATAAGATGCTAGTGTGTATGTGTGTGTGTGTGTGTGTGTGTGTGTTTGTAGACACACAATTCTAATGTTTCAGCTATAACAATATTGAAAAAAATTTAAGTGTGGTCTGTTGGATCCCCGTTGGCTCCCTGTCAACAAAATCGCTATAAATTAGAAATAGGCTATGTATTTCTTAGTCCTTAGTGAGTTTAGACAGCTACTTCCATACAGGACTCTGATAAATCTTCTAATCTCTTCTTTTAAATACTTCTAAGTATGGAAATCTTACTAATTTGTTAATGTGGGTTGTTTGTTTTGGGAATTAGGACTCAAAATGGGGCCTCCTAATCCTAAACAGGGGTTGTATCACTGAGTTACTTTCCAAGCCCTGCCAGGACTTTTTGTAATTGCACCAAATTCCATTGACTTTCATCTTTAAGCTTTTCTCTGTATACTTCATCTCATGTGGAACATCGTGTGCATTTGAAATACCTGGCACTTTTAAGCAATCTCTCTTGGACAAGATGCATGATTAGAAATGTCTTTTGGGAGCCGGAGAGGTGGAGCTAGAGGTAAGGTGTCTGCCTTGCAAGCACTAGCCAAGGAAGGACCTCGGTTCAATCCCCCGGCATCCCATATGGTCCCCCCAAGCCAGGGGCAATTTCTGAGCACTTAGCCAGGAGTAACCCCTGAACATCAAATGGCTGTGGCACAAAAACAAACAAACAAACAAACAAAAAAGAAATGTCTTTTTTTTTAATTCCACATTTGGATATATGTGACTTGGATTATTTAATCATGGCATGGAAGCATCTTTAAAATACTATAGATGCTCTTAAAATGCATGGTAGAAGTAGAGAGAAAGTAAAACTGAATTTTTGCATGACCTCCATATTTTATCCTGCCAGCACTTAAAAATAATTACATTTATAGTGGTGAGACTCAAGAACCAATAAGTGCTGAAAAAGAACCAACAAGTGTCGAAACTAATGGGAAAAAAATGGACTTACTATAGAGATTTCCTTAAAATAGAGCAAGTGACTTTGTATCATAATATAATAGGTAATCCCATGCATCATGAACCTGGATGTTTCAAAATCCCTAAAGTCTAAAATCCTGAAAATCAAGATCCCAGGAAGGTATTCCTGAAAAAATAATTTAAGACAGTTGTTTCATTATTAGCTGTGCAAACACCTATTTGGAGAAATGCTCTGACACTGCAGATATACAGAAAGGATGGCTCTTCATATATTAAGGAGGCATGAACAGAATATATCTGTACGTACATACAGTGCTTACTCCCAAAGCAACCAAATCCTTTTGTGGAGTCAGTTTTATGACAACAGCAGAAATACATGCAATACATTTGAACTCTATAAAAGTGTACCTGATTTATAACTTCATGATTGAAAATGCTGTGATGACAAACACATAACATGGATAGTGAATTATAAAAAAAAAATAGTGATGACAATTTAAAATAGTGACAACATTTGGAATGGCAGTATAGCAGTTGCACACAACTGACCCTGGTTTGATCCCCAGCATCCCATATGATCCTGAGTCTGCCAGGAATAATTACAAGCTGGTTCGATCCTGCACAGACCAGTCTTGCTCTTCTCTTGCACATAGGGGCAATAGAGGGCATCCTGCTGCCTCTAAGCTAGGACGGGGAATGGAACTGACCCACAGTACAAACTCTTCCAAACAGGAAGATGCTCTCTTACTGTGAGGGATTCAAATTCCTCCGTGCAGAGCTGGGAGTAACTCCTGTGCACTTCCAGGTGTGTTCCCCAACCTTTCCCTACGCCCAAAGTGACAACACAAAGCAAAAACACTGAAAAACATAACTAAAAATTCAGCTATGAAGCAGTATGCTTATTCTAAGGACAAGTATGGGCTGCTGCACAGAGGTAGCCCAAAAGCTGGCCAGCTTCCATGACTGTGAACTTGCTGTTGAAGTCTTCCATTGTCAAGAGCAGCTGCTTTTCCTTGTTTAGGGCATGGCTCTCCTTGGGGGGAAATGCTCACTCACATTTATTTTCCTCTTGGCACTGCTCTTTTTGGAAGCCTTTCATGATTCGATGTATACTGACATGAGCAGTCCCTATTACTGTCTGCCATCTTCTGTGCCATGCTTCTCTGTTGTTTTGGATATGTGAAAAACCTTTTTTGCACAATCTCACAGGCAGACTACACATTTGGCAAAGCAGTCACAGTGATCGAACAGCAACACTACTGTGTACGTGTCGTCTCATCGTGCTGTGCACATAATTATTTTCAAACCAGTCAGTAACTTTGCTGGCTTCTTTTGGCAAATGCAGCCTTAATTCATTAAGAGCTCCTGGAATTTCATCAGCTGGAAGGAATGTGCATGCAGGCAACTGCTCCTTTTTTTTTTTTTTTTTTTTTTAACTGACGCTTTCCTTCTTGCCATGTCATGTGGCTATCCTACTCATTTGAATTTCCTACCATGTGCTTTGGACTAAATGGCAGAAACCAAACTCTTCTATTAATCCTAAGAAATTCACTTTTAGATTGCACCAAATATCACATCTGCCATTGTTGGGGCTTCCCGTTGAAATACATCTTCATCATGGTTCATCAAGTCTTCAGATAAGCATTTATTTAAAAAACAAAAAACAAAAACAAAAAAACAAGAATAACCCCACTTTTTTAGCCTTTAATTCATTTATATGAACAAATACGTTGTAGAATTTTTTGATATAGTATTACTACCTATTATGTAAGATGAAGCATGTACCAATTTTCTATTACAAAAAGTGATGAATATCAGTCTCTCATCCTGAAAGTCAAACCCTCTTCAATAATAATAGTTCACCATTTAATGCCTTTTTGCAGCTCTAGGGGACCCTTTTCAGTGTGTGTCTTTGAGTCTTAAGTCTCTATTTATAAAGGTAAACCAAAGTATTTTATTAACTGGATTTTTCTTTTTTTTCTTCTTTTTTTTTTTTTTTTTTTTTTGGTTTTTTGGGCCACACCCATTTGATGCTCAGGGGTTACTCCTGGCTAAGCGCTCAGAAATTGCCCCTGGCTTGGGGGGACCATATGGGACGCCAGGGGATCGAACTGTGGTCCTTCCTTGGCTAGCGCTTGCAAGGCAGACACCTTACCTCTAGCGTCACCTCTCCGGCCCCCTGAATTTTTCTTGACTAGAATTATTTTCAGGATTCTGGTCTTTTGGGATAAAATAGATAATTCATTATCTCTATCATTATCATTATCTTTGAGATTATGATGGCACAGGGGGAACTAATAATATCAGCCTTATTTCTTGCCAGAATGAACAGTAGCTGTAGCAGATATGTTCTTTGGAATTTTGAGTTCATGCTTTCCATGCCAAGGTCCTGTCTGCAATTCCTAGCCTTTCTCCCCCTCGCCCCCTCCCCAAATCTGAATCTCATCCAGATCATGAGAAACTATCTAGTTGTAGAACATTCTACTGCTGGTCTGGAATCTTTTTGTTTGTTTTTTGGATTGGGGTCACACCCATGTGCTCAGGGGTTACTCCTGGCTCTGCACTCAGAGGTCACCCCTGGCAGACTTGGGGGACCATATGGAATGCCAAGGATCGAGCCCAGGTGGGCCATGTACAAGGCAAATATCCTGCCCACTGCTATCTCTCCAGCCCAAGTCCTGAATTTTAAAACACAAAATATAAAAGATAATTACTTAAAAATTAATCTGAAAATTTTTTAATCCCTTCTATTTTAGATATCAGTATATTAATGGTAACTTTCTTCATGACGTAATAGTAATTGTGAAGAAATTCCAAGTTTTAAAGAGATAATGTAGTCAAGTATTTACCAGAGACGTGAGTTTCTGATTTCACTATTTCTATAGCACATTTTAGAATGGTTTAGGAAAGGGTTGAAGAGATAGTACACTGGGTAAGGTGCTTGCATTTCATGTGGCTGACCTGGGTTCACTTTTCATCATTACATGGTTCCCTGAGTACTGCCAGGAGTGATCCCTGAGCTCTTCTGGGTGTGACGCGAAAACAAAACAGAATGAAAAATGTGTGAATGTATGTACCAAAGTATACCTTGCATATGTGCATATATGTATTCTTATTTATATTTGCACAGATATGTTTTTCTTACATATACAGAGCAGAGAAATTGTTTTCTATGAATGTTAACTGGTGAATCTATATATGGGGTATATTAGTATTCATTGAACTGTTCTTTTCATTTTTCTATGTTTGATTTTTTTGTTTAAAGTAAAAAGTTTAAAAAGAACCCACCAGAGCATTGGACTGAGACCTGGAGCAATTATTATTCCACACATTGAGCTCTTAATGCTTTTGAAGTCTGCAATTATGTTGCTCCAGGGATTCTTTTCAATGTCTGCAGGAGTGAACATTCTTTGCTGCAATTCGTTGTTCACTGAATAAATAATGCAGTTTGCTTCATTAAGCAGACATCATTTCCTCTTGTCTGTTAGAATTCAAGTCCAGATCCGGCCCTGCAGAATTCACAGTCCATACTCATAGACATATGACATCTGTATGAGAGAAGAACTCTTTCTCATGTGTCCCATTTTCTTTTTTCTAGTTACAAGAATTACACCCTCGTGACTGTCTTTGGAAATTTGCACCAGGCGCAGCTAGGTGGTGTGCCTGGAACTTACCAATTGGTTCGAAGTTTTCTCAACATTAAACTTCCTGCTCCCTTGCCTGGACTTCAGGTACTGTCCGCTTCCTCTGTGTTGTATCTAGAAAGAGCAATCTTTTCGATAGATGTTTTCCAATAAAAATGAGGTTATATGTAAAAACTGCTGTGTGGAGAAGAGATGGGGGGTGTTCAGAAGAGAAATGGGGAGTCCTGATAAGTGATAGTGGTTGTTCAGCTCAAGGGGAGTGATGAAGCAAAAGGGATAATGTTACTGGGGTTTGAATGTGTTTGAAAACAGCCAATACGATTGAGAGCAGAGTGAGTGAATGTCTTCTGGGACATCTGGAAGAACAGAGTTGGAGAAGGACTAGCCTTTTCTCAGCTCATAGTTCAGTATGGGAGAATTATCTTACAGGTAATTAGCGTGCCGTGCGTGATGCATTACACTGAGCTTTGTATTGAGGAAGATATGGGGTCTAGAGATGTAGACCTGGCTTCAGAAAGAAAATGTGATTTACACTGGCCCTTGAGAAATTGGCACTCACCATGCTGAAATCTTGGAACTGTGTGGAAAGAGGGAGGCAAAAAGAGGCAGATGGAATACTGGGCGTGTTGGGTACATGGCCCATGGGTGAGCTTGGGACCAGCAGAGGAATCTTGAGTGACTGGTAGACAACCTTGGCTCTAAACTGCTTAAAGGTGTATTAACAGGGAAGTATCTTCATTGGATCTGAGTTTTAGGAAGAGTCCCTAGGGAAAAGGGTAAGGGCAAAGAGGAAGTCTTCTGAGGACTTCTGTCTGGAGGAGTTGGGGAACGACAAGCTCTCTTCACAGATAGATGACAGAGCCAGAGTTGGGATAAGTAAACTCCTTGGATAACTGGGAAAGGAAGAACAATTGGCTCCCTAGTTTCCTAGGGCCAAAGCAATGTCTGAGACAAAGATACTCAGTAAGGGTTTGAATGATGAAAACACTGTATTCGTTTGGCTTAGTAGGAGCAGTCAACATTTTATAAACTCAGTTTGGTGATCTTAGAATGCTCATTGCTCTTACTCTTTCTCTGTGGAGGGCAGCAGTAGTTTCCCTCTGACTATCACCAAGGTTCCTGGGATTTTCTGAAGAAAATCACAGGCTGGCTTTGAATCAGTCAGGCACAGAATACTTTTGTAAAGCCAGAATACCACTTGCTAGCTTATGTAGATAAATTGCTCCGTGCCCCCCTTGACTTCGTTTCCTCATTTCTAAGCAAAGAGGATGCAGCCTGTTCCACCATACCTGATGGCAGTTGTGGTGAAAAGCTTAATACATGGAGAAGGCTTGGCTGGGGGCTGGAGGCAGGGGATGCATCTAAAAGCACTTGTTCAACTTTGCTTCTCTGTTTACCCAGCTGCTTTCCTCTTTCAGGATGGGGAGGTGGAAGGCCATCCTGTGTGGGCATTAATTTATTACTGCATGCGCTGTGGAGACCTGCTTGCTGCCTCACAGGTGGTTAACCGAGCCCAACATCAGCTGGGCGAGTTTAAAACCTGGTTCCAGGAGTACATGAACAGCAAGGACCGAAGGTACAGTAAACTAGATATCTGCTCAGAAGCCCCAGGAGCCTAGAGGAGGGTCCTGCAGGAGCGTGTTTGTACTCTTCCTTCAAGTGACTCAAAATCAAGTCATGCTAGGGGAAAGAAGGAAGTGTAGAAAGTCAAACTAGGGTCACGTCACTGATGTCCACTCTGTCTAATGTGACTGCATGTGGGAACTTATTTTTCTGTTAAATTTGGAAGGAACTGTGCTGAAAATATGAAATAATTTACTCTGTAAACCTGAACACATTCAGCTGCTTTAGAGAAAGAAGTATTCTTGTATTTCTCTTTGACCAGGAATCAGGCACAGGCACTTGAGAGATTAAAGGGAGAGCCAAGTTCTAGTTCTCATGCAGACTCGACCTAGTTGACCCAGTAATGGATTGAGCCCCAAATGAAGTTCACATAAAGCTTTTATAGGTCAGATACAGGAGACACAGTATTTGTGGAAACAATTTCTTCATCTAACATGCACAACAGTTGCTGACATCCGTGATATTTGGCACAGTGAATAATATATTCTTTTTTAAATTCTCTAAAGGTTTTTATTGTTTCTGTGACCCTGCTCTGTTCCTGCTCAAACAACCTGATTGGTTTGGCTCTTTTCCTCTGTCTGGTCATAACTTGTTGATGTTTCAACTTTGCCACGCTTCCAGAATGGGTCACTTGGAAATCCAGCCTCTATTTTTCTGCTTTGCTCCTAAATTTTCTCACTATACTCCTAACTGGCCTGTGCTTTTCTGGTCATCCCAGTAAGAGAATATGTTGTCGTGCACTGTGGCTTAAAGGTTAAAATTAAACGTTAATAATCTTGAAATATATTTATTGACATCAGTCACTGTATTTTTTAAGTTCTCTTGCATAAAGGCTACTGAACACTCAATAGTTTTTTTTTTCTCCATTTTGTTAATGAGATTGGATTAAGTTCCTAAGAGTGATGATACCTGTACCTATGGAAAACTGGGATACTTTGTTAGCAGCATGGATAAATCCAAGTCTGGAAATTGTCTTAGACTATGCTTCCATTTTGTGAAGATAGCAGAAGTGGTTCAAGGAGGGTAAATGCCTTAGGGCTCTTCCAGGAAGGGACCCTGAGGTAAGGATTTGGGAATTGATTCTACCTTGATGAGGACAGGAATACCAGAGGGAGACTAATACAGTTAAGAGAAAGATGGGGTTCGAGTGATAGCACAGTGAATGTTTGCCTTGCCTACCATTACTCCAGCATTTCATATGGGCCCCTGAGCATCACCAGGAATGACCCCTGGTGCAAAACCAGAGTAACCCCTGAGCACTGCCTTGTATAGCCCAAAAGCAAAAAAGACTACTTTTGTGGGAGATGGGGAACCCTCCCCCTCTCCTGGCACCATGTTTTTTAGTGGTTTAGGAATTGAATATGACTGCACCACACCCACATACCCAGGGTGTGTTTCTTTTGGGGAAGCTGGGCAGTGGCTGAGAGGCTAGTCAGATGAAAATGCTGAGCCTCAGGATATTAGCCCGCCAATAATGAATCCTTGTGAAGGAAGGTTTCAGAACTGTGTCTTTTTTTTTTTTAACTTGATTGATTGATTGATTGGTTTCTGGGCCACACCCAGCAGCGCTCAGAGGCTAGTCTTGGCTGTGCACTCAGAAATCGCCCCTGGCAGGCTGGGGGACCATATGGGGTGCCCTGAATCGAACTGGGTCCCTTCTGGGTCAGCCACGTGCAAGGCAAATGCCCTGCCACTGTGCTTTTTCTACGGCCCCTGAACTATGTGTACTTAATGGGTATATGTGTCTGGTTTTCCTTTATGTGTCTAGATTGTCCCCAGCTATGGAGAACAAGTTGCGGCTGCATTACCGCAGGGCCCTGAGGAACAACACCGACCCCTACAAACGTGCCGTATACTGTATCATTGGCAGATGTGACATTGCTGATAACCAGAGTGAAGTGGCTGACAAGACCGAGGACTATCTGTGGTTAAAGGCAGGCACCACTTCATACTTCACACTCGGGTTTTACCTAAATGTGTGGGCTCACAGGTATCACTTCTCCTGGCCTGGTTCTTTATTGTGTCATTCCTCATCTATAACCAGAGCTACCAGGCAGCCTCCCTCCTATAACCCCAAGCATGGCTGCTGAGCAACTACCATGCTACAGGTGACTAACTCAGGATGGGGCTGATCCTAATGCAAGTGTCTCTCTCGGGGTCTAGTTGAACCAAGTGTGTTTCGATGACGATAGCACCAGCTCTCCACAAGACAGGCTCACGCTCTCACAGTTCCAGAAGCAGTTACTAGAAGACTATGGTAAGCTGTCCTGAATGTCCATCATCCCTTCTTGTCACCTCTTTACATTCTTCTGGGGGCTGTCCTCAGCTCTCTCTCCTGTAGCTCTTCACTGCGTACCAAATAATCCTCTCAAATTTGAGTATCATGAGTAAGGTGGCCTCATGGTCATATCAATCCTGTGAACTGCTCTATAGATGTACTCAAGGATAGCCTTGAAAGGGACTTGTCTGTGGCTTTTTCAAGTAATCTTACAAAAACATCTCCCTAACAATGGGGGCCAAATTACTTTTTTTCTACCCTCACTTTCCCATTATTCAAAATTTAAGGTCTAGAGTAAATAAGAAACTTGCCTGAGGGCTCGGAGAGATAGCACAACGCCTTGCAAGCAGCCGATCCAGGACATAAGGTGGTTGGTTTGGTTCGAATCCCAGTGCCCCATATGGTCCCCCGTGCCTGCCAGGAGCTATTTCTGAGCAGACAGCCAGGAGTAAACCTTGAGCACCGCCGGGTATGGCCCAAAAACCAAAAAAAAAAAAAAAAAAGAAAAGAAAAAGAAACTTGCCTGCATGCAGCCAACCTAGGCTTGATCCTCTGTACCCCATATGGTTACTCCCCAAACTTTGCCAGGAGTGACCCCCTAAGCACAGAACCAGATGTATACCCCAAGCACAACCTAGCATGGTCCAAAAGCCAAAAAAAAAAATTATAGGAAGTTAACTCCAATTCCTGCTTTAAAGGGGTCTGAATTCAACTCTCTTAGTCTAAAGGACTGAAATATATCTATGGAATCTCCATTTCCTCCATAGTAACTTTTACCAGGATGAAGGACATAGCTCCTTTTTGCATCGCATTTTTTTTTTTTTTTTTTTTTTTTTGGTTTTTGGGCCACACCCTGTGACGCTCAGGGGTTACTCCTGACTATGCGCTCAGAAGTTGCTCCTGGCTTCTTGGGGGACCATATGGGACGCCAGGGGATCGAACCGCGGTCCATCCTAGGCTAGCGCAGGCAAGGCAGGCACCTTACCTCCAGCGCCACCGCCCGGCCCCTTGCATCGCATTTTAAGGTCCTGAATTCTTTCTTTCCTGCCTAATACAAGCAACGTGGTATTTGTTGAAATTTTGAATTGCCATATATCCATTTTATTGCTTTACTTCTGAATGTGATCTAACATATAGAATAGAAATAGCAGTCTTTTATGAGACTCTTTCAAATTAGAAAAATAAAGTTATCTTCTCTCATTTTGTGAGGCTGTTCTTACCTTAAAATCAAATACCTTAGGAAAATACATATCAAAAACATTCAAATTAATATAGAGGGGAAACTCAGTAACATAATAGCAAATCTAAAGCAGCAAATGATAAAATCACTTCACCAACTGGTTCCTTTAAGGGGTGCACAGTTCTATTAATAGTCCATCACAGCTTGGGTTTTAAAGCACAACTCACTCATATGTTGTTTTGTAACCCAAAGAAGGCCTTTGGGTTAAGGGAGCCAAAGCACATGCTTTGTTTGCTGAAACCCTTGGTTCAGTACTCCATGCACTGTGGGAAAGACCCCTGAGCACTTATCTAAGGGTAGTACCTGCACACCAATGAAGGTGACAAAAAAAAAAAAAAAAGATCCTAGGCCTGGTTGACCAGCATCCCCAGTGCAGGGTCTCCTTGATGAAGCCTGCTGTCGTCCACCCAATAAGACCTGTAAATTCTCAATTGCCAGCAGCTGCCCTGAGTCTTCTAGTTGTGTTGTCTCCCCAGGTGAGTCCCACTTCACAGTGAACCAGCAGCCCTTCCTCTACTTCCAAGTCCTGTTTCTGACGGCACAGTTTGAGGCCGCCATTGCCTTTCTCTTCCGTATGGAGCGGCTGCGCTGCCACGCTGTCCACGTAGCTCTGGTACTGTTCGAGATGAAGCTGCTCCTCAAGTCTTCGGGACAGAGTGCTCAGCTGCGTGAGTGTTTGTAAACTGTGGCAGAGCTTGAACAGGGTTTCCCACCACTGAGAGCTATGTTCTGATCAGGTTTTTTTTTTCACCACTGGATTAGGTAGGGCTCTTGCTCTCCCTCCTTGCCTCAGTGGTAGTCCTGGGTGTTCTCTATACAAAGTGCTAGTTTCAGGGCTGATTTGGTGGTTGCTTAGGTAACCTAGAGAATAGTTGGATTCATGAGTCTGGCTCCTTGTAAGGCTCTCATCTAAGACTGTCCCCCGCACAGCATCTTCTCTATGTCCCTGTTTGGGGATTGGGGAATCAGAGGAGGGAGCAAAGAGGAATGTGGATGCAGCCAGTTACCCCAGAGCATATGCCTGGACAGTCTTGTCTCCATGTTTTCCTTCCAGGCCACCAAGTGATTGACTGGAGAACACAGTTCACTGTCCCTGTCCATGGGAGAGACTGAGGCAGGACTATGAAACTCTCTAGAGCTTGCAGTGGCAGGGTAGAGGGACTACAGTAGCAGAGAGGGGTAGGTTTGGGAATTCAGCTTCTGTGAGTCTGAGGGGCAGTGTGGTTGTGATGGTTCTGTTGTCCATTGTCCAGTCAGCCATGAACCTGGCGACCCTCCCTGCGTGCGGCGGTTGAACTTCGTGCGACTTCTGATGCTCTACACTCGCAAATTTGAATCTACAGACCCGCGAGAGGCCCTTCAGTACTTCTACTTCCTCAGGTATAACTGTCTTTGACCCTTTTCTTAATCTTGATTTGATTCCTGCCAAGCAAACATGGACTTACTTGAGACCTAAGAACCTACCCCAGACCTTGCTGCTTTTCTCTCTTACAGAGATGAGAAAGATAGTCAAGGAGAAAATATGTTTCTGCGCTGTGTGAGTGAGTTGGTAATAGAAAGCCGAGAGGTAGGTTGGCTTTCTTGTTTTCTGTAAGCCATTTCCCACTTACCCTGTTTTCTTCCTCTTTTGCCTCTAGAATATTGTTGGTTCTTTGTATGTTTGTCTTGTAAATTGTGTGAACCTCTTTGTCTCCACAGTTTGACATGATTCTTGGAAAACTAGAGAATGATGGAAGTCGAAAGGTAAGTTAAATGTTCCCCTCGATTCATTCCCTGTGTCAAGAGAATACAGTTTTATTTTGAAGTTCAGGGTCCTAAAGATGTAAATCTGAATCAAATTGCTTAGTTAAAGACAGGTTAAAGGGTTGGTGCAATAGTACAGCAGGAAGGGCCCTTTCCATAAACTGTCCTAGGTTTGATCCTAGCACACCATATGGTCCCCCAAGCATCACTGGGAGTGATCCCTGAGTGCATAACCAGGAATTAGCCCTGAGCACAGCCAGTGTAGTCCAAACATAAAAAAGAAAAAGTAAAGAAACTCAGTATCAGGCCAAGATTTAGTGTGGCGTTATGCTTCACATGCAAGTTCTGAATTTGACCTCAGCACTGAATAAAAGAAAGAAAAAAAAAGACACCAAATAATCTTAGTTTTTGCAAATATTTCTGTTTTTCCTTAAAATATGTAAATTGTCATTGATGACTTTTGATGATACTCAGGGTGCTCATCTGTTTGTGCCTGCCACTTTTGAGCTGAAAAATCTTCATTTCTGCCATTTGCTCAGACAGGTGAAAGAACAGAATAAATGTACTTACTTTCTCCTATGAAAGAGCCCAAGATCACTTTCCTCTCTCAAATGCTCTTTGGGCCTCAGCTCTATCATATACCCAGGACTGCAGGTGGCCCCAAGGTGGATGCCTGCTTAGAAGCATAGCAGAAGGCGCAAACCAAGACTAGTGCTGACCTAGCTTGGGTACTGTCTTTGGGAGTCTGAGAAGTCACCCACCTCCTTCAGATTCACTGCCTTCATTTATAGAAAGGAATGGTCGTGGAGCCCAAATCTCCAGACACTCTCGCATGCTGATGCCATGCTGGTCAGAAGAGATACTGGCCACAGGGTTGAGGAATACAGCCCTACTCTCTTTTGTGTGGTTTGTTTTCAGTTTTGGGGCCATATCCAGCAGTGCTCAGAGCTTACTCTTGGCTCTACGCTTAGGAATTGCTCCTAATGGGCTTCAGGAACTACATATGGTGCTAGGGTCTGAACCTAGGTTGGCCACATGCAAAGCAAACACTATTTATTGTACTGTCCTTCCAGGTTCTGCCCATGCTCACTGAGCAGTTAAGGTACTGGATGCTGTGCTCTTAGATCACTGCCGTAGAAACGCAATGTGCTGGGGGCCATTCTTGTCTGTTTTCCAAGTGAAGAAATGAGAGAGAGGAGGAGGAAGAGAAGGAAAGGGGTGGGGGGAAGAGAGGAGAGAAGGAAAGAATCCAATAGTCTAAGATTCCCCCAGCTAGTCCGGATCCAGTCCTTTCTGACCCCAAATCCAAACACTATCCAATGCACTGTCCCTCCAGCCCCTGCCATGCTCCCTGAGCAGTCAAAGCAGCTGCTGGGTGCTGTGCTCTTACGTCACTGCCACAGAAACGCAACATGTTGGGGGCCATTCCTGTCTGTTTTCCAAGCAAGGAAATGAGAGAGAGGAGGATGAGGAGGAAAGGGAGGGGGGAGAGTAGAGAGGAGAAAAAGAGAAAGAACCCAATAGTCTGCTTTAGGGCCGGAGAGGTGGTACTAGAGGTAAGGTGTCTGCCTTGCAAGCGCTAGCCTAGGACGGACCGAGGTTCAATCTCCCAGCATCCCATATGGTCCCCCAAAGCCAGGGGTGATTTCTGAGTGCATGGCCAGGAGTAACCTCTGAGCGTCAAACGGATGTGGCCCAAAAAACAAAAACCAATAGTCTGCTCTAAGATCCCCAGCTAGTCTGGATCCAGTCCTTTCTAACCCCAAGCCTCCCGAATCCTCACTACCTACATGGTGGCAGGTATAGTCCTCCCTGCCTGGTGTAGTACTGACCAAAAGTCGCTTACAGATGCTAGTCAGTCCACTTCACTCTTCTGTGGCTCCTCAGCTTCCCTTTCACTCTCCTCATTTGACTGCCATTGAGTGAGGAGGGAGTTTTTATTTTTAATATCTGGCCATCATTATATCCCTATAATCTATATACAGACTTGGCTATGTAGAGATAGAGATATAGATAGGCACTAAGTTTCTTTGGCCATCTGTCTTAGAAAGCAGAGCCAGAATCTTTTGGATATCTTTCCTGTGCCTCCTGATTTTCGCCTTCATGCCTGCTTCTCAGCAAATTTTGAATCATAGATAATCTCACGTTATCCTCTGGGTCATTTTGGAAAATGAAAAAGTGTGATTGTCTCTCTGCTAACTCGACTGTGCTACCCAAAAGCCAGCCTCTGTACGGGTTCAGTGGTGGCCCCTCTCAGAGATTCATTCAGCCCTTCCATCTGGGGAAAAAAAAATCTGACAACGAAATCTATGCATTGCCCTAAGCTAGTATTTTCACTTGGCATAGTTTTCAGATCCCAATTGCTTCTTCTATGTTTAAAATAATAGCTCTGTATACCTTGTCTCTTCTCCCCTTCCTAATTTTTCTTGTCAGCCTGGAGTCATAGATAAATTCACTAATGACACAAAACCTATTATCAACAAAGTCGCTTCAGTGGCAGAAAATAAAGGACTATTTGAAGAAGCAGCAAAGCTTTATGACCTTGCCAAGGTAACACATGTCCTTTCCTTTCTCCTGCCGGCCTTTGGTGTTCAATACACAAGCATCTCCACAAAGGTATTATTGAAACACTTTGTCTGCTGAGGCAGTTTTCCTCTTTCCGTAGTAAATGGTCTGGTCAGGCTGAATTTCTGAAATAACTGAATTATTTTTAACTTTAAGAAGATATCTCTGGCTAAGTAAGAGTCATAGTCAAAGAATGCCCTGCAGCTGGAATTGGAATGTTATATTGCCTGGCAGCTGATTGAACAGCTGTCTCATTTCAGTGGCAAAGTCACTGAAAATGCCACCATGTTTGATATGGGCAGCCTCATACACAAAGGTGGCCAGGTTGTGTTAGAGTACAGTCAATGGTCCTCAAACTACAGCCCGCGGGCCACATATTGTATTTATTCCCATTTTGTTTCTTCACTTCTAAATAAGATATATGCAGTGTGCATAGAAATTTGTTCATAATTTTTGTTTTTACTATAATCCGGCCTTCCAACAGTCTGAAGGACAGTGAACTGGCCCCCTGTTTAAAAAGTTTGAGGACCCCTGTAACAAGCTGGGATAATAGAACCTGTTTGTTACCAAGAATGTGATGATTGCTATGTCTATCCTTTAATTAACTGAGAAATATGGGCAATTAGTCATTTCTTAACTTAGCAATGTTTTGACTGAGTTCTAAGTGAGAGAAAAATTATCTTGTGCAGCTTGATGACAATTCCATTGGCTTATGTCTGTGTGGATCCCCCACCCCACCCCCAAACACACACAATTTAAGAACAGGACATTTCCATCCATCGTCCCAGAAAGTGCCTCCTTTTGTTTCTTTTTACTTAGTGTATATTAATTACTCATTAGTTATTTCATTGATTCCTTCCTTAATTTAAAAATATCAAACAGAATGCTGACAAGGTACTGGAACTGATGAACAAACTGCTCAGCCCTGTGGTCCCCCAAATCAGCGCATCACAATCCAACAAGGAGAGGCTGAAGACCATGGCCCTCTCCATTGCAGAGAGGTGAGACCAAGCACTGCCCCTCTTCGTGCACATTTGCCACACATGCACACTTCTGAGGAACCCCAAAAGGTTCCAAAATGGTTCTGACTCCTTTGCCCAACAGCCCCATTTGAAAGTTCTTGTTTCACCGCTTCTTGTTACTATTTGACTATTGTCCAGGAGAGGTAGGAAAGGGTGTATTAGCATTTTAGTCCTGCACATTAGATTTTGTGCTAGGCTTTGTGCTTCTCTATACTATTATTAGGCATCTCAAAAGCAGTTGGGAACAAAGTTAGCAGTGTTGGCCAGATGCAGAGATCCCAGAGGTTCCATTTTGTCCCCACCCTGTGATCACTGACTACCAGACTCAAACCCCTATAAATCTGGGCATCCATTATTCTTTGCACCCTATAGAGACTCTCCTAATAAAGGAGCTAGGCTAGGTTTTGCATTTTGACCTGCATTTTGAGAAAGGCTGCTTTAATGGCATTTGAAATTTTTGATACTTACTGTCTCATTTCTTCATTGTGAGAGGTAGGAGAAAGAAAGGAATAAGTATAAAAATAAAATTCCTGTTTTTCTCACCATGATTACTGCAATGAGAGTTAGTCAGGTAAAGTGGAGAAAGATAGACAAGGAGTTAGAATTTTCTGGGTTTTTTGTTTGTTTGTTTGTTTGTTTGTTTGGCTTTTTTTTTTTTAACCACACCCAGTAGCTCTCAGGGGTTATTCCTGGCTCTATGCTCAGAAATCTGACAGGCTGGGGGTGGGGGGTGGGGAACCATATGGGATGTCAGGGATTGAACCCGGGTTGGCAGCGTGCAAGGCAAATGCCTTGTGCTATCACTCCAGCCCCTTAGAGGGGATTTTTGTCAGATCCACCATCGTCACTGCCAAAGAAACACTGTTTAACATCTCTTCATTTCCCTCCCTCATCCAGAGTTCAGAAGTTTTGAGGTGTTTCAGGTGTTGCCCTAGTATTTCCCAGAATGTGTGTCTGTCGAGTTGGGATGATTAGCACTGGAATAACCCAGTGGAGCAGTAGTAACCTCAGAAACTAGCTAGGGGTTGGGAGCTTTTCTCTCTGTTCACTTTTTTTTGGGGGGGTGGGGGGTGGGATTGGTTTTTGGTTTTTGGATCACATCCAGCAGTGCTCAGGAGTTACTCCCGGGGCTCTACGCTCAGGAATCGCCCCTGGCAGGGGACCATATGGGATGCCGGGAACCACCGTCCTTCTGCATGAAAGGCAAACTCACTACCTCCATGCTGTCTCTCCGACCCCTCTGTTCACTTTTTTAAAGGGAGATTTTTAAGTTTTGCATTTTCATTCAGTGGTCCAGCCAGAGTTTAGGAGCCACTCCCATAGCACAAAGGGATACATACAACATTCTATTCTGCCTTTTTCTGTCTTCCAGGTATCGGGCTCAGGGAATCAGTGCAAATAAATTTGTGGATTCCACGTTCTATCTTCTGTTGGACTTGATCACCTTCTTTGATGAATATCACAGTGGCCATATCGACCGAGCCTTTGATGTAAGTGTCAGGAGGACTGATCAAAGCATGGTCTAATGAGTGCCCTCAGAAACCCAGAACTCTGGGCCCAAGAGATAGCACAGGGCATAGACACTTGCTCTGCTTACAGCCGATCTGGTTTGATCCCCAGCAGCATCTGGAGAAATAGCTGACTAAAGAACTACCTCAGCACCACTGGGTGTTTCCCTAAAAAAGTTTTTCTTCAAGTACTTGATGGAGATTCATTTATGACAAAGGAAATGTCACCAATAAATGAAGGACAAAATGGCAGACATGATTCTGGGGAGTTTTTAAGTTTTTCTCCATCAGAACTATATCCGGCACTGCTGAGAGGTTGAAGATGAGGAGGCGTCAGCCTGCAGCACTGGAATCAAAACTAGGCCCCATATGCACAGAACAGACTACTCTTGAGTCGCAAACATGGCTCCCTTTTTTTTTTTTTTTTTTTTTCCTGTTCATTTCATCTGAAAACATAGTTCTTAGGGCAATTTTCAATGTCTGCATTTTTAAATTGCTTTAGAAAATGAGGATTGGAATTCCATCAGTTAGCAGGTTAAAATCAAAGTCATTGTATGTAAAAGAGCAGCATTTACTGATAAAAAGCCTATTGAGAGCAAGCTCTGAGCTGAGTTTAGGAAGTGGAAATGATTGTGACAGTTGTATCATAGGGACTGGGGGTTGTTTTAAACAGATCATTGATCGCTTGAAGCTGGTGCCGCTGAACCAGGAAAGCGTGGAGGAGAGAGTGGCGGCCTTCCGAAATTTCAGCGATGAAGTAGGTGTTTTTCTTACTGATTACTGATCTCCTTCCCACTTGTTTCAACCTCGCTAACAACTGTAGAACTCAGAGTCACTCAGGCTGTGAGCATCCAAGCCAGGTTTTCTTAGTATAGTTTTAGGACACATCTCCCCATCTGATTCTTGTCTGGTTTTCTGACTCTGAACCACAGTTGCTTTAGCAATCAGACATGTTCTTGGGAAAAATAGGTTTCTGCTCGATTCTGCGGTGTCTGCATTCACTCTTCATTGTTCACTTGTTCTCTAGAGGGTGAATTAGTGCTGGGTTCTGAACCTCTTTAAGTAGTTCTGTTAGGTGAATGAGACATGCCTCATGATCCTCTTCCTCCACTCCCCTCCCCTTCCCAGTGGTGTATCTGGAGGAACAAGCACTGTGACTGAATTCGCTCAGCACCCACATGCCCCAGACCTGCACTCTCTACAGGGATTCCAGGGTGCTCTGCTGAGTCGCACACAGGAGATGCTTGAGAGGCTTTGAAAACCCTTCATGCCCAGGCTCTGCTGCAGAAGTTATGGTTTCCCTGAACCAGACTGAGCTCTGGTCATTCCCTTGCACTGCCAAGAGACTTTTCTCAAGAGCCACAAATGTTCCAGGTTCTGGGGTGTCACCAGTGCTGCTCTGATGGTAGCTACTACAGTGTACAGGGCCCTTTCATGAAAAGCAGGTTTCTGTTTTTGAGGAGGAAGGAAGAGCAGTTTCTGCAGCTGTGTTGAGAGTGTACTTGCCTCTTGGCCTATTGTCATTCCCTTCCCCTCCTCCCTGATTCTTGTGTTCCTGATTTTGGTACTGTTTCTCTCCCATCATCCCTAGCTGTATAGTTCATCACCCTGGGCTGCATTGCTCCAGAATTAGCCCCTGAGGATTCCCATGAGGACTTACCAATGCAGTGGGGACTAGAGAGCTAATGTGGGCAGCCTACTCCCACACTTCCACTCCTGACTCCTACTAACCACTGTAGGCCAGGCTTGCCCCATTTCTGTCTAGGAAGAATGGCTTAGATTGGGGAGCTCTGGGCAATATTACCTGGACTTTGTTTTTAGGCTTGACATTAGCTCTCCTGGCAACATCTCCCTTTGGGGATTTGGTATGGCCAGGCCTAGAGTAGCCCCCTAAATTTCCCCCGGCATTGCCAGGGACTGGGTCTTACCTTCTTGTATTTTCTCTGTGCAGATCAGACACAACCTCTCAGAGGTGCTTCTCGCCACCATGAACATCTTATTCACACAGTTTAAGAGGCTCAAGGGGACAAGTCCATCATCGACGTCCAGGCCCCAACGAGTTATGGAGGACCGCGACTCTGTAAGATCCCAGCGCTGGCTAGGCCACTGCTGAGAACTGTCTTTCTGGTTTTCTGTCCATTGCACCTCAAAAACCATAAGCTTATGGCCTCAGCTGCACTTTTCCCTCACTTCTGGGAGCTGGGTAACTGGGTCAGGAGCTCCCAGAAGCAACCAGACATTGATAGAATTATGTCTCCTCCGAAGTTTAAAAAAAAAGACAAAAGATGTGCTAAGTCCGCAGATGTCACCTTCACAAAGCTCATCTACTTCTTTATAGCGATTCCTCACATTTGCCTTCTCATTTTACAAGAGAAAGTTGTTTTGTGTGTTAGCTCAGCATACTTATAAATCTTCCTTTCTTGTCAGCACATTGATTTAATACAAACCCTATTTATATTCTCATCTGAACCCCAGTGACATTAGAAGCTAGTGAGGACTGTCATCCCATCCTTGTCTTACAGTTGAGGAACTAAGGCTTAAAGTTGGGAAGCATCTTGTTTTTATTGTGTTGTTGGGTGTGCAGGGAGGAAATGTATCTGGAAACTCATCTGCACACACTCAGGCCTCTCACTGCACACACCCAAGTCTATTGAATACCAAGGCTCTCAAAGCAGTTGTCTTCTTGTTTTTAAAGGGCATAGGCTTCTGGCCCAGCCAAAGCATGCAGACGGTCATGTTTATGAAATGACCTTTCTCACTTCAGTTCCAGTAAGGTTCACTGTGTGTCCCGAGGTGTATCCAGCAGCCAAACCTGACTGTGATAGTCCAAACTCTGTCTTGCCTTTGCTCTCTGTTGTGATCCCTCCTAGCCTGTTTCTGTCAGAAGTGTAGTACCTGAGACAGGCATATTCATTGTGTGCTACAGGACACAAGTACTGGTCTGCTGTGTGCTACGCCACTGGCCAGAGCCAAAGCAGCAAAGGGAAATGTCAGGAGCAGTGCATGTCCTCCTGGGCATAGAGACCAACGTGGTGCTGTGGTGAAGCTAGTGAGGTGGTGCTAAGCGCCGTTCACTGTTCACTGTTCAGAGGGTCTATCCACAGAGGAAGGGACTGGGCTCCTTTTCCACAGTTATAGGGGTTGCTCGGTAGCTCAGCTTACCGTCTCTGTCCTTAGACTGTTTGGAGCACTTAGTTTTGTTTGGGGGCCACATCTGGTGGTGCTCAGGGGCAGGTCTGTGTTCAGGAGTGATTCCTAAAAATGTTGAGGGGACCCGTTTGTGGTACATGAGATTCGAACTAGGATCATGGGACTGTAAAGCAAGTGCTTTAACTAAATTTTGGACTACCTCCCTGGGTTCTCAGGCACTTGATTTTTACAGAGTGTGAATGAGCCTGCCTGCCTTACTCATTCCCATCTTGCCTGTGTGTTTAGGAAAGGTTGAGATGGAGTTGGACTGAGGAGAGTGGGACATACGCAGCAATCTGCCCAAGAAATGGTTCAGATGTAGAGAAAGTCTGCCCAAGAAGGATCTCGTCTGTAACTTTGGCCAAACACCCCTACAGTTCATTTAAAGATCTTTAAATCAGTCACAACAGGGATGGGGGAAGGATCAAAGGGCCAATATACATATTTTACATGTGGGAGACCCAGGCTCTGCCCAATATCACATAATCCCCCACGCACTGAGAGAGGAGTAGGCCCTCACCCAATCCAAGTCACCTCCCCAGAAATAAGGAAAATGGTAAATAAAGCATGAGAGCCCGTGCAGGAAAGCAACCAGGGGCTCTCAGCAGAATAAGGCTGCTCTTTGGTATGTACATTAATGGAGGCATGCCTACCAATTTACATGATGTTGCTGATCTTAAAGGGATTTATAGACATTTGCCTATCTTCCTTCCTCATTTGCTTCCCACCCTTCCTCCCTCTCCCTCCCTCCCTCCCTCCCTCCCTCCTTCCCTCACTTCCTTCCCTCGCCTCCTTCCCTCCTTTCCTCCCTCCCTCCCTCCCTCCCTCCTTCCCTTCCTTCCTTCCTTCCCTTGCTCCCTCTCTGTCTCCCTCCCTCACTAACTCACTCACTCACTCCCTTTTTTCTCTCTCCTTCCCTTGCTCACCTAGTACATCATTAATTTGAGCAAATTGAAGGTCTCCTATTTCTCCCTTTCTCACTCAGTACCTCTCCCCTTGAACTCAGTGTGAGGGTTGTCTCTTTGTGTTGGATATCAGAACCACCTGGATGAGAAGACCTCCCCCTCCTGAGACAGTATTACCAGGCAAGAGGGCCCAGCCCTCAAGGCAGAGAGCGAGCTAGAATGGGGTGGCACTTGGTGATAGCCATTGCCTCTGCAGTGGCTGCTGTGCTGTAGGAGACTTAGAAAATCAGAAGCCCACAGAAGCAGGTGAACATGAATCTGGGGAACCCAATGGGGGCCTGTGTCTACCTTCTCCCTCCAGACCCCCCTTGTCTCCAGGAGTGCTTTCCTGCCTTGGTCCTTCCTCAGCAGATCTACAAGATGAACCTGCAGGGGACTGAATGGAGGTTCATCCAACCCAAGGCTCAGGGAGGAGAGCAGCCCAAAACACAGGGCTGCATCCAAATGGGGGAGCCAGGGAGGCACTGGCTCAGCAGCCCTGTGTCCTCTGCTTGGTACAGGACCCTGACCTCCAGGCTCTGGTCACAGAGTCACTGGCTAACTCTGCTGGGGAACATAAGAGTGGAGGGGGCTGAGCCCACCACCCACCCTCCAGATAGTAGGTGGAGAAAGGAAAGACATGGTGGCACCCAGCATGGAGTCCTAACCCGTGAGGTAACTGTGCTTTTCTTCTCTCCCTGCCGTTTCTCTCAGCAACTCCGCAGCCAAGCCCGAGCCCTGATCACCTTTGCTGGGATGATCCCCTACCGCACGTCGGGGGACACCAACGCCAGGCTGGTGCAGATGGAGGTCCTCATGAATTAGTGCCATGCTGGGGGTTGTCAGGCCCTCAGTGAGCACACGGGCTCGCCGGGGCGGGTTCTGCTTTCATTTCTGTTGTGTTCCATTTCATTTTGGTTTTTTGTATTATGTATTTTTGTCAACACAAATAAATTTGATTTATTTGTATTTCTTTTCACATTCTTTTTATTTTCATACTTTTTTTTATTTTTTCCTTTGGAATTCTGTTTGGATTTTCCTGTGTGTGGGAAGAGATAGATGTTCATAGTTCCAGGCCCAGAGACTAAGAGGCTTATATAGGCATTTGTGGTTCTGTTTCAACTTGATTTTGAGGAATTAAAAATTCACACAGAATGAGCCTAGCCCTGAGGCCTGTGGGAGTTGCTCTTATTTAGGTCTAATATTCTCTCTAGAGAGGATCTATTTTCTACTGAGAAAGCCAGTCAAAGGCTGAGGGCAAGTTAAGGTTTGTGGGGTTAACTCTGTGTCTTCCCTCTTCTTGGCTGTGCTCAAGAAGTTTGAGGTTCAGGACCATTCTCCAAATCATCTGCTGTACCTCCAGAATTAATTAGTTCTCTGTTCTTTTGAATTACCACTGGCTGAGGAATAGACCTTAAGAACAAGTAGGTGCCCTGGCTAGGGCAGAATCCTGCCTGTCCTCTAGATAATTGCCCCTCTTCTAAAGACCTCCAAGCCCTTCTTCCCCCACTCTCAACTCAGTTCTCCAGCTCGGACAACCCTTCCCCATGCAAGCAGCTGATAATCTTACCAGACTTGTTAACCACATTCTGGTGTCTAGCTTCAGAACCCACACCCCACTGGGCATCAGTGCTCAGGTCCAACCCTGGGCCCCTGAGCAACTGTTTCCCATCATTAACTTCATTTCTCCTGCCTCTATTTCAGGGGAGAAAATTAGGGGAATTCTCTTGAGTGGTCTAACAAGGCTTCTAGAAAATGGCAGGATGATGGCAGAGAGACCAGCCTATACTATTCTTAAAGCTCTTGGTTCTCATCCTAGGATACAGTTTCCCTCCCCACCTTCTTTCTTTGTGGGGAGAAAGCGCCTCTGAAGCTAATGTGCTTCCATCTTATGGAAGCTGGGGGACCCATTGGGGGCTGTGTCCACCTTCTCCCTCCAGATCCCCCTTGTCTCCAGGAGTGCTCTCCTGCCCTGAGCCTTCCTTAGGAGTTCTACAAGATGAGCCTGCAGGGAACTGAATTTAACACGTTGTGCCCTGTTTACTGGATATATGTCTAGTAACTCAAGGCATTTACTTAAAAAGTGATTCAGAGTGATTTGTGAAGTTGGTGTAATGCTTGGATTTCATTTTTTTCTTTTTTATTAATGATGTTGTAGAAAGTGCTGCACATTAAGAGAAACTTGGAGTGTTTGAACTACCTAAATTGCTCCCTGCCTCGCCTCCTATCCATCATTCTCACCAAGAGTGAAAAATGGATCTCTTTCACTTGAATCCTGCAACTCTGCAGCTCCCAGTATGGCTGGACAGGATCCCATATACGAGGAAAGGGGTGCCTGGTTGACATTTGAGGATGAGAAGTAGATGAAAGGAAATATCTGGGATCATGTCTGCAGGCCATGAGGATCAAGTCCCAGGCCTTCTCCTGAGCTGCTCTGGCATAAGTGAAGTATGATGGGCCCAGAATGACTGGACTCTCAGGACCAAGGGCATGAGGGTTATGGAAAGGCTGAGCTCACAGGACAGGGTAGTAGAGTTCCGGAGAGGCTGGACTTATGGGGTTCCTGATAGACTTACACGACTCAGGGCAGAAGAGTTCTGTGCATCTGGCTCAGGTTCACCATTGTCTGGAAGTCATGATTTCTCCTGTGATGTTGATTCAGGATATTGGTTACCCAGAGGCTCTGATCGAGAAACAGTGGCACCATGTGTCTGGACTCAGAGAGTATTCAGCATCTTTTTGAGTCATGGACACTTTGCAGACTTACCAACAAGGCCAGAGCTCACATAGTCACATATCCCTGTTCTTCCCAGAGACAAAACTGGGTTCAGTTTGATTGTTTTATTTTGGCTTTGTTTTTTAGGGGTCTAGGAGAGACCATGCTCAGTAGTGCTCAGAATATTTTTCTGACTGCACTCAGGAATCATTCCTGGTGGGCTCAGGGGACCATATGGTTTCAGGAGATAGAACCCACATCAGCTGTGTGCAAAGCAAGTGCCCTACTCTATGTACTATCACTCCTTGATTATATTTTGTATAATATTTGCTCCCCTACCTAAAAGGGAAAGCTGGGCTGTTGTTGGGGAGCATGCTCAGAGCCACCCTCTGGTTTTCCCCACTCCTGAGTGAACATCACAATACAGGCAGTGCTGTCCACATCAGGTTCAGGACAGTGGTCTGGCCAGCCCTGACCTCCAAGGCCTGATGAAAGACCTGAGAGACAGTTTAACATCCAACCATTTCTTTTCTTCTTTTGAGACAGCATTTTAATTCTAAGGCTTAGCTTGTTCCACAATAGTCTCCTTCCACAATATCTAGCATTTGCTGATTTTAAAAAAGAAGTGGAGGCTTATTCTGGATTCTCCCCCTGCCTGTTCTAGTCAAATGAGTTCTCGAGCTAAACCCTAATGCTTAGTTCAACTATTATATCAATTTGATTTCTTCCACTTTGGAGTCTTCACAATCCTTGTTTTTCCATTAGGCATCAGAACTTTTATATGGCCCATAAGTAGCTGTCAGCTTTCCACCTACCCTTTAAGAAGCAGCCCAAGGAAGCATCCAAAATGCTGAGTCCAACCCCGGGCTGCCACCCTGGCCACCTTAGCCCAGAGATCGTTTGAGTCCTGTGTCTAGCACACTGAGAGAAAGTCTTACTTATAAGACCTGTCATAGAAATGTGTCTTTTATGGCATTTGAGGTGCTTGCTCTATTTCAATCAAGGTTTTTGCACCTGCTTTTCAGAAATATCAGGAAGAAGTCGGTAACTCACTAGTGGGAATTGTGTGGCTCTCTGGAGGAAAATCAGGCTTTTTTCAGGCTCTCAATGTCCTGATTTCTTTCTTGTAGATGGAGTGCACAGTGGCCTGCTTCCTGTCCTCATCTAAAGTGTCTTGAAAATTCTTCTGATATGTGCTTCTCCTTACCTTATTACATAGATAACTGCTGGGGCAGGCCTCAATGTTGATTCAGCCCACTTTCTGCATGTGTATGTTCATTTAGGGAGCTGGAAACATCCGAACAAAACAGGCTTCCCTCCCAGAGCTCTTGTAAGTCTAAGGAAAGTCCTTTCTCCACCCTTCCTGCCAGGACCTTTTTAGTGAGAGTTCTAGATGGGTGATGGAAACAGGACGAAATTACCCTGATCTCTCCTGTTCAGTGGATCATTTAGCAATTATCTGGCAAGCATATTCTTTGCTTTGCTTCTCAGCCAGACTTCCCACATCCTCAGGTCCAGCTCCATGAGCCTGGATTCAGATACCCCAATCCCCACTTGAAGATCTTGTGAAAGAAGAGTCTCCTGGGGTCTCCTCTTAGAACTGGAGTGAGCCTTCCGGAAAGGAACTAGCAGAATTTGACATAGACTATAGGGAAAGGTTGAGGGAAGCAAGTAGTAGTAGACTCACCAGTAACAATTATAAAGTTCAGGTCTTTATTTGTTTTGGGGTCCTGCCCAGTGGTGCTCAGGACTTACTCTTGTCTCTGTGCTCAGGGATTACTTCTGGCAGCTCGGAGGACCATATGGTATGCCAGGGATCAGTTAGCTGTGTGTGCGGCAAACACTGGCTCCTTGGATCTGTTTGTTTATTAAATAAGACTGGCGGAGCAAAAGCTCTGAAAAATTAGCATTGCATTGGCACACTCTGGTCTCCCTGTTGGCTTGCTCTGAGATCTATCCTGGGTAGATAGAGGGTGAAAGAATTTGCTTTTATTAGTTGCTTCTGAGCAGGAAGTGGGGAGCCAGTGATCCTAGGGGAACACTTTTGGAGACCCCAGCAGAACAGGCCTCAGAAGCTTTCTAGGGCCAGAGATATATAGTACAGCAGATAGGGCTCTTGCCTTGTACACAGCATCTTTGATTCACCTCTGTCAACACACAGTACCTTAAATACTTCCAGGTATGGCACAGGGGTTGGAGAGATAGCATGGAGGTAGAGCATTTGCCTTGCATGCAGAAGGAAGGTGATTCAAATCCCAGCTTCCCATATGGTCCCCCGAGCCTGCCAGAAGTGATTTCTGAGCGTAGAGCCAAGAGTAACTCTTGAGAGCTGCCCTGTGTGACCCAAAAACCAGGTATGGCACAAAAAACTCCAGTGGCATCCTGGATTTGATAGCCTGTATCAAAGCCCCCTTCATCAGGCCAGCTTTAGCAAATGAAAACACAGATAATAGTTGAGTTTGGCATTTGCTGCTGATCAACTTCCAGAGCTGGCACAAGCTGCCAGGAGTTCTCCAGCTAAATGAGATTATTGCTCTGAATTGCAACACTGTCTGGTTCTGTGACAGGGCAGATGACAGTGAGGTAGGAAGTCACTAATGAGAGGGCAGGATCTGGAATTCCACTTGGAAGCGCCTGGTGGGTTTTGCTGTCCTCATCTTTTGGGTACTTTTCCATCTGGAAGCCCAAATGTTGCATCCTGTGTAGAGGCAGGAGGCGGAGTGCAGCCCGGCCTTGCTTCATCAGTCATTTTTATTAGAAGCTCAGTGGGAAGGATACTTGGCTTGCTTATTAGCCCGTTATTTTCCTTTCATCTTTGCTTTTCTGGCATTGTCGCTCTGTGTGGTGTTTGTGGGGAGGAAGCAGGGGGAGAGTTGGCATGTGTGTTCGCATGTGCTGTTCTGTACAGTAACTAATACATTTACTCTGTCTAGGATGGTTTCTCCACAAACATTCCTGTCTGTAGCCAGTAAATTTCTCAAATGTTCCCGCAGAGTGCCATGTGCCCCCTTTGTTCAGTGCCTCAGTGGAATGGAAAGCTATCTCAAGCTCAGCTATCCAGGGTGCCCTTAACAGCCCAAGCTCCTCTATGAGAGTCTAGGGTGTCCTCTCCTCACTCAAGCCTGCCCAGTCCTCACAGGGCTCTGCAGACAAGATGCCCTTCTTACCTCCCAGTAACTTCAGCCTCAGAATACACTCTGCCAGAATCAACCTCAACGATCAATACCCAATAATTAAGGATTGGGTGCTAAGGCCCAGCCTGCAAGCTGCCTGTTTTCTGGGGCTTAGGACCTATAGAGACGCTGCACTGGTTTATTTTGAGCCCCCCTCTTGAAGGGCATTTTCATGGGATTGAGAGCCAGGCATGTCTTTGAGGAAAGAGACAGGATGGGAAGACTGCCCTATTCTGGTGGCCAGGGTGAGCTTGGTCCTGCCTACAAGACAGGCATCTTGCTCTCAGGAACAGCGTTTGCCGGGATTCCTCACCAGAAAAGGACCAGGGCCATGCTGGTCAGCTCGGGAAGTCTGTGAGGAAGTAGGAGGTGTCCACTCTTCCCCGCTAGGACTCCCCCTCCTGAGAAGCTTTGAAAGACCCCATTACTTGAAGCCTGTGTGTTCTCTCTTAAGGTCTATACTGGGGAACAGCCCTGCCCCAGAGGTGCTTTCGGCTTGCTCTGCTGCTGGAGCATATGTAAGTGCCAGGTCTCATGCCCTGTGGTTGGGTTGAATGGTCTCTTCTGGCACTTGGCAGCACTGCCTAGTACAAGGGCTGGCCATTCGAAAGGGGTGGAGACAGGTGAGGATCAGGCTCAGCAGGCAGTGGCCCTTTATCCAGGCTGGTGGAATAAGGGATTCTTTGAGTCCTCAGTTAAAAACCAAACTCTTAAAAGTCAGAGAAACTGACTTAGCTGCTATTGAATGATGGGATAGCAGAGGCCCCTGGAAGCAAATGGCCCAAGAGAGGTTGGAGAAAGTGGTGGGTAGTGAGACCTGATCCTGAGAGCTTGCAGATAACAGCATATGGCTGAGGTGAGAGGTCAGCCTTCTTCCCTGGCTGTGTTCCCAGGAGGCATAGTTTCTCCTGGCTGACCCCCACACTGAGTGCAGGGGCCTTAGCTCGTTGCTAATGAATCTGACAGAGTAGGCTTGTATTCGGACAAGTGGTATTTTGATTCTATTAATCAAGATGTTCAATTCTGAGGCCCGAGCGATAGTACAGCAGGCAAGGCACTTGCCTTGCACATGGCTGACATGGGTTCAATTAAGAGCACTGCTAGGAGAAATGATTACTGAATGCAGAGCCAGGAGTGGTAAGCACTGACCATCACTGGGTATGGTCCCAAAACAAGCAAAAGCAAATGAGACATTCTGAATGCAGCCCTTTGGTGGCAGACAGAGGTCATTCAGGGAGAGAAGCCCCAAAGCTAAATTCCCAAAGGAGAAAAGAGCCCAATAAGGATGGGGCGGAAGGGAGAGGCGGGGAGGAATGTCTGGAACAGCACCAGGATTGAAGGTTCTCAGAGATTCTTGAACGGACTAATCTGGCAACTGGCCTCCAAGGCTTCAAGGCCAGTGTTTCAAGAAACCACTCCTGGAGCGCCCTGAAAACCGGCCTGAACCCCTCCTTCAACTTCTGGTAAGTTAGGGGAGTCAGTAACTGCTCCAAACCAGACTGCTCAGGTCAAAAGCAGAGACTCAGTTTCTGCTCCCACAGGCTGTGGGAAGAGTAAATTAATGAACGCCCCTTTGCCAGATGTGGTCCTGGCAACGGCTCCTGTTGGCAGCCCTTCTCTGGCCTTATTTAGGCTGAGGGAAGAAGAATGTGCCCTGCCACTCACTTTGCCCTTCATGGGGCCCAGCAAGGAACAGGATGGACGTAGTGGCCCCACCCCAGGCATGGGTTTGTTTCCATGGTGGTTTTATTGTTGACCACAGATAAAATTAAAGTCAGAATTGGGGAGCCCCAACCTTGCTGTTTGGGAAAGATGGTGGCACATCAGTGCAACTTTGGAGTGCTTGAGACTGAGCGAGCAGAGAGTGCAGCACTCTGCCTTTGCCCCTGACATCCTGCCTGTGTGTGCTGGGGGCCTCAGTGAAGGGGAATGAGCAGCGGTCTCTGCCCTCAGTGCCTTACATCACAGCACAGAACTGTTCCCAATAGCTCCCTCAGCCTTGCTCTGCACCTCCAGGGCCCTGAGGCTGAGGGGAGAGAGACATGGGCAACAGTGAACTCCCTGCTCTCTCGGGCTCCCACATGGAGTGGATGAGAAGCAGACATGTATGCACACAGACACTCACAGACATACCCATATACTCACACACATAGACCCATTTCATATATAAACATACACAAATACTCGGGCATACATACATATGGAGACACATGTACATGTGAGGAGACAGGTGCAAATTGGCCTGTAGAAAGGTCACAGGGAGGTGTACCACTCTGCTAACCCCATGCTGATCCCTTCCCCTGACCAGGCCATTAGGAGGCCAACTCCTTCCAGAGACGTGGAAACTGAGGTGACTTGTGGTTCAGGGCAGTCTGATTTCAGGTACACTGTGCAGCCAGCAGGAAGCAACTCACCACCTCTCATTGACAGTGGGCAGTCAGCGAGAAGATGGCCTCAGCTGATGTCTTTATAGTGTACCCAGAAAGTTCCTGAAATTCTTTCCTACTATGGCAGAGCCTTTTCTTTCCGACGGGCCACATCCAGTGATGACGGGGGCCTGGACCTTTCCTCCCTTATTCAGAGATTTCCACTAGAACTACCCCTATGGCTCTTAAAAAGCATTTTATTTTTAAAATTTATTTAAAGACTCATGACTTACAGTTATTGATAGTTTAGTTTTAGGCCTATATTTCAACCCTAGTCACATCACCAGTGCTCCCAGACTACATCATTCCCCGTCCCCACTCCCTGTCTGCAATCTTTATAGGCACATTACAAACTTTGGTGGTTGCAGCTTAGAGCTTATGTCTTCAGTGTTGTGTGACACATGACAAGTGCTCAGGACACCATAGGTGGGATGGAAGATTCACACCTGGATTGTGGGACCACTGCCACATGCAGGGCGAGTGCCTGACCTCCAATACTTTCTGGCCCAGATGGATGTTTATAAAGCTCACATGACTTCCATGTCTGGGGTCATTAGTAGGTTCAGAGCCTTGGTTCTGACCAGAAATGGGCATTAAAGAAGTATGTCTCTACCTCTTTATGTGCGGGACCCCCATGCCTCAGCACAGGTTTTCAGTGCGTCCCAGATTGAGATGAACTTAGTTGGAAGATGAAAATTCTCAGCAGTTAGGAACTGTGCTCAGGCATCCTGAGTCAGCTTGCCCATTGTGTGCCCATCAGGGTCAAGGTTAGCGAGGTCGTGGTGCTAGCTGGGTAACTACGATCAATTGGCAGGCACCATTGTGAGTGCCTGCTGGGGGCTGAGAGTGCAAATTTCTGGGGAAAGTCAAAATGAACAGACATCTGAGCAACTCAGCCTAAATCCCTGGCTTCTTCCCAAGGGCACCTCTGGCTGCCTCCACTCCTGCCAGCCACCAACCATCACAGCACAGGCCTTGGCTGGATGAAGAGCAGCCTCTCAAACTGCCCCATGTCTCCCTGCACCTAGTCTGGTGGACATTCCCCTTGGATACAACTCCTCTCCCCACTTTAGTACAAATGCTGCCTAATGTCATCTAGTACATGACGTTTGGAGGGCGGGAGCCTGGTCCTAGGTCCTGGGGCTTTTGCTTGGGAAAATACCAAGTGTCCTTTTCTAAAAACTTCCACCACCACCCCCAAGCCACTAGGACCTAATCTTTTGCCTGCAAATGGCTGGTGCTAACTCTCTGCTTTTCCGCTTTCTCATCTTGGCTCCTCGTCCTGGGCCCAGCTCATCTGTTTCCTCATAAACCCCAGAAGCTGCCATTGCCAGAAAACGCTGCCTTAGACAGTGACGACCGGCTGGTTTTCTCCCACCTTTTCTGGTAGCTAAAGAGCTGGGCGGAAAACCAAAGCCTGCGGTTTCTGTCTGCTGAGCACGGTCATTGCCTCTACAAGCTCCTCCGCTGGCTCATCCAACACCCACTGAGTGGAACTGTCCATTTGCCAGACGGTGAATCTGAGGCACACAGGCCCATGGTCTCAAGGTAGGTGGTACCACACTGGAGCCAGGCCAAGTTCAAGTTCGACTCATTCTTCCAACTCCTCTTCCTCCCTCTAGGGCTGGGTCCTGCTTGTGGATTGGGGGGTGTTGGGATGGAGACGGGTTTGTACTGAGAAACATCTTGAGGACTCCCACCTCATGGCCTCTGCCCCAGCAGCTGCCAGGAAACCTAGAGCCAAATGTTGGGATCCTTTTTCTGGCTTCCCAAAGAGATTGTAAAGTTTAAAAAGTCAAAGATCTACCAGGATAAAGACTCCGGAGCTCAGGCTGAAGGCCCTGCTTAAAAAAAATAAATAAAAAAGCTGGTAAGGGTAGGAGAAACATTTAGTCTCATGGGGTCATGGAGAGCAGCTGGCAGAGCGCTGAGGGTTGGGGAGCTTGTAGTCACATCTATCTGTAGAGAATTGTCACTTGAATAACTCTTCCTGTTTGTGTTGATGAAGCAGGACTCAGCTCAGGCCAAAGCTGCCCTGGAAACTTCTCAGCTGCTCCTGGAGGGAGGGATCAGAGTGGTGGACATTTCTATTCTTTAGGAAAGAGGAAAATAACCTGCTCAGCAGTGACCATTGACCATGATTTGGCTTTTATGTATTGGCCCCCAGTAGGCTCCGAGCTGACGTTTTGTCCCTCCTTCCTTGGATGGATGCTCTCTGTGCAAACTCACAGTTCTGCTCCACCATGGCTCCTTTTCTGAACCCGTGGAGAATTTTACCTGAGAATTTAGGCTCTATGCTTGGTGAGGTCTGTCGTCCTGTATGCTCCTTGTGGATGGAGATCATGCCTGGTCTGTGTATTCACCAGCAGAGCAGGCCTATCTACTCCACAGTTTTAACCTCTGGTCACTGGCTAAATGAATAAGGGCAAAGTTATAGTGTCTTCTGTTTTTAGAGGGGACCACATCTGGCAGTGCTCAGCAAATTATACCTGGCTCTGTGCTCAGGAGTCACTCCTGGCAAAGCTTGGGAGACTATATGTAGTGCCAGGGATTGAACCCAGGTCCACCACGCAAGGCAAATGCAAGGCACCACATATAAGGCAGTTTAACCCTACCTGCTATACTTATCTCTCGCCCCCAAACAATGATTTTGTTGTTGTTATTTTGGAGGGCACCCTCAGCTGCACTTAGGTCTCTGTGCTCACAGATCACTTCAGGCAGAGCTCAGGGGACCATAAGTGGTGCCAGGGATCAGAACCAGCTGCGTGCAAAGCACCTCACCTGCTGTTCTCTCTCTCCTCTCTCCTTTCATTCACCTCTCTCTCTCTCTTTCACTCTCCTCTCTCTCTCTCTCTCCCCCCCCCCCACCTCACCAAATAAAGTTCTGTTATATGTAAGTAGGTCTGAACATGAAGAAGGAAGTAGTGGCTGCTGTTAATAATAACACTAACTCAGTGGGTCTGTCTCTTTTTGCTTTAGCTGCTAACAGTTTCAGAACTTCTGTGTCTAATGCTAGATCATTGTCCAGGGAGAAGGACCAGGATTATGGGGGCTACATCTTAGGGGGGTCTTGAAGCTTCAGGAAATTCTTTCTCACTTTCTCGGCCCAAGGGTTGGTAGTCAAGAAGGCTTTGCCCATCTTCCCAGGGCCTGGTACCTCCAAGTTTGACTCACAAGCACTGTAGGTTTTATAGATGTTTGTGTTTGGTCCCCTCTATCCTATTACCACTGAGTCTGTACGCCCCTGGAGGGCAGGGACCAGCCTTCAGCCTCCATCTGCAGCCTGAGGTTAGGGCTGCCATCCCAGGTTTCACCTGAACTCATCGCTGTCAGCCAGGAACTACGTTGGGAAGAGGAAGCTGCGGCTGAGTTCTGGTATGGTTGCTGCAGCTGGTGTTGTGAATCAGGCCGACAGCAGCGCATCCACTTACCCGGCTATTTCACGACACCAGGGTTGCATCATACCCATCCTCTGCAGGCGATCCTCGTGGGACCAGGGCTGCAGCGAGCATGGGGGTGTGGGGTGCAGGTGTTGGGGGTGGGTATGGTGGGGCTTGAGTCTGATGTGGAAGATTGTTTTCTGTAGCCAACTGCCCCCTGGGGCACCTGGAGTGCTTTCCCCAAATCTGATGCCCGCCATTCAGGCTTTTCCCACCACCCCAGCCACTAGAGTCTGAGAGGCTGTGTCACCTATGCAGGGTCAGGTCTGGACTAGGACCAGCTACTGTTTTCCTCCACCCTATTTCTTTCTGCTCATCTGCCCCTGCCAGCCCAGAGAGCTTTCCTGGAACAGGCAAGGCCTCACCCTGACATTCCCACCAGGTGTCCTGGATCCAACGATGGCCCTCAGCCCCCTAGTCTAGCCCTGACATCTATTTTTTTAACATTTCCTGGGAGATCCCAGGTCACTCTTATTGCTTCTCGTTCCTTTCCCACACCAGGTCCACCTTGAGAAACTGAGGTCTGCCCATCACCTAGTAGACTGGGCGTATGCCACATGGTGGCCTCTTGTCCCACAAAAGGCACTCGTCCTAGGAGACCCCACTGCCTGCTCCACTGCCCCAACAACCTGCCTTCTTGCTCCAAAGCCCCAGACCCACTCCTGTCCCCCACCTTTGCACACACACAGACCTGTCTCCCTCTAGAAGCCCAGGATGGAGGCTCCTTTCAGCCATCCCCCCCCCCCCCCGTTTCCCTTTACAACACCCCAAATGCTCCACCCTCAGGTGGTCACACTCTCCATGACATGCCCCAAAGCTGCTTTCCATTACGTCTGTGTCTTGCAATTAGAATGTGAGCCCGGAAGGGCAGGGCTTTCGTCTTGTCCCTGGCACCCCTTTTCCCAGCCCAGGCCTGGCATGTGGTAGGCACTTAATAAATGTGTGAATGAAGACACGGCCAATCCTGTCAGCCCCTCTCCTATTGTTTCTTCCCCTCCTCTTTTCCACAGCTGTGGTGCTATATGCCCACCACCCACTGTGCCATTCTGAGCCCTCCATGCCACATTCCCTGGCCAGCTTTCCTCCCAGTGCCTCCTCCAGTGTGTGCCAGGATGGTGGTCAGCCAGGTCAAATGCCTAGACCAGAAAGCACAAGTAAGGCCTTGTACATATATGAGAACACAGCTGGGCAGGAAAGACTTGCCCTCTGCACAGTCCAACCATGTCCTGGGTCTCACTGCCCGTCCTCCTGACAGTGGGGACAGGCCAGAGGCCTGGTCTCTCCACAGGGGGCTGACACAGCCCCTAGTAACATTTCCATTTTTCAACTGTGGGAGCTGGTGCCCAGGTGGTCAGCGAACTGAGTAATGCCACACAGCTGTGGAGGGACTCAGAAGTAGCCAGATATTACCAGCCCAAAGCTCCACCACCCTGAATCTGGGTTTGTTTGGGGAAATTCTTGGAGAAGTTCTGGAAGGCAGGACCCACAGAGCCATGAGCCACTATGTGTAGCTTGAATTTGTGACTTCCCCCTGAGGGAAGAACCCCTTCTTTGGGGTGCTGGGCTCTGAGACCAGGTAATGTGGCAGCAGCTTATTCCAACCCCCCTACCCCCCCCCCCCGTCCTGGGTGGGTCCCACTTATACCCTGGGAAAGGCCCAGGGCACAGGACGCAGGGCCAAGGTCACCACCCACCTACAGCTAAGCCCCCTGCAGCATGTCCCCTCTGAGATCACAATCAGGAACTTTCCAGAGCCTGGGAGGAACAGAGTCTGGGGCCAGGCAGAGGGATTGCACAGATCAGGTGACAGGTTAAAAGGAGCCGGTGATAAGATCTGCCCCTGAATCTCAGGAGGGAATGAGTAACTCAGACAAGGTGGCATGCAGGGGCTAGAACTGGGTGGGGACATGGTGCTGGTCTCCTGAAGCCCAGGAACCTAAAGCAGTAGCAGAGACAGGGTCTGGCCCTGCAGAGCAGAAACCCCCCCTGAGAGGACCCTGAGAAGAGGCTTTTCCAGAGTAAACAGAGGGGCCTGCACTTTAGCAGTCAGAGAAGAGCCAGGAACAGGCCTCCTAGGAGTGTCCACTGTGGTCGTCTTGACTCTACCCTGGCCCCAGTGTCCTAGTTACCCCTCCAGCCAGGCAGGGCAGTGAACTTCCCCCTGCTGTTCCATGTAGGGGCAGCTGGACCCCTGGGGCAGGTTTTGCCCCCCAACCCAACCTTTACAGAGGATGCACTCAGCTATGAAACCTCGGTCCTGATTTGGTGGGGTTCCAGGACCCTTTGGGTACAACCCCTCACATTATCCTGTCCTCTTCCTCCTGCTACCACCGCTGGCCACAAAGCAAGGGAACAAAGTGCCAGCTGACCAGGCCTGTGAGTCCCAGGATGTCCATCCTCTTTCCTAGGGTCCAGCCTCTGGACCTCTCTGAGTAGTGACAGCTGTGAGCATCGAGCCCAGCCTGATCAGCTGTGCTAGGGATGACCAGAAAAGCCCGCGTGTCCTTCGGAGAGGCTGGAGGCTGAGGTCGGTACAGCCACAGCACTGGGGCCATGTCCCGAGCCATACCAACTGACCCCACACAGACCCTCGTCCCAGGGCCCTCTGGATACTGGGCAGAGGAGCCGGGGCCATTCCACCTGCCCACCCCACAGCACAAGGCCAGATCTGGAGCCCACCCTGGTCCACAGGCTTAGAAGAGGCCAGAGTGAGGGCACAGGGTGAAGTTCTGCCCTGCAATCAGCCGACTCAGGCTTCATTTCTGGCACCACATACAGACCAGCAGGTCCCCCAAGGGAGAGGACAGAGAGGCAGAAGCACCCCAGCCTTTGCAGTCACCAAGGATCTCCCAGAGACAGAACACAGACAAGGCTATAATAGGCACCAATACCAATGCCCTGGCAGAAGCAAGCATCCTGGACAGTGCCCAAGGTGCCCACCACTTTGAGTCAGGACCTCCAACCATCCCACACAGCCACCTAAGCACCGGACCACAGCCCTCATTGCCCTGGACATTTCGTGTAAGAACACCGGGGCAGCCACGGGTATTCAAGGTTTAGATCCAGCCAAGTCTGGGCACCCAGCACTACACGGGGCCTGTACCCACTCTGCCCTGGGACTGCGGTAAGAAGAGCAGGTACTTGGGGTTCTCCTGATCACAGAGGGCTCTGACCAGTTCTGAAATAGAGGTACCTGTATATCTTGATTTAGACATACTGAGTCCAAAGTCAGGGATCCAGGACTGCGTTCAGATTCACCTCTTCTACATGTTTGCTATTTGGGAGCAAATTCTGGTGGTGCTCAGGGGCTTTCCCAACCAGCTCAGTGCTCAGGGCTGTGCTAGGGATGAAACCTGGGCCTCCAGCTTGCAAAGCCGGTGTTCCAGCACTCTAAGCATCTCTTCAACACATCACACCATTTTCCTGTAGGAAGAAAGAGAGGGAGGGAGGGAAGGAGGGAGGAGGAAGGAATGAAAGGGGAAAAAGGAAGAGAATGAGGGAAGGAGGAAGAAAAGAAAGGAGTGAGAAAGGGGGACCAGAGAGATAGCATGGAGGTAAGGCATTTATTGCCTTTCATGCAGAAGAACGGTGGTTCGAATCCCGGCATCCCATATGGTCCCCTGTGCCTGCCAGGGGTGATTTCTGAGCGTAGAGCCAGGAGTAACCCCTGAGCGCTGCCGGGTGTGACCCCCCCCCCAAAAAAAAAGAATGAGGAAGGAAGGAAGAGAAGGAGAAGAAAGAAAGGAAGAAGGAAGGAAGGAAAGGAGGATGAAAAGAAAGAAGGAAGGGAGGGAGAAGGCAAAGATGAAGAAAAAGGGGGAGGAGAAAGAACGAGAAAAGTAAATAGCTGTGAAATGGGCTGAGGGCATTTCTGGCACCACCCACAAGAGTGAGCTCTGCTGAGGTTCTGAAAGCCCCCATACACTGAAAAGAGCCCCTCAGGGCAGGGGTAGGACTCCCATTCTAGACCCCATGACTGGCTATGGGCTTATCTCTGACATCAGTTGGGCGGCTGCACAACTGCTCCACCCCCTGCCCTGTCCTGCCCTGCCCAGGACCCTACCCGCTGGCTGCTGGGCCTTGGAATCCAGTTCCCTGCCCCTTGACAGCCTATAAAGCCACCCCGCCGAGCCTGGCCCCTCCCAACACCAGCCCTGCCATGGCCGAACTGCAGGAGATAGACCCTCCCGGGGACCCTGCGATGTGCAGTGGGCGCTTCACCATTAGCACGTTTCTGGGGGGCGAGGAGCCCCCACCCCCTGCCTGTGACAGCAGCCATGCCAGCCACCTGACCCAGGGCAGCAGCACCCTCTACATGCGCACCTTTGGGTACAACACTATCGATGTGGTGCCTGCCTATGAGCACTATGCCAACAGTGCGCTGCCCGGGGAGCCCCGGAAGATGCGGCCCACGCTGGCCGACCTACACTCCTTCCTCAAGGTAAACACAGTTTCTGTGTAGTTCCTGGACCTCTCTACCCCTCTGTGCTGGGGGACCAGTGTCTTCCTCAAGGATGAGAGAGCCCCGGCTGGGATGTAGAACCTGGAAAGCTCTGGGTACAGGTTGTAATGTTCGTTTTCTGGGCCCTAGGGGACCCCCATGGTAGAGTGGGCTGCCTGGAAAGGCAATGAGTTCCCAGTCTGTGGGAGCATGCAAACTGAGAGGGAGGAGTGGAATTGAGAAATCTGTATTTTCAAGGGATTTCAGGGTAGCTGTCTGAAAGGCAGGGACAATGGTTGTTTGATTGGCCCAACCTGTGGCTTCTGGGCCCCCAGCAGGAAAGCAGCCACCTGCATGGCTCAGCCTTTGACAGACGGCCCAGCCGTGACATGACAGATGGGCTGGTGGAAGATGAAGCTGGCGCGGCCAGTGAAAAGAGCCCTGGGGAGCCCGTGCGCTTCGGCTGGGTGAAGGGTGTGATGGTGAGTCTGGGAAGGTGAGGAAGGGGGGACACGCACAGTAGGGAGTCGAGTCTATAAAGTGGGACTGGGCACAATGACCATTAGCTTGGTGAGAATTCTCAGGCTTCAGTCCCATGAGTGACCTCATTTTTCTCTGGTTTTGAGCTTGCTGACCTCTGGAGTGTCCCAGGGCATGTTTACATTCCTTGCTCATCTTATGAACAAGACTCGGGCCATGTGAACATGGGCAAAATATAGAGCCTATCTGTGTCTCAATTTCCTGTTGGTAAAATAACAAACATTCAACAATAAAAAATATTGCGCAGGTTAATCAATGTAAGCTGCTTACCTTAGATCCCTGCCTTGATGATGAGAAGAAAGTGTTTTTCCCTAAAGGGCCACCAGGGGACACCAGTAACACTGAATCCTCCAGATGGGAAGGGAAGGTTTGTGCTGGCATGGTGGGGCACGACCGGTTTCTAGATCTGCTGCTCCGGGTGCCCAGCTCCTGGCTGTGCCTCTGCCTCTTTATTTACACAGCGAGCCCCTGTCCTGCTCCTGGAGGCTCATATTCAAACTCTGAGTCTTTTTTTTTTTTAACTGAAGGGCTCAGAGCCTGGTGTGACTGCCCTTGTGGCATCTCAGAACAGACAGAGGACTGTAGCAATCTCCCAGCTTGGAAAGTTGTCCCTCCCCAACCCACCGCCATTCCACCCCTAGACTGTTGGGTGTGGGGAGAGGACAAAAACCAGGGCCTGAGTGATAGCACAGCGGCAGGGTGTTTGCCTTGCATGCACATGCCAACCTGAGATGGACCCAGGTTCAGTCCCTGGCTTCCCACATGGTCCTCGAGCCTGCCAGGAGCGATTTCTGAGTGCAGAGCCAGGAGTAACCTCCGAGCACCACTGGGTGTGGCCCCAAAACCAACAAATAAAAAAGGAGTAGCCTGAGTGTCAAAAACAAACAAAAACAAACAAACAAAACAAAGACCAGCAGCCCCTCCCACTGCGAACAGGAACAGGACAGTGGATCTGTTTGGCTAGAAAGCAGAGGTGGGGGGGTGCCCTGCACTCTCCCCAGCAGACTAGGCCCTCTGACTGCTTTCACAGGCGCTGCTGGGATAATGGTGTTGACAGATCCTTGAGCCTCCAGAGTTGGGCGGGAGAGATGAGGCACAGGGCAGGTGGGTCTCGGGGTGCCTTCCACCTAGACATGAACCCAAGCCTATGAGAGCAAAAGAAAGAGCTCGCCTGGACCTAAGTCTCCAAGGGATTGCGTGCCTGGGACCGGCTTTCTGCTTTTGTCTTGGCGTCTCTGACGATTGCTTCCTCAGATCCGCTGTATGCTCAACATCTGGGGTGTGATCCTGTACCTGCGCCTTCCCTGGATCACAGCACAGGCAGGCATCAGTGAGTGCCAATTTGTGGGGACAGGGCGGGGGTGCTGGGCCTCTAGCCCACAGGAGCAGTCTTGAATTCTCTGGAACATTGTGGGTGGGAGATAGGGTCTCCCTATCTGTGTGACATCAGGGAGTCTCTCTGCTGTGAGCATCCTGCTAGGATCTGGATCTTTGTCAGACAAGGGCTCAGATGCTGACCTTGAACTGCATGACCTTGGACAAGTTTCTTTCTTTCTTTCTTTCTTTCTTTCTTTCTTTCTTTCTTTCTTTCTTTCTTTCTTTCTTTCTTTCTTTCTTTCTTTCTTTCTTTCTTTCTTTCTCTTTCTTTCTTTCTTTCTTTCTATCTTTCTTTCTTTCTCTCTCTCTTTCTCTCTTTCTCTCTTTCTTTCTTTCTTTCTTTCTTTCTTTCTTTCTTTCTTTCTTTCTTTCTTTCTTTCTTTCTTTCTTTCTTTCTTTTTTGTTTGGACAAGTTTCTTAACCTCTCTGTGCCTTCCTTTCCTTGCTCTTAAGGAGACCATCTCTGTGCCCAGCCCCCCTGAGGAACTATAATGTTTCTAACATTTTGTAACATTTATTTATAAAGCCACATCGGGTTCTACCCCCTCAGTGCCCACTCTTGCTTTGTTTTTTATCCCAGCGGGGCCTTCTCTCCCAAGCCCATGAGCTTTCTCTTTGGTGCTGACCTCCCAGACCAGGCTCCTTGCCAGGAGCAGGACAGAAACATTTTTCAGAAGTGAAAGTGGAAACTTGGAGCAGGGACGGGATATAGGCTGTTAGGTCTTTAGTGGAGTGCCTTGGTTCCCTGGTTGGTCCTCACCTGGACAATTCCCTAATTTATCTTTGGGGGTCCCTCTCCCCAGTCCTGACGTGGATCATCATTCTGCTGTCCGTCATGGTGACCTCGATCACAGGCCTGTCCATCTCAGCCATCTCCACCAACGGCAAGGTCAAGTCCGGTGGGTGTCCACCGCCCCCACTCTTCAGGAGGGCCCCATCTCCACCTGGGAAGGGGGCTCTAAAATGCTCCCCAGCTCCAAACACCCAAACTAGAGCCCCGGGTTGCTCCTTCTGGTTTTGGGAAAAGGCTGGAGTAGGCTCTCAGGCCTTTGATTTCCTTTATATGCCTGTGAGTCCTCAGCCCCAAGGCCCCCTTGCAGCCAGCTGACTCCCCCAGCCTCACCTCTTTGGCCTCAACAGGTGGCACCTACTTCCTCATCTCCCGGAGTCTGGGCCCCGAGCTAGGCGGTTCCATCGGCCTCATCTTCGCCTTTGCCAATGCTGTAGGGGTGGCTATGCACACGGTGGGCTTTGCCGAGACCGTGCGGGACCTGATCCAGGTGAGCAGCCTGGCCCCATTCCCTCTGCCTCCCCCTGCCAGCCCCAGCCATGAGACCAGGTGCCAACCCCTCTTTTCCACCATCATTGCCATTCTGCGGGGTATATCCCATAGGGACATACCTGTGAGCTGCTTCTCGGGGCTCTGCTAGCCTTTGTGTGTGTGTGGCTTTTGGCAGGAGGAGGCCACAGATAGGCAAATAGGGATGGGATAGAATCACAGTCTGTCCCCCTCAGGAATATGGCAACCCTATTGTGGACCCCACCAACGATATCCGCATCATCGGCGTGGTCACCGTCACTGTGCTGCTGGCCATCTCCCTGGCTGGCATGGAGTGGGAGTCTAAGGTGAGAGGGGCCTGGTGTGGAGGGTGTGGGAGCTGGGCAGGGTACCCCTGCCCACAGTCAGTAGTAGGCTGCGATGTAGATGAACCAAGAGGGCCCTCTTTCCACTTCCTTTCATGGTCGGACTTGCAGTCACTTGTCCTCTGTGAGCCAGAGTTCAGGCAGATCCTGGCCACACCCCCATGTGGGATCAAGGAGTCACCTGAGCTGGTCAAACCCACACAATCGGTGAACTCAGGGGCACAGGATATAGGGTGCCTGCTGGCAGATTAAGCAGTGCACCCCAACACCCTACCTTTTTCTCTGAAAAAAAAAAAGCCTTGGCTCTGAACTTAAGCTGCCTAGCCTAACCCCTGTTTCCTGCTGGCTCCACCAAGACCCTGGCCTTCCTGTTAGAGCAATTCCTTATAATGCCCCAGAACCCCCTTCCTCAAGTTTCATCTTCCCACCGAACAGAATATGAGACACAGCAGGTGCTGAATGAGTGAGTGAATCAGTGAATGAGTGGATGAATGAATGAGTGAGTAAATGAATGAATCACTAGGTCAGTGAGTGGGTGAATTAGTGAGTGAATTGATGAATGAGTGAATGAATAAATCAGTGAGTGAATAAGGGGTCGAGAGACCTACAAATAAGGCAATTTCCTGCTGGGCATGCCCCTCTGACCTCTGACTTTCCCCTTAGGCCCAGGTTCTCTTCTTCCTCGTCATCATGGTTTCCTTTGCTAACTACTTGGTGGGGACACTGATCCCCCCTTCTGAAGACAAGGCTTCCAAAGGCTTCTTCAGCTACCGGGGTATGTACATGGTCCTGCCCACTGTCCTGTTCCCCAGGGCGCTGTGCAGCTATTCCCAGGACCCCTGGAGATTGGCACCCTGACTGCTTTGGGGAGAGCTGCCAGCAGAGCCTTCTGCCACCCCTTGATCTCTCTGACCCAACCTGGTCTTGCCAGCGGACATTTTTGTCCAGAACTTGGTGCCTGATTGGCGGGGCGCAGATGGCAGCTTCTTTGGGATGTTTTCCATCTTCTTCCCCTCTGCCACGGGGATCCTGGCAGGGGCCAACATCTCCGGGGACCTCAGGGTGAGTAGACACTGCCCCCCCACCCTAATATCTCCCCTGGGCACTGGACTTGGTACTGACCCTTTGGGCCCAGAGCTTCTAAATCACAATTTGATGAGTGGCATGGGCTAAACTGGAAGCCTTTGAAGATCACCTCAAACTGGCAAGTCTCCCTACTTTGATCTGGGCCTCTCAGTCTAAGAGCACAATTGGCCTTATTTGAGCTTAAAAGCTGTGGGCAAGACCCTGCTGTCCAGATGGCCTAGCGGACCTCCTGGGCCCCAAGTGTCCCCACATATGCATCTTAGCCCAGAGCCTGGGGTCCCAGCCCCATTGCCATTCCCAGGCCCTGCCCCAGCCAGGCTCCTCCCACTCTGCCTGATGCCCCACCCCTCTTCAGCTCCCCATATTCTGAGCTGCCGGACCCTGGTTGGGTGGGGGGGCGTCTGTTGATCCCACTGTCCTGTTCCCCAACATTGTGATGTCTGTCCTCCCTACCCCCAGACCCAGAACTTCCCTCTGTGCCCCTGTTCCCAGCTGAGCTTCTGTTCCCCAGTCCTGTTTGCTGTGTGCACCAAGGTGCCAGACAGTGAGCAGCAGTGTTTGGGAGACACTGGGGGTGGGGGGGCACTAAGAGACAAAGTTAGGAGACAGAGTGTCTCCAGCTCAGTTGCTGAAGGGAGTGAAGGGAGGTGGAAGGAGCTTTGGGAAAGTGGGGTGAGTGGTGAGCAGCCTTGTCCTGAGTGAGATCCCTATCTGAGATGAACTTAGGGGGCACGGTGGGGATATCTGGGAGCCAGTCCAGGTGTGCTGGGGTGTCAGGATTGTGGGGGGGATCAGAAGGGCCCAGAAATCAATAGTGACTATATGTGTCCAGGGTCTCCCCTTTTAGAAGAAAGAGGCCCCTCATCTTAGAAGTGGGGTCAACCTCCCTGAGGTCCACAGTTGTGGGGATTTTGCCCAGTGCCTCAGTTTACATGCAGACCCAGCATGTGGGGTCCAACTCAGGCAGCTGTCTGGGAGCTGAGGGCTGCAGGGAATTTACATTGAACTAAATTCCCTAAAGCATCCTTGCCCTCTGCCCACCTGCCCAGGGCCCTAAGTAAGAGAAAAGCTGTGTTCTGGAGGTCTCTTAGTTCAATGACTAGGAGGCTGTGTAAATCCAAACAAAAATCCTCTCGGTTTCCCTCAAATAATTGCTGCTGCTGCAGCCAGCCCCACTCCCCAGTGCTTTGGAGTCACTTGGTGGCCCTGCTGCTGGTCTGTTTGGACCAAGCTTGAGCTCTGATCTGAGACAACCAGGGATCCATGGCTCTCCCTTTTCTGTTGGGCTGACTGAGGCTCGGAGACAGGTCCTTCCTGTACCAGGGCGGCTATGACTAAGAACCGCAGCCCCTCCACATCCTGCACAGCTCATAGTTGGGGTGCTGGCTGTGGGGAGTAGGGCTGGAGGATGGGAGGTTGTTTCTTAATTCGCAGGCAGGCTGAGGCTTGGAAGATGGTGAAGAGAGAGGAAGAGGGAGTTGGGTCATGGCCCCTGTTTGCCTGACATGGAAGCAGACCCAAGATGTCAGTTCCAGTGTGGCTGCTATGTTCCAGGGGTTCATTTACTCCTCATTTGCTCCGCTGTTCTAAGGACTAAACCCATGAGGGTGACTTTTAAACCAGAGAAATGTAAATACATCCTCTAAGGACTGTTCTACTTCCTGCTTGCTCCCTCTGTATCCCTGGGCATGAGGGTACAGCTGCCTTCTTGACTCTGTCCTGCTTTGGGGGCTCGTCTTCTCTCCTCTCTGTCTGGGTACCCGCAAGACCCCTCTGGTTCCTGACTTAGGTCCACTCAAATGCTCCCTGAACTCATCTTAACTGAGTTAATGGCATTTGCAAGGGCCCTATTTTCAGATAAGCTTCATTCTTGGATCTGGGAATGTGAATTTCTGGACAGACACAAGAGGTGGCACATGGTATCAGAGGATCATTTGACTTGGCCTGTTGGTCCTGGGTTAGGGACACTTCATGCTTGAAGCAGCTGGACAGGCCACCCTGGGCAGGACGGGGATCAGACCCCAAAATCACTGGTGCTTTCTATCCTGCAGTCCTCCTGCTCTAGCCAGTGCTCCTGCTTTTCTGTTTTTTGTTTTGTTTTGTTTTGTTTTGTTTTGTTTTGGTCACACCTGGCAGTGCTCAGGGGTTACTCCTGGCTTTATGCTCAGAAATCACTCCTTGGCAGGCTCGGGGGACCATATGGGATTCGGGATTCAAACCACTGTCCTTCTGCATGCAAGGCAAATGCCTTACCTTCATGCTATCTCTCCGGCCCGCTCGTGCTTTTCTAGATCTGCCACTTTCTCCCCCACAGCAGTCCTCCTCGCCTTAGGGCCCCTCTACTGGCCCTCAGATCCACCCTTCAATCCTGAGTAGAATCTTGCCCAATTCTCCTCTTGTGTTCTGGCGTGCCTCCTTCCCTCTGGGGTGGGAGTGGCCCAGGGCAGAAACCAGGCTTGTCATCACTGATGGCCACCAGTCACTGCCCAGATCCTGACCCTATCCTGCCACCTTGACTTTGTCTCTGAAGCCTCCAAGCTCTGTTCTGAGGCCTGAGCCACCAGAGGATGGTAAGCAGCATACAAAAGTGGGAACCTGGGGCCAGAGAGATAGCACAGTGGGCAGGCACTTATCTTGCACGAAAACAGACCCACATTCTATCCCTGGCATCCCCTATGGTCCCTAAACCTATCAGGAGTAATTTCTAAGTGCAGAGTTCCTGGGTTGCGGGTCTGTGCTGGGGGTGAGGGCAGGTGCTGATAAACCCCAGCTGGTGAGACCCTTCCCAGCAGTGGCCATGGGCCAGAGTCGGTTTCCCATTCACCGTGGGGAATTCGGTCACTTTTTAGGATGCTCGTTTGAGAAGTGGTTAGAAGAATGAGATATGCAAGTGTGATCATGTGTATGTGTGATCTGAGTCACATATGTGCATAGGTGGGTTGGGTGCACTGTATAAGGTTGTGCTTACATGAATATGTATCAGTGCAATCATGTGTGTGGTGTAGCACACATGTTGTATTATAGTGCATGTGACTGGCAGATGTGCTGTGTCATCTGTGTGGTGTGAACATCTCTATGTGTGCACCTGTGTCATGTCTGGTCTGTGTATTTTGTGATGAGTCATGTGTGTGTTGTGTGTACAGTTGCATGTGCTATATGTGTGTGGTGTGCTATGTATGTGCTGCATAGATGTGTGTGGTATGTGTGTAGGTTGTGTTGGGGGGTGTGAGGGGCTCAGGCAAATCCCCTCAAAGATTTCCTTTTCCGAGCAGAACTTCAGGAGTTGCTATTTCTGCAGTAGAGCAGATGGAGCCCTGGAGCATGGTGCTGGTCCACAAGCAGCCATGCCCATGCTTCCAGGGATGCTTTCCTGATGCAGCATCCAGGCTGGCAGGGTCCAGGCCTGGCCCTTCCTGCCCCCAGAGTGGCTTCACTGGCAGAAGCTCCCTCCCAGCCTTGGCTTCTTAGTACAGGCTGGATGTGGGCCTTACTGGGACCGTGGCTGTGCCTGCTCCATGGGGCCTCAGTTTCCTTTGTGCTGGAAAGGGGCTGAGCAGGGCCAAGATGGGAGGTTCCTGCCTTCCTCAGCCCCTACCCATCCCACTGCCTCCCAGCAGCAGGGCAGCCCTCTGGAGGTGCAGATGTTTCCCATATGCACCCATGCATGTGCACACACATTCATAAACACCCTCCTTCCCCAGGACCCTGCTGTGGCCATTCCCAAGGGGACCCTCATGGCCATCTTCTGGACCACCATCTCCTACCTGGCCATATCAGCCACCATCGGTGAGTGGCTGACCCATCCTGGCAGGGATCCCAAGGTAGGATCTGCCCTCTAAGGTGAGAGATGGGCTCACGGTACACAGGAACCCATGAAGCAGAGGCTCAGCTCTTGTATTTGGGGTTCCTGATGGTGAGCAGAGCATCTGTGCAATGGTGGGTGTTTGTGATAGATGCCTGAGGGTCAGACCAGGTTCTTCTGACCCCTAAGCTTCTGGGTTTACAGTCTGGGAATCCAGTCACACTATGCCTAGGCTGAGAGTAACGGTGATGGTGGGGAAGGTGATACCAGTCGCCTACTATGTACCAACCCCTCATAGGCCTGATCCTACTTCAGTTGGCTCTGGTACTTCTGCTACTTTACAGGAGGGAGAAGAAAGGCTCAGAGAGGTTAGGGGATATGCCCAAGGACACACAGTTACTGAGCAATGGAGCCAGGCTTAGAGCCCAGGCAGAGATGGCCTCTCACTGGCCCTCAGGGAGCCTTTATTCCCAACTCCACCTTGGGAGGTGTGCTATTCACATGGCCATTCCCAGCCTGTCTTAAGGGGGGTAGGTACCCCTAGATTCTACAGTGGCACAGGCCACTTTAGCTCCCTGCACCTCTGTAGAGTCATAAGAGCAAAAATCACAGGATTCCTGCTTCTGACAGCTGTTCAAGTCCTCAGCATGCCCCATATGCCTGCATACACGTGTGTACATGTATGTACACATTCTGTTCTTGATCACCATCATCATCCTCAATGCACCTTGTCCTCTGCAGAAGTGACTGACATTGTGGGGGTGGCAAGAAGGGGCAGAAGGGAGACCCCGCATCCTCCTTCCTCTGCAGGCTCCTGTGTGGTTCGTGATGCTTCTGGGGTCCTGAATGACACGGTGACCCCTGGAATGGGGCCCTGCGAGGGGCTGGGTTGTGGCTATGGCTGGAACTTCACCGAGTGTGCGCAGGAGCATAACTGCCGATATGGCCTCATCAATTACTACCAGGTGCGGGCTAGCCAGGCCCAACCCACACATGGCAATGGGGGCATGGTTCCTCATGATCTAGGGGGCTGGATCCTCACTGTGGGAAGGAATTTGAGACCCTAGTGGGTGACCCTGGATCTCCTTATGTTGAGCTACCCCAGGTGAGGGTTCTAGGCCCTGCCCTGTCTCCCACGGAGTCCTGAACCCCATATCCCCACAGACCATGAGCATGGTGTCTGGCTTTGCCCCCCTGATCACAGCCGGCATCTTTGGGGCCACCCTCTCCTCTGCCCTGGCCTGCCTGGTCTCTGCTGCCAAAGTTTTTCAGGTGAGGAGCCTGAGGTATCACAGGAGTGGGGGTGGGAGGGAGGAAGGAAGAGGGGTCATTGCACAGGCTTGCAGGGAGCAGCATCCTGAAGGGCTAGAACCCCACTCCCAGGCTCCCTGTGTGCAGTCCCAGCCTTCCTTTTCTTCCTGGGGATCAGGGAGGTTGAGTGGGGGGCAAGAGACTGAGCATATCATGATACCCACAGTGTCTGTGTGAGGACCAGCTCTACCCCCTGATCGGCTTCTTCGGCAAAGGCTATGGCAAGAACAAGGAGCCGGTGCGTGGCTACCTGCTGGCCTATGCCATAGCGGTGGCCTTCATCATCATCGGTGAGAGCCGTGGGACTGGTTGCCCTCCATTTTCTTACTCGAGTGCCCAGGGCCTGGCATGATGGGCTGCCACGAGTGACTTGTTCTTCAGTGAGGCCTCCCAGGCATCACTCAGCAGAGCTTTAGGAGGCTGATGGTGTCAGATGTGTGTGTGTGCACTAGGACAGAAAGCTCACTTAGCTGTCACAGATGAATTGGTCCGGACACTAAGGAATCTTTGGGGTTCCCTCGAAAGGTATGTGCACGGATGGCTGTAGGAGACAGAGGCCAAGGACTCAAGTTGGATTCGAGTATTGGTCCATTTATTCTAAGCTAATGGTGGAATATTTATACTTAATTTCTTGACAAGTCATAATTTTCAAACAAAGCTATTCAGACAAAACTAATTTTACAAAACAAAGGCGCAGGGGCAAATTGTTCAAAACATATTTTGACACAAGCAGTTTCACCTTTGAAGCCATTATTTTGTTATCTGAGAGCCCTAGCCAGCAAGGTCAGTTAATATTATTTTGGTTCTATGCATACTGAACTGGGGCCTGAAATATTAACCCTTATTATGACTGCACATAGGCTAAGAGCAAATTTAGATTAGACAGTGAGTAATATTTCTATAAGACTAAATAAAAATACTTGAATCTACACAAATGTGCCTCATAGGTTGTATTTATATATCTGAGTAATCTTTAAAATGTCAGCTAAAATTATGTCTCAATTAATATTTATGCTACATCCCCTTTTTTCCTGAATGCTTCATGGATAGGCAACCAAGGTGATATTTTTCAAGCATCTTTTTTTTTTTTTACAGTTTTCATTGTTCATGCTGTCTTCACAACAGAGTACAGACAGCTTTGAAAAAAGTTCCTGTAATAGCAGACAGCTTTTAAAAACACCCTCCCGTAGGCGGCTAGGGCCTTTTTGTTGTTGTTGTTTTTCTTTTCTTTTTTTGTTTTTGTTTTTGGGTCACACCTGGCAGCACTCAGGGGTTACTTCTGGCTCTCTGCTCAGAAGTTGCTCTTGGCAGGTTTGGGGGACCATATGGGATGGTGGGATGTGAACCACCGTCCTTCTGCATGCAAGGCACGTTTGCCATGCCTACTTCCATGCTATCTCTCCAGTCCCCAGTTAGGACCTTTTTTAACTTGTTGCCTTCCTAGGTCTCAGGATTTGTTAATATAAGGGATGTAATATTTAGCCAGTGAGGTGACTATTCTTTCTCTCTTAGTCTCACACATGCAGCTGTGTGTTCTTGAGTAAATAGCTTCCCCTCCACAGCTCCAGTTTCCTCATCTGCAGAGTGGGAGCAACCACACAGGGGCAGGACATGACAGGCAGACAGAAGAAATGACCCCCCAGAACCTCCCGATCTACTAGCCTAGGAGGGGCCCATTGGGACAGAAGCAGTCACACACATAAACAGAGTACCAAATGATGTTCCCCAAAATCCTGTTCTTAGGTCAGAGGGTGGGTGCTGCCCCCAACTCCGGGCCAGAGCACCCACCTGCTCCAGAGTCAGTGCTCAGCATTCGCTCATGAATCCCAGCATGTCTTTCTCACTCTGCACACTGAGCCCCCACCTCCAAGCCAGCCAGGTATCCCTGGTCCCATCTCCTCTGGCTCCTGCTCAGCCTCCCTGCTCCCTGAAATCTGATGCTTTGGCCGGAATGTCAGGCTAAAAAATCTCAGATGCTTGGAGCCAGGCCCCCCACAGAGTCAGCGACAGGAGGCTCAGAGAGAAAAGAATCTTATTTCTTGTCTCTTGTGGACACCCGGGACAAGGATACACTTTCAAAAGTGTGGGGGAGCTGGGCTGGGCAAGGAGGCAAAGACGAGAGTTTTAGAAGGGGTAACTGGGTGGATCTGAGAGCTGTGGTCTCAGGTGTGCATGCCCTGTGTCACTCTGCACGATACCTCTTCCTGTTACCTGCTGTGGCCACCTTAGCACTGGTAGGTTTGATTCTCTAAAAGCCACAAGTTTGCTATTTGCCAGAATCAAGCCCTTTTAGTGGTACAAGTGATGGGCCCATTTTACAGATGAAGGGTTTGGGTCTCTCTGAGCCATGATGACTAGCCTGGAGTACCCTACCCTGTAGGGGTTGCTTGGAGAGCAGCCAACAGACTATTCTGTCTCATTTTCTCCCTGGGCCCCTGAAGCCGAGCTCAACACCATCGCTCCAATCATTTCCAACTTCTTTCTGTGCTCCTACGCCCTCATAAACTTCAGCTGCTTCCATGCCTCCATCACCAACTCTCCAGGTGAGTGACCTCCCGGCTCCGCCCCTGGGGTTGAGGTATGGGCTCGGGATGGAAGGAGCAAGGTAGGGATTTGGGAGTATCTACCAGGTCAAATCCCAGCACACAGATGGAGCTGTTAATAGTAAAGTAAAAGTGATTCTTGCCATGTCCTGGTGGGAGATGCTGTTCATAGATTTTTGCACAGAGTACAGGAATTTTTCTAGTTCTTTCCTCCACTTCACAAGGCCAGGGTTCTCTTCCCCATCCCCACCTATCCAGAGAGAAGAGATTCACGCCCATCTTGGACCTTGTTCTACAATAAGGCGGGCTACTTCCATTAACATAGATTTGTGTGTTTACTGGAAAAAATAGACAGTGGATAACAGTAGAGAAGCTGGGACCACATGGTGTTAGGGATCAAATTTAGGAGCTCCTCTATGCAAAGTATGCACTCCAGCCCTGACCCATTGATCTGCCCTTCAAGAAGATTTTAAATAGCCCTTGGGCCAGATAGATGGAATAGTGCACAGTCAGCTGTGGTTTGGTCCCCAGCACCACATAAGATCCCCTTAATACTGCCAAGAGCAACCCGAGTGTAGAGCCAGGAGTAAGTTCTGAGTGCTGCCCAAAGTGACCTCTCCAAAAATAAAAATAAAAATTTTAACTTGAATCATCATGAATGACAATGTTATCCCTGATTAAGTTTCTGGCATACAATGCTCCAGCTCCAATCCTTTTGCCAGTGTTCCCCCTTTCCTTCCCACCCCAGCCTGCCTCTATGGCAAGAACTTTCACCCTCACCATTGTCTTAGTTTTTCCTTTTGATGGTCATAATATCACTGTCCACCCAGTGGAAGCTTCCTGTGAAAACCCTGTTCTCTAGCTCATTTTTGTTGCCTTTGGGCATTATTTTCTTGCTGAGCTGCTTCTCTGTTTTACACAGGAGTGAGCTCATTGTTTGTCCCTCAGACTAATTTCTCTCAGCATGAAACTCTCCTAAACATGTTTTTAACTAAATAAGATCTACCCTGATCAGTGGAGGACTGGTGGCTAGCTGCCTTTCCTTCCTATCACCCTCAAAGTGCTGTCTGGTTTTGTGTCCTGTGTTCTGCCTCCTCACCCGAACCTAAGAAGGCAGCACAGTGGACCTGGGGGACTATAGGAAGCTAATGGCCATGCTGGATCAGAGCCAGTCTGGTGACAAGCATGAAATGCTAGTCGGGCATGTGCCCTGCCTGGAGTCAGGATGCATGCTGAGCACAGGCTGGCAGGATGCTGAGCGTGCCCGCTGCCCTGTGCCTGCCCAGGGTGGAGACCTTCATTCCGCTACTACAGCAAGTGGGCAGCGCTGTTCGGGGCAGCCATCTCCGTGGTCATCATGTTCCTGCTTACCTGGTGGGCCGCCCTCATCGCCATTGGCATTGTGCTCTTCCTCTTGCTCTATGTCATCTACAAGAAGCCAGGTGTGTGCTCAAGGCCCCACTCAGCCTCCCTCAGTGCCCTAAATTCCTCACCCAGGTTTACCCTCCATCCACCTGTGTCACCTGATCTGAGGAGGTAGCACTTGTAGGACAGTTGAAGGTGGACCAAGGGGCTTTTCTGCCCATGGTGGAAAGATTAGGGTGACCTGAGGTAGAGGGCAGCATTCTAAGAAAGCCCCAACCTTCACATCTGCCCCTTGTGAGGGCTATCAGGAGGTTTAGCTGCTTCTAATGAACTTTAACACAAGCAGTCATGGGGTTAGCATGTGTTAAAGTTCCCTTGACAAGTTCCCTCACTGTGTTTAAAGCCCCTTGGTAGGCAGTCCCAGAGACTGCCAGAGACCAGTGCTTGGAGCTAGCAGGAAGGAGGCCACCTCTCTCTGGGGACTCTCCCCTAATTTCCCCTTCACTATCCCCCTAGAGGTGAACTGGGGATCATCTGTACAGGCTGGTTCCTACAACCTCGCCCTCAACTACTCCGTGGGTCTCAACGAGGTGGAAGATCACATCAAAAACTATCGGTGCGTGACCAACTCTCAAGCAGGGCACTGGCCTGGGTCCACCCAGCCCAAGGGCAGGGAGCTGTGTGTGCCTCAGTTTCCATAGTAGAGCCATGGGAGGGTGCAATTCTAAAGATGGTGCTGGCTCTGGCCTGTTGAGAGTCCTGGGCAAACCCCTGCTCCCTGCAGAATCAATGCTGGTGGCTGCTAATAGGAGCATCTCTGAGGCCTTGACAGGAGTTAGGTGTGACACCAAGGCCCTGACCTGAGATGGAATAAAGGACCCTCTTGGGGAGGGGTGGGAGGTTCTAAGTGGAGAGACTCAGTAACAGCCCACAGAGATGAAGAGGGACCCATTTTGTCAGCTCTGTCTGAGATGGATATGGCCCTGGATCATTCTCCCAGAACTTACGGAGACAAGCAGGGTAGACACTCCAGGTCTGAGAGGGTTGGTCTGCCTGAGAGAAGATTCCAGTTCCCTGAGCAGGAAGAACAGGGAGACTTTGCAACAGGGTCTTTAAGAAAGTGAAAAACCCTGAAAGTTGGCCTTGAATCCTAGATGTAAAAATGGGGAAATGGGTTTGGTCTGTCTCAGTAGTAGCACCATGTGCCCATATGCCCCCTGAAACTAACTTCCTCCTTCCCCTCACAGTCCCCAGTGCCTGGTGCTCACTGGGCCCCCCAACTTCCGGCCAGCCTTGGTGGACTTTGTGGGCACCTTCACGAGGAACCTCAGCCTGATGATCTGTGGCCACGTGCTCATCGTGAGTGCCCCTGGGCCATGTTCAAACAAGGGGACACGGGGGTGGGCCAAGGGGAGATAAGAAGCCACGGAACCTGGCCAGGCCCCCTGTGTCCAGCTTCTTGCACCCCTCCCACCACCCTTAGCTACCATGAATGCTTCTCCTCTGAGTGCTGGGGAGCTGGGAGGGCAGGGGACTAAAGCTCAGGATGTCCCACCCAGGGACCCCGCAAACAGAGGATGCCTGAACTTCGGCTCATTGCCAATGGCCACACCAAGTGGCTGAACAAGAGGAAGATCAAGGCCTTCTACTCAGACATCATCGCCGAGGACCTCCGTAGCGGGGTCCAGGTCCTCATGCAGGTGTGTGAGGGAGCACCTTGGGGTGGCCCTGTAGCTGCAGAGAACCCTCTCTTTCTGTGACTCCCAAAGGGAAAAAGGATTGAGTGCATTGTTTGACAAATAGTAGCATGAGCCAATTTGAAGTTTGAAGCAAATGCCGAGAACATTCTATTACTGTTCTCATCTGTGTAAAGAAACACACAGATCAAATAGCCAGATACCCTTGGAATCAGCACAACTTTCTTACTAGTTCTAGTACTTCTCAAATTAAAAAAAAAATAAAGGCATATAGAATCTGGGGTCATGACAATATCTGGGAGAGACAGAGATGATGTTCTTCTCACACATTCTCCCCTTAGCACATTGGGAAGATCCAAATGCTCACAGCATTTTCCAGCTCAGAGAGAATTTATTGATCACTCTGCCACCAATAGATTCTAAAATATGTGTCCTTGCTACTTTTCTTTTCTCCAAGAAAAACCGCTTCTTATGACCTTGCAGGCAAGATTTTTTATTTGGAGTTGGAGTGATAGCATAGCGGTAGGGTGTTTGCCTTGCATGCTGCTGACCCTGAATGGACCCAGGTTTAATTCCTGGGTCCATTTCATATGGTCCCCCAAGCCTGCCAAGAGTCATTTCTGAGCGCAGAGCCAGGAATAACAACCCCTGAGTGCTGAATGCATTGGGTGTGCCCCCCCCAAAATTGTTTTTTTTTTTTTGTTTGAGGTGTGAGACATTGAATTCCAGACCTCACAATTACTGTACTGCTGGGCAACCCCAAGTGACACATTTGGACACCCAGGGTTTACCTTCAGAGCTGGAACCAATTCCCAAACAGGTTCTAATATGTAAAACACTACTTGCCCTGAGCTACAGAGCCTGATTTTGGGGACAAGTTCACTATCTTTGCACTAGTTTTAGCACCTGAATAAACCTACAATTAAAATACATATGGTAGAATTAATTATAAAATGTATTTTTATAAATTCTATGTTATATTTTATTATATACTATTATACATTTCATCTAAAATATAAAAGCCAGACAGAGATGGGGCAGGGGAGATGACGTGGGGGCAACAGCACATACTTCGCATGCTCAAAACCTTGAGTTTAATTCCCAGCAGCACGTGGTCCCCCAGCACTGTAGGGTATATCCTTGAAGTCCCCAAGCACAGTAGGGCCCAGTCAGATTCCTGGTCAGATCAAGCATTAGAACCAGGTTGTTAATGCACCAGAAATGGTGCCATTAATGGTAACTAGGGCCAGAGAAATAGCACAATAGGGAGGGTGCTTTCCTTGCACACTGGCACACCTGAGTTTAATCCCTGGCACCTCATATGGTCCCTCTGAGCACCACCAGGAATTATTCCTGAATGCAGAGCCAAGAATAAGCTCTAAGCATTGCTGGGTGTAGCTCCCCACCCCACGCCACCCCCAAAAAAGAGAAGAATGACTCTCAGCCCCTGAACACTGCTGGAGATATCCCTAATCAATGATGATTAAATACAAATTTCTTGTAAAATGAGAGAGAAATATTAAAGACAGTGAGGGGGATCTTTGAGCTTAATACCCTGGAGTGGGGGTGTGTCTGGTCCTGGCCTGGGATGAAGGAAAACTCAGTGGCCTACTGGGGCTTAGTTTATCCTTTCCCAAAGGTGTGTCCAGACAGACAGATCCTCAGAATAATGGGTTGAGTGGTGCTGTATTGCCTGGGCTCTGGCTTCCTGAGGCCCAATACCCAGCCCTGCCTGTCTGCTGACCTCTCTCTCCACCCCTGCAGGCCTCAGGCCTGGGAAGAATGAAGCCTAACATTCTGGTGTTGGGGTTCAAGAAGGACTGGCAGTCAGCCCACCCTGCCACAGTGGAGGATTACATCGGCATCCTGCAGTGAGTGAAGCCTGGGCACAGGCTGGGGCATGGGTTGGGGGCACAGGCTGTGCTCTGTTGATTTGAGCCTTTGGGATTCTCTGGACCCTAGGAAACAGAGAGGAAATAGAGGGTGCCATGAAAAACTGAGTCATTGGGTCATAGCTGAGGAAAAGCAGTAGGAGGGTTCCCCACATTGACCTTTGGGTCTTCAACTCCACGATGGGTGGGAGGGCTGGGGGCAGACACAGTGAAGTGAGACAGGTGGGCAGCAGGGAGTAGTGTGGACTGTGGCAAACCACAGAGGACAGCTGCTCCTTGGCTCCCTCCAGTTGTGCCTGCGTCAAAGTGTCACACAGCCTTTCCACATCCTCTAGCTTCTAAAAGAGGTTGAAAATTGGGTGGGGGGGGTTCTGGGACACAAGACATAGTACTGTGGGTACCTGTCTTGCACTCAGCTAACCCAGCTTCCAGCCCCAGCATCTTATATTGTCACACAAATTGTCTCACCAGGAATAAATCCTGAGAACAGCTGGGTGTGACCCCAAAACCACCACCACCAAAAAGAAATGGGAGCTTTCTGGGAGACTTGGTGCAGTTATGGGTGCTTTTATGAGCTTTGCAGAACCAGAGCTCACTGTGTGGGAACTTCTGAGGGGAAACTAAACCAGGCCTTCTAGGAGGTGACAAGCACAGGGGAGCTGGCTCTGAACTGTCAGGGAAGTTAGGATTCACAACCAACACTTTGTTCTTTAGCTCTTGCTGGGCCAAGTCCAGAAAAGGAGAGTCTGGGTGACTCTTGTGAGAAAGAGGTGGTGGCAGCACACAGGAGCCCTAAGGGAGCTCAGGGCTGAGGGGTGGATCCTCCCTAGGCCCTGCTTCCAATCTGCAATGTGCGACTGTGTCTGAGCAAAGCTTCTCAGCTGCTTCTGACAAATTCCAGCAGGTGTAAGAAACCCCCACCTCTTCCTTGCACCCACACGAAATTCCGAAAATGTCCCTGCTTAGAGGAAAATTTAGAGGAGTCTAGGGAGGTTGGAGCCCATGAGGAGCAGCTTAACCAGGCAACAAAGTCAGGCCTGGGCTGAGAACCTGCTGACCTTCCAGGCTTTGCTGGCACCTCCCCACGACCATTTCTCAGTATTCTGGTCTGGGGTTCCATCTCAGCCACTTTACAGAATATTTTCCTAGTTGTGACCACATGCCAGCACACCCCAACTCAGTTTCTATAGAATGTGGGAGTTCTGACTCCCACCCCCAACTCTTGTTAACACAGTTATCAGGATTCTCCAACTATATCTGCAGCACAAGGCCTAGCCTAAAAACTGGCCTGACATGGTTTCCCCCTGGGAGCACATGACTACAGACTATAGAACTGGAGGGGTTTGGGGACCTAACCCCACACATACACACATACATACATGCACGCATGCATGCATGCACACGCACACGCACACACATCCAGCGCTTAGAGAAGGCGCTTCGGGCAGGGCCAGCTGCAAACATCTGGTCTCCCAAGGATTGAGGCCTGGAAGAATCTGACCCACCTCCCTCTTGCCAGTGATGCCTTTGATTTCAACTACGGTGTGTGTGTCCTGAGGATGCGGGAAGGACTCAATATCTCTGAGGTGATGCAGGCACACAGTGAGTACCCATTTCCTTGGCACCCCAGCAAGGTGAACCAAGTGAACAGGGCTCTCCTAGAATGTTCTAAAACCCTTTGCTTTCTTAAGTGATGGAGGGAAGAGAGGGAAAAATTAGTAGGGATGTTCCCAGGCACTACATGATCCCCTAGTACCCCATTGCCTAGAAAATTAGCTATTGATGATCTCTGACGCCAGAGTTGGGGTCCTGTTCCTCTTAACAGCAAGTGCCAAGGACAAACTGGGAGCAGAGCAGTTGCTTGATGTTTCTTTTTGTACTAAAGTACTGCTGTTGAGCCACAGTGCTCAGAGAACAAAACAGGGGACAAGGGATTGTACCATTGGGAGCAGGAGGTGGGACATGCTGGTGGTCATTGAGTGGCCCAGATATCTGGGTTTGTAATGAGGAGGGCATCTCTGGAAGCCTGAGGACAGGGCAGTAGGGACAGTGCCCTGACTTGGGGACCCCTCCCTCCTAGCCTGAGTTGGGGGGTGCTGTCCTGGAAAGAACTGGAGGGAGCATGTCAGAGAGTGGGGGGACGATGCCAGGTTACCTCTCTCTTGCAGTCAACCCCGTGTTTGACCCAGCAGAGGAGCGGAAGGATGCCAGCGCCAGCAGGGCCAGACCCTCGATCTCTGGCACATGTCAGTTCCTGCCCAGCCCAGGGCACACTCGCCTTTTGGGGTTCTAGTGCTGACCCTTCTAAGAAATCTCCTCTGACAAGAAACTGGGGGTGCTGGCTACACCCAGTTGATGGGGTTTGTGGGAGAACCTGGACAGCAGGAAAGTTGCCGGCCCTGCTGGGGGGTTCAATGTGCCCATAGATGGGAACCCCACAGTGTGCTTGAAGCAGGCCCTGCCCACCCCCTTTGAGGCACCTCAAGTGTCAGCAGAACAGTGGCACAGCACAGGGATCTTCTTCAGTTTGGGCAGAAATTGGAGCAGCTCGTGGACATGTGCAAAGTCCCCATTGCTCCCGGTACCCCTAAGCCATGATGGGGTCATCCGACACTGCATGTCCTGGGGCCCCGTTTTGCTCACCCTGCCAGTCTCCCCGGAGTGCCTTCAGAGGGGAGGATGGGTGGCTTCTGCTACTGTGTGTCAATCTGGCCTGAGGCAGACCAGTGGGCACTGCTTTGAGGTTTTCTCCTGCCCCACAGTGGACCCTGAGGCCCTGGTACGGGAAGAGCAGGCCAGCACCATCTTTCAGGCTGAGCAGGGCAAGAAGACCATCGACGTCTACTGGCTGTTTGATGACGGAGGTCAGTGCCACTCACGTGCATCCCTCGTCTTGTGTCATCCATGATGTTCCCAAAACCCATCCAAGGGCCCCAAGCCCTGGCCTACAATAGAGCCCTCCTCTGGTCTTTCAGCTGTTAAGTGGGGGAGTCTTTAGGGGTGGAGGGAGCTGAGGATAAGATGAGATGGAAACTGTGTGGGCCCCAGGCCCTGAACTTAATCTCCTTTGCTTTTGTTTTGTGGTGCTGGGGATCCAACCCAGGACCTCCCACATGGCAAGCAAATGCTCTCTACTCAGGAGCTCCATCCCCAGCCCAGAACCATCTTTGTTTCCCAAAGAAATACATTCTTTCCTGTGTATCTTAGGTAATATGACAGCTATGTTGTCTGACTCTGGTCGAAGATCAGAGTCCGGACCCCACACATTATCTTTTGAGCTTTGATTGAGACTTGAGGGAATATGTGTGCTCCTGCCGGGTGCGGGTCTTCTAGGAGTAGTCCTGATGCAGTCCGTGTGCTGACACTACCGCTTCACAAGCTTCCCTAGCCTAACACACATCCAGGAATTGATTTTAGCTTCCTCAATGAATCAGGAAACCGAGGCACAGAGCGAAGTAATATGCTTAGGGTTACCCAGTAATAAGTGACCACTTGTCCCTCAGTCTTGGTGGAGAGATAACAGCCACCCACTGCTTGATTTTTCAGTCTTTTTTTTTTTTTTTTTTTTTTTTTTGGTTTTTGGGCCACACCCTGTGACGCTCAGGGGTTACTCCTGGCTATGCGCTCAGAAGTTGCTCCTGGCAACATATGGGGACCATATGGGATGCCGGGGGATCGAACCGCGGTCCGTCCTAGGCTAGCGCAGGCAAGGCAGGCACCTTACCTCCAGCGCCACCGCCCGGCCCCTGATTTTTCAGTCTTAAAGCTAAAGCAGTTATTTAGAAACTGACTTAAAACTTTCAATGAGGGACCAGAAAGATAGATAACACAGTAGGTAGGGTGTTTGCCAGTCCAGCTTAGATCCCCACATTCCATATTATGGTTCCCTGAGTCTGCTAGGAGTAATTTCTGAGTGCATAGCCAAGAGTAACCTTAGAGTGCCACAGAGTGTGGCCCAAAAAAACTTAAAAAAAAAAAAACTCAATGATGAATTTAGTGCCAGCTCATTGAATGTAAGACCTGGCACCAAGCCCCGCCCACCTGGTTGAGTCTATCCTGTCCATTGTGCAGACTGGGACAGGGAGGGAGGAACTGAGCACTGTCCTCATGACTCAAGGGAGCTTCTTTGCCAGGCCTCACCCTCCTTATCCCCTACCTCCTCCGCCGAAAGAAGAGATGGAGCAAATGCAAGATCCGTGTGTTTGTGGGGGGCCAGATCAACAGGATGGATCAGGAGAGAAAGGCGTAAGTGGGGACCCTGCCTCAGCTCCATCAGAATGCACCCCTTCTGCTCCCTCCTCTGGGGTCCTACGGGGAATGCTAGAGCTCTGGGCAGGAGCATGTTTGGGGATCCTAAAACTTTTGGGGTTTGGGCCACACCCGGTGATGCTCAGGGGTTACTCTTGACTCTGTACTTAGAAATCTCTCCTGGCTTGGGGACCATATGGGACGCAGGGGGATCGAACTGCGGTCCATCCTGTGTCAGCTGCATGCAAAGCAAATGCCCTACCACTGCACCACCACTCCAGCCCCAATCCTAGACTTCTTAGTAGGAGGCACACACCTAGTCCTCCTCATTATGGGGTGGACATTGTGTTTTGTTTTTGTTTGGGGGCCACACCTGCCATTGCTCAGGGGTCATTGCTGGCAGGGCTTGTGGAGCCAGTGGGATGCCAGGGATCGAAACTTAACATGCAAGATAAGTGTCCTACCCATTGTATCCTCTTTATGGCTCCAGGATATTTCATTTGAGAACCACAGATCTGTTCCTGGGACATGGGTGTTAACTGAAGCTTCCTCCTCTGAGAAATGAGGGGTCACTTAGATTCCTGCCAGGCAAGGACCCCCTTCCTGTTGGGGTGCTAACCCTGGTGAGAGGGGGTAGAAGTGGCCAGGAGATTCCCACATCTTGGGGGAGAAGACACCTTGATCTTGCTGCAGTATTGTGGGCAGTTCTGCAGGATGAGGGACCCCATACTCACATACCTCCCCTAAGTAGGGGGCAAGGCTAGTATCACTTACTTGGCTTCATGGTCACCTCCTTTGCAAGAGATGGCAGGTTCCTGCTTAAAGTACAAATATTAAATTTCCTTTTAAGGGTATGGAGAGATAATACAGTGGGTAGGGTACTTGCTGTGCATGTGCCCAAACCAGGTTTGATTACCAGTATCCCATAGACTCTCCCAAACACCACAAGGAGTGATTCCTGAGTAGAGTCAGGAGTAACTAACATGAGCATCACAAAAAATTAAGAAAAATTTTCCTTTCATAATGAATCTGAGAATGAGAGTGGATTTCCATAATAGGGCTAGGGTGGGGGTGGGCCAATATCATCGATGTGTAGGACATCTGGCAGCTGCTTACTGTAATGGTCAGGTGAGCTGAAAGTTGAAGGTCAGGGACAGAGAATGACACAGAGTGTGGGTGGGCTTGGCCTAAGCCAGTCTCTGAATCAGCCAGACAGAGGCCTGAGTAATCTCTATTATTCTGGGCAGAAGGGGCCTGTGCCACCTCTGCCCAGGCCAGAATCACCATCCCTGACTTAGATTAAGGGTGACAACAGCAGCCTCCACTCCTAGACCTCAGCCTGGATGAGAGTCTCTGCTAGAAGGCTGTTCTGCAATGCTAGGAAAGCAGCGCCTGGATGTGAAAACATCTCAGGGCTCCAGAACGTAAATACACTGAAGGTCGCTCTGCCAGCTCAGCTTCCTGTCCAGCTCCAGCTGCAGCTGGGCTCAGGCTGAACCAGCTGGAACCTGCCTGGCCTTTTGGGTTTATCTTCTGCTTCTTCCCCACCACAGAATCCCCTTCCTGCTCCAGCCCCTGCTCTCCCATGCCCTGGCTCCTTTGGACTCACCTCCTGGGGCACTATACCCCAATCCTGGGTTCTGTGTGGCAGGTAGAGTGGGGCCAGGTGCATGGTCTGATTCATAAGACAGTATAGACCCACAAAATATTTTCTTGAAAATATGTGTTGACCTGAATGATATGAAATATTTACTGTAAACCAAGCAAAGTAACTTTAAAGTAAAATGGTGGGGGCAGAATAATAGTACATGTCCTTCCCTAGGCAAGTAGGCTGGGGCCAGGGCAGCCATGTCTGGGTAATGCCAGTGTGGGCACTCCACACCCTGCCCTTTTGCCCATCATGCACTGTCCAGCCAGCTTTCCACATCCACTGTGAAGCCTTCCTAGCTGTCAAAATCCACAGCTGGGTGCAAATCAGCACCAGCTGGCTTTCTACTCCAATGCTCTGTACTTTGGTTACTCCATCTCTCCAGTAACTCTGAACTTCACCTTTCTGTCCCTTAGACAAGGCTTCCAGACTTATCTGGCACCCCCTTTCCAGAAAACAAAACCCCAAACTACTCCCAGTTCCACTCCCTTTCATAGGGAGTAGGAAGTACCTTCCAGTGGTACTGAGGATCCTCCGGATGGCCCGTATTTCAGGGACCCCACTGGGAAAACTGCTTTTTTTTTTTCAAATATGCTCTATGGATCCAGAATCGTCTGGGGGTACTGATGACCCCTTGAAATGTAGCCACCTCAGACTCTGAGCCAGAATCTACCTGTGAGCAGATTCTACAGGAAACCCTTCTCTGGGTCTCTGTCACCCCAGAGTGACTTTATCAGTGTCCCATTAGGATGTCAGCATGAAGATTTGCTGTCCTTGTGCCCAAGTCCACCACAGGTCTTTGATCAACATTCCCTACAAAAGAAACTCAAAGTCTCAAAATCTCCATCTTTTCTAGCCTCATTTCTCTCCTGAGCAAGTTCCGACTGGGGTTCCATGAAGTTCATGTCCTTCCTGACATCAACCAGAAGCCCCGGGCAGAGCAGTGAGTTTTCTGAGTTAACTGAAGTGTGTATGTGTGTGTTTTGGGGTGTCCTGTGCACCCACCCTTCTGCTTATCACCTCTTTCTGCTAAGCTTGAGGCAAAGGCACAGGAAGACAGGGTCACGGGATTAGGGGCCATGAGAAGACAGGGTCACAGGAAGAAGGAGGCAGGGTTGGGTGCAAATTCATGCCAGAACTTTGCTACCCACCTTGGCTGGAGGGAGAAGGAGCACCTGGCCCTTACTGGTCCCATTAGTGGCTATGTGTCCTTCAGTCCCCACCTCAGGCTCACTTCACAAGTTTACACTGATGTTAACCCCCAAGGGTAGGTTTTCTTTTTTTTTTTTTTTTTTTTTTTTTTGGTTTTTGGGCCACACCCGGTGACGCTCAGGGGTTACTCCTGGCTATGCGCTCAGAAGTCGCTCCTGGCTTGGGGGACCATATGGGACGCCGGGGGATCGAACCGCGGTCCGTCCTAGGCTAGCGCAGGCAAGGCAGGCACCTTACCTCCAGGGCCACCGCCCGGCCCCCAAGGGTAGGTTTTCTAAGTGGTCCCGCACCCCCATACCCCTGGTCTCCCCAAGCACTGGTTCCTCCAGGATACTCAGGGCTGGACAGAAGACCACTGGTGACCCAATCCCCATACTTAGTCGGGAAGGTGGACCAGGGCCCTGGAGTATGCATTTTGAGTGGCCTGAGAGCCACAACCAGTTTTTACTACTGGCTCTGCACTCAGGAACTACTCCTGGCATGTACTGGGAGCTATGTGAGATGTTGGAGGTCGACCCTGGGCCTGCCAAGGCACCCAAAGCAGTGCCTTGTCCACTGTACTCTAACTCCAGCCCTAGAAATCTGCATTTCTGACCATGATCTCAGGTTCAATGTCAGTTTCACTCAGCGCCTCCTAGATACATGCTTTGCTCTCCTCTCTCATCCACCCTCCCAAGCTGACCCACTGCACTGCCTACCCCTTGACCTTCCACACAAGGCCACGTCCCAGTGCTAAGATCGAGGCACCATGCCCAGCTGGTCCTGCCCTACCTGTACAGGCCCAAGGGACTGCAGGCAGGTCCTTGTTACTGCTCTGGTCAGGGTGGAAGTTAGATGCCGGCAAAACAAATGGGGGGGCAGCCTCTACCCTACAACTAACATCCAATTCCCAGGGTGCAGGAGAGACCTCTGCACCTCACTGAGGGTCCAGTATAAAGTTGGTTCAGCTGCTGCCCTCACGCCCCCACAGACCCTGGTCCCCGCCCCTCCCCCAACCAGCCTCACCACTCTCTGTCCCAGCACCAAGAAGTTTGAGGACATGATCGCGCCTTTCCGCCTGAATGACGGCTTCAAGGATGAGGCCACGGTGGCTGAGCTTCGACGAGACTGTCCCTGGAAGATTTCAGATGAGGAGATCAACAAGAACCGTGTCAAGGTGTGGCACAAGATAGCACGAGATGGGCATGGCTGGGTCAAGGCTCCAGGGACACTGTCCTGAGCCTCCTGAACCACAAAAGCTGGGGCAGAAAGTCCAAGGGTTTCTTCCTGGTCACCTGGCCATGACCACAGAGGCCCAGGGTGCTCCTTCCCTCTCCCCCTTTCCCCCAGGCCCACTGGACCTGACTCTGGAGTTCAAGGTAGAATTTGCCTTGTGTGTTCCGAACTGGCTTCCCTTCTATAGACCTATGAACTCTGCCCCACTTATAGCCAAAAGCCTGAACCCCACTTCTCAGGTACTCTGTGGGGTATGGGAGTTGGTTGGCTGCTGGATCACTTTAAGGTGGACAAGGACAGTTCCCCTGACCCCCCACAGAGTAATGTACCTTGGGGGTCATTAATCAGCCTCAGGGGACACTCGCGAGCCATCATGCCTGAATTCCCAGGTAGCATCGTCACTAATGAGCAGAGCTAGGTGCTGCTGACACCTCAAAACCCTCCTGCCATGAAGCATCTTCCTCCCCAGTATGACTGTCCTTGTGCTGGGGCCACCTCCTTCCCACATAGTCCACATACTGCCAGTCTTAATGTCAACCACCAGGGAACAATATGTCCAGAGAGATAGTGCTGGGGATAAGTGCCTTGAATGTAAACAACACAGATTTGACCCCTGGCACCCATTAAGGTCCTCTGAACCTTGCCAGGAGTGTTCCCTGAACACAGAGCCTGGAATGAACTCTGAGCACTGTCAGGTGTAGCTCCCCCAAAACAAACAAACAAAAACAACAAAAAATGTGAGTGTCAGGGCTTCCCCTCACCCAACCTCACACAGAACTGTCAGTTCCCTGACACGTCTGCACAGTGACCCCACGCCAGAGGACTCCCATGCTTGCAGCCACTTAGAAATTGGTGGAGCCCATAAACATTGGGGGGGGGGTGACACAGTAAATGACCCTCTCTTATCTGTGGGGACTCCGTTCTGTGCTTTGCCCAATCCCTGATAAGAGTCCTCTCAAACCTTTTCACAAAGGAAGTTGTTAGAAGAGAGGCTCAGGTTCTCTCTGCTGGGGTTCTCAGTGCTGAACTTTCATTTTTATTTATTCCTTTTGTTTTGGGGGCCACACCTGACAGTGCTGAGGGGGCTATCCCTGATAGTGCTCAGGGAACCATGTAGCCCTGGTGGTGGGACCATGGCCTCCTGCAGCCAAACCTGCCATCTGAACCCAGGAAACCCCCTCACCTCTAGCTGGGCAAGGATATCCCAAGAGGTGGCTGGACACTCAGTGGCAGTACCAGAATCTGTGAGGGGCCCTAATGCAGGCATCTAGTGATGAACACCCGGGCTGTCCTGGGAACCCTGGACTGGCTGGGGGTGGGGTGGGCACTCAGGAGGGTAACCAGGTGCCTTGTCCTTGTACAGTCCCTGCGGCAGGTGAGGCTGAATGAGATTCTGCTGGATAACTCACAAGACGCTGCCCTCGTTGTCATGTAAGTAGAAGTGGGGGAGGACAGGGGCCCCGGGGTTTTAGCTTCAGATGGGGTCAAAGTTGTGTGCAACTGAGATCCCAAAGTGCACATGTGTGTGGCCTGTGTCTACCTGGGACCCTCCTGAGTGCCAGTTGGTTGGGGTGGATGGTCTGTCTCATAACTGCCAGGCCTCATCACTGTTTGTCTCTTATGGGTCACATTTTCCTTCCAAAGTAGACCTTGGATGAGGAGACCCAGCTCTTGGCAGACACCAAATCGATTCTAGGTGGTTTAGGAAATCATTCTTTGGCCATGGACCAGCCCTGAAATGATATTGTACCAAGTCTAGTCTAGGCAGCAAAAGCAGTGCCTGCCCCACTGTCCTAGGTTAGAGCCTGCCAGACCTGCCTTCCTGGCCTGCCATCATGCCCAGTTCTGGGCCAAGGCTGAGTGGATGAAAGTGGAGTGAGGAGACCACAACTAGGTGGTCTCAGCAGGGCTTTGGTATCTTGAAGGACAGAAGGAAGATTATAGTCAGCCCTGCCTGGCTGGGCCCTCTGAGAGAGAGAGAGAGAGAGAGAGAGAGAGAGAGAGAGAGAGACAGAGACAGAGACAGAGAGACAGACAGAGAGAGACAGAGAGACAGACAGAGACAGAGACAGGAGAGAGAGAGGGGAGAGAGGGAAAGAGAGAGGAGAGAGGAAGAGAGAGAAGAAAGAGAGGAAGAGAAAGAAGAGAGAGGAGAGAGAGAGGGAGAGAGAGAAGAGAGAGAGAGAGAGACCCAGCTCAGAGAGAATGGGGGTGTCAGCCAAGACAGGGAACTAGCTTTTCCTGCACCTCCTGGGGCAAACAGGACACCCACAGAACCTGTATTTTCATGCCACAGACCCAGAATAAAGGGTGACAGTACAAGATGGCTTAGAAATGCAGGAGATGTCAGAGTAGGGCTAGCAGAACATGAACCCACCTGGTGCCTTCCCCATGTGGAACCAACTCAGTTGGGGGAGCACCCAGACTGGGGCCAGCTCTGCTTGGGCTACTGCTTCTTGGGTCTCAAGACAAATATAGGTATCTTGGATAGGACCTTGACCAGGAAGGAGGCTGAGGGCATTCCCCAGCCTTTGGCTGAAGCACTTAGAGAATGTTCTAGGGTCAGGCTACCCGGGAGTGCCCTGGAACCAAGTGTAAGCCCCTCCTAGTACTGCTGCCCTCACCTCAGGGGCACATGGGCACCCACTCAGCTCTGTGGTAGCACTGCCTCTGTTCCAACAGGCAGGCTGGCACCTCATCTTCATGAGCCCACAGTGAGGTCTGGGAAAGCAGCCATGTCTCCTCCTTGTTGAGGAGAGGTTAGCAGGACAGTCTGATTCTAGTGTTTTTAGTCTGGTTTTTAGTCTCTGGTATAAAATGAGGAATTTCATTCTGGGCAGTCACCAGGTCACCTGCTAGACCTCTGACCTCCATCAGTCATCTGTCCCCTCTGTCTCGAATTGTGCACAGGGATATCCCTCCCCCAACCTTGCTGGGTCCCGACATAAGCATTCTGGGCCCCGTGTGCAGTGACACGCCCCTGATGGCATCTCCTGCAGCAGGGCCAGACAGATTATAATTACCTCCTGTTATTCTGTGTCCATCTGCTATGCAGACACCCACCCGCACCCTGGCCAAAAGTCCCTGGGTGGTTCCCTCCATCAGCATTCCCAAGGGCTACTGGGAACTGATGGTTGCTTCAGGGACACACCCACCCACCAAGGTCAAGTCTGAGTGGAGGTCAAAATTCTCCAGAAGGAAAACACTCCCCACGCTTGTCGAAAGGATAGGGATTTGGGGAAAGTGTCAGGGGCTCAGGGAGTGTTTTTAGGCAAACTGGGCTCAGCTCCCTCCAATCCCACCAACTACTGATCAGACCATCTGATTGAGTCTGAAGCCAAACCAACCACTGAAAAAAACCAGCCCAACCACTTGATTCCATAATCTGTTGCACTTTAATCTCACTTTGGGTTTCAGACACCCCTTTTTTCTACAGATTCCTTCCTCAGAGCCAAACGGTCACCATCAAAGTAGTTAAAGTCAACATTGTATTTTATCAATGGAGCTCCTCTGTCTCCAAGCATGGGGCCTTATTAAAGTTCTGTGGAGAAGCAGAAAGAAAGTCTGTGAGGAAGGGAGTTCTGCAGAGCAGAGAAGTATCAGCTGGGTTTTAGAGCCTGGGTCTTGGTTCTGAGGGAGGTTCCTGTACCCCTAATCCAGGTCAAAGCCAATCTGCCTTTCTTTGCAGCTGAGATGGAAATCAGAAATCCCTTTGTTCTTCCTGGAGTTGAGTAATTGAGCCCAGCCCTGAGTGGTTAGGACTAGAACAGCTGAAATTGAAATGATCTGAGGATCCCTCACAGCACAGAGAATGAAAAGCCACTGAGGGTAGTGTGTGGTCCCCTGAAAACAGCCACCTTGAAAGTTTCTGAATCCTGTCCCAGAAAATGATCTGGCTCAGAGACTACCTTCAGCATGTGGCACAACAATTCCATCTGCAAAATTGGCTTTAAATAATCCCACTCCCTTTTCTCTAGGAAAGCTACCAAATACCAATTCTTTCTGTATACAGTGTTGTTATTTTTTTATTTATTGAATAACCATAAGATACTGAGTTAAAAAGTTGTTGATGGGGCCCGGAGAGATAGCACAGCGGTGTTTGCCTTGCAAGCAGCCGATCCAGGACCAAAGGTGGTTGGTTCAAATCCCGGTGTCCCATATGGTCCCCCGTGCCTGCCAGGAGCTATTTCTGAGCAGACAGCCAGGAGTAACCCCTGAGCACCGCCGGGTGTGGCCCAAAAACAAAAAAAAACAAAAACAAAAACAAAAAAGTTGTTGATGGTTGAGTTTCAGTCATACAATATTCCAACACCCATCTCTCCACCAGTGTTCATTTCCCACCACCAATTTTTCCAATGATCTCCTGTCCTCCAGCTGCCTCTATGGCAGATACATTTCTCTCTCTCTCTCTCTCTCTCTCTCTCTCTCTCTCTCTCTCTCTCTCTCTCTCTCTCTCTCTCTCTCTCTCACTCACACACACACACACACACACACACACACTCTCGCTCCCTTTTAGACATGTGGTTTGCAATACTATTACTGAAGGGTATCAGGCATGTCACTTTATCTTCTTTCAGTACCCAGTTTTTGTCCAGAGTAATCATTTCTAACTATCACTGTCATAGTGGACCCTTCTCTGTCCTAATTGTACCCCCCCACCATTTCTATTGTCTTTGGGGTATTATTCTTATACTATGTGTTTTTTTTTTAATTTTATTTTTTGTTTTATTTTGAGGCCACACCTGGCCACATCTGGCAGTGCTCAGGAGTTACTCTTGGCTCTGCACTTAGGAATCTCTTCTGGTGGGCTCAGGGAACCACATGGGATGCCAGGGATCAAACCTGGGTTGGTCACATGCAAGGCAAGCACCCTACCTGCTGAGCTTATTGCTCCAGCCCCTATGTTGTTATCGTTGTTTTTATAACCCACACATCTATATATGGAAATAGATACTCTTCATGGCTATCCATGTATAAACAAAGTTCATGGCTTCATTTTTTATAATAGCTGCAGAGAATTCTTATTGTGTAGATGTACCATAGTTTCTTTAGCCATTCATCAGTTCTTGGATAACTGGTTTGTGTCCAGATTCTGGCTATTGTGAATAGTGCTGCAAGAAACATAGAAGAACAGATGCTTTACTGCATTGTGTTTTGGGGCCCCTAGCGTAGATTCTCAGGAGCAGAATTACTGAGTCATATGGAAGCTCAATTTTTAGTTTTTTAAAGAATGTCCAGATTGTTTTCTAGAAAGGCTGGACCAGTCTACATTCCCACTAGCAGTAAATGAAAGTCCCTTTCTCCCCTCATCTGCACCAAATGCTGAGTGTTCTTGTTGTTTTTGATGTGTGCCAGTCTCTGTGGTATGAGATGACATCTCATTGTTTCTTGATTTGCATCTTTCTGATGAAGACACTAATTAATGAAATAGTGTCCCTGACCTCACCAAGCCCAGGGACTTTATTTTTTTATTTTATTTTCAATGCTGGGAATTGAACACCACTTCCCACACATGCAAATCACATGTTCTGCTGCTGAGCCACATCCTCTCACCCAGGGATCTTACTTTTCATTTGATAAGTTTTACTTATTAGAGGGTACATATTTCAAGGAACCATGAGGACAAGGGATCTAATCCCACTCTCCTATATGCAAAGTATGTGTCTCTAGCCCTTTGAAGCCTCTCCCTGGCCCAACCTTTGTTTTCTATTTATATTGTTTAATTTTTTGTTTTGGGGGCCACACTTGGCAGTGCTTAGGAGCTATTTGTAGCTCCATACTCAGGAGTCACTCCTGGTGGTGCTCTAGGGACCTCTCAGTGCTGGGATCACAACTGGGCCAGTGTGTGCCTGCCAGCATGTGGCCAGCATGTGTGACCTCCCACCTGGCATTGTTTTCTAAAGGAAGATGTGGTGACCTGAACAAGGTTTGACAAATAGGATTGACATATGATCCTCAACTTGCCTTCTCAGCAGCTAACGTGTTAGTTTGAGAAGGTCCTGAGTGCAGCCCCCACGCCCCAATATTCACCACATGGTAAAACCATCACAAATCCCCACTGTGGTTTCTGGGTGCCAGGCAGTATGGCAGTATTCTCCTGTGCATGGTCTTCTAGCTTACCTGCTCTTTCTGAGTGGGGAGCTGTGGCTTCTCAGATTGGGAAAGAGAAAACCAAGGCTCCAGGCCTCTGTGATGGCTGAAGCCACTGCAGAAGAAAATGGCAGCCCCATGTTCTAAGGGTCATCAGCACGTGAGGAGGTAGAGCCTTGCCTTGCCCAAGCTTGTTTAGAGGCTTCTGGGGAAATAATGGGTGCACTTTGGGAAAATAAAGTGCAGTCCCCTGGCAGAAGCTGGTGTCCCAACTCCCCGGGCCCCTGGTAGAAGAACTGGGTATCCAGGTACCTCTGGATTCTCCTAGTCACTTCCTGGAACACTCCTGAAAATTTGCCTGTCAGCACCTCCAGCATCATGGTCCTTGTCCAGCGTGGTGATTCACTCAGGCGCCCACCTGAGTCCCCACAGGTGCTGCTCCCAGATCTCTGCTGGAACTCAGGCACATAGTGGGTGTTATTGGCCGAAGGTGGCTGGAGAGGCAAGGCTGATGTGATCCAAATGATCTGTGGGAGTAAGATTTCCTCCTCCCATGGCCTGTCCCCTGACTGCATCAGATTGGGGGTCTAAGAATTAAGGCAGGTGTGTGGACCAGACAGAACTGGTCCACTCAGACTGTGCCTGGGTCCTAGCAGGGTCAGAAAGGCAAGAAAAGCAGTGAATGAAGGTTGTTGAGGGGGGAAGGCAGTGCAGACAGGAAGTGGTATTGTGGTGAAGAACCCCAGGACACCTACTTTAAAAAGGTTCCACAGCCCGTGTGAGTCCCGAGGGAACCGGGTCTTTGTGAACAGGCAGGAAGAAGGTCCATGCGTGGACACCAAGGTAGGATCAAGCCGCTTTTATACTTTTGCAAGAATAGAAAGAACTTAACTCCTCTTGGCTTGAATGAAGCTGAATGTGAATAAGATGAGGCTAGGGACCAGATCCCAGGAGCCCTAGGTACCATGTTAACAATGCTCTGAGGCTGCAGAAATCTAGGTAGGCTGCAGGATCTTGATCCAACCTGGAGAAATTAAGTAAGAGCAGTTGTTCAGAACTCAGCCAGAAGTGACTTGTGTGGAGAAGGGCCTGGACACCCCTGGGTCTGACCTTTTTTTTTTTTTTTTTGCCTTGCAGTACCCTGCCCATCGGGAGGAAGGGGAAGTGCCCCAGCTCTCTCTACATGGCCTGGCTGGAGACACTGTCCCAGGAACTCAAACCTCCAGTCATCTTGATCCGTGGAAACCAGGAAAACGTGCTCACCTTTTATTGCCAATAATTCCAGGCAGGACTGCGCAAGTCCAGAGGGCGTGAGGACAGGATCATGCATGTTTGTGCGTGTACTATTATGTCTGAGGAGTCAATGAAAGGACTGAGGCACTTCCACTTCCCCAGACTGAACTTCACATCCCTTGGACATGTCCCCTGAGTCTTGTTTTAACTGGGGTCAGAGATGCAACTGGTGGTGTATGGAGAATGCACGTCAGATCCAATATTTCTTTTGCATTTTCTCATGTATTCATTGAGTGACTTTCTTTGATTTTTGCTCACATTTGGGTCAAGATCTGAGAGTGGGACTTAATGTATCTAATCTCAGCAGTCAGAAATATGAGTATCTGCTGGGGCCCACAGGAAATACTGACTCCTTGGGTCCCCCATAAAGGTTGCAAATTTCTTTTATAAATTTTATTTGGAGGCTATATCCAGTGGTACTCAGAGCTTACTCTTGGTTCTGTGCTCAAGGCTCACTCCTGGTGGTGCCAGAGATCCAACTAGGGTTGGCTGCAAGAAAGGAAAGTACCTTACTCTTGTTACTATCTCTCCAGATCAGCTATTTTTGGGTCACACCTAGTGATATTCAGAGCTAACTCAAGACTCAAGAACTTGGAAATTACACCTGGGAGTACTCAGGGGACTATATGGGATGTCAGAAATCAAAGCCAGGTATGCAAAGCAAATGTCCTGCTGTACTGTAATTGGCTCCTGCAATGCAAATTTCTTTACCCACCTCCCACTCCTTTCACTCTCAATAATATGCCCTCAGTGTTTTGGTTGGTTCTTAGTAGGGCAGCATTTTTTGGCTGTGGCCCCCTCCCCCCCACTAAGAATATTTCATGCTGAGATTTGTAACAGACACCCACAGAAAGATCCCAAACACCAGTGTCACCAATTGATACTTATCTCTTCTGTTGGTGTCATGCTCCAATATTTTTTATGTTGATTCCTTTGCTCTTTTAAGTGTCTACTGACATGAGTTCAGGAAATATTGTGGGCAAGTTGGGGAAAGTGGGGATCGAGGGCAGGAACTTCGAGAAATTAATGTTTTCACCTCACTGCTCAATCCACACCCACCTCAGCTACCAGGGGAAATGCCTGGCAGAAGTCAGGCCTGGAAATATCTGCTAAATGCACCTATGTGGCAGCAATATTTATGTCCCAAACTGCATATGAAGTCCACTTGATCGGCACAGATTGTAACAATAATAGCTTAGTGAAAATCAATAATAAGGGGGGAAAAACCCCTTAACTATAGCTGGCACAGCTATATAGCTGTGTCAACACAGCTGACATAGCTGTGTTGTAGATCCCAGTGTCCTAAACACTCTGCTGTTTTGGAAAACTGGAGTGTGCTGACCTCAGCGGCCTGAACTTTCCTCAGGCTCTGCTGCTTCTGGAGGTCAGTGTGCCCCTTTCCACCTGACCACTTTCTCAGAACCACTTACTTTCTCTTATAATGTTTATGGGTTCCAGGGAAAGACTTGTGGCCTTTACAAAAGATGGTGGGTGAGAGGCAAATGGGAGTCAGGGGTGGGGGCCAGAGCTAGGAGTAAGCCCCAAATACCACTGGCTATGATAAAAAAAATTTTTCCAAAAAGAGATTTTTTTCAAAAAAGAGTATTTTAGGAGACATATCCCAAAGTGCTTAACACTTACTCCTCACTCTGCTCACAAAGATCAGTACTCAGGGAACCATATGGGGTAACAGAGCTCAAGCCTCAGTTGATGTGTGCAAGGCAAAGGCCCTACTCACTGTGCTTTCTCTCTGACCCCAAAAAGCTTCAGGTCCTTTCAGTCTGACTTCCTCTGAGAGCTGGAGCAGGTGAGTGCAAAGTTCACAGTGCAGCTCTGAGTTTTTCTTATTCCCCAAATTGACCATAGGACCTCAGACACTACCTGATCTCTCTGGGCCTCAGTCTGGAAAGGAGAGAATTGGAATGAACAGTTGTCGGCTGCTAGCTGGCTAGAGAATGCCCATGGTTAGCCCACTACACTCATGATTGAACAAAACTGGAGTTGTGAAGGAGGGTGGACTGGGACCAAAGAGCCATATTCTGCAGTCATTCCTGTCTTCCATTCCTACAGCCCTTCCATGAGCTAAGAGGGGATGTTCTGCCCTGCCCTCAGGTTACCTTGCACCCTCATCAGATGGAAGAGGAAGACATTTCAAGCCTGTCTCCAGATGCTCAGAGGTGCCCAGACTTGCTGGGTCTACTGCCCACCTTTCACTAAAAAAAAAAAAAAAAAAAAAAAAAAAAAAACTGCTCCCAATTGCACTCAAGACTACGATCTTTCATGAATAGAACCAGCACCCCCGCAGTGAGAAATACCTGGTTGTGAGCCAGCCATCTCTCTCCCTTTTTTGTGCACAGGGGAAGAACCCAGCCAGCAGGAACCTCACTTCAGAGGAATTGGCTTCCCACTTGGCTCCCAGTTCTCCCTTTTTCACTTCACCCCCAGTCTCCTCCTGTTCATTCTGCAGCTATTCTGTGAAGCCTGTTCTCCACCCCATAACTTCATGGATCTCTACTAGCTCACAGATAAAAAGCTGGGGGTCTCGTTATGGAGTAGATAGTCTCGTCCCTGGGACTGATTCTCTTTTACACATCTGTGTAGTTGTCCAGAATGGTGAGGGAGAGGTGGGTTTCACTGGAATGAGAACAGCTGGAATATCCCAGAAGAACCACCTCATTAAAAGGTCCCCAAAGCATATGCAAAGCAGGCAAGTTTTTCCTCTGGCTGCCTGTGGTTCAGCTGTCCAAAAAAATCCCTGATGACATCAGAAGCCATCAGAGGGCGGGCAGTGCCAAAAAGCCCATGGGCAAGCTTCCTGCTTGCTCTCATGGCAGTGAGGGGCAACTGAGAGGAGGCAAATGCCCCTTCCTGAAAGGGTCGAAACACTCAGGATCTAAAAATACCCTGCGGGTAGAGTCTTGTGAAGGGCCAGCAGCTGAGATGTCAGATAGCTACATGTCATACAGAGGAAAAGAGAAACAAGAGCAAGAAACAAGAAAGGACAAGTGGTTTTCATTCCAGCTTAGTAGAGGCTGTCAAATCAAATCTCCCGGATGCAAAAACAAACACAGAGGCAGAGTGACCTTGTGATGGTCTGTGGATAATAGGATGGAATCAGGACTAGTAGGGTCGGCACAGGAGAAGGCATTCCAGGTGGCAGGTACAGTCTGAATGAGGAGCAGGACTGGGCCAGATCAGGGTATATCTGGAGAACAGGAACTCAGCCTGCTTTTCTGGGACAAGAGGGTTGGACCTGCTGAGAAACAAGCACCAATAAGATTGAGGAAGGTGAGACTAGAGAGACTGTACAGCAGGGAGGGTATTTGCCTTGCACAAGGCCTACCTGGGTTTGATCCTGGAATCCATATGGTCCTAAAACTCTGTCAAGGAGTGATGTTTGAATACAGAGCCTGAGTACAGCCAAGTATGGCCTAAATACCGACCCCCCCCACAACACACACACTACTACTACTGGAGAAGGCAGAAGGGCTCAGCTGCAAGGCTGGAGGCTCCTGCAGACTCAGAGGCAAGGGTGCAGAGTAGCATGGAGTGGGGATCCGGCTGTGGTGGGAAGCAGGAGGGCAAGGACCTGTGGGAAGGAGATGGTGGGACTATGCAGATGAGGCCTCAGGACTCGAGGTTCCCTTGAGGCAGAGGGTATGGAAGGAGGGAGAAGGAGAGGGGCTGGTGGCACAGAACCTTCCAGACTCATAACTCCTGGGCTCTAGAGTGAAAGTGTTATCATGGAGGTAGATTCATTCCTGAGCTCCTGGGGTTCCTGAATGTTATATGAAATATATGCAGATAAAACTCAGATGCTAAAGAAATTTGAGTTTATGACACAGTTTAAGTAAGTGGTGTCAGGTCCCTCCCCAAGGTCCAGGCCTCTCCTTTTATCCATGTACTATCTCCCAATGCCCAACCCAGAGTCCCTGTGCTGTCTGTGCATGCATAAGGTGGCCTGAGCTTGTCCCTATGCCATTCTGTCCAGAGCACATGTTTTGGTCTGAAACTTGCAGCTGCAACCCTGTCACGTGTGTCCCCTTGCTGCTCTGAAATTTGTCACTGGGCCTCTATAAGGCTGTATCCCATCAGATCCCTGTTCTCTTGACTTTCTTTAGTGCCTGGTTATAGTCATATGTGCATGGATGATAATCTGCTGGCTGTCAGTCACAGGAGAGGAAGAAAGAATTGGAGTTGCCAGCTCTGGAGAGACAGTAAGGGCATAAGGCATTTGACTGGGTTCAATTCTCAGCACCACCACATATGGTTCCCTGACCACCATCACCAAGAGTGATCCCTGAGTGCAGAGCCAGAGTCAACCCTGAGCACTACTAGGTGTGGCTCAAAAACAAGAAAACAAGACGACTCACTGATCTGCCACTAGATCAGCCAATAGCTCCCAGATCATTGAGGAAAGAAAATGAGAGCTGGGGAGAGGGTCTGGCTTCTAAATGCTTCAGCTCAGGAGTCCCTAGGTTAAGGAAGTCTCATGGCTCCAGTAAACTACAAGGAAGAGTGCTGAAGGGAAGCCGTGACTGTTGAGCAAGAAATGTCTGTTTGAGGGTGGAGATGAGTCAGGCACCTGTGTGTATTTATAGGTCAGAGTGGAGATACCGGAAATGAAGAGAAGAAATAAGTGAAGAGCAGAAATGGCAAATGTTTGTTTTGTTTTGGGGCCACACCTGGTGATGCTCGGGGCTTACTTCTGGCTCTATACTCAGGTATCACTCATGGTGGTGCTTGGGGAACCATATAGAATATTGGGGATTGAACATGGGTTGAGTGTTTGCAACCTTAGCCCTGGAAGTGACAAATTGATACCCACGCTGGTGGATTCTGCCCACTGTTGGGTTTATGTCTGGTAGCCCTAGTCTGCAAATTTCTCAGGTCACATGGCCTAGTGATGCTCCCTGCCCAGAAAACCAACACAGAGGGTGCAGGTGCCATCTTCCCAGGAATTGTCACACCAGGGGGGGGGGGTCAAGGCTAGAGGGATGACAGAGTCACTAAAGGCAGTGGACTCCATGGGTCACATATGCTGCAGCAACTGGACAAGCCAGAATGAGCACCAGCTTGGAGAAGAATCTAGGGTCTGGTAACAGGAGGGTGAGCCAGGAGAGAAGGCAAGCAGAAAGGGAGAGTTATTTTAATATAAATTAATGAGTCCTAGTGTTGGTAGGGGGATGGTAAGGCTTTTCTCAGCTCAGCCTGGAAGGTCTGATGGTTGCAGGATGATAGCAGAAAAATTCACAAAGTGGTCAGATAAAGTTCCAGGATTCAGCCAGCTTTATTTCATGATCCTAACCGCCATTTCTGCAGATAATACAGTTTTGGGGAAAAAAAAAGCTGCTACATAATATACACAAATATAACATTATTGGGAAACATTCACTAGGAAAGTTGAGAACTTTCAAAACTCTAACATGCATTTCCCCAGAATTGTGCAAACAAATATTAAAGTACTAAAGTTGGGGTGGGGGGAGTACTAAAGTTAGATGCAAAATTTTCTGTTTGCAGTAAGGCTTAGAACAAAACAATAAGATCCATATAGATAAAACACAATTTAACCAGCAATATAGTGACCGATGAAAATAGGTCAAGAGGCCTAGAAGAAATTTAATTTTTTGGAGGTAACCCAGGTGCAGGAAGTTCTGAAAGCAGCTTCTCCTTTGTTGGTCTTCAGCTGGTCTTGGATTCTCATTCTTCTCCATCTTCACCTTCTGCATTAGGCTGCCAAGGTCATCTGTGCCGGAATCTGGGTTGGGGGAAATCCACTCCTCTGCCTGCTACCAGTGCCTTTCTAAGGAGATTTCTTTCCGACTTTTTTTCCAATCAGTGACCTCTGTTTGCAGTTTGGGAGGCTACGGTCCTCAGAAAAGTCACCTTTGGTAGGGAAAAGGTTGGGTGCCTAGGCTTCTGGGGTGGAGGGAGCTCCAAGATTTCAGCTCTCCCCCTTCATTTCTAGTGCATATCCCGCCATATTCAGAACAGACGCCACATGTGTTCTGGGCTCTCCATTCTTAGTCCAGCTTAAGAAAGCCGTGACAAGCCATCAAAAAGCCAAAGCACTCACCATCATCATTGAGGTCTTCTCGGGTTCTCAGTCCTTTGTATTCGAGTGCTATTTGTTATTTTTCATAACAGTCCCCATATGTTGTTAGGGGGATGGTGAGGCCTTTCTCAGCTAGGCCTGGCTCCTGCAGCCCCTATGGCCTGGCAGGTCTGAAGGTTGCAGGGTGACAGCAGAGAAATTCACAAAGCAGTCAGATGAAGTTCCAACTTTATTTCACAATCCTAACTGCCATGTACATTTCCTCACATGGCTTCTATGCTAAGCCTTTTCCTAGCATTTACTTCTCTGCCTCTGTCTCCCTTTCATCTTCTCTCCAGGCTTCCTTGCTGACTGACCCCCTTTGCTGACTCTAACTCTCCTTATCTTTCCTATCCCGCCAGGCAGACTCCTCTACCAGCCCATTCCAGGTGTGGGCAGTTCTGATCATTCAGATGGAATAAACAAGAAGTTGGGGGAGGAAATACCTACAAGGGAGGATTGTGGTCAGTCTGGGTGCATTGCCACATGAGATCCCTCCTTTGGAGCAAAATCATGGGTAAGCACTGTGTGCCTAGGAGCTCCAAGACTGCGGTAATTGGCAGGAGGTTTTTAGTTCTGGGACAGCAGAGAAGCCTTGGGACTATTACCTTGGGCTACTTCAGTGTCCTCAGGAGCAATGGCTAGTGAATGCAACAGGTGTCATAGAGAATCCAGTTCACTCCTCTATTTCCAGCTTTCCTTTGTTTTCTTTTTGAATTTTTTCTTTTCTTTTTTGTTTTTTTGGGTTTTTTTGTTTTTTGTTTTTTGTTTTTTGTTTTGGTTTTGGGGCCATACCTGGCGGTGCTCAGGGGTTACTCCTGGCTTATCTGCTCAGAAATAGCTCCTGGCAGGCACAGGGGACCATATGGGATGCTGGGATTCGAACCAACCACCTTGTGTCCTGGATCTGTTGCTTGCAAGGCAAACACCACTGTGCTATCTCTCCGGCCCCTGAATTTTTTCTTTTATTAGATTCCACCTAGCAGTGCTCAGGGCTTACTCCTGTCTGTGTGCTCAGGAATCATGTGGTAGAGGTCAGGGGACCCTATAGAGTTCTGGGGATTGAATCAGGGCTGGCTGCATGCAAGACAAAAGCCTTATCCCCCCTGCAGTATCTCTCTGACCCCAACCCCTGGCAGTGGACTTAGCACAAAGTTAACATTCAGTTAATGTTTGTGGAATGAATCAATGAGTGAATGAATGACTACAAACTGGGGGGGGGGGGCACCTAATGGGCAGCAGGAGCAGAGCAGAGGTGACATCAATGGAAGAGGAATTGAGCACTGTAAACATGAGCCTGAGTCATTGAGATGGACAAAGTACCAAAAGGAGGATGAGGTTGACAACCTGAGAACTTGGGAGAGTATTGGAGGTCAAGAGATAATACCTGAGGGGACCTGAGCAATAGCACAGTGGGTAGGGTGCTTTTTTTGCATGCAGTTAACCCAAGTTTGATATCTGGCATTCCATAAGGTCCCCCCAAGCACCTTCAGGGGTAATTTCTGAGAGCAGAGCCAGCAGTAGCCTCCGAGCATTACTAGATGTGGCCAGAAACAAACAAAATAAAGATATTGTATCTGAAGCCAGCTGAGTCTTCTGATGAAAAGGGCTCTCAGGGCACCACACAGACCCAGAATTAGCCGGAGGAGGAGAGTAAAGAGATTTCCCTGCTTAGGGTTTGCTGCAGGTTTTGTCTAGGGGAATCAGTCTCCTAAAGTGAGGCAGTTTGGGAAATTAGGGTTAGGTACAAAGGGAGGGGCTGTTTACCAAGACTGTCTGTCTCCTGGGTGAATTCCTGCATGCCTGAGTCCATGCTGGCCTGTGCAGAAAAGCCTGACCTGGTCAGAGAAGAGAGATTCAGAGGTATGAAAAGTGTTTGAGGGCCCGGAGAGATAGCACAGCGGCGTTTGCCTTGCAAGCAGCCGATCCAGGACCAAAGGTGGTTGGTTCGAATCCCGGTGTCCCATATGGTCCCCGTGCCTGCCAGGAGCTATTTCTGAGCAGACAGCCAGGAGTAACCCCTGAGCACTGCCAGGTGTGGCCCAAAAACAAAAAAACAAAAAAACAAAAAAACAAACAAAAAAAAAGAAAAGTGTTTGAGAGGGGTCCACGAAACCACGAGAGAAATCCAGGGCTCAGTGAATGGAAAGGCTGAACAAAGGCATTAAACTGAATCCCTTCACAGAGAAGGGGTGTAGAGACAGCTCAGGAGGCTGCTTTACATATAGAAGTTCAAATTCAATTCCTCCCTTCACTACAAGGTCCCCCAAGAACCCCCAGGAGTCAGCTCAAGTACTGAGCCAGGAGCAGTCCCCCAGCATCACTGGGTTTGACCTAAACAAAACAATTCATACAGCTCAAAGAGTTCCACCATTTTAACAAGAATGTTGTGGTTATTTCTGTCCTCTTCTGCCTCGGCCTAAATGCTAAATCTAATCTGAAACCAGTTTGGGGAAGTTGAGGGTTTTGTAAGGGGAAAAAGAAAGAAGATAATGCACAAAGAAAATTCCACTGAAGGGGGAAGACAGCATCTGTGTTGGTGGAAAAGTACAAGAAAGCTTAAGCAGTGCTTGGTTTCTCTCTTTTTGTTTAATTTAGTTTGTGGACTACACCTGGTGGTACTCCGGAGCTGCTCCCCCTAACTCAGTCTCCAGGGGACCGTGCACTGCCTGGGATCAAACCCCATCAGCTCTTTGCTTTTTAAAGTGGAGTACTGAGGGCCTTGAGTAATTAGTATCAAGCCAACCCCAGAGTTAACAATCCTGAAAACAAGAGATCCAAACACAACTGCCAAACTCAAAACGTGCTTGTCAAAAAGGAGGGCTCAGGGGTTGGGATTGGAGGGAACATGGGGATGTTAGTGTAAGAAGTTGACACCGGGGGTGGGATTGGTGCTGGATTATACTGTGCCTGAAACTCAAATGTGAATAATTTTTTTAAAATGGTATCTTAATAAAAGAAATTTTTTTAAAGCAATTGCAATTCAAGACTGAGATGGGCTTCATAGGTTCCTGGGCCACAGAATTTAGCCACCACTTCCCATATCACAGGTCTGCAGGGCAGGATCTGCCTGAGTCACATTTGTCTTGGAGATCAACCAGGCAGCCAGGAAGAGCCAGAAAGCTGGGTATGGCACCCTGCCACTTGGAGCAGCACCAGTACTGAGTACCTGGCACTTAGTACCTGGCACTTAGTACCCAGAACTTAGTACCTAGAGAAAGATAAAATCTGTAGGCACAAGTTACCTTCAGCATTAAAGGTAGTACTTGCCTACCAAGTGTGAGACCCCTTGCTACAGGGCCTAAGAGCCTTTGGAATGATCAAAAGGAATTTTGGTGTGTGGTTGGTGTTTTAAAAATTTTGTTCCTCTCTCTATTAGATTGGAAAATAATATTCCACAGAGCATAAGAAACCAAGTAGGCCTGATGATTTGATTTATTTTTATTGTGGTAAAAACACAGAATATAAAGCCCACTATTTGACGTATAGGCTCCTGTGGAAATCTCAGATCCAGGAAGAAATCCCTTCCACTAACCCCTGTAACCACTCACCTATTTTTGCCTTTGCTTGCCCTGGATATGTGATATAAACAGAATCCTACTAGATGGGCCCCTAGATGGGGCGCTCAGGGGTTACTCCTGGCTCTATGCTCAGAAATCACTCCTGGAAGGCTCAGGGGACCATATGAGATGCTGGGATTCAAACCACTGTCCTTCTGCATGCAAGGTAAACACCTTACCTCCATGCTATCTCAAGTGTGAGTATTTTTTTTTTTTGTGGTTTTTGGGTCACACCCGGCAGTGCTCAGGGGTTACTCCTGGCTCCATGCTCAGAAATTGCTCCTGGCAGGCACGGGGGACCATATGGGGCGCCGGGATTTGAACCGATGACCTCCTGCATGAAAGGCAAATGCCTTACCTCCATGCTATCTCTCCGGCCCCAAGTGTGAGTATTTTCAATGATCATCTGTACTGTGGTATGTGACAGTAGTACATTCCTTTTATTTATTTATTTATTTATTTATTTATTTATTTATTTATTTATTTTGTATGTGGTACCACGGATCAAACCTGAGACCTCACACATGCAAGGCAAGTGTTTTACCACTTGAGCTACATTTCCAACACACTTCATTCCTTCTTACAGCTGGTTAATAGTTCATGGCTGAGATAAACCATGTTTGTTTTTCCCATTCATCCACTCAAAGACAGCGGAGTTATTAGTTATTGAATTTTGAGGCCACTCGCAGAGGTACACAGTGCTTACTCTTGGCTCTGTTTAAGGATTACTCCTGGCAGGGTTCAGAGGACCATCTGGGGTGCTGGAGATCAAACCCAGGTCGGCTACATGCGAAGTAAGTGTTCTACCCACTGTACAAGCACTTTAGCCCAATTTCCTAAGTTAATGCTTGTAAGCAGTATTATGAATATTCAGGGAAAAGTTTTTGTTTATACTCCTGCCTTGAATCTTTCATATATATACAAAAATAGAATTGCTAGGTCATAAGGTCATTTCATATTTAACTGATTACATGAATCCTACTTGAAATTTCCTGCAGCATTTAGACCACTCAGTTCATCATCTCTGTTGGCTTGTCTGCCCTTTATTATCATTTCTTGGAGCTCCCCACACCAGTTTTGTTTCCATTTTCTTGGCTGGAATAAAGGAAGTGGCTGGCACTTTAACAAGATGGGCAGCAGTGTCAGGAAATACCAGGGAATGGTCCTGAAATCCTTCGAGCTTGGGAACCACATACCTCCTTCCTTTCTCAGACAAGCATGTCCCCAAATGCAACCATATTGTTTGAGATTTGCTTGGGAAGAAAAAGAAACTTCTTTCAGTTTAGTAGGCACCAGCACTACCTTGGATGAAAAGACAACCAGTTACTGGGATTGTGTGGGAACCAATGAGGGTTTTAGAAATGACCGTGAAAGACCAGGTTTCTGGCAGAAGCTTGAATTGTTTAAAGGGAATCTTTAGGACCTAAATAAATATAGGAGTGCCAAGAACAAAGTACAGGGCCAGAGATATAGCACAGCAGTAGGGCATTTGCCTTGCACGCAGCCAACCCAAGATGGAGGTGGGTTCGATTCCCATATGGTCCCCTGAGCCAGGAGTCAGGAGCAATTTCTGAGTGCAGAACCAGGAGTAACCCCTGAGCACCAACGGATGTGACCCAAAAACCAAAACTAAACAAATAAAAGAACGAAGTACAGAGGTTCAGAGTAAGGCCTAAGACACCTTATTTCAGTGACACTTGAAATAAGGCCTATGTAAAGCTAAGGATGGCTCATTGATATAACACTTGTCTACCATGTGTGAGACTCCAGGTATGATCTCTGGCACTACAAAATAAAGGGAAAAGAAAAAAGTACATATCTTGTTAGTGACTTTTCACCCACATAGTTTCTATTTCCAGACCCTTACAACCTAACCTTCTCTTCCCCCTGCTCAAGACTGAAAGATAAATTAGGTCACAGAACAGACTTAGTCTCACAGGTGCACTCTATCATCAGTTTAGATTTCTTTTCTTTTTCACACTTCTTGAAATATCATTTAAGATTAGTGACTTGGAGGCCAGAGAACTAGTATATGGGTTAAGTGCTTGCCTTTTATGCCATCTACCCCAATTTGATATTCAGCATCCCTAAGCACAAAGCCAAGAGCAAATCCTGATACAGCCAGGGGTATGGCCCAAAGTCAGAAAAAAGAGAAAGATTTGGGGAATGAGAAAGAACTGACTCAACGACAAGATTACCTGCTTTGCAAGCATGAGATCACATGTCCAATCCCTGATGCCATCTGCAAGCACCAAGTACTATTCTGGCAGCTCTTCTGTGGCAGATCCCTGTTGCCACAAGTGCTTTCTGGGCATTTCTGCAAATGTGGGCAAGCCACCATCTAAAGGAGACCACAGCCCTGCTAACACCACCACATAAGGCATGAAATCTCATCATGGCAGGAACAATAACAGAAAGAAGGGGAGGGAAAAAATACTAAAATTTAGAATAAAGAGTGATAGTACAATGGGTAGGTCACTTGCCTGACATGAGCTCAATCCCCAGAACTAAATATGGTCTCCCAAACTAGGAGTAAGTCCTGAGCACTGCCAGATGTGGCCCCAAGACCATATTATATATATATATATATAGCAAGCTAAAGGCTATATATATAGCCTTTAGCTCGCTATATTTTTCCCAATCTGTTTGAATCTCTATCTTTGAGAGGCATAAAAGGATATATGTAAAATAAATAACACATTGTGAAATTTCCCCACACACCACACTTCCACCCCCAGATGAATGGGTCCAAAGAAGGGCAGCAGTGAAGAATTAATAAACCAAACCAAGGGTCGGAGTTATGGCGCAGTGGTAGGGTGTTTGCCATGCATGCAGCTGACCTAGGACGGATCTTGATTCGATCTCCCAGCGTCCCATATGGTCCCCCAAGCCAGGAGCGATTTCTGAGCACATAGCCAGGAGTAATCCCTGAGCGTCACAAGATGTGCCCCCCCCCCAAATAAAAAAAAATAAAATAAACCAAGCCAGTCAGGAGAGAGTCATAAAGTCAGTCCACATTTTGCCTTGTGGTATATCTGAGCGTGTCCAAGCCAGACTGACCTTTCTTTATTAAACCAATACCAATTCACCAGAAGGGAGAAAAAGCCAAGATGGGGAGAGAGGGAGGGAGGGAGGGAGGGAAGGAAAGGGAGGGAGGGAGGGAGAGAGAGAGAGACAGAGAGAGAGAGAGAGTGTTTTGGGTTAATATAATAGCTGGGTGTGATTTTACAGATATATATGGATCATGTATAGGAGTTTACTTATATGAATTTCTAGAACAGACATCAGAAATTGTGACAGGGAGTCTCATTTATGTTTGGTAACTGGTTTTAGGGACTAAGAGGTTGACTGAGAGAAGACATTAAAAACTTTATGAGTAACAAGAATGTTTTTCTATTTTTAAAGCAGTGTGGGTTACACTTGCAGATATACCTACCCTCAACCATGTCTTGTGTATCTTACTATATATTATTCACACTTTAGTATAAGTTATTTATTGTCTGGGCTTTTTGTTTGTTTGGGGGCCACATTTAGTGGTGCTCAGGGCTTACTCCTGGTTCTGAGTTCAGTAGCCATTCCTGGTGGACTCAGGGGACCATATATGATGCCATAATCTGCTTCATGCAAGGCAAGCACCTTACCCCACTGTACTATCTCTCCAGCCCTGTATAAGTTAGTTAAAAGATACATTTTTAGAATGGTTTAGCTCTGTGATCTTGGTAACATCACACTGGTTGTGGCCCAAAAAGAGAGAGAGACAAAAACATTTTATCACCCCCAAGATATCCTACATTTCCATTTCCAGTGTGTGTGTGTGTGTGTGTGTGTGTGTGTGTGTGTGTGTGTGTGTGTGTGTATGTGTGTGTGTGTGTGTGTGTTGGCAGGTGGTGTTAATCACATCTAGCAATGCTCAGGCATTACTTCTGACTCTATCAGGGGTCCTCAAACTTTTTAAACAGGGGGCCAGTTCACTGTCCCTCAGACCATTGGAGGGTCTGACTATAGTAAAAACAAAACTTATGAACAAATTCTTATGCACACTGCATATATCTTATTTTGCAATGAAGAAACAAAACAGATACAAATACAATATGTGGCCCGAGGGCCATAGTTTGAGGACCACTGCTCTACATTTAGGAATTACTCCTGGAACTGCTCAGAGGACCATATGGGATGCCGAGGATTAACCTACGTCAGTTGTGTGTAAGGCAAATGTCCTACCTGCTGTGCTCTGGACCTGGCTTGGATAAGGTCTGATTTAGAGAAGGAGCTGATCTCTGGTATGTAAAAGATACCATCATGGCCACTGTCCAGCTTTCAATGTAGTCACTGAGTGTAGAGTCTGGCCAAGAGGTTCATGGCCACAGCTTGTGAAACTGCACCCAGTTCCCTGTTCAAATAAGTCTGTCATCCCCTATTGAGTGCTCTTCTTTTTTCTGTCATCTTAGATTAATTTTGTTTATTCATCCCATGGTATCTTAGCATATGTATATATTTTGAGACTTTATAAAAATTTAAAAAAAATTTTGAACCATACCCTGCAGTGCTCAGAGATCACTTCTGTCAGGCTTGGAGTGCTCAGGATTAAACCTGGGTCAGCTGCATGCAAGGGAAGAACCCTATTCACTGTACTATTTTTCTAGACCTTCTACATAGCTTTGAAGTGAATTCTATGTTGCTATAGGCACTGGTAGCTTATTCCTTTTTGTTTCTGAATAATATTCCATTGAACTGATGCATGATAATCAAGCCTCCAGGCAATGGGTACCTGCAGTATCCTCAGTATCCGATACCATTACAAATACTATTTACATGGTTGCTCCTGCTCTTTTGTAAGACTTGTTTGTTTGTTTTTTGTTTTGGGGACATACCCAGTGATGCTCAGGAGTTACTCCTGGCTCTATGCTCAGAAATCATTCATGGCAGACTTGGGGGGCCATATGAGATGCCAGGGATTGAACACACATTGACCGCATTCAAGGTAAAAAACCTACCCACTATTCAGGGAACCATATGGAGTATTGGGATGGAACCCAGGTTGGCCTCATGCAAGGCAAGTACCACCTGTACCTTGTCCCAGTCCCTATAACTAATTAACTTTTATGGCAAACACTATTCTTCACTTTGAATTAAACTGTATTTCTAAAGTAATATAAATTTCATTCGGATAACTTTTATATACTATTCCCAGATGATCATGTGTATACAAATATATTTTGAGACTCAACTTTTTATAAACAAAACTATGGCATATTTATATGTATTTCATATGTAAAATGACATATAACCGAAAAGCAAAACTATGGTACATTTCATATACATATATATAATATTACATATACACATAGTAATATAGACCATTATTTATATATGTATCTTGTGAATTTCAGTGAGTGTTGTGTACTCTCGAAGAGTCTACCAAAACTAATTCATTGCTGTTCTGTCTATACCAGCAAAAGGTATATATCTATGCCCCATTTTATCCTGTAACTATAGAATGTACTAAATTGCAACTTTCGTGGGAGTCCCCCGACCCGCGGGGGTGTGGAGATGAAAGTTGCTAGTTATTAGTGGGTTCACTCGAGCAGAACCGACCTGTAAAGAAGAACTAGAGAGATTAGTAAAAGAAGCCTTCAAGACAACACATGCTGTTCAAAAAGGGAAGTTTATTGTTGGGGGATCAGCTTTTAAGGGCTGAAACACTTCAGGGGTGTTACAAATTTTACACCAATCACAGTTACAAGCATTCATTAGCATAAATTGGGGCAGGTAGTAGGGAGGGGCAGAGGTAGACCTGAGCACGTTTTACTAAAAGGCATAAGATTCAAACAAAGTTCTTAATAATGTTTGCTAACACAAAGGCAAACTCTATATTTTTCTTTCTGGCTGGATATATTGGGCTGCTCTGAATTACTTTATTTTTGTCTATTTCCTTTGTTCTCAAGGCATGGGCCTTTCGGTCACGTGGGTGGCCAGATTAGGAATTACTGAGGTGTCCTATGTCCCAGGTTTCATCAGCTAGGCTCCCCACAGTTCCCCCTTTACTGTAATAATAAAAGAAGAAGAGCGAAGTGGGTGGAGTCACCTGTCTTAGGTTATTTGGTGGGCTTCCAGTTCTGGACATGGCAACAAGAGACCAAATTAAAAGTTTTTGCGCGCAAAATATTAGGAATGCCATGTTTGCACCCAGACACTGGCACCAAACTATTCCCCGTCATGGGCATCTCCACAGCCAGGAGCAGAGCAAGCAGGGGGCGTTTAGCCAGATACTCAAAACTCCTTAAAGCTCAGAGGTATATCCAAGGCTTCAAGTTCTTCGGGGTGCATTTAGGAGAGCCACTGATATTGGACCTATACTGAACATTAGGGCAATCTCAGTAACCGGATTTTTTAACAAACTTGTGAGGCGACAGAATGCCTTGGGGCCAAAGGAAAAATTAGCAAAAAGCCAATGAAAGGACCGAATTAGGTAGCAGCTTAGACAGCCAGGATGAGGTAGAGGACCAATTTTTATATCAGGACTCATCTTAATCCCTCTGTCTATTTCTATCCTCTAGACTTTCCTCCACAAGTCCAATGCTATCTCTAGCTAAGCCAAGTTTATTTTAAAAAGCAACATTTTATTCTAAGGATGACACAAATTTCCCCCTCCCTCAAAAAAGGTTAATTTTAAACCACGGCAGTTTTTCTGCTCTAATACTGCTAGGGATTGAACAGTTAAGTAGTGTAAACTTTTTCTAAGTTTGTAAACATTCTTAACAACAGTTATGAGGCATTAACAGATTTTGGAGTATGAACCAATGAATAGATTTTTGTGCTTACACCAGTAACACCCAGGCCTTTCAATAAGGCTGGGGTGGAGGCAATGTTTGTTTTTATACTGCAGCGGGAGAGAGACAAAGTTATATTTAAGAGGTAATAAGGCAATTTTTGATTTAACAGTTAATTTTGGCATTAAAACAACCAAAACACAGTAGTTCTAGGACTAAAGAAACAAATGTAAAACAATGGGGGAGATAACCAGTGAAACAGGCAAAAAAACGTTGAATTGGGGGCAATTATGAACTGAAAGGAGAAATCAACGACAAGAATTTGATTACAATTTTCAATAGGGGGAATCATATTGGGTACCAAGGGGCAAAGTTCAAGTCCCACCACTAGTTTTAAAGTTAAGCCACGTTTTTGAAGCTTTATACCGCATTGCAGAAGGTTGGTGTCATTGGTGAAGTAAGGCAGGTCAAGGCAGCAATTTAGGCCGGTGAGGTGGGTGAATAGCAGGTACCGAAGGCGTCTGGGCGGAGGCGTTGATTATGACAAGGATGAGCTGAGAAGAGGAGGGGGGTCCGGAGGACAGCATGGGCTGGAAGGGTGGGGAAGCAGGCAGAGTTCTGAAGAGCTCGTGGCGTGGGAGAGGTTGAGCTGACATTCATGGATGCCAGAAGATCGCCGGATGCCCAAGGTTTTTTGTAAGATCCAATTTTATGAGACACTATAATCCAATTCGTGTTGGCAGTGGTTGCACAACTCCAAAATTTTCAAACAAAAATACTTGAGCGATTGCCGCACTTGCGATGAAGTGCGGTCATGGTGGTGGCCGGGACAAGCATAAAGGGGATAGTGAAAAAAAATCTCTAAAGGTAGGCAGGTCACAGCGGGGGGGCGCAGGCTCTCCCGTCAAGGTGGTTGTCGCCAGTGTGTCCTGGGGAATGGGTGAACGGGCCAGGTCGTGGCAAAAGTGATTGGGGGTGGCTCACTGTTCCTCAGCACCCATGGTGAGGGCACAAAGGGTTACTTAAGGATGGGTCAGGGGATGAGTGGGAGGGGAGTTGGCTATGTCTCCGGCACCATTGTAGAACTAAAAGTCAAAAGGGGAGGGGAAGGAACCAGGGGTGTTGTCATCGTCTTGCAAGGGAGATTCAAGAGAAGCGCGGAGAGGGAGAGTTTTTGAGGTGCTGCGGCAAGGATTGTCAGCCAGCGGTGTCCTTGGGGAAGTGTCAGGAGCGGCACCTGAAAGGGAAACAGAAGAATCCTCAGGGGCGTTACCCCTGGGAGGGTTATGGAGTTTGACCAGCCTATCAGGAAGCCAGCGCGTTTCAGAGGTGGTTGGGTTGTGAACACAGGCATGACCTTTGCCCCATATGAGAACAGGGTGTGGGCCAAGCCATTGTCCTGTACGAACATCTTTCCAAAGCACTTGCTGAAAATTCTCACGAGTGGAGGGGTGCCAGAGTCGATCAGCCGCTGAACGGCCGCTGGAATCCAAGGAGAGAAAATTGAGCACGAAGAGTGCATGATTCAAAAGCAGGCGGTGTTTGCCTTTGCGAGAGTACAAATTCTCGCTTTCTGAAGTGAGTTTAAAAAGTGTATTTTTCAAAGTTTGATTAGCTCTTTCAACAATGCCTTGGCCTTGAGGGTTTAGGGGAATTCCTGTTTTAAGGGTGATACCAAATTTTTCACAAAAATCCTTGAATTTGGAACTAATATATCCTGGACCGTTATCAGTCTTAATGACCGTAGGGACAGGAACAATAGTAAAGCAATGTAAAAGATGAGCAATGACATTCTTGGTGGCTTCTCCTGTTTGGAGAGAGGCACAAATAAAACCACTATATGTATCTACTGTAACATGAATATACTTAAGATTGCCAAAGGCAGAATAATGAGTAACATCCATTTGCCAGAGTTCTCCAGGTGTAAGGCCACGAGGATTAACTCCGGTGTGAGGTTCAGGCAAGAGGGAAAGGCAAGCTTTACATGACTTAACAATTTCTCGAGCCTGTTCCCGGGTGACAAAATATTTTAACCTAAGCGTTTGCGCATTAAGGTGATGTAGCTTATGGGCTTGTTGCGCCAACTGTAAAGAGTCAGGCTGATTAAAGACAGGTAAAAGACGGGTAGCCTGGTCAACTGAGTCATTGCCCTCAGCCAAAGGGCCAGGGAGGCCAGTGTGAGCTCTAATGTGGGCAACAAAAAATGGATTGGTGCGCAGCAAAAGGAGTTCTTGAATTTTAGAAAAAAGAACAGTTGCAGGGGTGGAAGGTTTAATATAAGGAACTGTTTCTAACAGGGGAAGGGAGGCTGCAATATAGCAGCTATCAGTGTACAAGTTAAAGGGCTCTGGGACAACCTGAAAAACCCTGAGGACAGCAGCAAGTTCTACAAGTTGGGCCGAAGTGTACTGGGTGGGGACCTGGTGAATGGTGCCATTGACCTTAAATGCGGCCACGGTGTTAGAACTGCCGTCTGTAAAGACTAGTGAGGCATTAGAAATAGGTTGAAATTTAGTAAGTTTAGGAAAAACTACTGGGTGAAGGCGCAAAAATTGAAGCAATTTATTAGGTGGATAGTGATTATCTAGAGTTCCTGAAAAACCTGTCACAAAAATAACCCAATCTTGTTGATTTTCCATAAGCCATTGCAATTCAGATTTCGTATAGGGAATAATCGCCTTGGTGGGTTGGCAGCCAAAAAGTTTCAGAGAGGCTGTGCAGCCTTGCATCAAAAGCCGCACCACTAGGTGGGGGTAGGTGGCTAAAACTTTATCGGGGGAGGAAGGCAAATGGATCCAGTAAAGTGGGGCAGACTGCCACAAAACAGCTGTGGGTGCAATGGCAGTAGGGCAAATAATGAGGAAAAGGGGTTGAGAGGGCTCATAATAAGTAATAAACTGATTTTGAATGGCGGTGTTAACAATGGCAAGGGCTTTTGAAGCCTCAGGGGTAAGTTGGCGTGAGCTGGTGGGATTAGAATCGCCCTGAAGGATGTCAAAAAGTGGCTTCAGGTCACCCGTGGAGACCTGTAGGTAAGGTCTCAGCCATGTGATGTCACCTAAGAGGCGTTGGAAATCATTAAGGGTTTTTAGGTGGTGGGTACGAAGTTGTACTTTCTGGGTGCGAACCTGATTGGGAAGCAGTTCAAATCCAAGAAAAAGTTGGGGGGGGTGAATTTGGACCTTGTCCTCAGAAATTTTAAATCCGCGATTTTGCAGAGCAAAAACGAGTTCTTTTGCAGCGTGTAGGACAAGTGAGTCATCAGCACAAGCTAACAGAATATCATCCATAAAATGAATGATATAAACTGAGGGGTAAAGGATTCGAAATGGGTCTATAATGGATGCTACATATTTTTGACAGAGCGTTGGACTGTTCGTCATTCCTTGTGGAAGGACCCTCCACTCGAATCTAGGGTTGGGGCCCACGCAATTAGTTAAAGGTACCGAAAATGCAAAACGCTTACAGTCTTCAGGGTGCAGGGGGATGGAAAAAAAACAGTCTTTGAGATCCAAAACAATTTTATAGCTTCCTTTGGGTACAGCTGAGGGGCAAGGAAGTCCAGGCTGAGTAGCCCCCATAGGCACCATGGTTTTATTAATTTCTCTAAGATCATGTAAAAGTCTCCATTTGCCTGATTTTTTTCTAATAACAAAGATAGGGGTGTTCCACGGGGAGGTGGAAGGTTCTATGTGGCCAGCATTAAGTTGCTCCTGCACAAGTTGCTGAGCCGCAGCCAATTTTTCTTTGGTTAGGGGCCACTGCCCAACCCAGACAGGTTTATCATCAAGCCAAGTTATTTTATCTGCCGGGGGTGCAGGAGAGGCAGTGACCTCTACTGAAAATTTTGAGCAGGGGGCGAAAAGCCTAATCCAGCCCTATCTAATTTTTGTGAAGGGATAATGGGTTGAGTGATACCTTGTAAATTTTTTCCCAGTCCTTTGGAGGGTGTGTAGCCCTGTTGTAACATTTGCTGTAATACAACAGGATTTTTACACTTTATAACATAAACACCCATTTGTTCCATAATGTCCCGACCCCAAAGATTAATGGGTAAGTCGGGAATAATGTAAGGGCGGACGAGACCTGTGTCACCATCCTCGTCCTGCCAAACTAGTTTGTTGGCACTGACAAGAACTCTTTTGACGGAGCCAGTTATCCCTGAAACACTGTCAAAGGTAGAAGCAGTGGGCCACTCAGGAGGCCAGTCTAGGGGAGAAATGCACGTGGTGTCTGCACCTGTATCTAAGAGGCCTGTGAATTGTTTACCCGAGATGGTAAGGGTTAAAGGCAGGCGAATGCGGCACATGGCACGCACCCAAAAAATGTCAGAGGAGCCAGGGGAGGTAGACCCGCGACTGTGGGAGAGGGCGGGAAACTGCACATTCATAGGGAGAGGTAAGGCCTGAGCAATGCGCTGGCCAGGAACAATTTGAACTGGGTGGTAGGGGGCGACAGCCAATAGCATAATTTCTCCAGTGTAGTCATTGTCCACCAGAGAGGGTTGTACTATGAGGCCTTTCACTGTGGCAGAGGCTCTGCCAATAATCATAAAAAAGGTGTTTGGAGGTGGGGGTCCAAAAATACCTGTTGGAATAATCTGAACACCATCCTCAGGGGTTAATAACTTTGGGGCTGCTGCACTGAGATCGAGGCCGGCACTCCCTGGGGAGGCCCTGACAAGAGAGGTTGCTGGGGGGGGCAACATACCGTTTGGCACCAGCGGTTGGACCTCGGGAGCTGAAGTCTGAGAGAGCGCCGCAAACTGGGGCTGCTGTGAGAAGGCTGGCTGCGGTGGATTGTGCCGGCTGATCCCCGTGGCCGGCTGGAATGCAATGTGTTTCGGGGCCCGGGGCTGGCCCCGTGGCCCGTTTCCCTGTACCTGTGGTAGTGGATTCCCTTCTAAATCAATCACTGAGCGGCAAGCTGAAACCCAATGCCTGCCGCGGCGGCAGCGGGGACAAAGAGAAGGGCGGGGATTAGTGTTACCTGCTTGTAACACCGGTGTCTGCCGCTGAGGACAGCGGGAGGCAAAATGGCCCGGAGCACCACATTGAAAGCAGGTTTTTCCTTTGTTTTGGCCTTGAAAGGCAACAAGGGCTTTGGCGATCTTATGAACAAAGGGGTCCGCCTCGCGGCAGAGATTGATCATGTCATGCAAGGACTTTCCTTTCAGGTTGTTCCTAAGGATACTCTTACAGGTCTCATTAGCATTTTCAAAGGCTAATTGTTTCACCAAAGTACTATCAGCGTCTGTGGCGGTGACGCCCAGGACGCGCTCCACAGCCTCTGAAAGGCGGGCAATGAAAGAATTGTATGGTTCGTCTGGGCCCTGCACTATTTGAGAGAGCGGGGCGGTAGAGGTACCAGCCCGGGGAAGGGACTTCCAAGCTCGTAGGGCAGCGAGAGCTGTGTTTGCAAGCAAGCTTCTAGGGAGTTTACACTGTTCTTTAAGAACGTGATATGGGGGTATTCCTGCTATGCGGGCATAAAGGTCATCATTTCCTGCAGCAATACCCTGACATCTTAATAGGAAATCAGCTTCCCAAGAAACATAAACATCATTTTTCAAAGCAGTTCTAACAATATCTCGCCACTCGGCTGGCAGAACAGCGCCGCCGCCACCGATGGATTCAAGGCAAGACAAGGTGTATGGAGCATGTAGGCCATAAGAGGTGACTGCAGTAAAAAGTTCTTTGAGGTCTTTTCTGTCGAGGGCCTTGTATTGCCGCAGTTGCCGTCTGATAGGGACTTCAGGAATGTCAGGGGGTTCTGCTTGATCGGGACTATGGTCTAGGGAGCCATTGTCGGGCTGGGCTGGGTGTTGGGGGGCTCTGGCAGCTGGAATTGGAGCTGCTGAAGTGGCAGCAGCAGCAGCTGCGGCTGCTTCTTGCCTGGCCTGCGCCCTCGTGCGGGGTCTGCCAAGGGGTAAAGAGGGGAGTTCACCCTCCTCCTCCCAGTCCTCCCCGTCCGGGCCATGGACGGGGAACAAAAAATGTGGAGATGATGGATCTGTAGCTTGAAGCTGGGCAATTTGCTGTCTGAGCTGCCGAATCTCTATCAATAAAGGATTATCGGGTTCTGGAAGAGGCATTTTTATGGGTGCGGGCAAATCAAACAGGGGAGGCTGTGAGGGAAGAGAGGTTGCATTCCCATGGTAGGGATCAGTTTTATCCTGCAACTCACTTTCTTCCTCTGAGTCCTGCTTCTCCTCAGGGGGGCTCTGAGGCTGCCCCTCGCAGAGAGGGATAAAGAGTTTTCTGCATAAGAGAAGAAGGCTCCTCGGGGGGAGAAAGGGAATCAATATGCAAAAATGAGCTGGAGCGGGAACTGGGGTGAGAGCATTGTTTGGAGGCATGCTCCAAATGCTCCTGGGCATCTTTCACAATTTGCAAGCTCTTAGGGTCAAAAGCAGATTTTACTATGATGCTTTTGAGGAGATCCCAATATTGTTGTATAATTTCTTTCTCAGACTCACTGCCATGTGTGTTAAAATGGTTAGTGAGTTCTGCCCCGACTAGATCCCAAGTACTGGAAACTATTTTTGGGCAAGTAATAGCAAGCCAAGGACAAATTTTATTAACAAACATTAAGAATTTCAACAAATCTTTCTCTTCAATTACTATATTTCTACTTCTAAGTACTTCTAGTATACCTTTAATAAATTTTGCTCCTTTGCTCAGACTGGTCCCCATTTTTACTCTGGGACTGTAATGGGGTGGCGGTTTTTCACCTAGGCATTAGACTAACTAAATTACGTTGCTTTAATTTATTTTACCTGACGTAATTCAGCTCCGGACTCGTCGCACTCTGCCACCCGATCAGATTCTGTAACTCGAGCCCCACGTTGGGCGCCACTCTGCAACTTTCGTGGGAGTCCCCCGACCCGCGGGGGGTGTGGAGATGAAAGTTGCTAGTTATTAGTGGGTTCACTCGAGCAGAACCGACCTGTAAAGAAGAACTAGAGAGATTAGTAAAAGAAGCCTTCAAGACAACACATGCTGTTCAAAAAGGGAAGTTTATTGTTGGGGGATCAGCTTTTAAGGGCTGAAACACGTCAGGGGTGTTACAAATTTTACACCAATCACAGTTACAAGCATTCATTAGCATAAATTGGGGCAGGTAGTAGGGAGGGGCAGAGGTAGACCTGAGCACGTTTTACTAAAAGGCATAAGATTCAAACAAAGTTCTTAATAATGTTTGCTAACACAAAGGCAAACTCTATATTTTTCTTTCTGGCTGGATATATTGGGCTGCTCTGAATTACTTTATTTTTGTCTATTTCCTTTGTTCTCAAGGCATGGGCCTTTCGGTCACGTGGGTGGCCAGATTAGGAATTACTGAGGTGTCCTATGTCCCAGGTTTCATCAGCTAGGCTCCCCACACTAAATGTTATTACTGAATCAAATTGAAACCATCAAATAATGTGACTATTCCAATAGTGTGTCTATTTCAAGTGCCCTTTAAGTCTAAGCCCTCTGTCACATGCTGGTTCCTGTCTACCAGTGTGTACAGAGTCAGTAAACTTTCCTAATCTCTTTTAACTGTGGTGTTTTTTGACCCCTCAGCCTGTATAGAGCATCTACATGAGCAGAGAAAGTTTGTAATGTGTCTTATATTTTATTATCTTAGAAAGCCAGGGTAGTGATTTCAAAATAAATGTTTTCAATCCTTGATGTTGAAAACAAACAAACACCCTACCCACTGTGCTGTCGCTCCAGCCTCTCTTTTGCAAGTTGTTATTCTTTGGGTAATGTCCTGTGTTAATTACTGGATGATACGGTAGATGTGTGCATAACTTTATGAGAAATTATCAAGCTGATTTCCCATTTTGCATTTTCTCATGGAGAGTTCCGGTGCTTCTACATCATCACCTATACCTGAAGGGGGAGTATATTGACTGTTAGTAAAAAAAAAAAAAAAAATTGTCCTTAGACAATTCAACTTCACAGCCAGGTTTGGGACTCATGAGAATGACTCATCACAGTTCCCAAAATATTGTTAGCCTATGTTGTCAACCTCACAACCCTATGAAACAGAAACCTGTTATTATGCCAATATTACACAAGTGAGGGATGGAGAGGCTATGTTGCTTACCTAAGAACAATTAACTCAAAAGTGCTCCCAGTTATGGTCCAAAACAAGCAGGCCATGTGTTTATTCACTAACTGTTCAAACTGAGTTTATAATTCTCTTACTGGATTCAATCAATAGTTGCTGAGCTCACTATTTCTACACAAATATCACCCATTTTTTTTATTGGTTAATTGGTTGGTTTTTGGGCCACACTCAGTGGCTTATTCCTGGAGGACTTGGGGAAGGGATCAAATTGAGTTGGCTGTGTACAAGACAAGTGTCCTACTTACATATTGTACTGTTTCTCAATCTCCTTCCACCCATTTTAAAGAATAGCTCAGATTCTACCTCTTCTGTCCAGTTTTTCCTGGTTTACCCTCTGCTCTCCTGCCTTTAAATAATCCATTCATAAATATATGAAACTGTCAAAACCCCAGCTTGGGGTTTACTCCTGCTTCTATGCTTAGGAGTCATTCCTGGCAGTGCTCAGGAGTATCTCGGGTTGATTGCATGCAAGGCACATACCTTGCCTAATACACTATTATTCCAGACCACCCTTCTTTATTTTTGAATTATCTTATCACAATAATGTCACTGAGCTCAGTCACTCCATATCTGTTCTATACCTGGCATGTTGGTTGACTTGAATTTCATGTTTTAGTAAAAATTGCTAGAAGCAGAATCAAGGCACTAGCTTGTTGGAAAATAATGAGAGGAATCCCAGAAAATGGGTTGATTTTCCCTCTGAATAAAAAATCTTATCCTTCATTTTCTTCCTGCTGTGTATAACTGGATGCCCAGTCTTGGAGGTCTTGACATCCTCTGCCTGGCAGTTAGAGGAAACTACATTGTATGGAACAGTTAATTCCCAATGAAGTCATTATCTTCTGTTTGTTATCTTAAGGCCAAAGGGCCTTGTACCCCAAGTTAGCTTCTAGCTAGTTTCAAAACTTCCTAAATCATGATCAGTGATCTTCTTCATCCTGATGTAGGACTCAATCCTGATGCAGGACTGGTAACATGTTTGGTTCCTTTCTATTGCAAAATGAAAATTCCAGGCATCTTGTTCAAACTTTGGTGGAGAGTGGGAGGTGGGGTGGGAGTGGGGAGTGAGACAATAACCTGTGGTGCTCAGGACTGTCCTTTTAAAGTTAGCTGTGCTGGAGACACTTTCTTTGTCTTAGGGTCACACTAGGTCTTGCTCACAGACTACTCTTACTGTGTGCTTGGGGGTCTACTTCCCAAGGTGCTGGGGAATGGAACTCGAGTCTCCACCAACAAAGCAGCATTCTCGTCCTTAGAATCATCTTCCAGACTCTGGGGCACTTTCTTAAGAAAGCCAAGAACAGTCGACCTCCTCCTCCCGCTCCCTGGGCCCTCCATGCTCCTGACATACAGAGGACTTGCCACACTATGTCACAGGTTTCAATACCCTTTATCCTAAAAAAGAATGTGAAAACCCGTGGGTAGGGGCGGGATACATATTATTGAGGCCTCTGAGGCCATATCTCCAAAGATCCAGCCTGTGCTGTATGAAGTTAGCCTGGAGAGAATGCCCTTTGCCTGCCAGGGGGAGCAGGCATGGGCTCCCTCCAAGGTCTCCAAAGACTTTGATCCCCCTTCCTGAGGATGTCTCATGCAAATCTGAGGTCACAGAATTGCTGGCAACAGTGCTCCAAGACCCACAGTAATAGACCAAGGACTTTCCTCTGCTTCTTGGTTCCCTTCTAAGGAAGGTGCTTTGGGGCACCTGATGGTGGACAGGGTTCGCCCAGTGTTTCTAGGAACTGAGGGTGATGGGTTCAGGATGGGGAGGCAATGGGGCCTAATAGGCCGGGACACTTAGAGGCTGCACAGGAATAAAGCAGGGAGAGGGAAAAAAGGGACGAGCTTGGGAGGTCAAAAAGGCAGGAGAGAGGAGGTGCTCGCTTTGTGAGCAAACAATTTGCACTGGTAGCTGCACACCCAGAGTGAGCGAGACGGGCCTCCCAGAGGCGCCTGGTGCAACCTACGCTGGCGATTGCCAAGTGTTCACCGGAGGCAACCAGGCCTCCGAACGAACCCCAACTCCTGGGCCGCAGCCGCGACTCCGGGTGACGCAACGGCGCCGGGTTGCATCAGCCCAAACCTGCGCGCTGAAGCCCGCCCATCTTGGGCCCGGATCCGGACGCCGATTGGGCCACGTTAGGCCGGGGCTTCCTTCCCGGCCAATGGACGGCGGCCACAGAGGGTTCTGTTGGCAGATCTCGGGCATGGGGCGCCTATAAAAGGCGTCCCGAGGCGGGGCCGCGCGAGTGGGAGACGCGCTGTGCCGGTTGCAGAGGGGTTTGGAGCTTGGCGACAGCCGCGGGCAGCCGTGATCGCAACCGAGCTCAGCTCGTCGCCACCATGGAAGGCGAGTCCGAGCCTGTCACGCTGCTGGTGAAGAGTCCCAACCAGCGCCACCGCGACCTGGAGCTGAGCAGCGACCGCAGCTGGAACGTGGGCCGCCTCAAGGCCCATCTGAGCCTTGTCTACCCCGAGCGCCCGGTAAGTGGGGGGCCTCCCGGCTCGGCCAGCCAGCGTCCTCCTCGCCTCCCAGGGGCAACTCGCGACCGCTCCCCTTCTCTTGGCCTTCCTGGGGGTAGTGGTTCAGGGACTGTCCCCCATCTACTTCCCCTAAATCCCAGCAGCCACCCCCAAACCTGTCTCCCCTTTCTGACCCAGCCCCTGCGGCTGCAGTTTGACCTTGAGCCAGCCAGGCCTCCCTCCCAGCCTCAGTTTAGTTTTGCTGGACAGGGCGATCAGGGGTTTGCTTGCACCCGACGACGGAAGGATGGGAACGTGACGGGGCAGGCCAGTGGTTGTCACACGGCCAGGGGACTGTTGGCCCAAAGTTCACAGTCTGGAGACGGAGTGGCGTGTGTCCCCCGCTGTCCCCCAGTCCGCCTTGTCCAGCTGGCCTCGGCCTCTGCCCAGGCCCGGGGAGGAGCCAGCGGCGGCTGCTCCCTGGGCCTGGAGACTTTGGCCCAGCGCTTTGTTTTGGTTGACACATCTGTCAACAGCCGCCCGGGCGCCGCCCTCGCGTCATGTGACGCCGCCGGCCCTTCCGGGCTCCGGCCAGGAGTGGGGGGGCCCTTGTTATGTAAGGGACCTTCTGCCAGTGGGGTGTGCAGGGATCCCAGTGCACTGCAGGCCTGGGCGGCCAAGCGCTTTTTACAGCCAGAGGTTGGCTTTTTAACCTGCCTCGGCCCTTCAAAGCGATCCTTTGGGTTTTTTTGTTTTGTTTTGTTTTGCTTGTTGCAGCTACTAAGTAGCCCCTCTGCGTTGGCCCAAGAAATCAATCAGGTGGTCTCCGGGGAGAAAGGCAGGTGTGGCCCCCGGACTGGGAGTCAAGCAGGTGGAGGAGAAATCTTGGCATTTGGGGGGTAAGGCAGAGTTGGGGAGGAGCCTGTGACGTGGAGAGGCCTCGAGCTGCGGGGATGCAGGTTCTGTGGAAAGGTGACATCCCTGTTGTTGTCGAAGGTGAGAGTTCTTGCTAGATGACAATCCTCAGCATGCTTGCCTGTGTCAAATCCGCTTTCTGGGTGACAGACGCAGAGGAGCTATTCAGGTCTGTAAAACAGTTGCCATCCCAGGCAGCTGTAGTTTGCAGAGCTTTCCAAGTGCGGGGTGACTTAGGGACACGCAGGGCTCCACCTCTCTCCGGGCAGTTCATGTGTTTCTGTAAGGTCAGTCCAGCAAACAGAACACACAGCAAGGGTATTTTTTCGGTTGGTGTTGCAATAGCAAGTGGATGTGTTTAGATTTTGTTTAAAGTAACTTTGCTTTCTAAGCTCTGGCTGCTTTGGCCAAAACCATCTTATTTCCAATTTTGAGTGCTTGGCTATCCTGACAAAAACAGGCTGATAAGTTGATGGTATCCTCCAGGCTCTGCCCTCTGTGCAGTAATATTAGATCAGCATTTTGGGAATGGAGGATGCATACCCTTAAGACAGTCTAAGGGAACCATGGTGAAAAAATTGTATTGCATCTCACAAAGTAAGAGGGCCAACCAGAATGGTGGGGTGCAGGAAAGAAACAATGTTGGAAGGGACACCTGTTCTATATATATATAGAACCTGATCTATGTAGTTTGATATTACTGTTTTTCTCTTCCTTGTTTTTTTGATGACCAGGGTCAGGCAATATAGTTACATGTTTGCCCACACTCTTGGTTGCCATGGGCCAAAGATCACACACTTGTGTAATGGTGCCAAGGATCACAAATAGTAGTATCCACCTGGACTACACTTGGCATATGGGGAGGTGCCAGGAATCTAATCTAACCCTTGGCCTAAGGCCAATAGAATAGATTAAGAGGAGTTGAGGGCCACCCCTGGCGGTGCTCTAGTGACCATATGGGATCTTGGGGATAAAACCTGGGTCAGATGCATACAAAACAAGCACCCTACCACTGTACTATATTGCCCTGGCCCTGATTAAGGGGTTTCGGACCTTGGTCAAGTCATTTTCAGGCTATACTCTCATACTGTTTCCTTCATAATCGCATTTATGTGTCAGAAAATATCTTTGGAGACTGAAGCTTGCCCTTGTTTTCTCATCTCTTAGGGTGATGCTAGATTTTGGTGTAGACTCAGCTTGAACACTGAGCTTTCACTGAGAGTTTAGGAGTTTAGCTGGGTTTAGGAGTTAGCTGCTGTAGGAACTTGAAATAAAATTTCATTTTTAGTTCCAGAAAGCAATCTCCCTTTCCCTAGGAATTGAGTTCAGTAATGGTCAGAAACCCATGTCTAGTGCTGGAGCATGGTCCTGGCATGCAAAAGACACTAGCAGAGTGGCACACATAACTGGGCTCCAAAAGTTGAACAACTGAGTACTTCAGCCAGTGGTCCTGGCCCCTTTGAGCTCTGCTGGGAGCCTCAGTTCCCCCACAAAGAAGATGAAGTAAATTTTCACAGGTGCCATGGGACTAGAGGTGTGTGTGTGTGTGTGTGTGTGTGTGTGTGTGTGTGTGTTACAAAATCATTTAAAAATATTTTCTAAATGGAAGTCTTTTTATTTGTTTTTGTGAAGACCTTGAAATCTGTTTTGCTATGCTAGTGAGGACAAACACATATTCAGATTGCACACACATTCCAAAACCATGTTCCTGTGTTTGGGAGCTGTGGGACTTGGTGCTGACATGTGCTTTTCTCTCTCCACACAAGCGTCCAGAGGACCAGAGGCTGATTTATTCTGGGAAACTCTTGTTGGATCATCAGTGTCTCAGAGACTTGCTTCCCAAGGTACGTCTTTGACATTTTGGAATGGGCTGAGCACTTTCACATTGAGCCCATATGTCTAAGGCCCTCCTCTCCTTGCAGAATGAGAAGCGGCATGTCATGCATCTGGTGTGCAGTGTGAAGAATCCCCCCAAAGTGCCCGAGACCAGCACAAAGGTGTGTGTGCCTTTCATGACACTGACATCTCTGTCCTTCACATGCCCAGAGGAATCCAAGTGCTTTTGTACTCTTTTTACAAAAGGAATAGTTTCTTCCCCAGAGAGAATCAGGAATTAGAAACATGTCAATATAAGTGCAGATTTGCTCTCATGTGTTAGAGGATCTATCCCTGATGGTGGGAAAGCAGTTAGACATGATTCGTTCCTGGGCAATGCCTGACCTGTAGCAGCTAAATATCACATCACTGGGCTCAGAAGGTACTGGAAAATGAGTGTTGATCAGATTTTTTAAGCTTAGAAGAAAGATTTATTTTTAAGGAAGCTTAGAGTCTTTTAGAGTCTTTCTCTTTTTTCTCTTTCTTTTCTTTTCTTTTTTCTTTTTTTTCTTTTTTGGTTTTGGGGCCACACCTGGCAGTGCTCAGCAGTTACTCCTGGCTCTGCATTCAGGAATCACTCCTGGCCAGCTTGGAGGACCATACGGAATGCCGGCGATCCAACCATGGTCAGCTGTGTGCAAGGCAAGTGGCCTACCTGTTGTGCTATTGCTCTGGCCCCAAGTTATCCTCTTTCTAGAAGGAATATAAAAGTTAATATATTTGGGGCCAGAGAGATAATATGAAGGTAGGGTGTTTGCCTTGCATGCAGAAGGACGGTGATTCAAATCCCGGCATCCCATATGGTCTCCCGAGCCTGCCAGGAGCGATTTCTGAGCGTAACTTCTGAGCACAGCAGGGTGTGACCCAAAAAATAAGTTAATATATTAACTTTTAAGTTTAATATATGAGATATATATACTTTTAAGTTAATGTGTAATATATTAAGTTAAATAATATAAATTATAATATATTAAGTTAATTTAAAAGTTAATATAATTTTTCATTTTAGTGTGTGGATCACACCCATTGGTGCTCAGGGGTTATTCCTGGTTCTGCATTAAGGGATCACACCTGACAGTGATCAGGGGCCAGATGAGGCTCCAGGGATCAAACCTTGCTTGGCCACATGCTAGGCTATCTCCCAAGCCCAAAGTTAATATATTACCCATGATTAAATATAAATATATTTAGTTGATAGGAAAAGACAACATAGGGATCAGTGATCCCGAAATACCATGTTTATTTTTTGATACTAAAAACCATCTGTTTTTTCTTCCTTTTTTTTTTTTTTTTTTGGTAAAGCAAGATTTTATTGAAATTTATTAGAAAGGTAAGGTGAGAAAAAGAGAGAAATATGTATTCAGGATAGAAAGAGAGAAATATGTGTTCAGGATAGAACATAGGCTTCTCGAGAGCAGAAATAGGTAAGCAAAGAAACAGACAAGTAGGATACATGTCAAGGGAAAACCTGGTCTTGAAGAGCTAGCTCCTAAAAACCATTTGTTGTTATTTTCGTTTGGATTCAGTTATACGCTTCTAGTGTTCTAATGTGGTACTGCACTCTGAATTTGCATTAAACTTTCCTAAAGCATCTGAGCTGAGCCTTGGAAACTTACTGTTTGGTTTATTTGTATATAAACCTTGTTAATCATCTATAATTTTGTGATTTAGTAAATTTAGTACCCTAAATGTGTTCTCCATTACCAGGAGGTTTTCTCAGCAATGATTAACTTCATAGTTAACTTCGAGATCTCAGTTCAGTACATACATAGATAAATTGTCCTGAGCAGATTTCATTGTTTTTCCACCCCACATATTCTGTGAAGTTCAGAGGTCAGGTTTGGCGACAAAAGCCATTCCCAGGAAAATAACTCTTTCCACTTGATTTCAGACAGTTACATCAGACCCGTTATTGATTGTTCTGTTGTTCTTCTCACACTTGTTTAGGTTGCTGAGTCCAAAGAACAGCCTGCAGGTGACCGTGGTCAGGGACAGCAGCCTGCAGAGTCCTCCAGGGATGGTTTAAGGCAGAGAGAGAGTCCTCAGGTCCCTCCCCCCTCCAGACCGGAGAGTATCTCCCGGTGAGTGTTCCAAGTAAGAAGGAGGTTTAGTCAACACTTGGTTGTTTGCATCAGATGGAAAACAAGATATTTCTATGACATAGGTGGAATGTGTAGAGCATTCTGCTCTGTAAGGGTAGAGTGTACAGGCTTTTGGGAACATGTATCCTGACTTCTGTGTCCCCAACTACCCTCTCTGCTGTGCCATCATTCTGGTCCCAAATTTTAACTATTTTAAATTACAGAAAAATAGTGCATGTTGTAGAAGCTTCCTGAGTATGGAACTTGCTTTAATAAACTCATTGTAGGAGCTGGAGTGATAATACAGTGGGCAGGGCACTTGCCTTGCAAATGGCAACCTGGATTCAATCACTGACATCCCATGTGGTTCACCGAGCACTTCCAGGAGTAATTCTTGAGTTTAGAGCCTGAGCATCACTGGTTACATCAAGATTTTTTGTTTTAATTTTTCTTTTTTCTAAATTGCTGGTTTAAAACTTTTTGTTGTTGTTGTTTTTGGGTCACACCCGGCAGCGCTCAGGGGTTACTCCTGGCTCTATGCTCAGAAATCACCGCTGGCAGGCCCAGGGGACCATATGGGATGCCGAGATTCGAAGCACCGACCTTCTGCATGAAAGGCAAACACCTTACCTCCATGCTATCTCTCCGGCCCCTGTTTTAATTTTTTTAAAAAGAAAAAAAGGGCATGCAAATAGGATGATTAGATCCATTTTTGGATAGAATCTCTCTTTCTGACATTATAGCTTTGAGAATGAAGCTCCTCCATACCTGATTATGAATCTTGCCATAAGACTCAGTTTGCTTCAGTTTTATTCTACCCAGGTTTCTCACCATCCATCTGAAACCAGAACTTGGGGATGGTGTCAGATCACCGTGGGTGCCAAACATGAGTTTGGTGTTTCATGAACAGGTCTTGCATCTTGCCCTATGATGCATGAACTCAGTGACTGTATAAATTCCTTTTTAACTTTAGCTGTATTTAGGGCTCCCTTTGTAAAATGTGAAAATGTGATGACCACTGCGCTGTTGGGGGCTGATGAGAGTGGCTCCACCCCCTTTACCAAGCTCAGCTTGTCCCTGAGCTGTAAGGACAGTGCCACACTTAACACACTGGCCTTTGCTGTCTTGGCCTACAGTAGTATGGTGATTGCCTTGCCTTGGTGAATGACTTGGGGAGAAACTTAGTCTTTTAGATCTGCTTTCCAAGCAATGAACAATAGGTTTAGATTTGCAATGAGCCTCAGAAAGTCAGATCTGGGGGTTGCTGCCCAATGGTCCCTAAGTCATTGGTATTTACATACTTGTGTTAGTCTGATGGAAGAAGCACCAGGTCAGAGTGTTGTTTTCTTGGCAGCCTGCATTGCAATGGGAAGATTTGGTAGCATTTGGGTGCTTGCTTTAGCTGATGCAGCACAAGGAAAAATCTGCTGTGTAATTGTAATGCCTTTCCTTTCATTGGGATTCCTGCTTGTAATTATTATTATTATTATATTTTGGGGCCACACTTAGTGGCGTTCAGGTATTACTCCTGGCTCTGTGCCCAGAAATCGCTCCTGGGAAGCTGGGGAGATGAGGGGCCACATGGGATGCTGGGGACTGAACCCAAGTCGGTCTCGGGTCAGCTGTGTGCAAGGAAAGTGCCCTACCCACTGTACTATTGCTCTAGCAGCTCCTGCTTGTAATTTGTTTCATTTTTATTTATATATGCTAAACCAACTCAAAGTGAGTGTTTACATCTTTCACAGGCCTGAAGCTGTTCAGCAACCGTACCAAGGCCTGGGGCCAGGCTTCTCAAACTACACGACCTATGGGTGGCTGCAGCTGTCCTGGTTCCAGCAGATGTACGCACGGCAATACTACATGCAATAGTGAGTCTTCCCAACCTCACAACCTCTGCCAGCTCCTGGCTTAGGGCCCTAAAGGGGAAAGAAGGACTAGAGACTTTCCACTGCTTTCTGCTCAATCTGGTTTGTGGCTAGTTTCTGTTTCTGGGCTGTGGATTGGTGCTAGTAACAGATACATAGTTCAGTGTGAAGATGTTACTTCCTTTTTCAACCTGTCTCTGTAAAATTTTTTTGAAATTTCTAGTTTTTAAATTGTTTTGTTTGTTTGTTTGATGGGGGCATACCTGCAGTGCTCAGGCCTAACTCCTGGCTCAGGCCTTGGGGGACCATATGGAATACCACTAATTGAACTTAGGTCAGACACATGCAAGGTACTATCTTCACAACTTTATGTATTTAGAGTTTTTAACAGTAATGGACCAAGAAGATAGTACAGTGGAGAAGGCACTTGTTTTCATGTTGTTAACCTGGGTTCAATCCCCAGGATCCCATATGGTCCCTGGAGCACACCAAGAGTGAACCCTGAATGCTGAGCCAGGAGTAACCCAAGTATCACTGGGTGTGATCCAAAAACCAAAAAAAAATAATAATAATAATAATAATAATTTTTTTAGCAGTGTAAGATCCCTGCATAAACAAGGTAATAGGAACCAGTCTTTTACTGTGCTTTGATCTCAGCAGTATCTACCTTTTATTTTTATTTCAGTTTAGCAGCTACTGCAGCATCGGGGGCTTTTATCCCCCCTTCAAGTGGACAAGAAATACCTGTGGTCTCTACACCTGCTCCAGCCCCCATTCACAACCAGTTTCCAGCTGAAAACCAGCCAGCCAATCAGAATGCTGCTCCTCAAGTGGTAGTTAATCCAGGGGCCAACCAGAATTTGCGAATGAATGCCCAAGGTGGGCCTATTGTGGAAGAAGATGATGAGATCAACCGGGATTGGTTGGATTGGACCTATTCAGCTGCCACCTTCTCCGTTTTTCTCAGCATCCTCTACTTCTACTCCTCCCTGAGCCGATTCCTCATGGTGATGGGCGCCACCGTTGTTATGTACCTGTAAGTAGCTGACTTCAAAGCTCTTTCCTCCCTGTTACTACAAATCACAATATAGGAGACACAAACTGCAGACAAACTGCTCTTCTGAGACAGTTTCAGTATATATGGAGCCATTTAAATAGTGATAGTACAGCAACAGGTTAGGGTGCTTGCTTTGTACATAGCTGACCTGGGTTTGATCACCAGCATCCAATATGGTCCTATCAACTGTCAGGAGTGATAAACCTGAGTGCAGAGCCAGGAGCAAGCCCTGAGCATCACCGGGTGTGGCCCCAAATCAAAATAATAATAATAATTATTATTTTAAATAATTCATCCCACTGGCATTTGCAGAGGGCTATATATATAAGTATATACACACATGTATATATAATATGTATATGTAACCTAAATTTGGTTGTACACTGTCAGAATTGTACTGTCCATGTGTTTACTGAGGACATTCTCTTTTTACTCTAGAGAATAGGGCCCTGTCAGGCTAATGAGTCTGCTTCCCTTCCTTGCATCACTGACTGCCTGGCAGGAGAAAGGTCAAGCTAGCAGCACCTTAAAGAGCACTTTCAGTGGCCCATGCTGTGGCTTTGACCATTCCTGGTTTAGAGGTTCTCAGGGTGCGTTTTCTCTCTCACACACTCCCTGAATGTCAGGAAACATTTTTGATAGTCACTGAGTTGTTCTCTGCATCTAGTCAAGACTCGGGCTACACCTGCAGTTCCCAAAGTAGATAAATACTAGCCTGATACACCTGCATTATCCACGCTGAAAGTCCTAGCCTAGAATTAGAGTCCTAGTTTGTGGTCGAGCATGAAAGAATATTTTTCTTCATAGCAAAACTGGGAATTTTTCTTAGTTTAAATTTTTGTTGTGGTCAGGGGTTTCTCCTGGCTCTGTACTCAGGACTTATTCTTGGCTGTGCTTGGGGACCATATAAAATGCTGGAGATGAACTGTGAGGCCACATCAAGGCCAGTGCTTTCCTTTACTGACATACTGTGGCTCTGGCCTCCAGTTGTTGAAATCCTTTTTAAAAAGATATCAGTGGAATAGATTAGGGTAGGGATACAGCAAAGCAGGCTTTGCCTATATGAGAACTGGGATTTGATTCCTGATGCTTGCAACAGTTTTCTTTTTAAACTTAAGAAATAATTAGAATAATATAACATTCATTTCTTTGACATCAATCATTGTTAAGATTTTGTCATAATCAAGACTGGAAAATAATTTCATTTTCCAAATAAAAGTTTCAATCCCTTATTTATGATCTATATAGACTCTAGAATCTAGAACTAGGATCTGGAACATTTAAACCTCAAATTTAAGTCTTATGATATATAACCAAAGATTTGTATATGTATAAAAATTTTTTAAGCATAAACTATAGTTTCAGAATCTTTATTAAAACATATTTTTATTGTTTTCAGACTACTTCCAGCTGTGCTCAGGGTTTACTCCTAGTACTTTGTTCTGGGAATCATTTATTCCTGGCAAGACTCTAGGGCCCATCTATATAATGCCAGGACCTAATCTGGGTCAGTCATGAGCAAGGCAAGCTCTCTCTCTGGTTGCAAACATATTTTTGGTGTCAGCTGCTAATTAAGAGGCTGGACAGGTATCGAATAACACAGCTGACCTAGCCAATGGGAAAATTGGGAGCTTGTAAAAGTGTGTCTGAAGCCTGACCTGGCTGTTAGTTTCTAATTGAGGGGACTGTCCTGTATTGAGGTCAGTGAGGACCCTGAACAGTAGCTCAAAATGATGTGTCTTATCTGCTTCCTTTGAAGGCATCACGTGGGCTGGTTCCCGTTTAGACAGAGGCCGCTTCAGAACTTCCCGAATGATGGTCCTCTTCAGGAAGCTATAAACCAGGACCCCAATAATAACTTACAGGTATGGAGCTTCCTTCAGTCCTAGGGGTGTGGGGAGTAAGGACATGCCAGAATCTCAAATCCTTCATCTTTGTTTATAATGGACTGACTTTCTTTTTCTTTCTTTCTTTCTTTCTTTTCTTTCTTCTTTCTTTTTCTTTCTTTCTTTCTTCTTTCTTTCTTTCTTTCTTCTTCTTTCTTCTTTCTTTTTTCTTTCTTTCTTTCTTTCTTTCTTTCTTTCTTTCTTTCTTTTTCTTTCTTTCTTTCTTCTTTCTTTCTTTTCTTTCTTCTCTTCTTTCTTTCTTTTTCTTTCTTTCTTCTTTCTTCTCTTTCTCTTCTTTCTTCCTTCTTTCTTTTTTCTTTCTTTCTTTCTTTCTTCTTTCTTTCTTTCTTCTTTCTCTTTCTTTTTCTTCTTCTTTTTTTCTTTTCTTTCTTTCTTTTTCTTTCTCTCTTTCTTTTCTTTTTTTCTTTCTTTCTTTCTTTTTTTCTTCTTTCTTCTTTCTTTTCTTTCCTTTTCTTTCTTTCCTTCCTTTCCTTTTTTCTTTCTTCTTTCTTTCTTTCTTCTTTCTTCTTTTCTTTCTCTTTCTTCTTTCTTTTTTCTTCTTCTTCTTCTTCTTTCTTCTTTCTTTTCTTTCCTTTCTTTCTTTCTTTCTTTCTTTCTTTTCTCTTCTTCCTTCTTTTTTTCTTTTCTTTTTTTTCTTTTTTTTTCTTCTTTTCCTTTTTTCTTCTTTCTTTCTTTCTTTCTTCTTTTTTTTTTTTTTCTTTTTTCTTCCTTCCTTCTTTCTTTCTTTCTTTCTTTCCTTCCTTTTCCCTTCTTTTTTCTTTTTTTCTTTTTTTTTTTCTGGTTTATTTATTAATTTTTTTCTTTTTTTTATTTAAACAACTTTATTACATACATGATTGTGTTTGGGTTTCAGTCATGTAAAGAACACCACCCATCCTTCCTTCCTTCCTTCCTCTCTCTTTCTTTCTCTCTCTCTCTTTCTTTCTTTCTCTCTTTCTTTCCTCCTTTCTTCCTCTTTTCTTCCTTCCTTCTTTCTTTCTTCTCTTTTCTTTATTCTTTATTCTTTTTCTAATATTCTGGGCTTACTCTTAGCTCTGCACACAATGCTCTGTGTTCAGGGATCATGCCCGGCAAAGCTTACCCCATCATATGTGATGCTGGGGGTCAAACCTGGGTCAGTTTTATGCAAGGCAAACACCTGTCTGCTGTGCTATTGCTCCAACCCCTCTTTGCTTTGTTTTGTTTTTAAGTAAAATAAGTTTATTGGGAAATAAGAAGGTAAGAAGAGATGTAAGCTCATGTTTTCAAGAGAACAGGGCTTCTGTAGTGTGGATACACACACACCCATTGTGAAAGTATGGAAGGAAGCACTCACTTCAGCAAGGACAGTGAGTGTGGCATGTGCACAGGCACCGGGTACCCAGGCAGCACACACACACTCTTGTGTTTTTGTTTGTTTGTTTGTTTTTATTTTGGGACACACCCAGTGGTGGTCAGGGGTTACTTCTGACTCTTTGCTCAGAAATTACTCCTGGCAGGCTTGAGGGACCATATGGGATGCCAGGGATTGAACCTGGGTTGGCCATGTACAAGGCAAATGTCCTACCCACTTTGGCCTCACATTTGTGTTTTCAAGAATGAAAGTATTGGGTTAGAATAGTTAGGAATAGAAATTTACTGAAGAGTAGAAGAGAAAGAAACTCTGACCAGATAGGAGCTTGGTATAGGTTGAAATCTGGCTGACTCACTTTGTAGGGTTTTTATAGGAAAGCTGTTTTTTGTTGTTGTTGTTGTTGTTACTGGTCAAACTAAGTTTCAGAAGGTTTCTGTTTGTTTTCCAGAGATGCCTTAACTAGTTTAGAGTCTATCTATGTTGTTAAGATTAACATCCTTCATACCCACTTGGGCCAATGGGGACTGTTTAAGACCTTTTAGTATCTATTTCAACATTAGCCCCCAAGTATTTCCCTCATTATCTCTTATTACTTACTCTTAAAGGTATAGGGCAGAATTTACACTCTTGAGCAATTATAAATGTCCACAGTCTCAGAGCCCAGGGTGTTTGCAGAAATATTTCAAATGTAGGCTGGGGGGGTTAGGGGCAACCAGTTGAAGCACTTGTTGCAGCAGCTGGTAAGAAAAAAACAAGGCTTCCCTTTTCCGTTTACCATTTGTTTAGGCTATTTTAAGATTACTCACCCCATACCCCCAAGTTTAAGATCAGTAGCTATTTAAAAAGTACCATAAAAGCTGGCGCTCTGTGTGTGTACGTGCGTGTAGCAATTTGCATTTGGTCATACAATAAATTTTAACATTTTTGAGTCCTCTGTATTAACACTGTTATATGTCATAGACTGGATTGTTACTCTATGAAGTATGTCTCATGGAATAAATTCCCTGGAAAATAACAGATAAATAAGATTTCTTTTTTTTTTTTTTGGTTTTTGGGTCATGCCTGGCAGTGCTCAAGGGTTACTCCTGGCTCTATGCTCAGAAATCACCCCTGGCAGGCACAGGGGATCATATGGGATGCTAGGATTCGAACCATCATCCTTCTGCATGAAAGGCAAATGTTTTACCTCCATGCTATCTCTCCGGCCCCAAATAAGAATTTTTATACAGCAGTTCATTGCATGTCTAAATGATAATCTTTTATATTTTAATTGCCATAATAGTATCTCTTTAAAACCTTGGGTTTTCATGTTTAATTTAACTCAGGATATTATCACAATGATCAGAGCATCATATGTGGAAGTAGGGTTAACTTCACTGTCTAATAGTTGAAGATCTCTTTGTTTTGATACTTGCTGAGAATAAGTATTCAAAGCTCTAAAGTCACTGGCCAGTTGTACTTTGGAGGCCGCAAAAAAAATCCCATGGATCCAGCACTTTCCCAGGGTCCTGCCTCTGGAGCCAGGGGTACATAGGAGGGAAGCAGGCTGAAGGCTGCCTTGTCTGATCATTGTCATCTCTCCTGGTTTTGTGAACTGTAGGAAGGTCCTGATCCAGAGATGGAAGACCACAACCTCCTCCCTGCAGGTGGGGATGCTCCAGAGAACGAGCAGACCAGCCCTTCATTTATAAGCACCGCCTGGCTCGTCTTCAAGACCTTCTTCTCCTCCCTGCTTCCAGAAGGACCCCCTGCCATAGCCAATTGACAGCATTAACTCTCTCAGCTGGAGACTGACAGGCACAGACTGGCCCCATGACACCCCTGTCAAATCTTCTCACTGGACGTGGCAATGGCTGAATCGGAACCAACAAGGAGCAGAAGATGCTTTGGTGATTACAGAAATGCATAAAGATAGGCGGGAAGCCATGAGACAGATTAATGAGTAAAAATGCCCCAGGCTTCTCATGTCTTCATTCTGAAGAGCTTTAATATATACTGTGTCTCGTTACATAGACATTGTCCATAGAAGGCATTTCTATTGCACGTGTATACCTGAGGAGCTTTTCCAGATGTGTGTGTCTGCATGCTTGTTTGTTTGTACATAGACGTCATAGAGGCAGAAACAGTTCTGCTGGTACGATTTGATTCCTGTTGGAATGTTAAGATTACACTAAGTGTATTACTTTATATAATCAACGAAATTGCTAGATGTGTTTTAGCAGGACTTTTCCTAGGAAAGACGTAATGTATAATTGCTCTTTGAAACGCAGTGCTTTCCTTTAAGGAGGACTTGGCAGAGGTGAAAACCTTTGCTGGTTTTCTGTTCAATAAAGTTTTATTGAGTCACCCTGGCACCAGTGACTCATGTCACCTTAGCAGGATACTCCAGGTATTTGTAAGTAACCTACTGTTTCACTTTCTTTCTTTTCTTTTTTTGTAAAAAGGACTGTTTGTATTAATAATGATAGGTAAGGCCACAGGTATTTTTGTTTACTAAGTATATATTGTGTTTGTGTGTGCCCCCATTTCCTGGTTTAAAACAGTACTGCCTTATAAATAACCCTTCAAGGCCAAGTCCCCAAAATTTAAAATAGTGGCGCTGTAGCCATTCTGTAATAGTTTCACCTGCTCAGATGTCATACTTTTATAAGTTGAGCTTTTGTGATTTTGATTCTTTATTAGGACTAATAAAGAAAAAGAAATTTTTTTGAGAGACCAGTCTTAAGCAGAGTTTTGTGTTTATTTCAAACAGATCATAAGTAGATGTTAAAAGTTTTGGCATGTCTTTTAATTGTTTTGTTTTGTTTCATTTTTAGTAAGAGACCACAGGGGAGAGGGGTCATGGGGTGGCAGGACCCAAACACCACCCATGCAAGGCAGATGTCTCTGCTTGAACTATCACTCTGACTCTGGGGCAGATGAGTAAATCACCTTCTTTCAAGATGTCTTGATTACTTAAATGAAGAACAATGGAAAATGCCATTTGTATCCATGCTGAGGTTCTTCCTGTTTTGATTATTTTAGAAAGGCAACAAAGATAGGAGCTATAGTAGCTCAAGTCTCACAATGTCACATATGGGACCAGGTGATTGTGTTCTGGTTTGTTTTAGGGTCATACTTGGTAATGCTCAGAGGTTACTCCTGACTCCCCTCTGGATTTACTCCTGGTGGTGCTCATGGGACCATATGGGATGCTGGAGATGGAATCCAGGTCAGCTACATGCAAGGCAAGTGCCTTACCTGCTGTACTACCACTCCAGTCCAATAAGAAGTGTGATTCTTGACAAGTTATGGAGAGAACTTTTACATGAAGAAATGGTGGGAGAAGATGAGATTATTTGTTGGGGTGTTTGAGAGGAAGAGGAGGAAGTGGAGAACCATATACCCTATGGGGCTCAGGAGGTTTGGATGATGTCTGAAATGGAGAGGTGTCAAGCAGAGGTGCAGTGAGGAAACCCACTCGTCCTCTCCTGTTGCTGGGCTGGATTCTTAGCAGGCTCAGGGATTCCTGGAAGTTTACTAATGAGGTCAGAGATCACAGTAAAGCCTACTTGAAGGTTTGGTTGGAAAATCTATTGTGGGGTCAGAGCGGTGGTGTCTGTCTGCCTTGCATGCTAGCTAGCCTAGGACAGACCACGGTTTAATCCCACGGCATCCCGTAAGATCCCCCAAGCCAGGAGCGATTTCTGAGCGCATAGCCAGGAGTAACCTCTGAGTGTCACTGGGTGTGGCCCAAAAACAGACAAAAAAATCTATTGCTTTTCACAGGCAGCACTGTTTGGTAAAGGGCCAATCTCTTGCTTGAAGGGTTGTGTGGCTATTCACCCTCTGGGTCAGGTGTGACTGTCACACTCCAAAATAACTCCAGGACAATGCTCAGGAAGACAGCTGAGAGGGAGCAGAGGGGCCCAGCTCCTCAGACAGGAGACCAACAGGTGGGAAACGTAGCAGTGAAGTCTGTACTTCTATAAACATCACTAAATGAGTGGCAGATTCTGTCACATGCCAGTCTCCAGCTGAAGAATATGGCTAGTTTGGTCATTTCTTTCCTAGAGTGGAACATTTCCCTTCAGCCTGTTTTTCCTACAGCTTCTCCAAAGGAGCATACATTTTCTTACCAGGGTGACTTTGCATTGTGGAAAAGGGAATAATCAGAATAATAATCAGATTATATGCCACTGGCTCTTCCCTGATTTTAACTCTGGTGACATAAATGTGTCATCTGGTCAGAAATGGAAGAAATCAGGCATTTAGTGGAGTTTTAGCTCAGGACCAAGTGATAGTACAATGATGTGTTTGTGTGTGTGTGTGTGTGTGTGTGTGTGTGTGTGTGTGTGTGTGTGTGTGTGTGTGTGTGTGATGTAAGCTTGCCTTGTACATCTCAACCTGGGTTTGATCCCTAGTATTCCCTGAGGTCTTCTGAGCCCTACCAGGAGTGATTTCTGAGCATAGAGCCAAGAGTATCCCTGAACATCGCTAGGTGTATGCTCCCACCCCCCTCAAATTTTTAGTTCATTCTTCACAGGATGCTCCTGGGTCCCCTAGTTCTGTCCGCAGACCTGCAGTGAATGTTTAGAATAACCATGTGCAAATTCCACATGGTTCCCTCCCTGAGAAGGGGACTCAATGTAGGAAGACCCAAATAAGAAGGCACTGCAACTGCCTCAGATTAGGAAAACAGGAAATGAAAAGCCACACTGCATTCTGGAAAGAGGAGCAGCCATAAGCACCATAGTGGGGGACTTGGAAGGTGCAGCAGCGCCTCTACACCCTGCCACCCTCATCGTCTATGCAGTCCCTCAGTTCACCAGTGGCTGGCACAGAGGAGGTTCCATTACCTGAGCAACTTAGCACACAGCCATATTCCTGCTACACAGCTATGGGTAAGTAGATGCTTTCTTCTCCTATCTTTGCTGTCCTAGTCAGGTACACCAGCTCCCAGCCTCCTAGTTTGGTCTGCAGGGCTCTCGCTTGCCTTCCTTCTACATGATGGGATTGTGCTCCCTTAATTAAGTGAATAGGAATGACTACTAGATTGAGCATCAGAGGTGACCTGTCCCAGGGATGGAGACATTCAATGAAAAGTCAAAAGCGCAGGGGCCGGGAAGGTTGCGCTAGAGGTAAGGTGTCTGCCTTGCAAGCGCTAGCATTGGATGGACCTCGGTTCGATCCCCCGGTGTCCCATATGGTCCCCCAAACCAGGGGCGATTTCTGAGTGCATAGCCAGGAGTAACCCCTGAGCGTCAACTGGGTGTGGCCCAAAAACCAAAAAAAAAAAAAAGAAAAAGAAAAGTCAAAAGCGGGAATCTAATATTGCCCATAGCAACAAAGTTTGAAGTGTATGATTAAATTTTCAGCCTTTTCCATAAACAGAACTTTTCTGCAAAATACACTTGTAGTTTAAATTTTTTGTTTGTTTTTTGTTTTTCAGCCATACCCTATGACGCTCAGAGGCTACTCCTGGCTACGAGCTCAGAAATTGCTCCTATAGTTTAAAATTCTTAATGCTGTTTAACCAAGTACTTTTATACTGGAACATCCTGAGTTCCTTTCATTAAACTTCCCTAAACAAAATTACAAGAACACTTCTGCAGAAAATACACTTGAAAACAGGCTGCTACATTAAGATACACCATATACATTATGCAATTAGAGAAAATATTAATTGGGAAAAACTATAAAACGCATTTAATCCAGCAAGACAATGATGCAACGGATTAAGAGATAACCTGAAACAGTTCAAACTCAGGAGGTTTTGAAAATCAGTTTTTCAATTGGGCTTTACTGGTCTGTTCTGTTTCTTTTTTTCTTCTTTTTCCCCATCACCAAGTTTGTCCAGGGGTGGATAAGCTGTGGGCAACTCCCAAGGTGCCTGGGCTGACCAGATGGATTTAGCTCCAGGGAACCCTGGGAGCTGCTGCATACAGGGAGGGAATTTTCTCACTGCATCTCACTGAGGAAGTGGTCCTGGCACCACCATTGCTGCTTCCTTTTGGGAGTTTAAAGCAGTTCAGGTAGTCTGAAAGTTTGTTTTAGCTAAAGCCAGAATCGTGTTGGGGGCTGAAGGTCATCATCCAGCTGTCAGTTCGCCATCAAGAAAGTCTTTTCTCTCTGGTCTTTTCCCAATCAGTGGCCTCTATAAGTTTCTGCAAATTGGGAGGCTGAGATCCTTGGAAAAGCGGACCTTTTGTAAAAAAGTCGCAGTCACAGGCCTCTGAAGGGGGTGCTCCAAGCTTCCAGCTCCCCTCCATCACTGCCCTTCTGCCCCCAGAAGGGGTCTCTGCCATATTTAGATTAGGCACCTTTTGGACTCACTCCAGCTGAATAGAGCCAAAATTAACCACAAGACCAGGACTCCACTCACTATCATTGCTGTGGTCTTCTTGGGTCCAGGGTTCAAATCCAAGTTCAAATGTCAATTTAATATTTAATACAACACTTTATGATGCTCATGGGTATTGATTTTTTTATTCCTTTATCCCTTATCACCTATCATCAGACATAAATCATACGACAGCTAACATTGTTCACTTTCTATCATAGCCTAAATGCCAGGCTGTCAAGAAGTAGAAGAGTGACCAACATCAGAGACCACTAAGCAGGTTTGCACTTGCTCTGCACGTGGTCAGCCCTGGTTCTATCCCTGGCACCTCATTATCCCACAAGCACTGCTAGGAGTGGCCCCAGAGCACAGAAATAGAAATAGGAGAGACTTCTGAATACTGTCAAATATGGCCTAAAATCCAAAAGAAGAAGGAGAAATGGAAAGAAGATGAAGAGGGGAAAAGTCAAGAGACAGTATAGTAGGTCAGGTTTTTGTCTGGCATTTGGCTGGCCTGGGTTCAATTTCAGGCACCCTACAGGGCCTCCAAGCATCACTAGGAATGATCCCTGAGCACAAAACCAAGAGAGCCCTGAACACAGTAGGGCAGGGGTCTCAAACTCACAGCCCGTGGGCCATTTGCGGTCCTCCGTACAACATTTTGTGGCCCGCGGCCGGCCTTCAAATATTGCAGTATTCGCGATTATTCGCTTACCGAATAACGCAATAAAAATTGCACTAGTAAGAAAAAATCGCATTAAAATTCGCATACCTTGAGCAGTTCCATTCGGGGTATGCAAATGTTTAATGCGATTTTTTTTCTTACTAATGCGACTTTTTATTGTGAATATTCTGTAAGCAAATAATCGTGAATACTTTGCGCCTAGTGCAGATGTCATTTCTGCTGCTCCTGCCCGCTGTCCCTTGCATTATTGGAGGCCTAAGGGAGAGAAGTTTATTACAGAATTAGATTTTGTCATACCTTCATCATGACTTCATCAAAGCCTGCAGTGAAGAGAAAGATTGATGACGAGCACAGACAATTTCAGGAAAAGTGGGAGACACAGTATTTCTTTTCTTTTCTTTTTTCTCTTTTTTTTTTTTTGGTTTTTGGGTCACACCCGGCGGTGCTCAGGGGTTACTCCTGGCTGTTTGCTCAGAAATAGCTCCTGGCAGGCACGGGGGACTATATGGGACACCGGGATTCGAACCAACCACCTTTGGTCCTGGATCGGCTGCTTGCAAGGCAAACACTGCTGTGCTATCTCTCCGGGCCCAAAAGACGCAGTATTTCTTTGTTGAGCACAGGGGCATCCCCACATGTCTTATTTGCTCAGAGAAAGTTGCAGTGCACAAGGAATACAACTTGAAACGCCATTATTCAACTAATCATGCTGAGGAATGTGCAAAATATCAAGGAAATGAGAGAGCCAAGCAGGTTGCCAGTCTTAAAGCATGTCTAATGAGGCAACAAGATTTCTTCAAGAAAGCAACCAAAGAAAATGTTGCATCAAAGCTAGTTACATGGTTAGTGAAATGATTGCTAAGGCAGGGAAACCATTCACAGAAGAAGAGCTTGTTAAAAAATGCATTTTATAGGCTGCAAGTATTATCTGTTTGAAAAAGAAAGGTCAGTTTAGCAAAATCAACCTTTCTGTCAACACTGTGGCAAAGAGCATTTCTGAGATGTCAAGTGACATTTATCATCAACTGTGTGAGAAAGCCAAATGTTTTGATGCATACTCAGTTGCTCTTGAGAGGGCACAGATATAACAGACACTGCGCAGCTCACAATTTATGTCCGTGATGTTGATTACAATTTTGAATTGACAGAAGAGCTGCTCACAATAATTCCAATGCATGGCCAGACCATCACTAATGAGATATTTCGGCATCTGTGTGATGCCATTGAGAATGCAGGTTTGCCATGAAAGAGGTTTGTTGGAATAATAACCGATGGAGCGGCATTGATGACAGGGAAGAAAAATGGACTGGTGGCACTTGTTCAAAAAAAAAAACTTGAAGAGGAGGGTGTAGAGAAGGCCATTGCTCTTCACTGCATTATCCATCAGCAGGCCTTTGGAGTAAATACCTGCCATGTAACAATGTGATATCTGTTGTTGTGAAATGCATCAACCAAATCAGATCCAGGGGCTTAAAGCACAGGAAGTTCCGTGCTTTTTTAGAGGAAATGGAGTCAGAATATGGAGATATGCTCTATTTCACCGAGGTACATTGGCTCAGCAAAGGAAATGTCCTGAAAAGATTTTTTGAGTTGAGAGAAGAAGTGAAAGCCTTCATGGAGAAGGATGGGAATGATGTTTCTGAGTTGAGTGATCACAAATGGCTCATGGACTTAGCTTTTCTTGTTGACATCACACATGTACTAAACAAGATGTTACAAGGCCCGGGGCAGCTTATCAGTGCTGCCTATGACAACGTGATAGCATTCTCCACAAAACTTGTGTTATGGAAATCCCAGCTCTCTCAGACAAACCTTTGCCATTTCCCAGCATGCAAAGAATTTGTGGATGCAGGCATACCATTCAGTAGTGAGAAATATGTTGATGCTATTTTTAAGCTAGAGAAGGAATTTGACCACAGATTTGCAGACTTCAAAAAGCACAGAGCCACTTTCCAAATGTTTGTGGACCCCTTTCCTTTGATGTGCAAGATGCCCCTCCTGTGCTTCAAATGGAGCTCATTGACCTACAATGCAACTCTGATCTCAAAGCCAAATTCAGGGAGATTAGTGGAAAAGCAGACATGCATGGGCAATTTTTGAGAGAATTACCCCCCAGCTTCCCTGAGCTTTCCCGAAAGTTCAAGGGCACCATGTGCCTTTTTGGGAGCACATATTTGTGTGAAAAGTGATTCTCCACATTGAACTTCAACAAGTCAAAGTACAGGTCTAGACTTAATGATGATCATCTTCAAGCCATATTGAGGGTCTCAACTGCTTCCTCTCTAAAGCCAAATGTGGTTCAGATTTGTGAGAAGAAGTGCTGTCAAGTCTCTGGCAGCAAGGAATAGGCAAAAGATGCCATGTTCAGAAGAACTGTTCATGATCTTCCCTCAATGTTCTATTCATGTTCAGAAGAAATAATTAAAACTGTTTATAATGACGTTTGAGGACTTTTTTTTTGTGAAATCCCTTATGCGGCCCTGCCTCACCCTGACTTTGCCTCCTACGGCCCCCAGGTAAATTGAGTTTGAGACCCCTGCAGTAGGGTATGGGAGAAGAAGAGGAAGGGAAGAGGGAGAAGAAAGATAGTGTAGAGGCATGGGGAAGGAAGGGTGAATGGGGAGGAGAGAGGGAAAGGGAGGGGAGGAAGAAGGAAGGAGAGGAGTGGAAGAGGAAGTGAAGGGGCAGAAAGGAGGAGGCCTCTCCTCACAGGAGGGCTCAGCTGCTCTCCTGGTTGCTTGAGAGCAGGAATCTGGGATTGTCTGAGCCCTGGCCCGCAGGGGGCAGCAGAGGCCCAGAATGGGCTCTGGGATTCTTGGCAGGAGTGTCCCAGAGGCTGGGGAGACTGCCCTGTGCCCAGTTCCCTGGGCTGCTCCCAGCTTAGCCAGTAGCTGCAGCTGAGGAAAGCCTGGGAATCTAAAAGCTGAAAAAGCTAAAAGCTAAAAGCCCCATTAGGCTGCGCTGTCACTTCTCTGTGTCATCTCATTAGGGGGTCTCTAGCCCTCCAACTCCTAGCCCCTTCAGAACACCACTGGCCTGTGGAGTGGGTCCTTCTGAAGCCCTAAATGGTCTTCAAAGGGCCCTGAAGTCTCAGAGCCCTCTGCACAATGTCACAACTCTCAGCCCTGAGTGCAGTGGGGCAGAACCTCTGGCCCACCTGAGCCCCTGTTCCTTCTTTGCACCATCAATACCCTCCTGAGGCCCAGACCTGCTCCTTTTAGAGATATGGCCCTTCTGCCTTCCCACCAGACAGCTTTACTTGAGGGGCACATGGGCAGGTCCACGGGATGGTTGACTGTGGGCCAGGCTTGCTCTCAGCTCTGCTTCTGCTGAGCCTCAACCCACTAGTGGGGATGGATCTGCTGGTTTCAGGGCAGGAGGAACTGAGGCTCAGAAAGACTCAGTGACCTACCATAGTTGTACAGCAGCATGTGCCCCACATTGGAGATTGCTGACTTGCTATGTCAGGTTGTAGAGAGAACACAGGTTCTCCCTTGCCTTGTGTATAATTGTGGTGATCTGGACACAAGTTAAAATCCCTAATGCCATTGGAGTGAGCACTACCAGAGTCACTGAACTTAGAGTCAGAAAGAACCCCAGAACATCACCTCCCAGAATATAATCAGAGAATTCTTCTTGGAGACACCCACCCCCAAAGAAAGACTTGTGCTCACATTGACCCATTTGTCAAGTCAAAACACAAAAGGGCAAGGCAGCCCCTGGGTATTCAGAGAGCCACAATGTCCCCTATCCCTGCCCTTCCCTGGTGTTGATTTAGCCCACATGGGCTTCCACACATCAGATGAAAGACTGAGCCAGGCTCAATGCCTACTGCTAAAATAAAGTCCAATGGAGCATTTCTCCTTCAGTGACCCCGCAGAATATGTGTGGTGTGGTGTGGTGTGGTGTGGTGTGGTGTGGTGTGGTGTGGTGTGGTGTGGTGTGGTGTGCAGATGTGACTAAGCTAGGTTTTCTTTCTTTAAATTTATTTTTTATTTAACCACCATGGTTTAAGATTGTTCATAATACAGTGTTTTCCCCAGATAAAGTTGTTTATGATTGAGTTACAGCCGTACAATATATAAAACCATTATACATTGGTTATACACATTTCCTGTCACCAATGTTAACAGTTTCCTTCTCACCCTTTCTGATGCCCTCTTCCCTCCCACCCACTCTCCCCCAGCTGCCTCTGGGCAGGCATTTTACTTCTCTCTCTTTTGTTTTTTGACATTGTGGTTTGCTCTGCTTTTTTTGTTTTTGTTTTTGTTTTTTGGGTCACACCCAGCAGTGCTCAGGTGTTACTCTTGGTTCTATGCTCAGAAATCGCTCCTGGCAGGCGTAGGGGACCATATGGGATGCCAGAATTTGAACCACCGACCTTCTGCATGCAAGGCTAACACCTTAGCTCCATGCTATCTCTCCAGCCCCTTTGCTCTGCTATTAATGAAGGGGTTCCACACATGTCCCTTTAGTATTAGACCCTTCTCTACTCTAACTGCACTCTCCACTCTTTGTGGCAAGTTTCCTACCTTAAACTGGTCCTCTTAATCCTCATTCCTTTTGTCTCTGGATATCATCCCCACCCTGTCTTTCATTTTCTTTATATCTCACAAATGAGTGAGATTATTCTGTTTATTTCTCTCCCCTGACTCATTTTGTTCAGCATAATACTCTCCATGTCCATCCATGTATAAGCAAATTTTATGGCCACATTTTTTCCTAACAGCTGTGTAGTATTCCATTGCATTAAGCTAGATTTTTAATGAGATTCTGCTGCATGCATGTGGAGAGGTACCTAAGTACAGTCACAAGTTCCTTGTAGGAGAGAGGGGGGTGTTGGGCAGAGAGCAGAGGGGTGACAGTGAAGGCACCAAGGAACAGTGAGTGCTGTTTATTTTAGTTGAGGAGTTCCTGCAGGCTTCAGTAGCTGGTGGAAGTCAAGGATGGAATCCCCAAGGTCTGTGCAGAGAACACAATCATACAGACACCCAGTGTCAGACTAGTGATCTCAGGCTCACATTCTCAGAGCAGAGATCAGTTCTGTTGGGTGAATAACTCACTTAATGCTGATTGGCTACAGCTTCCACCAGTGTGTGTGTGTGTGTGTGTGTGTAGGGGAGTGGTCTGTTACCATACAGAATAAAAAATCAGGGTGAGAGGGAATCCCACACATGCTCATTACCTAGCGAGTCTTCTTTCTAGTAACTTATCCTAACTTGTGTGCAAAGGCATCGTGAACAAATATTCTACCCAGACCATTCACAATATCAAACTAGGTATTTAACTCTGGGATCTGGATCAGTACAGTCCACACACTCCACACACTCGTGGAGTGGAACAATATATACATTTAAAAATAGATTTTATAAACCATACTTACTTTTTGTGGAGAAATCGTTATAATATGTTAAGTAAAAGGCAGTTAGAGAAAGATTTGTACAGAATGGTTCAATTTTAAAATAATACTCATATGTAGGCTCAAAAGGAAATGTTTGAGGATAACAGAACAAAGTGCAAAGTATTGTCAAAATTGAAGACATGTATGGATGGACAGATAGGTGGATGGATGGTGGGTGGATGGATGGATAGACAATGGTTCTTTGGCATCGCAATATTTTTATTTGCTTGTCTGAATTCTCTCTCTCTCTTTTTGTTTTTGTTTTTTGGGTCACACCCGGTGATGCTCAGGGATTAATCCTGGCTATGCTCTAAGAAATTGGACGCCGGGGATCGAACCTAGGTGCATCCTGGGTCAACTGTGTGCAAGGCAAGTGCCCTGCCGCTGTACTACCGCTCCAGCCCCGCTTGTCTGAATTCTTTCCAGCATTTGCATAGACACCAATTACAGGTGTTTTTCAAAAGTGTAACTAAAGAAAAAGTATTATGGAATTGATGGGGAATTCAGGCTGGTCAGCTGAGTGAAGACAGGGGAAGTGAGAATGAATTTGGGGAAATCAGGTAAAGAAATCAAGGGAAACTTCTTGGAAGAGGTGGCATAGGTGTTGGAAAGAAATGACTGGGGAGCATAGGAATCCATGGTGAGATGAGGGACCCAAGTTTATTAGTAGGGCAGAGCTTGTGTGACACAGGGCTTTAGGCTCCCAGACATTTATGTGCTGACAAAGTTTAATATCCAGCTCTGGGGGCAGGGTAGAAAGCCTGGTTTGTAACCTTTGCCAATTTCCTTGGTGTAAACAACACTCCAAATCCAGTCATTTTAACCTGCCTGAAAGCTAAGACAGTAAGAGATGCACAGGTACATGCTATTATCTAGTTCTTTCTCCCGGGAGGTGCTGCATTTGTCAGTAACCCCCAGAGCACCCAGATCAGTAAAATATTTTAGAAGTGAGGAGTTTTGAGTATTGGATCTATTTTGGTTTCTTTGCATAATTTACTTTCTGTTAATAGCTGTGTTGAATAACCAGCTTGCAAAATTCCTGGAAATCTAACAAACTCCCACTAGCAGGAAGGCGCCTCCAGAGCCCTGGGCAGCTGCCTGGAGGCTAAGGAGTCCCACCATGGAGCTGAGATGTGGCCTCTGTCCTCCAGCAGCAGGTCTCCAGGCTGTGAGACAACTGGATGCAGCCCCTCTTCCTGACGTACACCTCTGACTGCCCCTCTGTCACCAACACCGACTCTCAGGAAGTCACCTGACTAGCCAGTTTTTTCTGTTGTTATTGGGGGGGGGGGTCACATACAACAGTGTCCAAGGGTTATTCCTGGCTCTGCACTCAGGAATTACTCCTAGCAGTGCTTGGGGTCCATATGGGATGCAGGAAATTGAACTCAGGTTGGCCTTGTGCAAGGTAAGTGCCCTATCTGTTCTGAAAAGGGAAATCAGCCCCCCCCCACCAACCTTGGCGGGTGTCCTGCCCCTTAAGGAAGTCGTCACTGCCTCGGCCCCACCTCTACCCCTACCTCACGAATCATTGGTGTTATCGCTAACGCCTCTTCATTTCTTTGCGCCGGGCAGCTAAAATTAGGACTTCCGGACCTTTCATTTTGGCGAGCCAGCCAGGAGTCCTCACTCATTCTGCCCGGCACAAAGCTATGAAAAGGTGTCTGGTGAGTTCTGATGTGTGTATGTGTGTGTGTGAGCACGCTTTGCTTCGTGTCTGTCTTAGTCTGAGATTATGTTGTATTCTGTGTCCAGTGGGAAGCTAGCTTTGTGGTGGTTTGGCAAATGTTATGAGCTCTTTGCTCGATGTGGAAACCGAGTAGAAGCAGACTTTGTTTCATAGGGGGGTTAAAGTCCCCCCGGGTGACTAAGGAATCTTCCACCTGATGCGTTTCCAGGTGTGTGTGGTTCCCCATCTGATGCGTATACCAGATGGGCAAGAGGTTGACGAACTTTGGCTGCTTAGGTCACGACCCTGGTGGTACCCCAGGGGTTTAGTAAGAGCAGCTGGAAGACGTTCCGAGCTGCTGAAGAGGTTGTCTGTCTGTGATTTTTGGAGCTCAAGAACTTGGTCATTGGCATAGTTGTCTGTCTAGGATTTATTGTGGAATGCAGAGATTACTTGAACGCATTTTGCTTGGTTATTTGTGGCGCCACGCTGTCTGTTTGTCTGTCTGTTTCTTGTCTGTGTGTTCTATGTTTTTTTTTTTTGGTCTGACCACGGGACGCAAGCCCGACCCCCTCTCAAGGGCCGACCCCTGGGGAAAGGGGCCGACCGCCGGTGAGCCCGCGTCTCCCTCGCCCGTCAGTCGTCCCAGCAGCGAAACGCGCAACCCCCGCCGCCCGCGGCGCGGCGAGAGGGCGCCCGAAACCCGCCTAACCCGCTCCCCACCCAACCAGGAAGCTGGCGCATGCAAGGTCCACACTAGGGACTTTGCGGGGGGTGTTGGAAATTGCAAATCCCAGATTTCTCAAATGGCCATCGGGAATAAATTTTCCTGGAGAATTTCTGAACTTTGCAATTCCCCAACTATCCTGCCATGCGTTCAGGCCAAAAAGAGCAACTGGCCGTTTTTTTTTCTAGCCGAAAAAAAAAAAAAATGCTTTTTAACTCACCACGTGGTGAAGAAATTCACCACGCCCCAGGGCAAACTATTGTCCTCCCAGCTCCACCTGGCTGAGGAATGTAGGTCATTTACATATCAAAGAAAAATCTAGCAAATGGTTTGGAAGTCAAAAAAAAAATTTTTTTTAAGCATTTAAATTTCTAACTTAAAGGTTTCTTAAAAAAATTAATAAGAAAATGTTGCAAATTACTGTTGTTATTTTTGTTTGTTTTTCGGTGCACGTGAAAATTTTTAGCAGCGAAACCACTGCAAAAAAATGAGTGGCGAAGCTTAAAAAAAAAAAAAAGGGGGGAGAAAAAAGAAAGGAGCCGAATGGTAGGGCGTTTGCCTTGCATGCAGAAAAAAAAGTGGTGTAAAAAAAAAATTAAAAATGTGTAATAAAAATGTGTATAATCAATCTAAATAATTATTAATATGTCTCTAGGTTAAAAAAAATGTAAATGTTTTTAAGCATGTTCTACCAAAAGTAGTAAGTATTCATTCTTTCTGGTTTTCAACATTAATTTGTGTAACGTAAATTCCTGGTGTTTTCTGTTTAGAAAACTAAGTGAATTTCTATATTTAGAATTAAGCATAATTAAAATATTATTTTGCAATTTTTCATTATATGTTACCAAGAACATTAATATTTGTATCACAGGAGGTTTTATAAAATTGGTCATGGTTTTATTTAAAAATGTATAAAATGTTTCGTTGCAAAAAAAAAAAAAAATTCTAAAATTATCTAAGTAATTTAAGTAATATTTGCTTTTTCTCTTCTCCCAGAACCTTTTAGTACCATTTATGTCATGGCATCATGTTGCTTTGCACAGAATACAAGCAAATGGCTTTTCTCTCTGCATGGGGAGTAGTCCTCATGCAAACAGAAAATCAAAAAAATTAGTAAGGGAACCCCAAAGCCCTCTTTCAGAGGAATAATTGGAGTTGAGGCGGTGTGACAAGCAGGCACCGGCGAGAAACTGAAATAAATGGCCTGAGTAAGGAAATTGAAGATTTTCCTAGAAGATTATCACAGCCTGTGGGCCCTGCTCTCTCCCTCAAGCTCAGAAGAGAATTCGAGGTCAGTCTCTTCCAAACCTGGAGAGGAGTGGAACAGACAAGTCACCTCTAAAAATTCCTGCAGAGGGTGAGATGCCCAGCCAGAAGAACCTCATGCTGAACCGACCAACTCATCAGCCAAACCTGAGTGACTGTGAAAAACCTGCAGTGTCCACAACCTATCCTCAAAAAAGCTCTGTAAGTAATGGGGGTGCCCCAGATGGAAATTTCTCCAACAGTGCTGTATATGTGCAAAGAAAAAAGCCAAGTTATTCAAATACCGGGTAAGGTACAAGGTAAAGGTGGAGAGAAAAACCATTTTTGGTAGCTAATTAAAATTCTAGTGGGCCTAACTTAAAACCCACTTCTTTAAAGTAACTCATGTAAAAATGCTCTTACTAGTTGTATTAAACCAAATCATAAATTGCAAATGCAAATGTTAGTCTAACTGAAGTAACTCAAAACTGTTTATTCATAATAATGCTATTATGCTTTGTTTTCTGTTAATTAATTTGTGCTATCATTACAGACAATAAGAACAGCTATGCCATTCAAGTTGTGCTATTTACTGCTCCAAGGCCTGAGTGGGTTAAGTAATATTCCCCTGTATAATTAATCTAATCCTTTTCAGGTGTTAAAACTGTAAAAGTAAACCAGTTAACTGCTCCTTTAGGGAAATATGAGATTTCACCCTATCTAGAGATTGAAACTGCAGTCCCCTGTCAGCCTGAAGTAGCTACAGAAGATTGATCTTCGACCACGTTCCCTCTAATAACTTCTAGGGTAATGAAATCTCTAAAGCAAAATGGTCATAAAAAAAAAAAAAAACTATAAGGGAAAAATAAAGGCCGCAGAAATTAATAAGCCAAGTTAACTACTAAGAATAACATTATGCCTATCTATCCCAGAGGTTAAAGCAGGTAGCAAAAATTATGCTTCTCTTGGTAATGTTAAAAAGTAAAACAGTCATTAATAAAAATAAAATTTCTTCATCTCTGTCTAACCCAGTGCAGGAAAGGCAACTGGAGTTTAGGGCTCTCTACCCCAACAGCTGTTTAAGTTGCAAAAATGAAGAAAAGAAAGCAGAAACCTCCTTATTTTCGTTGTGGAATTCACAGCCTATGTGAAAAGAACTGCTGTCAAGGTGAACTGCATGCTTCCTGGGTTCACGCCTTCCATCCAAAACCTGAAAAGTGAAGCACACTGAGGATCCTCTCAAGATACGGGTCTGGCGGGCACACTTCAGCCCTAATGCACTCACTAACTCTGAAAATGCTCTCCCTGGCACTTGCTAAGGAAGGGCTCGAACTGCTTACCTCCGGTCCTCTACTTCCCATGTGTGTGTTTGGGGGGCCAGAATGGGTGTGTAAAGCAAAACCTCAGCCTTTGCCTCCCTCTTGGGGGTGGGGGAAATTGGCCTCTGGCTGTCCCTGTCTCACTAGGTAATCTAACCTTTGCTTCTTCTACCTGTACTTATGTCAAAAGGTAATCCCGTTTAGCTTTAAATCTTCTGTTTGCTATTCATAACAGCACCAAATCTGTAAACCTGGGTCAGGTAGAAGGTACTCAGTGCTCAAAAGTCCTGCCTGATCCCTCTAGCCCAGGGTATTTACCTCCGAAACGGATATAAATATGTGGTAAAAATTTGGCTTATGCATCCCAGCATTAGTGCTCCCCAACATTAACATCATCCCAGGAACAGAGCCCATCCCTCTGCCTAGCATACATTTCTTAGGCACTCCTAGGTCTGAGCACTCTACTGGTAGGGCTCAGAAGTTGCAGGAAAATTGGTAACTGGAAAAGCAAAACTAGCAGGGCTAAACAGAAATAACAAACTCTCACAAAAGTTAATTTCAAATGTGTAAAACAAAATCAAGCACCATCAAGAGTAGCTGGCCAAGATACAAAGCTATTAAATGGTCCCTTATGGTCTTTATGGCATGGAATTCTCCCCTATCTAATACTCCTACTGGGGCCCCTCCTAAGCCTTTTTACTTCTGGTAGCCATTGGCCCATGCAGGGTTAGCTCATGCAAATAATTATGACCAGTAATATCAGAAAGTAAAGGCCCCAAAATCACATTGGCTTCTAGGATTAGAAGCCTCCAGTACAAGAAGTGGGGATTGAAAAGGGAAATCAGCCCCCCCCCCACCAACCTTGGCGGGTGTCCTGCCCCTTAAGGAAGTCGTCACTGCCTCGGCCCCACCTCTACCCCTACCTCACGAATCATTGGTGTTATCGTAGCGGAAGTCCAGCCCTCAAGGACTCTTCTTCCCCTCCCACTTCCCATCCTATATAAGGGGGTAACGAGGGACCCACGAGGTCTTTGATTCTGGTGGGAATTCATAGACCCTGACCATTCATAATGGTCAGTATTAAAAGCACTTTTTAAAGCATCTGCTGGAACTCATACGCCTCTTCATTTCTTTGCGCCGGGCAGCTAAAATTAGGACTTCCGGACCTTTCAGTTCTGCTATCTTGCCAGCACCTGGCCATTCCCTGGCCAGAATTTTCTGTTATGTACTAGACTAATATGGTAGAGTCTCAGACCAATGGAACCTCTATTGGCAGGAGGGGATTTTTGTTTGTTTGTTTTTGGGCCACATCTGGAGGTACTCAGAGTTTACTCCTGGCTCTTCTTCGTTCAGGAGAACGAGTCACTTCTGGCAGGCAAGAAGTACTATATGGGATGCCAGTGATCAAACTCAGGTTGGCCATATGCAAGGCAAATCCCCTACCCATTGCCCTATCATTCTGACCTCAGGAGGGGAATTTTTTTTTTTTTTTTTGGTTTTTGGGCCACACCTAGCGTTGCTCAGGGCTGTCTGCTCAGAAATAGCTCCTGGCAGGCATGGGGGACCATATGGGACACCGCGATTCGAACCAACCACCTTTGGTCCTGGATCGGCTGCTTGCAAGGCAAACGCTGCTGTGCCCAGGAGGGGAATTTTTTAATTTATTGAATCACCATACTTCAGAGATTCAAAGCTGCAAAGTTGCTCATGTTGAGTTTCAGGGCTACAGTGTTCCAGTACCCATCCCTCCACCAGCATCCCCAGTTTCCCTCCTGCCCAGCTCCCAGCCTGCCTCTATAACAGGCTCTTTTATTCTTTTGTTTTGTTTTGTTTTGTTTTGTTTTTGGGTCACACCCGGCAGCGCTCAGGGGCTACTCCTGGCTATATGCTCAGAAATCACCCCCAGCAGCCTCGAGGGACCATATGGGATGCCGGGATTTGAACTACCTTCTTTCTGCATGGAAGGCAAACGCCTTACCTCCATGCTACCTCGCCGGCCCTCTTTTATTCTTTTTTAAACCTTTATTGAAACCTCAATACTGTTACTGAAAGAGTACAATGCATATCACATTATCTCCTTTCAGACCCCAGTTCTTATCCAGAGTAATCACTTCCCAGTGTTATTGTCCTAGTGGTCCTTCCCTGACCTAATTCCTTCCCTTCACTGTGGCAAGCCTCCTCTGGCTTTCAGTTCTATTATCATTGAGCATTTTTCTCCTATTATCTTTCTTTATACCTGTAAAGGAGCGTGAGCCTTCTGTGTCTGTTCCTCTCCCTCTGATCTGAACCCTCTGCATTGTTACTTTCCAGGTCTGTTCATGGTTCAGCAAATTTCATGACTTCATTCCTTTTAATAGCTGCTTCAGAAAATCAAATATCTTTATTTTTTCTCTATAAGACACAGATAGTTTTTAGATGAGGAAAGCAAGAAAAAATATTCTAAAGCAAATGGTGTACTAAAATATGTAATAAACTATAACAGAATAACCTATTGCTCATACTATGTGATATGTCTGTGCTGTAAAGGGGGTGTAACACTCAGATGTCAAGAGGTTAGTATGTGCTCCCCTCCCCTGCACTCAGGCTTCAACTCCAGACAGCATTCGCTCCATAAAACATGCAGACATATCCCCCATCTTTTGGGGGTGTGTGTCTTATGGTATAAAAAAAATGCATTACCTCAGGACTAGCTTAACTAAAGAGATGAAAAGACATATACAAAGAAAATGACAAATTGGGGCCGGAGAGATAGCACAGCGGTGTTTGCCTTGCAAGCAGCCAATCCAGGACCTAAGGTGGTTGGTTCGAATCCTGGTGTCCCATGTGGTCCCCCGTGCCTGCCAGGAGCTGTTTCTGAGCAGATGGCCAGGAGTAACCCCTGAGTATGGCTGGGTGTGGCCCAAAAACCAAAAAAAAAAAGACAAATCACTACTTAAAAAAAAAAAAAAAAGAGCACCAGAGGAAAGACATACATGCTCATGCATGGATTGGCAGGATCAATATCATCAAAACAGGAGTCGGATTTTTGACCTTGGTCTTGAGTGCAGTTTCACTGTGCATTACTCCATCCCAGTGTATCCCCTGAAGTCTTGGTCAGTGGAGGACCCGAGAGTCAGTAGCTGTTCCCTGCTCCCTTTGGGCCAGGCTCAATCCCAGTGCTGTGAGAGTGGGTCCCAAGAAGTCACCTGGAAGGACCATACTGCACTCTTGTGCTCTTAGTGTGCTGCGGGGATTCGAACCAAGGTCACAGACACATCTACACAGTAGGCAAGTGACCAAGCCATAAATGATCTCCCCAGTGTATGGCTTTTCACATATTTTTCTTCATTCTTTTGGGCATTCATTGAATTCCATTGTCCAGTTTATTCTATTTCAAAGGAAATATTCCATCTCATAGCAAATATTAACTACCCAGGTACCTTCTGTGAATATTCAGTCAAGTGGCATTGGGTACGAGCTCAAAGCTGTGCTGCCATCCCTAATATTCATCTCTAGAACTTTCCATCTTCCCCAACTAAAACTGTGCTCCTGCTAAGCATACACTTTTAGTTCCTGCTCATGGCAAGCCCCACTTTACTTTCTGTCTCTACATGTTTACTATTCCAGGGTGGTCTGGTGGAAAAATAAAAACTTGCCTTTGGGCTTACTTTCCCCATGCTAGTGTCTTCGAGGATGTTCTGGTGTAAGCACCATCTAAAAGAGTAAGAAGAGATGGAGATAGAGGTAGAAAGAAAAGCTAGAAGCAGAGAAAGAGAAGAGCAAGTGGCAGAAGAAGATGAAGAGGCAAAGATTTGCTATATTTTCTTCACCCTTTAATCCAATACTGGACCCTTGGCTTGCTTCATGCCTTTGCTACTGCAAATAAAACTGCTACAAACATGTGTGTGCCTGTATATATGTATACAGATACATACACACACATATACGCACACACATATATTGCTCTTTATGAAGTTCCTAAGTATTTTGTAGTGGGGGACTCCCCAGTAGTGCTCAGAGGCCCAGGGCTACTCTCAGCAATACTTGTTTAACTGGATCAGACAATTCCTAAGACCTGAGAATGTGTAGATGCTGGACCCTGAGGTACCAGAGCCCACCAGGGTCCCAAACAGCCATGCTGGGCCTTTAAGATAACACTTGGTTGTTTTCTAGGGGCCATTTGATGCCTTGCTTGAGCCCATCCAAACTTGGCCTGCAGCCTTGCCTGCTAAGCAACCCTCCCATAATTTGAATACAACACTCTTCACTGAAGTGTTTCTTTCTTTTTTTTGTTTGTTTGTTTTTTTGGGCCACACCCATTTGATGCTCAGGGGTTACTCCTGGCTAAGTGCTCAGAAATTGCCCCTGGCCTGGGGGGACCATATGGGACACAGGGGGATCTAACGGTGATTCTTTCTTGGCTGGCGCTTGCAAGGCAGACACCTTACCTTTAGTGCCACCTCGCCAGCCCTATGAAGTGCTTCTTGTGAGATTTTCTGGCATCCTTTCATTTTGTTCCCATGGAGAGCTTCTTGCTGCCTCATTTAGCCTAGTCCTGATGGAGGAACAGCCTAAATGTGCCCCAAGACTGAATAGTGTTGGAGGCTTTAGAAATTCACCTGTTGGGGCCGGAGAGATAGCATGGAGGTAAGGCATTTGCCTTTCATGCAGGAGGTCATTGGTTCGAATCCCGGCACCCCATATGGTCCCCCGTGCCTGCCAGGAGCAATTTCTGAGCCTGGAGCCAGGAATAACCCCTGAGCACTGCCGGGTGTGACCCAAAAACCAAAAAAAAAAAAAAAAAAAAAAAGAAATTCACCTGTTGTTTCAACATGTGTAAGGTAATTTTTGCATGACCTTTATTGTAATCAGCTGATGATGTGTTTAATTTGTAAATTTTCATTTATTTTTACTTTGGCGATCAAACTGTAGTGAGAGAGGTAAGAATCCCATGTATAGAGCTCAGGAAAGTACAATACTAAGGCCAGAAACACAGTAGAATGGGAAGGATGTTTACCTTGCACATCTCCCCAATCTGACTTTGATCCTGGGCATCCCATGTGGTCCTCTGAGTACCACCAGGAGTGATCCCTGAATACAGAACAAGGAGTAATCCCTGAGCCCTGCTAGGTGAGGCCCAAAAACAAAACAAAAAAGTATGTGACTGATAGGATGATGATGATGATGATGATGATGATGATGATGATGATGATGGTGACAGTGATGATGTTGATGCTAATAAAGTGCTAAGACCCAACTACAAACATGGTTGTAACCATGGTACTTAAATAAAGAAATCATTATTAAAATTTTTTCAAGATGTTAATATAGGCTCCTACACCCATTGCACTAATTTCTGGAGTTTTCATTTGGTTTTGTGTGTTTAGGGAACGGTGCTACAACATTATCTCTTGGCCACTTAGCACTTACCAGGCCCCAGCATCTAGTCACATTCAAAGATGGAGCTGCCTCCTTCTCCTTTTTGGGTCCAGCCCAAGAGCCTTAGTTCCCAGTGAGGACCCTCCTGAGCCTATATATTCAAGAGGACAACAACCAGCCAGGAAGAACTCACACTGTGGGGACATGCATTAATCCCCGGCGCTAATTCCAGCTTCTGACCAGGGTTGATGAAGCCATTAGCATCCTCAAGGCCACCCTTCTGGTGAGGCCACTGCCCACAAATCTGCTCAGCTAAGGGGCAACCCACCAGGATTGTGAAACAGCTCTATGTCTGGTCTCAGAGGAAGCAGCTGACATACTGGGCCTCAGGAATCCTGAGGCTCCACCCTGCTTTGAGAAAAGTTGCTGCTGGAATAGGGCTGGAAAAGCCCTAGCCAGGGGCTGGCAGGCCTCCCCGAGGGGTCAGCATCCCTGGCCCACAGTCCTGACCTCTGCTCAGTCTCTGAGAAGAAGGAACTGGCTGTTGTTTTCAGTTGTGAAGGGGAAGTCTCGGCCCCTGTTGGTCATTGGGGGAAATAACACTATCACAGGACTCTGAAACCACTCTGAAATCCCCGGCTGTTCCCTCTGATCTCCCAGTTCCTCCCAGCCTGTGTTTTGAGGTCATGCATCCCGTCTGGAACTCCTGGGGCACAGCAAGCCATGTCCCCCTAAGTCATATCTGCAGTATTTGTCCTTTGGATGAGGCAGCAGGTCCCATTCTCACAGTTCCTTTTCCCTCCTCTCCATCTCCCAGATGAGGGGTTTGAAGCTCAGGAAGGGTGGCATTCCTGATGACTCCAACATCGGTCTACTGCCATCAAGGAGGGAGCAGAGGTGGGGTGGTGGTGGGTAGCAGCCCTGTCCTACAGAGGGGAGACAAGCTGTTCCCACACTGGGGTCAACACTGAACCTGAGCCTCAATGGTCAACTGGCCTGAGCGACCATATGCAGGCAGTCTGCCTGAACACCTCTCACATTCTGAGCCCCACCACCCTGCCTAGCCCATAAACTGGGATAGTATGTGGGTGGGATGAGAGAGAGGATAGCATTGCCTAGAAGATACACTGATGGCACAGCTGAACTCTTTTTTACTATCTGTTTTGTTTATTCAGGTAATTTTGTGATTGACTAACATTTCTCTGATTAGTTCCAAAGCTGTGTGATATCAAAAACTGAACCCATTATTTATTATTTGGGAGGATGCTCAGAAAGCCAGAGGGGACCCCACCAGTGATTCTCAGCCAATAGTAACAGAAATTCAATACTCGAGGATGTGATGCTGCTCAGGCCCTACTGTGTGGGGACCACCAGGGCCACCAGACAGTGCTGGACCACACCTGGTGGTGGCTGGGGTAGTTTGGTGTTGATAATCAAACCAGGTCAGGTTCAAACAAGGCAAGTGCCCTAAGGTTCTGCTGTACTATCTCCTAGCCCCAGGTTTTTGTTTGTTTGTTTAAAGTAACTGCACATCAATTATAACTGCATAGATAAAATCCTGGTGTAACTGATTTACTGATGTAAATAAGAATTACCAAGGGAGGGGCCAGAGATATAGCATGGAAGTAAGGCATTTGCCTTGCAGGCAGAAGGTCGGTGGTTTGAATTCCGGCATCCCATATGGTCCCCTGAGCCTGCCAGGAGTGATTTCTGAGCATAGAGCCAGGAGTAATCCCTGAGCATTCTGGGTGTGACTCAAAAAACCAAAAAAAAAAAAAAAAAAAAAAAAAGAATTACCAAGGGAAAGAGAAAGTAGGAGTAGGGTGAGACTGTGTAAGAGACTGAACTCACTATACTTGAGATGCTTGAAAAAAATTCCAACAATCACACTTTAAATGACCCAGATTTCCAAGGAATTAGGCACTTGACTTGCACACACCTGGACTGAGTTGGATTTCTGATATCTCATAAGGTCCCTTGAATCCCACTAGGAGTAACCCCTGAGCACTCCTGGGTGTGGTCCAACCCCTGGCCCAAATAAAAATACCTAAAATCACCTAAATTTCAACCTAGGAATGAAAACAAATTGCCAATAAGTTTTGTTTTGTTTTTGTAGCCACAGCTGGCAATAATCAGGGGTTACTTGTGGTTCTACACTCAGGAACTACTCCTGATGGTGTTCAGATGACCATATAGGGTGTTGGGGATTGAACCCAGGTCAACCACATGTAAGGTAAGCACCTTACCATTGTACTACTATCTGACTAGTATATATCTCAGACTTTGTTTCTGTTGAGAGAATGTCTAGTTCTTACTTTATTTTTGCTCTGCATATGAGTGAAATCTTCAACGTTTTTTGTTTGATTGATTTTTTTTGTTGTTGTTTTGGGGCCACACCTGGTGATGCCCAGGGGTTACTTCTGGCTCTGCTCTTCTCAAATCACTCCATATGGGATGCCAAGTATTGAACCTGGACTGGCTGCCTCACAGGCGACTACCTTACCCACTGTACTATCTCTTGTGCCCAAAATACAAATATTATTTTCCCCAGAAACTGGACGCCAAGTTGGCTGTATTTCTAAGAGAGATTCTACTTGCTTCAACTAGTCTCTTCCCTCCCATGTCCTCAACATGGCATTCCTTTATTTTGGGTAGGGGGGCACACCCAGCGTTAATCATGGTTACTCCTAGTTCTGCACTCAGAAGTCACTCCTGGCAGGGCATATGGGATGCCAGGATCAAATCTGGGTCCGTCTCAGATTGGTTGTATGCAGGGCAAACACCTTACTGCTGTCCTATTACTCCAGCCCCATCAACATGGCATTTCTCTCTTGGTCCTCTCCCTTCCATTAAGGACACCAGATCCAGAGGATTAGGGCTCTATCCTTCTTATTTCACTTAACGTTAATGACCTACATACAGTATCCCATCTCCAAATACACATGGATTTTAGGGCTTTAGCATAGGTGGTGGTGGAGGAAGAGGAAGAGGATTAGGAGAGATACAATTCAGTCTAACCGGGGACTTTAAAACTTTCCAGATGTCTGGGGATGTGATTCAGTGGGAGGGCAGAGGCAGGTGTGAGGCTGGTGATTATCTGTGAATCTCAGCACCACAACAAAGTGTGTGGTCTCCAGCATGATGTAACCATATATGTGACCCCCACTTATCATGCTAACAAAGAGAAGGGACCCTTCTAAAGAGCATTAGAAAAAAATTAAGGGTCAGAGAGACAGTACAGCAGTTAGGGCATTTGCTTTGCATGCAGTCAACTAGGGTTCAATCACTGGCAGCTCATATGGTCCCCTGAACCCCTGTCAGGAATGATCTCTGAGTACAAAATCAGAAGTAAGCTCTGAACATCATCGGGTGTGGCCCAACTCTTCCCCACAAAATAAAATCATTTGCAAAAGAAATTTGCAATTTTTCAGTAAGAAGGACCATATATTATACTGCTAGTCCCGCTTTTCATACAGAAGGAAAATGACTGATTTTGACTTGGCAAGTTTTGTAACTTGCTACTCCTCACCAAAAAAAAAATAATTATGGGCCAGAAAGACAGCTCAGTAGTTTGAGTGAAGGTTTCGCATGCCAGATACCAGTTTTCCATCCCTAGCCCCTAAATTATCAGTGGCCTATGTTCCAACCACCTCCCGAATAATGGGGTTCCCTAATCTGCTTCCCATCTCCTGTGATGGGGAGGACCACCCTTCCCCCACCCCCACCCCCACTTCTGGAATTCTTTTTTTTTTTTTTTTGGTTTTTGGGCCATACCCAGCATTGCTCAGGGGTTACTCCTGGCTGTCTGCTCAGAAATAGCTCCTGGCAGGCACAGGGGACCATATGGGACACCGGGATTTGAACCAACCACCTTTGGTCCTGGATCAGCTGCTTGCAAGGCAAACACCGCTGTACTATCTCTCCGGGCCCCACTTCTGGAATTCTTAATTTAACTTGTGAGTGAGACTTCTTCCTTCTTGGGAACATATTGAAACTGTAATCAAAGTGACCTGTGGGTTTCATTTCCCCAAAACTGGAACCCTGAGGCTCAGGGGAAAGTCTCCAGTCACCCCCGACATCCTCCACTCACACAGCTCTACTGGTCCACACAGAGTGAAAGGAGACAGGTCTGCTCCACAAGGCATGGTGAGTCAGGCCCGAAGAGTGAAATAGCCAGGCTGGTGGGTGTAGGTAGAAGTGTCTGAAATTTGTCCCCAACACCAAGGAAAGGCAGGAACAGAACTCAGGCCTGTCACACTTTCAATACTACCCGAACCATCCACACACACTTCAACCCACTGCCTCCCGGTGCTCTGGGGATTTACTGATTCAAGTGTATTGACTCAGGGAAATGGACATGCTGGAGGAAGACAAGGTGCTGAAATGAGAGATAAAAGACATGAGTAATGCCTTGTCAGTAACTATCATAAACCAAAATGTCCAGAAGAAAAAAAAAAAGTGCCTACCACAGTGGCTGGGAGCTGAGGACATTGATGGAGGGAAGTGGGCACTGGTGAAGGAATTGGTATTTGAACATTGTACATTTGTAATTCAATCATGGATAACTTTGTAATTTACCATCATTAGATAAACATTTTGTTTTGTTTGTTTTGGGGCCACACCAGTAATGCTAAATAGTTACTCCTGGCTCAGCCCATGGGAAATACTCCTGGCAGTGCTCAGGGGACCATATGGGATACCGGGGATCAAACCTGGGTCGGTCACTTGCAAAGCAAACCATCCTACCTGCTGCACTATTGCTCTGGCCCCTAAACAATATTTTTAAATAAAGTGTATTGACATCTCCAATGTCCCAGTAAGTGCCTGGAAGGACCCTTTCCTCCATTCTTGGCAAGTGGAACTCTAATGGGGCTGGAAATGGGGTATATGGGAAGGCAGGATACAGGGTTCATTCAGTGAAACAACCCTTCTGCTTTTTCTCAGACTGAGAGGGACATCGCCCCCTGGAATCTGCTCATTAAACAAGGGGACAGGAGCTCAGATAGGTCTGCCTGTCATCTCCCAGGGGCCAGTCACACCCAAGTCACAGCACAAAGCTTGGCCAGGGGAACACCTCCACTTCTGAGCTTCTCAGACTGCCCAGGTTCCTGGCCCCAGGTGGTCTGCCTGTCTGAAATCCCAGGAGTAGAGAAATTTGTCTTAAAATCGGCCTCTTCTTTCCCCACAATCCAGGTGGCCCTGGGTAGGAGCCATGGTAATGAGTGTGGCCACGAGGGGGCGCTGGCGACTCTGAAATGCCCCGTCCCATCACAGACATGCTCTGTTCCCCTTAGTAAGGACAAGGAAAGTTGCCTAGATTCAACCTGCTACAGTTGGGCTGTTCTTGCATTTTCTGTATTTGAAACTTGGGCTGTACTACACAAACACAAGGGTATAAATTTAGCTGCTAGTTTACAGTTCAGATGATTATTTTATTTGGTACAACTAAGTTTCACTAGTTCATTTCCAGAGGAGATGGTATACCGCAGACACATATCAACAAATGTGGGAATCAAGAAATAAAAACAAAGCCAAAAATGTGGAGAGGTCCACCTAGTTCTCTCCCAAGGAGTCAGAGTGGATAAAGGTGCCCGGAGGAATGTAAAGGGGCATGAACCTTAATAGATCCTCAGTAGTTCCAAAGTTACCAGAGTGCTATGATTGATTGACTTAAAATGAGCTCTCACCAGGCCAGAGATAGTGCAGCTGGTAGGACATTTGCTTTGCAGACAACTGACATGGATTCAGTTTCTGATATTCCATATGATCTCCCAAGTCCTCCAGGAATGATTCCTGAGTGCAGAGCAAGAGTAACCTCTGAGCACTGCTGGATATACCCCCACCAAAATAGATAAGTACAATGAGCTGTCTCCCAAAGCAGGCATGGGTACAGTGGGGTACAGGGGTAAAGGGGGGTGAAATATAAGCAGCAGTGACTTCCAGGGAAGCTGGTGACAAACTATAGAATCCCTTTCCCTCCTCTCCTTCGTCTCTTTCCTCTCACCCACTCCTCCTTCTAGTTCTCTTCCCCTCTCCTGCCTCTCCCTTTTCTCTTCACTTCTGGTTGCTGTTGCCCTACCTGTTGCACAGGCTCACATAACTGGTTGTATTGTGTTGCTTGGCACTTGTCAAAGGTTCGCTGGGCTTGTACATGAAACTGTGGAGCTGGTACATGCTTGGCCAGGCTCATATGCTCTATTGTGTGGTCCAGTGAAGGGGGAAAAAGAGAGAAAGAAAGAAAGAAAGAGAAAGAAAGAAAGAAAGAAAGAAGAAAGAAAGAAAGAAAAGAAAGAAGAAAGAAAGAAAGAAAGAAAGAAAGAAAGAGAAAGAAAAGAAAGAAAGAAAAAGAAGAAAGAAAGAGAAAGAAAGAAAGAAGAAAGAAAGAAGAAAGAGGAAAGAAAGAGGAAGGAAGGAAGAGAGAGAAAGAAAGAAGAGAAAGAAAGAGGGAGGGAGGAAGGGAGTGAGAGAGGAAGGGAGGGAGTGAGGGAGGAAGGGAGGGAGGAATGAAGGAAGGAAGGAAAAGAGAAAGCTGGAGAGAAAGAAGAAAAAGAAAAAGAAAGGGAAAGGATGAGAAAGAAGAATAAGAAGAGACAGAAAAAGAAAAGAAAGAATGAGAGAAAGGAAGAGAAAAAGAATAAGAAAGAGGGCCCGGAGAGATAGCACAGCGGCGTTTGCCTTGCAAGCAGCCGATCCAGGACCAAAGGTGATTGGTTCGAATCCCCATGTCCCATATGGTCCCCCGTGCCTGCCAGGAGCTATTTCTGAGCAGACAGCCAGGAGTAACTCCTGAGCAATGCTGGGTGTGGCCCAAAAACCAAAAAAAAGAAAGGAAGGAAGGAAGGAAGGAAGGAAGGAAGGAAGGAAGGAAGGAAGGAAGGAAGAAAGAAAGAAGAAAGAAAGAAGAAAGAAAGAAGAAAGAAAGAAAGAAGAAAGAAAGAAGAAGAAAGAAAGAAAGAAAGAAAGAAAGAAAGAAAGAAAGAAAGAAAGAAAGAAAGAAAGAAAGAAATGGAGAAAAAAGAAAGGAGAAAAGAAAGAGGGGAAGGAAGAGAGAAAGTAGAAAGAGAAAAAGAGAAAGGCAGGTGTGTGGAGCCACCGAGCCATGGTTGTTGTCACAATGAAAGTTCCTTCTATTCTCTAGAGTGAAAAGAGAAATGAACCAGGACAGAGGTGGCCTGGATTCTTGCACTGGCCACAGGTTGCAGAAACACCTGCAATTTAGGATTTGACTCGGGGCAGATCCAGAGCCAGTCTGAGAGGCTTCAACTAGAGACACTCTGGAGCCACCCCCAGCTCTGTCCAGTGGGTGCAACAGGAATGGTCACCTATAGGGTAGGGGCGCTGGATTAGGAAAGGCATGTGAGCCTCCACATGGTGGCTGGTGCATTGGGGAGTACAGGGGGCACAGATACAGGTGCCACTTTCCTGGGTAGTAACTATGTGCTGCTACTTGAATATGCAAGTTTAGGTGATTTTAGGCCATACCTGAAGGTGTTCAGGGCTGACTCCTGGCTCTGTTTTCAGGGATCATTCCTGATGGGGCTCAAGGCACCAAATGGGGTACTAGGGCTCAAATCCAGGTAGTCTGCATTCAAAGCAAACACCCTCCCTTCTGTACTGTTTCTCGATGGGCCCGCCCTGGTCTACTTTATATCTGATCTCTATCTTGGTTCCTGGCCATGCTCCTGTGCCACTGACCCTCCTTCTACTCCCACTCCTGAGACACAAGGTCTGATTCTTCCTCTGTGTTTGAGGCCTCCTAGAGCAAAGCCCCATTCTATCCTCTAAATGCGCATCTGACTGGCTCAGCTCCTTCATGTCCTCCACCATGGGCCTCCTCTAGGACCCTCTAAATCTGCATCATGTTGCCTTTGAATTAGTTTGAATGTGTATCTTAACTGGTTTCCATTGGTCTTATTTCCCCCATTGCCTTTTCATCTGTCTTTTTCCCCTCCCCTGGGGGAGTGGGGCTTGGTTTTTGATCTCAATAAAAGCTAGTTAGGAGGTCTCCACTGAGAGCTGCCGTCTAGGCTTGTGGTTCCATGTGGTGGAGCAACTGGCTTGCTGGTGAACAGCTTGCAGTGTGAGTTTCTTGCCTGCTAAAACCTCCCTATATGTGTGGGTTATTTATTGTGGAGAATTACTATTAGACTATTACTATTAGAGAATTATTATTAAAATTACTATTAGACTACTGGTCTAATAGTATAGGTATAGGATTCCTCTTCCCCCCACTGGGGACTGTGGAATATGCGACACAACATCCAATACTGGGGTATCTGACAGGCCTACATCCCTGTTTATATCCTTGAGCTATAAACAGCTTCCCAAAGGTAGGATTATGTGGGTTTTAGGAAGAACATCCCAGGTGTGATTATACACTGGCTCTATTGCAAGACACCTATCTGATGGCACCCCACACTCAAGAACATAGATAGATATTTATTTGCATATTGATGGCCACACAAAACTGGAGAACACTATAAATTACTCCATATCCAGTTGCTTCTGGTTAGGTCCTGAGGATATTGTTCAAGGGGTACAACTCATATCCTGTGTTTCCATGGTCTCCTGTCTGATCCCTGGCATTGCAGGATCCCCCACAACTAATAACAAGACAGAAAAGGGGGGAAAATAAACCCAAATAGTCCTGGGGAAGAAAACTGCAATTTTCAGAGTTTGCTTTTTACAGATCTGAAACTGAGGTCAGTATTATCCCCAATGCTTTCTTGCATATTGTCAGAACTGAGCTGCTGAAGATGGAACAGTTGAAGAAGCAATCGGATTAAACTATTTCTACCCCTGGCTATGGCTTTTCTCCCTGATTTGGACAGATCTTTGGCTACTTTCGACTCTATCCTTTTCCATCATATACCTGTTCCTTTTACCTGACCCTCAATCTGACCTTACCTTGTTCTCAAACCCATCTCTCCCTCACTCTTTCTCTCCTGGCCTAGGGGTTTGTCATAAGCCCCTGGGCTTCTCTAATGCATAAGACTGTGATATTTGTCAGATATTTGTCAGCAAGGCCCCGTGGACACGAGCAGCATGGGCCCATCTCCAACAGCTCGGCCCTGACAGGGTATCTTCAACAATTCTTAATATGTAAATGCAAAAGACATCTGTGAAGAAAAAGTCTAGAAAATCAATAAAAGTTTAAAGGAGGGACCAGAGAGATAGCATGGAGGTAAGGCATTTGCCTTCCATGCAGAAGGTTGGTGGTTCGAATCCCAGCATCCCATATGGTCTCCCGTGCCTGCTAGGGGCGATTTCTGAGCATAGAGCCAGGAGTAGCCCCTGAGCGCTGCCGGCTGTGACCCAAAAACAAAACAAAACAAAAGTTTAAAGGAAAACCTATATTTACTCATAACCTCAGTACATAGGTCTTAACAGAAAACTGACCTTGATTTGTGCTTTGGATCAAGCTCCAGACTTCATTCAAACTTCACCAGCTTTTTCACTATTAGGTTCTTTCTGTCCAGAATCCACTCCAAGATGACATATTGTATTTAGATTTTCAAGAAAGCCTCAACATTTTGCAATTTTCAGTTTATGGGTTTCTTGCAATTTAAAAATCTTCAAAGCTGGGGCCGGAGAGATAGCATGGGGGTAAGGCATTTACCTTGCATGCAGAAGGACAGTGGTTTGAATCCCGGCATCCCATATGATCCCCCGAGCCTGCCAGGAGTGATTTCTGAACATAGAGCCAGAAGTAATTCCTGAGCACTGCTGGGTGTGACCCAAAACCAAAACAAAAAATCCTCAAAGTTAAGTGTCCCGACATCTGCTTGGAACTCAGGCATAAAGTACTAGCTTAATTCTTCTTGTCACTTTCCCAAGAGGATCCTCTTATCTCTGACTTCTGGGAACTTCCCTTCTTGATGCTTCTGAACCTGACTGCACAAAGATGCTTTCTAGGACCCTGTTAACCAACATAGATTCTGCTGAACCCTGTATCCACCTCTGTGCTCCCCAGATTGCAAGAATCTAGGAGACAGACATGATGAGGGATCTGCCAGGACCTTAGTGGGGAATTCAATGTACCAAGAAGGAGATCTGAAGGCATTATAGAAAATAGGCTGAGGTCATGCCATTGAGTCTTAAAAGCCAGGAGGAAGTAGGACAGCCAGAAAGGCATGGGGTGAGGGGTGGAGGAAAAGCCATGATAGTTGCTGCTTGCAAAAGAGCTAGATGGAGTTACATCAAGCCGAGCTCTTCCTCTAAGCCTCTAAGGCTGACCCTTCCAGGGTCAGCTGTGTCTAACCCTTCCAGCAAGTCCTACATTATACTGCTACCAGAATAAGGAGTTTCCACACCCTTGACATTTGCACACATGCACAAATATAGGTGTGAATGTGTGTATGCGAATATGTATATGTGAGTGCATGCTCAAATGCATTATGTATGTACATATTTTCAGTGCAGTTTCTTTAAGCACTTCACTGGGCTAGGTCTATATGTTTCCAGACCTCCTAAAGCTTCGAATATCTTGGACAGAGAAGAATAGTCCCCTGAATGTCCCCAGATGCAGTTTCTTAGCAGCCTCTCATGCTCTCTCTGTGGTTAAACTCCCTCTCACTTCTCTTGTGTCCATGTTTCTTACCAGACCTCTAAACATTAAAGATTTGCTCTGATCTCCCACCAATAATGTCTCCTGATTTACTCAGACTCAGTGTGGGGGACTGATGGCCACTTCCTTGATACCAGTAGAGCTTAAACCAAAGACCTGGTGAGCTGATGCTGCTCTCTCAGGCCATTGGCCAGGCTGGGATAGGGATTGGGGGGCTGGAAAAGCTGCAACCCCGAGGGCTTTCTTGGCAATTCATTTGGCAAGCCTGGCACCTCCAGAGAAGGATCCCTGGGTTCAGACCCAGCTCTGATCCTCATTGTTGTGTGGAGCTTTCATTGTTGTGATTGAGCTTTCAGAAGCTCCCTCGACTTATATGGAGCTTAGTCTTTTTATCTGTCTAGCGGTAGAGTGACCTTTGCTTGCCTCCTCGAGTAGATCTCCTCACCAATGGAGAGCAAATGCTCTGTGGGTAGGAGCTCTGGGTTCTAGCCCCAGAATCATGTAGACACTAGAGACACCTCCAGAAGCAACCCCTACACAGCAGCCCCAAATTAAAAATCAAGAAATTAATTAAAAAGATCAAATGCAGGGGCTGGACCAAATAGCACAGCAGGTAGGACATTTGCCTTGCACACAGCTAACCAACGCTCAATCCCCAGCATCCCATTTGGTCTCTCAAGCATTGCCAGGAGTAATTCTTGAATGCAGATCCAGGAGTAACCCCTGAGCACTCCAAGAGTGGCCCCCAAACAACCACCACCACCAAAGATCAAATGCAGCTGCAAATGGTATTGCAGAACTGCTATTTGCTTCCTGAATTTCAGTTAATGTTCATATCTGCCTTCCCTAGAGATTTTTATTGTATCTAGTATCACTTATTGTTCACATAAAGGGAGCATGGGGGTGGGGGACTCCAAATGGCCCTCGAGGATGGAAAGGATGGGGACTGGAAGGAAGGGTGTATCCAAGTCTCAGGACATCCAAGCCTTTTCTCATATGGGGGGAGGCAGTCCAAGGCTGGATCCTCCTTGTTCCTGGAATTCACTCCTGCAGTGACTTATTGGGCCTGGTAACAGGGGGATCCTTGGGTCTGGGGTGTCTGAGGTCACACAGACAGGAACAGCAGGCTGGGACTCACACCAGGCTAGAATCCTGCCCAGGAATTTCACTTCTGACTCAGTCCTGAGAGCGATGTGCTGGGGAGTTACAGAGCTGCTGGCAAGAGAGCAAGAACTCAGAACCGGTGGGCTTTGGCAGGGTTGTCAACTCCACCCCATCTTCAGCTTCTCCTCCTGCTCCCATCAGCTCTCACAGAGCAAAGTTGGAGCTCAGGGGTGAGGCAGGTAGCCAACAGACCTCAAACCTTGAGTCTTCGAGAAAGAGAGCTATGTGTAGCGGCAGCAACCCCCCAAGCCAGGAGTTTTAACATAACTTCAAAAGAACCATTGTACTAGTAGCTCCCAGTTCCCCCATGAGCAAACTTGAGGATCAGAAGAGATAGATCAAGGGGCCAGAGAGAAAGTGCAGTGGTAGGGCGCTGGCTTTGCTCTCTGCTGAGTTTGATCCGTGGCACCCCATATGGTTCCTCCAAGCACTACCAGGAGTGATTCCTGAATACTGAGGCAGGAGTAAGCCCTGCACACCACTGGGTCTAGCCAAAAATAAATAAATAAATAAATAAATAAATAAATAAATAAAATATTTTAAGGGGACCGGAGAGATAGCATGGAGTTAAGGCGTTTGCTTTTCATGCAGAAGGTCATTGGTTCGAATCCCGGCATCCCATATGGTCCCCCGAGACTGCTAGGAGCGATTTCTGAGCGTAGAGCCAGGAGTAACCCCTGAGTGCTGCCAGGTGTGACCCAAAAACAAAAACAAAAACAAAATTAAAAGGGGGAGAGAAATGAATAGGGGCAGGATAAAACTCAGATAAATGATTCCTTTCCCCCCATTTAGCTCCTGAATCACCCTGGTCCAGGAGAGGACCCCAGTTTCCATCTTTTCTGCCCAACGGACCCCTTTTCCTTTCCACCCTGTCTGGTCCCCCATACCCCAACCTGGACTCAGCCAAGGAGCGCTCTGGGCACCTCCTGACCGCCCACCCACACGTGCGCCCCAGGTCAGCCAACAAGGCCCCCATGGAACCTCACCTTCTCTTTCCAGAAAGAGGCAGGGCGCACCCCCACCACTCACCCAACATCCCCAGGCGCTGTTGCTGGGGGAGTCGCCCAAGATCGCAAGGCTGCGGGCGTGGGCACCGGTCCCCGCCCACCGCATGCCACCCTGCTCGAGCTTCTTGAATCCACGTGATTTCCCGGCAGCGGCCGGTCTGCAGCGCCCAGCGCGCGTTCCGAGCCGGCTTTCAGTTTCATGCGCAGCGCGGAGCGCGGCGGGGCGGGATCGCAGAGCGCGCGCGGTGAGTGCCTGGCGAGCGCGCGAAGGGCTCGGGGTGCGGGCTGCGCCTGCCGGGGTGGTCCCACGTAGGGGCGAGGGCGCTGGACCCACGGAGGAGGGTGGGCTGATGAGACCCCTGGGGGTCGGGTCGTGGGGATCTTGGAGACTGCTGGTGGCGGGTGATGCGGATGCAGCGCTCCCAGCCCACCTCTTGGGGTGACTCTTGACCTGACCCGCTGCTCCTCTCTCCACCCGCTTCACTCACTGGGCGAGCGTCGTCCTGCCCAGCTCGAGGAACAGTTCAGCAGCGATGCGCCCATGAGCCAAGCCAGTTGACTGTCCAGCTGTCCGTCTGTCTGTCTGTCCGTCCGTCCAGGTGGCCCGTTTTATTCATGCATTGTCCCGACTGTCCTTTCCCGCCTCCGGTGTAGGCTCTAGAGTTTTAGGGTGTGGTTTTTGTTTAATCTACTTTTGCAACTTTTACTTGCTTGGAAAAAGAAAAGAAAGGAAAAGAAAAGAAAGTGGGGCCAAAGTGATAGGACAGAAGGGAGGGTGCATGCTTTGCACGGTCCAAACAGGGTTCGATTCTCAGCATCCCATATGGTCCTCCGAGCCTGCCGGGAGTAATTCTTAACTGCAGAGCCAGGAGTAATCCCTGAGTGCTTGCTGGGTGTGGCCCCAAAATCGGAAAAAAAAAAAAAAAAAAAAGGCAAATAAGCACAACCTGACTTTGGCCAGAAAAGACTTTCTTTAAAATTATTGATTATTCCAAATATTTTCTCAAAACCAGGAATAGAATTGATTTCTGTGAACTTGCTGGTGTTGAAATGAAAATGGTTGGTCCTGTAACCCAGGACAAGCCCAGTCTGGTTCTCTTCGCCTCTGCTAGAGCCTGGCAGCAAACAGATTTCAGAAGGAACTGGAGTCGCATCTCCTGGCAAACTACACCCTTAGCTTCTCCTGAAACTCTAGTTCCTAAATCCTGAGCGCCATAGATGTTTCCAGTGAATGTTTGAACCTCACAGGTTACACACAACCTAAATCCTGAGCGCCATAGATGTTTCCAGTGAATGTTTGAACCTCACAGGTTACATACAACCTGGCGTTTGGTCACCTGCCTTTTGTACCGTCTACTTCATATGCAGCTTCTTTTCTCACTTCAGGACACCGGAATTTGCTGGGGTGAAGATTTGCAGAGAGTTGGGTCACCCATACTCCCTCAGCACTGTTTGGGAGCATTCTATCAATTGTTGTGATTTTCTTCTTCAAAGGTGGGGAGGGTTAGACTTGAAAAGCAGTTTGAGGGGCTGAAGAAAATTCAAGTTCCGGGATCATTAACTCCGAGCTTTCAGGCAAGAGGCCCTGGCTTCTGTCCCCAGCTCCCTGTGGCCTGAGAGCACCGTCAGGAGTAGCCCTGGTTTCCCTAGAGCTCATGGACCCAACACTGTCCCAACTGGCAGGACAAATGGCCCCCAGCTTCCCTGAACACTGCTTTTGAGGCTAAAACAAAAGTAGTTTGATAACTGGAACTTGCCAATCAGAGCTGGTGGCAGAAGGTGAGGTCACACCCTGAGTCCCTGAAAAGGACTTTTCTTACTGAGGAGGAGCCAAGAAAAGCATGAGGTTTGGTATCTCCCTGAAAACTGAGCAGGGACAGTGCTGATGGTTTCGGGGTATATTCTGAATTACTCAACCCATGGGCTCTCTTCCTGATCGTTCCTGATCGTTCAGTGCCTCAAGCGGGCAGCTGCTGTGTATTCAGACACAGGTGAACTGTTTGACACAAGGCCTGGAAGACCAGGGCTTACAGCCCCTTATTACTGGGTGATCAGGAAATAAGTGTTCCATTGCTTGGAGCTCCAATTTATAGCCTGTAAAATGGGCTGGTAGTGTATCCTCTTGGGCATGTTTCTTGGGTTGCATGGAGCAGGGATGCCAGGGGTTTGAATCATCATGGAGTGATAAAGGTGGGGACACCGAAGAGGAAAGTTTTGGTCAAGGTTGGCCTTCTTCCAGGACTTATATGGACGCATCAGGCGTCCCACTCCCCAACACGTTTCCCTGTCCCTTCCCTATCCTCCCTTCCTAGAAAAGGCCTTAGTATATCTTTTGCTATCTATTATGGGTTGAACTGTGTCCCTGAAAAAGATACAACAAGTTCCAGGGACCCAGTACTTCCGATTATGACCTTATTTGACAATGAAATTGTAGCCAATGCAACGAGCTAAAATGAGGTCATACAGGATTGGGCCTTAATTCAATGACACTAGTGTCCTGAGGTCACACTGGAGTAGATAACAGTGTCTACTCCAACTTACATCAACAACAGTGTCCTGATCCCAGAGATGGAGAGATCCGGCCATGAATCAGACATAGAGGAAGGGGCAGTCATGTGACCGCCCAGGCAGAGATGGTGGGACATGTGGAGGATCTAGAAGTGCCCAAAGTAGCCTGGTAGCCAGCAACAGACCTACAGAATCAGGGAAAAAGCAGTTAGGAAGACTGTTTTTCTTCATGCCCACACCTTGATTTCAGTTTCTGGCCTCCGCAGAGGAGGCTGGGTTATTTTTTGTTTGGTTGGTTGGTTATTGTTTTGTTTTGTTTTCATTCTGCCATTTGTTGCTACTTTATTACAATTTTCCCCAGTTCCAAATCTTCCCTGCCTACTACAGAACTGGACTAAGGATGAGTCTATTCATGCCGGGGCACTGTATAAGGGGTTCTGAGAATGGAAATAGCTGGTTTTCTTTAGCAGAGCTATTTGTTGTGTGTTGGCAAGGATCCATGGTCCAATGTGGCTGAAACTTAGTGGAAAGGAAAATAATTCCATTGACTTCAAAAGCGAAACAAGGGAAAATTGATAAGCAGTGATGCCTGTAAGCTCTTACTTTCGTGAAGCTTGTCACCCATAAAATAGCATGGTTGTGCACCCCACCTGGGGTCTGGGAGTAATCTGGGACCATATGGAAGACAGGGATCAAACCCAGATTGGCCACATGCAAGGCAAACTTCTTACCCAATGTATTGTCTCTCCCACGGGTCTCTCGAGCACTGTTTGGAAGGCTTCCACCCAAAAATGATCTCAAGATAAAATTTAAAATGAAAGCACCAGGAGAAAGCCAGAGAGATAACACAGCCATAAGACATTTGCCTTACATGTGGCCAACCCAGGAGGGACCAGGTTAGATTCCTGGCACCCATATGGACAACCCCCCCAGCCTGCCAGAGGTGATTTTTGAGTTCTAGCCAGGAGTAACTCCTGAGAACCACTGGGTATGGGCCCAACAATCAATCAACCAATTAATCAAAAAATAAATAGGGGTCGGAAACACAACATGGAGGTAAGGTGTTTGTCTTGCATGCAGAAGGACGGTGGTTTTCATCCCAGCATCCCATATGGTCCCCTGAGCCTGCCAGGAGCAATTTCTGAGCGTAGAGCCAGGAGTAGTAACTCCTGAGCGTTGCCAGGTGTGACCCAAAAACCAAAAATAAATAAACTAAATGAATAACTAAATAAATAAAGTTTAAAAAAATAAAAAAATAAAATGAGGGCCGGCACTAGAGATAAGGTGTCTGACTTGCCAGCGCTAGCCTAGGAACGGACCACAGTTTGATTCCCCCGGCATCTCATATGGTCCCCCAAGCCAGGAGTGACTTCTGAGCGCATAATCAGGAGTAACCCCTGAGCGTTACTGGGTGTGGCCCAAAAACCAAAAAAAAAAATTTTTTTTTTGAAAAAGGGAGGGACGGAGGGAGGGAGGGGAAAATAAAAAAAAATGAAGGCACCATTTTTTAGTTAATTTTTTGCTTTGTTTTGGGGCCACACCTGGCAGTGCTCAATGGTTACTCTTGACTCTGCACTCCTGGGAGACTGGATCAGATGCCAGAGCTTAAACCTAGGTAATCCACATGCCAGGCAAATACCCTACCTACTGTACTGTCTGGTCCCATAGTTAAATTTTACTTTATTGTCATTCTCCTTCCCATTTTTTTTTTTTTGTTGTTGTTAATGTCATGAGTAGGGGTTGTACACCATTGTGGTGTTAGCCAGGAATCTCACATTTTAGTTGTGGAGCGTGCACACCGGTCACCATGGGCTGACAATCACACGCTTTATTACTGTGCAAGGGAATCCCAGTCAATAGTGTACCTGTCATGAAAGATGATGCCAGGATTGAACTTGAGGTCTCACGCTTGTAAGGCAGAATCTTTGCCACTTGTTATCCTCGGGTCTGGAACCAGAGTTTATTTTTATTAATCTCATTTTCGGGTCACACTTAGAGGTGCTCAGCATTTACTCCTGGTCTCTGCATGCAAGGCAAGTGCTGTTCTATCTTTCCAGTCTTGTTTCTTCTTTCTTTCTCTTCCAGCCAGTACAGTCGTGAATATCTTATTCAAGTGTCATTACTCAACTATGGAAGTAAGTTTTTCTAGAAAACATGAATGAAATTTGCAAGATCCAGGAAAATGTGTAACTTGATAAATATGACCAATGCCCTTCCTGGCAATTGTTCTAATTTTCACATCCTGTAAGGAGGGTGTGGAAATCCCCACTTGCTCTCCCAGGTATACCTGCCGCTCCCATATAGGCTAGGTTAAGAGTTAATAGTGTGCAGGTTTTCCATTTCTCTTATTACAAATGGCTGGCCACATCATTTCAGGTATTTAGGGCTCCTTGGAACATCCCGTCTCTATCTTCTCATCTCCTTTGCCCACCTGTCATGAGTGCCGTTTGTTTCCCAGGGAACCCTCAGTGGCTCTGGTGAGGAAAGTTCTGTCACAGGTGTGCGCTGTCACATGAGAAGGCTGATATCTTGCACAGCCGCATCTGTTTGGGAGGCCATGACAGAGACTGGGACAGGCATCTTGGAGCCTTAGAACCTCCCAGAGTGTTCCGGCCATGTGCATCAGGGACTGAATTTGGGACTCCATGGTGCAGGGCAAGTCTCCCACCCTTGGAGCCCTTGGAGCTGTGTCCCAGCCCCTGGACCAATCTTTGTGAGACTTTTAGATGGGCCTCACTTTCTTCTTTCTCGAGAACTATTTCCCAAAAATTGGTTTTGTTTCGGTTTGGGGGCCACACCTGGTAGTGAACAGAGTTTATTCCTGGCTCTGTGGTCAAGGGTTATTTCTGGTGGGGGTTGGGAGATCCTCTGAGGTGCTCAGTACTGAACTCAGATTAGCCATGTGCACGGCAAGTGTCCTACTTTCTCTCTGACCCCCACTATCTCCCAGTTTTATCTCAAAAAATAAGACCAGGGGCCGGAGTGATAGCACAATGGTAGGACATCTGTCTTGCATACTGCTGACCAGGATGGACCTGGGTTCTATCCCAAGCATTTTATATGGTCCCCAAAGCCTTTTAGGAGTGATTTCTGAGCGTAGAGCCAGGAGTAACCCTTGAGTGCCACCGGCCCAAAAACTAAAAAAAAAAAAAGACCAGAACATTTCAATTCTTGTTTTTTTTTTTTTTTTTTTTTTTTTGTCTTTGGGCCACACCCGGCTATGCTCAGGGGTTACTCCTGGCTATCTGCTCAGAAATAGCTCCTGGCAAGCACTGGGGACCATATGGGGCACCGGGATTCGAACCAACCACCTTAGGTCCTGGATCAGCCGCTTGCAAGGCAAACACCTCTGTGCTATCTCTCCGGCACATTTCAATTCTTACCATATTTCTTTGTGTTTTGTTTGTTTAGTTTTGTTTTGGGACCACACCTGGTGATGCTCAGGGGTTACCCCTGGCTCTATGCTCAGAAATTGCTCCTGGCTCAGGGGACCATATAGGATTCTGAGGATCAAACCCAGGTCTGTCTTGGGTCAGGACACATGCAAAGCAAATGCCTTACCATTATACTACCACTCCAGCCCAATTCTTACCATATTTCTTACCAGAATTCCCTCCAGGGAAAAAAGTAGTTGTGCAGAAAATATTTGGATGAGATTTGAGGTAGGGAGGGAGCACAGAGCACTGCATAGGCAAGGGTGCCCTATTGACCACTAGTGGGAAAGAGTCTGACTTTCCAGGAGAGGGAAAAAGAACAGAGGTGGAGGGAGACAACACTGGTGCTGGAAATAACCCTGATTCATTGTCACTATGTACCTTAAATATTAATGTGAAAGATTCGTAATTCACTTTGGTCACAATAAAAATTATTATTAAAAAAAAAGAAAACAAAAGAAGGTGGGTTGGGTGAGACTCCTTGTTTTACTGTACATGTCTCTCAAAATCTGTAGAAAACAAAAGCCACAATTACAAGCCAGATGTTTCTATTTTGTTTGTATCACACCAGCTTTTCTATTTCCCATTAGAAACCTTTACTGGGTTCTCTAGTTCTCCATGTAAGCCTTGGGTTTCTGTCTAATGCTCTTTCATTTCACCCTTTAGGATTCCTTATTTTATTGTTTTGGCTGCTTGCAAGGCAAACGCTGCTATGCTATTTCTCCGACCTCAACATATTTTTTTTTACTTCAGGAATCACTTGTATTGCCCATTGTACTATCACTTTGGCCCCTATACAGCAGACTTCTAAACAATGTATCAAAAATAACAGAAATTAGAAAGTACATAGATATTAATGAAAACATAAAAAAGTACCAGGATTTAAGGAGCACAGAGAGAACAGTATCAAAAGGAGGAGTTTATAAAAGTGAAAGCTTTGATTAAACAATAAGGAAGATATCAAATCAATAGCCCATCATTACCGTTAAGAACTAGGAATAGAAAACAAGTTAAGCGGGCCCGGAGAGATAGCACAGCGGTGTTTGCCTTGCAAGTAGCCGATCCAGGTGTCCAACGACCAAAGGTGGTTGGTTCAAATCCCAGTGTTCCATATGGTCCCCCGTGCTGCCAGGAGCTATTTCTGAGCAGACAGCCAGGAGTAACCCCTGAGCACTGCCTGGTGTGGCCCCCCCCAAAAAAAAAAAACAAGCAAACAAAAAAAAAAAGAAATAAGTTAAGCTTGAAACTAGGAAGAAAATGGGAAATAATAAAAATTAGAAGAAACAGATAAAAAAGGAGATTAGGATAAACAATAGAAAAATCAAGGAAACCAATTGCTGGCTCATTGGAAACATCAACAAAGAGGCCAGGAAGATAGTACAGTAGTCAGGACACAAGACTTACATGCTCATGGATCCAAGTTTAACCCCCAATGTACACCCTTCATCGTACCAGTAGTGATGGCCTTGATGGCCCCCAAGCATTTTCAAGATTGCTCTAATTGCCTGTTGCCCCCAGTACCACGAGACAAAGGGTCACTTAGGTCTGAACATTGACACAATTGGCCAACCATCACCAGGATTGGCCCCAAGCCTTCTGAGCACTGCTTGAGAGACATAAAATTAAATTAACAAGTATAATAAATATTTAATTATGTAGACTAAGATAAAGAGAGAAGGTTGAAATTGCTAAAATCAGAAATAAAGTATTGGATATAGTTCAGTGGTATGTACATGCTTTGTACATATGAGTCTGGCATACACGTAAACAAATAAAATTTTAAACTAGGGACATTATTACCAAGTCTATAAAATTAAAAGGGAATATAACAGATTGCTGGGAACACTTGTATGCCAGTAAATCAGATAATCTAGAAAAAATGGTCAAATTCTTAAAAATACAAAACCAACAAAAACCAAATAAAGAAGAAACAGGAAATCAGAATAGGCCTAAAACTAGTAAGGAGATTAAGTTAGTAATAAAAAAAAATCTTGCCCCCCAAAACCCTGCAACTGATAGTTTCACTGGGAAATATATATATATATATATATATATATATATATATATATATATATATATATTTTGTTTTGTTTTGGGTAGCACACCTGATAGTGCTCAAGGCTCACTCCTGACAGGTTCAGGGCATCATATGGTATCCCATGGATCACACCTGGGTCAGCCATGTGCATGCAAGGCAAGTGCCCTCCCTGCTGCATTATTGTTGGCCCCTGTTTGTTTTGGCATGTAAAAATTTATGTATGGGGCCGGAGAGATAGCACAGAGGTATGGCATTTGCCTTGCATGTGGCCAATCCGCGTGAGGGATCCAGTTCGATTCCCAGTCTCCCATATAGTTCCCCATCTGTCAGGTGCAATTTCTGAGTGCAGAAGCCAAGAGTGACCCCTGGCTATCACTGGGTGTGGCCCATAAATCAATCAATGAATCAATAAATAAAGTTTAAAATTTTTTTTAAATCTATAAGTGTCTCAGTGTAGGTCTCTTTGAGCTCACATTATTGAGCTTCTTAGATGTTTGTATTCGTGTCATTCATCAGAGTTAGGTTTATCAGTCTTTGTTTCTTCAAATATTTTGTTTGCCCTTTTCTCTGTTTTCCCCTTCATGGCTCCCAAGATGCGCATCCACTTAGTGCTGTCCTTAGGCTGGTTTTTCTTTTTCTTTTCTTTCTTTTTTCTATATTCTTTCTTTCTTTCTTTCTTTCTTTCTTTCTTTCTTTCTTTCTTTCTTTCTTTCTTTCTTTCTTTCTTTCTGTCTGTCTTTCTTTTTTCTTTCTTTCTTTCTTTCTTTCTTTCTTTCTTTCTTTCTTCTTTCTTTCTTTCTTTCTTTCTTTCTTTCTTCTTTCTTTCTTTCTTTCTTTCTTTCTTTCTCTTTCTTTCTTTCTTTTCTTTCTTTCTTTCTCTTTCTTTCTTTCTATTCTTTCTTTCTTTCTCTCTTTTTCTTTCTTTCTTTCTTTCTTTCTTTCTCTCTCTCTCTTTCTTGTTCTTTCTTCTCTATTTCTTTTTCTTTCTTTCTTTCTTTCTTTCTTTCTTTCTTGTTCTTTCTCTCTTTTTTTTCTTTCTTTTTCTTTTTCTTTCTTCTTTCTTTCTTTCTTTCTTTTTCTTCCTTCCTTCCTTCCTTTCTTTCTTCTTTCTTTCTTTCTTTCTTTCTTTTCTTTCTTTTCTTTTCTTCTCTTTATTCTTTCTTTCTTTCTTTCTTTCTTTCTTTCTTTTCTTTTTTCTTCTTTCTTTCTTTCTTCGTTCTTTCGTTCTTTCTCCCTTCCTTCCTTCCCTCCTTCCTTCCTCCCTCCCTCCCTCCCTCCCTCCCTCCCTCCCTTCCTTCCTTCCTTCCTCCCTCCCTCCCCCCTCCCTCCCCCTCCCTCCCTCCCTTCCTTCCTTCCTTCCTTTCTTTTTTCTTTTTCTTTCTTTTTTCTTTTTTTTTTTCTATTTTTTTTTTTTTTTTTTTTTTCTTTCTTTCTTTTTCTTTCTTCTTCTTTCTTTCTTTATTTCTTTCTTTCTTTCTTTCTTTTTCTTTCTTTCTTTCTTTTCTTTTTCTTTCTTTCTTTTTCTTTCTTCTTTTTCTTTCTTCTCTCTCTCTTTTTCTTTCTTTCTTTCTTCTTTCTTTCTTTCTTTCTTTTTCTTCCTTCCTTCCTTCCTTCCTTCCTTCCTTCCTTCCTTCCTTCCTTCCTTCCTTCCTTCCTTCTTCTTTCTTCTTTCTTTCTTTCTTTCTTTCTTTCTTTCTTTCTTTTCTTTCTTTCTTTTCTTTCTTTCTTTCTTTCTTTCTTCTTTCTTTCGTTCTTTCTCCCTTCCTTCCTTCCTTCCTTCCTTCCTCCCTCCTCCTTCCTTCCTTCCTTCCTTTTTCTTCCTTTCTTCCTTCCATCCTTTCTTGCTTTCTTCTTCCTTCCTTCCTTTCATCCGTTCTTTCTTTCTTTCTTTCTTTTTTCTTTTCTTCTTTCTTCCTTTCTTTTCTTCTTTCTCTTTCATTCTTTCCTTCTTTTCTTTTTTTCTTTTTTTACAGTTGCTTTATTAGATATGAGTATGCATAAGTATATCACATATTTTTTTGTGAGAATAACAGAGCATGGACATGAGATCATTTGGGATCAAATCTAGTCTTTGAGATATACAGGTCATCTACTCTACAAATTGAACCACATCCTTAGCCTCCTCCTCTTGTCTTCTTTTATCTTCTCTTCTTTTTCTTCTTCCTTCTCTTCTTCCTCCTCTTCTTTCTCTTCTTCCCTTCTTACTATTCTTTGTCCTTTTTTGTTTGTTTGTTTTTGTTTTTGGGCCACACCCGGCGTTGCTCAGGGGTTACTCCTGGTTGTCTGATCAGAAATAGCTCCTGGCAGGCACGGGGGACCATATGGGACACCAGAATTCGAACCAACCACCTTTGGACCTGGATCGGCTGCTTGCAAGGCAAACACCGCTGTGCTATCTCTCCAGGTCCTCTTTTTCCTCTTCTTAACTCTCCTTCCTACTCTTCTTTTTCTTCTTTCTTTTTATCTTTCTCCTCTTCTTACTATTCTTCACAATATTTTTCTTACTCTTCTTCACCTTATTCTTACTCTTCTTTGCCTTATTTTTCTTACTCTTCTTCGCCTTATTCTTCTTAAAATTTTTCTTTCTTCTCTTCCTGTTCTCACTCTTCCTCCAACTCCTCTTATTATTCTTACTCTGAGTTTCTGGGACTTCTTTGATTCCCATGTTGTTTCTGCTGAGTTTATCAAAGACTTCTATTTTCATCTCAGTTCACATTCTTTGAGTAGTTTAGACATTGTCTGATCATTTGCTTTAAGGTTCTCTTCCAATCTCTTCTGCTGTGTGGAGTTGTTCTGCATCTCACCCTCTGGCTCACAGACCCCATTTGCAGAAGCTGTTACTCCAGTGGAGAGGCTTTCCATTCAGGTTTTCAATTCATAAGCCGAGTGTTTCAGACCTGTTTTTTTCTGTGAAATGTTCTAATTTCAATCGTCAAATCCTCTTGCTTCTTATTTGTGATCCATTCAAGTCTATCAATGCTTTTTTTTTTTTTAGCTCTATAAACATCTGCCATAATTCTTCTCTAAACAATCTTACTTGAGAGGATACCTAACTATTTGGTACTTTTCGGATTATCAGAGCAGCCATCTTGATTCCCTATACATGGGGTTTTACTGCAAAATTTCCCCATTGTGAAGATTGTAGTGTGCTTTTTACTATGTGCAGAAGAGGGGTTTAGGGGTTAAAATATGAGCAGGGGGGGGGGTCGGAGAGATAGTACAGCGGTGTTTGCCTTGCAAGCAGCAGATCCAGGACTTAAGGTGGTTGGTTGGAATCTCTGCGTCCCATATGGTCCTCCGTGCCTGCTAGGAGCTATTTCTGAGCAGATAGTGAGGAGTAACCCCTGAGAGCCACCAGGTATGCCCCCCCCCAAAAAAAAAAAAAAAACGATGAACACGGTTGTGGAGCGAAGCGAAGGGGCCTCACTCCTCGGGTGTGGGTCCTGAAGAGAGAGATTATGTTCCTTGGTGTTTTCTGGGCTGCCTCCTGAAGAAAGAAGGCAGGGAGCAGGGCAACAGTCCTTTATTATGGCTCTGGGTGCTCAATCACATGGTAGGAATCAGCTCCATATTGGTTGGGTGGGGATTTCTAACCAGGTGTGGGTCCCGGAGAGATTATGTTCCTTGGTGTCTTCTGGGCTGCCTCCCGCAGAAAGAACTTTTCTTTTTTTTTCTTTGTTTTTGGGTCACACAGGCAGTGCCAGGACTTACTCCTGGCTCTTTACTTAGGGATCATTACTGGTGGATTTGGGGACCATATGGAATGCCAAGGATCAAACTCAGGTGAGTTGCATGCAAAGCAAACACATTACCATGGTATTATTGCTCTGGCTCCTGGTTTCTTTATTTCTGATTCCTTTTCTTTTTGAATCTTGAGTTTCAGCAATTTCCATGGCTTTGTCTTAAAGTTTACTGGTTCTTTCTTTTGTTAGCCAGCTAAAATTTGCCTCTGAATCCCATCACTAAATTTAAAATATTTACTTTAATTTTCAGTTTCAAATTTTACTTTTCTTTTTTTTTCTTTTTTCTTTTTTTTCTTTTTTTTTTTTTGGTTTTTGGGCCACACCCAGCAGTGCTCAGGGGTTACTCCTGGCTGTCTGCTCAGAAATAGCTCCTGGCAGGCACGGGGGACCATATGGGACACCGGGATTCAAACCAACCACCTTTGGTCCTGGATCGGCTGCTTGCAAGGCAAACGCCGCTGTGCTATCTCTCCGGGCCCAAATTTTACTTTTCTTTTTATGTTGTTGTTTGGTTTGTTTTGGGGCCACACCCGGTGATGCTCAGTGGTTATTCCTGGCTATGCACTCAGAAATTGCTCCTGGCTAAGGGGACCATATGGGATGCTGGAGATCAAACTAGGTCAGTCCTGGATCTGCCACTTGCAAGGCAAATGCCCTACCACTGTGTATCACTCCAGCCCCCAAATTTTACTTTCTTTTTAGAAACTATTTGTTAATATTTCTATCTGCTCATGTCTTCTTACCTTTTTTCACATCTTCCTTCAGTTCTTTGTTTTCTTTATAGTTAGTTTTGTTTGTTTGTTTGTTTCTATTTTTGTTTTGGGACCTCACCTGACAGTGTTCAGGGCTTACTCCTGGTTTCGGGCTCAGGAATTTGGTGGACTTAGGGGATTTTATAGGGTATCAGAGATCAAACCCAGTTCAGCTGCTTACAAGGCAAGTGCCCTTCCCACTGTATGCCAGCCCCCTCTTTACAGTTGTTTTAAAGTCTTTATCTAAAGACAACCATTACGTGTTTTTTTTTTTGTGTTTATTTTATTTTATTTTACTTAGTTTTTGGGTCACATCCGGTAGCACTCAGGGGTTACTCCTGGCTTTATGCTTAGAAATCACTCCTGGCAGGCTCAGGGACCATATGGGATACTGGGATTCGAACCACCGTCCTTCTGCATGCAAGGCAAACGCTCTACATCCATGCTATCTCTCCAGCCCCACCATTACGGGTTTTTAAGGGGATAGACTGTTGAATTTTTCCCTTTGAAGGAGCCATGCTTCCTTGTTTTTTGAATGTCTGTGATACATTTTTTTTTTTGGGCCACACCCGGTAATGCTCAGGGGTTACTCCTGGCTATGTGCTCAGAAGTTGCTCCTGGCTTGGGGGACCATATGGGACACCGGGGGATCGAACTGCGGTTCATCCAAGGCTAGCGCAGGCAAGGCAGGCACCTTACCTTTAGCGCCACCGCCCGGCCCCTTATACATTTTTGTTAAATCTAGGATATTTGAATTTGATAATATGTTAACTCTGGAAATTAGATTCTTTGTCTTACCCAGGGTTTTCAGTTTTCTGTTAAAATATTGTGGTTTTTGGTGCTAGACAAAGAGCTCACTGGGTGGAGCACATGCTTTGTATTTCAATCTTTAGTGTGGCACTTTCCCAAAATTACCACCAGAAGCAACCCTGGAGACCAGAGCAGATCCTTGAGCACCACCAAGTCATGTCCCCAAACCCAGATAATGACAATAATAACACAACAATAAACTCTTGTCACATACTGGCATTTCCATAAATGGCAGCTTACACATACTACAGTGGTCCTATGGGTCAGGCCACACAGCTTTGATGTGTGGTAGAGGCTTTACTGTCCAGGTTTGTGTGATCGACTCTTTAGTGTTGGCACAAAGAGGAAGTTGCCTCACGATGGATTTCTCAGAATGTGTCCCTGTCTTTAAGTGATTTATGAGTGAATTGTTTTCCTTTTTTATTTTTGTGTCATAAGCTCCCTTGATGCTAAGGATCAGCCTGAGTTGTAAACTCAATTTCCTGTGGTGCTTTTCTGAGTCATTCTTTAAGCATGTGTGCATTTAGTTGCAGTTGGCTTTACAATTGTGAATCCAACTCTAGAAAGGAAAAAGGAAAAAATAAACAAAGCTGGAGAGATAGTACAGGGAGTAAGGCACTTGTCTCATATGATGTGGAGCAGAGTTTGATCCCTGGCTTTATATAGGATTTCCTTTGCACTACTAGGAGTAACTACTGAGCATGGAGATATTAGTGTGTGTGTGTGTGTGTGTGTGTGTGTGTGTGTGTGTGTGTGTGTGTGTGTGTGTGTGTGTGTGTGTGTAGAAATGGCCCTTCACCTCTCCTGGAAGTTACTTTAGAGATCCAGGAAAATATTCAGAATATTGATGGAGGTGGATAGTATACCATGACTCCTCATCTCTGAAATCATAGTTATTAAGCTCAAACAATCCATGTTTGAAGGACAGGAAGCTTTTCAGATGCTTTCAGCTATAGAAGCTGCCTATCTTTGTCTGCTACTGTGCTCAGAGCTGAAAGTTGCCACAATTAACCTAATCCAGGGGTCTCAAACTCGTGGCCCACAGGCCGTTTGCAGCACCCCATAAAACATCTTGTGGCCCTCGGCCGGTCTTTAAATATCGCAGTATTCGAGATTATTCGCTTACTGGATAATCGCAATAAAAATCTCATTAGTAAGAAAAAAATCGCATTAAACATTCGTATACCCCGAGCAGTTCCATTTGGGGTATACAAATGTTTAATGCGATTTTTTGCGATTTTCTTTCTAACTAATGCGATTTTTTATTGTGAATATTCAGTAAGCGAAATCCCTTATGCAGCCCTGCCTCACCCCGACTTTGCCTCCTGTGGCCCCCAGGTAAATTGAGTTTGAGACCCCTGACCTAATCCCTGGCTGGTGCCAGCCTCGAGGAATTTAGAGTTCCCAAACAGACTGCTTCTTCCAGAGTCATTGCTGTGTCTCAGAACACTCATGCTCCTACCCTGCCCTCCTTCCAGACTCTCAATTCTTATTTTCAAAGTCTTTGAGACCAGGTTGCTGAATTTCTCTCTTAGAAGACTGTGTTGATCAGGACTGTAGGCAGTCAAGAAATCTCCCCAACACACATCTCCTGCTGCTGGTGGTGGGGTAATGAAGTCCACTCTCCCAAAACTCCAAATTTTTATTTCCCCCTTGCCTTGGCTAGGTGCTCTGATACTCTCTCCATGATCATGGAGATCATGATCATGTTGAGGTCCTGTTCAAAAAGAAATTCACTGGCCTCTCTATGTGTGTCATGAAAGTCTCTTCTTGGCATGCTTAAAGATATTGCTGTGCATTGGGTGTGTGTGGGACTCAAATTCTTGTTTTTGAAGTGGACAGGTAGGTGTTTCTCCAAATTGAGAGGAATCCTGGGGGCTATCAATAAGATGCATTCTAGAGGCTGTGAAACCAAACTGTTATGTCAGTTGATACAAAGTGGAGGCCCTTTCTCTTTTCACTTCTCTCTAATCTTTCCTGATGAGTCAAAAAGAAAGTTTGTATAAACTTCCCAGGCTCCCAGCCACTGTGGTAGAGAACACACCAGGATCATCATCATCCCTTGTAGCCTTGTAGTGTATAGTTCTAGTTCGGGAGCATCCTGTGAAGATGTTTTCTTGGGTTTCTTTTGGGCAACTTTCCTGCCAGCATGACAAGCAATACTTTAAAAAAATAAAGGGCCCGGAGAGATAGCACAGCGGCGTTTGCCTTGCAAGCAGCTGATCCAGGACCAAAGGTGGTTGGTTCGAATCCCGGTGTCCCATATGGTCCCCCGTGCCTGCCAGGAGCTATTTCTGAGCAGACAGCCAGGAGTAACCCCTGAGCAGCGCCGGGTGTGGCCCAAAAACCAAATAATAATAATAATAATAATAATAATAATAATAATAATAAATTAAAAAAATAAAGGCATGGGGCCAGAGAGATAGCATGGAGGGTAAGGCGTTTGCCTTTCATGCAGAAGGACGGTGGTTCGAATCCCGGTGTCCCATATGGTTCCCCGAGCCTGCCAGGAGTGATTTCTGAGCATAGAGCCAGGAGTAACCCCTGAGCGATGCCGGGTGTGACCCAAAAAAACAAAAGCAAAAACAAACAAACAAAAAAAGGAGAATTGTGATTTCTAGGAAAATTAAGGAAACCATTGTCTAATTCAAAGGTAAAACTTTTTGTTGTTGTTGTTTGTTTATTTGTTTGTTTTGGGGTCACACCTGGTGATTCTCAGGGGTTACTCCTGGATCTTCACTGAGAAATCACTCGTGGCAGGCTCAGGGGACCATATGAGATGCTGAGAATCAAAAGGGGTCCATGCTGCATGCAAGGCAAATGCTGTATTGCTGTGCTATTGCTCAGGCCCCAAAAGCAAAACTTTAACATGAGTTATAAGTCTTGGAAATTGGGGCCGGAGAGATAGCATGGAGGTAGGGCATTTGCCTTGCAAACAGAAGGACGGTGGTTTGAATCCCGGCATCCCATATGGTTGCCTGGGCCTGCCAGGAGCTATTTCTGAGCATAGAGCCAGGAGTAACCACTGAGCATTGCTGGGTGTGACCCAAAAACCAAAAACCAAAAAGAAAAAAAGTCTTGGAAATTATAGACTTACTGTAAAAAGGAGGAGATGTAGAGATAGGGGAAACTTTGATTCTGGAATGTTTAGAACTTTTCTTTTTTTTTTTTTTTTTTGGTTTTTGGGCCACACCCGGTGACGCTCAGGGGTTACTTCTGGCTATGTGCTCAGAAGTCGCTCCTGGCTTGGGGGACCATATGGGACACCGGGGGATCGAACTGTGGTCCATCCTAGGCTAGCACAGGCAAGGCAGGCACCTTACCTCTAGCGCCACCGCCCGGCCCCTGTTTAGAACTTTTCAAATGAGTGCAGATTCTAGTTCTGAGTGAAAGAAGCATAAAGGCCTATGGAAAAGGATTGTTTCATCCATGAAGAATGCTCTTTATTGAGAGTAGTATGATTCTATTAGTAAAGAGTCTTTAAATTCAGCATGGGACTCTAGGTCCTGTTTGGGGGCTGGAAAGATAGTACAATGGGTAGAGCACTTGCCTTGCATGCAGTCGACCAGGTTTGATCCTCAAGTAATAAGTTTAAGTCCTAAGCATAGAGCCAGGAGTAAGTCCTGAGCATAGCTGGTATGGCACAAATGAGGACACATGGATCCAATGAAGACACCCGGGCAAAAGGACACACAGCCTGAGGCCTGAGCTACTTGAAAAACTCAAAAGAATCAACAATGGTATACCACAAAGGTCCAGTTCTACTGCTGCTCAGGGGCCAGTCTACTGAACAACATGGTAATGGATCAAGAAAGAACCTTTTGGGGCCGGGCGGTGGCGCTAGAGGTAAGGTGCCTGCCTTGCCTGCGCTAGCCTAGGACGGACCGCGGTTCGATCCCCTGGCGTCCCATATGGTCCCCCAAGCCAGGAGCGACTTCTGAGCGCATAGCCAGGAGTAACCCCTGAGCGTCACCGGGTGTGGCCCAAAAACCAAAAAAAAAAAAAAAAAAAAAGAAAGAACCTTTTTAGCAATAAACTGGAAGACTGGGAGATGGTAGACTTGGATTAGAAAGTTACTTTGCCTGCACAGTTGCAGGAAGCTGTCATAGGGTTGGAGAAATAGGATTGTGGTTACAACACTTACTTTGCATGTAGTTAACTTAGGCTCAGTCCCTGGCACCCCACTCTCAAATACTTCCAGGAGTGATCCCTAAATGCAGAACCAGGAGCATAAACTGGTGCAACCCAAAAACCAAAAGAAAAACTGTTGTTTAAATATAAAATACATAGTCCTAGTGTAGTGGGATGTTGCTTTCCTTGGCTAGGCTTTGTACCTGCAGCCCATATAGCCAGCAGGTCTGTAGGTGCAGGGTAATGGTGGAGAAATGATCCACAGGCAATCAGTTGAAGTTTCAGGAGAAATCCAGCTTTATTTCATGGCCCTAGCCACCATGTACATATTCCTCACATGGCCTCTATGCTAAATCTTTTCCTAGCAACTTTTTCTCTGCTCCCTCCATGCTAGCTGTGTCTGCTCTCTCTCTCTCTCTCTCTCTCTCTCTCTCTCTCTCTCTCTCTCTCTCTCTCTCTCTCTCTCTCTCTCCTCTTTTCCCCTCCAACTGTGTTTCTGAAAACTGTGTTTCTGCAGAAAAGTTCTATTTCTGCTAAGAGAAGTCTAGGCAAAAATGTGATATGTATAAGATATGGAAAAGGCTGATATTTTAAAAGAACTTGCGTATACTTTAAACTTGTTGCTTTGGGTTACATTAGAGTTTCCACTTTTGGCGGGGAACAGGAAAATAAATTGTAACCTTTCTCTTTTTTTTAAAGACAAAAAAGTCGGAAATGTTACCCCTCCCCCAATGCTATATGCCACTGCACAGTGAGGGGATCAACCTCATCTGGGAGGGGTCTGAGGTTAGTAATTCAAGGGTTATGGGAAGTGGAAAGAGAGCAGACACAGCTAGCATGAAGAGAGCAGAGAAAAAGCTGCTGGGAAAAGGTTTAGCATAGAGACCATGTGAGGAATCTGCACATGGCAACTAGGACTGTGAAATAAAGCTAGATTTCTCCTGAAACTTCAACTGAGTGCTTATGGATCATTTGTCCACCATTACCTTGCAAACTACAGACCCACAGGCTGTAGGGGCTGCAGGCACAGAGCTGAGCCAGAAAAGGCACCACTCCACCATACTAGGACTTCATATTTTATATTCAAACAACAAAATACAAAACAGATTATACAGGAAAAGACAGAGAAGCCTATTTTTAGAAAGGGACGTTGCAGGACAAGTGTGGTCAGTAAAGTCTCTTGGGGCTAGTCCCCTGAGACAACTTCATCTCATTTTTTAACTGAAAGATTTCTGATTCAGAGCTATCTTTTGGGTAATAGGTTGGGGGGGGGTTTGTGGAGAAGGACATATTGTGTGCAGTTTCAGCTGCCCTGCTCTAAAAGATTTGTTTTTATTGATGTGGGGGGAGTATGGTTTTTGAGCCACACCCAGTGAAGACCCAGGTTTATTCCTAGTTCTGTGCTCAGCGATCACTCTTGGTAGCGCTCAGGGAACCATGTGTTGCCAGGGATCAGTCATATGCAAAACACCCTGTACTATCTCTCTGGAGATTCATTTCGAATTCAGCTCTTAATTTCATTTGTCCTGATTTCAACATTAGCTGTAGACCAGGCTGATCCTCCCATTGTGCAGTGGCATTTATTTCCAGTCATAATGTTCTGTGAGATAGATGCAAATGATCACCCCTGTTTATAGGGGCAGAAATGTTGTTATTGACAGAGATTAAGCATGGAGGTAAGGCGTTTGCCTTGCATGCAGAAGGTCAGTGGTTCGAATCCGGCATCCCATATGGTTCCCCGAGCCTGCCAGGACTGATTTCTGAGTGAAGAGCCAGGAGTAACCCCTGAGCACTGCCTCGTGTGACCCAAACAAAAACAACACAAAACAAAAAACAAAACAAAACAAAAAAAGAAACAGATCTTGGAGTCAGAGAGGTAGCACAGCGGTAGGGCATTTGCCTTGCATGCAGCCGATTCAGGATGGATGGTGGTTTGAAAATCACAATCCCATATGGTCCCTTGTGCCTGCCAGGAGTGATTTCTGAGCACAGAGCCAGAAGTAACCCCTGAGAGATGCCAAGTATGACCCAAAAAACAAACAAACAAAAGAAACAGGTCTAGAATATACTGAAGTTAGGACTTGAGTTCAGGAAGCCTGACCTCAAAGGGTCTTTGACCAACTTCACAGATCCTTGAGGGATGGGCTGTCAACCTGCCTGATGTACACATAAGCCAGGGCTTATCGAGGGCAGGCTTTTGCCAGAGTCACTCAGTAAATCCATTTGGGGTGTGGGATTTAAATCCAAACTCCCTTGCCCCTCCTGTCTCCTAACTTTCAAAGTCTTCCTCTTCTCTTGTCTGCTGTGTCTGCCAGCTGCCATGAAAGAGTGATTTCAGATATCCCTCTGAAAGCAAAATTACTTCTATAACATGCCTTTTGGTCTTTGAAAGTCTGTCTTTTACTTACTTTAAAAACGAGTTCACACAGGAAGTGAATGTTACAACAGAGGTGAAGAGAACGGACACTCAGGAGGAGGGGCCTGCAAGATGATTAAGTGTTATGTATGAAATCCCACCATTAACAGGAACGTAGACCACAGGGCCAAAATTTTATCAAATAAGTGCCTGTCATAAGAGAGAAAAAATGTCTGCCATAGAGGCTGGTGGGAGGTGGCAGGAGGACGAGAGGGGAAACTGGAGACATTGGTGGCAGAAAATGTGCACTGGTGAAGGGAAGGGTATGACTGAAACTCAATCATGAACAATTTTTTAACTGTATCTCATGGCAGTTCAATTACAAATTTATTAAAATATGGGGCCGGAGCAGTGGTGCAAGTGGTAGGGCGTTTGCCTTGCACATGCTAACCTAGGATGGATCTTGGTTCGATCCCCCGGTGTCCCATATGGTCCCCCAAGCCAGGAGTGATTTCTGAGCACATAGCCAGGAGTAACCCCTGAGAATCACTGGGTGTGGCCCAAAAACAAACAAACAAACAAAACCATAAAAAAATAAAGTGCCAGAGAGATAGCACAGCAGTAAGGCATCTGCCTTGTACGCAGCTGATTTAGGATGAATGGTGGTTCAAATCTCACATTTCATATGATCCCCTGAGCCTGCCAGGAGCAATTTCTAGCACAGAGCCAGAAGTAACCCCTGAGCACCACAGGATGTGACCCAAAAACCAATATATATATATATATACATATATATACACATATATGTAATATATATGTATATGTAATGTATACAGTTAGAAACTAACACAGGAAAGTATATGAATTCACTTGATAAATTCTTTCCTCTTCCTGGCAGTATGGAGAATTGAACCCAAGACCTCATACATGAGAGGCATCTGTTCTTTTTTTTTTTTTTTTTTTTTGGGCCACACCTGGCGGTGCTCAGGTGTTATCTGCTTAGAAATAGCTCTTGGCAGGCATGGAGGGCCATGAGAGGCATCTGTTCTTATCACTGAGCTACATCCCATGTCTTTTTTTTAAATGCAGGTACTTTTTTTGTTTTTCGGGCCACACCTGTTTGATGCCCAGGGGTTACTCCTGGCTAAGTGCTCAGAAATTGCCCCTGGCTTGGGGGGACCATATGGGACACCGGGGGATGGAACCTCGGTCCTTCCTTGGCTAGCGCTTGCAAGGCAGACATCTTACCTCTAGCGCCACCTTACCGGCCCCACCACCTGGCCAGCCCCGCCACCTCGCCGGCCCCTTAAATGCAGGTACTTTTTAAAAAAATATTTTGTTATAATTTTCTGGATAAACAAGAGACTATAAAAATCATATAATCATAGCAATAGATGCAGAGAAAGCATTTGACAAGGTCCAGCATCCATTCATAATAAAAATTCTCAACAAGATGAGAATTAAAGGAACTTTGCACAATGTAGTCAAAGCCATTAATCACAAGCTCATGGCAAGCATTATACTCCAGGTAAAACAACTACCCCCCCCCTTATTTTTGGTTTTTCGGCCACACCCGGTGATGTTCAGGGGTTACTCCTGGATATCTGCTCAGAAATAGCTCCTGGCAGGCACAGAGGACCACATGGGACACCAGGATTGGAACCAACCACCTTTGGTCCTGGATCTGCTGCTTGCAAGGCAAACACCGCTGTGCTATCTGCCCGGCCCCACTAAACCCCTTTTCTTTCTGATCTGGCACAAGACAAAGTTGCCCACTCTAGCCACTTCTACTCAATATAGTACTGGAAGTACTTACCATAACAATTAGAGTAGAAAATTATATCAAGGGCATCCACATAGGAAAAGAAGAAGTCAAGCTTTCAGTGTTTGCAGATGACATGATACTATATTTAGAAAATCCTAAAGACTACAAAAAGCTACAAAAAAACAATAGATTTGGGGCTGGAGAGAGAGCATGGAGGTAAGGTGTTTGCCTTGCTTGCAGAAGGTCAGTGGTTTGAATCCCGGCATCCCATATGGTCCCCCGAGCCTGCCAGGAGCGATTTCTGAGCGCGGAGCCAGGAGTGACCCCTGAGTGCTGCTGGGTGTGACCCAAAAACCAAAAAGAACAAAACAAAATAAAAACAATAGATTTGTATACTCAAGTGTCAAGCTATACAATTAATATGCAACAATCCATGGCTTTTTATATACAAATAATGATATAGAAGAAAGATATATTAAACAACAATCCCATTCACAATCGTGCCTCAGTAAATCAAGTACCTTAAAGTTAATTAAGACTTTAGGGGCCTGAGAGATAGTATGGAGGTAGGGTGTTTGCCTTGCATGCAGAAGGACTGTGGTTCGAATCCTGGCATCCCATATGGTGCCCCGGGCCTGCCAGGAGCAATTTCTGAGCACAGAGCTAGGAGTGATCCCTGAGCACTGCTGGGTGTGACCCAAAAACAAAAACAAACAAAAAATAAGACTTTAATTGACTAAAGAGGTAAAAGATTTATGACATAAGGAAATGGAAGCACTGTTCATATGTTGGGAGGATTAATATTATTAAAATGACAAAACTTTTCAAAATACTGTACAGATTTAATGCAATTCCTATAAGGATACCCATGACATTTTTCAAAGAAATAGATAAAACACTCCTGAAATTCACACTGAATAATAAACCTCCATGAATAGCTAAAGCAATCCTTGGGGGATAGAAGATGGGAGACATCACTTTCCCAAACTTCAAACTGTTCTATTAAGCAGAAATCATTAAAACAGCATAGTACTAGAATAAAGAAAGACCCTCAGATCAATTGAATAGACTTGAATATTCTAAGACTGATTCTCGGGTATATGATCAATTCATCTTTGATAAGAGGCAAGAAATACAGAGTGGAGCAGGGAAAGCTTCTTCAACAAGTGGTGTTGGGAAAACTGATCAACTACATTCAAAAAATTTAACCCTCTTTATTATTATTATTATTTGTTGTTGTTGTTTTTGGGTCACACCTGTCTTCGCTCAGGGGTTACTCCTGGCTCTGCACTCAGAAATCGTTCCTGGCAGGCTCAGGGGATGCCAGGATTCGAACTACCGTCCTTCTGTATGCAAGGCAAATGCCTTACCTCCATGTATTCTCTCTGGTCCCAAATTAAGCATCTTTAAAGTTAACTTTCTAAGAAAAAACCTCTCTTTAATGCCATGCAAAAAAAGTCAAAGAAAGATGGTTTGAAGACCTTAATATCAGACCTGAAACTATAAGATACATAGAGGAAGATTGGAGCAATGGCACAGCTGTAGGGCATGTCCCTTGCACAAGGCTGACCTGGGATAGACCTGAGTTTAATCCCCGATGTCCCATATGGTCCCCTAAGCCTTTTTAGGAGTGATTTCTGAGTGCAGAGCCAGGAGTAACCCCTGAATACTGCCGGGTGTGCCTCCCCCCACAAAAAAAAGGATACATAGAGGAAAATGTAGGCAAAATACTCCATGACATGGAAGCTAAAGGCATCTTCAAGGTTGAAACACCACTGGCCAAACAAATGAAAGAAAAGATAAACAAATGGACCACATTAAAATAAGAAGCTACTGCATCTCAAAGGAAACACAAAGACTACCCATAGAATGGGAGAAACCCAATATCCATCTGATAACATCCAAGATATACATCCAAGATATACAAGGCACTGGTGGAGCCTACCAAGAAAAAAAATATCTAACTTCATCCTAAAATAAAGAGAAGAAATGAATAGACATTTTCTCAAAGAACTAATTCAGATGGCCAAAAGACACATGAAAAATTCTCCACATTATTAATCATCAGGAGGATACAAATCAAAACAACAATGGCACACATCACAAAGAACAAGAATAATCAGTGGGTTCAGGAACAAAGGAACTCTCATTCACTGCTGGTGGGAATGCTGACTGGTCCAGCCTTTCCAAAAACAATAGGGGTATTTCTCAAAAAACTAGAAATTGAATTTTCATATGACCCAGGAATTCCACTCCTAGGAATATATACACTAGGAGCCCCAAAACACAATGTAGAAAAGACCTCTGCCTTCCTGTGTTCATGGCAGCACTTTTCACAATAGCCAAAATATGGAAACAACCCAAGTGCCCGAGAACAGATGAGTGGCTAAAGAAATTATAGAACATTTGTGGAAATGGAGAGTAATATGTTGAGCAAATTAGTTAGAGTGAGAAGGTTAGACATAGAATGATCTCATTTATTTGTAGGATATAAGGGGGGGAAAGATAGTATGGTAATAATATCAAAGAAAATAGAGATAAGGGCCAGGAGGACCAGTTTATGCTAGGAAACTTCCCACAAATAGTGGTGAGTGCAGTTAGGGCAGAGAAGGACCTCTATGACAAGGACTGTTGGAAATGATCACTCTGAACAAGATTTGGGTACTGAAAGGAGATAAAGTGATAGGCATGATACCCCTCAATAGCAATAATATGAGAAAAAAAAACAATAATGTGAATCACAATGTCTAAAAGGGAGGGGAAAAGGAAGTGAGAGGAAGAGAGAGAGAAAAAAAATTGTCTGCCCTATAGGCAGGCAGGGATGAGGAAAACTGGGACATTGGTATTGGCAAATGTGTTGTACTGGTGAAGGTTGTTGTACATTACATGACTTAAATTCAATCTTGAATAAATGTATTTGTGGGAAAAGAACAACTTTATTATGAATAACCTTGTTTCCAAAGTAATTAAAAGTAATAAATTAAATTAAGTAATAAAAATTATAAAAATAACCAAAATTATTTTGCCTATTTTTTGATGCCAGAGATCGAATCTGGACTTTATAGCTAAGCCACATATTGGGCTTAAAAATGAATTCTGGGGGGGCCGGGCGGTGGCGCTGGAGCTAAGGTGCCTGCCTTGCCTGCGCACGGACCGCGGTTCGATCCCCCGGCGTCCCATATGGTCCCCCAAGAAGCCAGGAGCAACTTCTGAGCGCATAGCCAGGAGTAACCCCTGAGCGTCACAGGGTGTGGCCCAAAAACCAAAAAAAAAAATGAATTCTGGGGCCGGTGAGGTGGCGCTAGAGGTAAGGTGTCTGCCTTGCAAGCGCTAGCCAAGGAAGGACCGCGGTTCGATCCCCCGGGGTCCCAAATGGTCCCCCCAAGCCAGGGGCAATTTCTGAGTGCTTAGCCAGGAGTAACCCTTGAGCATCAACTGGGTGTGCCCCCCCCAAAAAAAAATGAATTCACTTGCGGCTGGAGTAATAACACAGCAGGTAGAATATTTGCCTTACACTTGGCCGACCTGGATTAGATCCCCAGATACCATATGGCCCCCTGAGCCTACCAGGAGTCATTTCTGAATGGAGAGCCAGGAGTAACCCCTGAGCACCACCTGGTGTGACCCAAAAACCAAAATAAAATTTAAAAAGGGATTTATGGGACCAGAGTGCTAGTACAGCAGGTAGGAAGTTTGCCTTGCATGCTGCCAATTCGGGTTCTATTCCTGTATTCCATATGGGATGAACATCTCCAGGAATAATTTGAGTGCAGAGCCAGAAGTAACTCCTGAACACTGCCAGGTGCCCCCTCACCCCCAAATGGGTTTACTTGTAATTGAACAAGTAATACATGACAAGGACTACTACCCTGTGAAAAGTGAAGTAGCCACTGAAATGTACATTGCTCACTGCTTCTGGCCCCAGGTCTGTTTGCTATCTCCTGGTTGAGAAAACCAATTTGGGGGGAAGCCTTCCAGAACATTAATGCTCACTTAACAAAACTCATGCTTATGTGGAGAATTGTTGAATTAACATCAGCCACATGCCTTGACCCTATATTAACCCTCCAGCTACTTTCCCTCTCCTTTGTGGTGCTCATTGGGGTCACACATTGTAGCTGAAGGGTCTGAACACCCCTACACTCTGATGATTTTTCAAAGGTTCATGGGGTAGCACTGAGGAGAAAGTTTAGGATTCAAGCTCCGAAGAAAGCATATTAGCCCCTGAGTCATCTGGGTGACATGAAGAACCAATTCACGGCAAAAAATACAGTTGCCATGTCTGCACCCAGCCAGCTCCATAGACTCACTCAAAAGAGATGTAAACCAAGCTGTGAAAAATCATGAATACACCTAAAGCTGGCAATCTCAGGAAGAGAGGGTGGGCTAAGTTTCCTACCCACTGTACTATTGTTCTGGTCCCACTTTTTTGGGGGTGGGGTCACACCTGGTGGTGCTCAGGGGTTTACTCCTGGCTCTGCATTCAGAAATGACTCCTGGTAGGCTCAAGGGGCCATATGGTATCTGGGGATTTAATCCAGGTAGGCCATGGTAGGCTTCATGAAGACAAAGGCTCTATCTATGTGCTATCACTCCAGCCCCTCCCACTTTCTTTTTTATTTAAAACAACTTTGAACATATTAACATAGTAATATCCCACCCCCTCACACTTGGATGTAGCTTAATTAGCACAAATTGCAGGGCCTATGTCAATTAAACATCTACCACCCCCACCCCACCCTCTACTACAAAATCACCATAACATTCTTCCCAAATCCTCATCAGCCCCAGAGTGGACTTAAAAAAAAGAGAGAGAGAGAGAGAATTTCTTAATCTTCACCTTGTTGCCATTTTGATGGGCATTCACAGAGCAGAGGGCCCAGGCCAGAGGTAAAAGAGGTGGGTACCCCACTTGGGGAAGAGGAGTAGTCTAAATGAATATAGGTGTTCCTTAAATATCTTCAAGTCTTCATCAACATACAAGTCCCATGGTCCAGAGACCCCCATGGGTTGAGATGCATTTCGTTGGTGGAGTACGTGCCCTATGTTCTTAGCACCAAAATTCAGAACAAAATGAAAAAAAGCAACTCTTTTTGGTGGCGTTCCCACCACATCCATTCCTTCAGAGAAGATCCATTACACTAGGCCCTGGTTGGCTAAAGGAGTAGGCTTGTGGGTAAACTAGGAACTAGTGGGCTGGAGAATGGAGAGCTCCCACCCACAATGACTGAAATAGTAGCTCCCAAATTTGAGAGAAAATAAAATTCCAACCCCAGCACGGAGGCTTGGGTGCTTTCCCCCAGAAAGTGCCTCAAGGACCTTGGTGTGGCATTTTCTAAAACAGATATTAATCTTTTATTTTAGGGACCAGGATTTGTGCTTTGAGAAAAGGGTACTTAGATTCCAATGTGTTGATGAGTCTGATGAGTCTACTCTGCTGGCACCATAGAGGCAGGGAGGACAGTGTGGGGGAAGTTTTGCTGTGAGAAAGGATTCATTCTGAGGGACCCCTTTAGGGGTTGGGCAAAGAAATAAACAAGTATTGAGAAGAATGATCATAAGGAAAAGGAGAAATCTATTCACCTAATATGTCCCCTTAGTGCACATGCCCAGCAGAGTGTGTGTGTGGTGGTAGTGAGTGGGGAGACTTGCCCATGTGGCTCCAGGAACTTGAGGAGAGGAGAGACAGCAAGAGAACAGGGCTGGAGGGCCAGCCAGAGAGGGAAAAGAGAGGCAGACATTGAAGTTTAATTTCTTCAATGAGAGGTAAAACTAGGACTTTCATAGTAGTCTGAAGACCCCGCAAATGGAAAAACATGCATTTATTTTTCTTTTGTTTGTTTGTGGCCAAGGATTAAACCCAGCACCTCACACATGCAAGGTAGCCACTCTGCCTCTGAGCCACACCCCCATGCCATATATATCTCTTCTTGTTTTGGGCCATATCTGGTGGTGCTCAGAATTTACTCCTGGTTCTGCACCCAAAAATCACTCTAGCAGGCTCTGGCAGGACCATATGGACTGCCAGAGGGATCAAATCTGGTCAGCCTCATGCAAGGCAGATGCTATCACTTTGGCCCCCCACATTTGTCTTTTTTCAGAGTCAATCTCCAGTCTACCTTCTGAGGTCTGGCCATAAAATTAGCCTTTTACCAAGAGCATACTTTTGTAGATAGAGTTTTGCTCCCCACCAACTGATGCTTCTCCTGCAGAGTGAGGCAACCACTTCTTGGGAGCACTGAACCTGACAGTCTAGGGCTATCAGGGACACTTACTCCACCTGGGCACCCTGACCCCAAAGGAAGGGATATCTGGAACTCTGGGGTCCCTTCGGGTGGAATCTAGGCCTTTGAAGAAGGCAGGTGTCATCTAAGAGATCCCACAAGTTTATTCTCACAGTGTCCTGTGATTTAGCTGCCATGTCTGATTACCTTCCCAAACAAGGTATACCACAATACATTGAGTGGCCTCACAGGACTGCAGAGGGTGGAAACACACAGTATAGAAAGTGAAAAGAAAGGCCAAGTGATAGAACAGCAGAGAGGATGCTTGCTTTGTGTGTGGCCAACGCAAATTTGATTCTAAGCAGCACATATTGTCCCTCAAGTCCACCAGAGTGATTCTTGAATGCTGAGCCAAGAGTAAGCTCTGAGCATCATCAAGAGTGGCCCCCATCAAAAGTAAATAAAGTGAAAGGGAGTCATCACAGACTCGGGAGCACAGTAAAATCTTGTTTCTCAGAGAGAAACCTATAATTGAATTTTTTTTGTTTTGTTTTGTTTTGTTTTTGGGCCACACCCGGTGACGCTCAGGAGTTACTCCTGGCTACACGCTCAGAAGTTGCTCCTGGCTTGGGAAACCATATGGGATGCCGGGGGATCGAACCGCGGTCCGTCCAAGGCTAGTGCAGGCAAGGCAGACACCTTACCTCTAGCGCCACCGCCCAGCCCCTGTAATTGAATTTCAAAGGCAGCAACTTCATGCTAAGCAAACTGGGGTGCACCTCCTGAAAAGGTTGTCAGTAAGGGCTTCAAGAAGGATAAAAAGAGACCAAAGGACCAGGTACCATCCACAAATTAATCTCTGAGATCATAAGAAACTTAGAGGCATATTATTGTTTTATTTCATTTTGGGGTCTTTTTGGGAGGAGGCACATACAGCAATGCTCAGCGATACTCATTCAGTATATGCTCAGCAATACTCCTGGATCTGCATTCAGGAATGATTTCTGTTATACTCTGAGGGACCATATGGGATGCCAAGGATAGAACCCAGGCAAGCACTGTATCCATTGTGCTACCTCTCTGACCCCTATATGCATTATTTTTTAACTCATTTATTCTTTCATTTAAGATTGAGTATTGACTGGCAAAGGGATGAGTGTTGGAACATCGTATGACTGGAACTCAACCACTACCAACATTGTATCTGCGTATCTCAGGTGGTTCAACAAAGAAAAGTTTACTTGATAATTTTGTGACATATGTATAAAGTCATCAAATTATGTATTATAAACTTAAAAATAAAGGATTAAATGAGCATGGTTAAAGTAACACAAAGTTATTAAAGATACAGAGCAGTCAAGGTCAAATTCAGACAAAGCAAGACCGCCTTTACCTAATGTTTGGTTTAGAAGCACAGCCTATTCCTTAAATTTTCTTTTCAAAAAATATTTAGCTTTTTAAAAATATTTAAAAATGTTGGGACCGGAGAGATAGCACAGCGGCGTTTGCCTTGCAAGCAGCCGATCCAGGACCAAAGGTGGTTGGTTCGAATCTCAGTGTCCCATATGGTCCCCCATGCCTGCCAGGAGCTATTTCTGAGCAGACAGCCAGGAGTAACCCCTGAGCAATGCTGGGTGTGGCCCAAAAACCAAAAAAAAAAAAAAAATTAAACAACTTCATTCGAGGCACTGTGATTTTCAGTGCTGTTATAATGATAGGGTTTTGTGCATGCAAAGTTTCAATACACACCTGCCACCAGAATGTCTGCTTAACTTTGCTTTTTATTTTACAAAACTTAAGTTTTAGGGACATACGTAGCTGTGCTCAGGGGTTTAACTCCTGGCTCTCTGCTTAGGGGTCATTTCTGGTAGTGTTTGGGGAACCATGTGTGGTGTGAGAAATTAAACTCCGATCAGCTGTGTCAAGGCCAATGCCCTGCGTACTGCTTTAACTTAAGTTTTTAAAGAGAATCAGAAAAAAAAAAGAGAGAGAATCAGTAGTAAAATTAAACTTGATGATAAAAAGAAGCAGAGGCCGGAGTAAAACCACAGCAGGTAGGGCATTTGCCTTGCATGTGGCTGACCAGGGTTCGATTCCTGTCACCCCATATGATCCCCCAAGCCTGCCAGGAGGAATTTCTGAGCCGAGTGTGCCCCTACCCCCATAAAGAAGAATCAGGTGGCTGGAGGATCTTCAAACCTAACAGAGCACACGGGAACCAGAATCCCCAGTTTGGGGTCCAGGCTTGCTTTTGCAATGCATGTGGTCAAGGCCATCCCCTCTCTGTTTCTCTGTCTCTGACATGGGTCCCTCTAGTCTGTTCCTTTGGCCTTCAGGCTTTGGTAAAAAGAGCACCTGGAGGTTTTGACTGTGGCCAGCCACTGTGGGGAGGAACTCCTGGTCTCTCAGTTATCAGCTGTGAGGACCCAGAAGACCTTAATCTGCACTTTCTTTTCCCCTGAGCTATTTTTGACCAACCACTTACAGTGGCCATGTGACCTCATGACATCTGGCCCTGAGGTGAAGCCACTTAGCCTCTACATCTGTCCCTGTTTCCTTTTCTTATGCCAGAGAAGGCAGAGGCAGAACCTATTCTGGTACTTTGGGCCAGGATGTTTGGACTCCCCAAGTCCTGTCTGGACTCCCCAAGTCCCTTCCTTTAGCAGACAGCTCTGGAAGTAGTAAGTCAGGGGCCAGAGAGATAGTACTTGGTAATGTACTTTGGTAATGGTACTTGCCTTACACACAACTGGCCTGGGTTTGATCCCCAGCACCCAATATGATGTCCTGAGCACTGTTAGGAATAATTACTGAGGCAGGAGTAACTCCAGAGCACCACCAGATATGCCCCAAAACAAACAAAAAGTAGGGGATGACTACTAAGAGTGAGGAAGCCTTCTGGGAGGCTACCTTGAGCCCAAGCCTGAGAGTCAGAATGAGCAGAGAAACCAAGAAAACAGCACCCACCTATTCATGACCCACCAGCATTTTCTGCTTCCCTCTCTTTTTTCCTCAAGTCACTGCCTGGGCATTCTGACCCAGGGTACTAAATTCTTTAAGGCAGCTACTTCCTGTCACATGCTCAGTCAGTCCTCATCAGCACCAGGTCATTGAGGCCAGAGTCTGTCTGTGCCCAACACCCCAGTTCTGTCTGCACCAAGTTCTTTCATATCCAAATGTAGACTGTGGTTGTCAAATAGCAGAATCTGGGACTGGAGGTGCCAGAGACTTCTCTGGTCTGCATGTGCTAACAGTGAGTGACTGGATGCAACAGAGAACTAGCTGAAACCCAGGAGGTGGCAGTGAATTTCTTGCCATCCTTTCTCTTGCATAGCTTAGTTTGGAAGGGCAGGAGGGTCGTCACCACAGGGCTTGCAATCTGCATGGTACCATTACCATGCTGCCAATCCAATTGAATTCCCATTGTCTTTTCTCTATAGCAGATGGTCACTGTGACTGTCAACCACCATCTCTTCTTTTCATTGTAGACCTACCTGAGGATGAGAGTCAAACAATGTAAAAATAGGGGGCCAGAAAGATAGTACAGTAGGTAAGGCACTTCCCTTGCATGCAGTTGAATCAGATTCCATTTCTTGTCTCCTATATGGTCCCTAGAGACTCAGCCAAAAGTAAACCCTGAGCTCCACTGGTGTGGCCCCCAAACAAACAAGAGAGAAGTGGCAGTGACGCCCTTGAAACTGAAAGTCAAACTGAATTGACAACCAACTCTTTTCTTTTACAACCAAGTTACCTTATGGCCAGTTATTTGCATGATCATACTTGGGACCAAAGAGAGAGCCAAGACAGGATCCCAGCACTGAAGCCAAGGAATATACTCTGATCTGGCCCTGGCCAGTACTAACTCAGTGCCCCTGGAGGGAAGCTGGTGACCAAAGGCAATGGTCGGTCAGTCATTAGCAAAGCCTTCCACCAAGGAGAAAGCTGGAATTCTAAGACTTAAAAACCTTTGGGGAGCATGAGTGGGTAGAAAAGTGGCGGAAGTTGGCTGGGTCTCAGGCATAGCTTGAACAAAGGAAAGAAGACATGACCTGTGGGGGCAGATGGCCAGGTGTAGGCCTAGGGGCAGGGCTGCAGGTGTGGGACCAGGAACCAGGCGGCCAGGGACTGTTTATTTGTCCTTTGATCCTTTCCCAGAAGCCTTTGTACCCTAGCTGATGGGATCCAATGAAGATGGTGCAGCCTCTCTAATCAGTGGGGAAATAAGACGAGGTTAGGCCAGAGTTGGGGTTCAAAGCCAATGCCGGGCAGAGGAACAGGCACACAAGCCTGTGGTGTGTGTGTGTGTGTGTGTGTGTGTGTGTGTGTGTGTGTGTGTGTGTGAGCGGATGCTGAACACAGGCAGACTCCAGGTCTGATCTGGGTAACAGCAGAGATGCCCAGAGCCCCTCAAAGAAGGTCATAGAAGGGTGTAGTGAAACTGAAGCCAGGGAGACAGAATGTCTCCGTCTATCTCTTTTATGAGACCTGGCAAGGCCTCCTGGTGCCCCCCTCTTCTGTTCGCTCCCACTTCCTGGACCTAGAGTGGCAAGAGCTTTGGGCAGTGAGTTTTCAGACGAGAGTTTCTAATTGTGTTGTCTTGAGCCTTCCACTGCCTCTCCCTGAACACTGAATTTGTTCACTCCACCCCAGGTTTGCATTGGTGATTTTCAGAGGAGACACAAGGCCAGAGATTCCTGTGCTAAGATGCAAATATGCTGGGAGGGGAGGTTGTTGACATTATATTCTTTGTTCTGGGAACTGCAGCTCCTTATTGTTATTCTTCCTTCTGCAGCACTGTAAGAAGCAGGGACTGAAGAGAAAGTAAGTAGTAAATACAGCAAGTAGTATGCTTGCCTTACATTTGGCTGACCCAGGCTATATCCTGGGACCCCAGAGATGATCCCTGAGTTCAGAGCCAGGAGTAAGTCCTGAGCACTGCTGGGTGTGGTCCCTAAACAAAAAAAGGAGCAGTAAGAACCTATCCCAATGTGTGTAACTTTGCTCTCCTTGACTAGTTTTGCAAGGCATTGCATTGCTTGACCTGCTTATGTGGCTTTTGCAATTTGAGTAGATAAAGGAGTTTCCGTTTATACCCCCACAAACAATGCGTCACTTCGCTTTTCCCCTCACAACCATGTGAGAGTCTTGTGTGAGGAACAGAGGGTTGTGGTACACTTTCTGTCATTTTAGCATTTAATTTCCTGTGGATTAAACATCTTTTCACCATTTCCTTTGCTGTAAACACTTCCTGTTTTCCCCTTAACGTTATTAAGGGACAGAAGTGTCACAGTGGAGGTACCCAGGACTTACTTCTGGCTCTAAGTTCTGGGATCATTCTTTGTTAATGAGCTGGGGCCATTTGGATGCTGGGAATCAACCCAAGGTCAGCTGCCTGCAGAACAAGCAATTAAAAATCCTGTACTATGGGCCCAAAGAGATAACACAGCGGCATTTGCCTTGCAAACGGCTGATCCAGGACCAAAGGTGGTTGGTTCGAATCCCGGTGTCCCACATGGTCCCCCGTGCCTGCCAGGAGCTATTTCTGAGCAGACAGCCAGGAGTAACCCCTGAGCAACGCCGGGTGTGGCCCAAAAACCAAAAAAACAAAACAAACAAAAATCCTGTACTATCTCTTCAGTATCTTTTCTTTTCAGGTCTGACCTTAATTTAATCCCTAGCACCAAATATGGTTCTCCAAGCAGCACCAGGACTGATCTCTGGGCATAGAGCCAGAAGTAAGCCCTGAATATCAGTGGATGTGGCCCAAAGAACAGAAAAAAAAAATCATTCTCAGTATGTATGAATTATTAATACTCATTCATTTTGAGGTGTATAAGCAGACAGTGCCCAGGTCTCAGTACTACTCCCGGTGATTTTCTCTAACCAGGCCACGTGGTTTAAAGCTCAGGCCCTGGTAGTACTCTGAGACCAGGCGGTCACAGGCTGGAGCTGAGTCTTCTGGGCATGTAAGGCTGGGTCCCTGACCACTGACTTCTCACCCTGACCCTGCAAATGATGGAATTTAAGGCCTGTCTAATAAAGGTACCAATTTTGTCTCCAGTTTTCTTCCTATTTTGATCCTGTTGTTACAATTATTTTATGAATTTCCAATTATTTGTGTTTACTTATCATCATGTGTTTCTCTTTCTTACCCACTAGAGAAATTTTTACTCTAGTTTTTTTGTTTTTGTTTTTGCTTTGTTTTGTTTTTTAGATTTTGCACTCCCATTGTCCTCCACACAAAAGGTGTTTCTCATTTATGAGGGAGCTGCTGTGAGTAGAGCTGATCTGACCAGGGAGCATTCTTAGCTGCTCTCCCTATTTTCTGGAGGAGAAAACCTTCCTCATGCTGGTGGCAGTGGTGGTGATTTTGAGGTTTTATTTATTTTTTAAGCCCCCCATATCCCTTCTCCCACACACCTTGCCTGTATTCTAGACAAGCATTCTACTTCTCTCACTCATTAACATTATCATGGTAATTGTTAGTGTATTATTTCTCTAACTGCACTCACCCCACTTTGAGGTGAGCTTCATATCATGAGCTGGTCCTTCTGGGCATTATTGCAAAAATGTCTTTTATTTTTCTTAAAACCCATAGATAAGCAAGACTATTCTGTGTCTTTCCCTCTGACTTATTTCACTCAGCATAATAGTTTCCATGACCATTCATGTATAGGAAAATTTTATGACTTAAATTTCTCCTGCTGACTGCATAATATTCTATTGTGTATATGTACCACAGTTTCTTTAGTCATTCATCTGTTGAAGGGCATCTTGGTTGTTTCCAGAGTTTGGCTATTGTAAATAGTGCTGTGATGAATATAGATGTGAGGAAGGAATTTTTGTATTGCATTTTTGTGTTCCTAGGGTATATTCCTAGGAGTGATATAGCTGGATCATATGGGAGCTCAATTTTAATTTTTTTATTTTGTTTTGTTTTGGGGCCATACCCATTGATGCTCAGGAGTTACTCCTGATTATGTGCTCAGAAATCGCTTCTGGCTTGAGGGACCATATGGGACGCTGGGGGATCAAACTGTGGTCTGTCTTAGACTAGCGCTTGCAAGGCAGATGCCTTAAATCTAGTACCACCACTCCAGCCCTTCAATTTCCAATTTTTTTGAGGAATCTCCATATTGTTTTTTATAAGGGCTAAACTAGACAGCATTCCCACCAGCAATAAATGAGAGTTCCTTTCTCCCACATTCCTGCCAGCTCTTATTGTTCTTGTTCTTTGTGATGTGTGCCAGTCTCTATGGTGTGAGATGGTGCCTTATCATTGTTTTGATTTGCATCTCCCTGATAATTAGTGATGTGAAACATTTTTTCATGTGCCTTTTGACCATTTGTATTTCTTCTTTGAGAAATTATCTGTTCATTTCTTCTCCCCATTTTTGATGGGGTTTGATGTGTTTTTCTTGTTAAATTCTGTCAGTAACATGTATACCTTAGATATTAGCCCCTTGTCTGATGGGTATTGAGTGAATAGTTTCTCCCATTCTGTGGGTAGCTTTTGTATATTCTAGGCACGATACCCTTTGAGATGCAGAAGCTTCACAGCTTAATATAGTCCCATCTGTTTATCTATGTTTCTACTTGTATGGAGAGTGCTGTTTCCACCTTGAAGATGCTTTTTACTCTAATTTTAATATAATTGTTTTTCTAGTTTTATAAAACAATTAATGATCATATTAAAAAGTTTTAATGGGGGAAAGATTCTACAGTCTGTAGTGGGCTTTCCATGCATGTGACTGAACCAACTTTGATACCTGGCTCCTCATATGGTCCCCTGAGTCCCCTTAGGAGTGATCCCTGAGCAGAGTCAGGAGTAAACCCTAAGCATCGCCAAGTGTGGTCCCCAAACAAAAAATTAGAATGGCATCAAATGGCCTAAACAAGTATAGTATAGGGCCAGAGCAATAGTACCATGGGTGAGGCTCTTGCCTTGCAAGTAGATGACCCACATTTGATATCCAACATGCCGTATGGTCCTCAAACCTCACCATAAGTGATTTCTGAATGCAGAACCAGGAGTAACTCCTGAGCTTTGCCGGATGTGGCCTTAAACCCAAGCCAAACAAATATGTATAGTATAAAAGAATCTTCACCCCTATAACACAACACAACCCTGTCACTAACTTCTTGAATAGCCTTCAAATTAGTCTGTGTATGTACAGACACACACACACACTTAAAATATACCCATCCCACAGCTCTTATATTTAAATCCATCTAATGAGACACTTTGGAACTTCTTTCACTTAGCATGAACACTTCTGTTGTAGGATGTATCATTATTTTATTCCTTTTTATTATAAATTTATGTTCCATGGTATGTATATATGACACTTCCTTTATCTATTCTTTTTTTTATTTTTTTGGTTCTTGGTTTTTAGGCCACACCCTGTGATGCGCAGGAGTTACTCCTGGATATGCGCTCAGAAATTGCTCCTGGCTTGGGGGACCATATGGGACACCGGGAATCGAACCAAGGTCTGTCCTGGGTCAACCATGTGCAAGGCAAATGCCCTACCACTGCGCTATGGTATCTTTCAGGCTCCTTTATCCATTCTTTCTGTAGTTGTTGTTTTTGGGCTACACCCTGGGATGGTCAAAAGTTAGTCCTGGCTCTGCACTCAGAATTCGCTCCTGGTAGGTTCAGGGGATCATATGGAATGCTGGGAATTGAACCCAGCTCAGCCATGTGCAAGGGAAATGCCCTATCTCTGTGCTTTCGCTCCAGTTCATATTTTTTTCTTAGATTACTTTATTTAAGCAGCATAGTTTCGGGGCTGGAGAGACAGCACAGCGGTAGAGCATTTGCATTGCACACAGCGGATCCAGGACGAACAGCATCCCATTTGGTCCCCATGCCTGCCAGGAACGATTTCTGAGCGCAGCGCCAGGAATAACCCCTGAGCATTGCTGGGTGTGACCCAAAAACAAAAACAAAAATTTTTTTTTTGTTTTTGGGCCACACCCGGCGATGCTCAGGGGTTACTCCTGGCTGTCTGCTCAGAAATAGCTCCTGGCAGGCACGGGGGACCATATGGGACACCGGGATTCGAACCAACCACCTTTGGTCCTGGATCGGCTGCTTGCAAGGCAAACGCCGCTGTGCTATCTCTCCGGGCCCAAAAACAAAAATATTTTAACAGCATAGTTTCAAAATTGTTCATGATTATGCTTCAGTCAGACAATGTATACCACCCTTCATCAGTGCACATTTCCTGCCACCAATGTCCCCAGTTTTCCTCCCACCTTCTCCCCTATCTGCCCCTTAGGTCAGACATTTTACTTCTCTCTTTTTTCTCTTTCTCTTCCATTTTTTTTTCTTTTAGACACTGTGGTTTGCACTATTGTTAATGAAGAGGTACCAGGCATATCACTCTATCCCCTTTCAGCATCTAATTATTGTCCAGTGATCAGTTTCAACTATCATTGTTATAGTGGACCCTTCTCTACTCTCCCTGCCCTCCCTAGTCTTTGTGGCAAACTGCTTACCACAGACAAGTCATCCTGACCCTCATCTCGATTGTCTGAATATTATTACCATCCTATTTTTCTTTCTCTTATATCTCACAAATGAGTGAGATCATTTTATATCTATCCTTACCTCTATGACTCATTTCACTCAGCATAATACTCTCCAGAATCATCTATGTGTGAACAAAATTCATGACTTTGTTTTTACCTAATAGCTGCATAGTATTCTATTGTTTAATTGTTCCATAGGTTTTTTTTTTGGGGGGGGTGTTTCGGGCCACACCCGTTTGATGCTCAGGGGTTACTCCTGGATAAGCACTCAGAAATTGCCCCTGGCTTGGGGGGACCATATGGGACGCCAGGGGATCGAACCACGGTTGCGATCTTTCCTTGGCTAGCGCTTGCAAAGCAGACGCCTTACCTGTAGTGCCACCTTGCTGGCCCCTGTTCCAAAGTTTTTATATCTACTGATCTGTTCTTAGACACTAGGGTTAAGGTCTGGCTAATGTGAATAGTGCTGCAATGAACATAAGAATGCAGAGGGCTTTTTTGCATTCTGCATTTTGAACATTTGGATCATCCTCAATTTGGGGCAGATATTATGGATAATGGGCCTTTGGACATAAGGTTTTGTATGGACATATATTGGCCTTTCTTTTGGGTAGAATTTCTGGGTTCCATGGGAATATTAAGTGCACATTTTTAGTAACTGCCAAAGTGGCTCACCTCTCTTCCATTCCACCAGCAGTTTCTCCATATCCACGCAATACTTGTTTTACCCTCCATCCCTTCTTTTTTTGTTCTACACTCAGTGCTAAGGGGTGTTAGTGTTCAGGGAACCATGCAGTGCTGGCAGTCAAGCTTAGGGCTTCACACAGGCAAATCAGGTGCTCTATTGTGGAGCCATGTCCCAGTCACTGTCATGGCTTTCTTCATAGTCACTATCTGACTGAGAAAGAGAATCTGGTCAGAGTTTCATTTTGTAATTTGCCCACACAGAAAAATTTAATTCATGAATTTAAAAATAAACATTTTTTAAAACACTAATAGCATTATATATTTTCATGCTATGTATTTTTTGTACATGTTCCTGATTAAAAAGGGATGGATGGGGGCCAGAGAAATAGTACAGTGAGTAAGGCACTTGCCTTACATCCAATCTGGATTTGATCTCAGCATCCCATATGGTCCCCTAATCATCACCAGGAATAATACCTGAGCATAAGCCAAAAGTATCCCCCTGAGCATCCACAAATGTGGTCTCAAAGCAAAACAAAATGTGTGAATGTTGACTTTTAAATGAGTGTGGTGTTGTATTGAAATGCATTCCATTCCTTGAGTCTGCTTTTCTAATTTATTCTTATATCATTAGATTTTCTTTTCTTTTTTTATTATCTTTATTTAAACACCATGATTACAAATATAATTGTAGTTGTATGATTACAGTCAGGTAAAGAACACCCCCCTTCACCAGTGCAGGATTCCCACCACCAATTTCCCAGATCTACCGTCTCCCCCCACCCCACCCTACCACCCTGTACTTACGAGACAGGTTTTTCTACTTCCCTCATTCATATCACATTGTTATAGATAGTTTTTTCAGTGTAGTTATTTCTCTAACTGCACTTAATACTCTATGTGGTGAGCTTCATGTCATTAGCTGCACCTACATGGGAGGATGGGGGGAAGTAAGGGTTGGGACTGAGGCAGTAAAATATTAGAAATGAGCTTTTTAGGGCAGTATCAAGGTCCCAATACAAGATGGTTATTATTGTATATAGAATATAATCGACACAATACTATCAATATGAAAAACAAAAGAGAAAAAATTTCCCACTGACTATCCCCAACATAATCAGTGCTAGAACAGCCTGCCCTCCTCCCAGAGCGCATTCCCATTAGTGTAGGGAGAGATAGGGGGAAAGCCTGTTGACCCCTATAGAGTCCACCTAGACTGGTGCCCAGGGAAAGACTGAAGTCTAGGGGAGAAAAACCCTATACCTGGCATGAGCTGGTCTCCAGAATCAAGGAGGAAACTGGAAGCCAGATGTCTGCCTCCCTCCTCCCCATGCACCTCCCCCCTGGAGTACAGAGGGAGGGGGGAACCTAAGGACCACTGAGTCCACTTGAACCCACTTCTGCCATCTGAGCTGACACCCAGGGAAGGCCTGGAGTCAGGGGGAAAAGACCAGAATGGCAGGGGGAAAAGACCCAGAATGGGCCTGGGGGCCTGCCAAGCCTCCCAGCACTCCCCAGGCTAGGAAGAAAGGCTCTTGTATGGGGCCTCCCCAAAACCCCATACCTGGCAAGAGCTGGTCTCCAGAATCAAAGAGGAAACCAGAAGCCAGATGGTCTGCCCGCCCTCCGTCCCCATGCACCTCCCCCCTGGAGTACAGAGGGAGGGGGGAACCTTGGGGACCACTAAGAGTCCCACCTGAACTTAACTTCTGGCCATCTGAGCTGGCACCCAGGGAAGGCCTGGAGTCAGGGGAAAAAGACGAAGGGACAGCTGGGGGCATGCCAAGCCTCCCAGCACTCCTCAGTCTAGGAATAAGGGGCCCCAGAAAGCTCATTTTTTCTGATCTGTTAGTATCAGTGTGAAAGTATTTCTAATTTCAGTTGACAAATCTTCTTGATGCTTAATTTTGTTTATCGATGCTTTTTTTTTTTGAGCTCCCTGAACATTTTCCATAGTTCTACTCTAAACTTCTTATTTGAGAGGATACCTATTTGTTTCCTACTTTTTAGATTATTAGAGGAGCCATCTTGATTTCTGTAAATATGGGAGTGTACTGCAAAATTACTCCATTGGCAAGGCTGTAGATTGCTTCTTAAAATGTGCAGAAATGGAATTCAGGGGTTACAAGATAAGCGCGGCCGTGAAGTGAAGCAGAGTGGCCGCGTTTCGAGTGTGGGTCCTGAAGAGGTTATAGTCCTTGGAGTCTAGGCAGGCTCAGTAGAAAAAAGGCAGAGAGCATGGCTGCCATGCTTTATAAGTCTCTGGGTACTCAATCACATGGCAGGAATTGGCCCCACATGCGTTGGGTGGGGACATCTTACCAGCTGTGGGTCCTGAAGAGGTTATAGTCCTTGGAGTCTAGGCAGGCTCAGTAGAAAAGAGATATCATTAGATTTTCATAAAATTTTCTTTTCGTAAGATTTTCTTTTCAAGAAACTTTATTGTGTTTGAAACTTCCTTATTTAATGTCTGCCTCTCCCAGAAAATAGTCTTTGACATAATTAACTTTACTTACACCTGCTATAATCTGCCCCTCCCCCTTTTTTTTAATCTAAATGACTCACCAAGGCTGGAAAGATTGAGCTCAATTGGCTAAGGCCTTGTTTTGCCTGCAGGAAGCCTGGGTTCAGTCCTGGCACTGCCTGGCTTCCCCAGGGACCAAGCTGGGAGCAACCCTTTGCACAGAGTCAGGGCATGGCCATTGGATATATCCCCAAACAGTTACAACCAACAAGAAAGCACCAATGTTTTATCAAGTTATCTGAAATGTCTGGCAGTTATCAAAGGAGCATTGCCTTAAATTTTCATCATATTTTCAAAATTCTTTGTTTTTCTTTATTATGTTACTTTGGGCTGCAGCTGGCAGTACTTCAGGGCCTGGGGGCATGCAGTTTCAGAGATAAAACCCTAAACCCCAAAATAAGGTCTATACTCAACCACAACAACCACATCCCAACTCCATCAATCTTCATCTTCATCTGGAGCATTTCCCTTTCCTTTCTGTGGTCAAGCAGGTTTTTCTTGGTAAATGTGGACTGTCTTATAGAATGCCATCCACAGGATAACTTACACCAGTATTTCTCAACTGAGGTCTCTATGGGCCCTCATATAATATAAGGAGGCCCCAAGGAAAAATCATATCTGTTGGGGGTGCACAGTTTGAGACTAGGAGGCCACAGGAAGGAAACAGAGCTGGAAGTGTCAGGAAAAGGTTGAAATACTACTGATTTCTACATCAGTTCATATCTGGTGCAAAAGTCAAGTCTGCTCTGCCCACAGCTTTGGTGTCTGGGGAGGCTGCTCTTCAGGGTCTTTCATGCCTCTTTTTCCTTGTATCTTCATGGAACTATGAGGACAAAGAGACAGACATATACTGAGACAGAGAGAAACAGTGATAGAAAGGTGGGAGGAGAGGGGAGGGATAAAGAGAAAATATTCTCAGAACAGAGCAGAGAGGAATGAGGGAAAGGGAGATGAGGAGAGAAGAAAAGAAGGGAGGAGAAGAGAGGAGAGGAGAGGTTAGGAGAAAGGGAAGGAGAAGAAGGGGAATGGAGGATAAGGGAGAAGATATGAGGGAAGGAAGAGGGAAGAGGAGATGTGGTGAGAGAAGAGAGTAGAGGAGAGTAAGGAAGAGGAGAAAAGAAGAGAGGAGGAGGGAAGAGGAGAGGAAGAGTAGGAGAGAGGAGGGGAGAATAGGGTACCTACGGCATACTATGAGCCTTCCCCATGACATCATCTGAACCCATTCCCCCATCTCCAGATGCCATTACCCAGAGGATCTAAACTTCTGCCAAAACCACTCAACCCATGCTTTGACTTGTTTATGCCTTTCCATTTCTTCTATTCAAAGTGGACAGTTTTGGAGCCTGGAGTGATAGCACAGTGGTTAGGGCTCTTGTCTTGCATGCAGCTGAGCCATGTTTTATTTTGGCATCCCATATGGTCCCCCATATGGGTCCCCCTGACAGGTGTGATTCCTGAGTGCAGAACCAGGAGTAATCCCTGAGAGCCACCAGGTATGGGCCCAAAACAAAAACAAAAAGTAAAATGACAGTTTTATCTTATTAATTTGTTTTGTTTTGCTAAGGGTAGGCTTCCCAGCAATGCTCTGGACCTCAGAGACACTTGACTGGACAATTTTGGGCTTGGTGATTGGGTACACTACCTTGGATTCCCAGGACCCAGACCAATGGTTGCTCAGAAAAGACTTGATGTTCAGGATAAAATTGGAGACTCCACTCCCAGGAGCATTCTAGTCCAGTGTACCATCTTTCTGCTGGCAGCTCTGACTGAGAAGATATTAGTGGTACCAATGGGTTCAAACCTCTCCTTCCTCCTTCCTAAGCACAGCACTTTCTTGTTGGATTCCAATGAATGTACCTCAAGTCCTGGAACTTGGAATCATACTTCTGATCTCTCCTGCATGCAAGGCGCACACACATTCACATGCTGCTTTCTTTTCTCTCTTTGTGTTCATCTTGCTAAATGAGATGTCTGGCATTGGTTGTGTGATACAAGCTGGGAAGCCAGAAAAAACTTTGTTCCATCCTTGGTGCATGTTAAGATCAATGCCTCTGGGCTTTATCATCAAGGAAAATATTCTCAATGGTTGCAAGCGACTTTATGGTATAGTAAGGAAAAGATGGAAATCTTTGAGGGGGGGGCGGTCTGACTGAGACAGGGAGCAGACTAGGCCAGAAGGATGAGTCATTTTGTTGGAATCAACTGGTTGTCATAAACAGGCTCTGGGACAAGGGCCCATCGAGATGCCGCATTCAGGTGAACACTCTATGTGGAGGAAAAAGAGGGCTAGGTATGGCTGGACAGAGCCCATGGGCAGGAGAGCAGTGTAGGCAGGACTCCAGGGGTCTCTGGGTTCAAGCTTTGTTCCCAACATTGTCCATGATATGGGTAGTAGGGAAAACGCTTTGTCTACTCTCTCCTAGGAAGATGGAAGCAGTATGTGGACCCAGCTCAGGGCAGTAGCTGAGGCCCAGGCATCCATGAGCCTCCCTCGCTGTGGACCCTGGACTTGTAATGATGACCCAAGAGGCCAAGTAAGGATGGCACCATTAGGCAGGGGTGGGGTGGGGAGGAGGGAGATTTGGGACAATGGTGATGGGAATGTTGCACTGGTGATGGGGTGGGGGTGTTCTCTACATGACTGAAACCCAACCACAATCATGTTTGTAATCAAGGTGCTTAAATAAAATATTTTTAAAAAAGGATGGCACCTTTACCTTCCATCTACCCGGGTAGTCCTTCACTGCCCCTCCCTCCCCATGGACCCCTTCATTGCCTCATTGTCCTCTCATTGTCCTCTGCCCCATGTACTCCTTTGCTATTCCCCACTCCCTCTGTGCCTCCCTTCACTGTCCCTAAAGCAAGCAAACTATATCCTGGTTAAACAGGGGGCCAGTTCACTGTCCTTCAGACTGTTGGAGGGCCAGATTACAGTAAAAACAAAAATTATGAACAAATTTCTATGCACATTGCATATATCTTATTTAGAAGTGAAGAAGCAAAATGGGAATAAATACAATATGTGGCCCGCGGGCCATAGTTTGAAACCCCTGATGTAGATAATACTTGCTTCCTTCAATTATTCTTTCATTTACCAGCAGGTGGTTCAGAAAATCCCATCGACAAGGGGACAAGGGGAACTTTTACTTAGAGAGAAAACATAATTTCCATCAGCCAGGACTGAGTTTCTCTGTGAATATCTGGAAGCCCTCTCCCCAGTTTAAGCATATTGGAGCTATTTATTCCTTATCATGTCAGCCAGGTCTAGAGCAGAAAGTCCAGGGCACATGGACAGCTCAATATCACCTCCTTTCCTGGGTGGCTGCACAGTCTTAACCATCACACCAATGTTTCAATAGCAAAAAGAAAAAATAAGATGTAGAACATGTTGACCTCTGTCCCACTGGCTAAACTTAATGGCATGGTTACACCTCATTACAAGGGAGGCTGGGACAAAATGGATTGCAACTATCCTGACCTATTCAAAGTCTCTAGCAGATTTAGGGTGACAATACACTGTCTGCCTTGAATTGAATTCAGAGAGCAGCACAGTTGGGTCCCAGAAACAAGAATGAATTAGGCATTCTCCAGGGCACCACCAGAGAGATGATCAAGGTTATTCTAGAGCCAAGATACAGGGGCTGGGTGTAGGAGATTTCTTTCTGGAAAGCACCACCAGCCAGAGGCCCTGGGACTCCATGGGAGATAGGAAGATTCCTATCTGCTGGAAGTAGACCTGTTTCTTCTCACCTGTGCTCACTCCTGTCTCCCCATTCACTGCCCTTTCCACCTGCAGGCCAGCTTTCTGTGGACCCCTTCAGGTGTGGAGCTCTGTTGTACAGCTGCTCATCAAACACCCAGAATGGATGGATGCCAAAATGAAGTTCTTCCTCTCCAACATGGAGTTGGGTTTCAGGGAGGAGGACGTGGAGCCTACCCAGAGGGTCATCCTCCAGCTGCAGAAGTTATATGACCAGGGCCCGGACACCTGGCAGGGTTTCATTAACTGTGTGTGCATGGAGCTTGAGGTGCCACTGGAACATGAGGTGATGCTCATGAGCACCTGGGGAAACAAGGATGGTAAGGTCAGGACCATGGGGGGCCCCAGGAGGGATCAGGTAGAGTCTGGAGCCATCTGAGTCACACAGAGGGCATGAAGAGAATGCCAACATTTGGAGTACTTCTTGGAGCAAATTCCTTAATACCAGAGGCAGGTGGTGGGTGGGAAGTTCAGGGAACAGGATTCCATGGGGTCCCTTCCTACCAAGAAGGGGCCCTGAAGTCCAGACGCCTCTCTGTACTGTCATTTCAGTGGCATGTACTTCTATTCCAGGAAGGATCCACAGGCATTTTGTGGGCATATTCAGTTTCCACAGAATGGGTGGGGGGAACAGCAGAGGGGTTTGTGGTGCTCTAGGAGAGAAGGGAACCCTCAGCATGCACACCTATGTTTTTTCACCTATGTATGTGCCCTGTACACCTGCACACAGATGAACACATGCACACATGTCTTTCTACTTACACTTGCTCCCTGTAGATAGATCTCCTGCAGCTACTTGCATCCCTGCTATGGTTTCATCAGGATCCCACACACATGTGATCTGCACAGCCTTAAGTGTCACTTTATTTCTTCCTTGTGGAGCCCCACCTAGAGGGGTGTGCCCTGAGCCAGTAACCATAGTCCCACAGCTGTTGTGTTCTCCTTTTTTCTCAGAGTACCCCAATGAAGAGGAAGCTGAGGAAGAGAATCGAACTGAATCTCAGCCCCATGCTGGTGAGGCTTGGGGCTGGGGTGTACGGGGCCGGTGTGCATACTAGACACTACCTCAAACCTGAGGCAGACTGGTGGTGGGTTCTATTTATGGCCTCCCCTGATCTTCTTCCCATCCCCACCCCACCCCTGACTTCTGGGAGTAAGGCTACAACAGCCTGTCCTGGCACAAACCCAGGGTTCTGACATGTAATCTTCTAGAAGAATATGAGGTCATTGGATCTTGGTCACTGCTAGAGACTCCCCAAGCTGGTTTTACTAGGAGATGCTTCTTCTCACTTACCTGTTTCCAAGCTGCAGGGTCTTGTCCTCCAGCCTCCCCTCCCAACCTGACTCAGGTCCCTCACCACATAGATACTTGGGCCTATGCTCACTCACCAGTGATTTTCTCTCTGGAAGCCTCTGAGGGCCTGTGGTCCATACCTAGCTACCTTCTCTCTCTGAGCCCTGCTTCCTTTTCTTTTTATAATCATTGTAAAGTGCCCAGAACTTCAACTCTACCCTCTTTACCATTTTTTTCAACGTGAATGTCTTAACTTTTAATGAACTAACATCCTTGTGCAACCATCATCCTTGTCTATGCCCTATTCACCCTGTAAGATGAAAACTCCATAACCGATAGATAAGCGCTGCTCAACCGGGGCCACTCCCCATGGGATTCCCAAGTTATGTAAATGTTAGGACAGGTGGGTACAGGAAAGAAACAAGGTGGAATAAAGTAGCCATCAAAAAAGGGTTGAAGGGGCCGGAGAAATAGTATGGAGGTAAGGCGTTTGCCTTGCATGCAAAAGGACGGCAGTTGGAATCCCAGCATCCCATATGGTCCCCCAAGCCTGCCAGGAGCGATTTCTAAGTGTAGAGCCAGGAGTAACCCCTGAGCACTGCCGGATGTGACCCAAAAACCAAAACCAAAACAAAACAGTTTGAGAATCACTGTGTCAGACTATGACCTCCATCCTCTGCCAGGTCACCACCATCTTGTTTTCTGTCTCTGTGATGTGACTACTCTGTGTCCCTCCTAGATAGGAACCATGGTGTGATGGCTGGTCTCACTAAGCAACATCTTCCATCCCCAGACCCATGGAAGCCTTTGTCAGAATGACTGGATAATTTAGATGCTGTAGGTTGACCATAAACCTGAGTTGCATCCACAGCTAAGCTGACCTTTCTAGTACTGCTGCCCAGACACATGCCCAGAGACCCCTTCTAAGTCCTAGTCTTCGTTCTCCTGGGAAGATACTGGCAGTGAAATAGCTTGATTTTGCAGTAAATTCTTTTTTGTTTGTTTGTTTGTTTTTGTTTTGGTTTGGTTTTTGGGTCACACCTGGCTCTGTACTCAGAGATCACTTACTCCTGGCTGGTTCAGGAAACCATATATGGTGCCATTGACTAACCCTGGGTTGACCACATGTGGGCAAGTGCCTGCTTACCCACTGCACCATCACTTTAGTCCCATAAATGGTATGAGGTGGTGTCTCTATAATATTTTTTTTAATTTGCCAGAGTCACACGGGTGTGCTGGGAGCCAGGGTAGGCAGGTAGGCAGGGTAGGCTGGGAGCCAGGGTAGGCAGGGCAGGCTCTAGCTATGCCTGTGGTAGTTGAGCTACAGGACTTTATCCCTTGTGACAGGGAAACCACCAGGAACTGTGTTGTCAACAATACCAGGGTCAGGAGCGTGTTGAGCAACTTGGCAATTTCCCCAGTCTCCTGCTAGTTTTTATGTGTATTTTCATAATGATTCATGATGTTGAATGTCTTTGCATGTGTTACTGGCCCTTAATGTTCCTTGTTCTCCTCCTCCTTCTTCTTATTCCACTCCTGGCTCTGTGCTCAGGATCACTCCTGGCAGGGCTCTGTTGTGGGGTTGAACCCAAGTTGGTAGAGTGCAAAGCATTGATTTATCACTACAATTTCAGCATCACTTTTATTTAAAAAGCATCTACTCATGTTTTGGGGTGCGATTTTAAAGTCCACTTACTTGTTTTTATTGTTGTGCTGAAGGTCTCTGCTTGAAATATGACTCATTTTTTAAAAATAGGGTCTTCAAATATTTTCTTTCATTCTGTATTTTCTTACTCAGTTATAGTGTCCATTGAGGTACAAAATCTTAATTTCCATGGAGTTTAATGTATTGATTTTTTTCCCTTTTATTCCTTATACCTTTGGTATCCTAACCAATACATTATGACCCATAAAGCTTCAGTATCCTTACTTCAAGGGAAGTAAAGATGTTTTGCTCCCAGCTGTTCTGGGTCTTGATGTCAATGGTCTTTACCAGAAAAATATCCACCCTGTGATCCCAGTTCTACAGTGAAGTAGCAGGATTGACTTTGGTCCCTCTGGCCCTTGTGGTCAAATTGATATAATTGTCGCATATCTGTGATAGGTCGATTGCTATTTAACCCGTGAGTTCCATATATGAGTTCCTTACATAAAGACCGTAAAAGTGAAAGGTTGGAGAAATGGTACATTGATACTGCCTTACCTGTAGCAGATCTAGGTTCAGTCTCCATCATCACAGAGGGTCCCTTGAACTCCATCAGGAGTGACCTCTGAGTACAATCCAGTGTGGCCTTGAAAGTACAGAAATGCAAACTGGTTCCAAGCCCTCTTTGGACGCCTCAGTCTCCTTCCAATCCAGCAACTAAAATACTAACACCTGGACTTTTCTGATAGGTCACTGCACCTACTCTAGAAATATCCCCCTCTGCTTCTTTTTGAAAATAAAATAATGTTATGGGTATGGGGCCGGAGTGATAGTATAGTGGCTAGAAAGTTTGATTTCCTTGGGTTTGATAACTGGCACTCCAGATAATCCCTTGAACTCTGCCAGGAATGTTCCCTGAGCACAGAGCCAGGAGTAAGCCATGGGCACTGCCAGGTGTGGCCCAGAAACCAAAAGAAAAGAAAAGAATGTTTTAGAGAATTAAAACTTTATAATTCTCCCTCCCCTTGTTGTGGCAGTGACTGGGGTCACTCAATATCTGCTTTCTAAGTCACACATGTTTTAGCTGCGGTGCTTGTACACACTTGGCTGTGCTGTGTTGACGATGTTGCAGTCCTTCTGGTGACATTCGGGCCTATGAATGGAAGTGCCCCCAGAATGGCATTTGGTGTGTGGGTGGTCAGGGACTGAGCTGTGCAGGGTAGATGCTCTGCTTTGAGCCTCATCATCCCTGGGCCCAACTTTACTTCTTAGATTGCTTTCATAAATGCTCTTCCCTTCTTTCTTCCTCTCCTTCTTTCTCTCCCCTTTTCACTTTTTGTTCATTTATTTTTGTTTATTTGTTTGTTTGTTTGTTTGGGGGGAATCACATTTGGCAGTGCTCCAGGCTTACTCCTGGTTCTATACTCAGGAATTACTCCTAGCAGGGTTCGGGGGAACAATGGAAGGTTCTGGGGATTGAACCTGGGTCAGCTGTGTGCAAGGCAAGTGCCCTCACCACTGTACTAGGATTCTGGACCCTCTTTGCACTTTGTCCTTCCTTCCTCTGTCAGCCTCGTCTAGAATGGTAGCGAGGACTCTTGGAGACCCAGACAGATCTCAGAGAGAAACCAAGGAAAGAGAAGGGAAGGCAGGATGGAGGGGGAGGCCAGGTGATTAGACACTGGGACAGTTAAAGGGTCAGGCCTGGCTGTATCCAGGGAAAGCTTCACTTTCCAACCTGCACAGAGCCGGGCCTCACCTCATGCTTCCATAGGGTTAAGAACTTCTCAGGCCTATGGCTGCAAGTCTTGCTCTCTTACCTGATGGGAAGATCTCCAGACCCAGAGTCTCTATCCCTTCACCCAAGGTCCCTTATGCAGAGAGTCCAATGTTGAGTTTCTGAATGCACTACCTGCCTCTGCTCAGTACCTATGTTGAGTACACTTGTTTGCCTGCAGCCTGTTTGTGACATGGAACTCCCCAAAGGTTCTGGGCACTCTCTCCATCCAGGCTCTCAAACCTGCCTCCTTCATGTTTCCAGATTACAAGTGTCCCCAACAGAACTTTGAGGAATCGCCTCCCAGGAAGAGGAGCAGGAAACAGCAGATAGGTGGGTGCGGGGTGGGGAGAAGCCTGGCAGTAAGGGTGTCTCTGTCTCTGCTCAGGACTCAGTTCCTGGTCTCTGTCCCTCCACCACCAATCAGCCTCCACATGCCTTGTGACTCGTGTTCCTCAAGTTTCCAGGAAAGAAGGATCAGGGGTCCTAGTTGGGCAAGGAGAAGGCTGGGTTTATCTGGAAGGGGCCCCACAATAGATCACAATGGACCTTCTGGGCCAAAGGGGCTAATAGCACCCCTTTGGGACAGAGCTTCACCATCTGGTTCTTCCATATGCCCTAGAGTGAGGGTGTCCCTTCATGCCTCAGCCTCCCCCTTTCCCAAATGCCATTCTAAGGATGAACAGGAAACCAGAGAGAACTCCCCACCAAACCCACAGATGGGGGCTTCTGCTAGTGGCCTCAGAAGGGGATCACCTCACAGTGAAAGGTTGCTCCTATAAGATGTTAAAAGGAGGCCAGAGAGGTGGGACTTGCCTTATGCATGGTTGACCCCTTCTGATCTTCGGTACCACAACAGTTCCTCTAGCTCTACTAGGTATGGCCCCAAAGCCAAACAACAACAGCAAAATAGTGTTGGAAGGAATTGCCCTTTTCCCTCCCCCATATTTGTTTTGTAGTTCTGGGGCTGTACTTGGCAGTGCTCAGAGCTTACTCTTGGCTCTGCACTCAGGAATCACTCCTGGCAAGATTGGGGGAGTGTGTGGGATGAGCTGGGATCAAGTGCAGGTTGGTCAGGTGCAAGGCAAGCACTTTCCCTATTGTGCTATCACTCCCACCCTCATAATTTTGAAGTTTCCCCACTTCCATTCCCTGCAATAGTATGACAAAGCCTCCTGCTAGGGCTCTCACTTCCCTGTCCCTGTTTTGTTTTTTCCCTATCTTGTTTACAGGGCAGCCAGAGCCCTGCTGTAGTAGATCCAGTTCCTTCTAGGAACTTGGTGGCATGGGTGTCCCCGTGTGCCTTTGCCTGCCTCATCACTCAGCCTATAGCTGAGGCTCCAGGCTGCCTGCCAGGGGTAAGGTTGGGGCAGGGAGGCCTCTTGTCTTCAGCTCAGCTCCCTGTTCCTGCAGAGTTGGCCAGAAAGTACCTGCAGCAGCTGAGGACCTTTACCCAGCAGCGCTATAAAAGTGGGATTCCTGGACCAGGGCTGGCCCCTGCCCCCCACCAGGTTTACATCCCCCCGATCCTGCAATGGAGCCGGACCATCTTGCCCTTGGAGTCTCAGGAAGCGACTGCTCCGGGGGTTCTTCAGATGGAAGATAGTCCCTATGGGAGTCTGCAGGACCTCTTCCCCCCGAGGTCCAGCAAGGGGCCAAGGGTGACGGTGGTGCTGGGCCAGGCGGGCATGGGCAAGAGCACTCTGACCCAGCGGCTTTGCCAGAAGTGGGCTGACAGGCAGCTGGAGCGCTTCCAGGCCGTGTTCCTGTTTGAATTCCGCCTGCTCAACCTCTTCCGTGGTTCGCTGACGCTGCGCCAGCTCCTCTTTGACTTGTACCTGAGGCCTGAGGCAGGCCCCGACGAGGTGCTGCAATACCTGGAGGAGAATGCAGAGTCGGTGCTGCTCATCTTTGACGGGCTGGAGGAGGCCTTGCAGCCTGACTCAGGCCACGAGCCTGTGGGACTCTCCCTCTTCTCAAATCTCTGTCATGGGACCCTCCTGCCTGGCTGCCAGGTGATCGCCACCTCACGCCCAGGAAAGCTGCCCACCTGCCTGCCCAAGGAAGCTGCCCTGGTCCACATGTGGGGCTTCGACAGTCTACGAATAGACCAGTATGTGAGCCGCTTCTTCAGTGACCAGGTGACTCAGAAGGTGGCCCTGGCCAAGCTGCGGGCTAATGGCAGTGTCCAGAATTTGTGCACCATCCCTGTCCTCTGCCAGGTCGCCTGCCTCTGCCTCCAGCACCAGCTCCTAAGTTTACCTGGGGACCAGGCGGTGACCCTTCCACCCACAGTGACTCAATTGTACCTGCAACTGCTGCTCACGCTTATCCCTCACAGGGCCCTGCATGTTCATTCCCTCCTGGGCCTTGGGGAGCTGGCCCTGCGGGGTCTGGAGGAGGGGAAGGTCATCTTCTTTGCCAGAGACATCCCTATGACCTTTGGGCTGGACCATGTGCTGGACCATAGACTGATGACCTCTTGCTGTGTGTGCACAGGCCCGGGGTGCTTGGAGAGGGGTTACACCTTCACACACCTCAGCCTGCAGGGATTCTTTGCCGCCCTGTACCTGATGGTCAGTGCCAAGGTGGACAAAGACACGCTTGCCCACCATGTCACCCTCTGCTCCCGCTGGTTGCGGCGGACCCTTTCCATGCCGAGCCTCCTAGATGCCCTCCCCATCTTCCTGGCAGGCCTGGCCTCCAGTTCCTGCCTGCCCTTCCTCAGCCACTTGGCTCAGAGGGATGAGGCATGGCTGGGGGACAGGCAGGCGGCTGTGGTGCAGGAGCTAAAGAAATTGGTCCCCCGCAAACTCACGGGCCCAAAGGTGGTGGAGCTGTGCCGCTGTGTGTGGGAGACCCAGGAGCCAGAGCTGGCCAGCTTCAGCAGCCGAAACCTTCCACCTCATCTATCTTTTCACAATTTCCCACTGACCTGCGTTGACCTGGCTGCCATAACCAGTGTTCTGGGACACAGGGAGGAACCCATTCACCTGGAATTTGAGGGCTGCCCACTGGAACCCTGCAGCCCTGATGCCCTAGCAGACTGTGGGCAGATAGAGAGTCTGAGGTGAGAGCAAGGGCAGGGGAGGCTGAGGGAGGAATGGAGGTGGGGGTGGGGGAGGCAAGAGGAGGTGGGTCAAGGAATGTCAGCTCAGAAAGATGCTTCTTTGGGCATGGTGAGGAAGAACCATTCATTGCCTCACTTTTGGTGTCCAGTTGACTGTGTTATCGTGGTGGCCTCTGGATTTATTAGCTTATAGGAATTTTGGTTTTGAGGTCATACTAGGTATGCTCAAGGGCTATTTCTAACTGTGCTCATGTGTCATTCCTGACAGTGCTGAGGGAAACACCTGAGGTAGCTGGGATTTGAACCAGGGTGGTGAACACATGCAAGGCAAGTGCCTGACCTCTTGTGCTACCTCTGCAGCACCTTCTGATTTAATTTTTATTTGGAGGTCACACCTGGCAGTACTTGAGAGTTACACCCAGCTCATTGCTTAAAGGACCAGCCAGTGTGTTGGGGCTCAAACTGGCCCCTTACTCCATCCTCCACTGCCACATGCAAAGCCTGGGTGTAGCCCTTTGAGCTATCTGGCCACCCTCATCATGACTTCCCGTTTCTGTCTCTCAGTCTGAGTCCTCTCCCCTATGTTTACTATTGGCCCATAGCCAAAAGGAGGCCTTGAATACACTGGATATGACCCCAAGGGCAAAACCATTAAAACAGAGTTGTAAAGTGAAATGAGTTCCTGAGTGAGAAAGACATCACAGAAGTGTCTGGAGCCCAGCAAAGTCTTGTTCAGGGCATTTGCTAGACAAGAGGCCTGACCTAAGGAACAAAGGCCCCATGCCCAAGGACAGTGGATTAGGCCTGGTAGAATTTTAGTATAGTCTTATGGATGGCTCAGTGATGAGGGGTTTAGGGGCAGGAGCGCAGCTTGGCCACATGTAGTCAGGAGAGATATGGGTTCTTTCTCTGGCTGCTCCCTCTCTCCTGTGGGCACTGTGGGATAAAGGAACAAAGCCAAGTCACATGCCTCAGTGCAGGGGGATGAAAATGATAGGCGTGTGGGTTAGCCTTATGTTAAATTTATTACACTGAGCCTAGGCCTGGGAGCCGGGCACATCTTTGCTTCATACTTTGAGCATATCGAGTCACAGGAGAGACTGTGAAGCTCCATCTCTGGCTGGGAAAACATGTTTCTGGTGCTAGTTACCCTCCTATGGGTTCAGTGGGGAGAAAGCTTAAAGGATAGCTTTCAGACTCTACCATAATATGTCCACTCAAACCACTGTCCTTCCAATAGCAGCTACTATCCACCAGCGCTCTTGTCCTTAAGTCTATATCTCAGTGCAGGAGTTGGCAGCTGGTGCTAAGCCCTGCCTCTGATGCTCCCACAGTCACTTTAACCACTTTCCATGGCAGATTTCAGAGCAAGAAGTGTGGTGACACCTTCGCAGCAGCCTTCTCCAGGAGTTTGCCGACCATGGGGAATCTGAAGAAGCTATGGTGAGCCCGCGTTTGTAATAAAAAGGGTTTTTCATCCAGGGATAATTGGAACCTGACCACCTCCTTCCCCACTCCTGACCTCACCACCCCCTGCTTGCTTTGCAGGCTGGCAGGAAGTCAGATCACTGCCCAGGGTATCAGCTGTCTGAAGGATGCTCTACTCCTTTGTCCACAGTTGGAAGAGATCTGGTGAGTGATGGCCAGGAGGTGTCATGCCCAGGCTCTGGGGCGCCCTGGGATCTGAAATAAGGACTTTGAATATTCCATCAAGTTCTTTATAATCTTTTTTAAATGAGTCTCAAAGATAAGAGTCTAAAAATGAGGTGAAGCCAGATTCAAATACCAGGCTCCCCAAGCTGCAGAACTATATTCTCACGTCAAATATGGTCCATCTTGAAGGAGCATGGATGTGTAGGGGACCCTGTCGAAGGGTGACTCTGTATAGAAAGGCCACTGTGCACACCTCCCATTTGCATACAGTCTACACTTGCACTTGCCAGCTTACTTCAGCACCTGTCCCCTCCACACACACTTCTTTCATTTTTTTGTCTGTCTGTTTTGGGGCCACAGCCAGTGATACTCACGACTTAATCCTAGCTCTACACTCAGAAATTATTCCTTATAGTGGTTGGAGAACCATATGGAATGCTGGGGATTGAACTCATATTCATTTGTTTTTGTTTTTTTGTTTTGTTTTGGGGGGCATACCTGGTGGTGCTTAGGGGTTACTCCTGGCTCTGTGCTCAGAGGTCATTCCTGGAAGTGCTCAAGAGACCAGATGGGATACTGGTACCAAACCTGGGTTGGTTGCATGCAAGGCAAATAACCTACCTGTTGTGCTATCTCTCTGACTCCACATATATGTTCTTAAGTGTGCATGTGTGTGGCTCCTAGGTCTGAAAATATGTCTCAGTGCTCCTGAACCCTGAGTGCCATGCCCAAACTCTTGTGTGTGTGCGCGCATCTGAAGGGGGTGGCAAGGACCTTCCGTATGGTCACAGGCACAACCTCTGCTACCTTAGATGGCATTGTCTGAGCTTTCAAGAAAGCACCCCTTTGTTCAGGCTACTGTGGCCTGGCATGAGGGGTCACTGCTTGTTGGTGACACCACAATTCTGCTCTGCCCCCTCAGCTGTCTCTCTGCATGATAGGAGAGAAGGTTAAAGACAGTCTGAACCAGGGAACCAGGTACATGCCAGCAGACCCCATCAGCCCAAACCTACCCTAACCAGAACTCACTGTGACACCTTCCTAGTCATTGACTTCTCTGTCCTCCCACTAGAAAATCAAGCAGGGATGGGTGGTGGATCCTACCTTCCAGGGGTGAGGGAAGGTGAGGGCAGAAATGATATGCTTGGCCTTGGACTGCGACAGACTCAGCCATGGATGAGGCTAGCTGCAGTGTCTCCTGTGTCCTAGGCTCAACACTGCTTAGCACCTGGGAACCAGAAGGTTCTGAGGAGCTTGCGTCTCAGTCTATCTCAGACACAGCTCTGAGAGCAGGGCACTGGATCTCCTTCTTCCTAAGGAGGCTCTCATAGTCCATCATCTGGGTCCCTACACCCTCAGACAAGAAATCCCCATCAGCACTGAACTAGGATAGGAATGAGCCAACAGGGGTTTGGAATGATGATAATACATAATAGAGCACTTGCCTTGCATGTAGCCAAGGTTGAATCCCAGCACTCTATATTACTCCCTAAGCCCCCAGGAGTAATGTCTGATCAGGAAGGAAGGAAGGAAGGAAGGAAGGAAGGAAGGAAGGAAGGAAGGAAGGAAGGAAGGAAGGAAGGAAGGAAGGAAGGAAGGAAAAGAAAGAAGGAAGGAAGGAACAAGGGAAGGGAAAAGAAATAAATGAGGCAACAAGGGCCTTATCCTTCTAGCTGTTCTTGCTGGGTACCATGGAGCAGGTCATGCACTTGTTTTGGGTCCCCCATCTTGTGTCTTCTGCATGAGGGTGGTCACTTCTGTCACTTGGCCACCAACTTACCAACTAAGCTTCCAAGTGCCCCAACCCAGGACTGAAGGGCTGATTATCAACCATCTTTAGCTTTCAGGACAACCAGCTGCAGGACCAGGAAGTTCTAGACATGGCGGAGGTTCTCCTGCGTTTGCCATGCCTCCAGAAGCTCGAGTACGTAGCTTTCCCTCCATCTGACTCACTGGTCTTCCTGCCCCATGAGAGTAAAGAGAGCTGGGGTGCCCCAGAGAGAGATTTCATTTCTGATGTCTCCGCAGCCTGAGCCGCAATGATGTCTCAGTGGTGACCCTACTCCGCTTGACAAAGATGGCGGTCATGTCCCCTGCCATCAGGATGCTGCAAGCCAGGTGAGCAGGTGTGGAAGCTCGTCCCTAGGGTTCTGAGAAAAAGGGAGGGGAAAGTGGAAAAGGGGGAAAGAAGGAAAACCCAAGACTGCCAGGTCCACACGAGAATGCCTGCATCTGTGTTACATTGGTGTCTCTAAAGCCTAGCTCAGGTCTGGCACCTGGAACTCAGCAAATTATAGGGGACTTGTAAAAATGGACAGAGGAGGGGCTGGAGAGATAAGCACAGCGGTGTTTGCCTTGCAAGCAGCTGATCCAGGACCTATGGTGATTGGCTCGAATCCCGGCGTCCCATATGGTCCCCCGTGCCTGCCAGGAGCTATTTCTGAGCAGATAGCCAGGAGTAAGCCCTGAGCACCGTGGGGTGTGGCCCAAAAACAAACAAACAAACAAACAAACAAACAAACAAAAATGGACAGAGGAACAGCGGTTGGGCAAACTGAGAAGGAAAGAGCAGGAGCTAAGAGGCCAAGGAGGAGCGAGCCCTCCCAACCTGTGTGTCGCTCTCCATGGTACTCAGCTCACTTGACTTGTTTTGAATCCAGCTTAGGTTAAGTGTCACCGCTCCCCATCCTAAAACAATGTGGCTTATAAAAAATTAAAAAAAGAAAACTCTCTGCGGGGATAACTTTTATTATCTGTTTTATAAGAATTGTTTTCCTAAAAACTCTCAAAATTTATCTAATCGAGTGGTTACAATCTTACTGGTCTGATTTGAAGTTCTCTTGCCAGTTCTATTATTTCTCTGTCAATGCAAAAATCATATTTTTTCTGTGGGGGATGACTCAAAGGAACAACATGAATGGTTTGCATACATGGGCCCAGAGCTTTCTACATGGTACCACATGGTCCCCTCAGCACCATATTGGGATTATGCTTTGGTACAACCAGTTGTATCCAAAAACAAAAACAAAAACCAAACAAATAAAAACATACACAAATTTTGTTTATGAAAGCAAGTGGTGTACCGGTAGGAAGAAATGTGCTTATTTTTCTATTCACAAGTTTCATGGCTTGGTATCTGTCCTGCAGGGAGGCGAACCTCGTCTTTTTTCTCTCCCCGACCACAGAGACAGCTACAGAGCCTCAAGGGTAAGAAGCTAGCAAGGGGCTGGATCCAGACTTGTTCTGATCACTAACCTAAGTCCAAATGTTCTTGGACAAATAAAGACCTGAACTGTGGGGACTTTTGCTTTAAGGAACAAATTATTGCTCTGTATCAGCAAAGGAACTTTATTCCTTTAATGTTTCTTGACTATATCAAACCTCTTGCTGAGGAAACATATTTCCAAGAGTTTGGGAATAAATTTGATTCTCTGGAAGAATATGCCAATGTTGTTAGATGGCATTACTCAGCAGGGAAAACTCTTCCTGATGAAAAAGAGAGGAAGCAATTATGACTCTACACAGATTCCACATGGATTCCAGCCTGTCATCCTTGGCAGAGTGGAGACTGGGAAACTGCCTATTTATGAGAAAGCATCACTTTCCCACATAGCCCTGTGGAGTTCAGAGATGGCAAATTCTGTACGACCTTGGGAAACTTTTCCCTGATCCAGCTCCACATTCTCATCTGTCTATTGTCATTTAGTCTCTGCCTTATAGAGATGCAGATCAAATACAGCATCTACTAGATATATGACTATTTCAATATATAACAATTATAGGGGCCAAAGTGATAATAGAGTGGGTAGTGTGTTTGCCTTGCACATGGTTGAAATGGTTTGATCTCTGATATCCTATATGGTAACCTGAGCTTCATCAGGAGTGATTCCTGAATGCAGAGCCAGTATTAACCCCTAAGCATCATTGTATGTGGCCTAATAAACCATACAAACAAAATTATAAAGAATATTTCAGTTCATCAGTCACATAAGGCATACTCAAGTTCATGGCCATGGGTGGTCAATGGCTTCCATAGTGGATGACACAGATAAAACTGTGACTGTCATCTCAGAGAGCTCTGTTAGACAGTGAAAACTAAGGTAAATGAAAACCCAGATCCTATAGTGCCAGCCTCTCTGCAGTACTTAGCCTTCCCTAGGAGAGAGATGAGAGATGCTGAGTTTTCCCCAGGCTGGACCCACATACACTGTATGCTCCTACCTTCTGCTCCACAGCTACAAATAGCACAATCTTAGACAATAGCAGCAGCTTTGCTTTTTAGATTTCCCTTCATGCCAGTGCAGGGTGTCTGACCTTCCACCACATCACTCAATCCTTCAGTCACTCCATGCACTACATATTTTCTTCATATTTTAGAAAAGGGAACTTGGAGATGTCATTGAGATAGTATGGAACTTAAAGTTTGCCTGACACACCAACAATTGATTCAGTCCCTAGCACCTCATATCGTCCCCTGAACACCACCAGGAGTAGATCCCTGAGCATAAAACCAGCAGTAAGTCCAGAACAGAGTGTCCTACCCACCTCCAAAATAGAACTTGGAGACTGAAGAGCGGAATGACTTGCCCAGAGCACTTTAGCATATTCATGTGGTTGAGCCTGAATTTAAGTAAAAAGGTTCACTTTTCCCTTTGCTGAGTAACACCCAGGTGCCTGCAAGCTGTCATCTTAGTTACTTATTTACTGTGGGCTGGTAGGTTGGCAGCCCCAAGGAATAGGTTTGACCCATCAGTCACTGGGCCAGACCAGTCAGTGTTTGTTTGATGTGTTCTTGCCAGAGCTTCAGACCTAGAGAGAAATGCCAGCCAGAAGAAAAAGACCCAACACAGAAGCCTGAGTCTCAGGTAGGACTCCACTGGGAGGGACGGCAGAGTGGGGAGAAGAACAAAGAGTAGAGCTATAAAAGGAGAGGACATATAGCCTGAATTAGGTGCATCTGTCAGATTAATAAGAATTGCTACAATTCTGGGGCCGGAGATATAGCACTGTGGTAGGGTGTTTGCCTTGCAAGCGGCAGACCCAGAACCAATGGTAGTTCAAATCCCGGCATCCCATATGGTTCCCCATGCCTGCCAGGAGCAATTTCTGAGCTGAGAGCCAGGAGTAACCCCTGAGTGCTGTGGGTGTGGCCTAAACAAACAAACAAACAAACAAACAAAAAGAATTTCTACAATTCTACAATAGTTCTTGTTTTCTTATATCCACTTCCTTTAAATTCCTTTGAAAGTCCTTGGGGCTGGAGTGATGATAGTACAGTAGATAGGGTACTTGCCTTATACATAGCCAACCCTGATTTGATTCCTGACACTGACTATGATCTCCTGAGCCCTGCTATGAGTAACGCCTGAGAGCTATTGGGTGTGGTTCAAAATCAAACAAAAAATTCCTCTGAAAGTCATATGAAATAGACAGTGTTATACCCATTGGATGGAAAGGAAAACTGGGTCTTAGGTAGGTTAAGTGACCCAAGACCCGCACACACACTATATATTTTTTTAAGTTTTGTTGCCAAACCCAGCAGTGTTCTGAGCTAGGAAGACTATATGAAATACCTGGATTCAAACCCCAGTAGGACGAAAATCCTAGTCTCTGTGCTGTCACTCCAGCCCCAACACCACCCCACAATATAAGATGATGCCAGTCTGTTGACTTCCTAGTTGTCAGCTCCTATATCTGGCAATAGTTTGCAGAACTAAAGGCTTGGTGGAGATTCCTGCCCTGAACACTGTCCCCCACTTCCACCCCAGGCTCCAGAAGTGTCAGCTTAGAGCCCGAGATGTGAAGATCCTCATTGCCTATCTCCAGGAGGCCCCGTGCCTCGAGGAAGTGGAGTGAGTATTGTGGGAAGGGCTGGGCAAAAAATGGGGCAGGATCTGGATGGCCTGAGCTTTGCATGGGTATATGGGGAAGTGCTGTACTGTCTCAACCAATCTTAGGGATCAGAACATGCAGCCACCTCACTGATGCAGACTGTTCACTGTTCTATGTTGCTCAGTAATTTTTAGAATAAAATATTGAATAACAAAGATGCTCAGACTCAGAGTAAGAAAATAGAAAAGCTTATAAAACAAGTAGAAGAGAATCATTCTCCAGTTGTGGAGGAACTTAGTACAGGACTATGTTAAGAATGGCTCATTTGTGTGTGTGTGTGTGTGTGTGTGTGTTTTAATAGGAAACTGCATCATTGTGTTACTTATCAAAGTCTCAAAGGATCCCCACTTATTTTTTGTAGATGACTTGTTAGGGCTAATTTATTTAGGTTCTAGATTTCACCATCTGCCCAGATATTGCCCTGTAATCTCTTATCATCTGGTGAACCCAAGGTCTGGGAAAGAATTTAAGGTTCTGGGAAGTGGTAAACTTCCCCAGTTTCTGAAATATCCTATAAATTCGCAAGGATCTTTAGAATATGTGATGGAGACAGTTAAATGAAGCTGCTTACAGTAGCTGGCAAGGAAAAACTGAGACATCCTCTTTCAGGTCTGTGTTCCACACACATCCCTTGGCCCCACAGTCTTCCAGAGGAAGTGACCCTCCCTTTACAGCCCAAGATATGTGAACTATATTCAGCTTCTGGGAAGACTCTTGGAAAGTTGGGGCTTGCTAGAGGTCCCATGAGACTTCTGGAGTGGAGAGCCCTGCTAACGATGTCCCAGGAGTTAGAAGAGCATGAAGGTGTGGTCCTGGTGGTGCCAGGATTGCAGGCTCACTCATGCATCACATGTATCATTTGCATCAGTGAAGGGACATGAGGTTCATTATGTATCGTGACCTTAATGAAAAGAAAGGTGAACTTGGGCTGGTGAGGTGGCACTAGAGGTAAGGTATCTACCTTGCAAGTGTTAGCCAAGGAAGGATCGTGGTTCGATCCCCTGGCATCCCATATGTTTCCCCCAAGCCAGGGGCAATTTCTGAGCACTTAGCCAGGAGTAACCCCTGAGCATCAAACGGGTGTGCCCCCGACCAAAAAAAAAAAGAAAGGTGAACTTAAGGATGTGCACACATACCAGCTAGAAACTGTCCTTTTGAGTTCCTCTCTTATCAGAAGGACTCTTAAGTCTTTGGTCCCAGTTCTGGGACTAAGAGATAGTCCAGAACTTAGGGGTGCATCTACCCAAGTTTGATTCCCAGCACCACATAGTCCTCCTGAACATCACTGGGTACAGCCTTGGAGACTCTGGTGTGGTCTAGGTAATTCCCAATTCTTTCAGTCCCAGGCAGCACCCCATCCTTGGCCCCTGCAGAGAACTGCCCAGAATCATAATTGGGGCCACTAGAGTCTCCTGGGTACTGCTTGAGATGCCAAAACCAGGAAGTTGGGTTTTGGTTCTGGGCATTCATCCCTTCAGTTACTTTCTACACTGCTATGCTAGGAACATCTCTCCTAATTCGCTCTCACTATCGAACCCCTAATTTTCCTACTAGTTAGAACAAATCAAAGAAGCTTTCTCACCCCCCCCAGTCTTAGTCACAGGCCCTTAAATTTATGAAATTTAAGAAAGAAGCACCTCAGCAAGTCATAGCATAAATATAGAGAAATGATAGAGGATGGGTCCTGAAATCAGGGGCCTATGTTCAAACCTCAGCTCCTCTAGAAGCAGAGCTCATTAGCAAGGTGACAGAAGTTAACAGTAGAGTCATGGTCATTATAGAACTGTCAAGGGCAGCACCAGGCATGTGACCTGCCTGCCAGGTTCATTCATGTTAAGCTTGGCACTTGGAATAAGGTCAGTGAAGGGCTGTGTGAATGCCAGGCCTTGAAGGGGATCTGAACCTAGCAATCTTAGCCATGGGCCTCTGTCTTAGCCTCTCAGAGAACCATCTGGAAGATGAAGGCTGCCAACTGATGGCAGAAGCTGCAGCTCGGTTGCACATCACTGGGAAGCTGGAGTGAGTATCCCCCACTGTAGTCCCCCAAAATGTGCTACTGTTCCCACCACCCCATCTTCTATGACCCATTGAGTTGGGATGTCCTCTCAGACCTTACCTGCACTCTGGGCTGAGCCACAGTCTTAGCTCCAGTTCTTCATCCCCTGATATGTGCGTGTTTCTTGCACTTGAATGGCTCATGTTCCAGTTTGTCCTTCCAGCAGACCTGGGGTGGAGTTGGTCATTGCCCAGGTGCAGTAGTGGGCAGAGTGGCTGAGGGATGTAGGGGAATAGGGTGGGGGAGCTACATTGGGATAGAGGAGAGGAGTGTGGAGTGGTAAGATGGAAATAAAGGGGAACAGGCTATCAGATGTGCTGTGATATTTGGTGAAGAGGTGTTTGCCTGAAATATGTTGGGGTCTGAGAATTAAGTATTGGCTGGATAGATGACAGTGGGGTGGAACTTTGACATATTTTACTTAAAATCTTACTTTTTTTGTTTGTCTTTGGGTCATACCCAGCAGTGTTCAGAGGTTACTCCTGGCTCTGCAGTCAGGAATCACTTCTGGTAGTAATCAGGGGGCCTTATGGGGTCCCCAGAATCTAACCCAGATCAGCTACATGCAAGGATTACTGTGGCCCACTCCTACTTTTTTTAGACCAATCATACATGCAAAGCACATACCCTACCACTGAGCTACCTTCAGGGTACTTCCAGCTACCTCCAGACCTTGACTTTGGATATAGATCTTGGTTGTGCCACTTGGTGACCATGTAGCCCAGGAAAGCCACTGAGTGACCTGTGTCTCAGATGAGATGAATGTGGTGATTATTGTACCAACTAGGACAGTGAGGCACAGAAAAGCTATCACAGTGGGTGGGTTCGAGCTGCTCTGGCCAGAGATCCCGGGACCCTGGTCCAGCTCATCCAGTGGGTCACACTTCTTGGAGACCCACATATTAAGAACCCTAGACACCCAAGAGGAAGAGCCATCAGGAGGGGGCTGGGGCTGTATAGGCAGGCCTCTAGCCACCTCCTCTGCCTCCCTGTTTCTACAGCCTTAGCAACAACTCACTCTCCATGTCGGGTCTACACTACATGCTGCGAGCGGCCAGTGGGTGCCAAATGCTGGTGGAGCTGTACATCAGGTAAGTAAGATCTTCCACTATGCCTGCCAGGCAGGGCTCCTGGCCTGTCCCATCATTCTTTCCTGGGAATTCTGGCTTCATGACTTGGGGACCTCCCTCCCCTTGCTCTGTTACTAGCTGATCCAAATGTGGTGGCCCACACCTTCTACCTCCTAGGACTCACAGGTCACAACCCACCTTCTTCCCACAGGAGTGGCCTGCACAGGAGTGGGGACACACATGCACATACACACATGCTCTCCTGCTTCCCATGATCTATGTCAACTCCTGTCCTAATCTATGTTCCTCATCCCTTCTTGGTTTGTCCTGAGGTCACATGTCTGAGGGATCAGGTGATGTGTGACCTGCTTTCCCACACATAAGCTCAGGTTCTGTGTCTCAGGCACCCACCCTGAGACATGGTCTATCTGTGTTTGTCTCAGTCAGTGTGAGTCTAGAAGCTGAACAGTAAAGGCCAGGGGTTCCCTTAGCTCAGGAGGGGCCTCCCCCTCCCCATTTAAAAGTCCCCTAGAGGGCCTGGAGAGATGGCACAGCGGCGTTTGCCTTGCAAGCAGCCGATCCAGGACCAAAGGTGGTTGGTTCGAATCCCGGTGTCCCATATGGTCCCCCATGCCTGCCAGGAGCTATTTCTGAGCAGACAGCCAGGAGTAACCCCTGAGCAACGCTGGGTGTGACCCAAAAAGAAAACAAAAAACAAAAACAAAAACAAAAACAAAACAAAACAAAAATGTCCCCTAGAGAAGAAGATCAAGTCAGAGAGAGAACAAGTTTCCCAGGTACAACAAGAAGCCTCCTTGGATCAGTGCATACTGATAGAGTGCACACACCCACCATGGATTCTGAAGGATTCTTCCCTCATTTCCTGAAACACTCACAAGAGCTTGGACTTAGCAGAGAGTTGTTTCCTTGAGGGAAAACTGGGAGTGACTTAAGTAACAGGAACAGTCAGACAATGCTTAAATAAACAGCTACACTTAGAAAGAAGAACTTAATAAAGCCATAAAAGTTAATGGCATAGGGGCCACAAGAATAGTACAGTGGGTAGGGCACCTGTCTTGCAAGCAGCTGGCCTGGGTTCCATCTCTAACACCCCATATAGTCCTCAGAGTCCTGCCAAGAGTGATCCCTGAGCACAAAGCCAAGAGTGAGTACTTCCGGGTATGGCCTCCAAAACCAACCAATCAAATAAATAATGGCATACATCTTTAGGATAGAGAGATATAGACATACAGGGTTTTTTCCACACCCAGCCATGCTTGGGCACATTCTAGACCAGTCCTTTGGATTGATTCTCACTCTCAGCACTACTAGGGAAATTACATGGTAACAGTATCAAAGTTGGGCCTCCTGCATGCAAGACATGAGCTCTAATCCTTTGGTCCCTCTCCCTGAATCTAATTCTTCATTTTTCTATTATAAAACTTTTCAGACTTGTTCATGGCTAGGGAGATGGTATCATGGTCAATCCGTTTCCACCAATAATTTCCACATGATGCCACCTTTGTTCCATGGATCCCTTGATACACTAACTTTCTAGAAAGAAAGACAGAAAATTCACTATAATTAAAATTTGTTTGAAGGATCCACTGCAGAGCATTATTATAGACACCTCAATGGGGTGGGAGACATGTGGGTGGTTTTGTATTTTCTTAAAACTTGGCTCCTGCCTCTGAGCTCACCAGAGAAGTGAGCTATGGTGGTGAGACTTTGCAAAAGCCACAAGGGGGAGCCCTTGATGTGGAGTCTCGGGCCATTGATAAGGCTTGGCCATGAGGTCACCACTGAGTGAGGGGGACCCGTGGGCCCTGAGAACTCTCAGTCCCCAGCTTCACCAGTCTGCTGGAGGTTAAGAGGGTGTCAGCCCATCACTAAATCAGCTTAAAGATCTTTCAAAGGCTTCAAGACCAGGAAGCTAAGACTGCTGAAACCAGTTTGAAATGCTCCTGAAATTTAGCAAAAGAGCTTATGAGCCAGGGCCTGGAAAATGATGCAGGGTGACAGCATAGTTCAAATGGTGGCAAGCACGCCTGTTTCTTCACTTTGATACCCACATCTCTCACCACTGGGTGTGATCCAGTGGCCATAGTGCAGCTATAGTAGGGCCTGGGCTAAAAAAAATTCAAGAAAAGGAAATGGTTTGTGACTCTCCTTCCTCTCTTCTCTCTCTGCAGCCTTCTGCACAGTGCTGTGGTCTTCTCCTTTGCACCAAAGCTGAAAGAGTCAACAGGACCCCAGAAACGGTAGGGCCCCACCCTATCATCAGCTAGCCACCGTCCCTGGGCTCCAAAGCTGATGATCCCATCCAGCTGTCACAGAGGTGTGGCCAGCCCACACGGGCATAGGAAACAAATCGGTTCTTGAAGATGCATTCCTAAAGGGAAGCCTGCCCTGCGCCCCTCCTAATTGCCCAAGTGGTGCATAAGAGACTGAGTGAAGATGGTACACAGGGGCAGAGCCCAAGAGAACCAGGCGGTTTAGCACAAACCCAAACTCCTGCTCTGAGTTTGGCTGGTTCACGCCTGGCAATCCTCAAGGGTTACTTGTGGCTCAGGAATTCCTTCTGGCCGTGCATAGGAAATGCTGGGGACTGAACCCAAGTCAGTCAGGTTCAAGACAAATGCCCTACCCACTGTACTATCACTCCAGCTCCTAACACCAATCTTTTTGAGGATGTTTGCTTCCTCCAGAGTGCCTTCCTGAATAGCCCCAGCCTAGCACATGCACACACTCAGCTGTTTCCTTCTCAACAGTCATATGCTCTGTAATGTCAAGTCATTGATGGCTGGACTAGAGATGGGCTGTTGGCCATAGCAGCCCTGAGGAGAAGGAAGGGGAAGATATGAGCAATGTCCACGTCCTAGGTTCACTGAACACTTATTGGCCCCACACGGAGATGGGGCCCATCCATCCTTATGGTGAGGGGCTAAGGGACTAGTCTCAGGGGCACAGTCAGGAGTCAGGAAGTCTATATGGAACTGAGCCTAATGGTCTCTCTGCTTTACAGAGACTACTGGGCAGGAGTTGCGGGTGGATACAAACACAGTGGACAGGGGTCACTTAGCCCCCACTTTGTGTGTCTCTTTCAGAGAATTTCTCTACAGTCCCCAGATACAGTCTGAGCTGCCTACCTGCACCCGAAAAATCAGGTACTATGGTCCCTGCAGGCCCAGAGTTCCAGCCTGCTCTCTGGAAGCATGGACTGTACAGCTGGGAGAGGGACTTGGGCTTCCACCTCCAATTTCCTGCCCAGCTCAGTACTGAGCTCAGTACTGTGACTTCCTGACTTCCAGCAGCTGGCACTTGTGGGAACTCTGGATGGAGAGTGGAAAGTCCATCTGTCCTAGTGATGGGGCAGGGACCAGGGGATTTATCATGGCCCCTCCACAGCACCCATATCTCTCTTTCCTCTAAAACCATTGCCTGAACCTCCCTCCAGCCTCTCTCTCCTTTTTGTCCATAGATGGTTTTTATCTTTTCCCTTTCCTTTGCTTTTGTGATGATGGGGATCTCACACCGGGTGACGCTGCTCTCATCCTTCACTTTGGTGCTCCTAGAGGGCCACATCTTTCATTGTGGCACTTGCACACATTCTAGCTGTTCTAGTTGTCCTGGCTCATTGGGGTCACACACCCATGAGTTGGGGTTACTGCAGTGCCAGGGATGGTGGACAGCAAGGTCACATGCAGTACCCCTCGGATGGAACTTATGACCTCATATTTGCAAAGCAAGTGCTCTGAGCCTGGGCTTCTTATTCCATTCATGACCCCTTTTCTCCCAAGAAATATGTATATTATCCCAGGTGTATGAGATACTGATATTTTTTAAGAACCGTAAGTTCAAAGTGATTTTTTTATAGACTTTCCACATGTAGTTTCATGGCCCCATGGTATGAGAGACCTCTTTCCACTCCTCATCTTTTCTCTTTCTCAGGCTCCATCCCTCCATGTCTGTCTTCAGTGCTATCTGTGCTGCTAGCATCCTTGTCCTCTTCACTGTCTCTTTCTCTGACTCTTCTCTGACCATGTGCTGTGGACTGAATCCCCTCTATGTCCCAGGCACACCCCAGGCCCCCTCCTTGAGCCTCACTCTGCCAGTTAGGGGGTGCGGACCTTTGTGCCTGGCAGGAACTCATCTCTGCCCCAACCCTGCAGGCTGACACACTGTGACCTGCAGGCCAAGCACCTGGAGCAACTGTGCAAGGAGCTGGAAACAAGCGGCTGCTGGGGTGATCTGGAGTGAGTATGGTAGGGATGGGACGGCAGGAGGTGGGGTCTGTGGGTGTCAGGGGGATTGGGTCTTGGTATTGGTAGTTGCTTTTAAAATTTCAATCTGCGGGCCTGGAGAGATAGCACAGCGGCGTTTACCTTGCAAGCAGCCGATCCAGGACCAAAGGTGGTTGGTTCAAATCCCGGTGTCCCATATGGTCCCCCATGCCTGCCAGGAGCTATTTCTGAGCAGACAGCCAGGAGTAACCCCTGAGCAACGCCGGGTGTGGCCCAAAAAACAAAATAAAATAAAATAAAATAAAATTTCGGGGCCGGAGAGATAGCATGGAGGTAAGGCGTTTGCCTCTCATGCAGGAGGTCATCGGTTCGAATCCCGGCGTCCCATATATGGTCCTCCCGTGCCTGCCAGGAGCAATTTCTGAGCCTGGAGCCAGGAATAACCCCTGAGCACTGCCGGGTGTGACCCAAAAACCACAAAAAAAAATAAATAAATAAAATAAAATAAAATAAAATTTCAACCTGCAAGTGTTTTCTCACTAACTCAGGAGCCCTTAGACAGTCAGTGGATGCTGTGACTCTTCCCTCTAAAATTCCCCCCACATTTGACTCCCCAAGAAACCTCAGGGGTTGCCATCCTTGGCCAGGCCATTTCCTAAGGAAATTACATGACTCTGTGGGAGGTAGTGGTGATGAGGAAAAGTTTCTGCCCATCCAGGCTGCTAACCTTCCGCCCATTTCCATTTTCTCCCAGCTTTTCTAGCAACTCTCTGGGAGACAAAGGTGCTGCCCAGCTGGCTCATCTGCTCCCAGCTCTAGGGCCCCTTCGGTCTGTGGAGTGAGTATTTGGGAAAGCCTGGGATGCTTCATCAGTCAAGGGGCTTGTGTGTGCGAATGTGTAAAGATGTGTGCATGTATATAGGAATGAATGTGTGTATGTGAGAGTGTGTGGGAGTGTATTTGGGTGTGTGTATATATTTGGAAGTGTATCTGCATGTATGTGGGGGTGCATGTAATATGGAAGTGTGTTGTGTGTTGTGTGTGGAGGATGTGTGCATATGTGTGAAGGTGTGAGTGAAGGTTGTGTAAGTGTGGGTGTGTGTGAACTCCCCAGATTTATCACAGACAGAGAGAAACAGTAGGCTCTTGTCTCAGGTCTATCACTATCATGTGTTATGACAAGGGCAAGACCTTGGTAGCAAATGGAAAACAGGTAGATGTGGGCCAGGGACATAACTCAGTGTTGAAACATAGGGCTGAGGCTCTGAGTTCTATTCTTGCATGAAAGCAAACCTACATCAGACCACAGGGACAATCCAGGGGTTAAGGACCTTGCTTTGCCTTAACCTGTGTCAATACTAATTTGATCACACTGTTCCCAGGTGTGGACAAAAACATACCTGAGAAGGAAAAAACAAACAAAAATACCTTCACCAAAACCCACCCCTTTTTGGGTGATGGGAAATTTGGGGCTATTTCCCCAAAGTAAGTGCTCAACACTTACTCCTACCTCTGTGCTCAGGGATCACTCCATAGTACTGGGAATCAAATTCAAGTCAGCCATGTGCAAGGTTCCCTACTCACTGTTCTATCTGTCTAGCTTCTCTTTCCACTTTTGTTTTGGTTTTTTTTGGGGGGGGCACACATTCAACAGTATTCAGGTTTAATCCTAGTTCTGTGTTCAGTAATCACTTCTGGTGATCTCAGGGGACCATATGAGGTGCCAGGGACCAAAATAATGTAGGTTGCATGCAAGGACATCACCCTACCTGCTGTACTCTTGCTCCAGCTCTGTTCCCACTCTTTGTTTGGTTTGTTGTTGTTGTTGTTGTTTGTTTGGGATCACACCCGGCAGCATTCAGGGGTCACTCCTGGCTCAATGCTCAGAAATAACTCCTGGCAGGCTCAGGGGACCATATGGGATGCCGGGATTCGAACCACCATCCTTCTGCATGCAAGTCAAATGCCCTACCTCCATGCTATCTCTCCAGCCCCATGCTCCCATTCTTTGAATAAGAGCCTCACATTTTCATTTTGCACTGGGCATGCCACTTTTGTCAAGCTGGGAAACTGAGCACAGCTCTGGCCCCCAAAGTTCAGCGCTCCCCAGATTCATCATAGACAGAGGGAACCAGTAGGCTCTTGTCTCAGGTCTATCTATCACTGTCATACATTATGAAAAGGGCAAGACCTTGCCTTGTCTGGTCTTCAGTTTTCCCATCTGTACAATGGACAGTCAGAATGGCATTTCCTCTCCATATGGGGGTTCCAGCATCTGACATCAGGGATGGCTACACCCTGACCAGATGTGGGTGGTCTGAAGTTCTGGGAATGCCCACATCACCCATTTTCTCAGTCTCAGCAGGAACGGCATGTCACTGAAAGCTGTGTTTTTATTGGCTCAGTGTTTCTCTATTCTGCAGTGGCCTGTCCTCCTGGACATCCGGTGAGTGTGCCCCTAGCCTCACAAGCCATCAGCCCCTGGGTCCCTTCTCTGTCACCTTCACTGTGAGGCTGCCTCAGTACCAGAAATGTAGGGTTCAATGAGAATGGCATAAGTGTCTGCAGAGAGAATGAATAAACTAAAAAGAACCATCAAATGAAGGAATGAATGGATATAGCAGGGACACTCACATTACCAGATTCACTCTGTGACACAATCAATGCTCCCTTGCTCTCTGCATTATTCTCAGAGAATCAATTTGGTTATGGTCCACACTTGGCAGTGCTCAGGAACCCCTCCTGGAAGCAATTCCTAGATGGAATTGGGGTCCTGCATGCCTAGCATGTACTCTAGCCCTTCTAGCTATCTCTCCATTTCCATGTATTCAGAGACTTAAGAAAACTTGGATCGTCTTGGGAGGCCATGGGGTTCTCAGAGACCCACCCTGATGGGTCCTGATTGGTGTGTGCAGATGGGAGAGGGAGAGGGTCAGAGCAGATCAAGTGCAGAGGGACCAGCATGAGCTGCACAGCTGGGCATGAAAGACACCACCCTGGGCTCAGATGACACCAGTTGGTCTTTCGAGGGCTCCCCAAGAATGGCTGGAGCTCTAGCAGACATACCAGCTTTAGATCCAGATTCCCATGTACCTTCTGTAAATCGTTCCCTAAGTCACTTACCCTGCTGTTGTCTGAAACAGGGGCAAGAATTCTTCCTGGACCCCAGGCTTCTTGTGTGAATCACAGATTGTATCTGTAGCATGCTTTGTCAGTGTCTTAACAGCCATGGGTATGCTGCCTTCATTCCCTGTCTCTGTTTCTGTTTCATTCATTCACTGCCATGTCTGTGGGTTCTGTTTCATTCATTCACTGCCATGTCTGTGGGTTCTGTTTCATACATTCACTGTCATGTCTGCTGCTTTACCTCATTCCTTCACTGTCATGTCCACTGGTTCTGCTTCATTCATTCTCTGCTGTGTCTTCTGGTTCTGCCTTGTTCATTCACTGTCATGTTTTCTGAGTATGATGACAGTAGGCCCCCACTGGCAGATGTGTCAGAAGGTAGGCAGTTGTTTTGCCTTCTCAGCATTGTCCTTCTCTCTGCCCCCAGCCTCGAGAGCCAGCATATCAGCCTAAGAGGGGACAGAAGAGACAGGTGAGGACGGAGGGTCCTGGAGGGTTCTAGTTTTCTGCAGAGATCCCTGCCTTGGGTTCTTTACTGACCCCATTAGCCCTCAGGTTACTGGCCTTAGAGCTGCCCTTCTGGTGATGTGAAAGGGTGCTGCAGAGTGGGAGGCTTAAGGGGAGTAGTGGACTTGGGGGCCCTGGGAGGCTCTTCAGTTGCTGCCTTCACCCTCCTACTGCCACAGTAGAGAAGCTGAGGACATTGGCCTTCTGGAAAGTTCCTAGCTCTGCAGCAATAGACAGAAGTTAGTTCTTGGTGGCCCTTTTCCTCCCCTAAGAGTGGCCATGTGGCCTGGGGTGGGATACACAGAGGGAAGCCTGATGCATCCCACTTGTCAGGATGGTGCTCCACTGTCTGAAGAGCACAGTCAAGAGCCAGCAGAAGACACAAACTTTGCTTCTGGCTCAGATCTTCATACCTAAGGACTCTGTTTTCTTAAGCCTCAAGAATCAAGGGTCAAATCATAAGGAGCAGGTGGGGCAGAGAGGAGGAGCTGGTTCCTCACTCCCCGACCACCCAGGTGTGTCCTGAGCCTCTCTCTACTACTCCCCTCCCCCTAGCCTCAGTTTCCCTGCCTGTAAGCAAAGGACTGTTCTGGGACCTGGAAATTTAAGCCACTAGAGCTCCTTCCTGCCCTGACTTCACAGTCTGATTTCCCAAAGTGTGTGATTTGAGCTGATAGCAAATGGTTCCCCTTCCTGCAGGGACCTGGTGGTAGCTCCTGGATCTTGGCCAGTGCTTCCCGTGGGCACCCAAGTCTTGGGACTCAGATCCTGCACCTCTAGGAGCTTCTGGTACTGTCTCATCCCTGGCTTATTTGGGGCAACCATTGTGGGAGAAAGGCGAGCCTGGAGGAATAAGGCTGGGGATCAGGAACTCACAGAACCAGATGACTAGAGAGAAGGGGAGAGAATCGGGGGACTGGAGAGGAGGGACACTACAGAGAGAACTGGTGCTCTGGATCTCAGCTGTGTTCTGAGACCTTGACACCCCTTGATGTGCTAAGGCCAGAGCAGGGTGTGCCAGGAGCTGGGGAAGAGCATCCAGGCAGAGGCTTGTATGTAAAGGGTGTGAAATCAAGGCACGGTCCATTGTGGGAGGAAGAAAGAGGCCAGGGCAGGGCAGACAGGTTCCCCCTTAGCCTGTGAACCATGGCAGCTCTACAACAGAAAGGGTGTCAGGTTTGCTTTCTGCAGGGATGAGTCACTTGCAGAGAAGATGATGGGGGCAGAGGAGTCAGAGGATGATGGAGTCAGGAGGGGAGAGATCACAGGAGCCTGCAGGAAGGAATTGGGGGTTCATGGAAGAGATGGAGCTAAACTTGTGTCTGATGAAAAGAGAGGGAGTGGGGCAGGGGTAAGGGGAATGCTCTCTGATAGTCCTTATCTGGACTCATTTTCAGCCTTGGGGAATGTCAGCTGGAGCCCTGGAGCCTGCGCCACCTTTGTGACTCGCTGAAATCATGTCCAGGGCCCCTGGAACTCAGGTAAGAGATGGGCAGCGGGAGCACCTGACCAGTGCCCAGGAAGAATAATGGTTAGAGCCTTCCTGGCCTTGCCCCCCTGACCCCCAGTCACCGCCCCAACTTGGGGAATCCCTATAGGATCTAGTTCTGGACACCCCCCCTCAGGCATTTCACACCTCTCACTGAGAAACAACACCAGCCTAAGGGACACCTCGTCCACGAAACTTGTGGCTTCTCCTGAGGGTCCTTCTTTGGGGCCCCCCATTCTGGGCAACTGGCTCTTCCAGAGCAGCTGTTCTGTTGTCAGAGGCTGAACTTGAAACAAGGAGTCCATCTTGGCCTCTCAGATCCCAGCTCTGTCCTGCCACATCTGTTGCCCTTTTGCTCCTGCTGTTGTTGTTCACTTATTTTTTTGTTTAGAAAATTTTAATAAATTGTAATTGAGCCATCATCAGATACAAGGAGATGCAAATCATAACAACAGTGAGGTATCATCTCATACCACAGAGACTAATACACATCACACACACACACACACACACACACACACACACACACACACACAAAACCCTTGGGGCTGGAGAGATAGCATGGATGTAGGACATTTGCCTTGCATGCAGAAGGATTGTAGTTCGAATCCTGGCATCCCATATGGTCCCCTGAACCTGCCAGGAGTGATTTCTGAGCGTAGAGCCAGGAGTAACCCCTGAGCGCTGCTGGGTGTGACCCAAATACTAAAAATAAAAAACAAACCAACAAAAACCTCAAGAGCAATCAGGCTGGCACAGATGTGGGGAAAAAGGGACTCTCATTCACTCTGGTGGGAGTGTCCACTAGTCCAAACATTTTGGAAAACAATATGGAAATTCCTTATGAAATTAGAAATTGAGTTTGTGTATGACCGAGCAATATCATTCCTCAGAATATACCCTAGGGGCCCAAAAACACAGTGCAGAAAAGGCCTCTGCACTCCTATGTTCATTGTAGCACATTCACAATAGCTGGAATTTGGAAACAATCCAAGGGCCTGAGGACAGATTAGTGTCATCGTTTTTTTACAAGTTTCCTTCAGGATGATGAAGCTCAGTGGAAGGAATGGAGTATTTTGCATGTGGGAGGCTAGATTTGATCACCAGCACTGCATGATCCTTTGAGCACTACCAGGAGTGAACCTCAGGCATACAGCAGGGAGTAACCCCTGAGTACTCCCAAGAATGGTCCAGCATTATAAAAAAAAAATGGAAAAAAAGAGGGGAGAGATAGTACAGTGGTTAAGACACCTGCCTTCCATGTGGCCAATATCAATTCTATTCCCAGTACCACACGGTCCCCTGAGCATCATCACCTGAAGTGACCCTTGAGCACAGAGCTGGAAGTAAGCCCCAGACACCACCAGCTGTCACCCAAAACCTCCTTCTACTTATCATATTCGCAGGTCACCCAGCCTCCAGCTTTCTTGTCCACCCGCATGTCACATGTATTTGTCCTGCATCTGTGTCCACAGCCACCACACAGACCATGCATGGCAATCCCACATCATGGTCACCTTTGTGCTTCCTATTGACTGCTCTTTATTTACTCTGACCCCCATCCCAGATGCCCTTGAAACTGCCAACAAGCTGTCTGCCCATTCTGATCACTTGGGTGTCCATTCTCCTGCTTTCTCCAAAGCCCAGCACATGGGGGACACTGAGGGATGGTTGTCACTATTTGTCACAACTGTTTGATCTTAGTGGTAAAATTTCTGCAATCAGTCTTTGTCTTGCAACAGAAACCTGACATGCACCTACCTATTATTTGGAAACATTTCCTAGATGCCTTATCATTCAGCAATGGAAGCTCTTTCAGTCTGCATCACTAAGAGAGAAGTACTCTTGGGGTCTGAGAGATAGCCCAGTGAGCAGGGCACATGCTTTGCATCCAGGAGTCCTGGGTTCCAGAAGTCCCTGCCATCACATGCTCTCCTGCGCACTGCTGGGAGTGACCCCAGAGCACAGAGCCAGAGATAGACCCTGAGCACCACCAAGCATGGTCCCAAAACAAACCACTGTAAAAGATAAGAACAAGGGCCAGAGAGATAGCATGGAGGTAAGGCATTTGCCTTGCATGCAAGGTGGTTCGAATCCCGGCATCCCATCTGGTCCCCCGAGCTTGCGGGGGGCTATTTCTGAGCATAGAGCCAGGAGTGGCCCCTGAGCACTGCCAGGCGTGACCCAAAAACCAAAATAAAATAAAATAAAATAAAAAAATAAGAACAATCCCCACAGAATCATTTCCAGATTTAGACTTTGCCTTCCATCTCAATCCCACCATTGCTGCCCCCTTTGCTTATGTGCATTTTTGGTATTCCTTGTGCAGTGTTGTAACGTTCAGGAGAAACAGAGAGGGGCTGGAGTGCTAGGACAGCGAGCAGGACACTTGCCTTTCACACAGCCATCTAAGGTTCAATTCCCAGCAACCCATATAGTTCCCCAAGCCTTGCCAGTAGTGATTTCTGAGCATTGCCTGGTGTGGTCCCAAAACAAAAAACAACAAAAGAAAGTTAAAAAAAAATCCCAGTGACCCAACACAGCTTGTGCATTTGGAAGGTGGTAGGAAAGCATTGGGGAGGCATTCGCACATGTCCTGCTCCCAGAACCTGAGACCCCAGGCCAAGGTAATGAGAAGCCCTGACTCTGACTGCCCCTCCAACTATTCTCAGGATCCCACTACCCCTGCCAGGAAACAGGAAACACACCAGACAGAGGGAGTGTCCATGCATACTGCAGCAGAGAAACACTTGCACTAGGCTTATTCCAGCACTTCCTGGGAATATGCCTTCCAGTATCCTCCAGCCTCAAGGACACCGCAAGGGTCCTGTTTTGGGGCAGGTGGTCCCAGTGTAGGCCCAGCTCCGGAAGCCTCTGGCTGCTCCGATGTCTGACCATCCACACTCATACTGAGACTCCTTCACAGATTCTCCTGCAGCAGCCTGAGCACCCAGAGCCTGGAGAAGCTGCTGCACTGCCTGCCCAGGCTGCCCCAGCTCTGCCTGCTGCGGTAAACACCCTCCTCAATCCCTTCTGCCCTCTCTGTCCCCCACCCCCATCCCCTCTGCCTGACTCTGTCCTCTTCTGTTTCCTCTGCCCTCCCTCCACCCAAGAGTGCCGTGGCTTCCAACTTCTTCACAGGGGCAGTTAGAGTCCCTCCCAGCCTCAGTTTGCACATCTGACAGAGGGGATGAATATTTCCCCACCCCAGGGCTGGAAATCAGGCAGTGGTTGTCACTCTTTGTGCCCAAACCTGGGCCAGGTGAAAGTAGACAGAAGTGAAAAGCATCAGAACATTAGGGGTAGAGACTGCTCAGAGGGCTGGAGCAGCAGCTCATTTGCAGGAGTCCCGGGACTACTCTCCTCCCCAAAGAATATTTTGTGTTCAGGATTTTAGGTGCAACTATAGAATCCAGTGTTTTTTGTTTTTAATCCAGTGTTTGTTAAATAGGAGTTATTAGTTCTTTTTGTAAATCTGCCAGAGATTTCTGTAGAACCCCTGCCCCCACCTTACCTCCATCAACCCCCTGCACCCCCAGCACCTAGCATACACATCGAATGGGTCCAAGACCCAGGGCTCAAAAACCACTGCAGAATAGGAGGCTTCACTCCTCCCTTCCTGGGAAGGTCACCCCTTCTGGAGAGGGACCGTCCAGAGATAGCCGGAAGATGGAAGACGAGTCACATCCACTTTAAAGGTCACCCCCATCTGGGGATGGAGAACTTCTGCAGCACCCTCCAAGTATTTAAAGCTGTTTTCTAAATTCAGCTCAGACCAGCTAGAATTCAAAAAGGATTTACTTTAAATATTCCTCTAGCAGGGGGTGGGGGGAAACAGCTGTGGCTGAGATGGAAAAATACAAGAAATGAAATTATCATTAATAACAGCCACAGAAGCCCCGTGCTAAGGATCTGGGGTGCCTTGAGTCCCATATCTCTGGGATCTCATCTGGCCCTGAGTCCTGTCTGGGACAGGGAGAGGAGACATCCCAGAGTGAGCACTGTGGTGACTCTCTAGGCACCGAGGCACACAGTACTCCCTGCCAGAGGTGGTGGGTGAGGAGCTGCAGGTCCATGTGAATGGCAGGGCCAGGAGGTGGTACAGAGGCTGAGCAGAGCCTTTATATGCTCTGACACCCCACACTCTCCTGAGCATCACAGAAGCGACCCTGAGCACCAAACTAGGAGTATCCCTGAGCACCTCCAGGTCTGGCCCCTGACTCTAACCATGACAACAATAATTATGATGATGCTAAGAATTTGAGCAGCTAGAATGCCTCAGCATAGAGACAGGCAAGGGAGATAATACAAACATCCAGGGTCGGGGAGATGGAGCAGTGACCAGGCAGCTGCAAGCCCTGGACCTCAGCTTCCACATCTGATAAGAATATTCCCCATGGGGCAAGGTGGCGCTAGAGGTAAGATGTCTGCCTTGCAAGCACTAGCCAAGGAAAGGACCACGGTTCAATCCCCCGGCATCCCATATGGTCCCCCCCAAGCCAGGGGCAATTTCTGAGCGCGTAGCCAGGAATAACCCATGAGCATCAAATGGGTGTGGCCTGAAAAACCAAAAAAAAAAAAAAAGAATATTCTCCACCCCAGCCCAGGGTGCGGCTCAGGCCCTGCATATGGCTCAGCCCAGTTGGATCCTGACACTGAATATGGTCCTCCAGAATGATCTCTGGGCACAGTCCCCCATCTCTCAAGCATCCAAAGCAGCAGCTTTGGTGTGCCAAGGTCTGTGGCATTGCTGAGAATGCACAGGGCATTCTCTAGCATTCCTGAGTCTCAGTGCTGAGTTGAGGCTGCTGCTGCCCTAAATCACCCCCATACCTCAGCAGCAAGAACTTGCCTAGAGGAGTCAGAGAGATAGCACAGCGGTAGGGCATTTGCCTTGCACGAAGCCAATACAGGACAGATGGTGGTTCAAATCCTGACACCCCATATGGTCCCTTGTGCCTGCCAGGAGCAATTTCTGAGCGCAGAGCCCCTGAGCACTGCCGGGTGTGACCCAAAACCCCAACCAAAAAAAAAAGACTTGCCTATAGTGTCAGTGGGCATTGATTGCATGGGATAAGCCCTCAGAGCGCCCTGAGTGGAAAGCTTATAGTCATGAACCTTGTTCCTGTGGAAACAGAGTGAGGTTGAAAGAGGTTCAGTGACTTGTCCAAGGACACACAACTGAGACTTGAACTTCAGGGGCTCCTGATCCTCCCAGGAATGTTGTCACCTGAGCCCCTGCTTCTTCCTGGGTGCCTTTGTTGTCCTACCCAACTCTACTGGCCTTTGGCTCCTACTTCTCCAGCCTGCCCTAGTCCTTTATCTTTCTGTCTCTGTCTCTGTTTCTGTCCCTGTCTCATGTGAGATCCTGGCCCTCTTTTGCAGACTGAGCCAGGAAGAGAGACTATTGCCACAGAGCCTCTTCCTGCTGGCCAGCTTCTTCAGCCAATGCCCACGAGTCCAGAAGGTGGATCTAAGGTGAGCATCCTTTGTTCCCCACCATTGGTCTAGTCTTAGAGATCGTGCCTGGTGGGCCTGAGGGGCAGGAGGAGGATGTAAGGCAAGATGAAGGCTGGACTGGCTTCTGGAGGAAGGTTTATATCCCCAGTATCCCCCTGAGACCTGGTCTGGGTGGCTGACGCCCTGTTGTTGCTCTAGGTCCCTGCAGCACTTGACTTTGCACTTCCGGTCCAGTGAGGAGCAGGAAGGCGGGAGCTATGGGTAAGTCCCTCAAAGACTCGCTGACAGCCTGTGGGAACTGGGGTGGTCCTGACTCCAGGGCAACGCAAGCAGAGGTCATATGGAGAACATTTTCTCATTTCCTGCAGCATGAATGGGAGAAGGCTTGGCCTAGCTTGGTGTCTGCCCAGCCTGTGCCTTTTTATTCCAGCTCTACCCTGGCACCCTCCTCCATTCCCACAGTTGTGAAGAGAGAGCCCTGGCAGGACTTTTGCAGGATTCCCTGGGTGGTATAAGCATAGGGGTCCTCAGACCTGCAGGTCTGTGCTGCTGCTGGGTCTGGGCCTGTCTCTGCCGCAGTAGGAGAGGTGGAAGACAGGCAGGCTTGGGGGTCCTTTGGGGGTATTTCAGGGTTTTCCAGGGACCACTTGCTGTTCCCACTCATGAACTGGATCAAGGGAGCTTCAAGAGCTTATTGTTTTTGTTTTGTTTTGTTTTGTTTTTTTGCACATCTGCAAATACCCATTCTAGCATCTTCTCTTAGCCTCCCAGCCTGTTCCCCCAGCACTAAAGGTGCATCTGGGACCCAAACAGCGCAGCATCTTTCCAGCCCAGAGACCCACAAGCTTTTTCTATAAATGCCTAGTTGTATATATTTGGGGTTGTACCCCCTGAACCATAATTCTGCTGCAACTATCCATCTCTGCCAGTGTGGCTTGAAACAAGACAGAGCAGCAACCATCAGAGCCTGCATGATGTTCAGTGCTCCCTGGTTCATTAGCCACTGCTAGCTGTCCTTCTCTGTCCAGGCCTTTCCTAGGCTGACTAGGTGCCATCAGCAACAGTCCTCAGCTAGGGCACCCTCCCCTTTTCCCTTCCCTGTCCACTCCCTGTGCCTGCCCAGTGCCACACTCCTCTAGCCTGAATTTGTGTCAGTCCCGTGAAGAGTTAGACCAGGGGTCTCAAACTCAATTTACCTGGGGGCCGCAGGAGGCAAAGTCGGGTTGAGGCAGGGCTGCATAAGGATTTTGCTTACCGAATATTCCCAATAAAAATTGCATTAGTAAGAAAAAAATCACAAAAAGTCGCATTAAACATTTGCATACCCCGAACGGAACTGCTCGGGGTATGCGAATGTTCAATGCGATTTTTTTCTAAGTAATGCGATTTTTATTGCGATTATTCGGTAAGCGAATAATTGCAAATACTGCGATATTTGAAGGTCAGCCGAGGACCACAAAATGTTGTACGGAGGGCCGCAAATGGCCTGCAGGCCACGAGTTTGAGACCCCTGAGTTAGACCCTTGGAGTTTCGACTTCAGTCTGGGCCAGGTTCTAGCAGTCTTCTCATGAGCTTCTCAAAGAGACCTTCATGTGACTCATGGAGGAGAGTACTTGGAGCATGTGCCTGCTAGATGGTTCTATCCCCTCCTACCAGAGGAGGAAGAGATGGGGGAGAGGGGATTGGGTACTACCAGGTGGTTCCAGCTTAGTGGAGACACAGTGGGATGGGCCATGGCTGGGTGAGTGTGGAGACTCATCATCCCTTCCCTGCCCACCTTGCTGTCTAGGCGGTTCACAGACTGTGGCCTCAGCCAGGAGCATGTGGAAAAGCTGTGCAGGTTGCTGAGCAATTGTGAGGACCTCAGGCAGCTGGAGTAAGTGGACAGGAGCAGGGAAGTGTATACTTATGCATGCATGTGTGTGCACAAACAAGCATGTATGCATATGTGTACATGAGCATGCACCTGTGTCTGTGTGTTTGACAATGTACTAAGCAGTGACAGGAGGTGCTGGTGGCTGCAGTAGTCCTCCTGGTGTTAGCACTGGTGTATCCTGAATGGAGGGGGTGGCAGTGGAGGGGAGAATGCTCATGCAAGACTGGGAACAGCCTGGGGCTTAGGGGTCATGCCTGAGCCCCTTTCTCACTTCTTACAGCCTCTCTGCAAACCAGCTAGGGGACGGTGGGCTCAGAACCCTCCTGGAGTACCTGCCCCAGCTGCCACTTTCAGGTTCACTGGAGTAAGTGACAGGAGAGCAGCTGCCAGTCTTATTCTTCGGGGTCCAGAGCAAGGCAACCTAAAGAAGCCCAGAGACTGGAGCTGACCTCACAGACTGCCTTACAGGGGCAGGAGTAGGCTCTTCCTCCCTGAAAGCACTCCATTTAGCTTACATCCTCCTCTTCATCTGCCTGGGGAAGAGATAGAGACTGTGCCAGGCACCAAAGAAGTGCCCTGCTTGAGGAACCCCTTAGTGAAGGGGGGGCCCCCAAAGCACTACAGGCCTTCAGCTATCCCATTCCCTGCCCTGAGTTCCTCTGGCCCAACTGAGCAGACAGATTTGGAGATGCCCCAGAGAAGCAATTGTCTCCGAATGTCATCTGCACCCATCCCCTAAATGCTGGTGACCCTAGATGCTGGCCTGTCTTGTGCCCTGCCCTACTGGTCATTCCAGCACAGCTGACACAAATGCAGGGCCTGGTGTCTGTCCTGCCCCTAGTCCTAGGAGTTCCCTCCTAAGCCCTAGAGAACCATCCTCCCAGGTTACAACTAGAGGGTCCCCACTGCAGTGTCCCCTCCCTCCTGAACCTCAGTTCTCCTCCAGTCTCAGCCGTAACAGATTCACACAAGAAGCTGCCCTGGACCTGGTGGATGTGCTACCTGTCTGCCTGAGAGTGCGGGAGGCCTCAGTGAGGTGAGAAGGGTCGGAGGTTGGCTACTGGGGAGTAGAACTCAGTTCTGCCCTTGGACTCTTCAGCTCCATTCTCTAACAAGGCTAGAGGTAGGGAAGACAGAATCTGTCCAAATGAGTTGGGGTGGGGGCTCTGGGGGTAAGTCCTTCATCTGCAGCCTCTACCTCCCTCTCTGCGGGTTCAGTCTTCTGCTCTGCCCCACGTTCCCCTCCTCTCAGTTTCCTGGCCCATCTCTCTGCAGCATGGACTCTGAGCAAAGATTCCAGATCCACTTCAGCCCAAGAGAGGAGGCTGGGAAGACAGTGAGGTAACTTCTGGTGGATGATTGGGGCAGAGGGAAGCAGTCCCTGCCCTGCCTGGGACTGTGTTTCACATAATCCTGTAGCATTCACACCCCTTCCCGTGACATTCTCATCACCTTGTGCCTTAACTTAAAGTTAAGGCACTGAACATCCCTGTGCTGTGCTTAGCTGCTTAGCCTTGGATAAGGCAGCCTCCCCGTGTCAGTGAGACCAATAGCCAAACCCTTTAGGGTTCTTGTGAGGGTAAAAATGCATCTTTCCTGCGATGCTCTGGTGATGAGGCTTAATTTTACTCTGCCCTGGTGTGGCCTTAGCCTGCCCTTGTTCTTACCTGAGTACCATGTGTTGACTTGACCCAGTTTGTCTACACATCTTTGTCCAGTTGCCATTATGGCACACACTGACCCACTGCCCCTTGTCAGGCTTCTCTGAAGAGCCACCCCAGCTCTGGGAGGCATTGCCAACTAGGTCACCCAACTGCTCCAGGCACCCAGCAGCTTTCCATAGCCTGGAAGAGATTCTAGATCCTTCAGTTTCATCTGTTTCCCCACCACCTATCCCTCCCCATACCCCACAGTGCATGTATACATACATGGCAAAATACATACACAAATGACAAAGCATACCCTATATCATATCACTTCAGATATATATTACCTCAGTCACACACCGATATCCACATTATACACACACCATATACCCACATACATACATTGCCAATAACACAAAGACCACATGCCCACATTTACACACACACTACCTCTAATACACATCCACATTAACACACACATTACATACCACACTATGTACACACATTGTAATGCACACTATACATACACTATCCACCTATTCCAGGGTGGCAAACAAGTTCGACACAAAGAGCCAAAATTTTAAACTGTGAGAGTCAGAGAGCCATACCACACAGTGACCTGTCAAAAAAAGACAAACACTCACAAAAAAGCATCTCATTTTAACAATAATCTATTAAACACATATTGCATTTTGCCATTTTGAGTGAAGGTAAAAGTCCTGCAGGGATGGTGAGGGTGTGCTGCATCCTCCACACTAAGAACTAATAGCCAGATGTGACCCAACATGTGACACATGGGTCCCCCACTCGCTGGCCCGTGCAGTTGTTTCCGAGGGATGGGAGACGGGAGGACGCAGCCTGGGGGCAGGACTACATGCTCGGAGATCTCTCCTCAGAGGTCCCTCCTCAGAAGCAGCAGAACAAAATCCAAACTTGGCAAAGGGCCACAGTATACAAAAGAATGATAAGAGGCAAAGAGCTGCATTTATTTTGGCCAGGAGCCGCATGCGGCTCGAGAGCCGCGTGTTGGCCACCCCTGACCTACTCATTCCCCACCACATATGCCCCTATTATGCACAGAAATATTCACCCTACTCACCCACAGCACACAAATACCAGAGTACCTACCACACATATAACCCCACACATCTACCCCACATAACACACCCATAGCTCATCTATCATACACACATTAATACCCACACCCTAGCACATTGTGTGTCACTCACCATACACACACACACAGCCACACACACGTCACGTACCTCTCACACCAGGTTCCCACTCAAGTGGACACACTTTAGTGAGACCTGAACTCCTGGTTAGAGCATCCAAGTCCCACACTAGCCTGACCAAGTCCCCCACTTTCCTGAGAGAAACCCCCCCCCAATGCCTTGACTGCACTATTCAAATGTCAGCCTGGTGAAACTCTGGGTTACGTGTTTCCTGAGATTGACCCCATCCCCATTCCATGTGTTGTGTATCCCCTCAGCCTGCCTGTGAGGGTTTGCTAGGTATACAAAGCTCAATGTCCTGGACAGCAGACCCCTGGGAAGCCTCTGATTGGGCCTTTACTTGTCACGGGCTGGGTGGGTTTTCCAAAAGCAGCTGTTCTGGCCTGTGTCAGGCTAACTGTAACTTGGTGTGGTACATTCTAGGAGTGGGAGGTGAAAGTGTCAGTGGGGTGTCTCAGAGGAAACTCCAAGGCATGAGTTACCTCTTTGGCTTTCTCTCAGCCCTGGTCCAGGCCTTTGTACTCACAGGGGATCCCCCATCAACCTAAGGGAGACAAGGAAGAAGTGGCCACTAGCTCCCACTGCCTCAGCCTCTGCCCTCACCCTCTGCCCTCAGGTTGAGCCAATGCAGCTTCAGACCAGAGCATGTGCCCAGACTGGCCACCAGCCTGAGGCAGGCCCTACAGCTGATAGATATCACGTGAGTCATGTCACCAGGCCTAGTCTCTGGGCCCAGCAAGGGTGGGGCTTCTTGCAGTCCACTTTGGTCACTCCCCTCTGTCCCCAGGCTGACTAACTGTAACCTGTGTCCAGAGCAGCTGGCCTTGCTCCTGCACCTGTTGAAGCCACAGACACCACTGAGACTCAGGTACCAGCCTCCAATTCCCCTTTGAGCTCTGGAATGCTAGAGGGTCCCTCCTAGGGTCATGGTGCTAGTCACTTCAGAACTAGAACTCTGGCCCCTGGACCCAGAGCTGCCTTGTCATCTTGTCTGTTGTTCCAAGATCCCCCAGCATAGGGGGGAACTGCATCCTCTGTGCTAAAGAATTTCAGGAGGAAAGAGAACTCCGAAGAGGACCCACGGAGGTCCCAGATATCCCAGACTGCATATTTTGTCTGTATGTTCACTTATCCTCTTCAGAAAGGAGAAAAAAAGCCAAAAAGTAGAGCAAGGGCCAGGGAGAGAGCTGAAAGGGTTGGAGCACATGCTTTCATGTGGGATGCTTAAATATGATTGCTGGCACCACATAGTCCCCAGAGCATGCTGACTATGCCCAATTTTTTTTATTTTAATAAGAATGAAGAGAGAGTAACTCTAAAAATTCACATTTTCATCACTTTGACAAACATTCATAATTTTACATATTTGCTTTGGTTTCTTTTCTTTCTGTTTTTCTTTCTTTTCTTTTTTATTATTATTATTTTTTTGTTGATGTAATTTAAAATCAGTCATAGGGCCAGAGCAATAATACAGTAGGTAGAGTACATGTCTTGCATTTAACCAACTCAGGCTTGATCCCTGGCACTCATATGGTCAATCCAAGCCCTGCCAGGAGTGATTTCTGAGCACAGAGGCAGAACTAAGCCCTGAGAACCATTGGGTGTGACCCCAAAACAAACCAACCCTAAAATCAGTTATAGTTGGGAATAGAGAGAAAGTGCATTCCTTGTATATACATAACCCGGGTTTGATCCTCAGAAACCCAGAAGGTACCCCAAACTCATTAAGAGTGATTGCTGAGTGCAACTGGGTATAAGCAAGAAAAAAACTAAATAAATAAATAAAATGAAATTAGTTTAACTGTTATAAAACATCACTCCTAAATATTTCAGCATGGATTTTTTTTTTTTTAGTTTTTATTCCATATCCATCAGTGCTCAGGGGTTATTCTTGGCTCTGCACTCAGAAATTACTCCTAGAAGGCTTAGGGGATCACATGGGATGCTGAGAATTGAACCAGAATTTGTCCAAGGTTGACCACGTGTAAGGCAAATGCCATACCATTGTATTATTGCTCTGACCCCGGCATGAAAAAAAATTTTTAATAAGCCCATTCGGTCTACGGCCATACCACCCTGAACGCACCCAATCTTGTCTGATCTCGGAAGCTAAGCAGGGTCGGGCCTGGTTAGTACTTGGATGGAAGACCGCCTGGGAATACCAGGTGCTGTAGGCTTTAAAAATAATAATAATAGGGGCCGGGCGGTGGCGCTGGAGGTAAGGTGCCTGCCTTGCCTGCGCTAGCCTAGGACGGACCACGGTTCGATCCCCCGGCGTCCCATATGGTCCCCCAAGAAGCCAGGAGCAACTTCTGAGCGCATAGCCAGGAGTAACCCCTGAGCGTCACAGGGTGTGGCCCAAAAACCAAAAACCAAAAAAAAATAATAATAATAATAATAAATAATAATAATAATAAGCCAATTCTTTGGACACATGTAGCTGAATCAGGAACCTGTGACCAGTAGTCATCCTATATGTCCTGTGTCACTGACAGACACAGCAGCCTGAAATTCTTCTTTGTCTTCAAACAAGACAAAGGAGTTGGATCCAGTCCAGCTCAAGGTTTGCACAAGCAGTGACAGCACTTGGGATTCTTAATCCATGTCCTCTCATGCCAATGACCTGGGTCACATGCCTGCTTTACCTCAGCTCAGGTCCCTTTCTGGTTCTATCTGTTGTTTCCCAGTGAGGTCCTGGGCCTGTTCTTCCAGCGCTGCCTTTTCCCAATTGCAAGTCAACAAAGGGCACAGTGAGTTCAGTTATGTGTGTCTACAAAAACTGAACCTCACTGCCAGGACTGAGCTCTTCACGCTGGTTGGTTTTCCCCCAAATAATCCTCACCCACTCATCCCCACAAAAAGATCATGCTGAAGTACAGACTCATGGTAAAACGTGTCATTGGAACCATGTTTTCATGCCCTAGTCACTGGTGTCACCTGCATCTGGGCTATTGTGCAAATGCAGCATTTCTCTTCCTCTTGCAAAACTGAAGCTCTTTCACCATGAAATTCCCCATGGCCCCTGTAAACTTCGGTCTACTTGTTTTGTTTTGTTTTGGGGGAGGGACCACAGCCAGTGGTGCTTAGAGGTCACTCCTGGTAGGTCTCAGGGCCCATATGAGGTACAGGGGATTGAACTTGGGTTGACTGAATACAAAGCAAGTATCCTCCTGAAGTACTTTCACTCCAGCCCCATGGTCTGCTTTCTGTCTCTTTGACTCAGATTCCTCACCAGACCTCACAGGATCAAACAGCATTTGGGGTAGGGGGGCCAGAGAGATAGCACAGCTGTAGGGCATTTGCCTTGCACATAGCCGAACCAGGAGAGACGGTGGTTTGAATCCCGGCATCCCATATGGTCCCCCGTGCTTGCCAGGAGCAATTTCTGAGCACAGAGCCAGGAGTAACCCCTGAGTGCCACCAGGTGTGACCAAAAACAAAACAAAACAAAACAAAAAAAAGCCAACATATCAATCTTTGTTTTAGGGACCATACCCAGAAGTGCTCAAGGGTTGTTTTGGGTCATGTTTATAGTTATAAGTTATACAGTTATAAGGTTCTAGGGGTTGAGCCAGCATGTCAGGCTGATTCCCCCTGTTGTACTTGCTCACCAGCACCCATGTTTGTTCATCTGGGATGAGTTTACAACATATAACAAAGCAATGTCTTCTCAGGGTTTATCTGTGTGACCTGCCCATTGTAGAGTTTCCATCTAACCTGAGGCGGAGTGCTATGGAACATTGAGTCCATATCACATTTTTGGGGGGGTTTGTTATCTTTGTTTGTTTGGGGCCATACTTGGAGATACTCAGGGTTTACATCTGGCTCTGCACGCAGAGATCACTCCTAGCAGGCTCGGAGAACTATATAGAATACCGGGATTGAACCCCGGTTGGCCACAGGCCAAGCCAACACAATCCCTATTATATTCTCTCTCCAGCCACACAGTTTCTTTATCCACTTATCTGTGTGACTTCCACTTTGGCAGCTAAACAAATAACAGGTGAACAAATAACTCTTTGTGTCTCTGCTTTTAGTTTTTTGGGGTATATGCCCAGAATTTTTGAATCACACAAAACATTTTTGTTGGAAGGGCTGGAACAATAGTACAGTGGGTAGAGCAATTGCCTTACAAGCAACTGACCTGAGTTTGATCTCTGCCATCCCATATGGTCCCTCAAACCCTACCAGGAGTTATTGCTAAGTGCATACCCAGCAGTTATCCCTGAGCACTGAACCACAAGTGTGGCACCCAAAAAAAATCTGAACTTATATGTGAGTTTTTTTTTTAAAAAATTACAAAGAAATATGGGGCCGGAGGGATAGCATGGAGGTAAGGCATTTGCCTTGTATGCAGAAGGACGGTGGTTCGAACCCCAGCATCCCACGTGGTCCCCTGAGCTTGCCAGGAGAAATTTCTGAGTGTAGAGCCAGAGTAACCCCTGAGCGCTACCGGGTGTGACCCAAAAACAAAAAAAAAAATTTACAAAGAAATAACATTTACTGGAACAATAGTACAGCAAGTAGGGCACTTGCCTTGCACGTGGCTGACCCCGATTTGTTTCATGGTACCCTGAGCCCACCAGAAGGGATCCCTGAATGCAGATCCAGTAATAAAGCATGATCACTACTGGGTGTGTCCAAAATAAATTTATTTTATATCTCTTGTGGGGGTATTTTTTTGTTTGTTTGTTTTTGAGCCACACCCGTTTGATGCTCAGGGGTTACTCCTGGCTAAGCACTCAGGAATTGCCCCTGGCTTGAGGGCACCATATGGGATGCCAGGGATCGAACCGTGGTCCTTCCTTGGGGGGGGTATTTTTAATACCTGGTGATGGCACAGTTTAGGGCATTCTCCTAAAGATGCTGGGAGACCAGTTGTGCTGGGGAATAAAACCTGGGTCTCCTGCATGCAAACATGTGCTCTAACCACTACTAGCTAGATACCACACATCTTAGGCGGACATGTCAAAGATAAGTGTTCCACCCCTAACAGTTGAAAACAATACTTTTTATTTTACATCATACAATGTGTATCCATCGAAAAATCTAGAAGGGCCGGAGAGATAGCACGGAGGTAAGGCATTTGCCTTGCACGCAAAAGGTTGGTGGTTCGAATCCCGGCATCCCATATGGTCCCCTGAGCCTGCCAGGAGTGATTTCTGAGTATAGAGCCAGGAGGAACCCTGAGCGCTTCCAGGTATGATCCCCAAAAAAGAAAAAAGAAAAAAAATCTAGAAGAGCATTAAAAAACATGCAACATGATTGGGCCAAAGAGATAGTACAGGGGTTAAAAAAGACCCTTGCTTTGTATTTCTCATACATACTGACCCTGGGTTGGTTCATACATGATTCCCGAACCCCACTGATCACCAGGACTGACCTATGATCACAGAGGAGTAAGCCCTGAACCAGATGTGGCCCATAAAAACACCCATCCCTTTTTCTTTAATTTAACATGATTTTAAAATAATGTTTAACAGCTCTTTTTTCTTTATCTAAAACTCATATACTCACACGATAGAGACACCAGATGTTAATAACTGAAAGACAAATAAACTGAAAACCGCATATGAGCATCTACCATCTCAGCAACTGGCACAGACACTTGCGTTTTCTGCATCTTCCTTGCTCCTTCTCTCTGGTTTTCCCTTTTTCATATAGATTGCTTCTTTTTAAAAATGCAAAGTCTGGATCATGTTTGACATAGCTTTGTTTAATTAGTTTTGCAGTATGACACTACGTGGACCCTCTTTTAAAGATATTGTTGTTTGTTTCTTTGGGGTCCATCATCCTGGTGGTGCATGAGGGGCCACACAATGCCCAGGACTGAACCCTATGCTCCTAAATGCAAATCAGGTGCTGCAGCCTCTTGTAGTATCTCCTTGTTCTGTTTGAAAATTTGGGGAGAGGCCTCCTATGTCATGCTTGGGGAAAATAGGGGTGACTCTTAGCTAATTAAGCCACCTGGTTCCATGCAAGAGCTGCAGAGGTGAGGATATGCTGCTCGGGGTCTGCAATGCTAGGGATCACAGGAAAACTTCTGCAAGGCTCTGGAGACCAGGCTGTGCTGTCCATGCAAAGCCTGTGTCCATCCCCTACAAATCCTTTGGAAGCTGCTAGGATACAGAGAGTTTTGTGCTTATGCCTAATTGTTTAATTTTATGTTTTTTTTTTTTGTTTTTTTTTTTTGGTTTTTGGGCCACACCCGTTTGACGCTCAGGGGTTACTCCTGGCTATGTGCTCAGAAATCGCCCCTGGCTTGGGGGGGACCATATGGGACGCCGGGGGATCGAACCGCAGTCCTTCCTTGGCTAGCGCTTGCAAGGCAGACACCTTACCTCCAGCGCCACCTACCCGGCCCCTAATTTTATGTTTTTAAAATAAGCAAAATAAAAAAAGAAGCAAAACAACAAAAATAAAATATAAATAAAATAAGCAAAATAACTGCCTCCAGGACCTCTGACCTTCCCTTCCCCCAAGGGCTGTGATTCACCTCTTCTTACCCTAGCGCTCTTCTCCCTGTTTTGCTCCTATGCCAGGGTGATGGAGCCGTGGGTGGGCAGAGCTCAGGTGCCCATCTTGCTAGACACCTGTGCCCAGGCTTCAGGCAACATCACCGAAATAAGGTGAGTATAGCAGGGAGGTCCTCAGAATTCTCCGCCTTTTCCAGACTATTGTTGAAAAGACATTGGTCTCCCATGAGGGGGTGGTATAATTGCTGCTTGCTGATGAGTTCTCTGGGTACCCAGAAAAGCAGTAGAGATAAGGGGCTCTGTGTGCAAGGGCCCCACTGCTGAGCTGGGGCAAAAGGGAGGCCCCTAGACCCTGGCAAAGGTAGTTGTGGTGGGATCCACACAGCTCCCAGGGACTAATACCCAGATGACAGTGGAACTGAGTGAGTCAATGACAGTCACTCAGGGCTCTAAGGCCTCCCACTTCCCTCCGCAGCCTCGCCATGCCCCTGCAGCAGCTCTGCATTCAGCTGCATTTTCCCTGCCAAGGAGACCCTGAGGCTGCAGCCCTTAGGTAAGACCCAGGTCTGGGCCCCAAAAAAGAGAGTGGGATTGGTGGGGGTTAGGGTTAACTTCTCATGACCCCTTCTTCATGCCTGATGGCCAAAGCCTTAGAGGGCTGGTCCAACCTGCCTTTTCAGATGCTGTCTCAGTGCCAGTGTCCCCACCCAAGCTTAGTTCCCCCAGCATTACCATGTTTAGTCTTCTAGTACCCCCATGCTCAATTTCTGTAGTTGATCTCCAGGCTCCTTCAGATTTCAGGACTTTGCTTAGTCACTTCCCTAGAATGTTCTCTGCTCCCCTAAACTCATTCTCCCTCATTCAGCTGACTTTCTCTCATTGTTGAAAATACAGCATCTCCGAGTAGCCTCTCTGAACCCACAGACTTAGCTAGCCCACCCATTACTCACTTCTAGGTGCCAGGATTCACAGCTCCTCAAATCCAGACAGCACATTTTGGAAATAAAATGTTACCCTTGGGGGCCAGAGCTATAGCACAGCAGTATGGCATTTGCCTTGCTCAAGGCTGACCCAAGACGGACTGTGGTTCAATCCCGTGGTGTCCCATATGGTCCCCCAAGCCAGGAGTGATTTCTGAGTGCATAGCCAGACGTGATCCCTGAGCATCACCAGGTGTGGTCCAAAAACCAAAAAAAAAAAAAATGTTACCCTGTACAAATGCAGGGTGGGATGTTTGCATTCTGGGGACCAGCCCCAATTTACTGCCCTGACTGAGTGTACTTGTCAATCAGCAACCCTTTGGTACCACTCCTTCCCATTCTATCATTGAAGGACACTCTCATTTGTTTACCCCATGAGGTCAGCTCCTCATCAATCCCAGTATTACCCAGGAATTTAGAAATGGTCCTCTTTTGGTCCACCTCCAGGTCATCAACTCATGGTGAGCCTGAAACTCATCACAGCCTCCTTGCACAACAGCTGCTGAACACATGTTCCAAGTTGCAGCAGCTCAGGTAAGCACCCTAAAACCTGTCCAGGGCCCTGAAGTCTCAGAAGAGACCAGGCATCACCCTGGGCCACATGAGACAGGCAGGGCATCTCAGAGAGAGGCTGATCAGGGCCAGGAAGAGGTCCCTAGTATTTTTGCTTCCTTTTTTTCCACCCTAGGAGGGAATCTCAGGGACCAGGGAGGAAGCCCCGAGGGTATGGGAGTCCTGACCCCTCCTGCCTCTCTCGGGCCTCCCAGTCTACATGATGGAAGAGCCCTGAGTTGGGTCCAGCCTGACTCTCTGCGGGTTCAGTTTGTTGCAGGTGACGCTCTGTGAAGCTGGTTCCCGGCTACTACAAAGCCTACTGACAGCCTCAGGGATAAGGAAGTTCCGGTATCTGTTGCCTTTCTTCCTGTTCACCCCAAACTCTCACCTACTCCTCTCCCTTCCCTTGATAAGTCTTGTCTGTGACAAATATCAGTAGGATGGCTGCACAATAAAACTTTCTAGCTCTCAGTCCAGCCAGTTGCATCCACGAGACATCTAACTCAACCATCCAGTTATATAAGTCCAATTATACTGGACCATCCAATATCTGAAACTTTGGGGCCACGTGTGTGGTTAAATGAAGATGCAGGAAGTAGAGTGATAGTACAACAGGTAGGGTGCTTACCTTGCATGCGACTGACCTGGGTTTGATCTCTGGCATCCCATATGGTCCCCTGAGCACCTACCTCCAGGAGTGATTCCTGAGTACAGAACCAGAAGCAACCTCTGAGCATCACGGAGTCTTGCCCCAAAACCAACAAACAAATAGATATGCAGAGTCTATAGATGCCCACTATGCACACATTGTAATGTTGTCGTCAGATGATTATGGATTTGGGAACACCCCACTGCACCATCTTCCTGCCTAAAGCTCTTGCTTGGTGTAAAGATTCCAGGGTGGCAAGAATCATGGAGGAAAAGAGCCCCCCCCATTGCCTCTCAGGAACTGTCCCTACCCTACCTCCTGGCCCTCTACCATCAACTGATCTGCTGGCTTCTAACCCCCTGCCAGGTTGACCTCAAGCTCCATGTTCTCCGGAGACCTGGCCCCTCTAGTATCTGCTCTGAGCTGCTGCTCCCACCTGGAGGAGTTGGAGTGAGTAGCTGTATTCAGGGGCCTAAAGGCCTGGACATCAGTGGGTGGGGAGGACAATTGTGACTTTGCTGGGGTGGCCAAAGGACTCCAATCTGTGGAGTGCAACCTGGGGAAAGGGAGCACTTGCCCTGCAGCCCAGCTCCTCTGCCTCCTCTGCCTCTTCAAAGCCTCTCTAACTTTGTACTGCCTCATCTGTAAACAGGCACATCCACCTTCTCCTCCAACTAGTGCTGCAGGGACAGAAGGGCCACTACAGGGCACTTCCTTCTTCTGTAGCCCTCACCTGAGGCAGTCCCCTAGGAATCTGAGCAGAGAGGGTGCTCTGAATTTTGCCTCCTAGGGTGAGAAGGGAGCTACTGAGACAGTTTCTGAACTCAAATTCTGGGCTCAGTCCCCCTCACTACCTTCCCCACCTTTCCAGCATGTCCAACAATAAATTTGATGAAGAAGACACACGGGTGCTACTCATGGCCCTGAAGGACATGTGCTGGCTGAGGAGGCTAGAGTAAGTTTGGGTGATGTGGGTGTGGGCTGTCTAGGAATTCTTGTAGCGTTTATGAATACAAACTGACAATCCCTTGCATGAACTCAGATCACTCCAAAACCTTTCTTTTCTGCCTGATCCAGAAGACGCAGCTAAAACTGATCCTAGCCAGCCTTGTGTCTTGTGTGGTACAGAAAATCACAAGGGGGACCAGAGAGATAGCATGGAGGTAGGGTTTTGCCTTGCATGCAGAAGGACGATGGTTCAAATCCCGGCATCCCATATGGTTCCTCAAGCCTGCCAGAAGCGATTTCTGAGCGTAGAGCCAGGAGTAACCCCTGAGTGCTGTCAGGTGTGACCCAAAAACAAAACAAAACAAAACAAAACAAAATCACAAAGCACACAAGAGACAAGAGACATCATCCTGGGATGTATGTAGTTGGGACCAGAAAGCCCACAATCTTGGGCTCTTCTCCTGGTACTGTCACAGTTTATTGTTATTAGTAATTCCCTCCCCACCTTCCTTAGCTTCTGGGGGAAAGGGTGTGATGTCCCCCACTCCCAGGCTGGCTGTGGCATTGCACATTTTCCTATACAATGCCCACCAGGGGGCTCACTTTGACTCGAACACAGGCTCACCAGGTTCACACACCAGGTTCAGTTGAGACTCACAAGCTGTGATTGTGATGCTTCTTAGGGTCTCCATGAAGCTCATACATGTGCACTGGGGATTTCACTTTTGGGATGGGCACACCAGGCAGTGTTAAGAAGCTGTTCTCGGGGCCGGGCGGTGGCGCTGGAGGTAAGGTGCCTGCCTTGCCTGCGCTAGCCTAGGACGGACCGCGGTTCGATCCCCCGGCGTCCCATATGGTCCCCCAAGAAGCCAGGAGCAACTTCTGAGCGCATAGCCAGGAGTAACCCCTGAGCGTCACAGGGTGTGGCCAAAAAAAAAAAAAAAAAAGAAGCTGTTCTCTGTGTGGGGTCCTCCTGGGGGTGTCATGTGGTACTGAGCATTGACCCAAGCTTCTGCTATGCAAAGCATGAGCACTAGCCCTCTGAGTTGTTCCCCTGGCCCTCCACTTTCTATTTCTATTTTCCATTTTTTTTTAGGAGGCATGCGTCCAGCAGTGCTCAGGGGCTATCCCGACTTAGTGTTTAGGGATTGATTGGTGTGATTTAGATGACCATAGAGTGATGAGGATTGAACCTCACACATGCAGGGCAAGTGCTCTGCTGCTGAACTGTGTCCTGGCCCAGGTTGAATTTTCCAGCTGTGACTTTGCATTTCTTTATAGCTGTGGTGCTCACGGAGGCTGGAATGCCACAGCCTTTGGTAGTAGCTGGGATGCAACTGGAAGCCACTTATAGTGCAAGGCTGCAGACAGCAGAGCTGCCAGGTTCACACTTGGTACATACGGGGTGCTGGAGGATTGAACTTATGACCATTTGATTGCAGGTGGGCAAGTGTTGTAAGACCCTGCCCTGATCCAGACCCCAATGGTGCCATTCTCTGGTGTGTGGCCTCTGAATTTAGTGTTTCTTACCTGTAGGATGGGCTGATCATAGACCCACCTCGAAGGATGGCCCTGAGTCCCGTGTTGGCCCATAATATCTGCTCCATATGTGGTTGCTATGGTTACTGATCATCAGCCAGTCTCGTGTGATTCAGAACATAAAACTGCTGTCTGGTGGGCCTTAATTTGAGCAGAGAAATGGCATTTGTTTATTGTTGTTATTATTCTTTGGTTTGGGGCCACACTTACCAGTGCTCAGGGCTTAACACTCAGGGATCACTCCTGGAGTTGCTGGGGATGGAACCCAGGCTGGCCAGCTGCAAGGCCACCTGCAAGCCACACCTCACTATTATCGCTTGGGTCCAACAGAATATTAGCATATAGGTTGGCCCGTGCTGCCTTCTACAATTTGGGGCTGGTCTTGAAGTGATGCTAAGCACTGAGGTTCCAAATCCTGAGCAGAATAGATCTCCCTGGCCCCTGGCCTCAGACATATGCCAACTCCTCCCTGCCTCCTCCCCTTCAGCCTCAGCTACCTGCCACTGGGCAGCTCCTCCCTGCCTGTGCTTACCCAGGGACTGAATCACATGACCTGCCTGCAGAGCCTCAGGTGAGTGACCAAGAGCTCCCATTGTAATGGGGAGGGGACACTGGGAGATGCCTCAGATGCTTCCATACCATTGTGTCCATTGTATATGTTACCAGCTGCTATCTGACCAGCTCTCCCCATGCAAGGTTCCCCTCATCCTCTGCTCATAGATCAGGGGTTAATGACTTGCTTAGACTCTACATTTCTATTTTTTTGGTTTTTGAGTCACACCCAGCAGCGCTCAGGGGTTACTCCTGGCTCTAAGCTCAGAAATTGCTCCTAGCAGTCTCAGGGGACCATATGGGATGCCGGGATTTGAACCACCAATCTTCTGATTGCAAGGCAAACGTCTTACCTCCATGCTATCTCTCTGACCCCTAGACTCTACATTTCTGACAAACTCCCCAGCTGCTCCCAGTCTGAGGAGGACCTATCATTTGACTTGGTGACCTTGGTGCCTCCCCTCACCCTTTGCATGCCCTTTGACAAACATAGAGCTGAGCTTTCTCCACATGCATCCTGATTGTGCTGTGAGAGGGGGGCTGGATGGGAAGGGGAGCAGGCCGGCTCCCAGTGATTTCATTAAGATACATCTACAGGGGTCAGAGAGATAGCATGGAGGTAAGGCGTTTGCCTTGGATGCAGAAGAACGGTGGTTCAAATCCTGGCATCCCATATGGTCCCCTGAGCCTGCCAGGAACGATTTCTGAGTTTAGAGCCAGGAGTAACCCTTGAGCACTGCCAGGTGTGATCCAAAAATAAAATAAATAAATAAAAATAAATAAAGATGCATCTACAAAGAGGAGACAGGAAGTAGCCAGGCCCCCAGGGCAGGGTTCCCTCCTGCTTCATCCCATCCCAGAGAAACAGTCAGGGGCAGACTGGTTTGGGGGCAAAAACACCCATTTGCATGGACTAGAACACAAGATATCCCAAATTGCCAAGGATGATGAGGCTGGAGTGTTGGCGCAAGTGGTAAGGCATCTGCCTAGTGTGTGCTAGCCTAGGAAGGACCATGGTTAGATCCCCTGGTATTCATATGGTCCTCCAAGCCAGGAGTGATTTTTGAGCACATAGCCAGGAGTAACCCCTGAGCATCACTGCGTGTGGCCGGAAAAAAAATCCACCCAAATTGCCAAGGATGAAATCCATGTTTGGAGGGATGGGTCTGAAGATCCCAGCAAAGATGGCCATTAAGAAAACTACACCCTGGGGTCCGGAGAGATAGCACAGCGGCGTTTGCCTTGCAAGCAGCCGATCCAGGACCAAAGGTGGTTGGTTCGAATCCCGGTGTCCCATATGGTCCCCCGTGCCTGCCAGGAGCTACTTCTGAGCAGACATCCAGGAGTAACCCCTGAGCATCACCGGGTGTGGCCCAGAAACCAAAAAAAAGAAAAAAAAAGAAAACTACACCCTGGGGGCTGGAGAGATAGCATGGAGGTAAGGCATTTGCCTTGCATGCAGAGGGTCGGTGGTTCAAATCCCGGCATCCCATATGGTCCCCGAGTCAGCCAGGAGTGATTTCTGAGCATAGAGCCAAAAGCAAAAAAAAAAAAAAAAAAAGTAAGAAAGAAAGAAAAAGAAAAGAAACTGCACCCACCCCCAAGCTGTCCACTTGGACCTTTCTCAGTCCCAGAAGCCCCCAGGCCACAGTTCTCTCCTCCAGCTTTTGGGCACTGCCACCCCACATTGCCTGTCTCCTACTCCCCCGGAGCTCTTGAATGTGGACCTTTGCACCGCATATCTGAGGGGTGCTGGGGTATTCCAGTTCTCCTGACCAAGACTCTGTCTGTTCTCTAGGCTGGGCGGAGCTGGCCTTGGTGACTCAGGCTGCTTGTCCCTGGCCGAGGCACTCAGAGCTGCCACCAGCTTGGAGGAACTGAGGTTAGTTGACGTCCCCCACTCCTGCCCCAGACAACCCAGGGAAGCTAGCAGAGCCCCAGGGGCTCCCCCAGAGTCTACTTGGTAACCATGTTACATCACCCCCGACCTAGAAGTTTGGGGGTGCAAAGAGGGGGTACAAGGGTATTGATTGACATAAGGGATTTGGGTTTGAGGCCAGGGAGGATGAAGACACACAGGATCTGGGGTGACATGATGTTGGGGTGAGCTGGAGATCTCTAGACCCCCAGAGGGGGTAGTGGATAGATCAGCTGAGCAGGCTCATTGTTCCCTCTCTTCTCCCCCAAGCTTGAGACAGAACCAGATTGGAGACGAGGGTGCCCAGTACCTAGCTGCACTCCTGCCCAAGCTGAAGGAACTCAGGAAGATGGAGTGAGTGGCCACCTCAGCCCATGTGGGCTGCACAGTGTCTGGGGAGATGCCACCCCCTTCAGTACCTCATCAACAGGGCTGGCTCCCAGGGTCTGTGGCACCATCACTCTTCTTTGGGTCTCTGCCACAGCCAGAAGGGAGGGAGGCATCGAGGCTTCTGGGGGCCCCAAAAGATGTGACAGGGGAGTAGGGAGGGATGGGGACAGACCTAAGCAGGCCTCTCCCTCCTGTTTCTCCCTCCCCAGCCTCTCAAAGAACAACTTGGGCCCAGTTGGCAGCTCCCAAGTGATCCAGTCACTCACGCACTGCAGAAAGCTGGAAGAACTGAGGTGAGTGAGGGTCTGTCGGTGTGGACCAGCTCCCCCAGAGGGGCACAGCTGCAACTCAGCCCTTCTCTCCTTCCAAGCTCAACTGCAATGTCCTAGGAGAGTCCACAGCTCTGTTGCTGCCTCAGGGGCTGGCCTGGGGCCTGAGGGGCCTGCAGAGTGTGTGTGTGTGTGTGTGTGTGTGTGTGTGTGTGTGTGTGTGAGAGAGAGAGAGAGAGAGAGAGAGAGAGAGAGAGAGAGAGAGAGAGAGAGATCACCAGGGAAGCTGTCTTAAATCAAACTGCAGGGCAGGAGAAATACAGCAGGTAGAGTACTTGCCTTGCAAGTAGCCAAGCTGGATTCAATCCCCATCATCCTATATGCAGCCAAAGTACTGCAGGGTATGGCCCAAAATAACAAAACCCAAACCAACAAAACAAAACAAACTGCAGCAAATGCTGATACGGGTGGCCTGGCCCTGCTACCAGTCCAGTGCACCCTCAGCTAAGCCCCTGCCCCATCACAGTCTTAGTTTCCTCATCTGCAAAGAGGCAACCAGTGCAGCTCAGCAGGCATGGTGAGAAGGAAATCTACAGAAACTGCTTAGCAGCACGACCTTTGCCCTTGAAAGCATAGCCCTGTGTATGCGAGAGACCTTGGTTCCACCCTGGCCCTGACTAATTCCCTGAGCAAAGCCAGAAGCAACACATGAGCACAAAGCCAGGAGTAGCCCCTGAGCGCCATGCCAGGTGTGGCAGAAAAACAGAGAAAATGTCCATAGTCTTTTCTGAACTTCACGGCACCCCAGGGCACCCCCATGGGCCTGGGGTATTACTTGTGCCCTTTGCAGGCTACAAAAGGCCACAAAAGCTAAAGCCAAGAGTGGTAGAAGTGCAGTTACCCAGAATCCTCTGACCAAGGCTGCGCAGGGGTGCTGAGCCAAAACCTGTCTCCTTAGGCCCCCCCACTACATTGGCCCCCCTTCCACTAAGTCCCTCCTTCCCCTCCAGTCTACAGTCCACAGGTCTGGGACCCAAGGTGCTGCTGAGCCTGGGCCAGGCCCTGGATGGGCACCTCTGCTTGAAGAACATCAGGTGAGCAGGGAGCAGGGAGCAAGGTTTTGGGGGGGCTGTTTGACCTGGCCTTACTCTCACTGCCTCCCCACCTACCTACAGCTTGGCCCAGAACAGCCTGACTGGAAGTCTCTTGCTTCTCCACGAAGGGCTCCCGCTGCTCAGGCACATAGAGTGAGTAGCCCCTGCCTGCCAGGCGTCCTTCTGCTCACACTAGCACCCGGGACGGAAGCATCAGTCTTCCTCCATGCTGCTCTCCATCCTTGCAGGCAGGGAAAGGAACTTATACACCTGTCTTTTCCCTCCTAGCCTGATATCCTGTGAGATTGATGATCGGACTGCACCATCCCTTGCCGCCAGCTTTAAGCTCTGCCCAGCCCTGGAAGAAATTATGTGAGTGCTTGGCACAACCTGATCACCACTCCCCATCTTCTGACCCCCAAATCATACCTGCTCAAACCTCTGCAAGTTCTTGCCATAAAGAGCTGGAACAGGGGAATCCAGTGTCCCCTGGGAGAGGGAGGACACAGCTGGGTTTTGTAGCCTGCATCTGCAAAGTGCATGTTGGCAGGTGGTAATCGCAGTTGGCAGCCTCACACTTACCTGCCAGCGCTTGTACCCCTTTCCCTTCTAGCACTCAGACCCCAAGGCAAATGGCCTCAAGGATAAATCAGACTTCCAGAGGTGGCCAAGGAATAAAAAAGTTTGAAATAGGGCTTGAGTGATAGCACAGTGGTAGAGCGTTTGCCTTGCACTCTGCCGATCCAGGTTGGATTCCAGGCACCCCATGTAGTCCCCCGAGCCAGAAGCAATTTCTGAGCACATAGCCAGGAGTAACCCCTGAGCATCACAGGGTGTGCCTCCCCCCAAAAAAAAGTCTGAAATGCAAAACGTACATCAACGGGTTACAAGAGAATTTAGGTTTGAATCCGTATGCTCTTCCTTCTGCTTTCTCCAAAGCAAAGAAACAAGACAAACTCCCCTTTACCACCAGTCAATGAAGTTTCCCTTTGCAATCAGCAGGGGGCAGGCTCTGGTGGGGCAGAGGTCCTGGGTTTACCCTATTTTCCTTGGAGGAAAGTCCTGCCAGAGGCTTTTTCAGGTTATTTTTTTTTTTTTACAAGCAAACAGAAGAGGTGGAGGAGGGCTGGCTTACAAGACAGGACCTAAGGGGCCGGGCGGTGGCGCTAAAGGTAAGGTGCCTGCCTTGACTGCGCTAGCCTCGGATGGACCGCGGTTCGATCCCCCGGCGTCCCATATGGTCCCCCAAGCCAGGAGCGACTTCTGAGCACATAGCCAGGAGTAACCCCTGAGCGTCACCGGGTGTGGCCCAAAAACCAAAAAAAAAAAAAAAAAAAAAAGACAGGACCTAAACGACAGCTTTGAAGAAGATAGGCACTGCAGAACATGAAGGGATCACATGCACAGGGCAGTTTGGACTAGGCAAAGTCTCCGACAGCCTCGGGTTCCCAAGAAACAACCAGCCGGCACATGGGCTGAGGAGTGTTCTTAGGTGTTCAGGTCACCCCACCATGTGACCTCTATTGTACCTTATGATGTGACACTCCCCTTCTGACCCCCCCCCTCATACCTCCATCCCTTGACTGGTGATCTCCCCCATCTGACTAGTTTCCTCCTTGCAGATTATCTTGGAACCTGCTCAGGGATCAGGTGGCTGAGGAGCTGGCCCAGGTCCTCCCGTTCATGGTCCGGCTGAAGAAAGTGGAGTACGAGGAACACCTTTGGGGGGCAGGAGGGGCTGAGTTCCAGGTCAAGGGTGCCATGCCGAGGCTGTTCCAAGTCCTCTGCTCTTTCCACCTTGTCCAACCTTCCTGCCTCATGGGTGTCTGTTGGATTCACCAAACAGATGGAGGGGGCAGGTGTCCCTCGGTCTGGCTCATCCGTCCCCATCCCACTCCACCCATCTCAAAAATGTCTCTTCCTCCCCACTCTCTGCTCTCCCGGAAGCCTGGAAAAGAATCAGATCACAGCTCGAGGGGCCTGGATTCTGGCTGAAGGGCTGGCACAGGGGTCTCAAGTGCAGATCATCCGGTAAGGGGGTTTGCAGGGATGGTACAGATGAGGGAGTCACCTCTGTCTCTGTGGGTATGGGGGTGTCCTGGTGAGAGGAGCTGGTAATAAGAGCTGGGCTGGGGCTCCCCAAAGTCACTTCTCCAGGGAGTTGACAGTGAGAGGACTGGTTCACAGCCCTGCTGTGCCCTTTACTGTGTAAGTCATCCTTTTTACGACTCCATCTTCTCCGTCAAATGGGGATGCGATGCGGGTGGCAGCTCCTTCAGAGATTTGCCATGAGAGCTAAGTAATTTTACAAAGCACTGGGCTTGATGCCTGACACGTGTTTGGCATTTACAATGGAGCACATATAATGGAGTCCTGTCAGTGATCTCATTTCTAATCAGAGCCACCACATTTGGTTGCACTGTACCAGGACATCTGTCTCTAAGGGCCCCATCCACGTTGTGGGTTTGCAGTAAATGGAGATAACAGATCTTAGATAAATCTCAGTAGAGTATGAGCATTTCAGATAATAGAGAGGCTAAAACAATAGCACAGTCAGTACAAAGCTTGTCTTGCACACTGCCAACCCATGTTCAATCCTTGGCATCTCATATGGACTTCCCACTTGAGCCTGGCCAATAGTAATTCTTGACCACTGAGCCAGGAGCAAGCCCTGAGCATTTCTGGGTTTGACTCAAACAAACAAGAGGGACAATGGAAGGAAAACTAAAAGAAGGGAACTTTTTCCTTTCCTGCACAAATGTGCAGTATGGAGCCATCAGGAGGAAGGTGGAGCAGTGGGTCGGGTGTTGATACCATCTCTGGGAAAACCAGGCTGCTACCAGGTGACTGGGCAGAGCTCTCTTCCCATAGGGCCTCATTTTCCCCACTGGAGCAGAGACCAGAGTATGCCCCTGTGTCACCCGATACTGAATAGCCATTTCTATGTCCGGCAGCCTCTGGGGTAACCCCATCCCCCCGAACATGGCCCAGCGTCTGCAGAGCCAGGAGCCCAGGCTGAACTTTGCTTTCTTCGACAACCAGCCACAGACCTCTCAAGATACCTGAAGGCCCCCTTCAGCCTCTATGAATTCAGCCAAACTTCAGGAGTTTCAGAGAACTTCAGCAGAAGCCCAGTAGGGGCCAGACATTGTCCCGTAGGGGCTCAGGGAGGACAGTTTTGGGTCTGGGCACCCAACATTGAATGGGACATGCACCTCAGACCAGGTGGTACATTCAGGGAAGGTAACATGATGTCAGAAACAATAGCCACAGGGCTAGAGAGATAGCATGGAGGTAAAGCGTTTGCCTTGCATGCAGAAGGTGGTTCAAATCCCGGCATCCCATATGGTTCCCTGTGCCTGCCAAGGGCGATTTCTGAGCATAGACCCAGGAGTAACCCCTGAGCGCTGCCGGGTGTGACCCCCCCCCAAAAAAAAAGACAGGGCCAAAGAGATAGCATGGAGGTAAGGCATTTGCCTTTCAGCCAGAAGGACCGTGGTTCAAATCCCGGCATTTCATATGGTCCCCGTGCCTGCCAGGGGCAATTTTCTGAGCACAGAACCAGGAGTAACCCCTGAGTGCTGCCGGGTGTGACCCAAAAACCAAAAAAAAAAAAAAGAAAAGAAAATAGGGGCCAGCGAGGTAGCGCTAGAGGTAAGGTGTCTGCCTTGCAAGCGCTAGCCAAGAAAGGACTGCAATTGGATCCCCCGGCATCCCATATGGTCCCCCCAAGCCAGGGGCAATTTCTGAGCACTTAGCCAGGAGTAACCCCTGAGCATCAAATGGGTGTGGCTGAAAAACCAAAAAAAAAAAAGAAAGAAAAAAAAGAAACAATGGCCACACATGGCCAAATCCTTATGAGTAAAACATGTCATTTGACCTGTGAGTGGCATGGGTCCAAGCACCCAGTGTTAGCAGGACATGGTTGATGCAACGGTGCACAGGACTTGGCCATAGGGCTTGCGGCTGGCCCGAAGCCCCTTTGGCTGGTCCAAACTCTAATTTATTTTTTATGAAGTATTTATAAGTAGTATTTTTATTTTAGTTTTAGAGTCACATTCAGTTGTGCTCAGGGCTTACTCCTGGTTTCACAGCCAGGAGTCAGTCATTCTTGGAGGGTCCCAGAAATCATTTGGGGTATCAAGGATCAAACCCAACTTTGATGCAAGGCAAGCACTGTACCTACTTACAGATATTATTTTCTTTGTGACTCATTCTGGTCACAGATGTGGTATCATGGGAGCATAAGGTCCTGGGTTCGATTCCCAGGACCATGAACAAAGAAGTTCAGTCTGAATGTCTCCCAGGGGCCTAGAAACATTTTCAGCCCATAAGCATGAGGTTTTCTGCCTCGGGAAGCACAGGGCCCTTAAATATGGGTTTTTAAAAACTCTAGATTGAGGTACAGAGAGACCCCATGTGTCTGAGTGAGGATCAAAGCCAGGAGTGAGATACAGAATGGTACCACTTCCAAGCTATCCTAAGCATCCTGTTGGATCCACAAGGCTATTGTTTACTTCTGTGAGGGACAGGGATGGCCCTACCTCCCTCAGCCAAGTCTGATCAATAAAGTCCCTGCTTCTTCATCTCTAGCCTGAGTCTCACCTCATTGCAGTCACTTGGATATTGGGCCATAGAAGTGAGATGCACTGTCAGGGCAGGGGACACAGGACCAGTACAGACCTGGATCTCACCTACCCCTTCATGTATGAGGCAGGCTCTGAGTAGTAGAAACAACTTTCTCATTCCCTCCTCTCTTCCTTCTTTTTATTCTTCTCCTTTATCTTCTCTTTTTCCTTCCCTTTTTTCTTCTCCTTCTCTTCCACTTCCTCCTCTCATCTTCTTGTCCTTATTGCCCTCCTCCTCTAATTTATTCTCTTCCTCCACTTCCTCCTCCTTTTTCTTCTTCATTTTCTCCTTCCCCTTCTTTTCTGGGTACTTCTCCACCTCTTCCCATGCTCTGGGGACCATATGAAATACCAGGGTTAATTTAGGGCTGTGATTAAGAGAGCACGAATGGTATAGCCCATGTAAAGCACAACTTAAATCCCTGCGTTTGACACCAAATCCCCCATGTTTCCTCAGCATTACTTTTACTTTAGCCACACAGTCTACTGAGTATTGCCCAGAGTGATCCTCAGGTCCCCAGCACCACTAATATGGACCCTATTTTAAAAATGGAAATTTTGGGGGCTGGAGAGATAGCATGGAGGTTTGCCTTGCATGCAGAAGGTCGGCGGTTCAAATCCTGGCATCCCAAATGGTCTCCCCAGCCTCGCAGGAGCAATTTCTGAGAGGAGTAATCCCTGAGCGCTGCCGGGTGTGACCCAAAAACCAAAAGAAAAGAAAAAGAAAAGAAATTTGGGGGGCCTGAGTGGGAAGGGCACTCACCAGGACTAAGTCTTGAGCATCGCCACATGTGGCCTCAAACAAAACAAGCATGAAAAGTCCCTAATATTAAAGGTTCTGGTCTATGCCAGTTCCCTTTCCCTTTTGGGGATAGAGAGAGATGCTCTACCAGATTTCAGAATGAGAGAGCGGCCTCCAAGCCCCGCCATGAGAAGTGGGCAGAAAAAGTGTAGTTCTGGCCACAAACCACTGGAGGGCAGGCTGGCCCACAGGCCACTCCTGAGCAAGCCTGCAGCTGTGAAGGATGCACAGGCTCTACCCACCTGACCCAGGTCCCATGTATTCCTGCCTGCTCAGAGCCTCACCCTAAGGGCTCAGCCCTGACCTTTGATGCCCTCCATGTTGTCCCCGGTTTCTTGCCAAGCGTGAGGAGAAAGTCCTCCGGCCAAATGCCAAGCACCCACACCCGGCACGGGGACACTGTTATCGGGCCAGGGTCAGGGCACACCTGGCAGAGGCCATATGCCTGGCCACAGGGGAGGGTGTGCAGGAAGAGGAGCCACAAGTCTCCTTGAAACCCTGAGCCCCAAACTCGGTCACCTCGTGTCCTCAGGGTGCCCCCTTATGCCAAGGGAGCATCTTCTTGCCAAGACTTTGTTTGAAGGCCATTCTGGGGGATTCTCAGGAGCTATTTTCAGTAGGGTGCTGGGGGACTGATCCTGGCTGTGCTCAGGGGACCATGCAGTGCTGGGGGTGAACCCTGGTGTCCTATGTGCAAAGTCTGTGCACCGCACGCCACACAATCTCTCCTCCTCTCCTGGCCCAACACTCACAGCCTGAAGATCCCTGACCAGGCCAATCACAGCAGGAGGAGAAACAGAAGCAGTGGAGCCAGGCTAGAGCCTGCCAACATGTGAGGCTTCTTTGTTTTTTTCATCTCTTCCCTGGCTGTGTCCTGCTGCCCAAATTCTAAAACTCCAGAAAATTTTCTACACGACCTCCAATTACCTTACTTCTGGCTAAAAAGTAATAAAAGGGGCCAGGAGATGGATCAAAGGCTTAACAAGCAGCAAGAGGCTCAGATTTCGGGATGAGGGGAAAGACAGGAGGGGTAGTTAAAAGAGCCCATAGTTGGGACTGGAGCAATAATGCAGTGGTATGGTGTTTGCCTTGCACACGGCTGACCCAGGACAGACCTCCATTCGATCCCTGGCATCCCAGTGGTCCCCTGTGCTTGCCAGGAGCAATTTCTGAGTGCATACTCAGGAGTAACCCCTGAATATCACTGGATATTCAAAGGGCTGAGCATAGACTATGCATGCTAGAGACCTGGGTTCAATTCCCCACACTACCTAGCTTCCCCATACCCAATGTAGTTTTTGATCACCCACATCTCTAAATGGCAGGTCTTGAAAAATACTGATCTGGCTATCAGCAGCCCCATGGTCACCATGATACATGTGATTTGATCCACACTGATGGCCACCACAGGTTAAGGTGACAGCCATCATGTGACACACAAAATAGAAGGAAAATTATTTGCTCCTTGGGATAAGAATCTTGAAGAGGGCCCCGAGAGATAGCACAGCGGCGTCTGCCTTGCAAGCAGCCGATCCAGGACCAAAGGTGGTTGGTTCGAATCCCGGTGTCCCATATGGTCCCCCGTGCCTGCCAGGAGCTATTTCTGAGCAGACAGCCAGGAGTAACCCCTGAGCAACGCCGGGTGTGGCCCAAAAAAACCAAAAAAAAAAAAAAAGAATCTTGAAGATTGTTTTCTTTTTTTTTTTTTTCTGGACTACCAAGCTGTGCTCAGGGCTTGCTCCTGGCTCTGAGCTCACGATGGACCTTGAGGGCTTATATAAGGTGATCAATCTTATGCAAGGCAAGTACTCTGCCTGCTGTTCTATCTCTCTGGTCCCCAGAACTCTGAGAATCTTTTTGATGGCCTCATCTCATACAGCCTTTAGCCTGGAGGCTCAGCCTGGTTTTCTCCCTATGCATAGATGAGAGCAGTGAACAAAGATGGGCCAGGCCCCACTTCCGCCAACTATGAAGTGGCCTTGCAGTGGGGCATTGGGTTCAAGGAGATGGAGTAAAGGCTGGAGCAGTGCTGGAGAAATAGTACCACAGTTAGGGTGCTTGACTTGCATACAGATGACCTGAATTTGACCCCTGGTACCCCATGAGTTCCCCTTGCCCTGCCAAGAGTGATCCCTGAGTGAGGATCCAGGAGTAAGATCTGAGCACTGCTAGGTGTAGCCTACAAAAAATGAATTAAGGAGCTGGAGAGATAGAATTGAGGTAGGGCATTTGCCTTGCATGCTGAAGGATGGTGGTTCGAATCCCGGCATCCCATATGATCCCCCGAGCCTGCCAGGAGCGATTTCTGAGCATAGAGCCAGGAGTAACCTCTGAGGGCTGCCAGATGTGACCCAAAAAACAAAACAAAAAAAAAAATTAAAAGGGGGGGGGCTGGAGCAATAGCACAGCAGTATGACATTTGCCTTGCATGGGGCTGACCCAGGACAGACCTAGTTTCCATCCCCAGATCCCATATGGTCCCCAGAACCTGCCAGGAGCAATTTCAGGAGCAATCCCTGAGCACCACTGGGTGTGACCCAAAAAAAACAAACAAACAATAAAAATGTCAGGGTCAACATGCTTGGCATGTATGAGGCACTTGGTTCAACCCTGAAGTGGCCTCAGCCCTGATCCTGATCATTTCACCTAGAAAAGACTGCAGGGGAGCCCCTCCTTCTGCTTGCTGTGAATGCCCCAGCCTGGCCATGACTATCCTTGAGCAAAAAATGGGGACACTATTGGGGTGGTCCTGGGGCAGGGGGCAAGGCCTTATGGACCTCTAAGAGGGCCTGAGGTGGGCAGGTCTGTGGCTCTGTTTCTGCCTGCCAGCCCCAGTCCTACCCTCTGTCTGCAGCTGCTAGGTCAGGTAAACACCATAAACACCACCCAGGGCTGTGGGCCAGAGACAGCTGCTCCCCACCCCACCCTGTGTGTCCAGCCCTCACAACTGGAGTCGGCGCTAGTCCTCTACCCTCAGAGCCACCTCATACTCATACTCTGCCTGCACCCAGAAAGTGACTTTTGCTCCAAGGAGGAAGAAGTGATAGAAAGGGAAGTTTTATTGAAGAGCAAAGGCAGAAGGGGTCCCCTAAGCCAGAACTGTCCATGCCCCCTCCACCCTGTATACATATTCCATCGGGGTTGATGGGAAGGGCTGGGAGGTGAGGGGACTTTGTATCCTGACTCCCCCCTCCCCAGAAGGAAGCACACCTGCATTACAGTGACCCTGGGCCTGGAACTTAAAAGTCTCACTAACAACACATGGGCCTGCTGCCTGCTGACTGTACCAGTTATGTGAGGGTCTCATTTCATAGAGAGGGAAACTGAGGTTCAGAGATAATGATTTCAGTCACTAAAAGGCTAGGGTCCCTAAATCTATGCAGGGTGTTGAAATAGCGCCTGCCATGCTCACCTCTTATTTGAGGATCTTGGGGGCAGGAGAGGGTGGAATTGTTTCCATTACAATGTGTCCCAGATCATGTCCCAATAGTACAAGGGCTTCCCAAAGATAAACCCATCGTGTCCCCCATCCCCTCAGATCCTCTTCTCTGGGACCTCTTCTCACCGAAAATGGAGACCACCACAGAAGTGGCACTGTGCCTCCCAGGGCTGGGTCCTAGAGCAGCAGCCAGAATCCTCTCTGCTGAATCCCCCTTGCTGAGACCTTCCAGCTGAGTTTGCCTGGATGAGTCCTCCCAGCTCCTCACACTTGAAGTCTAGCAGAGCACTAGCCAGAGAGGTTCCCAGAGGGACTGTAGTGGACAGCCAACTGCAGCTGGGCAGAGACCTTCTAGGAATTTCCAGCCTCTTTCATGAGCTGACTTTCTCTAGGAGGCTGCCTGAGCAAGAATGTTCACCCCAGTCCAGCCTCCCTCGCCCCAGTCCCAGGCGAGAGGAAGATCTGCTTTAGTTCATAATGCAGCACCAGTTACTGCACTTCCCTCTCTGCACCCCATCCCCCACATCTGGCAGTCAGGTCTGGCCAGACATTTCCACATGGTGGAACCCACAAGCAGGCTGCAGGAGGTAGCAACCTTGTTGAAGGGCGTTGGTTTGGTCCAAATTGCAGAAACGAACATTCCGGAAGCAGGTTATAAGACCCCAATACCCAATACTAGCATTGGCAGGGAAAGGCAGGCTCCTCATCTACAGAGGCTCCCACAACTCCTGTGAGGAGTCAGGCCTCCAATGTGCATCAGACTCGTGCACAGTCCATCCCAATGGACCTTGACCTTTATTGACTGACCTCTGGGCTCTCTGTCCCCACTTTTCTGACAACTGTATTGAGAAATCGCTCATAGACACTAACATTCACCTCTTCCAAGTGCACCAAGCCCTGGTTCTGAGTGCATCTACATGTGTGCAGCCATCGCTGTGCTCTAATTTTAGAACTCTTTTAATCATCCCCCAAGAAACCTCTTACCAATGACAATCACTCTGCCACTCCACTCCAAGCCTAGGCAACAGCTCATTTGCCTGTCTCCATGGACTAGTCTAGCCTGGGAATTTCATGAAAGTGGAAACACTTTTCCATTCTAACTTCTTTCATTTAACATCTCTTTCAAAACCAGTGGCTGTTGGAAGTTTCTTTCTGGGGCTACGTAATATTCCACAGCATGGACAGACCACATCATGTTCTCCTCATAAATTGATGGACATTTGGGCTGTTGCTATTTTTGGACTATTCTGAATCATACAGCAATGAACATTTTTATCCATATGGTATATGGACAATACAACTTTTGTTGTTTTGTGGTCATACCTGGCAGTCCTCGGGCTGATTCTGCAAGGCTCTGCACTCAGGATTTACTGAGTGATCTGGGGGCCAGATGAGATTCTGGGGATCAAACCCAGGTCAACTGCATGCAGGGCAAGTATTTTATCCCCTGTAAATATCTTACAACTTTCTTTTCTGTTGTTGTTTTTCAACCACACCCAAGCATACTTGGTTGTTCCTGCTGACACGGAGCTTAGGGGTCACTCATAACAATGCTCAGGGACCATACAGTGCTGGTGATCAAACCTAGAGCTCCCCAGTGCTAAGTCCTGAGTGTTGAAGAGCAGAAAACCTCCATTTCAAGGCTAGGGCATGACCCGGTTATAACATGTTTAACAGATTCCTTGCTTGCAGGCACAAATCAGGATGTAGAAAGCCAGCAGGGGGCCCCCAGGAGATCTGAGCCATAAATCTCTCAGGCAACCTCAGTAGGGAAACAGCCCTGAGGGGGCCAGTTCAGAGTATCTCAGCAGGTCCCCTGACCCTGCACACAGGGCAAATGCAAGACCTGCGGGTCTCAGTGTGACACCAAACTGGGTTCAGGAATAAATCAGTCAGCCCAGTCACATTCAAGAAAGGGTACAGCAGCTCAGCTTGGATAAGGATAAAGCTCCACACTTGTTCTTTACCTGGGACACTGCTCAGGAGCAAAGGCCCCCCTGGCTTCTTTGCAAGAGTCCCAGTTCCTTAATTAACTTGTTTGTTTTGGGGTCGCATACAGCAGTACTCAGAGATCCATCACTCCTGATGATGCTTGGGTGTCCATAGGTGTTGGAGATTGAGCTGGGATCAGTCACATGTGAGCGCCTTACCAGTTATATTATCTCTCTGGTCCCTTTAACTTTTTTGGGGGGGAGTCATGCCCGGGGTCGCTGGGGGTTACTCCTGGCTCTGTGCTAAGAAATTGTCCCTGGCAGGCACAGGGAACCATATGGGATGTTGGAATTCTAACCACCATCCGTCCTGTGTTGGTAACCTGCAAGGCAAATATTTACGGCTGTGCTATTGCTCTGACCCATCTTAAACTTTTCTTATGCCAGTAAGTATCTGAATTATTTGGGGGGGGGGTTGGTTTTTAGATTTTGGTTTTTGGGTCACACCCAGCAGTGCTCAGGGGCTACTCCTGGCTCTACGCTAAGAAATCACCCTGGCAGGCTCAGGGGACCATATGGGATGCCAGAATTCCAACCACCGTCCTTCTGCATGCAAGGCAAATGCCTTAACTCCATGCTATCTCTCTGGCCCCAGTATCTGAAGTCTTTAACCATCCCAACTCACACAGCCACCAGCTCTGACACAAAGCCCCTGGAGCACTATCCCAGCCTACAGCTCCGGCAGATAGCTAAGTGTGTAATCCCCAAGCATCCAGGCCTTTGGACTTTGTGCTCTTGGTCAGAGAACTAGGACGCTCCCTCTGCACCCAGCAACATTCCCGTGACCTCCTTCTCCAAGTGTCCTGCAGACCTCCAAGGCTGACGGGTTTTCTGAGCCGCCTGGTTCCAACCTTGCTACATTGCTAGCAGTACTAGGATTTCTGGGTTCTGCTCTTCCCCTTAGTGGTGAGCCACTTGGGAAAGTGGGACTCTGGGGTTCATCACTCTTCTTTGGGCAGAGGTTGGAGAGAGCAGAGGGTACTCAAAGGCTAGATGAAGTCAGAAAGCCTTCCCAGAGGAAATGTGGTGGGGGAAGCTTGGAGGAGGAAGCTGTGGGCAGAAGGGTTTGCCCCACAGAGGAGCTGAGGGCTGGGGAGATTTGGGGTGAAAGATGAGGAGAGGATGGAAAAGGAAAGGATGGACATGGACAAGCGGGCAGAGAACAAAGCTTAGAGCCCTCGGCCTTCAGAAGCTGCCAAAGTGCCCGTGACTCAGCCACTCAGCCACCACGGAGCCAGCAGCGTGAGTCTCCAATTTAACTCCCGCCTGCCTGGAACGGAAACCCCACAGCCTCCATGCTAGACGTTGTGCCCAGAATCCAGAGCTGCGAGGCTGGGGGTGGTTGGTTCAGATCTCCCCCCATCCCCCAGCTCCACAACACACTGCTCTGTTCACCACTTGGGGTTACATGTAGGCTCCGTGGCCAATCACTGAATTTGGGGCAAGTGGAGAAAACAACAGCAGCTCCATAAAAATGTGCCTCCAGCATAGGGTCAGGCACATCTTCTAAATTTTGGTGACTTTTCTGTAGGGGGGAAAAATAAAAACCCTTGCAAAGCCGGAGGAAGGCAGGGGTCGTCAAGGATCTGGGATTGATCTCACGCTGGCCCCAAGCACTGAACCGTCTGTAAATTATTGTCTATCTTGCGTTCATTGTCGGGCTCAGAAATACATCCACCTCCCAGTCTCCAGCGGCCAGAAAATAATGGGGGTCTCTCACTACGGGGTGCGTGGGATGGGGAGGGAGAGACCAGGAAGAGAAAGAGCACTGAGACGCCCCTGATGCTCCCCAACACCTCCCAGAGCCAAAAGCTACGCTGGATTCCCGAGGGCAAAAGCTTTTGATGTCGAGGCACCCCCGCAGGCGCACGCGAAGTCCCGCAAAGGGGTGCAGAGCCCGCTCCTTCCTAACCGCGTGGGGGGCCCCGGCGCAAGGCGCTCGCTCCAAAGCCAGGCTCGGGGTGGGCGCGAATCCGCGGCGCGAGACGTGGTCCGGATCCCAGATTCCCGTCTGGAACGTCCAGCCAGTCGCTCGGACCTTCCCTTCGTGACAGGACAGCGCCCCACTCCGCCCGCCCCTCCAGGAAGCGCCCGCCTCGTTTCCCCACTTCCCTCCACACGCCCGCCCCCCTCGGCCGGAGGGAGGAGCCAGCCCGGCCCGGAGGACGAACAAGAGGAGGAGGAGGAGGAGGACAAGGAGGAGGAGGAGGAGGGCCGGACCCCGGCGGCCTGGAGCGCACGCGAGCTGGCCCTGGCCGTGCGGGCAGCGGCGCTCTGAGCCGCTCCCGAGAGCATCGCGCAGCGCCCGGCGATGCCCGGGTGGCCCCGAGAGCGGGCAACGGCCGCCACGCGGTGAGGGCGGGGGTGCGGTGCCCAAGGGATCCACGGTGAGTGAGGGCCCCCCCTGGGGCGAACCTGGGGCGGGCGGGGCCCGAGAGCTCAGCCAACTTGGAGCCGGGATGGGGAAGGGCGGGGTTCAGCTGGTGGCACCTGGCACCGGGACCGGGGTGGCAGGACTCCGGGTTCCGCCTTCGAGGATCGCGGTCCCCCGATCTCATGCCACCCGTGCGCACCCCGACTCCGGTTCCGACCCGGCCGCGTGGAGACGCGCTCCGGCTTCTCCAAGACCGCTGGGCTGGGGTGGGGTAGGGTGGGGAGAATGGGCAGGGTGCGCGCAGAGGATTGGGGGGATTCCACCTATTTTAGGGACCCTTTTTACTTTACCCCCCATTGTGGCTCTGGGCGCTGCTGCAGAGTTGAGATTGCCCTGGTTCCTGCAAGCGTGGACCCCCTCTCCAGGAGCCCCAGACCCTTAGTCCCCACCCTGCACCCTTGTTCCTAGTTGGAGATGCCCCTTCCTCCCTTGCTGGAGCTGGAGCGGAGCGGGGCAGCTTCCTAGAAGTCGAAGTGTGTGTTTGCAAACTAGTTTTTTTTTCTTTTCTTTTCTTCATTTCCCCGCAAAAGCTGTCTGGCACCTGTGCTTAAGGACTGAGGGTTTTTTTTGGGTGGGGGGAGAGGAAGAGCGAGCGATCTAGCCAGCCCCCTTTTGCCGTTCCCGGGTTGCGCGCAGATGGGCTTCTCTGCAAAGAATGGATCTTACTTCCCCCTTCCCGCCCGGGCTCACCCTCAGCTTGGGCCCGTCCCGCCCCACTCTCCTGCTTTGGGAAGGAAGGGGCTTCTACCTGGAGGCGCTGATTTATCCGAGGTTACCTGTGGATCTGGACCCCGGAGCTCTGAAATAGGGGGTGCATCTGGCTGCCTCTCCAGCCGCGCCCTCCCCCAGTCCTGTTATATATTGTGGGAAGTGACGAGGACCAGGGCTGGGAGAATGAGCTGAGCCACCTTTCTTAGCCCTACAGGCTTTGGGGGTACGAGCTGGGGGCAGAGGCGAGGAGGATTGGGGGGAGGCGTTTTCTGAGATCGAGAGCACGGCTGACTTCAGGGCGGTGAACCCGAGGGTTTTTGGGGAGAGCTGGGTTTGCGCGTCGGCGCCCCAGACTTCAGGCCCCATCTGTGAAATGGGCTAATTGTGGGCAGGAGGCTGATGCAACTGAGTGGTTTTATCGCCGACCCTGGCATGCTGCCCGGTGAGAGAGCGGGGTGCCTCAGGGTAACCCGGAGAGGGAGTGGTCACCGGATTAAGAAGGATTCCCCCCCCACCCTCAGCTACTTCCTGTCCCGCCTGCCTGGTCACCCCTTGGCCTTGGACTGCCTGGTCGGGGGCGGATTTTTCCATTTGCAAAATGAAGTAAACTGCAGAAGGGTCACAGTTTACACTGCTGCACACTGAACCGGGGCTGGGGGCTGGGTTTTCGGAGTGGGGTGCAATTCAAGAGGGCTAAATCTGGTTCCCAGGGACTGAGAGGCCTGGAGAATGAAGACTGGGGTGTCTGCAGGTGGGCAGTGAGTTGTGAAATACTTTGTACACTTCTATCATCTTTTTCAGTTTGCGTGTGTAAGTGTGTGTGAGAGAGACAGAGAGAGAGACAGAGAGACAGAGAATGAGAGAGACAGAGACAGAGAAACAGACAGAAAATGTGTTTTGCTTTTCTTTTGGGTCCACACAGTCAGCTCAGGGTCTTTCACGACAGTGTTTGGGGGCCCATGGGGTGCTATGGGATTGAGCCCGGGTCTTTGCCCATTGCTCAGCTGTTTCAGCAGCCATTTCTCCAACCCCTGTATGTTCCTGTAAAGAGGATAATGAGGGTCCCAGGGCTCCTGTGCCAGCCTCCCAGACCCATCAGTGTAGTTACCCGGACATGGCAGAGATGGCTGAGGACCTTCAGATTGCTCCTGGGAGTCCCCAGGCCAGCCTGCTCCTCTGTCCCCCACTCCTGCCCCAGAGAGAAGCCTCGAAATCCAATGTGGGACTTAAAGAGCATTCTAGGGGCAGCATTTGTTCATGAAGGAAGCTCAATAGCACTGGAATGCGCCGGGAGGGGTGGAGGGAGGGATGGATGGGTCTGGCGTGCTGAGAATGTTCTCATGTTCCTGAGTAGTACCTCCCTAGCTGGGGGTCCTATTTTCCTTCTCTCTCCCTCGGTCTTCCTTTTTTTCCCTTTGGGGAATGTGGCTCTAGAAAGGGGGACAGGATTTACCACCTTTCCTCTGCAAGAAGACTCTTTGAAAGCCAGGGGGTTGGTTCACCTCAAATCTTGGCAGGGGCAACTGTGAAGGCAAGGATCCAATCACATCTCACCCACTGTCCCCAAGGAAAATCACAAGCAGTTTGAAGGGGTGTCTCAGCTGCCAGCCCCAGGCATCTCCAGCCTCTGCTGTGGTTCCACTATCCTTGAGCACTGCTCCTTATGCTCATGTCTGGATGAGCTGCATTGGCCATTGGTCCCTCCCTCCCTGTCCCTCACCTTGTCTCTGCTGCCATCTTTTAATTTATTTATGTTATTTATTGTGTTGGGGCACACCCAGTGATCACTCCTGACAGTGCCCGGGGAACCATATAGGATGCCGAGGATTAAACCTGGGTCATTTGCTTTCAAGGCAAGCACTCTCCCTGCTGTGCTCAGGCCCTGCTGCCATCTTTGAGTCATGTGGGGGTCAGTTTGTCATTGGCCCCTTCCCAAAGAGTGTCTGCTTCTCACATGGAAGTAATAGCCACCATGTTTGAGGTTCTATCTTGCACTTAGTGAGGTGCTCAGAAAAGGGCAGGTGAACAGTGGGATGGTCTTGCCTCAAGGCTCCTGTCCACTGTATCTGTGGATAAGGTGGAGGCTGATCTCTGGAGGGCTCCATGCTGAGCACTGGGGGGCCTGGAGCAGGAGGCCATTTGCTTGTCTGGGGGAAATGGGGTGGGGTGCTTGTCTGGCCCTGAGTTGTGGACCTGGGAAGACTGCTATCATTAGCTGCCCATTTTGGACACAGAGGCCTTCTGGGGTCATTCCTTGTGGGCCAAATCTTTTCACTCTTGGCCATGTTTCTTCATCAAGCCAAGTCAGAGCCTTCTGGCTGCTTCTCCAAAGAGCTTGGAAACTGTAGGGGCCTGTGCACAGAGGTGCTCCTCCTCCACTGGCTACCTAGCCCCACTTCCTGGAGTAGTCCCTCAGTATGTCTGGGATACAGCTCTGAAGTGGTTGATTGGGTGGAGCGGAGATCTAATGACAATGAGACTGGGAAATAGCACAGGAAAGGAGATCACAGAGAGAATAGAGCAGGGAGAAGGCTGGTGAGTGTGGGGCCAGAGGTGGTGATACTGGAGCTAAGATGCTCCTCTCCTAGCACTGGGCTCTCTGGAGCTGCTGGCCTGCCTTCCTGATCTACACACTGCAAGAGCATAATTCCCAGGTAGGAGGAACCACAGGTACAAAGACCTTGAGGCTGGTACCTATTGCCATCCCAGACTATTTCCCTTAGTGATTCTTCCTTGTTGTGAACTGGTGTTTCAGGTCTGTTTGCTGGCAGTGCCCTCCCTTAGATATAGGAGCACATGTTTGGCTCCCAGCAGATGGCGCTGTCCCTCCTGGGGAGGGGGAAACATTCCTGGCCACACCCTGTGACTCCCCCACCCCAGGATGGGAGCATGTGTGGGAAAAGGGCACATGGACTGTGTAGCCCTAGACTAGCTTCCATTGACTGTGTGGCCCTAGACTAGCTTCCATGGCCTGGCTGAGACAGTGTTTTCTGGGACACAAAGGGGAGCTTACAACCACAGAAATGTCTGTTATGCTTTTTTATTTTTTGCTTTTTGGGTCATACCCAGCAATGATCAGGACTTACTCTTGGCTCTACACTTAGGAATTACTCCTGATGGTGCCCAGGGGCCCATTGAGGTGCCTGGCATCGAATCTGGGTCAGTTGTATGCAAGAAGTACCTTACCCACTGTACTATAGCTCCTGCCTTGCTTCTGCTTTTTGTTTCTATTTGTTCTTAAATGTTTGGGGGCCATACCTAGCAGTACTCAGGCGATTTACTCCTGGCTCTGCAACTCAGGGACTACCCCTGGCGGGGGTCAAATGACCCTATTGAGAGGGGTTGAACTCAAGTTGGCCATTTGCAAGGCCAGCGCCCTGTCTCTAGCAGTGCCGTTGGAAACAGAACTCCGCATTCCCAGCTATGGCAGAGTCTCACTTGGAGCATGGAGGTCCTTTCTGCCCCTGGAGCTTCGAGGCAGCTTCAGACTTGGCCCCTTCTCTGATGGCCCTTGTGTCTGATGGCGCCTGAGAACATCAGGCCTGTCAGAAAAGGGTCAGTCACTCCCCTAAGGCCTGTCTGAATGAATCACATCTGCCCCCATTGGACTTCCCAAAAGAAGGCCAAATTCTGGAGGGCTAGGGCTGGGGCTGAGATTTCTATTAGTCAGGTTGCACAATTGCTGTGTCTTGTTCTTTAATCTGTAACATGGGATGACAGTAATAGGTCCTTTCCCAAGCTGGTGGAAGGCTTGAGGTCCATATCTGATGTGGTCAGCACTATTTCCGGCTCAGACATAGTTTCCCAGAAGGATGGGGCTGAAATGTGGCCCCTGAAATCCTGTGCAGAAGGACTTGCTGAGGACTGCCACCCTGCTCCCAAGGCTGTAGACCTCTTGCTTGGGTGCTGAGATGGGAGATGGGGGTGCTTCTGCAGAATGGCCAGGTGGGCCCATAACAACCACCAAACCCTATGCAGCTGTGAAAAAGAGGGAAGAGCTCCCTTTGCAGAGGGAAATAAGAGACTCTGCCCAGCCCTGGTGGGTTTTTGGACACTGGATGCTCCTGTGGTTCTGCAGCTCCATCAGCCCAAAGATCCTGGGCAGCAGTAGGGCTGGAAATACAGAGCAGCTGAGAGCAGCCCTGGGAAGACCCAGGTGGGTTAGTGGATGCCATCTTGACTGGCGAGGAAACTGAGGCACAGAAGAAGGGGCATGTAGTTCAGGAGTGGAACTCTTGTCCCCTCTTAGCCCCTCTGTGAATGGAGCCAGGTGAGTGACCAGTCACTATCCCTATCCTTCCATCCTTCTAGAGGCCTGTTTGCCCACTCTGAGGTCCCCTAATGCCTTCTGCATCCCACTGGAAGGCCAAGAGCAGCTGGGACTTAGGAGCTGGGAGGTGACAGAGGGGATTGCACTCAGCCCCTGCATTCTTGGGGACAAGAAGGAGGCTGCTTTTCCCCACCTGCTGGTGCTAACTTAGGGGACGGCAGACCCAGGCCCCTTCAGAGACCTGGGGAGACCCCACTTCCTACGGATCAAAACTAGGGTCAGGTCAGGTGGAAAGAATGCCCTCCACTCTGTGATGTCTAACAGAAGCTGAGGGGTATTGGGGCCGATTCCTATCCAGCCCTCCCCTTGTCTGCATCTATGTCTGGCTTCATCCTGGCTGTCTCTGGGAGTGTCGCTGTGGTGAAGGGATTTGTGTCTGATGCCACCCTGTGTTGATGAGCCTGCCTGTTCTGGGGAGGCTGGATCATCACCTGGCAGGAACCCACAGAGTGGTGACCAGAGCCCAGGATGAGTGTGGGGCTGGGAGGTGATTCCATGCACTCTGAAGTGTATCGATTCAGCAGTTCAAAGAACTGAGGATTCTGAACTCTCGAATTTCCAAGACTGATTCTCACGTCCCACGAGGCTTCACTCCAAGAGGCGCTCCAAGACTCATGGCACATGGAGCCTCAGCTCTATGCACTAAGGATGGAGGCATTTCTGAAGCTTGAGATTTCAGTCACATGTGACCCCTTAAATCTACTCCAGGATCCACGAGTGCAGGAGAGAAGCCCCAGCAAGGCTGTGTGTTGAATGTTTGGCTGTAGTGAGGCCTTCTCTGCTCAGCCTGACTCCCAGGCAGACCTCACCCTGGTCACAGCTGTGTGACCAGTGAGAACAGAAGTCTCACCCCCAAAGACCCCAGCACCTCATTCCAGTCTCATCCCCCACCTTGACATTGAGCACAATGATATTTTGCTTTCTAGTGGATTCACACTTTCGCTCTCTTTCCTCCCCTCCCTAGCCCGGCAAGCCAGCAAGTTAGTCAGTTTTCCAAAGGGGTGATCCTGTCTCCCTAGGGGTCACTAGAACAATGAGGGCACCGTAGTAATCTCCCTGCCATTGGGATTCACATTGTTTGCTTTTTGATTGAGAAGGGCAGGATGTGTGTAATATATTTTCTGAGTGCAGTAGGCCAAAGAAATTTCCAAGTGTAGACTGTCACCATTTACTGTCTCTCCGGTAGGCATTTGGTGGGGAGTGGAGGGGTTCCATTTTCAGGACTACTAAAAAGGGTGACACTTTGGCATTTTTCAAGCGTCTTTTATTTAAACATGCATACTTGTTTTTGTTGGGTCTGGCCTTGCCCTGGGAGGCCAGACATTTATTTAGCCTTCATAAACATTGCCAAACATTTCTCTGAAGTGGTTGTACCAAAAATACACGTCCATTAGCAACTGGCGAGAGTTCTGGTTGCTCCCTGTCGCTGCTAGTTCTTGGTACGCCCGCCTTTTATTTGGAGCCTGAAGTGCTGCGTGATGTTTCTTTATTGCCTTTCGTTTCAACGTGCTAAGTGTAGAGAATGAAAATGCGGAGTGAAGATGTGGGGGAAAGCCTTCTTGGCCTGCACAGAACTGTGCAGGCGTGAAAGAGGATTGCTGTAAATCTGGGTGGTGAATGGCACAGATCAAGCCAGAAGAGTGGGAGCTTTTTGGGATGTCTGGACATTGTCCTGTGGAGTAGTAGATCCCAGAGTGAACCAGTACCTACAGTGTGTCAAGCATTTGATCATTTCAATGTGATAGACAGGACTGATGACTCATAGGAGTCCTATTAGCAGTGGCCCCAGAAAGCAAATCTTTCAGGCCTCAATTTGCTCATCAGGAGAATGGGGATGGGAATTAATTATACTGGCTTGGTGATATAGGGAAACTATAGAAGCCCCAAGTCCACAGTGCATTTGGCACAAGGCCTGGACAGCACGATGGCAGCTCTAGTTTTGTTATTTCTGTGCCAGCACTCCACTCCTTTCCCTTCCCATAATTAGGGTTGGGTGCGCTTGGAGCTCCTACAGAGGAAATGTCCAGAATTCCAGCACCCGACTCTATTTTCATGCACCTGAACATCGCCAGGTGTTGTCCTGGGGGCTCAAGGTTGGAGTGATACAACTTTAATTTTGAGGCGGAGGGTTTTGCCACACTCAATGACTCTCAGGTTATTCCTGGCTCTGTGCTCAAAAATCTCTACTGGCAGACTCGAGGGACCACATGGAATGCCGGGAATCTAATCCAGGTTTGTCATAGTCAGCCACATGCAAGGCAAATGCCATACCACTCTGCTATCTCTCTGGCCCATACAACCTTAATTTTATGTGTCAATTTGGCTGGTGTTGTTTGTATAAACACCAGCCTAAGGTTGCCATGTGGGTATTTTTTTTTTAATGTGGTTTATCTGTAAACCCATCCATTTTTAAAACTTTTCTTTCCTGGGGCTGGAGAGATAGGACAGTGGGTAGGGTGCTTGCCTTGTATGCATTTGTGCTGGTTCAATCCCTGGTACCCCATATGGTCCCCTGAGCCCTGCCAGGAGAGATCCCTGAGTGCAGAGCTAGGATTAAGCTCTAAGCACAGCTGGATGTAGCAAAAACAAAACAACAAAACCTAAAAAAATAAATAAACCTTCTCTTTTTCTGTGGCTGTGGAACTTGACAGCCATCTTTACTTGGTCACTGCATTCACACAGTTGCTTATCCGGCCCTGCACTTTGACTGTGTTGCTCACCTTTCCCCTGTGGTTGTGATCATGGGTCACATGAACTTGGCTGGCTGGGCTGCTCCTCTCCCTTTTGTGTTAGTTTGTTATGTGTGCTAGGAGTCACACACCACAATGACAATACTATGCCTGGAGTCAAACTCCTTTAGTTGTGGTGCTCAACAGGTAGCTGTTGTGCTCCCACAGTATTTGCCAGGAGTCACTCTCCTGATGGGGATGGTCATGTGTGTCTATAGTTGTGGGGCACACATGGGCTGCACACTCTGTGGCAAGTGCTGGGGATCCCAGACAGTAGAGCTACTGGGGTACTGACTTGACATAGGAGGGAGGCATCAGGGATCAAACTCATGGCCCCATGCTTGTAAGGCAGGTGCTTGTAGCCAATGCCTCTCTCTGAGGCCCCTCATGCACATCTGTGGTGACAGTGAGTGAAAAAGCTCACACATATGGTTGTACTGTTCATCGGGGTCACACATTTTTAGTGTGGTCCCCCCAGGACTTCATGTGATGGAATACTTGCATGTGAGGCTCGTGGTCTCCTACTTTCAAGGCAGGGACTCATTGAGCCATCTTAGCATCTTGTGGGGACAGAAGGACCCAATCAGGAGGCCAGAACGATATTGGGTAAGGCACCAATCAGAGTTCTGCCGTCAGCACTCTAAACCCCTTACCGGAGTGATCCCTGAGCACCCAGTTAGTACTATTTGGTTTGTTTGGGGGGGACTGTGCTCACTGGTGCTAAGAGTGACTGCTGGCTATGTGCTTGCTGGGGGCTAAGGGTGACTCCTGACTGTGATCTGGACCAAACCTAGGTTCCTGCATGCAGAACAGGTGCTTTGACCATTTGAGCTAACTTGCTGCCTTAGTCAGTGCACTTCAAGAAATACTTTGGGGGGCACACCTGGGGATGTTCAGGGGCTACTCCTGACTCTACTCGGTTATTACTCCTGGTAGTACTCAAGGGACCATATGGGATACTAGGAATGGAATACAGGTTAACCACAGGCAAGGCAATAGTACCCACTGTACTATTTTTCTGACCCCTAGTCATTTCACTTTTTTGTTGTTGTTTTTGGGCCATTCCCAGCTTGCTCAGGGGTTACTCTTGGCTCCATACTCAGAAATCACCCCTGGCGGTACTTAGGGACCTTTTGGGATGCTAGGAAATTAAACCCGGGTGGGCTGTGTGCAGATCAAGCACCTTATTGCCACTAATCATTGCACTTTTTTTTTTTTTTTTTGGTTTTTGGGCCACACCCAGTGACACTCAGGGGTTACTCCTGGCTATGCGCTCAGAAGTTGCTCCTGGCTTGGGGGACCATATGGGACGCCGGGGGATCGAACCTTGGTCCGTCCTAGGCTAGCACAGGCAAGGCAGGCACCTTACCTCTAGCGCCACCGCCCGGCCCCAATCATTGCACTTTTATTAAAGCTGTTTATCCTTCGTATGTGGGTAAGACTCACCTAATCATTGCAAGACTGTTTTTGAGGGGCCAGAGCAGTGGCGTAAGGGATAAGGTATCTGCCTTGCCCTGGCTAGCCTAGGACAGATCACGGTTCAATCCCCAGGCATGCCATATGGACCCCCACGCCAGGAGCGATTTCTGAGCTCACAGCCTGGAGTAACCTCTGAGAGTTACTGTGTTTGGCACAAAAGCCAAAAAAAAAAGAAAAAAAGAGAGACATTTTTTTAATGTGGGATGCCAGGGAATCAAACATCAGACCTCATGCATGTGAAGCTAGTACCATACCACTGAACTACATGTCTGTCTTTCCTTCAAGGTCTTAAAAACAAAGACTTAAGTTTTCTCCAAGGAGACAAGATTTTGTTTCATGACCACACATACAAACATTGCCTGGTTTCCAGCCTGCCTAGCCTGGATGGAAATTTCAAACTCAAGACCACAAAAGCTAGTCTTATTTTGTCTTTTCTCCACTGCCTGCTTCATTGTAGGTGTGCTAACTGCTAACAGGTGTGTGCACTATCCTGGCTGTGAGGTCTGCACATCTTTAGCGGTGGTGCACACTGAGATTGCACACTTAGGTTGTGATGCTCACAGGCTTTTAGTTCCAAGGCTCATCAAGTGCTTGCCAGGGCTTGTACTTATAGCCAAGTTGCACAAACATCTTTTTAGTGATGCTCTCTGGAGTCATACCCTTTGTCATGATGCATACACACACTTGGCTGTAGGGTGCTGGAAACTGCTTGTTTCCAAAGTGCTGGGGGTCTTGTCTCAGAGAACAGAGCTGCCTGGATTGCACCTAGTGCATGGAGTGGCACTAGGAATTGAGTTTATTTGCAAGGCCGGTGTTCTAAACTACTGAGCTATTCCTTCGAGCTCTGCAATATCAACTCATACCTGAATTTCAGTCTTGGTCTCGACCTTGATTTCAGACTTGTCAGTGCCTCCCTCTACCTCCACCCCCAGTCACCTGATTTCTGAAAATAAGTCTTTATCTAACCAGAAAGGTAGTTCTAAGTTTAAGGAGCTTGCCTCACACCTGGCTGGCCTTGGTTCAATCCCCAGCACCATATATACAGATATATGGTGCATGTATGCATACATATTATGTAGTTATGTATTATATATCATTCATGAGAGGTAGTATAGTCAGAGTGGTAGTATAGCAGATAGCATTCTTGATTTGCAAGCAGCTGACTTGAGTTCAATATCTGGTACCCATATGGTTCCCTGAGCCCCATTAAGAGTGATCCTTAAGCACTGTGAGTGTGGCATCCCCTCCAAAAAAAGAAACAAGACAGTCAGTGCAAAGGCCCTGAGGCAGGAGAAAACGTAGATTAGTGTTTGCAGAGCAGAGAGGCTGAGGCAGGGTGCTGTGGAGGAGGCTCAATTCAGATGGGGTCCTGCAGTCTTAGAGGGGATTGGGTTTCTGTGACTTGGCAGGGGGAGCCACTGAGAGGTAGAGGCATGGTAGCATCTGTATTGTGTGGATACATAGTTCCTGTAGCCTGGGTCAGGGACACAATGAGATCTCTCAGAGCCAGGCACAGCATGGCAGAGAGGAGATGGAGGGATTTGGGGGTGGGGGTCAGCCAAAGTGGCAGGACCTGGCAGGTGAAGGAAAGAGAAAAATCAAGCATGATGGGTTTCTGGGTCAAGTTCGAATATTCCAGAACTGTGGTTCTGCCGGCCTCCAAATCCTGTTCTATACGAAGGGCAAGATGTCTTACAAACGGCGGTCTTACAAACAACCCCCTTGGGTTGAAACCTCTGTCTTTTCTCATTGCTGTTGTCCTGAGATGTTCAAGGGATATCATTTGAATGAATGCACTAATGGTGAACCGATGATTGAATGAATGGGAATCCCGAGCTCTCTCCTCTTGGCCTCATGAAGCGCCTCTATAAAATGGACTATTCATAGCTCCGCCTTCCATCTCATTTCTTGAGGGTCTAATCACCCCCAAAAGCCCACATGTGCCAAGAGTCAGGACCGTGCATGAGTATGCTCTGACTCCCCGCGCCCCCTCGCCCACCCCAAACCCCAAATTACCTGTGGGGCGTGTGCCTGTGCAGATGCCGGCAGGCCCAGTCTCCCTTAATGACACCTTGCCCAGGGAGGGGGCCGCCCCTCCGGAGCTGTGGTTACTTTTTCCATTGCGTCAGGCCTTGGGGTCCAGCGCTCTTGCTGGCCTGCCTGCCGCCTGGCTGGCTGGCAGAGGGGCCCGCTGTAACGCTGCCTCCACAGCTCCGGACATCATGTGCTCCCCTTTCCGGAGATCCAGAGGCTTCCAGCCAGAGGGTGAGTTAGGGGATGAAAGAGACCTGTCCCTGGAGGGGAGGGAAGAGCTCACCCCCTGGACCATTTGGGGGGATTCATAGAGAGGTGCAGGAGTGGAATCCAGCCTGACCTTCCCCTGTGACCACGCCCTCTGCCAGGCACCAGTCCAGACACCAGCACCCCAGTAGTGATGAAGGTGCTCCTACAAGAATGGGGCAGAAGTGATCCCTGGTGGTCCCATGAGCGCCCTGCCTGTCTGTGCGCATGTGCCTGTGATGATGTGCCATTGAGTACGTGCACGCGGGAGGTGCGGGCCTGGGCGGGTGGGGTTCAGAGACCCGGATGAGACCCACATGAGACCCCTCGAATGAGACCCGCCATTGATGGGGCCGCAGGTGGCTTCCAGCCTGCCAGACTGGAGCCCTGCGCCCACGAGTTGGTGAGGAGGAGGAAAAGCTGGATCGCATCCCGGCAGCGGTGAACCCACAGGAATTGGTGACCAGGGGGTGCGCCTGGGGCTCATCATAGACTACCATTAATGTGGTCAGCGGGCCAGAGAGATATAGGTCAGGGGTTAAGGCGCTGGCCTTGTACGTGGTTGACATGATCGGGTTTGAGTTCTGACACCTATATGATCCCCTTAGCCCTGCTAGTATAGAGCCAAGAGTAAGCTCTGAACACCACTGGATGTGGCTCAAAATGTTGAGAGCAAGAAAAGAAATCTGACAGTGTCTGGGGCTTTCCTGTCTGCTTTTTGTTTGTTTGTTTGTTTGTTTTGGGGGGTCACACCCGGCCACGCTCAAGGGTTACTCCTGACTCTATGCTCAGAAATCGTTCCTGGCAGGCTCGGGACCATATGGGATGCCGGGATTTGAACCACTGTCCTCCTGCATGCAAGGCAAACACACTACCTCCATGCTATCTCTCCTGCCCTCTTTCCTGTCTGCTTTCACCCACTCAGTCTCCCTCAGGAGTCCCTGTGTTCTGGGTCCTAGCATGCACAGGCTTTCTTCATCATGGGAGTTGGGGGCTCCAGGTTTACCCCCTTCACCCTGTCACTGTGGGGACCCAGACTTGGGAACTTTGCTCTCTTAATCCTTAGTTTTATGGACAGTTGTGCACTTGAGCAGATGTTCTTGGGCATCCCTCTGTCCCCCGCCCTGCTCCCTTCCCTCGCCAAGCCCCTCCGCAGGGCCCCCAGCGCATACAGCGCTCATCAATGCCGCCTCTGTGATGGGAACTAATTTCCACAGAACAAGAATAAACCCTGCAGGCAAATTGCAGTGCTGCATGGTGCCCTGGGCTGGTATGATTATAATGAGGTGCCAGGGACAGACGGGTGTGGGGAGCCGCTGGAGTTGGGCCTCTGTCACCATCCCTGTGAGGACTGCGTGCTCCGAGCCCATACTTTGTCAAGGCCTCCTGCGGAGGGGGACAGGACTGCCCAGCCACATTCTCAGGGAGCTGTTGGGGAGCAGGGTCAGAGGGAAGAGGTATGGCATTCCTGGCATTGCCACGGTCACTGTGTCCTCTGGTGCCAATGTCCTCCTGGTTGGTTTCTCTGTGGCATCTTCTTAGCCAGAAAACCCCTTAACCCCACGCAGACCAGCTGAGTTTATATGCACCATGGTTCAGATCATATTCCTGTTCTACTTTAGACCCTTGAGAACAGCTCTTGTTCTCCATACAGAACCCCACTTCCTGTGGGAGCCTTCAGTGCCTGTGGGGCCTGACTGCTATCTCCCCACACCACCAGTCCCCGAGTAGTCCATGCTCTGGAGAAGGAGGCTCCGTCCCATCCCACTGTAGCCCTGCAGGAACAGCTGCTCAAGGGTAAATAACAGAGCTGCCTCCCTTTATGTAGCCTTTGGGAAATTTAGCAGTTGTGACCGGGAAGGATGGATTTGGACCAGAGATGCCCCATAGGTGATGTGCTCAGCTCTGGATAGGGCTCAATAGCACGGAATGTTGGCCTCATGTTTAGAAAGGGGTTTTTCTTCCACTTCCCTTGGTTGGAGTAGTGCAGGGCCAGCAGGCAGTCACCAACCCTGCAGGGACTGGGCAGCATATCAAGGAGCTGGAGCCTGGACTTTTAGGGGTTTATTTTTTTTGTTTTGGCTTTTTGGGTCACACCCGGCAGTGCTCAGGGGTTACTCCTGGCTCTACGCCCAGAAATCACTCCTGGCAGGGTCAGGGGACCATATGGGATGCCGGGATTCGAACCACCGTCCTTCAGCATGCAAGGCAAACACCCTACCTCCATGCTATCTCTTTGGCCCCACTTTTAGGGTTTTTGGGGGGTGGACACGTACACACGTTGATAGGCCTGTGTTAAATTCCCTGTGTCATGCAAGTCCTGAGGGACCACATGATGATGCTTCTTGGGCAAATGAAGAAAATGAGGCTCTTCCACAGGGCCTGTGACAGGCAGCCCAGGGGTTGCACTGCCCTTTACATAGGTTTGTCCACATTTGCTCCAAATGAGCACCTTGACGTTGGAGGGAAGACAAAAATGCTGAGAAAAGAAGCAAGTACCAGTGATTAGCCTTATGAGGGGAAGGTCCTGTGTCCATGTACAGAATTCTGAGACAGTCCAGGGCTTATCAGGACCGCATCAGGCAGGATATGAGCCCTTTGGAGGGCTCGCTTGTGGGGTATAAGGGCTCATCATGGGGTCCCAGGACTTCCTGCTCAGACCTGAGCATTATTTAGCAAATTGTTGAAAGACTAAAAGTAATTCAAAGGGCTAGAGTCCCTGCATTGCAAGTGGGAAATCTAGGTTCAGTCCCTAGCACTGAGTCTGGAATATCCCCTTACTATCCCTGGGTATGCTGGGTTGTCCGTTCTGAATTGTCCCATCACTGAATTGTCCATCACGGATTCACACGCTCCTTTTTTTTTTTTTTTTTTTTTAATTTGGTTTTGGATCACACGTGGAAATGCTCAGGGCTTAGCTTACTCCTGGCAATGTTCGGAAGACCATATGGGATCTTGGAAACTGAACCTCGGTTTATAGCATGCAAGGCACACACCTACCTTCTGTGCCATCTCTCTGGCCCCCACTCCTTTTTTCTTTCAAAGATATTGCTTGCCTTTAATGTGTGTGTGTCTGCGAAGCTGCGTCCACTGTGGATTTTTTTTTTTTGTCGTTGTTGTTTGTTTGTGGGTCACACCTGGCAGTGCTCAGGACTTACTCCTGGCTCTGTGCTCAGAAATTGCTCCCGGCAGGCTCAGGAGACCATATAGGATGCCAGGATTCAAACCACCATCCTTCCTGAATTGGCTGTTTGCAAGGCAAATGCCCTACCTCTGTGCTATCTCTCCGGTGCATCACTGTGCTTTCTTTCTTTCTTTCTTTCTTTCTTTCTTTCTTTCTTTCTTTCTTTCTTTCTTTCTTTCTTTCTTTCTTTCTTTCTTTCTTTCTTTCTTTCTTTCTTTCTTTTTTCTTTCTTTCTTTCTTTCTTTCTTTCTTCTTTCTTTTCTTTCTTTTCTTCTTTTCTTTCTTTCTTTCTTTCTTTCTTTCTTCTTTCTCTCTCTCTTCTCCTCTCTCTCTCTCTCTCTTTCTTTCTTTCTTTCTTTCTTTCTTTCTTTCTTCTTTCTTTCTTTCTTCTTCTTTTCTCTTTCTTTCTTTCTTTCTTCTTTCTTTCTTTCTTTCTCTCTTTCTCTTCTTCTTTCTTTCTTTCTTTCTTTCTTTTTCTCTTTCTTTCTTTTCTTTCTTTCTTTCTTTCTTTCTTTCTTTCTCTTTCTTTCTTTTCTTTCTTTCTTTCTTTCTTTCTTTCTTTCTTTCTCTCATCTTTCTTTCTTTTTCTTTTCTTTCTTTCTTCTTTCTTTTCTCTTTCTTTCTTTCTTTCTTTCTTTCTTTCTTTCTTTTCTTTCTTTCTTTCTTTCTTTCTTTCTTTCTTTCTTTCTTTCTTTCTTTCTCTCTCTTTCTTTCTTTCTTTCTTTCTCTCTCTCTCTCTCTCTCTCTTTCTTTCTTTCTTTCTTTCTTTCTTTCTTTTTTTCTTTCTTTCTTCCCCTTCCTTCCTTCCTTCCTTCCTTCCTTCCTTCCTTCCTTCCTTCCTTCCTTCCTTCCTTCCTTCCTTCCTTCCTTCCTTCCTTCCTTCCTTCCTTCCTTCCTTCCTTCCTTCCTTCCTTCCTTCCTTCTTTCTTTTGGTTTTTGGGTATTACCCGGCTGTGCTCAGGGGTTTCTCCTGGCTCTGCACTCAGAAATCACTCCTGGCAGGCTCGGGGAATCATATGGGATGCTGGGATTCGAACCACCATCCTTCTACAGGCAAGGCATACTCCCTACCTCCGTGCCATCTCTCCGGCCCCTGTGGTTTGTTTCTGATCTGACCTGTGCATGCCCATGGGTCATTGTGTCCTATGCAGAGGCTACCTTGAGAGGCAGGTTCAACTCATCCTCTAAGACTGCTCACTTTTGCATTACCTACATTTTCCTTACTCCAAGCCTTGGCCTATTTGTTACCCCAGCAACACCCACACTCTACTTTCTTTCCATCCCTCAGTGCACTGACAAACTCAGGTAGAGATACCTCCCTAGGGTGTCTGTCTGCCCTCTGACCCTGAACTCCTACCCCCCCCTCCAGACTGTCAGGAGCTGCTGCCGCCCTCCATGGCCTACGTCCCGGGTGGGGGTGCCCCCGCAGCAGGGGCAGCCCCCACGGGCTCTCAGTATTGCGTGTGCAAGGTGGAGCTGTCTGTGAGTGGCCAGAACCTGCTGGACAGAGATGTTACCTCCAAGTCTGACCCCTTCTGTGTCCTTTTCATTGAAAATGACAGCAGGTGGATGGAGGTAAGCCTTTTTCCTGTGCATCTGCGGGGAGGTTAGGTGGGGAGCCCTGTGAGGTTCCAGGGGTTCCTGCTCAGACATGAACATTATTTCAGAAATTGTTGGAGCATTATTATAAAATTGTTGGGAGTAGCTCAGAGGGTTGGAGCCCCTGCTTTGTAAGCAGGTGATCTGGAGTCCACTGAGCACTGCTGAAAGAGACACTTAAACACTAAGTCTGGAGTAGCCCCTAAACACCTTCAGTCAGACCCCAAAGCAAAATAAAAAAGTAAAAAAATTTTGAAGACAAGTATAGTAGGGAGGGCATTTGACTTGCATCTGGCTGACCTAGGTTCAATCCTTGGCACCCTGTATGGTCTCCCTGATCTATCAGGATCCATCTGTGATCCTGAGTGCAGAATCAGGAGTAAGTCCCTGGCAATGTTGGATGTGAACCAAACATAAACTTTGAAAAAGAGGAAAAAAGAAAAGTATTGTGGTTGGGGATATAGCTGAGAGCAGTAGAGCACTGCCTTGCATGTGTGTGAGACCCTGAGTTCCATCGCTGGCACCGCACCACACACAAGAGAGAGAGAGAGAGAGAGAGAGAGAGAGAGAGAGAGAGAGAGAGAGAGAGAGAGAGAGAGAGAGAGAGAGAAATTGTTATTCTTAATTAAAGTAGAAAGTTTACTTAAAATATGGCATTTTATTTGCATATAAATTATCATAATTCATAGATCTATGGGGTACCAGGGATCCAACCCAGTTTGGAAGGCAAATGCTTTCCCTGCTGTACTATCTCTGGCCCCTAGTATTGAAAACGATTAATTGATATAGCTCCATCCTTTGTGTATACAAAGTGCTTCCCTCCATCATTTCCGTAATTTCCCCATTCATTCCTGAACAAATTGTCCCTGAGTGTCCAAGACAGAGCTCTGCCACTCCCCTCTATGGTCAAGTGCTGTCCTTCTCTGACCTTGTGTCCTCAGCTGTGATCTTCTCTCACTGCCCCACACCCCACCCTATCTGGAGCCCCAGAATTGGAGGCTTTAATAGTGCCCCAGTCGAGAACTCCTGAGCTGATTAGACTTAACCTGAGATTTGGGGCAAAACTTAGTCCAAGGAACAATAGAGGGACCCCACTTAAGACTTTCAGGCTTTAGTTTATTTTGTTTTGGTGGCATGCCTGGCATTGTTCAGGGATCACTCCTAGCTCTACACTTTGGAATCACTCCTGATGGAGCCCCAGGGGACTATATGGGGTGCTATAAATCAAATCTGGGTTGGCTGCATGCAAGGCAAGTGCCCTACCTGCTGTACTGCCTTGCTTAGGCCCCAGGACTTTCAGGTTTTAAACTGCTTTGTCATATCCTCCATATGGGGCCAAGAATCACTGTGGTTAAAATGGAAAATCTAGGAGCCCAAACAGTTTGGGATTGGGGTCTGCACTGCAGACAGTGAAGCAAAACCAGCAGAGTCTACAAAGAAAGTGTCTGTTTATTGTAGTGACTTACCAGGGCACTGTGGTATTTATTATTTAAACTGTGGTATTTAGGCTTGTTTTATTTTGGGGGCATACCTGGCAGTACTCAGGGGTTACTCCTGGCTCTGTGCTCAGGAATCACTAGTGGACTTGAGACTATGAGGTGCTGTATCGAATGCCTTCACGGTTGCACTATTGCTCCAGCTCCGCAGCTGTGAGTTCTTCTGACCATGCTGAGACAGCACTGAGACAGGTCATCCATATTTGGGAGAGAGGCGCTGGGGCCAGAGAGGGTAGGATGGTCTCTTCAGCCTGTGAGGCCTAGGAAAAGCGGGAGCCCGGGTATGCCAGGAACATGCCCGTTCTCTGGGCCAGAACCACGCTGCTACCCCTTGAGAATGGTCTCGCTTGCACCCCAACTGTGCCCTGATCTCCACTCTCTGACGGCTTTTTTTCCCACCTGGGCTAGCCCCTGCTAAAAATAATCTGGGCTGGGACCATTCCTGCTGCTCCAGCCCTTGGAAGTGGACTGGTGGGAGGGAAAATCAACAGAGCCCGAGCCCCAAAATAGACTCACCCAGACTCCACGGGTGGGGCCCAAGTCAGCAGGCAGGTAGGTGGAGCTATTTTGCCAGTCTTCTCACCCCTTGCACCAGACCTCAGCCTGCTAGGAAAGGGGCTTGGAAGAAAAGGTTCTTCCCAAAGTTCCTCTTACATCAACGTACAGAAGTGGGGGCTGAGGCCCAGCTAGGTCAAGGGGCTGCTCACTCACCACCCCCTACGTAGACACCACTAACTCCTTCCCTGACATCAGAGTTCAGAGCTGGAGCTAGCAAGTGCCCTGCCTGCAGCTGTGAACTGGATGAGGCCTTACCGTATGAGCTCAGCGCTTCAGGGTTCTCCTCCGGGAATGGGGTGAGATGCTCAGACCACCTGGCCTAGAGCCTAAGGATCCCTGGACCCTCAGAGGACCTGCCCCACCCTGCAGCCTGACCAATGCCCCTGCCCTCCCATGCTACAGTATGACAGGACGGAAACTGCCATCAACAACCTCAACCCTGCATTCTCCAAGAAGTTCGTGGTCGACTACCACTTCGAGGAGGTGCAGAAGCTCAAGTTCGCTCTGTTCGACCAGGACAAGTCCAGCACGCAGCTAGATGAGCATGACTTCCTTGGCCAGTTCTCCTGCAGCCTAGGCACGGTGGGTCCCCTCCTGCCCTCAGAGGGAGGGAGCAGATTTCCCAGTATGCCCTCCCCAGTTCCCAGGCATCACACCCGTTTAGAGGGTTGCTCCTGAACCCTCTCCCCCATTTTCCCAGCTCACTTACTTTACTTATTTGGGAGGGGGGGTGCCACATCCTGCAGTGCTCAGCAGTTACTCCTTACTCTGCACTCAGGAGTCACTTCTGGTGGACTCAGGACTAAATGGGATGCCAGGGATCAAACCCAGGTTGGCTGCATGCAAGGCAAACACCCTACCCTCTGTGCTGATGTTCTGGCCCCCAGCTAACTCTTGAGGTGGCATCACCAGTGCAAAGGCACCGACAGCACAAAATGGGGTAGTGGCCTAGCGGGTGTGGGAGCACAGGTCCAGGAGGGAGGGGGCGGGAAGCAGAGTGGGATAGGGAAATGACTCAAAGAACTGTGTATTGAACATATTGGAGCCCTAGGCTCAATTCTCAGCACTGCATGGTTCTCTGAGCACTTTTGGGAGGACCAAGACAAAGAAGACCCAGAGCCACAGTGCCAGCTATTATGGTACTGTCTGGGTGCCAGCTATTATGGTACTGTCTGGGTGCTGGGGCACTGACTATTGGGCCTTGATCTTAGCTTTCTGTCTCAGTTTCCTGAGAACCGTCCAGCCAGCCATATTCAGGCTCTGTGTAGCCTCAAGGGATTTTCTTTTCCTCTCTGCATTTTTCTGCCCTGAGCCACCTGACAGGTTTCAGAGAGGCGTGGGGTTCACACTTGGAGCTGCAATACAGGTTTTAGGTGTCTTTATGGCATGGTTCCTTGGGCAGTCCCCTATCCTTGACTCAGTTTCTTCAAGTTGTGGATACTGATGACTGCTCTCTGCAGCCGAGTTGTGAGGAACAGAATGAAAAGTGCTTTCAGCAGATCCAAAAGATGCCTGAGGAACAAAGGCCCCCAATTGTGTGAGAAGTAGGGTATGGCCCTTGGGGTCTGCACCCTGCAAGGAGAGAAGCTCAAGGCAGGGAAACTACATGGGGGGCTGACCTTTAGGAAAGCCTGATTACCCGCCCTGGGAGTATAAGAGAGACCAGCTATGGTCTTCAGTGTCCAACTCAACCACCTCCCAGCCTCCCTCCTGATCTCCTGAGATACTGTTGATTAAACCCCCTCAAGTCAGAGGACAGGCACCACCAGTGTGGCAATGACCAGGGAATGGAGCAGGCAGAGGGTGGGGTGTGGGAGACCAAGCAGCCAGCATGGTGCACCCTAGCATTTGCCCCCTAAAAATGCAACCTGGTGGCTCCTAAAGGGGGCTAGGGCAGGGGTGGGGACACGGGAAGGCGGGTAGCTCCTGCTTTTTCTGGGCCTCACTGACCTCCAGTGGATGATCTCCCCATTGAAAGCAGAGACCTAAAAGTCAGGCTTTAAGCCTCTCTGTCAGAGCAGTGGAACTTACTGGCCTGGGAGGCACCCAGGGTCTCTTCTTTCTCTGAGTAGGAAATGATAGAAGCTCTGGATCACCAGGTGGTGGTGGTGGGGGCAGCCTGCAGGGGTGCTTGCCCAGCTGAGGTTCCTCCAGCTGGGCCTCCCAGTGCCAGACTCGGGGTGGGCAGGGAGCTGGGACTGTGAATGGCCCTGATGAGGATGTTTCCTGCCCGCCACCCACCCTGAACACCCCTCTCTCCTCTCCCACCCCCAGATTGTCTCCAGCAAGAAGATCACTCGGCCTCTGGTGCTGATGAATGACAAGCCTGCGGGGAAGGGCTTGATTACGGTACAGCTCAGCGCCCTCCCTGCCCGCCGGCCCCCCCATCAATGGGCTGCTTCCCTGGCAGAGCGGCCAGCTTTGTTTGGAGTAGAAAGGCCCAACTTACAACTTAGCAACAGGTCTCTTAGCAACGGCTCCCGCTCCACTCGCTCCACTCAGGATGCTTTGGGGCTCCAAGCTGCGGGAGCACCAGGGAGCCGCCAGCAGCTGCAGTGGAGACTCCCCAGGCAGGGGTGCTCCCGCTTCACTCCCAGCCTTACCCCCTCGCCACCCTCAGGCCCTCAGGGTCCCTCTCCAAGACCACAGAGCCCAGCAAGTCTTGCCAGGTACAGGCCCTGGCCTGTCACTCCTGGGTCTTCAGCAGCCCCCGAATGCAGAGGAGCCTGTTTTTACAGTCGGGAAAGGGACTGTGCCCCCTCCTTAGTGAGCATCTCTCTTGGGTTGTTCCCCAGCGCAGCCCGCCTGACACTGGAGGGAAATGCAGAGAGCGTGGTATTCCCCATGTATTCATGGATCATCATGTCCCTGTTCTGGACACTCTGTGGGAACCCCGAGACACATAGAGTCTCACACCTCCATTCCACAGACACCCTGAGGTTGAGACCAGCCAAATCCTTGGCACACTCAGACCATACCTCATCACCCACCCCCAGGCATCGAAGCCTCCTGCCACCTGAAGACCCCGTCCCCATTTCCCAATTTGGGGGGACTGGGAGTTCATCCCTTCTTGCCTAGATGTCTCCCTCTGTTGGAAGCCAGCCCCAAAGCACCCTGCTAGGAATCCTGTCCCCAGCCTTCCTGCTGTCTTTCCATGGGCTACCCTACTGTGGTTAGGGGTCAGCCTACAGAATGGGGGGCCCTGCTGGAGGTGAAGATGGGGACTCTCATATCTGGCCTCGCCTGGCAGAGGGCAGCAGAGCCAGGGTATGGGGGGAGTGTGGAGATTGTGAAGGCCCAGCCATGTTGCTGACTAGACCTCTTAGGCCATTGATAAGACAGCACCAAATGCTAGGCCAGCTCTGGGCCCTGCCTTAGTTTCCCTGGTGGCACACAGGGATGCTAGAATTCCCAAAACCTTAGTGGACTGCAATTGGGGCCTGAGGAGGTCTTACAAACTGATCCTGTCCCAGAGCCCAAGCCTACCCAGTGGTTCACCCGTGCTTCATGTCCCAGCCTTCTCCTGACCCCTCTCTCAAGCCCCCCGGAGGTCACTTCCTGCTTCCTCATCCAGACACCTCCCCATTTTCCTGTGGAAACAGGGCTTTGGAGAAGACCAGAGGCTTGTCCCCCTCCCTCTTCTGGCTTCTAGTCTGGAAATTGTGCTGCTGGGTGGGGAGCTGGGGCCTCTGCGGGCAGGCCCTGACCCACCTGTCCCCCTCACAGATCGCTGCCCAGGAGCTTTCAGACAATCGGGTCATTACACTGAGCCTGGCGGGCAGGAAACTGGACAAGAAGGTGAGGTGGACTAAGGAGGGGGTGTCAGGGGTGGTGGTGATGACTTCTGTCTCTGCTCCAGGTTTGGAGCAGGACCCTACTGCCCCCAGGCCCCTCAGGTCTGTTTCCCCATCACACAGAGATATCTAGACATGGCTGGAGGCCTTCCTTCATAAGCTGCCTCTTACTTGAAAGGTTCATGCCTTTTTTTAGGGTCCACTGTGGTACCCCACTTTCTTTGTGTACCCTCCATTCTCCATGCTGATTCTGCTGCACCTGCTCCAGGACTTTTGCACTTGCATGTTCCTCTGTTTGAGTGATTCTTTCCCTTAAATATTCTCCTAGCAGCCTCCACACCTACACCGAGTACCTGCTGCCTCCCCTCCTTGGCAAAGCTGACCCAGAAATGGTCCTGCTTTCTTGATTCTTTTCTTCTTTTTTGGGGGGGGATGGGGTCACACCCGGCACCTCTCAGGGGTTACTCCTGGCTCTGTGCTCAGAAATCGCTCCTGGTAGGCTCCAGGGACCATATGAGAGGCCGGGATTTGAACCACCGTCCTTCTACATGCAAGGCAAACACCTTACCTCCATGCTATCTCTCAGGCCCCTTCTTGATTCCTTTCTGTCCCTGTCCCCACAATGCTGTCTTTTCTTGCCTCCTTACATGAAGGGCTGCTAGTTACTTCATTGCTTTATCTCTATCTACCTAACTTGAATGGAGATTTTTTAGAGAGACACATCCCCTCCCCCCAGCTTAATAAGATTTTTTTGGGTCTGTTTTTGGACCACACTTGGCTTATTCCTGGCTCTAAGCTCAGAGATCACTTCTGGCAGGGTTTATGGGACTCTGGGGAACCAGGAATCCAAATGCCCTACCTGCTGTGCTATCACTCCAGATCCCTTAATGAAATTTTCAAAGGACACTTTATCCCTTTCATAATGGACTAGGATAATTTCGGCTTCCCTAAAATGAATCCCTTTAAGATCACAGTTCAAGTTTTATCCTGTAGTGGAGGGGCACCTCAGGCTCCCCTCACAGAAGCCTCCGAGGGGAACTGTGTGGTCCCTAAGAACCCCTAAGGAAGCTCCACTTGCAGTTCCCACCCTTGGTGCTGGCTTGGGGATCTGCTGTACCCTCTTACCTCCTATCCTGAAACCAGCATGAATGAGCTGTGGCCCCTCATCTCCAGCCTCCTGCTTTTCCAGGACCTGTTTGGGAAGTCAGACCCGTTTCTTGAGTTTTATAAGCCAGGAGACGATGGCAAGTGGATGCTGGTGCACAGGACTGAGGTGGGTGTTTGCTGCTTGCTGTAGTTGTGCAGGGTTCAAGGGTTTAAGAGACTTGCTTCCGCCCTGCAACAGGAAGCTCACTCCCACTGCCAGACATGGGTGTGAGTCTTTTCATCCTGCCCTGACCCCAGCCCCAGCCCCCAAGTCTGGCTGCCCCTGGGCCCGGCTCACCCTATGCACTCTCTGCTTAGGTGATCAAGTACACGCTGGACCCCGTGTGGAAGCCATTCACTGTGCCACTGGTATCCCTGTGTGATGGGGACATGGAGAAGCCGATCCAGGTGCGGAGAGCAGTGGGGATGTGCCCCTAGTACCCAGGCCTTCCTGAGGAGTGCCTCAGCAAAGTAGACATCAGGGCTGAAAGTGGGAACAGGGCTGGCCCAAGTCCCTGAGGAATTGGACCGTGGTCCCACTTAGGAAACTTCTCCAGAAAAGCGTGGGGATGTGCAGAGGGCCAGAGAGATGAGGCAGCAGGTGGGCTCTTGCCTTGCAAACAGCCCTACTAGGGTTTCTTTCCCAATACCAGAGCACAGAGCTGGGAGTAATCCCTTAACACCACTGAGTATGTCCCAAAACAAAACAGGAGCAGAGTCTGTCCCCTTGCTGCAGCTCCACTAATAAACACAGAGACTCCTTGGTCACAGACAGGCGGCACCCTGAGGGGTGGATCATTAGCTCTCTCAACCTCTCAGATCCCAGGATTATCTGGGATGGGGAGGTCACTGAGCCAAGGCAGGAGCCCCAGAATGTCACGGGAGACCTAGGGTATGCCTGGCGGCCCATGAGATGGGACAGGATTCATTTTACCATAAGAACCGGCAGTGCAGAAATGGCTGCCATCCTGAGAGGATCTGGCAGCTAAGTTAGAGCCCGTGAGTTGGGCATTTCCCAGCCATCCTCAGAGGAGGGTAAGGTGGGGCCTCAGGTCAAGGCAGTGCAGACCTAAGTGTGGTGACAAGTGACCGCTGTTATACTGGGCCCCCTTGCTCATCCCCTAGCAGTCATGGAAGGCTTCTTGCAGGAGCTGCTGGTGTCTCCTCAGGCCTGTCTGGCAGATCTGAGGAGAGGGAGGCAACATCCGAAAAAGCAGATCTGGGGACTGTTCAGCTGCTGAGTGGGACTGGAGAGCCCTCTTGGGGAACAGCTCAGGGTTAAATCTTGGACCCGTTCCAGGTCTTGTGCTATGACTATGACAATGATGGTGGCCACGACTTCATCGGCGAGTTCCAGACATCTGCGTCACAGATGAGTGCAGCACAGGATGGGGTCCCGGTAAGATGAGTGGGCCTTGGCAGGACAAGGGGCACGGGGTCCGGGTGGGGTGAGTCAGGCAGAGTGGGCCTTAGCCCCCTCCTCTCTGCTGGTCTGAACTCATCTTCAATCTTCCTGTACCTCAGTCTCTCCATCTGTCAAGTCAGGGGAAGGAGAAGAGAGGTTTAGTTTAGGGAGTTGAGGGATGGCGAAGGGCTTTGTACAGGGAGCCCAGAGAAGCTCCCCATAGAACCCTGTGTGCTGGTGATGGAGTAGACGGGACTCGGCAGCACTGTGGGCACAGTGTCCCCTGCCTTAGGCACATGTAGCTTGATAAGGACCCCAGGCTGCAGCAACTTTGCCAGGCATGGATTTCAGGAAGGTTTCCTAGATGAAGCATGCTGCTTCTTGGCCCATGCTCTGGGGGCATTTTGGGAGACCCAGGGAGTGTTTGTCCTCAGGAGGCTCTGGATTGAATTTCTCCTCTTGCTTATTCAGCTGGAATTCGAGTGCATCAACCCCAAGAAGCAGAGGAAGAAGAAGAACTATAAAAACTCAGGCGTCATTATCCTGCGTGCCTGCAAGGTGAGCCCAGGAGTGCCAGGTTGGGGAATGGGGTGTCACACGGAGAGTTAGCCCTGATGAGAGGAGGAGAGACAGATCTCTGGTTATGGAGCCAGTGAGGCTTGGGTTCCAGTCCGGGTTCCACCATGTGCTGGCTCTGTGCTCTTCTAAGTTTCCTCTGTCTGGGCCTCAGTTTTTACAGTATCTATAGTATAGGGAAGTTAAAGAGGGAGAGTCCAGAGATAGTACAGGAGTTAAGGCACTTGCTGTGCAACTGGCCAACATGGTTTGAATCCTCAGCATCACAAAAGTTTCCCTAAGCATCACCAGGGTCACTGCTGAGCACTGAGATGGGAGCAGCCCCCAACCTGTGGACTTTGGGTAAATGTGAATTGGCTGAAGGGAAGCAGGAGGGACAGCTGGACTCCCTGGCTACTGGCCAGTGGCGATAGCAAGGTGCAGTGACAGGGATTCCCGTGGCTTTGCAGTGTCCACGAAACTCAGGATCATGGCATTCCCACCAACCCTAACCCTGCTGAGGGGACCTGGGAGGTGGATCTGCGGGAGCTGTCAGGACATTAGGGGAGGCAACTAGGGCATGGCTCAAGGTGGAGGGTGTCCTTCTCTGTGGCCAGCCCTTCACTCAGGCTCCTCCTCCTGGTCTGGAAGCAGGTTTTGGGTGGGCATGAGCTCCGTGGACTTACACTGAGCTAGGTGTTGGGACACAATCTTAGTGGTAATATTTGGGGACAGAGTGGCACCAACATGAGCATAATAATAGGAATAATGACAACATTATTAATGACATCGTTCTTTTCAGATAAGCCGGGACTATTCCTTCCTGGACTACATTTTGGGGGGCTGCCAGCTTATGTTCACGGTAAGGCCTCCTTCCTGCCCCACCCTGGGGGGCCTGGATAATGTCCAGGTAAAAGGGACTTGGGAACTTCTTCAGGCCTAGTTCCTAGGCCAGAGGCTGCTGAGTCTCAGGAGAGCACTGAGGCAGAGCCTGCCTGGGTGCAGGTTTCTCCAGTCCTCTTGGTGCAGCTTCACTCACTTCCTGCCTCATCTACTGCCCCTCCTTCCCTCTATTTACACTGACCCTCACTGTCCACCCAGATTGCCAGCTCAGCCCCTTCTGAAGGCTGGTCTTGTTTCTGGAACATCTTGCCAGGCCTAGAGATGACTTTGTCAGCCTCTCTCCCACACCTCCCACAGCTCTGAGTCACCTCCTGTTCTCTTGGGGTATAGGCCCCCTACTCCATGACATGATCCTGGTCACCTTTCTGCATCCCTCTTGGCCGCCCACTGGACTATGAAGTCCCCCCAACAGGGTATTTTTTTTTCTAGCTCCAAATTCTGCAGGACATAGGGCCTGGCATGCAGCTTCTGCTTAAAGTCCATATCAGATCATCCTTCTGTCAGACTCAGGCTGGAACCCCCAGACTCTCCTACCAGCTTGACCTTTCTTTTTTCACCCTCAAGGAAGCTTTGAGTTTACAAGAGAAGCAGCAAAACCTCAAAAAGGTTTTTACGGAGATTTTTGTTTGTTTGTTTGTTTTTGCTTTTTGTGACATACCCAGTGAAGCTCAGGTGTTATTCTTGGCTATGCGCTCAGAAATCACTTCTGGGCTTCTAGGACCATATGGGACGCTGGAAGATTGAACTGTGGTCCGTTCTAAGTTAGCCCGTGCAAGGCAAATGCCCTACTGCTTGCACCACTGCTCCAGCCCCTTTTTCAGGTTTTTATAAAAATTATTATGATAACACCCTGATTTACCCATTTGTTCATGATAACAGTTGTTTCAGGCATTAAGTGTTCAAACACCAATCTAACCATCAATGTGACCTTTCCTTCACCAGTGTCCCCAATTTCCCACTCACTACCCTAGCCTGCCTCCTTGCAGGCACAAATTGACTTTATATTGTTTATTACAACACAAAGGCAAATGGAATTATCAAAACTTAGATTAACAAGGTTCAATTTGAAATAATTGCTGTATCTCCATGGTTTTACTAAAGTCAGGATCCAAAGATGTACTGGGCTGTGATTGGTGCTAGTTGAGCTTCTGTGAACTTCTCTGAACTTGAGAGATTACTAGGTAACTTTCCTTTCAGAGTTCCTGTGATACTAATGAGCTGACATTATTATAAAGTATTGAGATGTTGCATGACATGGTCTAGGATTTATAGATTTAAAACAAATTTGATAGCATGGCAGTTTTATAAGATTAGGCTGCAGAACTGGGCCTTTTCTGTCAGAGGGCGTCAAGAGTTGCTTTGGGCTGCTGTGGTTCATGCAGAAAGAAGGATCTTCTCTTTTCCCTGAGTTGCTGCAGAGGTCTCAGACTACCTGGGAATTATTGGTGGCCAATATTTTCTTTTGGAGCTTGGTGGAGGAACTGAGCTATCTTTTTTTTTTTTTTTGTCAAGAATATGGTGTCGGGGCCGGAGAGATAGCATGGAGGTAAGGCGTTTGTCTTTCATGCAGGAGGTCATCGGTTCGAATCCCGGCGTCCCATATGGTCCCCCATGCCTGCCAGGAGCAATTTCTGAGCCTGGAGCCAGGAATAGCCCCTGAGCACTGCCGGGTGTGACCCAAAAACCACACACACACACACACACACATACACACACACAAAAAAAAAAGGAATATGGTGTCATGGGCAGAGGCTACTGCACCTCTAAGTTTGTATTTTTGTTTGTTTTTTGGATTACACCCAGCAGTGCTCAGGGGTTACTCCTGGCTCTATGCTCAGAAATCGCTCCTGGCAGGCTTAGGGGACCATATGGGATGCCGGGATTTGAACCACTGACCTTCTGCATGCATTTGCCTTACCTCCATGCTATCTCTCCGGCCCTGCACCTCTAAGTTTTAAAGGACCATCTCTCCTTTTGGGCTGCTCTTCTTAATCCTTCCCTGTTGGTCATTCTTGCCCACCCCTACTGTGCTCCATTTAGGGAATGGGACCCCTTTGAACTGAGAAAGGGGATGTCAAGTTTCTGTCCAACTTCACCCCCATTTTTTGTGGGGAATCTGTGCCTAACCCTAAACTTGTCCTCTCAGAGGTATCTGGGCTCTGAGGATAATGCCTTGGGTGATGGCAGAGGTGCCTGAGATAGCCAGCAGGACAGCATCATCTGACTTGGGTTTGAATGATGAAGAACTGGGAAGGGAGCAGAGAGAAGTGGGGTGTGCAGGGAGAGGATATGCAGGAGTGTGTGGGTGAGGACTTGAGGCTTTGGCCTTGTAGATGTTACACTTGGGTAGTGGGGACCAGAAGATCCAGAGGGCTTTGACAGTCAGGTAGTTTCCTGGTTCTGGAAACCTGCTCAGATGGGCTGGAGCTGGGAGGTAAGTGGGCACCTCTCCTGTTCTCTGACCACATGAGCAGCCTGTCTCCTGCCCTACAGGTTGGAATTGACTTCACGGCCTCCAACGGGAACCCCTTGGATCCTTCATCTTTGCACTATATCAACCCCATGGGCACTAATGAGTACCTGTCAGCCATCTGGGCAGTTGGGCAGATTATTCAAGACTATGACAGGTAAGGGACTATTGGGGAGAGGGGTTCTGACAGTGAAACGGGGGTCCGACCAGCCTAGGAATTTCTGCTCATCCATGCTGGAAGCTGTCCGGGGATCATGAAGTCTAGGAATAGGCAGCACAGGTCGTATGATTCATCCAGCCTAGTCCTGTGCCCATGACAGACATTACTAATCAATCACCTAACTCTTACCTATAAAGCCCAGATTCTCCTGAGATCTTTTTTTCCCATTTTTTAAATAAATTATCTTTATTTAAACACCATGATTACAAATATAATTGTAGTTGTATGATTACAGTCATGTAAAGAACATCCCCCTTCACCAGTGCAGGATTCCCACCACCAGTTTCCCAGATCTATCTACTTCCCACCCCACCCACACCTGTACTTGAGACAGGCTTTCTTTTTCCCTCATTCATTCACATTGTTATGATAGTTTTCAGTGTAGTTATTTCTCTAACTGCACTTATCACTCTATGTGGTGAGCTTCATGTCATGAGCTGCACATACATGGGAAGATGGGGGGAAATAAGGGTTGGGACTGAGGCAGTAAAATATTAGAAATGAGATTCGTAGGGCAGTATCAAGGTCGCAATACAAGATGGAGGTTATGGATATATAAAATATATGCATACAATACTATCAATAGGAAAACAAGGAGAAAAGAATTCCAGTGACTGTCCCAATATAAACCAGTATTAAAATGGCCCACCCTCCTCCCAAAGCGCATTTCCATTAGTGTAGGGAGAGGTGGGGGGAAGCCTGAGGACCACTAAGAGTCCACCTGACCCACTTCTGGCCATCTGAGCTGGCACCCAGGGAAGGCCTGGAGTCAGGGGAAAAAGACAAGGATGGCTGGGGGCCTACCAAGCCTCCCAGCACTCCCCAGGCTAGGGAGAAGGGCTCCGGTATGGGGCCTCCCCAAACCCCATACCTGGCAAGAGCTGGTCTCCAGAATCAAAGAGGAAACCGAAGATGTCTGCCCTCCCTCCTCACCATGCACCTCCCCTCTGGAGCACGGAGGGAGGGGGGAAGCCTGAGGACTACTAAGAGTCCACCTGAACCCACTTCTGGCCATCTGAGCTGGCACCCAGGGAAGGCTGGAGTCAGGGGAAAAAGACAAGGATGGCTGGGGGCCTGCCAAGCCTCCTCTCCTGAGATCTTAACAGAGAACACCAAGTAAGGGTATGAGTTCAGCGAGAAGACAGATTGTGTTTGCCAATTGCTACACCCTTTCAGAGTGGGAGGTCTGGAGTGGAGATGGAGAATTGGTCTCAAATCATGTAGATCAGGAAGGCTAGAAACAGATGTTCTGGCTCCTGGACCTAGCCACTTTGGGAATCAGTGCTATGTGGGGGTCCTCTTGTTCCTGGAGATCTTGGGGAGATGACGGTGTAGGAAGTCAGGGAAGGTCAGTGTGGAAATTACAGGTGCCACTAGGATGGGCCCAGTACAGAGTCCAGAGACTGGAGTAGAACTAGGGGGCCTGTGGCAGTGCCATCAGGGGAGCTGTGGCATAACACAACAGGCATAAGATTCTGGAATCAGATGCTCAGTTCTCAGTGGTGGCTGTGACTCTGGCCATGCTGATGTTGTGAAAACAAGGGAAACGGATGCTCCTATGTGTGATCAAGTGGAGGATATCTGCTTTGCTGCCCCAAAGACCCAAGTGACCAGCTGCCCACTCAGCCCTTTGGGTCATGCCCATGGGTACTTTTGCCTGACCATGGAGAGCACCAGATGCCTCTCCAGTCCTGCCCTTCATGTCCCCTTCCCTAGCTCAAGAAAGAGGCACCAACACTCAGCCCCAAACCATGGCTTCCTTCTCCTCTTCTCTCACATTTGCTCAGTAGATCCTTGAATAAATTCTAAAAGATAACTTGAATTCAGCCACTTCCTCCATCTGCTGTTCTCAGCCTGTCGAGCCCCTTTCACTTTCCTCTCTGATCATTCTGTTAATTTCCTTATTGGTCTTACTTGTGAGGCCGGAGCTATGGGACCATTAAGGAGAAAATAATTCTGAGAAATCTACAGAAAGGAAACGTTTAATTTGAATCTTAGAGGATAGATAGGAGTTTGCCACAGAAATCAAGCTGAGAGGCATTCCAGGGGTGTCATAAAAGGGTTGGTGTGGGAACATGAAGATTCCCTGTATGTTTGTGGAGTAGTGAATGGTCAGGGTCAGGGCAGGTGAAAGAGAAGAGACCAGGCCTGTGAACAAGCCAAATCAGACTTTTCTCAGTGAGAATGAGATGGCCAAGCCAGGATTCTCATTTTAGGAGAATTTTTCCCCTGAAAGAGGAGCTGAGAGGCACCTAAATTATTCCGGTCCCTCACTGCTGTGGCTTTCTGGTTCCAGTTTGAGGCTCTAGAAGTTGTCCTTTGGCCTCTAGACATGCTGAGTTAGACTAGCAATGTCTGCCACAGGTACAGATACAGTATAGCTACAGCAGTGGGCTTGGGCTCGAGAGGTCACTCAAATGGAACTGTATCTGTAACTCATAAACTTGTTCTTGCTGTGCTGAGAGGGGTCCAGCCCTGGGCTAGAGTTGAGGTGTGTGGAGGAGGGACCCCTTGCCTATGAGTCTAAACCATGCTTTTTTTTTTTTTTCCTCTTTCTGGTTTAGTGATAAGATGTTTCCAGCTCTGGGCTTTGGGGCCCAGTTACCCCCAGACTGGAAGGTGAGTGAAACTGGACTCTTGGTGGAAGGTTCTGCCTACAGGTTCTTGCACCCCAAACCCCCATGCATTTCCCAGCCTGAATCTCACACAGGCACTGGGTTTGGGACATGGAGCACAACAATCATGGCCTCAGTTCCCTGGGGCCCGAGTTGGACAGGAAAACCAAGATGCAACTTTAGAAAATAAAAATGGATGGTGCCCATTTAGGTTTTAGAATTTCAGGTAGCCTTTTAAAATACATGTCCCATTATTTCCTGGGATGTACTGAGACTATATAATGAGCTACTTATCTGAAATTCACATTTATTGGAGCAGTCTGTATTCTATAAGGCAACCCTATTTGGCGGGGGTGTCACAGCCAGCAGAGCTCAGGGGTTACTCCTGGCTCTATGCTCAGAAATCGCTCCTGGCAGGCACAGGGAATCATATGGGATGCCAGGATTCGAACCACTGTCCATCTGTATGCAAGGCAAACGCTTTACCTCCATGCTATCTCTCCAGCCTCTAACCCTATTTTTTTTTTTTAGGCAGGTGGGTTACACCCAGTGCTCAGGGATCCTGGCAGTGCCCGAGGAACCTTATGTGGTTCCGGGGAATGAACCTGGATGGGCCATATGCAAACAAGTGCTATAACTTCTGCACTATCTCTCCGGCCCCAATCTTACATACTTCTCTCTTACCCTTCTTATTTCTCCCCTCCCTTCCTATTCCTTCCCTTTCCTCCTTTCCCCTGTCTTCTCTTCTCCTCCCCTCCTCTCTCCTTCACTCTCTCCCTTCTTTTCCCATTCCCTCTTCCTCCCTCCATTTCCTCTCCTCCCCTTTCTTCCCTTCCCTTCCATCAAACCCAGGTCTCATGCCTGCCATATATTGCACTTGACTGCAGAACCAGATGTCCTTATCAGACACTCCTAAAGACATTACTGAAATGAGACAGCACAGGTTTGGCAGAGGTCAGATAAAGGGGTCCAGTCTGGCCTGAGTGCATTCAGGGAAGCTTCCTAGAGAAGGCAATGTCTAAGACAAGGAGATAGATAGGAAAGTGAGGATTTACAAGGGACTTGATGGCAATGATTTTTGTTAGGGTTGGGGGGGTTGTTTTTGGACCACATCCTGTGATACTCAGGGCTTTCTCCTTGCCCTGCATTGGGGTCACTCCTGAATGATCCTGAATAGGTTTGAGAGACCCTACAGGGCTCAAACTTGAATCGGTTGTGTGCAAAGCAATAATATTCCCTCCTCAGTACTCTGCTGCAGCCCCTGATGGAGCTGTGGGGCAGAGGGGTCAGTGGTGGCACCTGCTGCTTGCTCCTCTCTGGGGAGGATGATGTTAGCCTGAGTTTTAGGGAGCAGCTCTGGGCAGAATCCTGGGGACCAGCAGCATGTCTGGGAGGACACAGTGATGTTGCGGGAGCCAGGAGCTGGGCAGGCTGTGGACCCAGCACGAGCCTGTTGCTAGGACACCAGTGGCTCTCAAAGAACTCTGGCTGAATGAGCTGTTTTCTTGCGCAAAAGCCTTGGAAATATCACAGGGCAGCTCTAGGGAGGCTAGGGCTCAGCCAGGCTAGAGGGGTGCCCAGTGGTGCCAGCAGGGATGCCGGCACTGGGCCTGGGTAAGGCAGGATCTCTGTGCCACCTTCCCCTGGAAGACCCCTTCTTGCACCCCCCCTCATTCTCTGCTTTCTGTCAGTAGCCACTCCTGCCCTAGGGCCTTTGCATGTGACCATCCCTGCTGCATTGACCTCTCCCTCTCTATGACTCCGTCCAGTATTTGTCTGCCAAGAGTATCTCCCTGGCACTAACCCCAGTACAATCAGCAGAGAACCTCTTCCCCAGTGCTTACTTCTGTCTGGGCTGATGCTGGGATATTGTTTCCTGGTGGGCTCCTTGGGGCGGGAGTGGAGTATCTCTAGTTTCTCCTATGACCCTGTGCTAAGGGAAATTGGCCTGGCAGCCTGAGTGCACAGCGGCATGTTTTGCTCTCAGGCTGGGAAATTGGAAGAAGTGAAAATGAAGATGTGACCCGACTGCCTGCCTGTGGGACTCAGCTCCTCCCTGGGGTTGGGCCAGGGCAGCCCAAAGAACCCAAAAAAAGTTACTGGGGGGCACTCAGGAGCGGCTCCAGTGAGTGCTGTGAGTGATTGTACAGTGGGGAGGGCACCTGCTTTGCACGTGGCCAGCCCAGGTTCTGTCCCTGGCACCCCATAAGTTCCCCAGCCCTACCAGGAGAGATCCTTGAACACAGGGCCAGGAGTAAGCCCTGAGTACTGCACCCACCCAGTTGGGCCACAACCACCCCCCATCAAAAGGGGCTGCAGAATCTAGTGTTGAGTGCCTTGCATGACTTGCTAGATGGAGAAACTGAGGCTCAGCAGGCAGGCCCCTGAGAGTCTTTCACTCTGCTCTGTGTAACCTGCCCTGCCCCATCTCTAGTCTCCCAGGCAGCAGTGTGTCCCCAGGACAACACATGGCTATGGGCCCAGAGGCCCCTAATCGGCTTGGAGGCCACTGTTGTCCTGTTTGCTAAGTTTACTGTAAACAGGGTGGTGTTCCAAGGAGGAGCTGGACTGCTGCTAACCATGTGAATGTGGGTCCCGAGCCCTCTTGCCTTCCTGTGGGGTCTCCCGGCCCACTGCACCTCTATCTCCCCCTTGATGTCTACCTCTTGCTCAGGAACCCCCCTACCCTAGTCTCTAAAATCTCAGATCTGATTTGCAGAAGTCACTAGCGCAGGGGAGACCTGTTTCCCTGGCAACCATCTTCCTCTCCAGCCCCTCATCCAAGCCCTCCATCACCACAGAGGCTCATGGAGTCTCCATGGCAACAGGCCCTCTGGCCCCCACACCTGGGGCCCAGATTGGAGGCCAGGGTAGTGGGACAAGGCTCTTGGGCGGGTGAAGAGTAGGAACACCCTCTCCCCACTGAGGTTCTTGCAGAGACATCTTCCCTGGGACCTGCCATCAGGCCCTGGATGGTATTGGGGCGAATCCCCCTACAGACCCATCTCCTTCTCTCAGTCTCAGGGTTCAGCACTGTCCTTCAGGGTAGCTCTGGCACATACTTCCCTTCCCTGGGACCCACTCAGCTCATGTGTGTATTTGCAAAACTGGGATCCTGGCCAGGCAGCCTTGGGGTCAAGGGGTCCATCTGGGTTATCTGCACTGACACTGCTGCTCTTCGGGCCTGTCACACTTGAGTCAGAGAGTTCACGGAGACGTGAGCTCAGGAAGTTCATGCTTCTCGGCAAAGCTCATCCCTGAATTCAAGAGTTGTTGCTGGAACATTCCAGTTCATTCTGTGTCTATTTCACCATCTCAGGAGTGGGATAATATCAGGCTTTTCCCCAGAGGCCCTTTCTGAGGTTGGGGTGTGGGTATGGTATGCAGGAGATGGAGAAAGAAGGAGATTGGAGCTGTGGGAGAGCTCTCTGGCCTCTCCTAGGGCTCCTGGGTTCTATGGCCACTGACCTTCCCGCAGCTCTTGTCCAGGCTTTCTTCTTGTTCTTGGGTTACTGTGGGTTCAAGGGTGCCAGGGCCTACAGGCTCTGCTTCTGATTACACAAAAAAAGACCCTTGGAATGTTGACAAGCCTCTGACCTCTTGCCATCTAGCCACCTTCTGCTTCCTTCTTCCACAGTTCACCCTTGAGTAGATGTCAGTTGGCCCCAGGAGGGCTTGAAGAACTTCAGCTCTGAAGAAGTGGGGAGGAAGCCTTAAAGCCCAAGAGTGGGGTTGGGATGTAGGGTGACACCCCAGAGCTCCCGGTATCCCTTCCAACATCGCTCTTCTGTTGGGGGACTTACAAGGGTAGAGATGCTCCAGCAGCCATAAACACCCCCCCCCCCAGAAGAGATTGGGGTGATGCTGGAGATTTCCTTGGCTTCCTTCACTCAAAAGTGAAGGTGGGATTGGAGAGAGAGCACAGCAGGCTGGCCTCAGGCTTTGATCAGGGTCTGGATTTGATCATCCTTGACTGCTGGAGTCACCCTGAGCACAGAGCTAGGTCTAATCTCTGAGCCTCACTGTGTGTGACTCAGACATTTTACAAAAAAGAAGGGAGGGGCCAGAGCGATAGCACAGAGGCAGGGTGTTTGCCTTGCAAGCGGCTGATCTGGGATGGACCCGAGTTCATCGGTTCGCCGGCATCCCTTATGGTCCTCCGAGCCTGCCAGAAGAAATTTCTGAGCGCAGAGCCAGGAATAACCCTGAGCGCAGCTGGGTGTGGCCCCAAAACCAAAATAAATAAATAAATAAATAAATAAATAAATAAATGAAAAAAAATAAAAAAAAGAAAGACAAGAAAGACAAGAAAAAAGAAGTGAAGGTGAAACCCTGGGAGCAAGCTGGGGGGACCAGAGCATGTACCATCTCTTCAGTAGACCAAGTAAACCCTCCCTCAGAACTGTGAGCACCCCCAGAGCATGTGGGTAACCCTGTGACTTCTAGCACCGAAGGGAACCTCCAGGGTGTGTAGGGTGACCCTGTGACACCCAGTAGTGCTGATCTAGACTAACTCACACACACCCCTGTTGGGCTCTAGCATTGACCCTTTTGGTCCGCAGAGCTAGGCCAAGTATCCCCGAGAGTGATCCCAGCCCCCCAGCAGTGGCACAGACTCAGGTAGGAGGTGAAAGCAGAGGTGAGGGGACAGCTCTTGCCCTGGGGAACTCAGGGTGCAGGGCCTGGTGGGGTGGGGTGCACAGATCTCTGAGCACTTTCCTGCCTTTCAGGTCTCTCATGAGTTTGCCATCAACTTCAACCCCACCAACCCCTTCTGCTCAGGTGAGTGTCGAGGAAGGGTGGAATGGGGCTTGGTGTCTCCCACACTTCACCCTCATGCTCACTCAGATGCACAGAGGAGGCAGAGCAGGAGTTCAGAGTCTGATAGGCCTGAGCCTTTCTCCTGCTGTGTGACCTCGGAGAGATCACTGCCCCTCTCTGCACCTCTACCTTCTCTCAGGCCTGTTTTGTGTACCCCACTGTGTGGTTAGGTGAAACTTGATTCAACCGTGGACAGAAGGAAGTGAGGGTGGCAAACTACCCACCTGTTCTTCATGTCCCATCTTTCTCCATCTACCCCAGTCTCCCATCCCCTACATTCTATAGTTAGCTTCGCACACAGGGATCGGGTCTGGGTTGGGGTGGGGGGTAGGGAAAGGGCGAGAAAGGCCAGGAAGTGAATCTGTGCTCACCCCAATCTCTTGATCAAAGAGGGTTTTGATTTTGTGTTGGGAGGATTGGGGATCATACCCAACAGTGCTCAGGGGTTACTCCTGAGACTGCTCAGGATCACTCCTAGTTGTGATCCAGGGACCACATTTGTCGGATCAAATTGAGTTCAACCACATGCAATGCAAGTGCCTTAATGCCTGTACTGTCTCTCCAGCTCTCAGATGCTATTGGAGGGCCGGGCAGAAGCAGAGGGCTGGAGCACACTGCATGCTCGTGCCCTGCATGCTCGATGCACTGGTATCAGATGAGCCAGCACTGCTGGGCCTGAGCCCTGAGCTGTCAGGTTTCCGCAGCCAGACTGGGCATTCATGGGAATGCCCTGGGTCCCCAAGTACTTCTGGCCAGACTTCCCCTAAAATACACTAGCGGAAAAAAGAAGAGGTTCCAAGTGGGTATGGAAGGGACCTCTCTGCTACCACGAGATCTTTAGCCAGGAATTTTTTGACAACAGCCTCTGCCTTCCCCTCCCAACCACTCCACAAGGCCTACGTTTGCCAATCAGGTGCTATCTCAGGGGAGGTTATTCGGGGCCTGAGGGACTGGCTGGTGAGGCTGTCCAGGACTGGCATTGGGCTCTAGGGACCTTATGACCAAGATCAACTTGGCCAACCTTAGTCCCAGACAAAGGCTTTTTGGACACAGGACAGGGGGACATTGTTAGGCTCATAATGGTGGCTGCAAGGGCAGCAACTGAGTTCCCCAGTGACCCTGAGCAGAAACCACCACATGTCCAGAGTGAGGTCCATGGGTTTCCCTGACACCAAAACCTCATGATGACTGCCCTCCCCCTCTTAGGAAGCCCTCCTGCCAACAGTCCCCTTCAATGAGTTATCCCATTGAATGATGAGTGATCCCAGTAACTGATGAGTGATCCCAGTGATTGGGTAATCCCTTGAGTGAGGGATCTGCTTAAATGATGAGTGATCCCAGTGATTGATGGGTGATCCCACTGAAGAATGAAAGATCCCCTTATATGACAAGCGATCCTGTTAAATGAGTGATCCCATTGAGTAATTGATCACATTGAATAAGAGATTTCTTTAAATGATTCTGTTAAATGATGAGTGCTGTCCTTATATAAGTGATCCCACTGAAGGATGAGTGATCCCATTGAAAGATACGTGATGCACTGATGATGAGGTATCCTGTTAGCTATGCAAACAGTGGCTTTGAATGCTTTACCACTAAACCCCATTCCACAGATAAGGGGACCCTGGCAAGAGCAGAACCAGCCCAGGGTTGTACATGTACTAGACTCAAGTTTCTGGTGCTTCATGGCCCAATTCCCAGGCACTGCAGGCCTGTGGCCTTGAAACATCACATCTACTTGGCCATTAGCACCAGGAGTGGCCCCAGTTTCCCTGAGCACTGCTTGGGAGCATCCCCCAGGGGAAAAAAAGTGCCGAGGATTGAATTCACATCAGGTCTTTCTGGCTCCATGTTCAGCCCCTTTTGCTTTGGTCACCCTGCCCTCTCCTGGAAGCTTCCTGCACACACCAGCCACGTCAGGGCCCCTAGGAGTGATTTGGAAAGCAGGCGGATTTGGTCAGCATTGGGTAGAGGGTAATGCAGGCCAGGCTGACAGTGCTTTCCCCCACAGGCGTGGATGGCATCGCCCAGGCATACTCAGCTTGTCTGCCCCATATCCGCTTCTATGGCCCCACCAACTTCTCTCCCATCGTCAACCACGTGGCCCGCTTTGCGGCTCAGGCCACGCAGCAGCAGACAGCCATGGTGAGTTGGGTGTGGGGGCTGCTGCATGGATGTGTGAGATGGGCTGGCACACGGTGGGTCAGACTAAGCTCCTTCCCCCTCAACCACCCCCAGAGGGTTGGCTTGCATCTTCTACCTTTGCTGTTCTGGATCTTCAGGGAGCCCCACCTCAGTACCTCAGTTTATCTGCAAGTCTAGTAGGGAGGTAGGTCCTGGAGAAGACTTGAGGAAGAGACCACATTCACTGCCTTCCATGTGAATCAGGTTTGGGGTGGGGGTGAAGAGGGCTGATGGCCCTTTTTTGTTCGTTCATACAGAGCACCCCTGTCTCCTGCCAGCAGGACTGTCTGGCCAGGCCTCATATGGGTCATTAGGTTCCAGTCTTCCCAGTCAGCTAGGCTTTCTCAGCAGGGCACGTGGCTTCCTTGGCTTGTTCCCTCTCCTGGCCTCCCAGCTCCAGACCCAGTGCCAATGTTGGGGTAAACCAGGGTGCCCATGTCCACCTCCCACCAACCCCTGGGACTACCCAGTTCTCACTCTGGCAGGATTGGGGGTCTTCCTCCCACCATCCCAGGGCAGAACCAGTAGCCTGGTGCCCACTCATCAGGCTGCAGCCCAGGGTGAGGGGTTCATCCCCAGGACACCTCTGCAAGCCTCTTCTTTTGTTCTGAAGATTCCTTCATACTGAGTCTTTCACTTGCTCGCCAAAGTCTCAACATAGCTTACCACTTCCCTCTGGCCACACTTGCCAGTGCCTGCAGTGCCAATGCCCCCCCACACCTCTCCTGCTCTCTTCTGTGTGTTTTATTTACCTGTTTTTGGTGGGGCGGTCATACCCAGCAATGCTCAGGGATTACTCTTGGCTCTACACTCAAGGATTACTCCTGGCAGGCTCGGGGGACCCTATGGGATGCTGGGGATTGAACCCAAGTTGGCTGCAAGGCCAACCTTTGTCTAAGGCAAATGCCTTACAGTTTGTGCTATTGCTCTGACTCTCCTGTCCTTTTATTCCTGCCAGAGGGTCCATGAGATTCTCAGACATGTTCCTCTTCCTGGCCCAATCTTCCTCAGGGACCCCCGTCATCACTGAGGGCACTTCTGACTATGGCCTCCTTCCTGAACCCCCCTCTCTCCAGCCTTGCACACCCTCTCCCTCAGTCTTTGCTCTGCACCTACTGCAGACCCTTTTCTGACAACCTAGGTGGCTGTAACCCACCCTCCATGTTCCATATGTGTATCCACCTCCAGCTATCCTCCTTGAGCCCATCCCAGGTCACTCTCCCACTTTCTCCTATATTCCTACAACACTCACTTCCACGTTGCTCTGCTCAGCACATCTCTTCATTGGCCTCAGGCCCCTGGGGTGTGACTGGACTCCCTTTCACCACTATCTTGAGGCCCCAATGTTCAGCTGGGAATGTTACTTTCAAGGCTCACCATGGAGAGTATAGGGGCTAAAGTGTTTGCCTTGCATATGACCAACGCCATTGGGTGCAACCCCTGAGCACAAAGTAGAAGTAACCCACACCCTCACTATTAGATATGGGTTTCAAATTTAAAAGAAAATGAAAAGGGGGAATGGGTGCGTTTAAGACACTAAATGTAAAACCAAAAAGGAGGAAAGCGATAACATAAGGGTAGGGTATTTGCCCTGCACGCTGCTGGTCTGGGTTCAATTCGTGGCATCCCATATGGTTCCCTGAGCCTACCAGGAGTGATTTCTGAGCACAGAGCCAGATGTGACCTCCACCCCCTCAAAGATACTGTGCAGGGTACTGAGTGCATTTATTTCTACTGTGGATTATGCTGGCAGAGGTGACTCATCCAGGGCCCCAGAGCATGATTACTTTTTGTATAGATGAGTTAACTGAGTTCAGAGCATTCAGACATTAAGTGAGACCCATAGTGGTCCACAGCCCTGGTGTGCAATGGGAAGAGGCCTCTGGCCTACTCCCTTATCTCTAACTACTAGTCTGTGTGCTGGGGGGCTGGTAGTAAGGCTGTAGGACCCCAGGTTTTGTGGCCTAGTTTAGGGTATCCTTTCTCTTTGATCACGAAATATAATATCCACCAGTAGTGTCCAGGATCCAAAGGATGCTGCATCTTTGGGGAAGCAGCAACCACAGACTTGCTCTGGAAAGCGTGGATTGGAGCCAGAGACGTGGGAGGAGCACTGGGCTGGACCAGAAGCCTGGGACTCAGGACTGGGATGGGGGTGGGTAGGAGGCCAGGCAATGGAAGTGCCCCCAGGGCTGGAGGCAGGACTGGGACACAGTCCAATTGTTCAGCTGGCCAAGAGGGACTGTAGGGAAAAGATCCCTCCAGGGTTTGAATCCTTTTCTGGCTCCTTCTCTGAGTGCCAGGAAAACCATTTAATTTCTCAAAGCCTCAGTTTCCAGGATTGGATTAATGTTAAATAAGATGGCAGCACCTGTACTCCAACTACTCCTAGAACTGGAAGGACAGGCCAGGGTCGGGGTGAGTCCAGAAGATGCCCCTCTGGCAAAGGGAAGGGCTGAGGTAGAGTGGGAGGAAAGGGTGCAGGAAAGAGCAGGGTGGGCTTCAGTCCTAGCCTTGAAAGGGGCTGCTGAGAGCCTGGAACAATACCCTTCTAGGAAATGGAGTGTAATCAGTGTAGTGAGGATTGGAGCTGGGAAAGGGTAGGTGGGAGTGGGGTTACTTTTGCTTCAGTGCTTGGGGAATACAGGGTGGGAACTGGCTGAAATGACATAGGTGGCATCCTACTAGACGTGGATCTCTCCTCTCCCACCCTGCTTTAAAAAAAAACTATTTTGGGGCCCGGAGAGATAGCACAGCGGTGTTTGCCTTGCAAGCAGCCGATCCAGGACCTAAGGTGGTTAGTTTGAATCCCGGTGTCCCATATGGTTCCCCGTGCCTGCCAGGAGCTATTTCTGAGCAGACAGCCAGGAGTAACCCCTGAGCAACGCCGGGTGTGGCCCAAAAACCAAAACCAAAACCAAACCAAACAAAAATACCTATTTTGGGAGGGTGCCACATCCAGAAATACTCAGGGGTTACTCTTGCTCTGCACTCAGGAATGACTTCTGTCAGGCTTAGGGGACCATCTGGGATGCTGGGGATCAAACCTAAGTTGGCCACATGCAAGGCACATTCCCTCCCTGGTGTCTACATTCTGACTCCTGATCCCTCACTTTTTATCATGCTGAGGCAGCTCTCAGGAGTTCCAAATCCTGCTTCTTGGTCGAAGGGAATGAATATGTGATGAATCTCAGTGCCTGTTCCAGGCTTTTCTGTCCACTGAGTTGTGGTGGAACAGGACAGGAACTGGGTAAAGATGTTCTTTTCTGCAGGATTCTAGGCCTGAATTGGGGCTTGAGCCTTGGGGAAGGCTGGAAAGCATATTTGTATTCTGGGGACCTGTTGCTGAGGGCCCAACTGAAGGGAGATCTCAGGCCCTTCTCCTGGCCTAATCCTGGCCTGATCCAGTCATCCTGACCACCTTTGGGCCAGACCTGGCCCTCCCAGTTGGGGTTGGCCTCTTCCTGCCTGTTACAACCTGCACCCCCTCCAAGCTCTGTGGCCTTGGGTCATCTGAGCATCTTGGAGTTACAGGGGTTAGGTTGGAGTTGGTAAGGGGAGCCTCTACAGTCCCCATTGTGGACAGGGCAGACACTTCGTATCCTCTACTCTTCACAGCAGCCCTTTGCCTACCAGGGGTCTCAAACTCAATTTACCTGGGGGCCGCAGGAGGCAAAGTCGAGGTGATCCTTGAGTGCAAAGTCAGTAGTAAGCCTTGAACATTGGGGTGTGTGACCCAAACAACTAAAACAAAACAAAAAATGATTCCTCTAGGGCAGGGCCACAAAATGTTGTATGGAGGGTCGTTTGCGGGCCGTGAGTTTGAGACCCCAGTAACTGGGTGGTGGGGAGAGGGAGGGATGAGGGTTCAGCTCTGGAACCTGGTTCAGAGCCCAGCTCCCCTGAGCATCAGTTCCTCCTTCCCCATGGACAGCAGGGATGTCGAAAGCATCACCATTGGGAGGGTTCCAATTGGACCAGTTGCTTGGGTCAGGACCTGAAAGAGGGCAGATGGGTTGTCGGTGACCCACCTGGGTAGTGTGGAGTGCTGTGAATCAGCACCCTGAGACCCAGGCATCACTTGTGGATCATTTGAAGCTTTTCTCTAGCCACTTGGGGCCACATCCTTAGTGTGGCTTCATTCACCCTTACAGGCCCCAATGTCTGATGCACACTCACCCACGCTCGGGAAATCAGGAGCAGGTGGTGGGGAGCGCTCATCAGGCCTCCGCTCTCCTGCTCACTCATACTTTGCTGCCTGCCCCACTGGGACACTGTGTCCAGAGGAGCCCTCTGTAGGGGTAAGCTCTGCTAGCAGAAGGCAGGGCCAGGAGGGCAGCTTCCTGGGACTGAGCAACAGATGCGTGAGTGGGCACGGGTCAGACAGGCGGGAGGGTATAAGGCTGTGGCTAGGAAGGGCACACAGGCAGGAGAGAATAAGCTAGGGAGGGTCTAGAGGCAGGGGGCCTTGGACACACTAGACCTGAGTGTTGGTGGCCACAACAAAGCCCCTTCCATGTCCCCTTGCCTGATTCCACCCTCCATTCTTCCTGCCTTGACTCCCATCTGATCTCTCAGTAGTGGAGTCTGAGGGTACACCAGGGCCCCCAGGTGAGTAGTGGACCTTAGAGGTTCTGGGATCTCAGCTTGGAAGGGGCAAGCAGAACCCCAGGAGTGATGAGCAATGCAGGGCTTGCTTCCATTGCTAGGGCTGGTTGGACACTGGGGATGGGCACTCAGGCTGGCTAGGTAGGTCATTGTCCAGGACTATGAGTGAGAGCACTTACTTTGAGCATGGGCCTGCCTGGAGCGCCTCTCCCCTTCAGGCCCCACTTGGAAGAGGCCTGGTGCAGTTCAGGAGGACACTGGACATTGTGCAGTGAAGTCCAGCCCTGCAGTCAGCCCAGCTTGGGTTTAAGTCTGGACTGTGCCAGTCCCTGAGCCACTGGTGTCACGGGCAAGCTCCTATCTGTGAGTTCTCCAAGCTGCAGGGGTCTAGTACCTGAGGCTGATGGAAAGGGGAGAGCCTAGAGGGTTTCTTGGGGGGACCAGGCTGAGCTGGAAAGACCTGATGCCCAGATGGAGTATTTCCTACCTGCTCAACAGATGAGGTGCTCACAATTGTGTCCATGAACCCTGGTGGGATAGAAATGGGGTTCAAAGCCGCTAAGGGGCTAGGACAAGGTCATTCTCTCAGGCACAAAGTTAGAGGGCTGGGTGGATACTGGATGTGGCCCTCTATAGTAACAATTTCCCCTGGTGAGGGATTGGCCTGTTAAAAGTACAGTTTGGGGAAAGTGGGAGCTTAGCCCCTGGAGTGAGGCCTTCAGTTGGCCTCTGTGTCTCCACAACCCTGTCCATATCCAGTCATGGTGGTTTGTGCTTGGGGCACAGACAGGAGAGCAAGGGGGCTTCAGGGGCTGCACATGTCACGTTGGAACGCTCCCCAGGCATCAAATGGCTTTGCTGGGTAAGAAGGTGACTGAGTATGGACCTGGGGCCTGGCCTGGCTTGGTTCCCCCTAGCTCATGACCTGGTCTATTTGGGTCCCAACTCCTTCCCCCATTCTGCAGAGCATCGAGAAAGCTGCATTAGTCTTCATATATTACAGCAGGGTTACTGAGTCCCTGGCCCCCCAAAGTAGAGACTAAAAATGTCTCCCCTGGGGCCCAGCCCACAGGTTCACCCAGGGAATCTTCCGTAACTTCTCTTACCCACCCTCAAACTTACTTGAACCATATGTCATCCACGCTAGTGACTTGGGTTTTGAGATGTGTTTCTTTTCTGTATATAAAAAAAAGTTTCATCCAACTGTTAGTGAACATAGTGAAAGTTGTTCGAATAGTCCACAGCAACATTCTAGTCTAGCCTGATTGTCGTCTCTGAATGCAGAGCCTCCTGCCTGCTTGTTGGCAAGGAAGGTACCTACTGGGAAGAGAGGCATTCTGCGCCTTTACCCCGAAACCCAGGTACCATCTAAGCACAGTCCCTAGTCTTGAAAGTCCTCTGCAAAATGGACCTGCTTCCCTGTGACTCAATGCTGTGTCTAGGGTGTGGCCCCAGATCCCCTGTGATCTCCAGCATCTACACTTCCAGGAGTGTTGGCCTGGATCCCCACTTAGTCCGTACATGTGTCCCCAGGTAGCTGTGATTTGGTCTGATATGGTCTTATGGCAGGTGGTCCCTGCTTTGCAGAAGGAACTCTGTAGCAGGTGGTCCCTGCTTTGCAGGAGTCCATGGCAGATGGACCTCTCTGCAGAAGGAGCCCTGTGACAAGTGTCCCTGGTTTGCAAGAGCTGACACATGGAATCAAGTCTCTGGTCTAGAGTCCCACCATGTGGTAACTGGCAGGGCCTTGAGACCAGGGAACTCAAGTGTAGAATACCCGAGGGGCAACCTCCCCATCAGGATCCTCAGGGCCTTGGGGAGAGAGGCGTATGGAGGATACTTGGGCCTCGGTCTTGCTCAATGTCCCCCCCCCCCCCATCCCTGCAGCAATACTTCATCCTCCTCATCATCACCGATGGCGTCATTAGTGACATGGAGGAGACGCGGCATGCTGTGGTGCAGGCCTCCAAGCTGCCCATGTCCATCATCATCGTGGGTGTGGGCAACGCTGACTTCGCGGCCATGGAGTTCCTGGACGGGGACAGCCGTGTGCTGCGCTCGCACACGGGCGAGGAGGCGGCCCGTGACATTGTGCAGTTCGTGCCCTTCCGAGAGTTCCGTTCTGTGAGTTTGGGCGCTGGCCGGCTGGAGGGCACACTGGCAGGAGGGGGCGCTGTGCGAGCACTTGTTTGAGCAACTCATGACTTCCCAGGCCAAGCCCCAGACCAGTATCCAAGAGGGGCCCAGGGCATGGCTTCCTGGGTGATCTGACCCCGACCTGGGTCCATAAAAGCATCTGGAGTTACTCATAGGAGTATTCCAGGTAGGCACGGGACGGGACGGAAAGCAAAAGTCCAGAGAAGGAAAAGATTTTCCCAATAACGCCACCCTTCCTGCTTCCTCCCTGCTTCCTTAAAAAGGAGGCTCCTCTCCAAGAGATGAGTGGTGGGATTACTGGCCCCCACCTGTTGTTCCCAGAGGTGGGGGTTATCCTGTTTGCAGAAAACCCCAACACTGCCCAGAGGGAGCCAGGCTTGCTGTCCTGACAGTGGAGCACTGGGACCCCTAGACAGGGGGCACTGTCATAGCTGTCGCTATGAACTGTGAGCCCAAATCTGTGACCAGAACACGGGGTGGCCTGGGTCAGTCCTTGCCCTTTTTGGCCCTATTTCTCAATCTCACAGGTCTCACGGGGATGTGTGACTCAGAAAGCTCAATACGTTGAGCATGTGGCTGGCATGGGGCAGGCTCAGGTTCAATCTCCTATGACTGCTCCTGCAGTCATAGGAGTGAACACTGAGCCAGAAGCAGCCCCCACCCCCCAAAAAAAGAACTGACACTGCTTTGTATTCAGTGCCCTATACATCCCCAGGCCACAGCCCTCTGAGTGTGCCCAGGCGGTGGTGGTCTGGCTTCTTCATTGGGAGCATCAGTTTCCTGAGGAAAATGCCAGACACTCACCACCTGATCATGCACATGGCTTTGTCCGAGCTCGTCCCTGTGCCTGGTCTGTGAGCAGACTTCTTGGCTATTGATTATGACCCAGAGGTGCTCAGGAAACATTGCCAGCCGAGCCGACTGTGTCAGCTCGCCCCCACCGTCTCTCTCCTCTAAAAGCCTCCCACAGACAAATTCATCCTAAATGCTACTCCCAGGCGAAAGAGTTACACTTAGCGTGGAGGGAGGCACTGCTAATGGAGGGTTTGGGGCAGGGCTGGGTGGAGGGGCGCTGTAGCAACTCTCCTGGCCACCTCCAGTAATCTTTCCTTCTCCTCTTTCTCTACCCACCCCCGGGCCTTACAGGCAGCCAAGGAGACCTTGGCCAAAGCTGTGCTGGCAGAGCTGCCCCAACAAGTCGTGCAGTATTTCAAGCATAAAAACCTGCCCCCCACCAACTCAGAGCCCGCCTGAGAGCCGTGCGCACCCAGCAGCATGCACTGGGCTTCCAGTTCCCAGCCCCCCTGGAACGCGCACGCTCACCCTGCTTCCTCGTGGGTGGCCTTTTTTTTTTTAAAAACCAATCCACATTTTTATTTTTTACAACTGGACCTCCTCCCCCGACTTCCCCCAGCCCAGCTGGGCTTCCTCCTTTGGAGTCAGCAGATGATGCTTTGGGCCAAACCGGCTTCCTCTCTTCCTCTCTCCACCCGTGCCACACTCAAGTATTGAATGTACTTTGTATAATTTTAGTGGAATTATTATTGTTATTAAAGAGAATAAAATTTTTACGATCATAACTGGTGTTTTTCAAATACCATAGCTGCACTTGGAAAGGATCCTGGCTGTGTGCATGATTGAGGCCCGTTTCCTGCCGGCGGTTTTTATACTGTGACTGTGCTGTGTCTTCCTCAGGGTATTAAAGGTGTTTCAGATGTTCCTGTGTCAGATCCTTTCTCGGGGGGCTGGATGGGCTTGGTTACTGGGGAATGAAAATCCCTTTTCTAGCATCACAGATTGCACAGGGAGTCACACACTTGGTCTTGTGTATGGTGGCTGAGGCTGGTTCGGTCCCCAGTACCACTTTGATCACTGAGTACTGCTAGGAGTGACACCTGAGCAGAGCTAAGAGTAAGCCCTGAGCACAGCTGGGTGTGACCCAAAAATCCCAGATGGGGGAAAAAGAAGAGCAAAAAATAAAACTACTTTTGCCTGGCTAGCCTATTGGTTTGATCAGCCACTTCTCTATGGAGACAGTCCAAGGGAAGAGTAATGGCAGCTGGGGGTGAGGCACAGAACTGGGCACAGTGCACTTGCTCAAGTAGTGTTCATGCATGAACATGTGGGCCCCACCCACTCTCCTTTCACAGAGCCTCTGCCCTGTCTCTTAAGCCCCCCCCCCCACATGCTGGCCCAGCCAGTACATGCCTGCTATTCTAGCTCTCGCTCCACACTGTCCGGTGTTCCCACTGCACCAGGTTGGGGTGGGGTATCCCTCACAAGACAACTGTTATTACCACCCTCTGGGTCTCTAGGTAAGGGGGTGAGGAGGCCTGGCCTCAGGCTGCCTGTTCCTCCACATAGCTGTTCTTCATGGCTGTAACACACTCTTCTCTTCTGGGCTCAGGCCCAGCTTCACGAATCCTGTCACCTCCCAGTACACATGGCATGGCTTTCCCTCTTGCCCAGATTTCTGTCCAGAGCTTCTCAGGTATAACCTTGTTGACCCCTTCCAGCCTCTGCTGTGACTACTACAGAGAGGCTGAGTTTGTTAGAGACAAAGCCAAAACTTGTCTGCATCTGAGCAGCTGTTGAGCCCACCCATAATGTGCTGGGCTTTTCTTCACACTTCTAACCCTGTGTGTTGGGGTGACACTACTTCTTACCAAGACCTCTCCCTCCCACACTTCACATAGACTGACATCTACTGGGCCATGTTGAGGAAAAAGTCCCTGCCTTGCAATGGAAGGAAGATGGGGGTCATCTTACATGGTGAACTAAGTGTAATCGCTGCATTCCATGGGTGCAGCCACATTGGCTTTCTCCCCACTTCTCAAGCCCACTCTAGGTGGGTTCGACAAGCAATCCCCAGGTTGATGTGAGACCTCCTGATGTGGAGCGGATCTAATCACCACTTCAACCAACAAAGTAACTAAGATCCAGTACCTGGTGTGTAGGATGGAGGCTAGTTAAACAGGGTATTATATATTCGAAAGCTGCTAAGAGTAGATCAAACTTTCTGTGGCAAAGGATCATTTACAACCTAGTAAATACTGCCATTACTTGAACACCTGAAACACCACTGCTGTGCCAATGTGGCTCAATCGAAACCAAAGTCTCGTGCTGCTGTCTTGGCTTTTCTGGGCACGCTGAGGTGCCCATGTGGTACAGGGACTTAAACCTTGCTCCCTTCAACTTGGTTTTTTGCAAGTGGCTATGAGGCTGATGTGAACTTGAAAGATTTCTTCAGCATTGAATCATCTGGAGGTCTGTGCACTGGCATTTAAATTTGTCATTGAAGCCACGGAAAGCCACTCTCTTCACTTAAAGGCTTCATTTAAAACCCAACTTGTCACCATACTGTGACTTTGTGCACGTCCTTTAACTCACCATGAATTTTGGTCTCTATAAATTGTAGAGAAGGGTTATGCCACTGGTCTTTTCTTTCTTTTACTTTTTTGAGCCTTACTTGGTAAGGCTTGGGGCTACTCCTGGTTCAGTGTGGAACACACCATCTCCCCATCCTTCGCCAAAATATTTTCAGAATGGAAATCCTTGAAAATAGTCTGCAAATGTGCAAATAGTGCATGGCATATAGAACAGACCTTCAGTGTGCACAGATTAAATGTGACAGAAGGCTAACATCAAGCATAAATGACTGTAAGATCACCTGAAGCCCATCTGAGTTCTGCTCTCCAGCTCTGTGAACTCTTGGCTGGGCCATGTTCTGTCTGGTTTTGCCAGAGCCCTCTCCCTGAAGAGCTGCTCCAGCAGACCAGGAAGCAATATGCCAGCCCTTGCCAGTGCTGCGAAGGCAAGAATGTTCAACTGGCTCCTTGTATTCAACCTGTGACTACAAAGTATTGCCAAGATTTTAACCTCCCACTGAGAATTTGCATTCCATACCATTACACATTAAGTGGGCTGGGCAAGCCAGGAAATTAAGACTACCCGAGTATAGACTATGGTGCAATGCCACTGAGTTTTTTTCCGGAGGGGCTTAAGATGACAGCTGAGCCATAGACCCACGGCTAGGACTGGCACGCCAAGGAACCGGGTGTGCCTCAGCAATTAACATTTAGCTAGGAGGGAAGCACACAGATGCTGGTGTTGGAGCTCTGACGGCCAGATCTGACCCTCCCTCCTGGCAGTATTTTCTCTAGCTGGTAGAATGGAAAAAGTTGCCACACACACGGGCTAGAGATAGTGCAGTGGGTAGGGTAGACATGAACAGCTAGGTGACCCGGGTTCAATCTCTGTTATCCCATATAGTCTTCCAGCACCAACAGGAATGCTTCCTAAGTGCAGAACCAAGAATAACCCCTAGCATTGTCAGGTGTGGACCCCCCCCCCAAAAAAAAAACAAAAAACTGAAGTGGTCCACAAATGACCATTAGTGGAAGCTCTATGCATCACTTCCGAGGTGGGGAGGCCAGCAGTAACATTGCTAATAAAAATGACCACCCCATGTGCTAAGTACCCCTCACTTTCCTAGAAAGTAAGGTCAACAATCAGAATTCACTAGGAGAGGAGGGTCCTGGGAATTTAAGGCAGCAGTGCCTGACTTCAAGCTTGTGCTCACTCTGGCAGTGCCATGGAAAGTGGAGCTCCCAGTGAGCAGCTGAGCTGGTGAGGGCTGGTCTAGGTGAGCTAAGTTTCTCTCAGAACGGAAGGCAGTGGCTGGGAAGAATGAATGAACTCGTGAGCTGGAATGGGAAATCAGGACACAAGGGGCTAACCAAGGTCACGTTTAGTCAGAGGCACCTTTCAACCTAAAATGCTCCTGTAAAGTGAGTAAATCTATCCTGGGCTTGGGAAGCCAGTTGCTCTCCTGGGTCTTGGGGCCAAGGAAACACATAGAAACAGGTCACTAGATCCTGACACATCAGCCTCCCTGCTTCTCCCAAATACAAAACTGGCTGCCTGGCATTTCCTGTTCTTCCTCCCACCCAGGCGGGTGACAGACCCAAGCATAAATGGACAGTAGGGAGTGTCACATCACGTCATCAGGATTGGAAACAGGATCACTTACAGGGCTTTTTCCAAATCTCACATGGTTCAAAAATGCTAAGACTATGGGCCAAAGCAATAGAACAGTATAGTGTTTGCCTTGCACACAGCTGACCTGGGTTTAATCCCTGACATCCCATATGTTCCCCCGAGCCTGCCAGGGGTGATTTCTGAGTGCAGAACCAAGAGTAATCCAAGCGTTATGGGTGTGGCCTGAAACAAAAAACAAACTAACAGAAAAAAGAATGCTAAGACTGTTACGATCAGGCCAATGCCAGATTTAAAGAATACCCCAGGGCTTGAGCAGAGTGATAACACTACAGTTGGGCAGTTGTCTTGCACATGGCCGGGTTTGATTCCTGGCATCCCATCTGTTCCCTCAAGCTTGCCAGTAGTAATTTCTGAGCACAGAACCAAGAGTAACTCCTGAGCACTGAGGGTGTGGCCCCAAAACATAAAAAAGGAACTCCAGCCACCCCATCCCCCTTTTTGTGCATGGTGCTAGGAATCGAATCTAGGGTCTTACATGCAAGGCAAATATTATACTGCTGACCTACAGGCTCAAAATCCACAATTGAGTTTCTATTCCTATACCCAGCTGTAGAATCCCCATTGCTTAGGGAACACCTGCCACTCTCAATGGATGAAAGCTGTTTCTTCCCATCTTTTCCATTCTCCTTTGGATTTGAACCACATGGTCTACACTGGATACCTTCCAAGGTTGCTTTTCTCTGTTGGGCAGAACAAACTCTGCTTTGATATTTGTGCTTTCCAGAAGCTGTCTCAGTTCTAGGGCTTCTTTCTAGTGGGTACTCAAGAGTAATGATCACAGTGACTCCATCTTCCCTGAGACACTAAGGATAGGAATCTCCCTCTGTCTGAGGAGTCTCAATATGGTCAGTGACCAAGCTATTAGAATGTGGAGAGTTGGGGTATGAAGTTGATGGCACAAGCAAGGTCCTGATTTTATGAGCTTTCACATTAATAGGACTTTTTTTCTTTTGTTTTGCTTTTGGACCATACCTGGCTGTGCTCAGGGCTTACTCCTGCCTCTATGCTTAGAGATCACTGTTGACAAGGCTCAGGGGACCATATAGGATGCCAGAGATTAAACCCAGGTCTGCTACCTTGCAAGTGAAGTGCATTCCTGCTGTACTGCCACTTAACCCCTAATGTAGGCTTTTAATGCCCACATTACTTGGTTGGTTTCTCCCATCATCAAGGTACAGCAGTGGCCTCTTGGAAGTCAAACCACATAGATGATGGGGCCCAATTCTTCCTTCTGCCTCTGAAAACAGTACATGCTGTAACTACCACAGCGCAATCGCAGGAACAACGAGGCAGAGAAGCAGAAGAAGGTGCCTACACAGTTTCACCTAAATGTCTTGTTAGGATAGAGGCGACACGCCTGTGCTGACAGTCAGAAACAATTAGCACAGAGCAGCTTTGAAAAGGAGGAAGAATTCACAAGGCAGCGGTGATGGGTGACAGGAAGCCACCATCTGCCAGCGGGCACCGGGCTGTCACTGCATTGGACGGGGAGAGGAGTGGGCTGGAAGCGTGCCAGGGCCTCTCTGCCCACGATGAAACGGAGCAGTCTCTCTGCCTGCCAGCATCACAGTGTCAACACGTTCTTGTGCGTCTCTTCTGTCTCACACCCGCAAAGAGGAAACAATTGACGTAGCAGCCCAGGTGAGAGAAGCAGCCAAGCGGCTGGCTCCTGTGTGTGTGTGTGTGTGTGTGTGTGTGGTGGGGGGTGGGGGTACTGCACCTCCCCAGCCCCTGTCTACCTATCCTGGAGGCCTTCTTTCCTCTACCTTGACCCCCTTCAAAGTGGGAGGTGGGGCAGTGTTACAAGGTCTCAACTGCTCCTACCTGGGAGCTGCGCTGTGTGGGAAGGAAAAGAGCAGCAGGGAAGCTGGTGAAAAAGGAGAAAAGAGGAGGGCAGCACCTCTGGGCTAGAAATAGTTCAGCAGCCAACACCACAACAGTTCCTGTATTCAATATAGACTTGCCTGGCAGAGCAGGGTTGACTAGCACATACAAGTGCTATCCATGGTCTGCAATGACTGGAGTCCAGCAGCTGGTGTAAAAAAGTCACAGATCTCCCTGCCTATCATACTTCTCATTTCCATTTGAGGCCAGGCCTTTGCCTATTTCTCTAGGACTTCGAGTCCTCAATGAAGTTGAATTTTTTGGTTTTTGGGTCACACCTGGCTATGTTCAGGAATCACTCCTGGTTGACTCAAGGGACCATATGGGATGCTGGGGGTCAAAACCGGGTCAGCCGCATACAAAACAAATGCCCCACCACTGTATTATCACTTCAGCCCCTCCACAATGGGTCTGGATGCACAGGAGTGCTGGCATAGCCAAGTTGGGGTGGGGTGTTGGAATATTACATAGTAGTCAAGGTACTTGCCTTACATCTGGCTGACCTGGGTTCACTCCACAACACCCCACAGGATTCCCAAGCATTGCCAGGAGTGAGCCCTAAGCACAGTTCCTCTACCAAGAAGAGTAAGGGAAGACCACATCATAAGTGATGAGTGTCCATATACACCCCTGCCGATGCTCTGTCATCTTAACTAGTCACACCTGAGCAGGAGGTTCACTCCTGGATGTGCCACTTCATCTCCTGGGTCTGGTCTGTAACCCCCACAAGTTCTTATGGTGCAGTATGACCAATGACATGTGTATCTAGACAAAAGGATAAAAACTGTCCCATAACTGCCCTGCTCCTATGTGCAAGGTTAGAAGCCAAACCCAACACCAGAAGAGTGTGGGGCCACTAGCCAACACCCAACCCTGGGGCAGTTTGAATGGGGAGAGAAACCAAACACAAATCGGGCCTGGAGTGGAATCTGGCACGTTTTAAGATGAGATTAAAAATGTCATGGTGTGCACAGGAAGCAGGCAAAAGGAGGGAGGCAATGCCTGTGGGCAGCTGACCAGTCTGATGTCCTATTGGGGAGGCACTCCAGGGGAACGAACGCACACAGACTAGGGGGCCTCCAGGAAGGCATTGGTTCGGAAGATGGAGGAGACGATCTTGCCGGTGGCGTTGACGGTACCTTCGCTGTCCGAGCTGGACTCGGAGTCACTGCTCCCTGAGTAGGCACCTAGGCCCGGGAGGATGCCGATACACACAGCAGCTGATGGGCAGTGGATGGACGGGCTGCTCAATGATGTGCTGCCCACAGACACGCAGGACGGGGCTTCTGCGGAAGAAGAGAAAAGGCCATTGTTTCACCCACCAACACAGATACTGGGTGCCTGTGCTGAGGCATCTCCTTGAGAGGCCTAGGAAGCACCCCGACTACTACCTCTCCAGCCAACAGTGTGATAACCACATCTGACTGCCGAGTTCCTTTTCCCAAATTAGAAAGGGCAGAGACTGTTTTAATGTTTTAAGACCAAGCCACTGAGTGGTTGTTTATTTTTGGTTTAGGTTTTTTGTTTGTTTGTTTGTTTGTTTTGGGGGGAGCACACCTACTGATGTTCAGGGTTTACTCTGGCTCTGTGCTCAGGGATCTCTCAGAGCTTGGGGGAACTATATATGGGATGGTGAGGACCAAATCTGGATTTGTGTGTAAGGCAAGTGCTCTACCCAATGTACTATCTCTCAGGCCCAGAGTAGCAGTTTTTACTCAGAAACTCACAGTTACTCTTCCATTGAGGGGCCCAAAGCCTCCACCTAGGAAACAGAGGACCTAGAGCCATAGCACAGTGGGGAAAGCTCTTGCCTTGCATGCGGCTGACCCAGGGTTCCATTTCTAGCATTCCATATGGTGCCCCAAGCATCACCAGAAGTTGATTCCTGAGTGCAGAACCAGAAGTAACCTGTGAGCATCACTGGGTAGGCCTCCCTCAAATATAAACAGCAATAACAACAATAAAAACAATAAAACAAAAACCCGAGAGGCCTTGAAGGCCACAGGAAAGCTGACAACTTTCCTCCATCTTGTCTTCCCTTCTCAAAGTTTCAGTTGCCTTCAATCACCACAACAGCAAGAGCAGGTAGACCTTATCTACCTTTTCCTGATGAAGAAAGTCAAATCACTTAGCTAAGGTTTTAAGCCACTTTGAAATAGTAACTTCAATCTGAATCACAATATAATGTATGAAAATGATCCTAGACCTCACTGCTAAGTAAATATGATTCAAAATCTCTGTGCTAGGCTGACAAGCAATTTATCTTGTAGTAAGTACATTGATGAAATAGACCCCCTAATAATTCATATAAATGTAGAAAGGATTCATGCTTTCAAATACATGGAATCAGGATGAAAGAAAGAAATTATCACTGACAAGCTAAAAAATAAAGCAGCAGTCAGGGGCTCCTATCTAGTCTTACAAAAAGAAGAGACATGGGGCTGGGATGGTAGTACAGCACGTAGGGTGCTTGCCCTGAGACTGACCCAGGTTCGATCCCCAGCATCACATATGTATAGTCCCCTGAGCCTGCCAATAGTGATTTCTGAGCACAGAGCCAAGAGTAATCTGAGTACCACTTGATGTGGACAAAACAAAACAAACAAAAAAAGAAGCGGCTAACTGTGAATAAGGAGTTGCAGAAAAGCATAATGAGGGCTGACATAATTGCAAAGATAGTGACAAGGAAACTTCAGGAACCGAGGGTAGTTCAATGAGGTAAAGCACAGGCTTTGTCAGAGGCCTAGTTCCACCCTAACACCTAGCAGTCTCCTGGGAACTCTTCAAGCAATGAAAAGGAAACTATTACTTGGGGGTGGCGTGGTCACCCCTGACAGTGCTTAGGAGTTACTCCTGGCTCTGTGCTCAGGGGTTGCTCCTGATCTTGCCCAGGGGATCATGTAGTACTAGAAACTGAATCCAGGTCTCTCACAGGTAAAACATGTACTTGTACTTGGCCCATTGAGCTTTTTCTCATGATGGCTCAAGACATCTTAAACAACAGAGATCAAGTAATATTGGGTGGAAAGGGAGGAAGGGAAGAGGAATTTAAAAATCAGAAGAGCTAGTACAGCAGGTATGGCACTTGCCTTTCATATGATGGACCTGGGTGTACCCCATATGGTCCTCTGAGTTCACCAGGAATGATTCCTGAGCACAGAGCCATAAGCTCTGGCAGGTACGGCTCCCAAACCAAAATAGTAAGAATGATAATAATACAGTTAAAATAAAGAAATAAGGCTGGAGATACAGAATAGGGGTAAAGGGTTTGTTTTGCTTATGGCCAATCCCTGTCCAGTTCACAACACCACTTACACCAATAAGTACCCCCAAGCACCATCAAGACACACATCGGAGCACAAAGTGGATTAGCCTAAGAACTACTGAGTGTGGCAATCCCCACACCCTCCCTCCACCAAATAAATAAATGTGCAGTTGAAGCACGTGTACACACACACACACACACACACACACACACACACACACACACACACACACCTCTCTCCAAATTATCTAGGTAGTTTCAGAAAGGAGATGAAAACTCTGACAAACTGCATTCAAAAAGCAGTTAACTGTCTAAAGAGAACAAAATAGTGCCCTCTGATCTCACCCATTTGGTGAAGTTTCCTGCCAACTTTTGCATCTGCAGGACCACAATGTCATACTAAATTACAAACCGAGAATGTTCTTTGGATGCAGACAGAAGCGTGACTTGTGAGTAAATGGGTCCACTATGTGGCTCACAGACTCTAATCTGAGCTTAAGTCAGAGCCTATTGTGGAGGAAATGTGACTCCCCTTTGGGATCTTCTGCAGGCCAAGCAGGATAAATCCTTGCACTGCTGAAACTTAAAACAAGCTTCAAGGGATATTCCTGTAGGGCCTTAGCTCTAAACAAAAGAGAATTTTTCAGGTTCATCTTTTGCTAAAAGAGCATGGCTGGGTATTTGTCTTGCATATAGCCTATCTGGTTTTGATCCCTGGCATTCATATGATCCCTCAAACCTAACAGGAATAATTCCTGAGTATAGAGCCAGGAGTAACCTCTGAGCACTGTGCACACTGGGTGTATACTCCCGTCCCCATGCCCCCCCCAAAAAAAAAAAAAAAAAAAAACAAAAAGAATGAAGCTGGAACAGGGGCAGAGATAGTACAGCAGGAAAGACACTTGCCTTGCATGTGGCCAATTTAGGTCAATCCCAGGCATCTCAGATGGTCTCCAAGAGCACTAGGAGTGATTCCTACATTCAAAGTCAGGAGTAATCCCTGAAGACTGCAAGGTGTGGTCTACCCCCCAAAAAGGATGCAGGTGAACAGATAATATAGGAGAAAAGGTACTGCCTTGCATGCAGCTGAACCAGGTTTAATCTTCTGTACCACAAACAGTCAGTTCCCCAAATACAGCCAGGAGTGACCTGAGCCTAGGTCCAGGAATAGGCCCTGAGTACTGCTCTCTGTAGCCCGAACTCCCCCCCAACCCACCTTCAAGAGAACAAAGGGGTAAAAAAAAAGGGGGGGGGATTAAGAATGACAAAAAATGATTGCAAACAGTGTTTGCTTAAGACAGCAGTTTTCTTTTCCAGGCATTGATGCAAATAGTTTCTATAAGATTAAAGTAAGCGCCTAAATTCAGGGCTATTATTAAACTAGTAGAAATATTTCAGATACCCTTCCCCCTTTCTAATGTTGGAACCAAACCCAAGTCCTCACAGATGCAAAGCAAGTGCTCTGCCTCGAAGCCACAACCTAGGCCAAAATATTTAAGACCTCCACTAAGCTTTATCTATCTGTCTATGTGTACACTAGCACACATATGTATGAGTAAGCATACAGAATTCTACTCTTACACTATTTAAGTAGCCATAGCTCAGCTAGTCTCTAATATGTTAAGTATATCATGTATTAAACATATTTAAATATTAAACACATTGCTGATGAAAATGTAAACTCAGGGGCTGGAGAGATAGCACAGTGGTAGGACATTTGCCTTGCAGGCAGCCGATCCAGGACGAACGGTGATTCAAATCCCAGAATCCCAGATGGTCCCCCATGCCTGCCAGGAGCAATTTCTGAGCGCAAAGCCAGGAGTAACCCCTGAGTGCCACCGGGTGTGAACCTCTTTCCAAAAAAAAAGAAAAAAAAAAAAAAAAAGAGAAAATGTAAACTGAGAACACTTCTTTCAGGGAAACTTGGCATTTATGTATCTCAATTATAAATATATATCCTTCCAGATTCAATAACTCTAGTTCTAAGTTCTGAGTCTGATATACCTGTGAATATAAAAAAAAATGATCCATATATAGGGTTAATAAATAACATAAATAATAAAAAAATACAAATATTGAATAGAAAAAGAGATAAATATTCCATGGTGTAACCTATGGAACACTGAACAGCTATAAGAAGGCACTAAGCTCTTTAATGAATCCCAAGGTATAATGAGTAGTCTGTGAACAGATTATAGTAATTAAAATAATAATAATTACAAAAGTATAAAAACATTAGATGAATATCCTTTCCCAAAAAATCAGCTTGACTCTATTAAGCTGTAGGTCTAACTGCTGTTGTATAGGAAGCAAGGTATAAAGAAACACAATGGGGTGCAACCCAAGAAACCTAGAGTGTAAGAAATATCCACAGAAAAGAGACCCAGCTTTTTCACAAATCAAAAAGGAAACCAAAAATAAGTTGAAAAGGGAGGAAGAACTTACTAGTTTAATGAAACGTAAGACTTATTAGCCTATTCCTAGGATTCCATAAATGGCAGTATACCCAAATGGATCTACAGAGTCAATTCCTACTAAACCCCAAGTGTCTTCTAAGTAAAAATTAACAGACTTTGCACAAGCGGCCTCAAATAGTCAAAACAAAACTTAAAAAAGAACAATGTTGAAGTAATCATACTTTTTTTCATCCTTTTTTTTTTTTGTGGGGGGGAATCACACCCAGTGCTGCTCAGAGGTTACTCCTGGCTCTGCACTCAGAAGGCAGGCTCGGGGGACCATATGGGATGCCAGGAATCGAACCAGGGTCCCTCCTGGGTTGGTCACATGCAAGGCAAACACCCTATTGCTGTGCTGTCTCTCTGGCCCTAATCATACTTCTTGATTTCAAAACTGAATACAAAAGTGAAGCTATCAAGATAAAGACTATGTTAACAGTACAAAGATGGACATATTAATCTGGACAGAGAGTAAGGGGGTTAAGGCATATGCCTGCTACTCTGGTTTGAATCTCCAGCACCAGAGTTTCCCTGCGCACCACCAGGAGTAAAACCCTGGGCACTACCAGGCACGGCCCAAACAAAAGAATCAAAAGCACAACACTGGGAAAGAGGACAGAAAGAAACCCACCCTTCTTGGTGTGCAAGAAGATATCATGATGATTTTAGAGCAAGGAGACCAGACCAGTCTTTCCAACAACTGGTGCTGAGACAACTGGATAGCTACAGGCATGAAATTTAATCGCAGCCTCAAAATAGATCAAACACAAAATATGAGAACTAGAAGTATAAAAACCTCCTTAGAAAAACCCATAAATGTCAATCTTCAGGAACATGGGTTGGACCAGTTTCCAAAAGTGGGTGATAGCGCCCCCTAGGGGTGCTGGAATGACTGAACGAGGTTGCGGATTGACAAGCAGTAGTCTGGGTTTAACAGTTATTTTCTGTTTGTTACCTTTAAAAAGGTATGTTTCTTCGGTGGCAGAGCAAAGCATTCGACCAGGTGGAGATGGCACTGAAAGGTAGCAAAGTATTATGTATGAAACCTCATCAGCAATATTACTGTAAACCATCGAGTAAAAATCGATATTAAAAAGAAAAAATGTTGGGGCCAGAGTGATGTACAGCAGGAAGGGCTTTTGCTTTGCGTGTGGCTGTGACCTGAGTTCGATCCTCAGCATCCATAAGGTCCCCAAACTCCACTAGGAGTAATTCCTGAGTTCAGAGCCAGGAATAACCCAAGAGCATTGCTGGGTTTGGTTCAAAAACAAAACAAACGTGCCTCTTACAGAGGGATACTGGTGGGAAGCAAATGGGGGCAGGTAGTGGCATGATGGCAGGAAGTGGACACTGGTGAAGGGACTGGTATTGCAACACTGTATGCCTGAAATCTAATCATGAGTAACTGTAAGTTCATGGTGACTACATTAAACATTTTTTTAATTTAAAAATGCAAATAAAATAAAAGGTACTTTTCTAGGAGGGATACTAAGTAATTTTCTTTCTGAAAAGGGGGAAGTAGGTCAAGTATCAAGCTTAAATGTTCACAGCAGCATGATTCACAATAGTCAGAGTGGAAAAAACCAAATGTCCATGAAATAGTGGAATCAACAAAAATAGGCAATAGCACCCAATGGAATATTATTCAGCTGTAAAATGCACGACAATAGACTGTAAGTCGCCAGAATTTTGTTTGGCTTTAGTTTTGGTTTTGCACCCTGGTCAAGTTCAGGGGCTGCTTCCTGGCTGTGGCTAGGGAACTGTGTAGTTCTGGGGACTGGCCTCAGTGCGCTGTGTACAAATCATGTACCCTGCCCTCTGAGTCATCTCCAGAGCCCTAGGCTGAGCTATTTTTATGTTTTAGTTTTGGCAATGGGGGCAGGAGTTGGGTCACACCTGATGTGGTGCTCAGGGACTAGCTACTCCAGGTTCTGTGCTCAGGAGTCACTCATGGCAGTGCTGGGGAGAGAACAAACCTTGGCTACTTGCAAGGCATGTACATTTATTCCTGGACTATCTCTCTGGCCCCCCTGGCCAAACTTCAAAAGCAATAAGCATTGTGAAAGAAGGCATACAGTAACATATAAAAACATGTTTATAGTGCATGCCTTATAGCTCAATGATTTTTAAGTCATATAGGCCACATATTATGCTTTATAAGTCATATAGGCCACATATAACAGTAATTACAATTCTAATTTTAAAAAGGCAACTATAAAAAATAAAAATTGAGGAGCTGGATAGCACAGTGGTAGTATGTTTACCTTGCACGTGGCTGACCCGGGACAAGTCCGCGTTTAATCCCTAGTATCACATATGGTCCCCAAGCCTACCTGGAGTGATTTCTGAGTGCAAAGCCAGGAGTAACCCCTGAGCACTGCCGGGTGTGCCCCTCAAGAAACCCCCCCCCCCCAAATAGAAGTCTCCTGTCTTCTTTTTCTCAAGGAAGTTTATGCTTCTTATGAATTTTGGGAGTATTTTATCTATTTCTTTTAAAAATATCATCCTTATAGGGATTACATTATATCTGTACAATGCTTTAGGAAGTATAGCCATTTTAATGATGTTAATCCCCCTAATCCATGAGCAGGGTTATGTGTCCCATTGCAGCACTATCCACAATAGTCAGAATCTAGAAACAACCCAAGTGCTTGAGAACGGATGAATGAATAAAAAACTGGGGTACATTTACACAATGGAATACTTCACAGCTGTTAGGAAAAATAAAGTCATAAAATTTGCTTATCATGGATAAATATGGAGAGTATTATGCTGTGTAAAATGAGTCAGAGGGAGAAAGACATAAAATGATTGCACTTATTTGTGGGATATAAAAAAAAACCACGATAAACAAGATAGTATGATAATAATTCTCCAAAACAACAGAGAAGAGGGCCAGGAAGACCAGTCCATGATAGGAAGCTTGCCACAAAAGCAAGAGAGTGCAGTTAGGACAGATAAAGGACCACTATGACAATGACAGAAACAATCACTCTTATCACTCTAGACAAGAACTGGGTGTTGAAAAGAGATAAAGTGGTGAGTAAGAAATGGCTGACTGTGGGGATTGCCAGGTGAAGTGCTGATTGTTTCACCTGCAGGGTCTCCGCCCTGCTGTGCTTCTTCTGAGGAAACTGAGGACCTGAAAGGAGCCCTGTTCTGTGCTTCTCTGTCTTTTCTGAATCCTTGAAGCTCTCCTCATAGCCCTGGGAAGCAAACCCCCAAAAAACTGCATTCTGAAGCTACCCAGCAAGCGAGTGAGTGATTAAGAAATGGCTGACTTTACAAGCCCAGAAAGGGGAAGCCACTGAACTCTGCTGGAACTCAGATGCCAGCACCCCTATCTGCCTGTCTTCTGTACTGTGCTCCATTTTCGGCCTGATTTCATTCTGTGTGTGGCTCATCTGCAGAGGGCTCACCTTCCCTGGAGTCTTCCCTGGAGATGAGTTTACAAGCCCAGAAAGGGTGGAGCAGAGAAGCACGGCTGCTTTGCTTCGCTTCCTGGTCGTGCACATCATTTAGCCAATGAATACAACCACAAACCGTAGAAAAACCCACAATACAAGTGTGACAATGGGGAAACAACACAGGCCAGCGCCAGACATAGATAATGACGATGGCAACTCTGATGACTTGAACATGACCAACCAACTAGTCAGTCTCTCAGATAAGGAGTTTAGAGTCGCAATATGGAAGATGTTCAAAGAACTCAAAGAAAGTATAGAAGAGAACACTAATAAGAATCAAGAAAATATGAAGATAGAAGTCAGAAAACTCCAAACTGAAATTTCAGGTCAAATAACAGGTCTGAAAAACTCAGTAGATGAATTGAAGAAAAACATGGTTGAGCTTTCCCACGGATTAACAGCAGGGGAGGATAGAATTAGTACACTGGAAGATGAGATGAATAAAAATTCCATACAGCAGAAGAAATTGGAAAAAAGCCTTAAAGCAAATGATCAAACAATGGAAAAATTACTCAAAGAATGGGAACAGATGAAAATAGAAGTCTATGATAAGCTCAACAGAAACTTAAGAATCATTGGAGTCCCAGAGACCCAGGAAGAAAATATCCAGGAAGAATCAACAGTCAAGAACATCATTAAAGTGAAACTTCCAGAGCTAATGAATACATGTGATCAAATCCTGCATGCCCGAAGAGTACCAACTAAAAGAGACGCCAGAAAAACCACCCCAAGACACATCCTAATCACAATGACGAATCCCACAGATAGAGACAGAATTCTGAAAGCAGCAAGATCGAAAAGAGAAATTACATTCAAGGGAACATCCTTGAGATTTACTGCAGACCTGTCACCGGAAACACTCAAGGCCAGAAGGCAGTGGTGGGACATCGTGACAAAACTCAATGAAATAAATGCTTCACCTAGAATACTGCACCCAGCAAAACTCACTTTCAGGTTTGAAGGAACAATACATGGTTTCACAGACAAACAACAGCTCAGAAACTTTACAGACTCAAAACCATTCTTAAAAGAAAAACTGAATGGCCTACTTTAAGACAAGACTGACCAACAGACACACCAAACTTCGATATAAAGATGGCACTAACTCCCAGGACAATTCGTTCTCTCAATGTCAATGGACTAAATGCACCAGTTAAGAGACACAGAGTGGCTAAATGTATCAAAAAACTCAATCCAACCTTCTGCTGCCTACAAGAAATGCACCTGAATAGTCAGAACAAACATAGACTCAAAATAAAAGGCTGGAGGAAAATCATCCAAGCAAACAAGACCCATAAAAAAGCTGGAGTGGCCATATTAATATCAGATGATGCAAACTTTATACTTAAGAAAGTTGTAAAGGACAAAGATGGACATTTTGTATTAATCAAGGGATACGTACAGCAGGAAGAAATCACTCTCCTAGACATATATGCACTGAATGAGGGGCCAGCAAAATATTTAATAAAATTGTTGACAAATCTGAAAAATAGTATCAATAACAACACAGTAATTGTGGAAGACCTCAACATGGCATTGTCAACACTTGACAGGTTAAACAGACTGAAACCCAACAAGAATATACTAGACCTGAAAAGAGAAATGGAAGAAAGAGGCCTAGTAGATATATACAGGACACTCCATCCCCAGAAGCCCGGATACACATTCTTCTCTAATGTACATGAGACACTCTCCAGGATAGACTACATGCTAGCACATAAAACATACCTCCATAATATCAAGAGGATAGAAATTTTGCAGACTACCTTCACTGACCACAAGGCCCTGAAATTATATGTGAACTACAAAGGGACACAGAAGAAAAAATTTAATACCTGGAAGTTAAACAGCCTAATACTGAATAACTAGTGGGCCCGAGATGAAAATCAAAGAGAAAATCAAAACCTTCCTAGAAACAAATGACAATGGAGACACAAACTATCAGAACCTATGGGACACAGCAAAAGCGGTACTGAGAGGAAAATTTATAGCTTTGCAAGTACACATCAGGAAAGAAGAAGGGGCACTCCTGAATAGCTTAATGATGCAGCTCATAGAATTAGAAAGTACTCAACAAAAGGACCCAAAAATAGGGAGACAGAAGGAAATAAAAAGCTGAGAGCAGAAATCAATGAAGTGAAAACCCGAAAAACAATCCAAAAGATCAACGAAAGTAGAAGTTGATTCTTTGAAAAAAATAAACAAGATTGATAGACCACTGGCAAAACTAACAAAGAAAGAGAGAGAAACTTGATAACTCATATTAGGAATGAAAAAGAAGATCACTACTGATATGGTAGAGATCCAAAGGGTAATCAGAAACTACTTTCAGAAACTCTATGCCACTAAAAATGAAAACCTGGGAAGAAATGGATAAATGTTTGGACTCTTATAATCTTCCACAGTTGAATGAAGAGGATGTAGATATCTAAACACACCCATCACTATTGAGAAAATTAAGACAGTAATCAAATGTCTGCCCAAAAACAAAAGTCCATGTCCAGATGGATTTACTAATGAATTCTTTCAAACCTTTCAAGAGAAACTTCTACCAATCCTGGCAAGACTCTTTCATGAAATTGAAAAAACAGGAACACTTCCAAATAGCTTTTATGAAGCCAACATCACCTTGATAACTAAACCAGACAGAGATGCTACCAAAAAAGAAAATTACAGGGCCGGGCGGTGGCGCTAAAGGTAAGGTGTCTGCCTTGCCAGCATTAGCCTAGGACGGACCGCGGTTCGATCCCCCGGTGTCCCATATGGTCCCCCAAGCCAGGAGCGACTTCTGAGCGCATAGCCAGGAGTAACCCCTGAGCGTTACCGGGTGTGGCCCAAAAACCAAAAAAAAAAAAAAAAAAAAAAAAAAAGAAAATTACAGACCAATATCGGTGATGAATGCAGATGCAAAGATCCTCAACAAAATCCTGGCAAATAGGATTCAATGCCTCATTAAGAAGATCATCCACTACGATCAAGTAGGTTTCATCCCAGGAATGCAAGGCTGGTTTAACATCCGTAAATCTATCAACATAATATACAACATCAACAACAAAAAAAATAGAAATCACATGATCATATCAAGAGACGCAGAGAAAGCATTTGATAAGGTCCAACATCCATTCTTGATCAAAACTCTCAGCAAGATGGGAATGGAAGGAACTTTTCTCAATATAGTTAAGGCCATCTACCACAAGCCAGAGGCAAATATTGTCCTCAATGGAGAAAAACTGAAAGCCTTTCCTCTAGACTCTGGCACAAGACAAGGTTGTCCTCTCTCACCACTCCTATTCAACATAGTACTGGAAGTACTTGCTATAGCGATTAGGCAAGAAAAAGATATCAAGGGAATCCAGATAGGAAAGGAAGAAGTCAAGCTCTCGCTGTTTGCAGATGACATGATACTCTACCTAGAAAATCCTGAAGTCTCTACGAAAAAGCTTCTAGAAACAATAGACTCATATAGCAAGATGGCAGGCTACAAAATTAACCCACAAAAATCAATGGCCTTTCTATACATCAATAAGGAAGAAATAGACATTAAGAAAACAACCCCATTCACAATAGTGCCACACAAACTCAAATATCTTGGAATCAACTTGACTAAAAATGTGAAGGACCTATACAAAGAAAACTATAAAACTCTGCTCCAAGAAATAAGAGAGGACACGCAGAAATGAAAAACACATACCCTGCTCATGGATTGGCAGGATTAACATCATTAAAATGGCAATACTCCCCAAAGCATTGTACAGATTTAATGTGATCTCTCCAAAGATACCCATGATATTCTTCAAAGAAGTAGATCAGGCACTTTTGAAATTCATTTGGAACAATAAATACCCTAGAATAGCTAAAGCAATCATTGGGAAAAAGAATATGGGAGAAATTACTTTCCCCAACTTTAAACTGTACTACAAAGCAATAGTTATCAAAACATGGTATTGGAATAAAGACAGGCCCTCAGATCAGTGGAATAGGCTTGAATACTCAAGAGAATGTTTCCCACACATACAATCACCTAATTTTTGATAAAGGAGCAAGAAATCCTAAATGGAGCAAAGAAAGCCTCTTCAACAAGTGGTGTTGGCACAACTGGCTAGCCACTTGCAAAAAATTAAATTTAGACCCCCCAGCTAACATCATGTATGAAGGTTAAATCCAAATGGATGAAAGACCTCGGTATCAGACCTGAAACCATAAGATATATAGAACAACACGTAGGTAAAACACTCCAGGACATTGAGACTAAAGGCATCTTCAAAGAGGAAACTGCACTCTCCAAGCAAGTGAAAACAGAGATTAACAGATGGGAATATATTAAACTGAGAAGCTTCTGCACCTCAAAAGAAATAGTGCCCAGGATACAAGAGCCCCCCACTGAGTGGGAGAAACTATTCACCCAATACCCATCAGACAAGGGGCTAATCTCCAAAATATACAAGGCACTGACAGAAATTTACAAGGAAAAAATATCCAATCCTATCAAAAAATGGTGAGAAGAAATAGATAGACACTTTGACAAAGAAGAAATAAAAATGGCCAAAAGACACATGAAAAAATGCTCCACATCACTAATCATCAGGGAGATGCAAATCAAAACTATGAGGTACCACCTCACACCCCAGAGATTGGCACACATCACAAAGAATGAGAACAAGCAGTGTTGGCGGGGATGTGGAGAGAAAGGAACTCTTATCCACTGCTGGTGGGAATGCCGTCTAGTTCAACCTTTATCGAAAGCAATATGGAGATTCCTCCAAAAACTGGAAATCGAGCTCCCATACAACCCAGCTATACCACTCCTAGGAATATATCCTAGGAACATAAAAATATAATACAAAAATCCCTTCCTTACACCTATATTCATTGCAGCACTACTTACCATAGCAAGACTCTGGAAACAGCCAAGATACCCTTCAACAGATGAATGGCTAAAGAAACTGTGGTACATATACACAATGGAATATTATGCAGCTGTCAGGAGAGATGAAGTCATGAAATTTTCCTATACATGGATGTACATGGAATCTATTATGTTGAGTGAAATAAGTCAGAGAGAGAGAGAAAGATGCAGAATGGTCTCACTCATCTATGGGTTTTAAGAAAAATGAAAGACATTCTTGCAATAATAACTTTCAGACACAAAAGAGAAAAGAGCTGGAAGTTACAGCTCACCTCATGAAGCTCACCACAAACAGGGATGAGTTTAGTTAGAGAAATAACTACGCTTTGAACTATCCTAATAATGAGAATGTACGAGGGAAATAGAAAGCCTGTCTAGAGTACAGGCGGGGGTTGGGTGGGGAGGAGGGAGATTTGGGACATTGGTGATGGGAATGTTGCACTGGTGATGGGTGGTATTCTTTACATGACTGAAACCCAAACATCATGTAATAAAGTTGTTCAAATTTTTAAAAAAATGTAAAAAAAAAAACTTTAGCAGAAATTAAAATAAGGTCAAAATAAAAGTCACACTAAATCAAAAAAAAAAAAAAGAAAAGAAAAGAAATAAAGTGATATGTATAATAGCTCTTCAGTAACAATACTATAAACCACTTGAAAGGTAAAAAGGAAGACACACACACACACACACACACACACACACACACACACACACACACACACACACACGAAAAATGTCTGCCATAGAGGCAGGCATGGGAAAGGGCAGGGAGCATGAAGAGAGGGAAATGGGAGACATTGGTGGCGCAAAGTGTGCACTGTAAAAGGATGGGTGTTGGACATTATATAACTGAAAATCAATTATGAACAACTTTGTACTGTATCTCACAGTAATTCAAGTAAAAAATTAATTTTACTAAAATAAATAAAAATTGAGAAAATATTAATTTAATATTTAAAAAATACAGTAATTATTTAGGTGTGGTAACGATATTAAAATTATGTTAAAAACAAAATGATTATTGCTAAGAATATAGGAAAAGTATGGATGAAATGATTTAAAGCCTATCTTTAAAGGTATCTATGGGGGCTGGAGAGATAGCATAGCAGTAAGGCATTTGTCTTGCACACAGCTAACCCAGATCGAATGTTGGTTTGAATCCTAGCATCCCATATGGTCCCCTGTGCCTTCCAGGAGTGATTTCTGAGCCAGGAGTAACCCCTGAGCGCTGCCAGATGTAAATCCCCCTCAAAAAAAAAACCCTGGTATTTTCCTCAAAATATAATTTGGAAGACATAAATGAAGATTGAATGTGTATTTAGTATATATTAATATGAAAGGTATTAATTATTAATTAATAAAATATACACTTTGCATTAATATGAATATGTATTAAAGTATTGACAGAAATCATGATACTATCTCAGTGTTTGAATAAACTTTAAATGAATCATAATAAAATATTTCTTTCGGTAGGGGATTTGCGGGCCACACTCAGTAGTGCTCAGGTGTCCTGCCAAGAGGTAAGCTGGATCATGTGGTAATAAGGACTGACCAGGGGCCTTGGCATACATTTAAGGCAAGCACATCAACCTCTGTATGAGCTCTCTGGTCCTCCTAGTAAAAGACATTTTAAAAAGTGAAGACTCATCCCCCACCCATTCTTCCCAGGTAACTTGACCTTACCTGCAAGACCCCGCCCATTCCTGGGAGGGGTCTTGGAAAAGGTAGATAAAGCCTTTGACCCAGGGCATTAGGGGGTTCTTTTGGTCTTTTGCCAGCATGGAGGTCAAAGGGAAGATGGCTGAAAGGAGTTAAGATGCAGGGCTAGCTAAGAATGGCTGAATGTTTAAAAGGTTATGATATAGGCCACCCATGTGGTAGATAGGGCATGAATAAAGCTGATACTTCCTGATGTCTGTCTCTGGATGAGTCTGATTCCGCCAATCACCTAAACCTGGGACCCGCCAACTGAATGGGAATTGCGGAGCCACGTGGCCTGGGATGGCAGAGAAAAATTCCTCCATCCATCCACCTCTCTCCAGCAACCATCGTTAATTATTTAATGCAACATAAAAGAATGTCATATTTGTAATTACCGTATTTTCTGGCATATAAGACGACTTTTAAAACAAAAAAATGTCAACTGAAAATCGGGGGTCATCTTATACGTGGAGTATATCCCAAAAAATGTTTCAATATGCTGCTAAATGATAATTGTCTGAATATTGCCACAAAACAAATTTTCCAACTCGATCCTGCACCAATCACTGCTAGGCTGCTCGGACCGCCTCTCTAACTCAGCCAATCCAAGCAGGCTTTTTATGCATGCATATTAGAAAATGTTCTGGACCCGAATCTACACTGTAAAAAGCCTGCTCAGATTGGCCAGAGTCAGAGAGGAAGTCTATGACAGTATAACCTTTGAATCTTTGCTTGTTGTGATTGGCTCATTGTGGTACATACAGTTGCAGCACAGGAACGTTCTGATACAGCGAATATAGGCCTAAACCTATGTTTTAACTGCACAATTAGGGGGTCGTCTTATACACCGGCAAATACGGTATGTACAAATAGATATAGTATAGCTCTGGACAGATACATAAAGAACTTATCATTATGGTTCCCCGGCGTGCCAGGAGTGATTTCTGAGCATAGAGCCAGGAGTAACCCCTGAGCACTGCCGGGTGAGACCCAAAAACCTCTAGAAAGACAAATTGAATAGAAGGTCTTTAGTAGAAAGGAAACTATTATTCATTGAATGCCCTTATTTTATTTTGAACCCAGATCCCTGACTTGCACAGCATATGCTCACCTATTTTTCCTGCTCTAACTGTCCCACCTTTCAGAAACAGATTCTAGTTTCAGGGAGACAGCTTATTGGGTTGGAGTACAAGCTTTGCACGTAGAAGCAGGGGTTCAATCTCCAGCACTATTTGGTCCTCTTCCAGGAATGTCTTTCCCTTCCTATCCCCTGCCAGGAATGACTTCAAGCACTGAGCCAGGAGTAGCCCCTAAACACTGCTGGGTGTGACTCCAAAATAATAACAAAAAAGTGGCTAGAGCAAAAGGGTATATATAACCACTAGGCCATTATTAATAAAGTTCAGGAGATACATGTTATAGTATCCCATTTTAAGAGAGGGGAAAAATGTGTTCGCTTTTATCAGTGACTCACTGAGTCATTTAGCACAATCTTCTGGGAGAGGCAAGGGCAGAGCTGAAAACATTCTTAAATTTCTTTCTTGACCCAGCCCCCAGGAACACTTAACTGTCACTCACAACTTTGTGCTAAACTTTGTGCTACTTAATAAAGAGGCAGATTTCAGAACACTAAAAGTAAACACAAAAGAAAATTTATTCCCAGAGACTGTGTTAAGCCTCTAGGGTCAATCAAATCCGACCATCAGCAGGAGCCAGGCGTTCTACTAGCAAGCCAGGTGAAATCAAGAAACCTGACATTCGGGGAAGATAAAGAAAAAGTCTTTGTAAGCAGAGATGACAGGACCAGGCTCTGGCTTTGTGAAAACTCCTGGGAGCACACAATTGTCATTTGTCAGCTCCATTGGTAGTTTCCAACACATTACTTTGCAGGGGAGTCAACACATTCTTAGGTATAGACTATCTAGTACAACAAAAACTTGGTAAGTGAAGTTTAAGTAGGTTCACCTAGAGAGAAGAACCTGCCTTCCTGAATATAATGCATCCCAACCTCTAATGGTGCATGTGAATTAGGAGTAAAAAAAGAAAACTGTCACCCACCTTGGTTCTTGTCATCTGGGTCAGAATCTGATTTCAGTCTTTTCACACTGTTGCTACTCTCTGAGCTGTAACAGAAAACACAGGGATGTGAGCTACACCTGACCTCGGAGCGCGAAGCTTGGGTATCAGAAGCTCCAATAACAGCTTACTGCTTACGTGGGTCTAGAGAGCAACCTCAAATAGTGGGATGAACTGAACTGAATTCTGGACTCCAATTTCTTTCTAGTTATGTTACCAGATAGGGAGACAACTTTACCCTGAAGGGGTAACATGTTACATCCTCAAGCACCATCTAAGCTTATGATTCTATGTGGTCCTTATTCATTTTGGTTAGATCAGCAGATGGATTTCAAGAATAACCAAACATATTCATAACTGACACAAATCTATTTGTTACTAAAGAATATAAGTCTAAATATTTTCAGTATTTAAAAAAAAACAACAAACATCTAAGGACTGGACAATAGCACAAGGGTAGGGCATTTGCTTTGCATACAACCAACCCAGAACTGACCCATATGGTCCATTGAGCCTGCCAGAAGCAATTTCTGAGCCAGGAGTAATCAATGAGCACTGCCAGATGTGGCTCAAAAACAAATAAAAATATAGTAAAATTTAAAAACCATTTAATTTTAGTGTTAAGTATGACCATACCAAAGGTCAGAATAGTAGTAGCATATGAGAAAGTAAGCATGAAGCAAAAACAGTTATTTATTTTATGTCCTACTAAGTATACCTGGTAATCTGCAAGATTAAATACTAAAGGAGAGATTAATATAAATCTAAAATTATTCTTAGTCTTTTCATAAAGCAAAAATACTAAGGAAGGGCCGGAGAGATAGCACAGCAGTAGAGCGTTTGCCTTAGATGCAGAAGGACCGTGGTTTGAATACAGCGTCCCATATGGTCCCCTGAGCCTGCCAGAAGCAATTTCTGAGCAGAGAGTCAGTAGTAACCCCTGAGTGCTGCCGGGTATGACCCCTCAAAACAAACAAACAAAAAATACTAAGGAAAAAAAATTGGAGGGGTGAGGTTGGGTCACAGTTGGTCATGCTCAGGGGTTACTCCTGGCTGCACTCAGGAATAACTTGTCTAGCTCAGGGGACCATATAGGATGCCAAAGATATAACTCAAGTTGGCTGCAAGGCAACCTACTTATTGTATTATTGTTCCTGCCCCCAAAGAAAAATATTTTAAGTAAAAAGACAAATAAGAGGGGCCTGAGAGATAGCACAGCGATAGGGCATTTGCCTTGTATGTGGCCAACTCGGGAGGGACCTGCTCCAATTCCTGGCATCCCATTTGGGCCCACAGCCTGCCAGGGGCGAGCAGGAGTGACTGAGCGTTGCCAAGTGTGTGGCCCAAAAACCAATCAATTAATCAATCAATAAACAAATAAAGAAAGTTAAAAGAAAGACAAATAAGAATAGAAATTAAGGTCGGAGCAATAGCACAATGGTAGGACTTTTGCTTTCCATGCAGCCGACCTGGGACCTATACAGGTTCAATTCCCAGCATCCCATATGGTCCCCCAAGCCTGCCAGGAGCGATTCTTAGGATACTCCTGAGCCTGCCAGGTGCGATTCTGAGTAACTCCTGAGCACAACCAGGAAAAAATAAAAATAAAAAGAATAGAAACTAGATCCAAAAAAGAGAGAAGAAATTCTTTTTTTTTTTTTGGGGGGGGGGCACACCTTACAACACTTAGGGGTTACTCTTTTTTTTTTTTTTTTTGTGGATTTTGGGTCACACCCGGCAGTGCTCAGGGGTTTTTCCTGGCTTCATGCTCAGAAATTGCTCCTGGCATGCATGGGGGACCATATGGGACACCGGGATTCAAACCGATGACCTTCTGCATGAAAGGTAAATGCCTTACCTCCATGCTATCTCTCCGGCCCCTTAGGGGTTACTCTTGGCTCTACGTTCAGAAGTTACTCCTGGTAGGCATCTTCAAGGAGGAAACAGCACAATCCAAATAAGTGGAAGCAGAGATAAACAGATGAGACTATGCTGAGAAGCTTCTGCACCTCAAAGGAAATAGTGCCTAGGATACAAAAGCCACCCACAGAATGGAAGAAACTATTCTCCCAATATCCATCAGACAAGGGGCTAATATCTAAGATATACAAAGTATTGAAAGAACTTAACAAGAAAAAAAAATCTAACTCCATCAAAAAATGGGGAGAAGAAATGAACTATTTCTCAAAGAAAAAATACAAATGGCCAAATGGCACATGAAAAAATGCTCTACATCACTAATCATCAGGGAGATGCAAATCAAAACAACAATGGGGTACCATCTCACACCACAGAGATTGGCACACATCACAAAGAACAAGAACAATCAGTGCTGGCTGGGATGTGGAGAGAAAGGAGCTCTCATTCACTGCTGGTGGTAATGCCTTCTAGTCCAGCCTTTATGGAAAACAATAAGGAGATGCCTCAAAAAACTGAAAACTGAGCTCCCATATGATCCAGCTAACTAGGGATAAACCCTAGGATCACAAAAACACAATAAAAAAAAATGCCTTTCTCTCACCTATATTCATTGCAGTACTATTTACAATAACCAGACTCTGGAAACAACCAAGATGCCCTTCAACAGATGAATGGCTAAAGAAACTGTGATACATATACACAATGGAATATTATGCAGTAGGCAGGAGAGATGAAGTCATAAAATTTTCCTATACATGGATGTACATGGAATCTATTATGCTGAGTGAAATAAGTTAGAGGGAGAGAGATAGACACAGAATAGTTTCACTAATCTATGGGTTTTAAGAAAAACAAAAGACATTATTGTAATAATGCCCAGAGACAACAGAGATGAGGGATGGAAGGATTGGCTCTCGATGTGAAGCACACCACATAGAGTGATGAGTTTAGTTAGAGAGATGACTACTCTATCATGCCAATGTTAATGAGAGAAGTAGAATGCCTGTCTTGAATATAGGCAGGGGGTGGGAAAGGAGGGAGAGGGGGGCATTGGTGGTAGGAAGGTTGCACTGGTGAAGGGGGGTGGTATTCTTTTTATCACTGAAACCCAACTACAATCATGTATGTTATCATGATGCTTAAATAAAGGAAAAAATAATAATTAAAAAAGTTACTCCTGGGGTCGGAGAGAGCACAGCGGTAAGGTGTTTGCCTTGCATGGAGAAGGGCAGTGGTTCAAATCTCGGCATCCCATATGGTCCCCCAAGCCTGCCGGGGGCGATTTCTGAGTGTGGAGCCAGGAGTAACCCCTGAGCGCTGCTGGGTGTGACCCAAAAACAAACAAACAAAAAAAGTTACCCCTGGCAGGTTTGGGGGACCATATGGGATGCCAGTATTCAAACTACAGTCCTTCTGCATGCAAGACAAATGCCCTACATCCATGCTATTTCAAGGTAATTCAAAGAAGTTATTCAAATAAAAATTAAAAAAAGAAAGAAGAGCAAAGAGAGCTAGAGAGAGAGCACACAGGACTAGAACACAAGCTCTCTAGCCATGTTAGAAGCCTAGCATTGCATGGTGTATCCACAATACCCTCAAGGGCAGTAGGTAACCCAGGAAGTTCTCAAACACTGAACCATCATACCAACAGACATGTACCAGGCTCACAAGACCAAGTATCACTGGGAATTGACCTTGGCCACCTTCCTACCCCTTTCAAATACTACTGGGTGAGGTTCCAAAACAAACAATTGAGAATAGAAAAAGAATTACCAAGGCAAATACTACAGAAGGTTGGAATGCTTCTACTGAATTAGGAAAATCAACTAAGATCACAAAAGACTTGCAAGAGAGAAAGGGGATTACTTTATAAGGAAACAAAGCTCAAGTCACTATGAAGAACTTACAACTGTGGATATGTAAAAGGCCTCTAATTAGAATTTAAAACAGAACTCTAAAGAAAAATCAAGAAATTATTGCCACATTGGGAAATTTCAAATTAACTTCACCCAAATTCTGCTAGAGCAAGAAGACAAATATGTAAAGACACAGAGGGAGTGAAACAATACAGTTAACAAGTTTGCTTTGTTGTACCTACACAGAATAAATGTATAATATACAAATTCTCAAAACTCACAAGATCCACAAAAATTAACTTCAAGAATGGGTCCCAAAGCAAATCTAAAACAATTTTAAATGAATCAGTACACAGAAACCACAATGCAATTAAGGTAGAAATCATTTTTTAAGATAAGGTAATTATTTTATTTCATCTCTAAGCTAGAAATAAAATTTTAAGATAACGATAATATTCCCTTTCTAAAACCCTTAAAAACATGAAGGCATTACTAACACAAAATACACGAGGGGAAAGTTTTATTTGAGTACAAATGAAATATGGTAACTTTAAGTTTTTAAAACTACGAAGTGTTTCTAACTCATGCATCAATGGAGGAGTCACTAAATGTTTACAAATATATGTAAGTTGGAAACTTAACATATAATTAATAAAAACTAAGGAAAATTTAGTTTTAGATGCTCGAAACTGAAAAAGCAGGGATAAAGTGAACCATACAAATATTACAGAATAAATTTTAAGGCAAAAATTCCCAAAGGGGGGCAGAGAGATAGCATGGAGGTAGGGTGTTTGCCTTGCACGCAGAAAGATGGTGGTTCGAATCCTGGCATCCCATATGGTCCTCCGAGCCTGCTAGGAGCGATTTCTGAGCATAGAGCCAGGAGTAACCCCTGAGTGCTGCTGGGTGTGACCCAAAAACCAAAGATAAATAAATAAATAAATAAATCCAAGAGTCTTCGAAAGGACTAACGTATCACCTCTAATGAAGCAAGAAAAAATTAGAATAAGAATAAACAAAAAAAAGATTAAAATAGGAATTATCCACTTTAAGCTAATGTATTTGCTAACAAGACAAATGGACAAAACCTCAGAAAAATATTAATACTGAGTTAGAAAAAGATACATAAAATTTACAAGTTTTTAAGACAATGTAAAATAAAAGTGAATAGTGGACCAAATATTTTGAATAAGGTATGCCCAATGTTCACACAGCATCACACACCATCTTATAGAGAACAGAAAATGAAGGAAGACTTTCGAAATAATTTTATATAACTATTTTATCTTCCTATCAAAATTAAGGTATCTCTCATGAATGCATGTGCAATAACCTATACAAAAAATTAGCAACTACTCCCCCCACCCCCAAAAGCCAACAGGGGAACAGAGCAATAGTAGAGTAGGTAGGGCTCTTGCTTTGCATTTGACTGAACTGGTTCCATCCCCAGCACCACAAATGGTCCTCTGTGCCCCACTGGAGTGATCCCTAAGCAATGAATCAGATAGTAAATCTTGAGTACCACCAGTTGAGTGTGGCCCTTTTTCCTCAAAAAATGCTGCAGTTAGAAATAGGTAACTATTTATAGATAAACAGGTAGTATTTATATATTTCTAATAGCAGAAATAAATCAGAGCACAGCTGAGTTTATCTACAAAAATGCAACATTAAAAAGAAATAAAACATTAAAAAGTAAGTTGAGGTCAGACCAATACCACAGCAGATAGGGCATTTGCCTTGCATGCAGCCAATCCTGGTTCAATCCCTGACATCCCATATGGTCCCCCAAACCAGCCAGGAGTCTTTTTGAGCACAGAGCCAGGAGTAACACTTGAGTGTCACCAGGTACAGTCCCAAAATGAACAAAATCTGTAAGTTATGATTTTTTTTATCTTAACAGAGTAAAGAAGAACTATTTACCATTTTACTATTTAGTATTTAAATATTATTAAAAGGCAGGATAGCATAGCGGTGTTTGCCTTACAAACAGCCGATCCAGGACCGAAGGTGCTGAATCCCAGCATCCCAGATGGTCCCGTGCCTGTCAGGAGCTATTTCTGAGCAGATAGCCAGAAGTAATCCCTGAGATGGGCCCGGAGAGATAGCACAGCGGCGTTTGCCTTGAAAGCAGCCGATTCAGGACCAAAGGTGGTTGATTCAAATCCCGGTGTCCCATATGGTCCCCCGTGCCTGCCAGGAGCTATTTCTGAGCAGACAGCCAGGAGTAACCCCTGAGCATCGCCAGGTGTAACCCAAAAACCAAAAAAAAAAAAAAAAAAAAAAAAAAAAAAAAGAAGTAATCCCTGAGGACCACCGGTGTGGCCCCAAAATAAAAAACAAAACAAAACAAAAAAGCAGGATAAAATTGTCCTTAGCAATTCATGGACATACAAATTTTTTGGGAGAAATGTGTGGGGTGTTCAAGGTTTACTCCTGATTCTGTACTGAGGAATCATTCCTGGTGGTGCTCAGAGGACCATATGTGGTGTTAGGGATTGAACCTGGACTGACCACATGCAAGGCAAGTGCCCAACCTGCTGTACTATCTTTAGCTCCCACACCAAAAAAAAAAACAAACAAAAAAAACAAACTAGAAACAGAACTTGATTTATGTTTAGTTCAGAGAAGTCTAGTAAGGATTCTGAAAAGTAGAAAATCATCAAGTTCTAATTCTCTCTCATAGCCACCTGATGATACAGATCACTCCCGGATATACATTAAGGAAGAGATTCAATTAATGATTTGCTTGAGGTAACAGAGCAAAGGAAAGCAGGAAAGGGGGTGGAGTCCCACCTCTTCTCTTGGGATCCATGGTCTTTCCTTGCCTGGGAAGTCCCAGATTATTGGGAAGCCAAATAATGAGACAGACCAACAGGTGGGGAGGTTTGCAGGGAGTAGAGGACACTCCTATGAGGAAGAATTTCCTGGTAAAAGAATCCCACAAAACAGGTGGCATTGTACTTGCAGAGATTCCAATAGGGAATCCTACGTCCTGCAGCTCTGAAGTCTCTGGAGCTTCTATCTCTTTCTATCTGAGAAAAAAAATCTCAGTAAATATTCTTTCTTAATGCTGAGGAAGTTTATAGAGATGAGGGCTGGAAGGACTGGCCACGATATGAAACTTACCACAAAAAGTGGTGAGTGCAATTAAGAGAAATAACTACACTAACAACTATCACGACAATGATAGTGGGGGCCAGAGAGATAGCATGGAGGTAGGGCGTTTGCTTTGTATGGTTCAAATCCCGGCATCCCATATGGTCCCCTGAGCCTGCCAGGAGCGATCTCTGAGCGCAGAATGAGGAGTAACCCCTGAGCTCTGCCAGGTGTGACCCAAAAAACAAACAAACAAATAAACAACAAAAAAAGACAATGATAGTGAATGAGAGAAGTAGAATACCTGTTTCAAATACAAGCAAGGGGTGGGTGGGTTGGGGAGGAGGGCGATAGGAGATATTGGTGGTGGGAAGGTTGCACTGAAAGGGGGATGTCCTTTTTTTATAATTGAAACCCAACTACAAACATGTTTGTAATAATGATGCTTAAATAAAAATATTATTTTAAAAATGCTGAGAAAGTTATAGGCATTTGTTATAATATTAAAAGATAGCATTTGTTATAATATTAAAAGATAGCAAAGAAAGCTGTCCATAGTAACTTTTTTTTCTATTTTACTGGTAAGTTTACTCAATGAAGTAGATGAAGAAAGTGAATTAAAAGGCATAAGGGAGGGGCTAGAGAGATAGCATGGAGGTAAGGCATTTGCCTTTCATGCAGAAGGTCATCGGTTCGAATCCCGGCGTCCCATATGGTCTCTCGTGCCTGCCAGGAACAATTTCTGAGCATGGAGCCAGGAACAACCCTTGAGCACTGCTGGGTGTGACCCAAAATAACCACAAAAAAAAAAAAAAAAGGCATAAGGGAGCAGGCAGAAATTGCTCTGGCAGGCTGGAGGACCTTATGGAATGCCCGGAATCAAACCCAGGGGTTCATCCCAGGAATTACTCCTGATGGTACTCTGGAGACCAGATGGGATGCTGGGGACTGAATTCAGGTCATCTGTGTGCAATGGCTTCTTCTGAGGACACTGAGGACCTGAAGGGAACTCTTTCCTGTGCTTCTCTGTCTTTCCTGAATTCTTGAAGCTCTCCTTAGAGGCCTGGGAAGCGAACCCCCCAAAAACTGCATTCTGAAGCTGCCCAGAGAGCGAGTGAGTGAGTAAGAACTGGCTGGCTGTGGGGTTGCCAGATGGAGTGATGATCTCTCTACCTGTGGAGACTCTGCCCTGCTGTGCTTCTTCTGAGGATCTAGAGGACCTGAAGGGAACTCTCTCCTGTGCTTCTCTGTCTTTCCTGAATTCTTGAAGCTCTCCTCAGAGGCCTGGGAAGCAACTCCCCCCCCAAAAAAAACCTGTCACCTAGAGGCCCCAGAAGACTTCGCTTCATGGCCTCGCACTCTTTCTAACCAATAAACCCCACCACAACACACAGAAAAAAAAATCACACTATAAGTTTGACAATGGGGAAACCTTGCAGGCAAACACCATGCACAGAAAATGGAGATGATAGCTCGGATGACCCAAAAAATTCCAACCATCTGATTAACCAACCTCTCGGATAAGGAGCTTAGAAAAGAAATATGGAAGATGTTCGTAAAACTCAAAGAAAGCATAGATCGATCTGAACAGAACACAAAGACAGAAATCAGAAAACTCCAAACTGAAATAACAGATCTGAAAAACACGGTAGCTCAACTGAAAAACTCAGTGGATAGTCTCTCCAGCAGGTTAACAGCAGCTGAGGACAGAATCAACATGCTGGAAGATGAGATGCAGAAAAACTCAACACAGCAGAAGAAATTGGAAAAAAAACTTAAGACAAGCGATCAGGCAATGGAAAAAAGTACTCAAGAAATGTGAACAAATGAAAATAGAAGTCTTTGATAAACTCAATAGAAACAACATAAGAATCATTAGAGTCCTAGAGGCCCAGGTAGGAGATCTCCAGGAAGAATCAACTGTCAAAAACATCAAAGACATACTCCCAGAGTTAAACACTACATGCAATCAAATCCTGCATGCCCGAAGAATACCAGCTAAAAGAGACCCGAAGAAAAACACCCCAAGACACATCCTTGTTACAATGACAAATTCCACAAGATAGAGATAGAACACTGAAAGCAGCAAAATCAAAAAGGGAAATTACATTCAAAGGAGCATCCTTAAGACTCACAGCAGACATGTCACAAGAAACTCTCAAGGCCAGAAGACAATGGTGGGATAATGTGACACGACTGAATGAAATGGATACTCACCGAGAATACTGCACCCAGCCTGACTCATGTTCAGGTTTGAAGGAAGGATACATAGCTTTATGGATAAATAACAGCTCAGAAACTTCACAGATGAAAAACCAGCCTTAAAGGAAAAACTGAAAGGTCTACTTTAAGACAAAAGATACCAACAAACACAACAAACTTATCTACAAAGATGACATTAAGTCCTATGACAATCATCTCCCTCTATGTCAATGGACTAAATTCACCAATTAAAAGACACAGAGTGTCAAAATGGGTCAAAAAGATGAATCCAACCTTCTACTGCCTACAAGAAACACACCTGAATAATCAGAACAAACATAGACTCAAAATCAAAGGCTGGAGGAAAATAATCCAAGCAAACAACACCCTTAAAAAAAGCTGGGTGGCCATATTAATATCTGATGACACCAACTTTATACTCAGAAAAGTGGTAAGGGACAAAGATGGACACTTTGTACTAATCAAGGGATATGTGCAACAAGAAGAAATCAGACTATTAAACATATATGCACCCAATAAGAGGCCAGCAAACTATCTAATACAAGTATTGACAAATCTGAAAGAAGACATCAATAATAACACAATAATTGTGGGAGACCTCAACACGACCCTGTCAACACTTGATAGATCAACCAGACTGAAATCCAACAAAAACATACTAGCCCTGAAAAGAGAAATGGAAGAAAGAGGACTAGTAGATATATTAGGACACTCCACCCCAAAAAACCTGGATACACATTCTTCTCCAATGTACATGGGTCATTGTCCAGGATAGACCACATGCTGACACATAAAACATACCTTCATAAAATCAAGAGGACAGAAATCTTGCAGGCTACCTTTGCTGACCACAAGGCTCTGAAATTAGATGTGAACTACAAAGGGACACAAAAGAAAAACTTTAACAATTGAAAATTAAACAGCCTGCTACTGAACAACCAGTGGGTCTGGGATGAAATCAAAAAGGAAATCAAAACTTTCCTGGAAACAAATGATAATGAAGACACAAACTGCCAGAATCTATGGGACACAGCAAAAGTAGTCCTGAGAGGAAAATTTATAGCTGTGCAAGCACACATCAGGAAGAAAGAAGGGGCACACCTGAATAACTTAATGACGCAGCCCATAAAATTAGAAAATGACCAACAAAAGGAATCAAAAATAGGGAGACAGAAGAAAATAACAAAGCTGAAAGCAGAAATCAATGAAGTGGAAACCCAAAAAACAATCTGAAAGATCAACGAAAGCAGAAGTTGGTTCTTTGAAAAAATAAACAAGATTGATAGACCATTGGCAAAATTCACAAAGAAAGAGAGAAACCTGATAACCCGTATTAGAAATGAAAAGAGGAGATCACGACAGATATTGCAAAGATCCAAAGGGTAATCAGAGACTACTTTGAGAAACTTTATGCTACTAAACATTAGAACCTAGAAGAAATGCCCAAGAAATTCTTGGGCACTTATAACCTTCCACGGTTAAGTAAGGAGGATGTAGCATATCTAAACACCCCCATCACTATGGAGGAAATTGAAACTGTAATCAAACATCTGCCTAAAAAGAAAAGCCCAGGCCCAGATGGATTTACTAATGAATTCTTTCAAACCTTTCAAGAGGAGCTACTACCAATCCTAGCCAGGCTCTTCCATGAAATTGAAAAAACGGGAACACTCCCAAACAGCTTTTATGAAGCCAATATCACCTTGATACCAAAACCAGACAGAGATGCTGCCAAAAAAGAAAATTACAGACCAATATCCCTGATGAATGCAGATGCAAAGATCTTCAACAAAATCCTGGCAAATAGGATCCAATGCATCATCAAGAAGATCATTCACAGGGCTGGTGAGATGGTGCTAGAGGTAAGGTGTCTGCCTTGCAAGTGCTAGCCAAGGAAGGACAGTGGTTCGATCCCCCGGCGTCCTATATGGTACCCCCAAGCCAGGGGCAATTTCTGAGCGCTTAGCCAGGAGTAACCCCTGAGCAACAAACGGGTGTGGTCCAAAAAAACCAAAAAACCAAACCAAACAAAACAAAACAAAAAAAAAGAAGATCATACACTACGACTAAGTAGGTTTCATCCCAGGAATGCAAGGATGGTTTAACATCCATAAATCTATCAACATAATACAAAACATCAACAACAAGAAAAATAAAAATCACGTGATCATATCAATAGACGCAGAGAAAGCATTTGATAAGGTCAAACACCCAAACTCTCAGCAAGATGGGAATGAAAGGAACCTTTCTCAATCTAGTTAAAGCCATCTACCATAAGCCAATGTCAAATATTATCCTCAATGGAGGAAAAATTGAAAGCCTTTCCTCTAAATTCTGGTACAAGACAAGGTTGTCTGCTCTCACCACGCCTCTTCAACATAGTACTGGAAGTACTTGCTATAGCGATCAGGCAAGAAAAAGATATCAGGGGCCGGGAAGGTGGCGCTAGAGGTAAGGTGTCTGCCTTGCAAGCGCTAGCATAGGACAGACTGCAGTTCGATCCCCCGGTGTCCCATATGGTCCCCCCAAGCCAGGAGCGATTTCTGAGCAGATAGCCAGGAGTAACCCCTGAGCGTCAAATGGGTGTGGCCCCAAAACAAAACAACAAAAAAAAGATATCAAGGGAATCCAGATAGGAAAGGAAGAAGTCAAGCTCTCACTGTTTGCAGATGACATGATACTCTACTTAGAAAACCCTAAAGACTCTACCAAAAAGCTTCTAGAAACAATAGATTCATATAGCAAGGTGGCAGGCTACAAAATTAACACACAGAAATCAATGGTCTTTCTATACACCAATAATGATAGGGAAGAGATGGACATTAAGAAGGCAATCCCATTCACATTAGTGCCACTCAAACTCAAATATCTTGGAGTCAACTTGACCAAAGATGTGAAGGACCTATACAAAGAAAACTACAAAGCCCTGCTCCAAGAAATAAGAGAAGGCACACAGGGGCCGGAGAGATAGCATGGAGGTAAGGCGTTTGCCTTTCATGCAGGAGGTCATCGGTTCGAATCCCGGCATCCCTTTATGGTCCCCCGTGCCTGCCAGGAATAATCCCTGAGCACTGCCAGGTGTGACCCAAAAACCACAAAAAAAAAAAAAAAAAAAAGAGAAGACACACAGAAATGGAAACACACACCCTGCTCATGGATTGGCAGGATTAACATCATTAAAATGGCAATACTCCCCAAAGCATTATACTGATTTAATGCAATCCCTCTAAAGACACCTATGACATTCTTCAAAGAAGTGGATCAAACACTTATGAAGTTCATCTGGAACAATAAACACCCTCGAATAGCTAAAGCACTCCTAGGGAAAAGGAATATGGGAGGCATTACTTTCCCCAACTTCAAATTGTATTACAAAGCAACAGTTATCAAAACAGCATGGTATTGGAATAAAGACAGACCCTCAGATCAGTGGAATAGGCTTGAGTTCTCAGAGAATGTTTCTCAGACATACAAGCACCTAATTTTTGACAAAGGAGCAAGAAATCTTAAGTGGAGCAGGGAAAACCTCTTCAACAAATGGTGCTGGCAGAACTGGTTAGCCACATGCAAAAAAATGAACATAGACCCCCAGTTAACACCATGTACAAAGGTAAAATCCAAATGGATTTAAAGACCTTGATATCAGACCTGATACCATAAGGTATATAGAACAACACGTAGGTAAAACACTCCATGACATTGAGACTAAAGGCATCTTCAGGAAGAAAACTGCACTTTCCAAACTAGTGGAAGCAGAGATAAACAGATGGGAATACATTAAGCTGAGAAGCTTCTGCACCTCAAAAGAAATAGTGTCCAGAATACAAGAGCCACCCACCGTGTGGGAGAAATTGTTCACCCAATACCCATCAGATAAGGAGCTAATATTCAAAATATACAGGGCACTGACAGAACTTTACAAAAAAAAAACAAAACATCTAATCCCATCAAAAAATGGGGAGAAGAAATGAACAGACACTTTGATAAAAAAAGAAATACAAATGGCCAAAAGGCACATGAAAAAATGCTTCTCATCACTAATCATTAGGGAGATGCAAATCAAAACAATGATGAGATACCATCTCACACCACAGAGATTGGCACACATCACAAAGAATGAGAACAATCAGTGCTGGCAGGGATGTGAAGAGAAAGGAACTCTTATCCACTGCTGGTGGGAATGCCGTCTAGTCCAACCTCTATGGAAGTGATATGGAGATTCCTCCAAAAATTGGAAATTGAGCTTCCATTCGACCCAGCTATTCCACTCCTAGGGATATACCCTAGGAACACAAGAATACAATAGAAAAATCCCTTCCTCACACCTATATTTATTGTAGCACTATTCACAATAGCCAGATTCTGGAAACAACCAAGATGCCCTTCAACAGATGAATGGCTAAAGAAACTGTGGTACATATACACAATGGAATATTATGCAGCCATCAGGAGAGACGAAGTCATGAAATTTTCCTATACATGGATGTACATGGAATCTATTATGCTGAGTGAAATAAGTCAGAGGAAGAGAGATAGACACAGGATAGTCTCACTCATCTGTGGGTTTTAAGAAAAATAACAGTCACTTTTGCAACAATCCTCAGAGACAATGAGAGGAGGGCTAGAACTTACAGCTCACTTCAAGAAGCTCACCACAAAGAGTGGTGAGTGCAGTTATTGAAATAACTACACTGAGAATTACCATAACCATGTGAATGAATGAGGGAACTGGAAAGCCTGTCTAGAGTACAGGTGGGGGTGGGGTGGGATGGAGGGAGATTTGGGACATTGGTGGTGGTAATGTTGCACTGGTGAAGGGGGGGTGTCCTTTACATGACTGAAACCTAATCACAATTATACTTGTAATTAAGATGTGTAACCAAAGATATTAAAAAAAAAAGGCATAAGGAGCAGGTTAAGGACACAGCTCAAAGAGTTGGAGCATCTGCTGTGTATGTGGGAGCCTGAACATGTGGAGCCCAGGCACCACATGGACACTGAGAACTGTGCGGGGAGTAGTCCCTGAGCGGTGATGGGGGTGGACCATAACCAACAGGGAAATAAAACCAAGAACAAAAATGACAAGATCCATGAACAGACCATGCATTTAACAGGACATATCTACGGCAAGTCAACACATAAAACATTCATATTAATTATTAAGGAAATGCATATTAATACAAGGATATATGATATTATAAAATCACTCTACTGCTAGGGCTGTGCTATCCAGGAGGGTAGCTCTAGCTATATGTGGCAACTGAACAGTATCTATTTTAGGGGGTTTTCGGGACACAACAAGCAGTGTTCAGGGGCTACTCCTGGCTCCACACTTAGGAATGACCCCTGGCAGTGCTTCATTTGTAGTGCCAAGGATTTGAAGTAGGGTTGGCTGCATGAAAATCAAGTTACACTGCTTATATTCTCTCTTCTGCTCTGCAACTGGACGTTTAAAATGTAGCAAAGAAACTATATTTAAAACTTTGTCTTGTCTTAAGATAATCAGAGGTGGTCAGTGACTTCCATGTTGGATAGGACAGATTCTAAAGAAACACAGGTCAGGTTGGAGAGATAGGGGGAGGGCACTTGCTTTGTGTGTGGCCAACCCAGGTTCAATTCCTGGCACTCTATACAGTTCCCTGAGACCCATCAAAAATTATCCATGAGCACAGAGCCAGGAGTAAACTCTGATCACTGTCAGGTAGTCTAAAGCCAAAGATAAAATACATAAATATCTGTAGGCTTGTTCTAGAACATACAAATATGATCTTGATCTAATTGCACATTCATCCATAAAGCTGGGTGCATGCAGGTCTACAAAATGCAGTTAAGATGAATGCATTGACCAGAGAAAATAGTAAAGCAGATAAGGCAGTTACTCGGATTCAATCGCCAGCATCTCATCTGGTCTCCCAAGCCCACCAGAAATGATCTCTATTCATAGAGGCAGGAAAAAGTCATAAGCACAGAGGCAGACCAAAAACTAAAAAGAAAAGTATAAATAAAAATTGAGTGCATTATTGCTGCACAAACACACAATGATTCAGAAACATTCTGAATTACAAACCAGCTCATGTGTGAATACACATGTATACAATATACATATATATAAATGAAATCATTTTTATAAAACTCAAAAACATTCATGCTGTTATTTGGATGATGATACTTCCAAAGGTAGCCAGGCAATATAAACAAAACTAAAAAATCTCAGACCCAAAAGTAAATAAAAGTGGGGCTGGAATAATAACATAGCAGTATAGGGCATTTGCCTTGCATACTGCTGACTCAGGACAGACTCGGAGTCGATTCCCAGCATCCCATGTGGTTCCCCGAGCCTGACAGGAGTGATTTCTGAGTACAGAGCCAGGAGTAAGCCCTGTGCTGAGGGTATTGCCCCCCTCCAATCAAAAAAAAAAAAAAGCAAATAAAGACAAAAGAATGATAAATTGGATTTGGGAGTGGTGTGAAGACAGCAAGGCAGGAGAATGGTATGAGGAAAAAAAAACAAAGAACAGGTTCAACATTACACAGAATGTCCTGGATTGAAAACTGCGATGGATCCGCAGGTGCTTCAATTTATCCTGCTTCATTACCCAGCTACACATCAGGCATCAAATTTTCACCAGGAATCAGAAACATCTAAGGAATTAAAAAATTACACTCCCAGGACATCAGTGCAATCTTACTGAATTGGAATTATTGTCGGGCTGCAAACAACAATATTAACAAATTCCCAAATGGTTCTAATGCATCTAGTGCTGGGTCTGTTAGCAAATTCTGCCCCAGAAGACTCACTTAACACCTTGCTACACAAAGCAACAATGATGCAGTTTCAAAACCCAAGAAGTGTTTATGTTGCAGCCCCCAGAAGCTAACGGAGTGCTTGGGAAAGATGATGTAAGGCCTGTGGGAGGTGGGGCAGACAGTATTATTTACCACTGCCAGAGCAAACACTGCCAAGAGGAAGCTGGCTGCCTAGTGAGCCCTTTCTTGATGTGGTTCAGTTCAACAGACCCACATTCAGATTCTGAAAAGACACACTAGGGTCAGGTATGGAAACTTCTGAAAAAACTTTAAGGAAGTTCATGGCTCAAGTAACTGGCCCTTTCCAGCTACTGACCTTTCTCCATCCTGCTGCTCTACCATGATGGTATTTCTTTCGGATAAGCAGTGTGCCAGGAACATCTGCAGCAGATGGTGTGCCCAGCCACAGACTGCAACTCCCCACTCCTTCAAACCCCGGGGCTGCTTGCCAACATACCACACTGATTTCCCTAATAGACTCAACTGCACTTGAACTTAACTTCATTTCGCCCTTGGTATGCTCAGCCATCTCCAAATGCCATTTTAAAATTGAGAGGGAGACTCTATTTGAAAAAAGAACTGTCACAAACCTCAAGGCAAGGCTGGAATGATCAGAGCAGGCATGGGGCACTTGCCTAGCATGCAGCTAACCCTGGTTCAAATTCCAGCTCCTGTGAATGGTTTTTCAAGCCCACCAGTGAGTGAGTAAGCCCTGAGCACAGAAAGGAATGACCCCCTAACAAAAGCAACAGAGCTCAGCCAATACTATAACCCAGCCCTACTAGTCCATCTTCCAGGCCACAGTCATGCCCATCCACAGTCATTTCCCCTGCAGGGATGTTCTCTGCTTTGTCTACCTCACTAAGTCCAGATCAGTCTATGTAAATCACCATACCTCACCAATACCGCAGAGTTTCCCTCATAAGAGCACACCCACTCTCTCCAAACAAAATTACAGAATTTTGTTTTGTTTTGTTTTTGTTTGGGGGACACACCAGTAATGCTCAAGAATCACTTGTGGCAGACCATATGGGAAGTTGGGGATTGAACCCTTGTAGGCCCATGCTCCAAACTCGACTCCCACTCTCCAATTACTCTATACCTCTGGACAAAGTTTCTGAACCTCTCCAATGTCAGTTTCTTCATCTGTGAAAGAAACAAATTATGTCGAGAAAACACTCAATACAAGATCCCAATGACCAGAGACAAGGTCAAAGGCTGCAGAAGACCCCAAATCTGCTTTGGTGCAGGACGCCACCAAAGGCATTTCAACAAGGTTTCGGCTGAGTTAACATTTTGCTTTGACTATGCTCAAGTTGGCACTTGAGAGCCACACAGTGAGGAAGAAGGGTTACACTTGGTGAGTGCTGGCTGACCTCTTATGCTTCACGGCGCCTGCCAACAGCTTGGCCTGGGAGAATTTATTCTTGGTTTCTACGGGTTTCACAGCCAATTTCTTCTCCACTTCCTTCTTGCTGTCTGAAGCAATTCCAACTTTGCTGAGATTACTGTGAGTTACAGGTTAAGGGTCAAGATTGGTAAAAAGAAGAGCAGGACAAAAAAGAAGTCATGAAGAGGAAGACAAATATAAGCCACTGGGACTCCTAGTATACTAGTACTCACAATTCTTTACTATGAAATTTTAGGTTTCCAAATGTCGACCAGAGAACTAGCACATAAGTTTAAAAAAAAAGGCTAAAAATTACTGGTTTAGGCTACTTTCAAAAGACACCTTTAAAGATTTTAAAGAGAAATAAAGGTGACCACAGGGAAGATGGCAGAAGTTCAAATTAACATATAATTTCCTCCTCTGTTTTTTGTCTTGTTTTGTTTTGTTTTTTTGGTTTTGGGGCCACACCCGGTGACGTTCTGGGGTTACTCCTTGCTATGTGCTCAGAAGTCATTCCTGGCTTGGGGGACCATATGGGACGCCGGGGGACCAAACCGTGGTCCATCCAAGGCTAGCGCAGGCAAGGCAGGCACCTTATTTCTAGCGCCACTGCCCGGCCCCATAATTTACTCTTCTGATTCTTAATGGAAACCTGAGTATATCTATTACTAAAGAGATATAGCAAGCTTGAAGGGATGGAGTGGGTGGGGGGACTCAGTGAATAACATGAGGTATCTTCCCTAAAGATATTAAAAAATTGTAGAGCAGGGCCAGAAAGATAGCATGGAGGTAAGGCGCTTGCCTTTCATGCAGAAAGACGGACGGTGGTTCGAATCCCGGCATCCCATATGGTCCCCCATGCCTGCCGGGAGCGATTTCTGAGCACAGAGCCAGGAGTAACCCCTAAGTGCTGCTGGGTGTGACCCAAAAACCAAAAAAAAAAAAAAAAAAAAAAATTGTAGAGCATTTTCTTTTTCTTTTTTTTTCTTTTTTTTTTTTTTTGGTTTTTGGGCCACACCCGGTAACGCTCAGGGGTTACTCCTGGCTATGTGCTCAGAAGTTGCTCCTGGCTCGGGGGACCATATGGGACACCGGGGGATCGAACCGCGGTCCGTCCAAGGCTAGCGCAGGCAAGGCAGGCACCGCCCGGCCCCTGCATTTTCTTTTTCTTTTCCCTCCCTCCCTCCTTCTCTCCCTCCCTCCCTTCCTTCTTTCCTTCCTTCCTGGCCACACCCGGTGGCACTCAGGGGTTACTCCTGCCTCTATGCTCAGAAACCACTCCTAGCAGGATCAGGGGACTAACTGGGATAACATAGATCGAACCCGGGTCATATAGAGTATCTTCTTTTTGGTTTTTGTAGTGCTCAGGACTTATTCCTAGCCGTGTTCAGGGGATCATATGAAATACTGAAGATCAAACTTAGTCACACACATGCAAAGGTCTTATCCATTGACTACCTCTCTGGCCCCATGCAGAATGTTTTTTTTGGGAGGGAATATTCAGGCGATGCTCAGGACTTACCCTGGCTCTTAGCTCAGTAAAAGGAACCATATGGGATGCCAAGGATTGAATCCACTGTAAAGCCACATACAAGCAACTGTCCTACCCACTGTACCATCTCCCTAACCTGCAGTGTTCTTTTATTTGGGGGGGGGGGTGTTGGGTCACACGCAGCAGGACTCAGGGGTTTCTCCTGACTTTTCACTCAGAAATTGCCCCCAGTAGGCTCAGGGGACCGTATAGAATGCTGGGATGGATTCAAACCACCATCCTTCTGCATGCAAGGCAAATGTCTTGCTGCTGTACTATCTCTCTGGCCCCTGCACAATGTTCTTATAACTATCAATGGCATTCAATTTTAAGCCATCACAGAAGACACTTATTCTATCAATGGGTGAAAAATCAACATCAGAATCACTTCTTTTTTTGTTTTTGGGCCACACCCAGCTGTGCTCAGGGGTTACTCCTGGCTATCTGCTCAGAAATAGCTCCTGGCAGGCACGGGGGACCATATGGGACACCGGGATTCGAACCAACTACCTTAGGTCCTGGATCGGCTGCTTGCAAGGTAAACACCGCTGTGCTATCTCTCCGGCCCTCAGAATCACTTTAAAGCTGTTACAAAAGGTAAAATTCCTCCTCTGTCCCAAACTACTTATCCAGAGGCCCAGGAGCCTGTTTTCAATACTCTACCAAGGTGATTTTCTAAGAAACCCTTATGTGTTTTTAGTGAGAAACACACCAAAAATCTGTTTTTAAAAGCACAGTTTTCAACCAAAAAAACAGTAAAGGAGTTAGGATACACACCTTGTATATGGTCAAACCCAGTTCCAACTCCAGTTTAGTCTAGTTCAGTTCAACACAAACAGGCATGGCTCCCAAACATACAAATAAAAGTACTGGGGCTGGAGCGGTGGTACAAGCAGTCAGGCATCTATCTGCCTTGCCCGTGATAGCCTAGGACAGATCCCCCAGCATCCCAAATGTTTCCCCAAGCCAGGAGCGATTTCTGAGTGCATAGCCAGGAGGAACCCCTGAGCATCACCAGGTGTGATCCAAAAGCCAAAAATAAAGTACAAGCAGTTTGCTTATGATGCTACATTTTTCATACCTGATGTTATCTGGCCTGCAAGATTTGTCTTTTGTCTTGCTCATTTCATCAGTAGTACCCACTTCTTCCTCAATCTTTTCCCTTGTATACTTTCACTTATAATGTGTTAGGGTATAGTACGTATTTCTATTTAAGATTCCTAATTAAATGCGGTAATTCCATTCTGGAACAATAGTGACATCTAGTGCCCAAAAAATCTTAGAAGTGAAAATTGCTGGCCTCACCAAAAGTCTGGGCTACTTATTTATGGTTCTGAATACTGGAAAAAACTTGGTACCAGAAATAAGGAAATTCTCCCCACCCCACTCTGGCTTTTGAACCACACTTGGTGGTATTTAGGGCTTACTCCTGGCTCTACACCTAGGGATCATATGGAAGACCATATGGAATGCTGGGTATGAAATCTGGGGCAACCACAGTCTAGGTAAGTACCTTATCTGCTGTACTATCTCTTTGGCCCCAGAAATGAGGAAATTCTAATTCTGATCAGTCTTCAGACACTAACTCCGTCCTTATGTACACCTTAATAATATGTGTGGTATTCAGAGGGGATAACATGTTAGTATATTTCTGAGCTTCTGCAGTTTAGTACTTTTAAGATCGTCCTGGAAATAGATATTACTTTGAATCACATCTAAACCACAAACAATTTTCCCCTTAAGTCTCTCATTTCCCTAAAACACTTCAAATATAATCACAGGTTAAAAAAAAATCACAAGAAATTCATTAAGTTTTAGTCATTTTTTAAAAAGAAAACATCACAGTTTGGGAGCTGGAGAGATAGCACAGCATGTGTGCATTTGCCTTGAATAAGGTCAACCCGGGTTTGACCCCCAGCATCCCGTATGGTCCCTGAGCCTGCCAGGAGTGATTCCTGAGTATAGAGCCATGAATAACCCAGTGCCACTGGGTGTGGCCCAGAAAACAAACAAACAAATAAAAATCACTTTTTTTTTGCTTTTTGGGCCACATCCAGTGACTCAGGGGTTACTCCTGGCTATGCATTCAGAAATTGTTCCTGGCTTGGGGAACCATATGGGACACTGGAGGATCAAACCGTGGTCTGTCCTAGGTTAGCATATGCAAGGCAAAAGCCCTACCACTTATGCCACTGCTCCAGTTCCAAAATCACATTTTTTAACACACATAATAAGCTTAAGCTAAGAGGAAACAAGAGACTTATTGTTTATATGTTATAAACAACAGCTTATTTGCATTCACAGTATCACATCATAAATGTTAGATTATAACAAAGAAGCAAAGCCAATAACCAGCTTCTAATTTAGAGCCTAAATAAACAAATGTGTCTAATTCTTCTATTCCTATCTAACCCCTCTTTGGCTCCATGCATGCTTGTTGGAATTAGTTAGAAGGTCTGTTTTTCTTCAAATAAAATTTTCCCTAGACAATCAGAACTTTCCAAGTTCCTAATAAAAGCCTATACCCCTGGCACTTCTTCAGTGTTGGACTATCATGTTCCCAGCACTGAAAACGTTTTTGTTGTCTTTCACAGCTGCCCCTTAATTCTTTCCTTTGAACTGAAAACCCAAGAGCATCTTACAGTGATACCAGGCCCCACAGTTGGTCTTATTTTCTAGATCACCAAGTTAAGCACATAAAATAAGATAAACTTAAGTGAGTGTATTCCATGGAGAAACAAGTCCACTGTCTAAATTAATGCAATACATAAGCCTGTCCTTCTTTGCACATATGCACACAATATTACTGAGGGGTAGCCAGAGGGCAGGTTCAAAAGTGTCCTATCCCGTCCTTCAGTTAGGACTACAGTCTGTGACTTTCTAAACACTCAAATCTTTTTGTTGTTGTTGTTGTTGGCTTTTGGTTTTTGGGCCACATCTATTGACACTCAGTGGTTACTCCTGGCTATGTGCTCAGAAATCGCTCCTGGCTTCGGGGACCATATGGGATGCCAAGGATCAAATGTAGGTTCATCCTGAGTCAGCTATATGCAAGGCAAAAGCCCTACCACTATGCTATCCAGCCTCCAAATTCATATCTTAATACTGCATACAGAGCTGGGAATGAAAACCAGGACTTTTTTTTTTAAGTGAAGCAAGATCATATTTATTGAATGAAACTTCAAAAGATGGGAAGCAGGGGGAGCGATAGTATAGCAGGCAGGATGCTTCTTTGTATCCCATACAGTACCCTGAATCCACCAGGAGTGACCCCTGAGCAGCCAGTGAGGCCCAAACAAACACACACACACACACACACACACACACACACACACACAAACATACACACACAACAGGAGAAGAAAGGAATGCACATTCAAAGAACACAGGCTTGAAGATCAAGTAAGAAAGCAAGCAAAGAGACTTAGAAGCAAGCAAAATACATATTCTAGGGAGAACACGGGCTTGAAAAGCAAGACAATAATTGGTCTTTGATAACCAACTGAGAGTAAGTCTTCTGAAACCAAGCTGTCACCTGGTCTCAATTATTGTCAGTCATGTCACCTTCTACTACATTATTTGAATGTAAGCCAAGTCCCTGAGAAACTATCTAAATTTTCTCCCATGTGTGTATATGCTATGTAAGTGTGTGTGCATGCATGAGTGTGTGTGGTGCCAGGACTCAAACCCAGAGGCTCATACATGTAAGGGAAGTACTTCACTGTAGAGTTACATCCCCAGCCATGGTTTTCTTTTTAGAGAACAAATAGGGGGAGAGCATCCACACAGTTCCCCATGATGGCAAATTATGCAGCTGAGTTCCCCAATTTGGGGAAATGGTTGGAATCAGCTAATCCAGAGTGCACTGGATAATAATACCTGCCATGGGAGAACCACCTTCGTACTCGCAGTATTTCCCCTGCCAGATTAAGTCTGCATGACTCTCTGATGAGGTCTAGTGTTTATCCTCTACAGGGAAAAAAAAAACAAAAAACCAAAAAAACAACCCAACACATCAATTAGCACCCATTATCAACCTAAGGCAGTAAGTTTGGCCACTCACAATAGTGAGCAACCAACATATAATCTTGAATACCCAAATCATCACCAGATGATAAAGAGCTAGTGACTGTTTCACATCTCCTATGAGTAATTTGTTTATTCACATATAAACTGAGAAACTACTATGCAAGCACTATAGTGGGGAAGTAAGTACAGACCAAGTCCTCCTTTATATGGAGTATACATTCCAGCAGGAAAGTAAGTGGATGAAGATTTCAGGTAGTAGATAAGATGTGCCATAAAAAAACCAACACATAGGGGCTGGAGAGATAGTACAGAAGAATAGAATGCCTGCCTTGCAAGAGGCCCACCTAAGTTCAATCCTCAGCACCAAGCAGTGTCCCTGACACCTGCCAGGAGTGATTCCTGAGAACAGAGTAAAGGTTAAGCCTTGAGAAAAGCCAGATGTGGTCCAAAAATTAAAATTAAGAAGAGAGAGATAGTGGCCAGAGAGATAGAAAGGCATTTGCCTTTCATGCAGAAGGACGGTGGTTCGAATCCCGGCATCCCATATGGTCCCCTGTGCCTATCAGGGGCGATTACTGAGCATGGAGCTGGGAGTAACCCCTGAGCGCTGCCAGGTGTGTCTCAAAAACCAAAAAAAAAAAAAAGAGAGAGAGAGAGAGATAGACACTCTATAGGGAGGGGTACAATTTTAAATGAATGCCATAATATACCATAATATGTCAATCTTGTAAAATCTGACAGCAGATAGAGATAGTACAGGGGTTAAGGCACCTGCTTACATATAGTAGACCCCAGCATTGCATATGGTTTCCCAAGAATGACCAGAAGTGAACCCTGAGCAGAGGCAGGCCACAGAGCCAGAGGGAAGAGCCCGCAGCTCTTAGGTAGAACTACCAGATGTACTAAATTTATGGACCACAGCATGCTCAGGGACATGGCTTCCACAGCATTCAACCATGCAGTACCAAGATAATCTCTAACCCAAGTTAAAATCCCCTGAGGCCTCTCTGGCAGTGACATAGGAAAGAAGCACCTGTGACTACAAAGGAACCATAGTAAAATTTCACAAAACTTTGTGGATGGGCACACCCTGTAGATAAAGACTATAATCCTGCTGACAGTAATCCACTATATAATCTCTCTGAAATGGATTTCAGAGTGGAAATACTTAGGATGTTCAACAAGATCAAAGAAATAGTGGAACATGAGCACAGAAAAGAGAGTAAATTCAGCACTGCAAGGTATACCCCAAAACAAATCCAAACAGACTCTGATAGGACAGAGCATTTCAGGCAAACAAAATTAAAAGGTTCGAGAGATCAAGGAGATAGTACAGAGCAGGAGTCCTCAAATGTTTTAAGTAGGGGGCCAGTTCACTGTCCCTCAGACTGCTGGAGGGCCAGACTAGTTTTACAAAAAAAAAGTATAGGGGCCGGGCGGTGGCACTGGAGGTAAGGTGCCTGCCTTGCCTGCGCTAGCCTAGGACGGACCGCGGTTCGATCCCCCGGCGTCCCATATGGTCCCCCAAGAAGCCAGGAGCAACTTCTGAGCGCATAGCCAGGAGTAACCCCTGAGCGTCACAGGGTGTGGCCCAAAAACCAAAAAAAAAAGTATAAACAATAGTGTGCTGTGAGCTGTTGTTTGAGGACTGTTGCCTGAGACAAGAGGAGGAGTCAAAGACAGAAGGAGGGGAGTCCAAGAGTGTGCTATACATTCCTCATACATATACTGCAGGCCCAGGAAGAGTTGGCAGCTAAACAGAACAGGTAGCAGTGGCAAAAACACCACAAAAAAACACTTGGTAGGCCAAACAAATGTCCTCTGTGGGTCGTAGTTTAAGGACCCCCTGGTACAGAGAGTAGGGTGTTTGCCTTACACACAGCCATAAAGGGTTGGATCCCTGGCAACCCATTATGGTTCTGAGAATTGCCATGAGTGATTTCTAAGGCAGAGCCAGGAATAACTCCTGAGTATCAACAGATGTGGCTCAAAACAAAACAAAGTTCGAATGGCTTGAGATGGAATCACAAGCTCACCTAAAAGGTACATCAAGAAATCCTTCGAACTGGAGTTCTATAAATAGAATGAAGAATAAAATGCATCATGACCTAAATCATGCAGAGGTTGCGAGAACCCAGGAAAGACTGTAGATTTAACATTAAAAACAACTGAAAGTCCTAATATTTCAAACAGTATGACACGATCCTACTGATGATGTTTCCAACAGTTCCCCCTGAACTGTTACCAGAAGAATGAATTGCTGGGTATTGTAGAAGCAGAGACGATTTATATGACCATCTCTAAAAGCAATTTCCTTTGTTGTATTTTTTTTTTTTTTTTGCTGAGAGTCACACCCGGTGACTCTCAGGGGTTACTCCTGGCTATGCGCTCAGAAATCGCTCCTGGCTTGGGGGACCATATGGGACACAGGCTCTTTCAGACCAGATAGAAACATGGTTCGTCCTAGATTAGCACATATAAGGCAAGCGCCCTACCGTTTATGCCACCGCTCCGGCCCCTCAGGAGCAATTTCTGAGTACAGAGCCAGGAGTAGCCTGAGCACCGCTGGGTGTGGCCCCAAAACAAACAAGCAAGCAAGCAAGCAAACAAACAAACAAAAAACCCAGGGGCAAGAGAAATGGCACAGCAGTAGGGTGTTTGCCTTGCTCGTCGCTGACCTAGGATGGACAGCGGTTCCATTCCCTGGCTTCCCATATGGTCCTCCAAGCCAGGAGTGATTTCTGAGCAAATAGCCAGGACCAGGTATGGCCCCAAAACATAAAACAACAACAAAAATAATAATCCCAAAAATAAAAAAAAAGAGTTGCTTAAAACTCAGAAGTCATGGAGCTGGGAGATAGTATGGTGGATAGAACACTTGCCTTGTACTCAGTCAGTCTGGGTTCAATCCCCAGTCACCCACATGATTTTGAGCCCACCAGGAATGATCCGTGAGCATAAAGCCAGGAGTAGGCCCTGATGACCCCTGGGGGTAGTCCAAAAACCAAAATACATAAATAAAACTCAGAGGTCAATATCTGGGATATACTTTTAACACTCATAACTTGGGGTTAATTAAAAGTATTTACCTTGGGCTGAAGATATAGTACAGATTTAGTCAACTACCTTACACAAGGTCCACCCTGAGATGATCACAGACACTACATATTGTCCTCAACAGAAATAGCCCCTGAGTATTGCTGCGTGCAGCACCAAATTGTCTCCCCTCAACCTCAGTAAAAGGAAAAGTGCCTATCTTGCAGGAGGGAGGTCAGAAGTTTAATCTCTGCACTGCTCCACCCTGCCACATGTGACCCCAATACTGCCCAGTGCAATTCCCTAGCACTACAATGCAAATGCAATTCCCAGCTCCATAACAAAATAAACAAAACTCAGAAGCCAATATTTTCCCTGGGTGAGACTGACTGACAACAAGTCTAAATGAACAAGACAAAAACCATTGGTACTGATTAGCACAATTCAGGCTTTGGTTATTCCTAATTGATCAGGATTTTGGATTGTAGCAGTTCCATGCCTTGTAATTGTCAACCATTTAATCCACAGAATATGGCTAGTTAGAAGGGAATTTCTAAGGCATGAGGTAAAAAACTCTTGTTCTATTTATACATATGCTAAAATCCATAGATATTGATGACAAAACTGATGCCTTACAGATTCCTTTTTAAAATGCAAAGGATATTCTGTATTCTTTCAGTTCTTTCAGTTCTTCCTCTCTTCGCTGTTTCTCTATTAGCTCCTGCTGCCGAGAAACCTCATCAAGGAAGTTGGTCTCATCTTCATCCAAGCCTCTTACCATGTTTTCTGAGGAAATAAGCAAGGAACACTCTAGCAGGCTAAAGAAGAAATAATGTTAATAAGCCTTTTCCTTTTTTTTTTTAATATACAGTGGATCCAGAAGGGGATTAGAAGAAAGAACTTATTAACACCAAAGCTCTTAGATAGCTTGGCATAAAAATCAGAGCATTTCTTCCATTACTAAATATTAGCACAGAATTAAAATGGGCACTTGAAACTCTAAATAAAAACAATGACTGGTCTAGAAGGCAGATTTGGATCTCCCTCCCACTAAATGAGCATCTGGAGGCTAGTTAACATGGTTTGTTGAAAAAAAATACTGCATGAGACTAAAAGGCATATAAAAGACACTGCACAGAGAAAGAATACAGGAAGTAAGGTGCTTGCTATTCACACAGCTGACTCCTGGCAGCTGAATACCTGAACACCTGGCACCAGATATGGTCCCCTGACCACTGCCAGGGGTCACTCCTTATCAAAGCCCGAAACAGTCATGAGTACTGCTGGGTATAGCCCTCAAACCAAACAAAAGCCAAAAAATAAAAAGGTACTATAGCATCAGTGAGCTGGTTCAAAGGGCTGGAACACATGCTTTCCATGGGGGAATCCTGTTAGATCTCTGACACTATGTAGGGGCAGAAACAGGCTTTGAACACTGCAATATGGCCCCCAAATGGAAGGAAGGAAGGGAGGGAGGGAGGGAGGGAGGGAGGGAAGGAGGGAGGGAAGGAGGGAGGGAGGGAGAGAAGGAGGGAGAATGGAAGGGCAAGTAGACAGATAGATTAGATAGATAGATAGATGGATGGATGGATGGATGGATGGATGGATGGATGGATGGATGGATGGATGGATGGATGGATGGATGGATGGATGGATGGATGGATGGATGGATAAATGGATGGATGGATAAATGGATGGATGGATGGATGGATAAACAGACAGACAGACAGATAATAGATAAGTAATAGATGGCTACTTAGATGAAAAGGATGAATGGATGGTTGAAGGATGGATGAGCAGAAAAGAAGAAGGGAGGGAGGGAGCGAACTAAGAAAGGGAAGGGCACTAGAGGCACTTGGTTTATGCCTTTTGAGCTTACTGAATTTGAACTGCTCCTCATATTCTTGCTGTTTCCTGTCTTTCTGCTCCTGTAGTCTTTCATAGAGAGATCGAGAATCATAAACCTCCTCTGGACATTCTGAAAGGAAAAAGAGAGAGAGAGAGAGAAAAGACAAAAAGATACATACTTTAGAATTCATTCAAATTATTTTGGAACCATAAAGGGCTTTAATGATAAAGGCACTGTCTAATCCCAGGCAAGGACAACAAAAGAGTACTAAGTCCACAATTAAGTCTTACTAACTTCAGCAGACAGTTTAGGCCAGGGGTCTCAAACTCAATTTACCTGGGGGCTGTAGGAGGCAAAGTCAGGTGAGGCAGGGCCGCAGAAGGAATTTCGCTTACCGAATATTTGCAATAAAAAAAATCGCATTAGTAAGAAAAAAAAATCACATTAAACATTTGCATACCTCGAACAGAACTGCTCGGGGTATGCAAATGTTTAATGCGATTTTTTTCTTACTAATGCGATTTTTATTGCGATTACTGCGATATTTGAAGGCCGGCCGCGGGCCACAAAACGTTGTACGGAGGGCCGCAAATGGCCCGCGGCCCCCGAGTTTGAGACCCCCGGTTTAGGCTAAGGATCGGGGTCAATCAGGCCACCCATGTCCTGAAGTTCCTTGAACAAGGGGCTTTTCCATGTCCTACAAGAAAGCAGCATTCTCAGCTGTTTGGCTCTAAGACCTTTGTGTCCAGATAGAACAGACCAGCCGATTCTCCAGGAGGGCAGTGGTAGAGAAGGGCCAAAACAGGAGTGCACTGGTTATACTTCCTGCTCTGTAAACTTTACATATTTTAATTCACTCCTTGGAGCCTAAGCATCTCTGCTCCAAAGTGAATATCTGCCTTACAGGGTTGGTGTGAACGATTAAAGACCACTAAGCTGAATGCCAGACTATAAACCCAGAGACCTTGCGGATCTTCAGGTTTCCGAACTTTCTCCCATTCTTCTTGTCTCCGTTTGCGCCGTTCGTCTAGTTCGGCCTCCGTAACAAACCTCTTTTTGATAACAAGGTTGCCGTCATCTCCTCCTTCCATAATGGAGCAGTAAGGCTACAACAATTAAAATGAAATGGCAATGAAAATTCTAAAGAGAAGATAGCATATTTGGTTCTGCCTCACCACCAAACTCCCTTCAACCCTGAACTGAAGATTCTAAAGTTTAATATATAAGCCACTAATAAAAACACATGATTACATCTTCCCTAAAGCTGTGGACAGTTTTATTAACATGCTGTCAACAAATTCAGCAAGAAAAATCTCACGAAATTTTCTTTATCTATTGTTTCCATCATAAACTTTACACTAGAGATATTTCTCTGTCTTATTCTCACACCTGCAAAGTGTTCATTTTTTTTCTACTGTGTGTATGGGGGCAGGGGGACTTGAGTCACATCCTGTTGCTCAGGGCACCATAGGTGATGCTAGAAATTAGAATCAAGGTAGCAGTCACGTGCAAAACACATACCCCACTACTTAGTGGCCTTCCCAGTGTTTGTTCTTGAAATTCCTATTTTAGCAATAGTGCACTAGCTTAATTCACCTACTTTTATTTCCAAGTAGATTCAGAATGGAGAAACTCATTTCAAAGGATTTTTTTTTTTTTTTTTGGTTTTTGGGCCACACCCGTTTGACGCTCAGGGGTTACTCCTGGCTATGCGCTCAGAAATCGCCCCTGGCTTGGGGGGACCATATGGGACGCCGGGGGATCGAACCGCGGTCCTTCCTTGGCTAGCGCTTGCAAGGCAGTCACCTTACCTCCAGCGCCACCTACCCGGCCCCCATTTCAAAGGATTTTAAGGACTGAGTCTGAACCATAAAGAAGTAACAGGCCTAAAGGCAAACAAAGCATGACCAGAAAAAGCAAAATTAGATTTAGATTTGCCCTAAACAATTTGAGTCCTCCAGCTCCAGGGCTTACTCCTGGCTCTGCACTAAGGAATCATTCCTAGTGGTGTTCCAGAACCATGTGGAATATGGAGATATAACCTGGGTGGCATGAATGCCCTACCTGCTATACGATTTCTCTGATTCTAAAAATCATGGAACTTCTGAAAACCTCAAACACTTCTACTACTAAGCAAATTTTAATTAAATAAAAATCAACTGAGCATACATAAATAAATATCTCTGTATAGATAAGAGAAGCTTTGTCATTTGTTTGCCTATGATGATGAAAGAGAGCTGAGAAGCTCACCTAGGCTTGACACTAATGTGGCTAACCAGGATTCAAGCCTCAACACCCCATATGGACCCCATAAGCCCTGCCAGAGGTGATCCCTGAGCTCTGTGCTCAGTGTGGTCCAACCCCTGTCAGAAAAGGGACACTTTCATCAACTTTCTTTTGCTTTTTTTTTCTTTTCAGATCACACCCAAAAGTGCTTGGGGGACCATGCAGTGATGGAATGGACCCTAGCCTCCTACCAGCAAAACATGCACTCTAGCCCTCTGTATGAGCCACTTTCACAGGCTCTCTATGCTCCCCCTTCTCTTCTTTCTTTTTTGGGGGACACACATGGCTGTGCTCCAGGTTTTGTGCTCAAAGATCACCCTTGGTGGGCTCAGGGGACAATATAGGATGTCTAAGGATCAAACCTGTATTGACCACATGCAAGACAAATGCTATCATCTGGCCTTCTCTGCATTTCCTTAAGTAAAATAATAGAGATAATAGTGTGGAGACAGCTTAGGCAATGTTTTTAATCAAGACTAAAATGACAAAAAAAATTTTAATGACATTTTTATTTAATCAAGACTCAAAAGAAACTAAGAAAATAAACCCAAACATTCAGAGAGTGTAGTCTACCAAGCCCTCCCATTACTATGGTGTGGATCAACAGGACATGAAGTGCACCTTACTAATAGAAGCTGCTGCCCCTAAAGTCCACATCCCAGAGACTTCGGACTTAGCATTACTCAATGTCTCCAGCTAGATTCCTATTATAGAAACAAAACTGTTTAGTCTTTGTGCCAAAAATTCTTCAAGTTCTGCAAAAGGACCTCTTATGAAATGAGTCAACATCTTTTATTTTTCTGAGCAAATACTTTCTTAAATATTCCTGTGAGAGAAAGTGTCAGCTACATAGAGTGACACAATGGGAGGATGTGATACAATGGACCTCAATCTCCCATCTATTTATGCTATTAGATGTAACATGCATTTACTATCCAATATTAATTTTCTGACTTCTCTCCCTGACCCTTATTTCCTGGTAAATAATTCAGAGAAAGAAGGGTACTTATAACCCACCTGGCATCTCAATCTAGACTTTCACCCAAACTATATTTGAAAATGTCAAGCTCTGGGGGCTAGAAATATTGGGTCTGGCATTTGCTAGGATCCACTGAGCAGAGAGCCAGGAGTAGCTCCTGAGCACTGCTGATATGGCCACCAAACTAAAAAAATTTTAAATAGAAATTTCAAAAAGGGGGTCAAGAGAGATCAAACAAAGTTAAAGTGCTTGCCTTGCATGTAGCCAAACAATTCAATACCTGGTATCTCATGGTATACCTAAGCAATACTAGGTGTGGCTCTAAAACCCGCTTCTGCCAAAATTTTAAGATTTTTTTCCCACATAATTGACTTTCTCTTAGCAGATTTAACTGGTAGGACAGCTCTTCCTTAAACTAAAAATCTGTCTCTCTATGAGTTCCATGCACAGGTTCAATTCACTGGAACTACATAAAGAGTCAAGTTTGGGGCCAGAGTGATAGCACAGAGGTTGCCTTGTACAACACAACCCAGGACCAACCCGGGTATAATCCCATGTTGGTCCCTGGTCCTGCCAGGTGCTATTTCTGATAACATTAGGAATGGTAATTTTATTCCATAATCTTTAATTTTAGAAAGAAATGCTGTCCATTTCCCTTTATTCACTAGTTTACCCCACCCCAAAGAGACATGTTTATTGAACTGAGCATTATACTATCCTAAAAAGGATTACTTACGCTGTTCAGGTAAGGAATTCATGAAAAACCAAAACCAAACCAGAAGTACATTGATTAACTAAGAGTTTCAAACTGACAGAAAAAAGTTGTCAAATTTGTTTGATAACTGAAAAAAAAAAAAGTTATTCTATCATAAGTCAGAGTTAAGTATTAAATATTACATTATCATATTTGTACTGAAGCTCAAATACTTAACTTCCAGGTTTCTTTTTCTTTTTCTTTTTTTTTTTTTTTTTGGTTTTTGGGTCACACCCAGCAGCACTCAGGGGTTACTCCTGGCTCTACGCTCAGAAATCGTCCCTGGCAGGCTCAGGGACAATATGGGACACCAGGATTTGAACCACTGTCCTGCATGCAAGGCAAATGCCCTGCCTCCGTGCTATCTCTCGGACCTCTTACATAGCATTTCTGACAAGTTTTAAGATAGAGACTTCCACTGCTAGTCAGAAGAGATAGTACAGCAATTAAGGTACTTGGTAGGTCCTGGTTTAACACCCCGGCACCACATAAGCTCTCTTGAGCACCCAGCCATGAGTCTCCACCCGCTGCCCCCTGCAAAAAGTGTCATTTTATAAAGTTTTTACATTACTGGCTACCATAGTTGTCTAATTCAAACTTCTAACTTTGGGTAGAATGCCCATGTAAAAAGACACCAAGAGAAATGAGATCTCTGTGGTATGATGTTCTAAGGTTCGTCTTTGGATAGCAAAAACAGTAGGACTATCCAGATGCTGGAACAAAAAGCACAGTGTCTGTCCACTCAGGCCTGATCCCTGACACCCCATAAAGTCCCCTGAGTCCCACCAAGAATGATTCCTGAATGTAGAGCCAGAAATAAGTTCTGAGCACAGCTAGGTGTGGCCCAAACAAGGAAAAAAAAAGACAGTCCAATTTCCTTCTGTCAGTAAATATTCATAAATGCTTCCCTTCCAACATATTTTTACCCCATGATCAAGTCACAGAGGATATCAAAATGCAGGACAGCCACCAAGAGAAATTTGCCAGCTGGCAAAGTAATTTTATTCCAAATAAAGACTGTTTTTTGGCCAGAAGACATTTGTACCAAGCCACAGTAATTTAGATTAAGCTGAATTTCCCTAAAAAAATAAAACTTCAGAAAAAGGCAACTATTAACAGAGACCACTGTTAACCTTTACTGCTAAACAGAGCACCCCTCCCTCCATCTTTTAAACAGTCCTATTGAACACTCTCCAGTGATTCAAGACTCCAGACTAAATGAACTAAGACTAGCATGATCTGTTTAATTAATATTTAAGACATTTATTAGTGACTTGTTGCTTAAGAATTAAAACACAAACAATAAAAGGGGAAAAACTATATAGATTACATATGCATTTACCTTAGATTTATTTATATGCAGTAGGAGAAAAGAGAACAATTTAAACAAGGGTTCCCTTTTATGCCTCTCAAACTTCCACAACCACTTTATAATTCTAGTTTTAACTGTACTTTTTATACATCAAGTCCTAAATGCAAACCACCTATTGGAGGTCCTCAAACATCAATGTTCAATGTAGACTTGGGACAGAGAGATAGAACAGCAGGTAGGACACTTGTCCTGCATGCGGTAGACCGGGATTCTATCTCAGGCACTTCATATGATTCCCAAGCCTGCCAGGAATAATTCCTGAATGCAGTCAAGAGTGAGTTCCGGATACCAGATATGGCCCAGAAATAAAAATTAAATAAAAAATAGTTCAATGTTGGCTCATTGTAACTTTGATGAGAGTTATGGACCAAAGCTGAAAAACAAATGCAGGGTGTGGGGCCAAAGATGATACAGTAGATAAGAGGTTTGGTTTTGATACCAATGCCAAACTAATCCCACCTAGGTTCTATAATTCCTAAGATCAAATTAAGGGGGGAAAAGTACAGTGGTACTTTTGAAGTAAAACTTGACTAAGTACTTACTATGTGCATGACAAAATGGCAAATACTAAGTAAGCACTCTGTTTTTTATGAGGAATCATAAAAATTTTTATGAGGAATTCATCAAAAAATAAGGTTGGTGGGCTGGAGCGATAACACAGCAGTAGGGCACTTGCCTTGCACGCGGCTGACCCAGGATGGAGCTGAGTTCAATCCCCGATGTCCCATATGGTCCCCCAAGCCAGGAGCAATTTCTGAGGGCATAGCCAGGAGTAACCCCTGAAAGTCAACAGGTGTGGCCCAAAAACCAAAATAAATAAATAAATAAGGTTGATACAAAAACAATGTGTAGAAGAGCAGGAAGAGGTAAAATGCACTGAGAATAGAAACTGAGCACTAAAGAGTTCAGATAAAGGAACACCTGGGAAAGTAATGGAAGTCTTAGATATAGGAGAAAAATAATCTGTAACTGGAGTGCCTGATAAATTCTATTCCAAAATCAAAATTAAGGGGAATTATCACTTTCAGGAATAGAAGATTAGGCCATTGACACCAAATCTCTACTGCTATGAAGGCTGGAGAGATAGCACAGTGGTAGGGGGCCTTGCATGCTGCTGACTTGGGACAGGCCCAGATTGGATCCCTGGTATCCCATATGGTCCCCTGAGACTAGTAGGAGTGATTTCTGAGCCCAGAGCCAGGAGTAATTCCTGAAGCCTGTGAGGTGTGGGAGAGGGGAGGGGAGGGAAGAGAAAGGAAGGAAAAGGGAAGGGGAAGAGAGGGATAGGGAATGGAAGGAAAAGGGAAGGGGAAGGGAAGGGAACCCCAAATAGTAACCCCAAAGAACTACACCTGAAGATAAAAATGAACTGGAAAAGAGAAACACAGAATAACGGGCAAAGGAAACAGATACCCCTTGCCACCAAAATAGAAATAGACCTAAAGTAGAATTTAAATAGTGGAATTAACATACACAGATTATAAAACAAGAATGCTCATAGTGTTTGAAGAAATAAAAACCAAGACTCAAAATCAACAGCTGAGAATAAGTGGCATAGCAGGCTTGTAAAGGAAATGAAAACATTTCAGTAACTATCAATAGCTGAACTTAAGATTTCAATGTTTTATAACATGAAATATGGCTTGAGACGTAATAATGAAATTATCCAGAATGGAAAAATAAAGACAATAGCAGGTATAGTGTAAAAGGTCTTAAATCAGTAAAAGAATATAAACAACAGATCAAAGGGAATACATGATGTAAAAAGGCTAAGAGTTTTTCAGAACAAAAAAATACTAATCAACAAATTCTAAAAACTAAATCACACAATAACAAATGTAGTTGAGTACAGACAGTGAAACACAGAATAAAAAGATTAAGCATACCCTTAATGGAAAACGTAAAATGGATCTATTTAAGAATGAAGACAATGAAGCCAGAGAGAATACAGCGGCGTAGGGTGTTTGCCTTCCACATAGCCGGCCCAGCCTCCATCCCTAGCATTCCATATGGTCCCCTGAGCAAGGCCAGGTGTAATTCCTGAGTGCAGAGCCAAGTATGGCCCCAAGCCAAAGAAACAAAAAAGAATGAAGACAAACATGTCCAAATTATGATCAATACTACACACCCTAAAAATCACTCATGTTTAGCTGTCTCAAAGGCATCATTATATGATGACTGAGCTTATTTATGGCAGAGCCAGATGCACAAAACAGCAACCTGACTGAGAAGCAAACCACAAGATTCCTAGAAAGTGAGAAGGCTGCTTACCATGGTAAAAGGCCCTGGCACAATTTCCCCTTTCTTACAACAGTCAAGAATTCTTCCCATAGGCTGGAGAGGTGGTACAGTAGGTAAGGCACCTGCCTTGCTAGAGGCCGAAGCCGGTCCATCCCCAGTACCCTATATGGCCATCAGAAGCCCATCAGGTGTGATCCTGAGCACAGGAGGGTGTGGCTCAAAGTATCAAAAAGAAAAAAGAAAACAGTTCCTCCCCCACAATTGAAGACTCCAAGACTTCAGCTGAGGCATAAACCAGGTAGCCTCTTCTAATCTTCCCACAACTAATCCAAACTCGATAGACTGTAAAAAAACTCTTTATCTCGGTTCAATTGCTTTCATCATAAAGGATTCCCCGAAGATATCAGAAAAAATCCTCTTCAAACCGTTTGCAGGATCTGATTTTTGCACATCAACAAACCCTGCCAAGCAGCAAAGGAATCAACCTTAAGAGCAGTCACGCACCGCTACAGAGGATTGGGTCAGAATTCTGACCGCCAGGTCCGCGCTAGGTTTCCGGGGACCCCCCCCCCAACACGAGACCTAGAGTCAAGACAGTCAGGAGGTGGGGTCCGAAAACCTGCACTTTATAAAAGCCAGAGAATATCTTGCTTACCAGTGAAGGAACCTCAGCTAAAAGTATAGGTCTCTCCTCCCTCCGCACCCCAAGTGCACCCTCACATTCACACGGCCACCAATGGGTGCGAGCAAAATACTACGACTCTGGGGCTCCCCGAATTCCTAACTTTTCTGCAAACGAGCTCGTAGGCTTGTTTTCTATTAGGAAAAAAAAATGCACTCAGTGCAGCTTCTTGTATTGGGCAAGCGTCTTGCATACGTGTTTCCTGACATTTTGTAAGTCCAACGTTTCCACCTGTGCACCCCCAAATTTTCCCGAGTGGCCTCGAGCCGTTCCAAAACGTCTGGAATAGCCCTCACCTCCCCTAGGAGCCGGAGACTAGTCCCAACTGGCTTCCCATTCACGTCCCGGGGGATCCCCACATGCATGCAACCCGCTTGCCCCAGGGACATTAAAATCACTGGGCGAGCGCGCAAACCCAAGAGAAACTAGTGTTGGGCCCTAATCAACGCCCATCTTCGCCACCAACCAAGATTCTGAAGTCCAATCTTCGCCTCCAGAGCCTGGCAGGCCCACACAGGCCGCACTCACTCACTCACTCACCTACCAGCGTGTAGAAGGCAAACACCGACCCCTCAACTCGGCGGCGCCCACCCCCAAAAGGCCACTGCAAAAAAAAAAAGGAAAAAAAAAAAAGACCGCTCGCCTTTTGGGGAGTGGAAAGAAGAAGCAGAAAAATAAAAGGCCAACAAACAGCTTTGGCTTTTTTTGTGTGTGTATATTTCTTTTTGACCCTTCCCGGCTTCCTCTTCCTCCTCGCCCCGCCCCGTTTCCGGCGCCGTCAGCCAATCCGCGCCGCTCGTCCAACCCCGGGAGAGTGCGACGGCGAGCCGGTCCTCCGGAAGACTAGGCACTCCCAGGCGTCTTCATAGAACCTTTCACGCTTCAAGCACGGGGATTGGTCGGCGCGAGGCTCGGGGGCGGGGCTGGTCTGTCACGTGACATGTTTACTAGGACGTGATTGGCCGTCGAGGAGCGAGGCAGCGCCATCGAGAAGAGGGGCGTTTCCCGGGGAGAGGGTGGGGAGGAGATCCGCGGGAGGGCCGGGGTGGTGCGAAGAGCGTCGGGGGTGGAGGGAGGTGGGTGGGCCCGCCGCGTAATGGCAGCGCGGTGGCCTCGCGTCCATCTTTACCACTCTCCCGGACCTGTCACAAAGGAGTCGCTCCGGCCGCCGCCGCCGCTGCCGCCGCCTTCTCCTGCAGGTGCGTCCGGGAGCGCCGGATAGTCGGTGCCGCAGCCCGGGGACGTCCGTGATCGAGAGCCCGGCGGAGCGGCAGCCTCGCTCCCGGCTCTGCGGCGTTGGTTGGGAAGGCGGATTCGGGCCAGTGGGGGGACGCTCCGCTCCGGGAAGCGGGCACCGGGGAGGAAGGAGGAGGAGGAAGAGGACCCGAGGTTCGCCCGGGGATGAATGAGTGGGGGATCCTCGGCGGAGGCTCCTGGCTGGACGCGGGTGCGAGGGAGAGTTCCCCCTCACGCCTGGTTTTGGGGAGTCTCGCTGCTCGACCCTAGGAGGTCTTCTCGGGGTGTCCCCTCTGCAGGAGGCCCCCGGCTCCCAAGGGACCCAGCTAGGAGGAAGTGGACTTGTCACCCACCCGGAGGGAGGTGAGAGGGTTTCTTTTTTCCTCTTGCTGATTTGGAGGTTGCTTTTTCTGGGGGTGGTCTCACAGGCCGATTGCACCCCCAAACACACACACACACACACACACACACCCCGGACACAACAGGCCGATTGCACCCCCAAACACACACACAGACACACACACACCGGACACAAATGCTTGGAGGTGATTGCACCCCCAAACACACACACACAGTGGACAACTCCAGAGGCTCAGCTAGGCAGGGGGATTTGCCGGGCCAGCCTGGGAATGAGTCCCCCCAATTTTGTACCCGCAGGAAAGCCTGGGTGTGGGGGGAATGCGGGCTTCCCGCTTGGCAGACCCACCCCGGTTTGTCTGACTCTTGCTGCTGCTGCTTCTGCAGGGCATCCCAGGTAACTAGGGCCTGGGGCCCAGGTAACTCAGCAGATATACCTGGGGTGTGTATATGTGTGCGTTTATCCTTTTTTATGGGGGAGATCCCCACCTTTTGCCTCAGTTTCCCCATCCGGAGGAGGGAAGGAAAGAGGAAACCTGGTCGGTGGGTGTTGCTCAGGCGAGTGGTGGACTTTGAACTCAGTGGGGTCTCCATTGACACATTAATTGACCGCGGGAGTTCCCCCCAACAGCAACAGCGCTGGTCCCCCCTGGGGTCTCCCTGTTCCTCCGGGGTGTCCCCCAGCATTGAAAGAAGAAGGGACTGGAAGGACTTGGCCAACTGCTTGCTCACTGTGCGAGAGGGGAAGATTAAAAAAAAAAAAAAAAAAGCTGATGCTGAAGAAGGTCCGACACTCCCCACCCCTTCTGCTTCCCCTTGGGGTGTCTTGTTGCGGAAGCCAAGTGAAGGCGCGCTCCGAACTGGAAAGCCCGTGCTTGGTGGCCGTAAGAAAACGGCAGCCGTGTCTTTGTTAATCACCTATGGAGTGCTGGGAGCCATATTGTACCCAGAGCCTTTTACTTCCCATTTCTACCAACACCCTCCAAAAACCCACCGTGGCAACTCTGGTTTTTAACGGAGATGGAGGGATTTCCAAGTTGTCGCTTTCCGGAATTTTAATTGCCTGCACTTCTGACGGTGCTAGCCAGGAGCTAGCACTCTTTTAAATCTTTTCCTCCAGGAAAATTATTTTTCCCTAGTGGCAGAAATTTGTCTCCCTCCAGGTCATTTTATTTGGGCTTTGCTAACCACCTCCCTTTTCCGTAGGTGTTCCCAGCTTTGGGTGTCGGCAGGTCGTTTACACCCCGCTTCCTCCTTCCGTTGTGATTCTGCAAGGAATACCTGTCCTTTTTTTATTCTTTCCACCTCTGTGAATGCTTAATTCCTGGAGTCGCCTCAAATTAGACATCATGAGGCATGTTAGCAGTTGCTTTTAAATTTCTCACCCACCGTGGTTCTTTTTCATCTTTTTTTTTTTTTTTTTTTTTTTTTGGTTTTTGGGCCACACCCGGTAACGCTCAGGGGTTACTCCTGGCTATGCGCTCAGAAGTCGCTCCTGGCTTGGGGGACCATATGGGACGCCGGGGGATCGAACCGCGGTCCGTCTCCTAGGCTAGCGCAGGTAAGGCAGGCACCTTACCTCCAGCGCCACCGCCCGGCCCCGGTTCTTTTTCATCTTATATGGGCTTTTGCTTTTCCTGGGATGATCTCCTTGTAGCTTCCTGTATGAGGCTCTAAGGTGTTCCTGTCCCTGTGATATTTTTCTTATATTTGCTTAGTAGCATTTATAAGAGTTCATTTTTTACCCCATGCTGGTTACTTTGTCATTTTTTTAAGTAGTTGCTCGTTGTTTCTAGTTTGTAAAAATTGATTTACGTTTCCTTTCTTTTCTAATCTTTTACTGCTTTGAGTCTTTAAAAAAATGTCACTGATGATTTTATGAGCTTTTCTACTTCCCAGAATACAAGTCCTGACCAACTACTTAATATCTTTGTGTCCTACTTTTGCTTTTTTCCTCGCCATTATTTCTGTATTCCGCGATTATTTTTAAGTTTTTATAGGAAGTGTATTTTTCTGCTTTGTCAGCAAAATAGCTCTTCTCTTAGAAAATTGGCCAAGATTCAAGGGGAAATAAAAACTGAACACTTTGCATAATAATATGTTTTTCTATGATGTGTAAAGAAAATAACTATTGGAAGAGAATTGAAGTAAAAAAAGTTTTGTATTTCCTAACTGCATTTACAACATTCTATGTGAGCTTTTCAGCTTCATTCAGTCTACCAAGAGTTATCTCTGCTTTCTCTAATACTAAAGCGATTTATTATAATTTAGTAGTCACTTTGAATTCTTTAAAATGCAGTTCTTTTGGGGCCCGGAGAGATTGCACAGCGGCGTTTGCCTTGCAAGCAGCCAATCCAGGACCAAAGGTGGTTGGTTCGAATCCCGGTGTCCCATATGGTCCCCCGTGCCTGCCAGGAGCTATTTCTGAGCAGACAGCCAGGAGTAACCCTTGAGCATCGCCGGGTGTGGCCCAAAAACCAAAAAAAAAAAAAAAATTGCAGTTCTTTTGATACTCATATTATTTTGTAAGTTATTAGGAGTTCTTGAGGATGGTAATGAAACTTCACTATCTTTCTTTTTCTTATTTTTTTATGCAGCGGGAGGGTTGGGTTTTTGGGGAGGCCATATGTGACAGTACTCAGGGCTTCCTCAGAAATCCTAGCTGACCCAGATTATCATATAGAATACCCTTATTGAACCCAGGCCGGCTACATACAAGGTTAAGTACCCTATCCACTATACTATCTCTCATTACTTTAAATGAGAATTTTCTGTCTTGTGGAGGGGCCTTGTAGGATTGATGGTCTGAGTATTGCAGAACTAAGTGACAAATCAATAGATAACACCAATGGGACCATTGAGGAATGAGAAATCTATTTCAGAATAATTATTTGGGGGATCGTAAGTAAACTATCGGTTTGACTTCTTTTCAAATATTTGACGTTTTTCAACCCATTTGCCATTGAATTTATTTTTTTAACTTTATTAATTTATTGATTGGTTGTTGGGCCACACCCAAGGGTTACTTCTGGCTCTGCACTCAGAAATTGCCCCTGGCAAGCTGGGATGCCAGGAATCAAACCCGGTCCCTCTAGGGTCAGCTGCATGCAATGCCCTACCACTGCGCTATCTCTCCCGCCCCTGCCATTGAATTTAAATCACTTTTTTCTGGTATTCAAACTAGAAAATTAAAAATAAGAATAGTCAAGTAATGGGGCCAGAGAGATAGCACAGCATTAAGGCATTTGCCTTACCTGCAGAAGGATGGTGGTTTGAATCCCGGCATCCTTTATGGTCCCCGGAGCCTGCGGGGGGCGGGGGGGGTATTCTGAGCATAGAGCCAGGAGTAGCCCCCTGAGCACTGCCAGGTGTGGCCCAGAAACAAAAAAAACAAAAAAAAAAAAAATAGTCAAGTAGAAATGAATGGCAAAACTTGAGCCACACTTTTAGGAGACTTGTACAGTTTTGTTTTTTGTTTTAGGACCACACCCAGTGGCCCTCAGAGGTTGGTTACTCCTGACTCTGCCACCTGCCTTTAGCTTTCTTATTGCTTAAATTATAGTTTGCAAGCATTCTTTTTGAGTCAGTGTACGTTTCATAGGTTTGTAATACTACCTTAGTCTGTAAATTTATCATCTCACAGTTTAATGTTTTGATGTTCTTTATGCCTCCTGAAGTATTCTTTCCTCTCCTGGTGCCTGAATGCTTGAGTCTCGCCCATGACCCCTGTTCAGTCTCCTTTTGTGAGAATGGCAGCTCCTTTTTTCTCATTAGACTGTATTATAGTTGCTCATAGTTATATATACCTACATATACATATAATCTACTAAATGACTTGCAGGGGTGGGGTGGAGTCACGTTCTAGCATTCTTAGGGACCGTATGGGGTACCGAGGATCAAACCAAAATCAGCCTTGATCAGGGCAAGTGCCTTATCTGCAGTATTCTCTGGTCCAATTTTTTCTAAGTGAATTATTAAGGATTACTAAAATTTGCTATTTATAAATCAAATGGATGCAGTATTAGCATTTATTATCAGCCATTTTTCTCCCCAGAACTTTGTCTGAGTGGACTTGACATGAGTATAAAGCTGTTCACGAGTCCTAAGCCAAATGAGAAGCCCTACAATATTCAGGAATGTTGTTTACTTGGGATGTGTCATTAGTATTGTTTCAGATTGATTTTGGTTTTCCATTGTGCTTCCTTAGAATAAAAATTAGAATTACTCAAGTACTTCTTTATGCATTTAATTTTTATGGAGTTTAGTTAAATTTTTGTTGTGTGGTTTTTTTACCAACCATATTTTGACCTATAATTTAAAACAGTATGTTGGGGGATCCCCACAGGTGTGCTAAAATACAATATAAATCCTGTTGCCCTTTTATTTTACTTTGTAGTCCCCCCCTCACAATATAAACTAGAGACCCTTGCCTAGGTGTAGATGAGGTGGGTTTATTCTGCCTCCTCTTTCTCTCCAGTTAGTGTACAACCAATGATAAGTACCAGGCTTCAATTCTGCCTTTTTATTTTTATTTTTTTCATCATGCCAGAAAGTACCCAATACATATTCCTGGCTCTGTGCTCAGGGATCACTCCTAGCCTGGCTCTGGGGACGATATGTGGTGCCCAGTGGATTTCCCATTGACCACTCACCACATGCAAAACAAACATCCTACAGAAGTACTATTACTCCAGCCTCTCAGTTCCTCTTTGAATGCTTATAATATATAGGCTTATATATTGTAAGTTTTTTATAATGCTTTCCCATACAGAGATACTTGAATGGTTTTAAGTTTCTTTTCCTCCTGAAAACTTAATTTATCCATAAGTTTCCATCGCACAAACTAGGGTAGACAACTCGGTTTATTGCCATCTTTATTTTCCAAGAGTGTGATGGATTTTACTTCATCTTTGCTTAGTGCTTATCATAAAGGCATTGAATTCATATTTACTAAGTTATTGTCTCTGAATTTCAAATTGGTTTTAAACAAACAAATGAAAAATGGACAGATTTTATTGCTAAATATTTTAGAAATAAATTTACTTAAATTATTTATTGAATACATTCTATTCTAATAGCTCTCCAGTTGAGTTTACAATTGAGTATTTTCAGACATCTATTTCAAATAGATTTTAAGGAAAATGTCGCTATTTTTACACATTTTGTTTGCTTTTATTATTAGCAAAGAGTTTTCTAGAATAGAAAAATCCTTATCCTTCAGACTTGTGGATTTTTATGTATTTGAATAACACACCTATATGATTTCCTGTTATTTGGTGTCCTGCAGGGAAATTTTCCAAATAGTCTGGAGTTTTACATTTGTTTTTCTCTTCTGTACTGCAGCTGTCATTAGCACTTACCTCAGATTTTCCTTTTTTTTTTTTTTTTATTTTTTTTTTTTATTTTCAGTTTTTCCTTTTTGAGCTCAAGCAAATTTTTCAGTCTTTGAGAGAGACCAATCAAGGATTATTCTTTCTCTTTCTCTTTCTCTTTCTCTCTCTCTCTCTCTCTCTCTCTCTCTCTCTCTCTCTCTCTCTCTCTCTCTTTTTCTTTCATCCCCCTCTTCTCCTCTCCTACTCTGCCTTCACACACACACCCCAATTTTCCCTTTCTGCTCTTAGCTCATGCTTTCTTTAATTTCTTAACTATTCAGGTCTAAACTCTTTTTTTTTTTTTTTTTTTTTTTTTTTGGTTTTTGGATCACACCCAGCAGCTCTCAGGGGTTACTCCTGGCTTTGCACGCAGAAGTTGCTCCTGGCAGGCATGGGTTATGGGATGCCAGGATTCAAACCACTGTCCATCCTGGATCAGCTGCGCACAAAGCAAACACCCTACAGCTGTGCTATCTCTCCGGCCCCCAAAACACTATTTTTCAATAATACTTTCTTTGAGCTCTGAGAGTATTTACCTTCTTTGTACTGTTTGAGATTTAGTCTCTGATTGTTTCTCCTGTTAGTCTCATGACCACAGGCATCACTTCCTGTGATCATGCTACTGGCTTAAAATTTCTTACATTTTGGGGCATTTTTCCTCAGATATTTTTTTCCTAACAGTTCAAGGAGAAACATCTGCTTTCCCTTCAAATATATACTGTATTGAACTCACTTCAAAATACTTTATTTTTCCTAGATGACCTAAAAGTTAGAATCAAAAGGGAAATTATAAGTGGGTCTTAAACCTCAAGTGGTAGGCCATCTCTAGCTGAATAGTTGGGACAGAGGATCACATGTAAAAATACTTTAACAGAGCAACTTTTCCTGCTTAGGGAAAAATGAACTTCCAACCAAATATTCCACAAAACACCAGATGCTTTATAACCTTAGAAACACATATTTTAAAATATCTATAGGTAATTTGTTTCAACTGGCAAGTGATAGACAATTTTTTTGTTTGTTTTTGGTTTTTGGGCCACACCTGGTGATGCTCAGTGGTTACTCCTGGCTATGTGCTCAGAAATAGCTCCTGGCTTGGGGGACCATATGGGACACCGAGGGAGCAAACCATTGTCCATCCTAGATTAGCGTGTGCTCTGGCCCCATGATAGAAATTTTTGTTATATAATATGCTTTTTCTTTTTTGGGTGGAGGGGGGTCATACCTGGCAGCGCTCGGAGTTACTCCTGGCTCCATGCTCAGAAATCACTCCTGGCAGGCATGGGGGACCATATGGGATGCTGGGATTTGAACCAATGACCTTCTGCATGCAAGGCAAATACCTTACCTCCATGCTATCTCTCCAGCCCCAATATGCTTTTTCTTGGGGCCAGAGCAGTGGCACAGCAGTAGGGCATTTGCCTTGCATGTGGTTGACCCAGGACAGACCTCACTTCAATTTCTATTGTACCATCTGGTCCCCCAATCCAGGAACGATTTCTGAGTGCATAGCCAGGAGTAACCCCTGAGCATCAGCAGGTGTGGCTCAAAAACCAAAAAAAAAAAAAAATTGCTTGTTGTTTGTTTGTTTTGGGGTCACACCCAGCTATGTTCAGGGGTTACTCCTGGCTTTACACTCAGAAATTGCTCCTGGCAGACTTGGGGAACCATATGGGTTGCCGGGATTCAAACCACCGTCCTTCTGCATGCAAGGCAAAACACCTTACCTCCTTGCTATCTCTCCAGCCCCAATTGCCTTTTCTTATGTGTTTTTTTTTTTCGGGCCACACCCGTTTCATGCTCAGGGGTTACTCCTGGCTAAGCGCTCAGAAATTGCCCCTAGCTTGGGGGGACCATATGGGATGCCGGGGGATCGAACCTCGGTCCTTCCTTGGCTAGCGCTTGCAAGGCAGACACCTTACCTCTAGCCCCACCTCGCCGGCCCCTTCTTATGTGTTTATTGCATACTAAATAATCTTGTTGGCTAAGCATTCTTCATTTAAATATAATAATTTTGACTGAGAAAATAACAGTTTGAAAGACAGAGATATACAGTTTAAGGTATTTGCCTTGTTATGGTTGACCTGATTTGATCCTAAGCATTACATATGGTACCTTGAAGATTACCAGGAGTGACCCCTGAGCATAGAATTGGAAATAATTCTGACTACTGCTAGGTGTGCACCCACCAATTCCTAAACAAAAATGGGGGTAAAGTCATGATTTTTGTGTCTTGTATGTTATTTTATAAGCAAATATATTTCTGCTAAGTTTTTCTATCTTGATAGGCTTATATTACTTTATGCATTTTATATATTGTAACTCAGATGTTATATACCGTATATATTACATGTATATATTATACTCAGTTGTTATACATACGGTACACATTTTATGTACTGTAATTCAGATACCATAACTTAAGATGTGTATATTTTGTGTTGTTTTGTGTTGTTTTGTCTCACATGACTAGAAAGTGAAAGGCCCTGAGTTTGTTCCCTAGCATCCCATACCCTAACCTTAGTATGAAAATATGGGTCCATGACAACTCCCTATGCCCAATTCCATCAGAACGCCAGTCAGGCAGGCAGAACATTGTAAGTGGTCCTTTCTTTTTTCATTTGGTTTAATATCATTAATTTTGTAGTGCAAACCCAGGTCTCTTGCATGCCATATAAGTGCTCTATTGCTGAGCCAGATACCAGGTGAAAGTGACTTCTATTTAAAAACAAAAAACAGGGCCCAGAGAGATAGCACAGCGGCGTTTGCCTTGCAAATAGCCAATCCAGCACCAAAGGTGGTTGGTTCGAATCCCCGTGTCCCATATGGTCCCCCGTGCCTGCCAGGAGCTATTTCTGAGCAGACAGCCAGGAGTAACCCCTGAGCACCACCGGGTGTGGCCCAAAAACAAACAAAAAAAACAAACAAACAAAACCAAAAAAAAACTGCCCTTTGTTATATGTAAGTTTAACCTCTAAAATATTTAGAAGTCAAGGTAGTTATACACTCATTTATACACTTTATTTTAAAAAAGCATAAAGAATTTAATATAAAAAAAGAAAAGAAAAGAATTTGGAGTTGGGGAGATAGGTCAATGGATAGTGCATTTGCCTTGAGGTTAAGCATTTGCCTTGCATGCAGAAGGTCGGTGGTTCGAATCCGGATATTCCATATGGTCCCCTGAGCCTGCCAGGAGCAATTTCTGAGCGTAGAGCCAGGAGTAACCCCTGAGCGCTGCCGGGTGTAACCCAAAAACCAAAAAAAAGACTAACCCAACTTTGATTCCCAATATCCCATATGGTTCCTCAAGCCCTACCAGTAGTGATCTCTGGGCACAGAACTAGGAGTAAGTACTGAGCACCACTGGGTGCCCCTTCCCTCTAAAATAAAAGCATAAAGAATTACATGCCTCTATAATGGAAATGGATAGATATGTGATATATAGCAAGTAAAATAAAATATTAATGGTTGGCCCAATGGGGATATATATGTATAAAATTGAAAGTATGCTATTTTTAGGGAGATTGTTGAGGGCCACACACAACAGAATTTGGTCTTCTCCCTACTCTTTAGCAGTCACTTCAGGTAGTGCCAGGGATCAAACCTGGGCCTCCCCATGTAAAGTTTATACTCGGCGTTTTGAGTGATCTCTCTGGCCTTTTTCAGTTTTTGGTTCATCAGACATGGTGCCTGGAAGCTACTTCCAGCTTAGGGCTCATTGGTTGCTCCTGGACTGTTGTGCTCAGTAGACCGTGCAGTGCTAGGAATCAAAGCCAGAACTCCCACATGCAAAACATGTGTACCAACCATCTGAACTACCACCCCAGCCTCAAAACTTTTTCATTGTAAAATATAGAAGGGCTATAAATTATATTAGAAATGATTACTTTAAGAGAGAAAGAGAGAAGAGAGCGAGAGAGAAGATAGGAAGGTGAAGATGCTTCATCCTAAAGTATAATTTTGCACTGATGAAAATGTCAACAATAGTGATTTCATGCCCAGGTTTATTTTTTTTTTTAGTTTTTCTCCTATCACTCATTTAACCAACTTTCTGTTACTAAGCTGTATTGTCACTGAGCACAAGCAAATATTTGAACAGTTGAATTATTGATTCCTGGATCATTTGCTTATTGTAGATAGTTACATCAGTTGACAGATGTCCCTGTGGTAAGTTCTTAATGATAGGGGAGATCTGTTTTGAGTATCTCAGTTTTAACACCAAACTTATTGAGAGCACAAGTTTGTTCTGTCGCCTTTCCATAGAACAACTTTTAGGTACTGGTGGGATAGTACAGTCACTTGTCTTATATCCATCCATCTGAGCTGGGTTCAGATCCCTTATACCATAGATGATTCCCTGAACAAATATAGAATGAATCACAAATTCTATAAAAATGAGAAGTATAGGAACCGGAGAGATAGCGTGGAGGTAAAGCGTTTGCCTTGCATGCAGAAGGACGGTGGTTCAAATCCCAGCATTCTATATGGTCCCCCGAGCCTGCTAGGAGCGATTTCTGAGCACAGAGCCAGGAGTAACCCCTGAGAGCTCCCGGGTGTGATCCAAAAGAAAACAAAAAAATGGAAGTATAGGGCCGTAGTGATAGCTCAGTGGTAGGGCGTTAGCTTTGCATGCTGCCAACCTGGAGCTGACCTGGTTTGATCCCCGCCATCCCATATCATCCCTGAGCTTGCCAGGAGTGATTTCTGAGTGCAGAGCCAGGAGTAACCCCTGAGTTCTACTGGGTGTGGTTCCCCCCCAAAAAAAGTATAAATATTTTTAAGAAAGGAAAAATCAAAATAATACCTCACTTAAGAGAAATAATTTCTGAAGGAAGTTTGATTATAATTATGCTCTTAGAAGAGTATCAGCATTAACAGTATACTTAATTTAACAGCATTACAGGGGCTAGTTAGACAGTACAGAGTACTTGCTTTTCAGGTGGCTAACCTGGGTTTGATCTCTAACAACCCATATCATCTTCTTAGTCTGAATGCAGAGCCAGTAGTAAGCCCTGTGCATCCCTTAGTGTGCCCCCCCATAAAGAAAAAACCCTTAGAAAAGTATTACCATTTAGATGGATTAAAAAGGCCTTTTCTGCTAAGCAGTAGCACCCAGTAGTATAATTATCATTAAATCAGTTGATGATTGCTATAGCCACAGGTTTATTAGTTGTGGTTGCATGTATTTAAATTATGTGACGTCCTTGTCTCACAATTCACTTAACCAGATAATGCTAAGAAAGCTTCAAAACTAGTAAAGTATTACAGAAATACATATAATTTCTAGTCTTAATCCTTTTCCATTTTATTTAGCCTGAGTAATAGTGTATTATATATTACCTATTTAGCTTACTTATTTAGATTTTATATAAATAATTACCTATTTAGACCTGTTTTGGTGCTTCATGTCATAGAACTGGTAGAGGGTGGATAGAGACTATATGTAGAGAGGGGAGAGAATAGGGAATGATAGTGGGGATCAAATCTGAGGCCTTTTTTCACATATGCAAAACAAGTGCTCTACTGCTGAACCACATGCCCAATCCCTGAGCTATTTATTATTTTCATATGTACTACACATAATCACTAATGTAATTCTGTTTTATAGAATTAGATGTAACTCTGTCCTGCTTGTCATTTTGGCTGACTTCTTAAAGGATGGTGTTCAGAGATATTCTTAGTTCATTTTTCTGGTAAAGTTTGAACCTTATTGGCCCCAGGAGACACACTCTTAAGGTTTCAGTTTGTCCTATTTAGTCGGCAGGTCCTGCACATGCTGTGCCTGGCTTTGTGTTAAGTTCTGTAGTAACTTTAAGATCTAGCTGCCATCAAATCATCTGAGAAGTTTTTAGGGTGGTTTTTTTTTTTTTTCATTTGTTTTTTGGGGGTTTTGTTTGTTTGGTTGGTTTGGTTTTGGGGCCACACCCAGAGGCACTCAGGGATTATTCCTGGCTCTGCACTCAGAAATCGCTCCTGGCAGGCTCTGAACCCAGGCTTGTCCTGAGTTGGCCTCATGCAAAGTAAATGCCCTGCCTCTGTGCTATCTCTCTGGCCCCAAAACCTCTCAAGTTTTGGATTTGGTGGGTGTTGGGTCGCACTCAGTTATTCTCTGTGCCCTATGATAGTCCTTGCTTTGGGCTCAGAGATCACTCCTGGCGATGTATGGGGGACCATAAAGTAATGAATTGGAACCAGAGATAATGTGTTGGGCCACACCCAGCTCATCTCAGGGATTACTCCTGACTGCTGTGGGATCTTTCCTAATGAGACCATAATGCAATGCTGGGAATAGAAAGAAAAAAGCAACAGTTTTTATCTTTCTAGGCAAGAGCTGTACATTTTTTTTAACGCTGAATAAATCTGAGACACCATATACTTTGTTCACTGTGTGCACTATTTCTGAATACAGGTTTCCCATCCTTTGCTCTATCTCTCCTGTCCTGATTTCAGATTTTTTTTAAGGGCAGCACCTCTTATATTTTCTATGTTTCAGTTTTTCCTCTGAAATGCCTCAGTTTCTTATACCTAAATACAACTTCTTTATACATAGTATTTACACCTGGTCCCTAAAAACGGTGGTATTTTAAGTATTTAGTCTTTACTTAACCCATTTCCTTCTCTAACAAATTATATTTTTTTTCCTCTTTATTTTTGGCCCACTCCCAGCAGTGGTCAGGGCTAACTCTTACTGTGCTTAGGGATGATCACGCTTGGAAGGGCTGGAGGACCAAATGTGGCACCAGGAATCAAACCCAGGTCAGTCATATGCTGTTGTGACTGCACAAGTACCCACCCTACTGTACTATTTCTTCAAATGCTCTGAGATTTTATAATTGACAATATTTAGGGAAAATTATTCTTTTGGAAGAAGTTGACCTAAACTACACTTGAGTTAAATTTGGAAATGGAAGTAGGAAAAAATGAGTTTTTTGTCTTACTTCCAAATTTAGTCAATTTAATTGGGGTTGGGCTGTACTTGAGATGTTCAGGTCTTCTGGCTCTGTACTCAGGGCTAATTCCTGGTGGTGCTCAGGATACCAACCAGATGTGTTGTCAAGGGATTCCAACTGGGGTCAGCATCATGCAAAGAAAGCACCCTGCCTCCTGTAATGTCTATACTCTGTTTCCTGTACTCGTTGACTCTTTCTACTCCTGGACTGTCTAGACTCTACCTCCGGTATTCTTTATACTCCTGTACTCTGCCTCCTATACTCTCCCGTACTCTCAACTCTGCTATCTGTACTCCAGTACTCTTCATATTCTATACTTATACTCTCTGATTCTCAGTAATATCTATTCTATGTACTTTCTGTATTCTGCCTTTTGTACTCCTGTATTTTCTGTATTCTAACTCCTGTGCTATTCAGCCTCGCTTAGTCTATTTAAATTTTTATTATTCTGGGGCCAAGGGAGAGCATAATGGCAGGGCATTTGCCTTGCATGCAGCCAACCTGGGGCAGACCCAGGATCTATCTCCAGCATCATATATGGCCCCCCTGCCTGCCAGGACCAATTTCTGAGTTCAGAGAACCGCTGGGTGTGGCCCATAAACCAAAATAAATAAATTTTTATTATTCCTATATAAAGGTCAGGGAAGATAGCGCAAGTAATAGAGTATATGATTGGCATCTGAGAACCATGAGAGTGTGCGCGCGCGCGCGCACACACACACACACACACACACACACACACACACACAAATGACTGGGGGTGTTCCTAGTGCCCCGCCACACACACACCCCGACTAGATGTGTTTCTAGTACAGTTAGCTGAATATATTACATCAATAGTGGCCTCTGCCAGAAGTTCTTGTGTGGCCCTTATAAAATAATATTTTTAAAGCATGTATGAGGATGAGGTATGTGGTAGAACTTATGTATGACTCATGTCTGAGACCCTAGAACTCCAAAAAGAAAAATAAAAGAAAGGACTGTTGTATGTATTGGATATCTTCGGTTTACTTTGAAGCTGTACTAAATGGAGATTAATTCTTCTACATTTTGTTTGTATAAGCCTTTGAGAAAAATTTTCTGAGAACAAAGTTTAATAGTTTCAGATCTAACAAACATGGTTTTTCCCTTTTACAGACAGTTTTTTTTTTAACTCTCACAAGCATTGCCAGTATTGTTTCTTATCGATCCTCAATAATTTTACAGATGTTGGCTGTAACTCAATGGGGTCTCTCATTGCTCTTTTTTTCCTTTTTGGCTCTTAGGGGTTACTTCTGGCTTTGTAATAAGAAATTGTTTCTGGTAGGCTCAGAGGACCATATGGCTATCTGGGGACCGAACTTGGGTCCGCTATGTGCAAAGCAAATGCCTACCCTCTCCAGCTCCACAGTTTTGTTTTTAAGAACTGCTCTCATGTTGACCACTTTAAAACCATCAGTTATTTTTAGTACCTAATTGTTCCTTCTTGAGGTGGACTTTCTCCAGCTTATTTTGGATTTATCTACTATTTGTATTTAATACCTTTCTCAACCTAAGGCTCAAGAACTGAAGAGAAACCAGTGTCATTTCTTTCTACCCTGGCAATGTTGACACTGTGGGGTGGGGGAATGTGGAGTCAGAGCACTTCCCTAGAAGAGAAAGCATTCTCAAATGAAGCTCAATAATTTTACAGATGTTGGCTGTAACTCAATGGGGTCTCTCATTGCTCTTTTTTTCCTTTTTGGCTCTTAGGGGTTACTTCTGGCTTTGTAATAAGAAATTGTTTCTGGTAGGCTCAGAGGACCATATGGCTATCTGGGGACCGAACTTGGGTCCGCTATGTGCAAAGCAAATGCCTACCCTCTCCAGCTCCACAGTTTTGTTTTTAAGAACTGCTCTCATGTTGACCACTTTAAAACCATCAGTTATTTTTAGTACCTAATTGTTCCTTCTTGAGGTGGACTTTCTCCAGCTTATTTTGGATTTATCTACTATTTGTATTTAATACCTTTCTCAACCTAAGGCTCAAGAACTGAAGAGAAACCAGTGTCATTTCTTTCTACCCTGGCAATGTTGACACTGTGGGGTGGGGGAATGTGGAGTCAGAGCACTTCCCTAGAAGAGAAAGCATTCTCAAATGAAGCTCCTTGTATTGAATTGTAGGCCTTTCCTCCAAAGTATTGGTTGATTTGCTGGGGTTATTTATGTAGACAGTAATTAAGAAACAATTATCCAAATAAACAATGAGTAGTAGTTTTATGGACTGGTAATGCTTATGGCTTACTCCTGGCTCTACACTCAGGAATTGCTCCTGATTGGCTTAGGGGAACATGGGATGCTGAGTATCCATCCTGGTTTAGCTGCATGCAAGGCAAAGGCTCTGCTTGCCTATGGTTCGGTCATTCTAGTTAAATTTGTTAATGTATTTATTAGTACAAAACTAATAACAGTTGTGGAAAGAGACACAACATTTTGTTTGTTTTTTGTTTTGTTTTCTGGGGTCACACCCGGCAGCACTCAGGTATTACTCCTGGCTCTATGCCCAGAAATTGCTCCTGGCAGGCTCAGGGGACCACATGGGATGCCGGGATTTGAGCCACTGTCCTTCTGCATGCAAGGCAAATGTCTTACCTCCACGCTATCTCTCTGGCCCCAAGAAACACAACTTTTTTTTTTCTTTTCTTTTTTTATTTAAATATTAACTCTTTCCTATGGAAAGAACTAGTACAATCACATATCTGAAAGGAAACACAACTTTTAACATGCTGCTGCTAAGAAATGAATGGCTGAGAGCAGAAGAGAGTCTCACTTTTCTTAGATATATGCAACATTTAGGTCTTAATGAAGTCCTTTTTTTTTTTTTTTTTTTTTTTTTATAACTAAAGGACAAGAAATGTATCATACTGGAAAATCTCCAGAAAATGCTATATTGGCACATTAGTTGGGTCATTGTCTAATGGCAGATATGCCAGAAAACCTTGACGTTTTCTTTTTTCTTTTTTTGGTTTTTGGGTCACACCCGGCAGTGCTCAAGGGTTACTCCTGGCTCTATGCTTAGAAATCGCTCCTGACAGGCATGGGGGACCATATGAGATGCCAGAGTTCTAACCACTGTCCTCCTGCATGCAAGGCAAAAACCCTATCTTCATGCTATCTCTCCGGCCCCAGACGTTTTCTTGTTTTGTTGTGGGGTATGGGGAGGCCACAAGGGGACCATGCCCCACCCCATACTGTCTCTCCATCCCTGGCTTCTTTTTTTTTTTTTTTTTTTTTTGGTTTTTTGGTTTTTTGGTCACACCCAATGGCACTCAGGGGTTACTCCTGGCTCTGCACTCAGAAATCACTCCTGGCAGGCTCAGGGGACCATATGGGATGCTGGGATTCGAGCCACTATCCGTCCTAGATTGGCAGCGTGCAAGTGCCTTAGCACTGCTATCTCTTCGGTCCCTTTTGTTTTGTTTTAGTTTTGGTTTTTGGGTCACACCCGGCAGTGCTCAGGGGTGGCTCCTGGCTGTCTGCTCAGAAATCACTCCTGGCAGGCACAGGGGACAATATGGGATGCCGGGATTCGAATTACTGTCCTTCTGCATGTAAGGCAAATGCCTTACCCCTATGCTATCTCTCCAGCTCCACCTTTTTTTTTTTTTTTAAACCTATTTTCATCTGAATTTTTTCAAGCATACCTTCTCTGTGAACTTTCTTTGGGAATTCCAGAGCTTAACTTCTTGACTATTGGATTTTGGGCTTTTTCAGAAGCCAATATAATTTATAAGATTATAGAAATGCTGGAACCAGAAAGGTAGTACGGTGTTTGCCTTGTATACACTGACCCTGGTTTGATCTCTGGCTCCCTATATGATCCCCCGAACCTGCATAGCTCAGAGCCAGGGATAATTAAATTCTGAGCACCGTTGGGTCTGCCATCCCCAAAAAAAGGATTTTAGAAATGAATACCAGGGACCATTTCAGAGAGTTATTTCTGGTTTCTGTCTCCTGTCCTTGTAAGCAGTGAAATCTCATGGGTATCTTATCTCCTCTGGTGGAAGTTGCATGTCCTGGTCTCTGCAGTTGTGGAAATGACATTATTTTTACTCTTCCTGATTAAGAATTTGTTCTCTGTTAAAATCTAGTTCTTGCTGAGCCTTTGCTTCTTGCTCTTACCTATATTTTAGTCATCTTTTACTTTTTGTGGAGGATCTGCCACACTGCCGCATACTTGGACTATCCTTGGCTGTGTACGCAGGGCAGGAGTACTTCTAGCAGTGCTCGGGGTATCATATGTGATGCAAGGGATCAGTCACATGCAAGGCAATCATCACCTTATCCCCTCTACCATCTCTTTGGTTTTCCATTGGTTTTATTATTTATTTTGGGTTTTGGGTCACACCCTGCATCGCTCTGCACTCAGAAATTGCACCTGGCAGGCATGGGAGATCATATGGGATGCTGGGATTCGAATCACCCTCCTTCCTGGATCGGTTCTGCTATTGCTCCAGCCCCTCTCTGTCATATTTTTAAGTGAAGCCTTCAAGTTTTTAGGAGTGTTTAGGAGGAACTAAGAAGAACATCTATGGTACTACCACACCACTTAACTTATTGCCTTGACGTTTTTGGTAGTCTGAAGACAGATAATGCCTACCTGGGTTTTTTGGGGGGTTTTTTTGGTTTTTGGTTTTGGGGCCACACCCGGTGACGCTCAGGGGTTACTCCTAGCTATGCGCTCAGAAGTCGCTCCTGGCTTGGGGGACCATATGGGACACCGGGGATCGAACCGCAGTCCGTCCTAGGCTAGCGCTGGCAAAGCAGACACCTAACCTCTAGCACCACCGCACTGGCCCCGCCTACCTGGGTTTTTAATATTGGTTGGTTCTTGGGGTTTGGGGGTCACACCAAAAGTACTCAAGGAATACTCTTGAGTCGGGGTCATTGCTAGCAGTGCTTTAGGGACTAACATGTGTAGCCAAGGACTGAATGGAGTTAACTGTAGGCAAGGCAGTCTGTGTCAAAACATCTGTCTGTGTCTCTTGCTCCTCCCCTCTCTTTTCCCCTCTGTATATTAAATTAAGTGTGTGTAAGTGATGGATGACATTTACCATATGTTTTTTTCATCTGTTTTCTCCGATGAGTAATTTTTTTGTGGGGAGGCAACACCCATCAGTGCTCAGGTATTACACCTGACTCAGTAGTGCTAGGGCTTCTATGCTTTGCTGAGGATCTAACATAGGCCTGAATCTAAAACATGTGCTTTGAGTAGTAATTAAATTAGGCAGCTATTTAAGAGTTTGCTCTTAAGCCTTGTAACATGCATTTCTTTCCCAAAACAGTCTTGCCTCCATAACAGAAAAACATTGTACCTACTTTATAATTTCTTAAAGTCTCCACTTGGGAAAATCTATAGTTTGGATAATTTTAGTGAAACACTGTTTTTTAATTTTTCCTGATACCTGTTATCATGTATGTATCATAACTTTTTACTTAATCTTTAACTAGAGAATTTATATGAAACATTAAATTTTTCTCACAGATTTAAGAAAGATGATTCATGGGTAAGGGAAATACTTCAAGAGTGTGGCAGTTGACCACAGCAAAGCCAATGAGATTGGTACCTTAAACCTCCATCCAGTTGCAGAAAATGAGACAAATACACATGGACTATACAAGTTTTAGGATCTCCTGGCAGCCATCAGGGAGCTCAGATTGGCCATTTATTCAGAATAATATCATCCCCCCACTCATCTCCAAACATATAGGATACATGGTTTAAGTTGACAGTGACATGAGGACTGTTAGAGTACATCAAATTTCATTGGGTACACGAAGAGCAGAGCCTGGGGTATTTCACACAGCCACTCAGCAGGCTCCTTTAAAGTACAGAGTAAAGTCAAGCTTATTCTGTTTTTGCCTATCTTGCTTTCTCTCTATCTGAAAGGAAAGACTTTAAACTGTCTTATTCTGTACCTGGGTTTGCTTAGTGTCATCTATTTTATTCTTTCCTAAGTGAATGCTTGCAGCTCCATGATATTCTAAAAAAAAAAAAAGAAGTTGTTGAACTATTTTGCCCTGGGGATTTTGTTGAGGGATGATTTCCCATCATCAAATGTGATTTCTCAGCATATCCTTAACTTATAGGAGGTTTGCATTCAGTTTCTAGCATCACATGGTCCTCTGCACCATGTTGGAAGTAGCTCCTGAGCTGGGTGTGCTCCTAAAAAAGACAGACCCAGGCCCTCACACACACATTCTGTCTACTGTTCAGCCTCCTTCCCTGGCATGCAGCCTGAAATTTTATTTCTTAGCCTCAAAAGAAGCCCTTGACAAAACTGCAAATGCTCTTGATATAAAGATATGCATATTTGGGGGGATATACCCAACAATGCTCTGGGCTTACTCCTGGTTATGTGCTCAAGGATGCCAGAAATTGAACCCAGGTCGACCATGTGCAAGGCAAAATGCTCTACCCTCTGTATTGTCTCTCTGGTTTCATACATAATTTTAATTAATAGTAATTAAAGTAAATTACAATAATGTACTTATAGTGTCTACTTTTTATAATATAATGATAAAAATTATTGATGATTTCCTTATTTGTAAAGGTACCTCTGTGTTGGAAATCTATGAAAATAACTAAAAATGGTTCTTCATTGTATATTAATAACTGTAGTTTCAAACTTTAAAGTGACTGAGAATTTTAGATTCATTACCCTTCTCTTTTGTCTTTTTCTTTTAGAATTGTCACTGGTTAACCAGGATTTCCTATAGTTGATAATGTTGGAGATCAGATCTGCCACTATCTTCAGCATTCAGTTATTAAAAACAAATAGGATGCAAGTTTCTCAACTCCAGATTATGAAAACAATACTTGGAAAATTGAAAACTATCTAAATGATTGTCTTTGGTTGGGCCGTGTTCTTAGCAAGCAGAAGCCTTGGCCAAGGTCTGCTGTTGACTCTTGAGGCGTACATCGCTCACTTCTTGGGGACTAGAGGTACTGCTGCTACCATGGGTAATTCCTGTATCTGCCGAGATGATAGTGGAGCAGAAGACAGTGTTGACATCCAGCAGCAACAGGCTGACAACAGTGCAGTACCCACTGCAGATACAAGGAGCCAATCCCGGGACCCAGTTCGCCCACCACGGAGGGGCCGAGGACCACATGAACCAAGGAGAAAAAAACAAAATGTAGATGGGCTAGTGCTGGACACACTGGCAGTCATACGGACTCTTGTAGATAAGTAAGTACATAACTCATAGTCACCTTTGCAATCCAAAAATCCAACAATCCAGAAACAATAACTTTTGAGCTCCTTCACTTCATTAGGTTATATTTACCAAATGTTGTACTCATAGAGTAAAGGACAATATTTCATTTCTCCTCTGATAGCAGAGTAAATTATAAGATGTTTTACTTGCTAACATCAACTCCTGTCTGGAAGTACCTAAACACATCTTTAGCAGAAAACGTTAATTAAAGCTATGATCTTTGGGTCAAAGTGCTAAGTACAGTGGTAAAGTGTATGTCTTTTATGCAGTTGACCTGGATTTGATCTCCTGCATCCCATATGGTCCCACAGCCTGCCAGGAGTTAACTCTGAGTGTTGCTGGGTGTGACTCCAAAACAAGCAAATAAAAATGCTATGATATTAGATGTGGCCCAAAAACAAACCAACAAAAAACTATGATCTTTATTGGGGAACACAGTTGAAGTTGGAGTGACTGTGTGTTGCTGGCTTTGATGGGGAATTATTTCCTGAAGACTTATTCTTACCTTGCTTACCTGTCTGTTCTTTTTTTTTTTTTTTTTTTTTTTGGTTTTTGGGTCACACCCTGTGACGCTCAGGGGTTACTCCTGGCTATGCGCTCAGAAGTTGCTCCTGGCTTCTTGGGGGACCATATGGGACGCCGGGGGATCGAACCGCGGTCCGTCCTAGGCTAGCGCAGGCAAGGCAGGCACCTTACCTCCAGCGCCACCGCCCGGCCCTACCTGTCTGTTCTACTGAGGAGTTTTAAGAAGAGTAGTTTTGCCAAGAGCATGGCTGCATGCAGCTTTTGTTGGCAACGTAGGTAGATCATGGAGAGTTTTCATCCTCCCGTCTCTCTTTTTTTAATTCCTTACTTGGGATCCATTTGAGAAGTTTTGTAAATTGAAACTGAAGGACACACCTGTGAGTTTTGTTTGTTCCCCTGCTTTGTCTAACTCTATAAAAGCAAAGCTTGTGTAACAGTGAGATTAAAGGGTATTGTTCACAGTGAAAAAAATTATATGTTTGTTTTGAAAAACATTTTGTTTTTTGTTTAGTTAGTTTTGGGGTTGGGGCACACCGGACAGTACTGGAGGGTGGCAAGGCAAGCGCTTACACACTGCTTTTATTTCAACACCTTGGCAAACATCAGTGTAAGGCTGGAACAATGGTATTGGACTTGCCTTGCATATCCAGGTTCAGTCTTCAGCATATCATATGGTCCCTGAGTACCACCAGGAGAAAGCCCTGAGCACTCACTCCAGGTGTCTACTCCCACCCCCCAAAAAAACTATCATATATCAAGGATAACTTGTTTTTAACATTTTATTTGATGTATAAAATGTTGGTGAAAGGTAATTCTCATAAAAATATTCTCTATGATTCAGAAAAATCTTCTGAATTGTTTTTTATTCAGGAATCCTGATCAAGGGGGTTAGTATAACACGCTCAGGAGGGCACAAGTTCATGAACATATCTAAGCCAACATTTGAAGTAGTTCTGATTTATTCCTCATGTGTGTTTAAAAAATAATATGAGAGCCAGAGAAATAAGATACTTGCTTTGTTTGGTCCTTGATGTACCATATGGACCCCCAGAGCACCACCAGCAGTGATTCCTGAGTATAGAGCCAGGAATAACCCCTGATTATTGCTAGGTGTGGCCAAAAACAAAAAAAAAAGGATTTAAATACTATAATAATAAAAATCAGTGTTGAGAGTTGAGAGAGAGTGCAAAAGTTAAGGTGCTTGTCTGGACAATTAACTGCAGCTACAACATTGGTTCAGATTCTGGCATTGCAAGTTCCCCAAACAGTGTTGCATGGTCCCTGAGTCACCCCCCACAACAAAATGTTGACTCTAAATCTATGTCATTTATATCCCCCACATTCAAACAAGGAACTTGAAGTGGTTACATAAGATTTCTTACAGTGTTATTTAAAGCATACTATTAAAGTATAATGAAAAGTTGTCCTTCCAAAATAAGGAAGTTAACCACAAGCGGTGTTACTTAAACCTATTGGAAAGCAGATACAGAATAGACTGTCATATTTTTGCTCCTTTTTGGTTGTTGTTTTTGGATTGGTTTTTTGTTTTGTTTTGTTTTGGGTTTATATATATATATATATATATATTTTTTTTTTAGGGGAGGGGTCCCTATCTGGTGACTCTCAAGGCTTACTCCTGGCTATGTGCTCAGAAATCGCTCCTGGCTTGGGAGATCATATGGGATGCCAGGGTATCAAACTGCAGTTCATCCTAGGCTTGCGCATGCAAGGCAAATGCCCTACCACTAGTGCCACCTCTCTGGCCCCTATTTTTTGCTCTTGATTTAGGTTATGAGCCGCCACCCACAGTAATGGTTGGGGCCTACTCCAGCACAGCAACATGTAGGGTTTGCTTCTGACAGTATTCAGGGAACTATATGGGGCTGGAGATGACCCTTTGAACTCTCTGTAGGTGTGTCATATTTTAAAAGAGTGAGTATGAGAATGTAGAGATAAGAACTTTATTTCTAGGCAAGAAAATACTAAAAATTACTTGCTGATAAAACAAATAGTTCATTTATATGAGGAAAGTGATAAACATTTGAACAGCAGGGTAACCTTTACCTTAAACTTGTTTGTTTTTCATACTTACCTGGCAGGGGAGATACCATGATCACAAAGGTGGTTTTCCCAGGGTGAGGCTTATTCATTGCACTCCGGATGTGCTGATCCTGCGATTTCCCCAAATGTGGGAAACTTGACTGCATAATTTGTGGTAGTGGGGGATTATTAATAAAAAAAAAAAAAAAAAACCTTGTTTGTTTGGGGGTTTGGAGGGGAGTGTTTTGTTTCATTTTGGTTTTGGTTTTTGGGCCACACCTGGTAGCTTGTGTGGGGTCAGGGTTTTCTCCTGACCCTGAACTCAGAGCTCACTCCTGGCATACGCAGGGGACCATATGGGATGCTGGGGATTAAACCACAGTTGGCTGCATGCAAGGCAAATGCCCTACCTGCTGTGCTATTGCTCTGGTCCCATACCTTAAACTTGTTTATTCTGAATTACAGTTTTAACTCTTCTGAAAATGGAAGAAACAAAGTTAACTAACTGCAGAGCAAATATGTTGGAGACTATAAATTGCAAACTAGAATTTAGGCAGTTTAAAACTATAGTTATATAGCTTGGTATTTAGAAGAAGCTGCTAAAGGAGAATTATATAACCTATGAAGTTTACAGTTGTTATAACCAAACATGAGAGATAATTAGGGGCCAGAGAAACAGTACAGCAGGTAGAGCTCTTGTCTTGCACATGGTCAGCCTATATTTAATCCCTGACACCTCCAAGAGGCATTTCTGAGCAGAGCCAGGAGTAAGCCCTGAATACATCCCAGTGTGTTCAAAAAAAAGTAAAAGGAGGGGCCGGGCGGTGGCGCTAAAGGTAAGGTGCCTGCCTTGCCTGCGCTAGCCTTGGACGGACCGCGGTTCGATCCCCCGGTGTCCCATATGGTCCCCCAAGCCAGGAGCAACTTCTGAGCACATAGCCAGGAGTAACCCCTGAGCGTTACCGGGTGTGGCCCAAAAACCAAAAAAAAAAAAAAAAAAAAAAAGTAAAAGGAGAGAAAGAAAAGGCTATTTGAACAGGTGAGCTTAGAATTAAGTTCCTAAAATTATATATGTGTGTGTGTGTGTATATATATATATAATTAATAATAACATGATCAGTATATTTTGTTCTAATTGTTTTCTTAGAAAAAGTGACATTGATCTAAGAGAAGTATAGTTCATAATGCTGAGTTTTGTGATATTAATATAAGTTTTTTCCATAACTTTTTTGAAATAAAATGTCTTTTTTGCTGTATGCCTCTTTTTTTTTTTTTTTGGTTTTTGGTTTTTGGGTCACACCTGGCAGCCTTCAGGGGTTCCTTCTGGCTCTATGCTCAGAAATCGCTCCTGGCAGGCTCACTCGGGGGACCATATGGAATGCCAGGATTTGAACCACCGTCCTTCTGCATGCGAAGCAAATGCCCTTTCTCCATGCTATCTCTCCAGCCCGCTGTATGCCTCTTTCTGGCATTCTTACTCTCCTCATTGAAACAGAGGTTTTTGCTTTTATTTTTTGTTGGCTAATATTAATTAAGAATACTTTCGGGGGCCGGGCGGTGGCGCTAAAGGTAAGGTGCCTGCCTTACCTGCGCTAGCCTAGGACGGACCGCGGTTCGATCCCCCGGCGTCCCATATGGTCCCCCAAGCCAGGAGCAACTTCTGAGCGCATAGCCAGGAGTAACCCCTGAGCGTCACCAGGTGTGGCCCAAAAACCAAAAAAAAAAAAAAAAAAAAAAAAAAAAGAATACTTTCAATATGAAATCCTATACTCATTCTGGAAATTTCTCAGCTATCATCCCTTTGAATATCATTTCTGCTATGTTCTGGGTGAATTCCTTAGTACTGTTTTCCAATTTACATTTCTCTCTATGATACATCTGGTAATTGAGATTCTTCTTTTTTTAACTTGATTGTTAGGCAACACCCAGCAGTGCTCAGGGATTACTTCTGGCTCTGCACTCAGAAATTTCCCCTGGCAAGCTGGGGAACCAAATGGGATCCCAGGAATTAAATTGGGTCCCTCCTGGGTCTACTGTATACAAGGCAAATGCCCTATATCTGTGCTATCTTTCTGGCTCCTATATTGAGATACTTATTTAAGTAGCTATATTTCATTTCTGGGATTATGATTTTTTTATTTTCCTCTTGATGTCTTAATTTCATAGACCACTTATATAGTTGTTCCTATGTTTTGCTTTTTTGTTTTGGGCCACATCCAGATGAGCTCTAGGCTTACTCCTGGTTCTATGTTCAGGGATCACTCCTGGTAGTATTCAGGGATTCATATGAGGTGCTGGAGATCAAACCTTAGTTGATTTCATGCAAGGCAAGCACCCTACTCACTATACTATTGTTCTGATCCTATAGTATTTACTGTTAAATGTTTATTTTTAAAACTTTTAGAAGTTTTGTTAGTTGCTTATTTTTAATAGTGACTTTATTTTCAGTTGTATGTAGTGCTCATAATCTCAGAACTTTAATTTGAAGATTCTTTTTTTTAATTATCTTTATTTAAACACCGTGGTTACAAATATGATAGTATGATTTCAGTCATGTAAAGAACACCCCCCTTCACCAGTGCAACATTCCCACCAATGCAGATTCTTTTTATTTTTTTTTCCCTTTTTGATTCATACACAGGGACTGCATGTAGCTTCATGCTTAAGGGGCATTTCTTAAGTACTGCTTGGGGAACCATGCAGTGCTTGAAATCAAAACTGGCATGCAAAGTATGCCACTTCTTCATGCAAAGCATGCATTCCAGAAGTTTTAGCCATGTCTTTGCTCTGCGTGTTTCTCTTAATGGAGATTAGTGGTGATTTTATTTTTTGTTTGTTTGGTTGGTTGGTTGGTTGGTTTTGGGACCTCACCCAGCAGCGTTCAGGGCTTATTCCTGGCTCTGTGTTCAGGGATCACTTTGGTGGGACTCAGAGACCACCAGGGGTGTCGGCTGCATTCAACGCAAGCACTCTACTGCTTACTGTCACTCTGGATCCTGGTGGTTTGTTCTTATTTTTAGCAATGCCATGTATGAAACCCAGGACATCATGTATATACAAAAAAGTATGTAGTTTTTTTTTTTCTTTATGGGATGGGGGCTACATCGATCAGCACTTACAGGCTACTCCTGGTTCTATGCTTAGAAATTACTCCTGGCAGGCTGAGTGACCGTCATATGGAATGCCAGGAATTGAACCGGAGTCGGCTTCATACAAAGCAAAATGCCTTGCCCGCTGTGCTATATCATTCCTGCTCCAAGACAAGTGTTTTGTACTGCTGTGCCAGGGTCTCAGGAACGTTTAGTCTGTGACTAGACCTAAAATTCGTGTTCCTGGTCCTCATTTCATTGTAACAAGCCAGGTCTGACTGTACCACGCTGTTTTATTGTCACTGGACACTTACCACTTTATGCTAGAGTAGCTGGATTAAAAAGGTATCCATTGAAACTTTGTTTAGCTCCTTTCACTATGAGGGGAACCATGAGTCTTCTTTATCCATTGCACAGGTCAGGTTTGGCTTCCAGTATCTGTCCTACAGGCAGAGTTCCTTAGCACCTCTATCTCTGTCCTCAGCAAGCCAGATAGATAATACAGGGCTTAAGGTTCTTGCCTTGAATATGGTCAACCCAGGTTTGATTCCCAGCATTACATATGATCCCCCAAGTTCTACCAGGAGTGAACCCTCAGTGTAGCGCATGTCTGCATATGGCTTAAACATAACAAAAATGATGTTTGTATTGGCCTTTGCTTATAAACCCTCATATGGGATTATCATCTTCATCTCATATCCACATTTTTTTTGAGGTAAGTATGAGGCGATGTTGACTTCCTTGGCCTAACTTAGGTTCGTTGAACTTCTAGAATCTGTGAAGCTGAAAAGTAGAATTTGGTCTCCAATTTTAGTTTTGTGCTTCACTTGCAAGAACTTTTGGGTGCCCTTCAGCCCAATTTATTTGTGGGCCATCAAAAAAAGTGATCTTAAAAAAGAACACAAGTGGTGTGCATTTGTCCTTATAGAATATAGCCCTGGTTGTCTCTTCCCATCTCTTTCTTTGCATTCATTCATGTTCATTTCTTTCTCTTTCTACCCCCGTGCTTCCAGTTTAATTTTTTGTTATATAGAATTGTGATCTGGATTTTTTTGTTTATTTGGGATTGTCATTTCTTATTTCTTCAAGTTTGATGTCTTGAATGTTTGTTTTTCAGTGATCAGGAACCTCCCTATTCAATGATTACATTGCACGAAATGGCAGAAACAGGTATTTCTAAGTTTTTAAAAAGTATTTCCGGTTGATGGTTTTGAAAAATAATGTAGTCACTTTTAAATAAAATACTTCATACACACAGTAAAAGAAAAAGCCCATGGAGTATAAAACCTTTCTTGCATAGCAATAATTTAATAAAGTACTATATATTTCCTCATGAACATTACAGGTATACCTCCAAGGATGATTTCATTTCACTGAAATTACGGGGAGATAATTATTTTTTTTGGCATTGATCTTTAAGCATCACTGTTCTATAATGGAAAGGACAATTTTTTTCTTCACTAACTTCTAAACATCTATCTGAAAATAAAGTCAAATTTTTCAAAATACTAAATCTTTTCTTAAATGTCCTGTTGTAAGTAAGATGCTAAAAACTATTTAAACTATAATTTAAGAACCCAAGACCAAAATATGAATTCTCTCCAAGATAATTCCCAAATCACTAGGTTCTTATTAGTAGGATTCTTTGATCATGATGACCTACAATTGATGTCAAATAGTAACTGCCTATATACTACTAGTTGAATGAAGGCCAGATGAGTTTGTTTTAATATGAAGTCATTTGTATGAGCTTATAAGTTTTATATTTTCACATTTTTAAATAATAGTGTCTCCATTTTATAATCTTCTTGATTTGCTCTTAGATGAAGGATGGTTGGATGTTGTCCAGTCTTTAATTAGAGTTATTCCATTGGAAGATCCATTGGGACCAGCTGTTATAACATTGTTACTTGATGAATGTCCATTGCCCACTAAAGTAAGTTGTTACCTGTCTTTTATGAAATTATCATCCATGCTTAAGCACAGAATACATAACTTCAAGAAATTATTTGAATGTTGCATTTTTATATGTTTAAGATCTGTGTGTGCAGCAATAGTTTTATTGTGTAAACTTGGTTTTTATTCATGAAGTACTACTTTCTTTTTCAATCAACAGTAGCTTACTATGAAAACTTTAGCTTAAAATTTTAAAGATGTCTAAGATGGTAGTATTTGGGGGCCCGGAGAGATAGCACAGCGGTGTTTGCCTTGCTAGCAGCTGATCCAGGACCAAAGGTGGTTGGTTCGAATCCCGGTGTCCCATATGGTCCCCCGTGCCTGCCAGGAGCTATTTCTGAGCAGACAGCCAGGAGTAACCCCTGAGCACTGCCGGGTGTGGCCCAAAAAGATGGTAGTATTTGGGTGTGTGTGTGTGTGTGTGTGTTGTTTTTTGGGGGGTGAGGGGACCTCACTTGGTGGTGCTCAGGGGTTACTCCTGGCTCAGTACTCGAAAGTCACTTCTGGACAGGCTTCAGGAACCATATAGGATGCCAGGGATCAAATCTGGGTCCATCTCAGGTCGGCTGCATGCAAGGCAAACGCCCTACCATTGTGTTATCACTCTGGCCCCAGATGGTAATATTTGTATTTAAAATAAATACTTTTTTTTGGGGGGGGGGGTTTGGGCCACACCCGGCAGTGCTCAGGGGTTACTCCTGGTTATCTGCTCAGAAATAGCTCCTGGCAGGCACAGGGGACCATATGGAATGCCAGGATTCAAACCAACCACCTTAGGTCCTGGATTGGCTGCTTGCAAGGCAAACACCACTGTGCTCTCTGTCCGGCCCCTAAAATAAATACTTTTGTTTGGAAGCTAAATGAATATGTTCTGTCACTAAGCTAATTTAATTTTGTTTTTTTTTTGTTTGTTTGTTTTTGGTTTTTGGTTTTGAGCCATACCCAGTGGTGCTCCAGGTTTACTCCTGGCTCTTGTTTACATACCACTCCTAGCAGGCTTGGGGATTATATAGGGTTCTGGGGGTTGAACCCAGGTCAGTAGCATGCAACTCCAAACACCCTACGTGCTCACTGTATTATCTCTCCGACTTCCTGCTAAGATGATTTTCTTGTCTTCTCAAAGCAGTTTTATTATAAACTCCCCCCCTCCAAATTTTGTTCTAATTGTGTATTATATGTATGCTGGAACAAAATCTAGGGTCTCATATATATTGTATGTGTGCTGGGGACAGAATATATATATATATATATATGTGTGTATGTATGTATGTATGTATGTATATTCTGTGTACACACACACAATGCTGAACACAATCCTTACCTCATAGAAAATAGTTGGGTTTTTTGATAAGGGCTTCTTTTTCAGTAATAGAAGGAATAGAAGTAGGGTTGTTCTCATACAAGACAAGAACCTTAATTATCTTGCTGACCCCAAAAGTTTTTTTTGTTTTTGTGTTTGTTATTTTCTTTGTTTTGCGGTCATACTCAACTGTGCTTCCTGCTCTGTGCTTGGACATCACTCTCTGGGGTCAAGGTCTATGTGGTGCCAGAGATCAAACCCAACCTTCCTCCCTCAGGCAGAACAGCATGGGCATAGCCTGTTGAGCTCTGGCCCACAGCAAAAAAATAAAATGTTTCTGTTAAAAAGCAATTAGAGTGGGGCCACAGCGATAGTGTAGCAGTAGGGCATTTGCCTTGCACGTGGCTGACCCAGGATGGACCTTGGTTCAATCCCCAGCGTCCCATGTGGTCCCCTGAGCCATGAATGATTTCTGAGCTCATAGCCATGAGTAACATCACCAAGTGTGCCCTCATCTCCCAAAATAACCCCCCCCCCAAAAAAAAAGGCAATTAGAGTGCCAGGAAGTGCAGGGGTTAGGGCTCATGCAGAGTAAGTTCCATAGCCAGGTTCCATTCCCAGCAGCATAAGGACTCCAGAACATGGCCGGGTACAGCCCTTAATATCCTTGAGTACTCCTGGATGTGGTCCTAAAGAGACCCTGGCATCAGTACCAGCATATAGGGTCTGTAACATTGTATCAGCAGGCATTAAACTTGCTTTACACTGCTGTAGTTGGCCAAGAATCACTGGTGAGGTCCTGAGCAACCACTTGAGGGACTCCTAAAAAAGCAGATATCCTGAAAATATTTAAGAATATTATTCAGGGCCCGGAGAGATAGCACAGCGGCGTTTGCCTTGCAAGCAGCCGATCCAGGACCAAAGGTGGTTGGTTCGAATCCCGGTGTCCCATATGGTCCCCCGTGCCTGCCAGGAGCTATTTCTGAGCAGACAGCCAGGAGTAACCCCTGAGCACAGCCGGTGTGGCCCAAAAACCAAAAAAAAAAAAAAAAAAGAATATTATTCAGGAGCTGGAATGATAGCACAGCGGTTAGAGCATTTGCCTTACATGTGGTCAGCTGGGTTCGATCCCAGCATCCCATATGTCCTCCAAACCTGCTAGGAATAATTTCTAAACACAGAGCCGGGAGTAACCCCTAAGGATAGCTGGGTATGGTCCAGAAAAAAAAAAAAAGGATATTATTCAAACATTAAACGAAACCTTAATTATTTCTTATATACAACAAAAATTTCAAACTAACATGCTGACATCTGTTAGTCCTCGTCCATATGTTCAGTGGAATTCTGGGGGGTTTTTTGTTTTGCTTTGGTTTGGTTTTTTGGGGGGGTGGTCACACCCAGTGGCACTCCTGGCTCTGCGCTCAGAAATTGCTTCTGGCAGGCTTGGGGACCATATGGGATGCCGGAATTTGAACCACCATCCATCCTGGGCCTGCTGCATGCAAGGCAAATGCTCTACTGCTTTCTATACAGCCTCAGAATGCTGTTTTTAATTTGTTTTAAAATTTGATTTTGGAAAAAAAAAGGGACCGGAGAGATAGCATGGAGGTAAGGCGTTTGCCTTGCATGCAAGACGACAGTGGTTCGAATCCAGGCATCCCATATGGTCCCCCAAGCCTGCCAGGAGTGATTTCTGCTCTTAGAGCCAGGAGTAACCCCTGAGCACTGCTGGGTATGACCCAAAAACAAAACAAAACAAAAAACACACAATATTTTTTTGGATTTGATGATATGTTTCATTTGTTTCAAGGTTTAAAAATTTGGAAGTCAGAGAGATAGTATAGACATTAAGCCTGGTTCGTTCTGATCCTGGTTCAATCTTCAGCACCACCTGTGAGTCCACAAGCATTGCAGGGAGTGATCCCTGAGTAAAGACCCAGGAGTAAGCCCTTAAGCAACATCTGGTGTGTTCTAAAAAACAAAAAAGAAAGGATATGTTGTATCATTTTTACCATATTTTATAATTTAGTACTTGTTATATCTTGACTCTAGAACAAGATCTTTAGTGGTGTATTTATATACTTCTCATTCATTTTTGTTTGTAGGATGCACTCCAAAAATTGACTGAAATTCTCAATTTAAACAGAGAAGTAGCTTGCCAGGACTCAGGCCATCCTGCCAAACACAGGAACACATCTGCTGTTCTAGGTTGCTTGGCTGAGAAACTAGCAGGTAACTCTAGAAGCTCTATAAATAAATTCTTAAAGTTGTTAGACTTTACAGGAGAAATATAATCACAGGTCTTTGATCAAACCTCCTCTAGTGGAAAAAAACTTGTACTTAAAAGCCATGAAGGTAAATGCGATCAGTTTAGTATTGAGGATTTTCAAAGGGAAATGCAATTGAAATTTTCATTTGGGTTGTTTGTTTTTCTGTTTTATTTTGGAGTCACACCAGTGGCTCAAAGGAGTTACTCCTGGCTCTGTTCAGCAATCACTCCTGGTGGTGTTTGGGAGACCATAAATGGTGCCAGGGATCAAACCCAGGCCAGTGCCTGCAAGACAAATGCCATACCTATTGTGCTACTTCTCTGACCTCCAGAAGTTTCATTTTGGGGCCAGAATGATTATATGGTTTGTTAAGACACTTGCCTTTTGCACATGGCTGACCCAGGTTCTATCCCTGGCATCACCTTTGATCCCCTGAGTAAAAAACCATGAGTGATCTCTGATAACCAGGTGTAGCTTATACAAAGATAGTTTTGTTTTGCTTTTAAAATCAAGAATAGGAAAAATGGAACTGGAGAGATGACTCACAAATACATGCATTGTGTGCAGAAGCCCTAGGTTTGATCTTTGCTATTGACTACATGCTATACTCCTACCCCCCCCCCCAAAAAAGGAGTAAGTAAACTCAGTGTAATGAAGGTTGTAAAGTTTAGGTAGGTATTAGACACATACTAGGTAAAGGAAGAAAAGGAACTTTAGTTTTGGTCTACATTTGGCTCTGGACTCAGGAACCACACCTGGGGTGCTTGGTGAACTGTAAGTGGTGCCAGTATTTAAAACCATTGTCATGACTGTGACTATAAACAAGGCAAGTGCCTTAATGTCTTTACTCTCTCCAGCCCAAGAAAGGGGAATTTAAGGTGTAGCAGTTACTGATAATCATTTGTAATATCTTTATTGAATATTACCTATTTTAGAATAGGCAACATCTCTATATTCTATACTGGTAAATACTCCAGCATCTTAGGGCTAGAGCAATAATTCAGTTGGTGGATAGAGTATTTGCTTGCACACAGCCAACCTGGGTTCAATTCTTGGCACTCCGAGTAGTCTCCCAAGCTCCACCAGGAATGGTCCCTGAGCCCACAGCCACGAGTAAGCCCTGAGAACCTCCAGGTGTTTCCAAAAACAACAACAATAATAATCCAGCATTTTCGGTGAAAGAAATTGAGAAATTAGGTACATGTGTGCTAGTTCTGCTATAGGTTCCCCCAGTCACTTTATTTTTCCTATTATTTCTCAACTTTGAAATTGGAATAATACTAAATGAAAGCTCGGTTGTGTGCATGAAAATATTTTGTAAAGGAGTGGAATGACAGTACAGCTGGTAAGGCACTTGCCTTGCACGTGGCCACCTAGATTCAATCCCTGAGAATTGCCACGTATGATTACTGTGTGCAGGGTCAGGAGTAAGCCCTGAACACGGCTAAGTATGGCCCCAAAACAAAAACAAAACTAAACCAAAAAAACTGAGTTTTATCAATGCAATGTTAGTCTTAGTTATAGATGACAAATAATGTTATACATTCATTATAACCATCTTTTGTTGTATTCATCTAGGTCCTGCAAGTATAGGTTTACTTAGTCCAGGAATACTGGAATATTTGCTACAGTGTCTGGTAAGTAAAAACATCAAAACTGGTTATTCAGGGTGTTTGTCTTGCACCTGACTGACCTGGGTTCAGTTGACGTGGGTTCAATCTCAGGCATCCCATATGAGCCCCTGAGCACCACTGAGTGTGGCCCGACTTCCCCTCGCCCAAAAAGAACTGGTTATTTACTGTCATCTAGAATTGTGTGTTTTCTTAAATTGCCAGTTTAGGGGCTGTAACTATATCACAGTGAGTAGGGCATTTGCTTTGCACATGGCTGATCTAGATTCAATCCCTGACATCCCTTATGGTCCTCGAACCTTCTAGAATTGATTTCTGAGTGCAGTCAGGATTAACTCAAGAGTTAACTCAAGGATCAACTCAAGAGTTCCGCCGGGTGTGGCCTAAAAAACAAACAATATAAAAATAAACTAAACTAAAATTGCCAGCTTAGCCACAGGCACAGAAAATGGAATCAATTATAAGGGTTTTTTTTTTTTTTTTTTTGGTTGTGGTTTTGTTGTTGTTGTTGTTGTTTTTCAGCCACACCTGGTGACACTCAGAGGTTACTCCTGGCTATGCGCTCAGAAATCGCCCCTGGCTTGGGAGACCATGTGGGATGCCAGGGGATCGAACCGCAGTCCATCCTAGGCACAAGGCAGAAGCCTTACAGCTTGCACCACCGCTCTGACACCATCAATTATAAATTTTATTTACAAGTGTCTGCTTAGTGTTTATCTGTTCCCTTCTTAGTTATTGTAATAACAAAAAATAATAATAGTAGGATAGAGGCATTAAAGGCAAAAATAGCTTAGTTAGTCTGGTTTGAAATGTATTTAGATAGCTACTTGACTGGCTTTTAGGTTTATATCTTTAGGAGTTTGACAGATGGTAATAGGGAACAGACTTCAAAATGGAAACTGAATAATATAGAATTGAAGCTAGGACCCATTACATCCCATTCCCAGTGTGTAGAAATCTGTTTCTCCCTGAACCCCTCCTATCACTTCTACTCTCAAAAGTGTTGCAGGTCCAGGGAGATGACTCAGACCCCAGTTACAGTCCCCACACTGCATCTGGAAGTCCCCAACCAGCACTTCATATGGTGGGGCTCCTATGCCAAACTGGGTATGATCCTGGTGGTCCCCAGTACCACTGGATGCAAGTAGCATTACATTGCCAGTTCCAAGCACTGAGCCATCAGCTCAGTATCAGGGCCTGTGCTCTGGAGAGGTCCTTAATAAAACAACAAAACACTGTGTTAAGTAATCATTATGTAGCATGAAGTATATTGGTTTTTATCCAAAAGAAGTAACTGGTTGGGGCCGGACCGGTGGCACGAGCTAATCTAGGACGGACCATGTGGTTCGATCCCCTGGCATCCCATATGGTTCCCCCAAGCCAGGAGTGATTTCTGAGCGCATAGCCAGGAGTAATCCCTGAGCATCACTGGGTGTGCCCTCCCCCCCCCCAAAAAAAGTAACTGGTTAAAGGAACAAAACTCTTGGGGTCTGGGGGAGGCTACACCTGGCTGAGGAATTACTGCTAGTGAACGACTATATGGGATACTAGAAGTTAAACCTGGTTCGGCCATGTGCAAGGCAAACACCTTATCCCCCCCCCATAATTCTTGTTTTCTCTTTGGCTCATTTAAGTGACTGTAAGAATCAACATTATTTTTATTAAACAGTCCTAATATACATTTTACTAGGAAAAATAATAGTATATCTTATAGGCTCCTTTTGACATCTATAAATTAATTCAATTTTTACTAGAAAATCTATGAGATTTTAAGAGACCATCTTGGGGCAATATATGCACAGTTGGTAGGGTGTTTGCCTTGCACATGGATGACTCATGTTCAATCCCCAGTATCCCATATGATCATTCCACAACCCTGCCAGGAGTGATTTTTTGAGTGCAGAGCCAGGAATAACCCCTGAGCACCTCACTGCTAAACATTAACAAATCGATAATTGAGGTCTTAAGCAAGTAAAATCTTCTGTCTACTAAAAAAATGGGGCAGGTGGAATAATGTCTAGCTCCTATTGGGCAAGGAGAGGAAGTTGCTGCTAGCTTACTCACTCTGCAGGAGTGATATGTCTGTTGTATTTTTGTTGTCTTTCAGAAGTTACAGTCCCACCCCACAGTCATGCTTTTTGCACTCATCGCACTGGAAAAGTTTGCACAGACAAGTAGGTATAGTGACTTCTTACACTAATGATCTTCTTACTAGTTGTTAAAATATTATTTTCACAAAATAAGCTTACACTTTGAATCTTACTAAAGCATGAATGAATTCTACTTTTATTTGAAGAGATATCCCAAGACCAGATGTAATCAAAAAAGCAAGAGTTTTCTCATTTAAACATCAAAAACTTGGTGGTCATGATTATCAACTTTTTATAGCTAAATAAATATTTAGTGGTAAGATTGTTCTTTTCTTAGGGGTTGATTGCATTGCTGCTTTCTAGAAAATCAGGAAATTATACCCTGGGGATAGACCACTATCCTAGTTTCCTGATTCTGTGATTGCATCTCCTTACTCCTTATCTGCACTAATCTTTTATTGTTGAGTCAAGGTTTATGTCTTTCCAAACAGGTGAAAATAAATTGACTATCTCAGAATCCAGTATTAGTGACCGACTTATTACATTGGAGTCCTGGGCTGATGATCCTGATTATTTGAAACGTCAAGTTGGTTTCTGTGCACAGTGGAGCTTAGACAATCTCTGTAAGTAGGCATTGTTCTTTATCCATGTACTTCCTTCCATTCCAATTCCATTTATTCTATAGAGTAATTTTGTGAAGTGAATGTGTTTTTCCTTGTGAGGGGCTCGATTAAGTAGGTTGAAATGTTCTAGAGAAAAGTATCTTAGGGATCCTTCAGTTGATGGTCATATGGAGTGCTTCTAATGCCAGAACTCTCCTATTCAGAAACCTTCACTGGTATTCATTTCCAGCTGCACCAAGGCCATTAATTGTACGGCAGCATGTAATCAACTCTTACTCTTAGGGTAGCATACAATCAACTATCTCCTTGGGACTGGAGTTGTAGTACAGGTAGGGCACTTGCATGAGGTGGACCCAAGTTCAATCCCCAGCATCCCAGTATGTCTCACAGCCTGCCGGAAATGATCCTTGAGTGCAAAGCCTGGGGTAACCCATTACCTCTGGGTACCACCAGGTGTGGCCCCAAAACCCTGTCTCCTCACTAAATACAAACAGGTTCCAGTTATCCCACCTCTAGGCTTCTTCAGTTTGGAACTTCATCTGTTTCTTTTCTTTTTTTTTTTTTTTTTTTTTTTTGGTTTTTGGGCCACACCCGGCGGTGCTCAGGGGTTGCTCCTGGCTGTCTGCTCAGAAATAGCTCCTGGCAGGCACGGGGGACCATATGGGACACCGGGATTCGAACCAACCACCTTTGGTCCTGGATCGGCTGCTTGCAAGGCAAACGCCATTGTGCTATCTCTCCGGGCCCCCATCTGTTTCTTTTCTATCCCAAACTTCTGCTCTTCAAATGTCTTGCCGACGCCATGAGAGTTGCTCCTAACTTTTCTCCTCAAGGACTGCTGTAATAAAGTAAAGCCACATAGCCCTGCCTTTGCTGCTCCTCCATAGTTAGCATCATGCTCACAGTTAGACCTGAAACATCCAGCTTTCAACTCTGTAGCTGGCAGAGCTACTTAGTGCACAAACTTGTGTAGTAGTGCTTCAATAGGAGTTCTGAAAGAATGCCGTTGGGACTGTGCTGTGTGCAGAACAATGAGTAGAGAATTGGAAGCACAGCACCACTCAGTGTTCTCTTGATTAATCTCACATGAGAGACAGTAGAGTACCAAAGCCAGGAGAACAGATCTATATCATTTCTGGCATTGAGAACCACCTCTGTTCCATAACCAGGATGATAGGAAGTGATATCTCGGATTTTTACCGAAACAGTCTGTATTAGAGACATGACCACTTTCTTTTCTGCAGTTTTAAAAGAAGGTCGGCAACTGACGTATGAGAAAGTAGACTTGAACAACATCCGGGCCATGCTGAATAGCAATGATGTCAGCGAGTACCTGAAGATCTCACCTCATGGCTTGGAGGTAAAATTTCCTCAGATGGACCTTTGGGGCAGCGATAGACTCTTGTTCTCATTTTCATGCCTTGCTTACAGAGCTGAAATTTATTTCATACTCAAAGAGTGTTTGGAGGTCAAGGTAGCTACAGAGAGGGTGTTAGGGCAATATCTTTTCTTTTCTTCTGTATGGTGTTATATGCAACTATATGTTGTGCCACATAAATAGCTGTATTAAGTTGAATGGTTTATATATATATATATATATATATATATACATATATATACATATATATATATATACACACACACATATATATATTAGAAATATTGCTGGGGCTGGAGCGGTGGTGCAAGCGGTAAGGCGTCTGCCTTGCCCACACTAGCCTAGGATGGACTGAGTTCCGCAGTTCGATCCCTTGGCGTCCTATATGGTCCCCCAAGCCAGAAGTGATTTCTGAGCATATAGCCTGGAGTAACTCCTGAGCATCACGAGTGTGGCCCAAAAACCAAAAAAGAAATATTGCTGATTTTGTGTTGAAGGCTGATGAAAGAATTGATTATATACAAATATGACTAGACATAGTCAGATAAAAGAATTTGTTCTGGGCCAGAGAGATAGCACAGCGGCGTTTGCCTTGCAAGCAGCCGATCTAGGACCAAAGGTGGTTGGTTCAAATCCCGGTGTCCCATATGGTCCCGCGTGCCTGTCAGGAGCTATTTCTGAGCAGACAGCCAGGAGTAACCCCTGAGCTCTGCCGGGTGTGGCCCAAAAACCAAAAAAAAAAAAAAAAAAAAAAAAAAAAGAATTTGTTCTACATATGGCTACAAACAGCTCTGATTCCACACCTTATTAAATGCCTTATGCAAACTTATGCTTTAGAGTATTTGTAGATTATATACTCTTCAATAATCTGCCCTCAAATATTACAATTTTAGGTTTACAGCCAGTACAGGTAAAGATTATAATAGGAGAGCAAAGCTCTGGCAGGTGAAAATGAAACTGATAGTCTCTAGAAATACTGCAGTTATCTTTGGGTTTTCTAAGCTGGGCAAGTATCTTGCTGCAACCTCTAGAAAGGAAACAATGAAACTGTCAGGATGTTTCATTCAATTTTGCTTTTCATATTTTTCTCTCAGGATGCAGAGACAAAGAAACAGCTTTAATAAGTAAAATTGAATTCAATCTTGCACCGTTGGTGGCTTCAGGCCCTGGTGGTGGATGGTCACCCTTTTGTTCTTTCCAGGCTCGCTGTGATGCTTCCTCTTTTGAAAGCGTGCGTTGTACCTTTTGTGTGGATGCTGGGGTGTGGTACTACGAAGTAACAGTGGTCACTTCTGGTGTCATGCAGATCGGCTGGGCCACAAGAGACAGCAAATTCCTCAATCATGTGAGTACCCTGGAGAACCATTTAATTGGGGCTGCAGTCACTTTATGGGGAGTGTTTGGACATATTTTTCGGTGGCTTTGCACAATGATCATTTATTGAGTACCACGTCCCTGAGAGTTGTTTGCTAAATTTACCCAGAAAAAAGAAAAGTAACAGGTTGGTAGCTAAAAGGTGTTTTGATTCTTTAGAATAGTCTTTTTTTTTTGGGGGGGGGGGCCCACACCCGGCGGAGCTCAGGGGTTACTCCTGGCTATCTGCTTAGAAATAGCCCCTGGCAGGCACGGGGGACCATATGGGACACCGGGATTCGAACCAACCACCTTTGGTCCTGGATCAGCTGCTTGCAAGGCAAATGCCGCTGTGCTATCTCTCCGGGCCCTGGAATAGTCTTTGAGTGCTTCTGTGTATGGCCTAAAAATAGACATAGAAAAACATTAGTATTAGAGTAGAAAAGGTATTCACCTTGCACACATCCAACCTGACACCATAAAACCCAAACCTTCCAGGAATTATCCCTGAGCACAGAACCCGGAGTAGTAAGCCCTGAACACTATCAAGTATGGTCTCAAAACAAACAAATAAAGATTCCTGATCCATGGGACAGAGAATTAGTAAAGTGAGTAAGATACTTACTTGCCTTGCATGCAACCAACCTATTTTAATTCCTACCATCACATAAAAATCTTCTTGAGCACTGTCAGGAGTGATTTTTGAGCACTACCAGGTATGGCAAAAAAAAAAAATTCCTGAGCCAGGTACTACTGATTGATTCCCTGTTAGAAACTGATACAGTCTGATACATGGTTTCCCAGATGTGGGATTTTAATGATGTCCTGTTTATAGCTTCAAATAGATGGTGGGGGGGTGGCGGCAGCAAGGTGGCACTAGAGGTAAGGTGTCTGCCTTGCAAGCGCTAGCCAAGGAAGGACCGTGGTTTGATCCCCCTGGCGTCCCATATGGTCCCCCAAGCCAGGGGCAATATCTGAGTGCTTGGCCAAGAGTAACCCTTGAGCATCAGAGTGGTGTGGCCCGAAAAACCAAAAAAAAAAAAAAAAAAAAAAAAAATTGGATGTTGTGTGGTAATTATGAATCTTCTTTGCTTATGCAAATATTCTGTGGCTTTATAGAATTTAAGTCATTTTTAACTTCTGTTTATGTCTGTTTTGAAAGAATAGCAAAGTATTTAAACAAGCTGCTAGGCCTGAAAGATAGTGAAGCAGGCAGGCACTTGCTTTGTACACAACCAACTCAATTTTAATTCACTGCAGTGTATATGGTCCCCAAACACTGCAGGAATGATCCTTGAGAACAGAACCAGAATAATCCCTGAGTACCATTGGATCTAGCCTTCCCCCACCCCCACCCTCACCCCCACCCCCCGGAAAAAAAAAAAACAAAACAGAAAAATAAAGGTACTTATGGATAGTTCTTGTTCAACTTACCTACAGAGTAGTCTATTTTCAGGTGTCTATTTTGATTAAAGCTTATTGTTGTACACCTATGATTTGACAGATCTTTCTTTCATTTCTCTAAATTTTTGTTTGATTAGTTTTGGTGTGGGGTCCACAGTAGGTGGGCCCAGGAACTGTAGCTGTATATTCAGTACTTGGGGATTGCTCTGGGACAGTGTGGTACCTACTGAGTATCAAACCCAGGCCCAGGCCTCTTGCATGTAAAGCCTGGGCTCCATCCTGTTGAGCTGTCTCTTCAACACTATCTCAAATCTTGTTGAGAGTTTGGAAAGCTGTATTCTCTCACTTTAAGGCTGAAGAAAACAACGTGTAGATAAATTAATACATAATTTCCCAAAGTCATCTATCCACCAATGCTATAGAAGATCCAAACCCTGTTTCAGATAGCTTTTCCCTGTCAAAATCTCTTCCTTAAAGAAAGGCTTTCTGGGGGCTGGAGAGATAGCATGGAGGTAGTGCATTTGCCTTGCATGCAGAAGGATGTTGGTTGGAATCCCGGCATCCCATATGGTCCCCTGAGCCTTCCAGGAGTGATTTCTGAGTGTAGAGCCAGGAGTAACCCGAGCGCTGCTGGGTGTGGACCCCTCACCCCTGAAATAAAAAAATAAAAAAGCTCTCTCAATAGAAAATAGAATGACTTGGAAGTCTATTGGAATTTAGCGGCTACACAGGCTCCAAGACAAGAGCAGAGGCTGAGAGGCATAAAGTACCAGTGCCAGTGGTTTTAGGGAATGATCTAGCCCAGATGAAGTCACACTGCTGCCCCAGATCAGTCCTAAACATCCATTCATGTGGCTCTCTCCTAACACACTGGGTTTCTGATGGGAGAGTCCGGGCGGCTGTTCTAGGTCACTCTCTGAGCTAGACGCTCTATGGCAAGGGTCTCAAACTTGCGGCCCGCGGGCCATTTGCAGCCCTCCGTATGACATTTTGTGGCCCGCGGCCAGCCTTCAGATATTGCAGTATTCACGATAATTCGCTTACTGAATAATCGCAATAAAAATCACATTAAACACTCGCATACCCTGAGCAGTTTCGTTCGGGGTATGCAAATGTTTAATGCGCTTTTTTTCTTACTAATGCGATTTTTTTATTGTGAATATTTGGTAAGCAAATAATCGCGAATACTTTGCACCTAGCGCAGACGTCATTTCCGCTGCTCCTGCCCGCTGTCCCTTGCATTATCGGAGGCCTAAGGGAGAGAAGGGAGAGAAGTTTATTACAGAATTAGATTTTGTCATACCTTCATCATGACTTCATCAAACCCTGCAGTGAAGAAAAAGATTGATGACGAGCACAGACAATTTCAGGAAAAGTGGGAGACACAGTATTTCTTTGTTGAGCACAGGGACATCCCCACATGTCTTATTTGCTCAGAGAAAGTTGCAGTGCACAAGGAATACAACTTGAAACGCCATTATTCAACTAAACATGCTGAGGAATGTGCAAACTATCAAGGAAATGAGAGAGCCAAGCCAGTTGCCAGTCATAAAGCATGTCTAATGAGGCAACAAGATTTCTTCAAGAAAGCAACCAAAGAGAATGTTGCATCAGTCGAAGCTAGTTACATGGTTAGTGAGATGATTGCTAAGGCAGGAAAACCATTCACAGAAGGAGAGTTTGTTAAAAAATGCATGTTACAGGCTGCAAGTATTATCTGTCTGGAAAAGAAAGGTCAGTTTAGCAAAATCAGCCTTTCTGTCCGCACTGTGGCAGAGCTCATTTCTGACATGTCAAGTGACATTTATCATCAACTGTGCGAGAAAGCCAAATGTTTTGATGCATACTCAGTTGCTCTTGACGAGAGCACAGATATAACAGACACTGCGCAGCTCACAATTTATGTCCGTGGTGTTGATTGCAATTTTGAATTGACAGAGGAGCTGCTCACAATAATTCCAATGCATGGCCAGACTGCCGCTAATGAGATATTTCGGCATCTGTGTGATGCCATTGAGAATGCAGGTTTGCCATGGAACAGGTTTGTTGGAATAATAACCAATGTAGCGCCATCGATGACAGGGAGGAAAAATGGACTGGTGGCACTTGTTCAAAAAATACTTGAAAAGGAGGGTGTAGAGAAGGCCATTGCTCTTCACTGCAGTATCCATCACCAGGCCCTTTGCAGTAAATGCCTGCCATGTGACAATGTGATGTCTGTTGTTGTGAAATGCATCAACCAAATCAGATCCAGGAGCTTAACGCACAGGAGGTTCCATGCTTTTTTAGAGGAAATGGAGTCAGAATATGGAGATGTGCTCTATTTCACCGAGGTACATTGGCTCAGCAGGGGAAATGTCCTGAAAAGATGTTTTGAGTTGTGAGAAGTGAAAGCCTTCATAGAGAAGAATGGGAATGCTGTTTCTGAGTTGAGTGATCACAAATGGTTCATGGACTTAGCTTTTCTTGTTGACATCACACATAAGCTGAATGTACTAAACAAGATGTTACAAGGCCCAGGGCAGCTTATCAGTGCTGCCTATGACAACGTGAGAGCATTCTCCACTAAACTTGTGTTATGGAAATCCCAGCTCTCTCAGAAAAACCTTTGCCATTTCCCAGCATGCAAGGAACTTGTGGATGCAGGCATACCATTCAGTGGTGAGAAATATGTTGATGCTATTTTTAAGCTAGGGAAGGAATTTGATCACAGATTTGCAGACTTCAAAAAGCACAGAGCCACTTTCCAAATTTTTGTGGACCCCTTTTCCTTTGATGTGCAAGATGCCCCGCCTGTGCTTCAAATGGAGCTCATTGACCTGCAATGCTACTCTGATCTCAAAGCCAAGTTCAGGGAGATTAATAGAAAAGCAGATATGCATGGGCAATTTTGGAGAGAATTGCCTCCCAGCTTCCCTGAGCTTTCCCGAATGTTCAAGCGCACCATGTGCCTTTTTGGGAGCACATATTTTTGTGAAAAGTTATTCTCCACATTGAACTTCAATAAGTCAAAGTACAGGTCTAGACTTAATGATGATCATCTTCAAGCCATACTAAGGGTCTCAACTGCTTCCTCTCTAAAGCCAAAGGTGGTTCAGATTTGTGAGAAGAAGCGCTGTCAAGTCTCTGGCAGCAAGGAATAGGCAAAAGATGCCATGTTCAGAAGAACTGTTCATGATCTTCACTCAATGTTCTATTCATGTTCAGAAGAAATAATTAAAACTGTTAATAATGACGTTTGAGGACTTTTTTTTTTGTGAAATCTCTTATGCGGCCCTGACTCACCCCGACTTTGCCTCCTGCGGCCCCCAGGTAAATTGAGTTTGAGACTCCTGCTCTAAGGGAATTTTAAAGTGATCTGCGTAAGCAAAAACACGTCCTTCATCTATTGAAGCTCACCTATGCCTAAAATGGTTAGAGTTCTCCCTTTGTCTCACATGCAACTCTCTTGTCAAATTCATCCACACATAGATGTCATTGCATAGTAAAATTGGCTGTGAACATAACTGTTAGTGGTAGGAAACATTAGGTAGGAATTTTTAATGTTTTGTTAACTGCCTAGGAAATTAGGAAGTGAAGAGAGAAAAGAACTGCTTGCCTTCTGCCTGTGATCCACCCAATATCCAGAAGAAAAAGAAAGTTGTTTTGTTTTTTTGTTTTTTTTGTTTTTTTTGGGGGGGGGGCCTCACCCGTTGATGCTCAGAGGTTACACCTGGCTATGTGCTCAGAAATCGCTCCTGGCTTGGGGGACTATATGGGACACCAGGGATCAAACCACCATCCATCCTAGGTTAGCACACTCAAGACAAACACCGTACCAACTGTGTCACCGATCCAGCCCCCCAGAAAAATTTTTAGATGAGTTTATCATTTACTAATTTGTTTAGCCTTTTTTTTGGGGGGGGGTCCACACCCAGCAGCGCTCAAGGATTACTCCTAGCTCTACGCTCAGAAATTGCTCCTGGCAGGCTCGGGGCACCATATGGGATGCCAGGATTAGAACCGCCGTCCTTCAACGCCTTACCTCCATGCTATCTCTCCGGCCTCCTTTTTCAGCCTTTTAAAGGAATAGAAAGATACCCTTTCTGGTAGGCTGGTATATTTCTTCTCTGTCTAATGGCAGATTCAAGTTCATTTGCTCTTAAATACTTTGGTAGTATATTTAGAAGCCTCAATTTGAAGAGCATTCATCTTAAGCTTAGCATATTACAGTTTAAGAATTGAGTATATAGTAGACATAGATACATCTGACTATATAGAGCTTTTTCCCTATTTCTCTACTTACTGCATTATCACTCTGATAATGCATACTATCAGTAGGACCTGAGGTCTTACTTGATTTGCTTCTCGTTTTCAGTTCCTTTCTCTGCTAGACTATTTCACTAAGAGAGCAAGCACCCCATTTGCACGTTTCACTTCTAATGTCTTTATAAAACTGAGAATAATTTGTTAAGATGCATCCAGCAGGGCAGAGATTACTGTGAGCTAGAAGAGCCATCAGCCATCTCTGATCCATCAGCAAGATGAACGCATGCTTTACTTGCAGGAAACCCAGGTTTAAGCCTGGTACCACCTAGACTGTAAATAGCCTATAAAGAAAATCAAAAAAATGGAGCTGGAGAGATTATACAGTGGGTGCTTGCTTTATACGAATATGCAGCTTCAATCCCTGGTATTCCATATGATCTCCTGAGCACCACCAGGAGTAATTACTGAGTGCAGAACCAGGACTAACCCCTGAGCATTGCCAGGTGTGACCCACCCACCTCCCAAAAAAAACCCTGATTTATCTATCATTTATTATTATAGCAATAAAGTAACTATAATTTAAGGACTTTAAGTAGTAAATAACTCAAACTGAGCTGATTGCCTTTTGTGACTATTTTTTTTTTTTTTGTCTCTGGTTTGAAAATCTTTGAGTATGTGTGAGTGCTTTGATGTTTTCTACATTCACAAAAAAAAAAAAAAATGCTGTCTAGCTGGAGTGAAATGAAAAAGCACACCAGTCTGGAAATCAGGAAATCCCAAGGCTCAAACTTGGTCATTTATGTAATGGTAACCCTGGGCAAGTTAGTTATCTCTGAGTCTTTATTTTCTCTTAAAATGAAGTATAATGTCACCAGTCTTGAAGTGGTTAATGAGAAAAACATACACTAGGTAAAACTTTGCAAATTTTAGTGAAATGCTATTGTCTGGTTTTTTGTTTTGTTTTGTTTTGTTTTTTAGTTTTTTTTTTTTTTTTGGGTCACACCCGGCAGTGCTCAGGGGTTACTCCTGGCTGTCTGCTCAGAAATAGCTCCTGGCAGGCACGGGGGACCATATGGGACACCGGGATTCGAACCAACCACCTTAGGTCCTGGATCGGCTGCTTGCAAGGCAAACGCCGCTGTGCTATCTCTCCGGGCCCTATTGTCTGTTTTCTTGAAATGAAGCATTTAGGTCAGAATTTTGAGAATCTAACAATAGACATTTGTTATCTTCCAATGATTAAGACTCTGCCAGAACAATAGTAAAGTAGATAGGGCATTTACCTTGCACACAGCTAACCCAGGTTCAATCCCTGGTATCCCATATGGTCCCTCAAGTACCACCAAGAATGCAAAGCCAGGAGTAACAATTAAGCATCATTGGGGATGGCTCCCAACACCCCCCCCCAATTTAAAATATGATGACATCCAGAAATCTTAAAATTCCAGCAGAAGGTTAATTGCTACTGAAGACAAGACTCCTCCCGGACACAGACCTTGCTGATCTCTGGCCCTTTCTCTTCCAGGAAGGTTATGGCATTGGGGACGATGAGTACTCCTGTGCATATGATGGCTGCCGGCAATTGATTTGGTACAATGCCAGAAGTAAGCCTCACCAACACCCATGCTGGAAAGAAGGTATTCAGTTCTATTACAAATGTATTAGCTAGGTAACATCTAGTTATGATGAGGGATATTTATTTAATGGAAGATTAAGGATGAAAAAAACATTAGAGGCGCCAGAGCAATAGCATGAAGAGTAGGACGTTTGTTCATTCCCCAGCATCCCAAATGACCTGAGCCTGCCAGGAGTGACTTTTCTGAGCACAGAGCCAGGAGTACCCCCTGAATGATACCAGGTGTGGCAAAAAAAAAAAAAAAAGGAAAAAAATCATTAGATACCAGCTTTTCTATTCCAAACCTTGTATGTGAATGGTGTTATCTTAATAAGGTGACCTCTCAAGGAAGGGGTCCCCACTGGCAAAACATTTTCAGACTGAAGTTCCTAATTTATAAATTATAATTATAAAATAGGAAATTAAAAAATTAAAAAACATTTTAGTTTTCTCATTGGTGTTTTTTTGTTGTTTGGGGGGGATTGTTGTTGTAGAGTCTACACCCTGTAGGGCTCAGGGGTCATCAAGGCCACCAAGGGTTGCTGAGGCTATTGAAGAAGGCAAGTGAGGCTGAGGATACTCCCCAGAACTCACACATGTAAGGGACATATACACTATCACTCCAGCCGCATTCCCAGCTTTTCTCTGTCTGTGTGTGTGTGTGTGTGTGTGTGTGTGTGTGTGTGTGTGTGTGTGTAATATATATTTGTACATATAGGGGTTTTTTTTTTTGGGTTTTGGGTCACTTTCAGCAGTGCTCAGGTTACTCTTGGCTTTGTGCTCTGAAATCACTCCTGGCAGGCTCAGGGGTTCATATAGGATGCCAAGGATTGAACCCAGGTCCATTCCAGGTCAGCTGCATGCAAGGCAAATGCACTACAGCTGTATCATTGCTCCGGCCCAATTTGTGTATATAATTATATTTTTATATTTAACACGTATAAAATAGATATATATTTTATATGTAAATAGATATATATTTCAGTATAAATTTTTTTTGGGCCACACCCAGCGTTGCTCAGGGGTTACTCCTGGCTGTCTGCTCAGAAATAGCTCCTGGCAGGCACGGGGGACCATATGGGACACCGGGATTCGAACCAACCACCTTTGGTCCTGGATCGGCTGCTTGCAAGGCAAACGCCACTGTGCTATCTCTCCGGGCCCTCAGTATAAATATTTTAATCAGATTTTTTTTAATCAGTAGCCATGGCACTATTTGATCACTGAAACGCCAATAAAATAAGGCTATTTTCAGAGGCCAGATAACTATGGAAAAGGCACTATTGCAAGGCTTCACCCCCTCTAAAGTAGTTTTTAAGGATGACTGTCATTTTCCTTTTTTTTTGGGGGGGGGTGTCACACTCAGCAGTGCTCAGGGGTTACTCCTGGCTCTATGCTCAGAAATCTCTTCTGGCAGGCTAGGGGTACCATATGGGATGCTAGGGGGTCCGTCCCTGGTCGTCACATGCACGGCAAACACCCTACCTCTTTGCTATCATTCTTGGCCCCATGACTGTCATTTTCAAAGGCCTAAAACTCTTCTGTTCAACTTTCGTTCCCCAAAGCTGATGATACTGCAGGGCTGCAGGCTACCAGAGTTCTCAATTGTGTCTTCAGAAATTTGGCAGGAATACACTATTTGCAGCAGTTCAGTTTTTCAATTTTATTTTTTACTTATTTATGTTTTGTTTTTTTGGACCACATATAGCAGCAATTGGGTTACTCCTGACTCTGCACTCAGGAATCTCTCCTAGTAGGCTCCAGAGACTATATGGGATGCCAGGGATTAAACCCAGGTTGGCCCCATACAAGGCAAATACCCTACCACCCACTGTGCTATTCCTCCAGACCATAGCCTAATTTTTTTCTTTTTTTTTGCCCCATTCAAATTTTTTATCCTTTTTTTTTTTTTTTTGGTTTTTGGTTTTTGGGCCACACCCGGCGGAGCTCAGGGGTTACTCCTGGCTGTCTGCTCAGAAATAGCTCCTGGCAGGCACGGGGGACCATATGGGACACCGGGATTCGAACCAACCACCTTTGGTCCTGGATCGGCTGCTTGCAAGGCAAACGATGCTGTGCTATCTCTCCGGGCCCAAATTTTTTATCCTTTACTTTGCAATATACAAGGCCCTAGAACCATGAAAATATTAATGAAAGATTAAAATAGCAAGATTAGGATACAAATGATTTTGCCAAATATTTAGGCTAAATGGTTAGTGATTATTGAGTTTTCTCACCCAACTTATGCAGGGGTACAGAGCATGCCTGCACTGAGGCTAGTGAAATCTGAGAATCTCCAGTGGGCCCCTCCACCCTGCCTCACTCTGGGGATATAACGTCATATAAGGGATGGAACTGCTTGAAAGATTCTATTTCCATTATAAGAGCTAAATAGAGGGGCTGGAGAGATAGCATGGATGTAAGGCATTTGCCTTGCATGCAGAAGGACAGTGGTTTGAATCCCAGCATCCCATATGGTCCCCTGAGCGCTGCCAGGTGTGACCCAAAAAAAAAAAAAAAAAAAAAGAGCTAAATAGAGATAGGGCTAGAGAAAAAATATTATGGGTAAGGTGTTTGCAATGTCTGAAGCCAACCTGGATTCTATTCCCAACACCCTATATGGCTTCCTGAGCATCACTAGGAGCAATCCTTGAGCAGAGAGCTGTGAGTAGATGCTGAGTACTGCAAGGGCTGGGCTCCTCCCCATCCACCCCACAAAATAAAAAGTAGAAAACCTAGTCTAGTTTCTTCTCCAAGCATTTCTCTTTCTGTTTCTTGTGTCAGTCAGCATTGTAGATGGAAATGTTCAAGCATGTTGAGAATAGGAATTTAATTACTGGCTATGCAGGGATAGCATTACTTAACTAAATTGATAATTTAAGGGGGAAAAAAACCTAAAAACTCAACGTGCGCTTTCACTTTAACAACTTAAGGATGTGTTGGGTTTTTTTTTTTTTTTTTGATGGGGGGCACATCCAGCTGTGCTAAGGGCTGCTCCTTGCTCTGTGCTAAAGTATCACTCCTGACAGGCTCAAGGAGAGCATATGTGATGCTTTAAATAGCTTTCCAAATTAATTGCACCTTATTAAAATTTTTGCCTTTAAAAATTATTTTATATAGGGCTGGAGAGAGATAGCACAGTAGTAGGGTTTCTGCTTTGCATACAGCCAACCCAGCAGAGATCTAATTCTATTCCCAACATCCCAGCCTGCCAGGGGCAATTTCTGAGTGTAGAGCCAGGAGTGAACCCTGAGGGCTATTGGGTTTGGCCCAAAAACCAATCAATAAAGTTTTTTTAAAAAATTAAAAAAAAGGGGCCGGGCGGTGGCGCTAAAGGTAAGGTGCGCCTGCCTTGCCTGCGCTAGCCTTGGACGGACCGCGGTTCGATCCCCCGGTGTCCCATATGGTCCCCCAAGCCAGGAGCAACTTCTGAGCGCATAGCCAGGAGTAAACCCTGAGCGTTACTGGGTGTGGCCCAAAAACCAAAAAAAAAGAAGATGTTCTGGAAGAATAGAGATAACTCCAAAGGATTGGAACCACCCATGTATGTTGGAGACTCTGGGTCCATGCCTAGCCACCACCTCCTGGCCTATGTGACACTGGCTGTCCCCAGTACTGCCAGTCCACAAGCACCACAGTGCTAGGCCAGTCCCTGAATCATAGACCTTTACAGTTAGGCCAAATATTGCCAGAGATCATCCCTTTAAAAAATAAAAAAAAAACATGTTTTGAGCAGTGAACTTTAATCTCATCAGAGAGGGAAAAAACACGGTTTTTGGAATCTTTATTTTACTGAATTCAGAAGAAATTACTTCCACATTTAGCATCTTTGATTTGAAATTGGCATCTTAAAATTAATAGTTTGTCAGATTAATAGCAGCATTTTGCTTTAACTGTATGGATTAGATTAGTTTCAGAAGAAGCAAGAATGATGAATGATCACAGATGTAGTCTTAATATACCAACATCAAAATTCTGCAAACACCAGAGTCTTGGTGGTGTTTCACTTTATACTAACAGTGTTTCACTTTATCTTCTAGGGGATACAGTAGGATTTCTGTTAGACTTGAATGAAAAGCAAATGATTTTCTTTTTAAATGGTAACCAGCTGCCTCCTGAAAAGCAAGTCTTTTCATCCACTGTGTAAGTAGCTCTTCTTAAATTGAGTAGATGCATGAAACATACTTTTCTCCTGAGGAGCCAAGGGGATGGACTTTCTTGAAGTCAGTTGTAATGAATGAGAAGTCATCTTATTTCAAGTAATTAGAGACAACTTTGACTAAAACTATTCCCAGATTTGCTGTTCTGTTTTTCTGAAAATCACCTTTATTATTCTCTTGACCAACCTATTTTCATTTGTAGATCTGGATTTTTTGCTGCAGCTAGCTTTATGTCATATCAACAGTGTGAGTTCAATTTTGGAGCAAAACCATTCAGATATCCACCATCAATGAAATTCAGCACTTTTAATGATTATGCCTTCCTAACAGCTGAGGAGAAAATCATTTTGCCAAGGTAAGGAATCTCCTGATATCTCAGTTTCTTATGCATCTCATAAAAAAATTAAAACAATTTCTGGAGCCAGAGAGATAATACAGTGGGTAGTTGCTTACCTTGCACATAGTTGACCCAGGGTCAATCTCCAGCATCCTTATTGGTCCCCTAAGCACCATAGGAGTGTTTCCTAAGCACAGAACCACAAGTAAACCCTGAGCACTCTACCAGGTGTGACCCAAAAACTTAATTTAAAAAAAGTAGGGGGGTGGGGCCAGAGAGATAGCATGGAGGTAAGGCATTTGCCTTGCATGCAGAAGGACAGTGGTTCGAATCCCGCATCCCATATGGTCCCCTGAGCCTGCCAGGGGTGATTTCTGAGCATAGAGCCAGGAGTAACCTCTGAGTGCTGCCAGGTGTGATCCAAAAACCAAAAAAAAAAAAAAAAAAAAAAAAAAGTAGAGGGAAAGGAAAAGGAAAAAAATTAAAACAATTTCTTTTGTTTGTTTGTTTGTTTTTTTGGGGGCCACACCCGGGGTGCTCAGGGGTTACTCCTGGCTGTCTGCTCAGAAATAGCTCCTGGCAGGCACAGGGGACCATATGGGACACCGGGATTCGAACCAACCACCTTTGGTCCTGGATCGGCTGCTTGCAAGGCAAACGCCGCTGTGCTATCTCTCCGGGCCCAAAAATTAAAACAATTTCTAAGAGTTTTTTTGCTTTTACAAATAATTTTTTGTTTTGTTTATTTGGTTCTTCCAAGCATGTTCAAGGGACCGGTTGAGTACTCTTAGCCAACTGACAAGTAATTCAGCATTGAAGCTTGAAAATGCGTGCTTTTAGGCTCTACAGAGTTGGGGTCGGCCCAGAGAGATAGTGCAGCAGTAGGCCGTTGGCCTTGCAAGCGGCCAACCCAAGACAAAACAATGGTTCGAATACGGGCATCCCATATGGTCCCCCGAGCCTGCCAGGAGCGATTTCTGAGTGTAGAGCCAGGAGTAACCTCTGAGATCTTCCAGGTGTGACCGAAAAACAAAAACAAAAAAACAGAATTGGGGGTCACCGGGCCACCCCAGCAATTGTCAGGGGACCACTAGAAGCACTTTTGCACTGAGCCATTTCTTGGCCCTTCCACTTCTACTTCCTCTTCCACTTTCTATTTGGTCTGCTCTATGGAGATTAAACCTGGTACCTTGGTACCTCACTGGCACATGCTTCACTGTTGAGCCACCTCTGCAGCCCTTCTACTTAGGTGTCAATTGGGAGTCCAGGATGTTTCCTGTGCTTCTGACCATTAAGTTTTAGGTTCTTCTAACTCTTCCCCACTCTGCCTCAAGTTCTGATAATTTGCTAGAGATTGCAGAAATCAGGAGAACAGTTTACTTACTAAATTACCACATTATTGCATGACCTCCACAAAAGGCAATTAGTTATTTTATCCACAAAATGTGCTTATAGGAAACAACAAAAAGTTAAATTGTAATGTGTGGTCTCTTGGCAAAATGAGGGCACCCTTCCTTCTGGAACAAAAACTTGGACCAGAGCCAGAGAGATATAGTACAGTGGGTAGGGCCCTTGCTTTGGCACAAGACTGACTTGGGAGTGATCTCTGAGCTTAGAGCCAGGAATTAGCCCTGAGCACAGAACCATGAGTTAGCCCTTAGCACAGAGCCAGGAGTGCCCCTCCCCCTAAAAGAAGAAAAAAAAAATCTTGCTTCACTCAAAATGATAATGATATTAATAAATCTTAAGGAATTGATCATATAAACTATACCATGTACAGAGCATTTTTTTAAATATGTATTACTGCTAACAGGCTCCAGTAATTTGTTGACAAGATAAATTCAGACTATTTCTCTCTGCAGGCACAGGCGTCTTGCTCTGTTGAAGCAAGTCAGTATCCGAGAAAACTGCTGTTCCCTATGTTGTGATGAGGTTGCAGACACACAGCTGAAGCCATGTGGACACAGGTAAAAAAGTTTGTGTGGTTATTTCTGCCTTGGCACATTATGTTAGTTTCATCCTGTTCTTGAAATACTTTAATAGTATTTGTCCATGCCTATAAATCCAGGCTTATGTCCAAAATAAATAAATTAAAAATCAGTTTGCAGGGGTAGCCAGAATGAAAAAACAGCAGATAGGATATTTGCCTTTTCCACATTCAACCTGGGTTTGATCCCTGGCACCCCTTAACATCACCTGAGCACCGTCAGGAGTACACCCTGAACATAGAGCTAGGTGTAAGGAAAAGTGACAGGTGTGCCCCGGAAACGAAACAAAAAAAGTTAATATGCTGAGTGGTATATGGTAATCTTCCAGAAATGACTGGATCAAGTTGTTTCATTTCCATCTACTTTTCACATCACAAAACATAAAAGGCTTAATACTATTTAGGACTCTGCTGAACAATCCCTTTTACTTTTAGACTTCTTCATTTTTGTATGATTGACCCTTCTTACTGTTTTTGAAGAAAGAACTTCCCTTCTGGTTGGCCAAATTTTAGTTCCTCAGGATAAACTCAAAGGGGAACTTGAATTTTTTTAGTGGGAGGGGGGGGCGCACACCTGGTGGTGCTCAGAGGTTGCTCTTCTCCATGTGGTGATACCCAAGGGACTATATGGAAATTGGGGGATTGAACCCAGGTCAGCCACTTACAAGACAAATGCTCTCCTCTGTGTGCTATCTCTGTAGCTCCCTGGGAACTTGAATTTTTTGTGTAGTGTCAATGAGTGCTGCCAGTAAGATGTTCTCCAAGAAGCCCATCCCAACTAATTTTAAGGGAAAAGGAACTGGACGGTTCACTGGCACTTACCTGTCCATAGCATGTGTGCTAACTAGTATCTCTGAGCAATCTCCATGCTGATGTTCCAGGCCAGCTCCGTCTAATATATCACATCCCAGTTGCTGCCTTGAAATGTGCTGTTACCTAACTTACTGTTTTGGGAGGTATATATGATGTTTTTCATCTCACCCTTAGAAATGCCATTTTTCTGAAAGAAAGGCACTATAGCTCTAATTCTCTGTGTTCAAATCCAGACTTGAACACTTCGCAATTTTAGTTATTAGTTATTAGTTATTAGAGCCTTCAAGAAAGGTACAGAGTTTAAAGGTTGTATATCTTGACTCTTCCTCTTCCCTTAAGAGATCTTAGGTGTTCTTAAGTGATTTTCTTTTCTTTTCTTTTCTTTTTTTTTTTTTTTTGGTTTTTTTGGGCCATACTCGTTTGATGCTCAGAGGTTACTCCGGGCTAAGCGCTCAGAAATCGCCCCTGGCTTGGGGGGACCATATGGGACACTGGGGGATCAAACTGCAGTCCTTCCTTGGCTAGCTCTTTCAAGGCAGACACCTTACCTCTAGCGCCACCTCACTGGCCCCAGTGATTTGCTTTTCACTTGATCCAGAGACCCTGTAAAATCATGCAAAACAGAGGCCGGAGCGGTGACGCAAGTGGCAAGGCATTTGCCTTGTACACAGCTAACCTAGGACAGTTCGATCCCCTAGTATCCCATATGGTCCCCCAAGCCAGGAGCGATTTCTGAGTGCATAGCCAGAAGTAACCCCTGAATGTCACCGGATGTGGCCCAAAAACCAAAAAAGAAAATTTAAAAAAATCATGCAAAACAAGAGTCAAAGCTTCAGGTTTACTCTAAGAACACTCAGGAGGGCCAGGGATAGTACAGGGATGAAGACACTTGTTTGCCTTGTACCGAGCAATTCTGGTTAGATTCCTGACACGGCAATCAGTCCCCCGAGCACCTTCAGGAATGATCCCTGAGCACAGAACTAGGGTTAAGCCCTGAGTCCCAGTGAGTGTTACCTATATTTCCACCCTATCCCTCACCCTAAGAAAGAATATTTTGAAGGAACTGGGAGATATCGCTGAATTCAGGCACATGCCTACCATGATTCAGGTTTGATTCTTGGCAATATATGGTTCCCTTGATGGCCCCCAGCACCACCTGGATGGCCTGAGGATCCACAGCATTTTATCCTGCATTGATTTTCTGGTCCATTTGATCAAGTGTCTTCATTGGGCTATTTAGGCCTCCTGATCACTGAAAGAACATTCATATCACTGCTCAGGCCATCAAAGATGTTCATAGTACCTATAGGGTTCCCTGTCCAGATACAATGTATGGCATTATATCCTTCCAGTGGTGGTACTGGTGGGTGGTCCCAGGCTAAACAGTGGGACTGGTCACAGATTGGTTACCTAGAAAGAGTGCTTAATTTTCATACACTTGCTGAAAAATGCAGAGTAATGCTGTTGGATCAGTGTTGTAAACAGAGGGGTCTGAGGGATATTCCTGGGAATGTTCCAGAGGCCACATACTAATAGGAATCAAACCTAAGTTGGCCACTATCTCCCAGGCCCTAAGAAATCTTTTATATAAACAAGATATTCACAGAAGAAAGGAAGACCTCAGTCTTATAAACCATGACAACTTTCCCCTAATCCATAGACTTACCTGGACCCTTTGAAAACGGCCCATGATTGTCTTTAGAACATCAATCTTACAGTGCATGTAGTCATAAGTTCAGATCCCAGGTACTGCACAAGTATGGATCTAAGACCTTGGCAGCTGTATTTTCTGTAGTCCTTAGCACTGCAGAGTGATTTCTGGCTATACCACAGGCATATTTGAGTACTATAAAACCTGATAAGCACCAGAACTAAAAAGATTCTTCTGCAAGCTGGGCCTGAGCACAGCAGGTAGCGTGTTTGCCTTGCACGTGGCCAACCTGGGTTCAATCCCCAACATCCCATGTGGTCCCCTGAGCCTGCCAGGAGTAACCGCTAGGTGTGCCACCCCCCTCCCAAAAAATAAATAGGGTAAGGATCAGAAGTAGGGAAACATTCTTATTTCTATATTTAAGTGGTTTTTTTTTTAGTCATGTGTGTTACCCTTTCAATATAATTTAAGATTGAGAACAGGCAACAATTTGACCTTAGAGGCATTAATCTGTCTTTATATCTTTCTCCTCAGTGACCTGTGCATGGATTGTGCCTTGCAGTTGGAGACCTGCCCATTGTGTCGTAAAGAAATAGTAACTAGAGTCAGACAGATTTCTCATATTTCATGACACACGTGATGCAGCATCATGGACTTATTTCTACTCAATTCCAGCCAATGCTGAAAAGAAAAACAAAGGAAAAATTCTCTAATCAGTTGTATGCACATCGAAACGTATAGCCATGCCCAGATTTTATGCTAAAAAAAAATGGTAGTCTGTCAAAGACAAATTCTTTTAGAATCTAACCCAACTTACCAGCCCTGAAAAATTCCTTTTAAGGCCAAGGAAAGCTGAATGCTAACTAAAAGGCCTATGGTACTTCCATGAAAAAACAGTTGGGGACTGTCCTCCTGAGTGCTGGACCACACCTGAATTCTCCACGTTGGGTTCATTTGGTTGTTTAACACAGGATGTTTTGTGTCATAGTCTGATGTTTTTATTTTGGGCAAAGTCATTATGGAGAAATGATGACAACATTTCTGGGTTCTGCATACTTCCTATGGTCAGAGAAGACACCTGTGTTAGCACAGATTGCACTGCGAGCCTTGAATCTATTAATCAAGAATCACAGAGGTCAGTACTACAAGCAACACAGGTCTGAAAGAAAGTGCACAGACTATAGAAGAAAACCCAAATTTTTTATATTTCAGTGATTCCAAAGAATGTTTTTTTTTAACTGCAGAAGTTGGTGGTATTTTCACATTCATGGTGTTTTTATTCAATGCCAGTACCCATATTTTGTGAAGAAGAAATGTTATGATATTGCAGGTGGGGTTCTTAATTGCAATATTAGACGGAAGAAAATTGGTATTTAGGGTATTTTTAAGGTACCATCAAATCAGGTTTTTGTTTTTTGTTAAAAATTTTTTTGATCAGTATTGTTTTGGGAAATAATACTTTCAAACTCTTGAACTAATAGTCTCAAAAAAAAAAAAACTCTTAGAAAACAGTCTGAGAGCACATATTCCTATTGTTTTCAATAAATACATGTTTTTGAATAGTCAATTCAGTCATGAATTGTTGATAATGTCTTCATCAAAAGTATTAGCCCTCTCAGGGTCTCTGGTGAAGACCTTCAAGAGGTTTTTTTTCTCCCAGAAAATTGGAAGGTAGAATTGTAAATTCATAGGACTTATTTTATAATGGTGTACCTCAGCAGCTGCCTTTCAATTGATGCCAAGTCCTTACTGAGTTTATACTTGAATAGTAAATATGTCTTCTGAGTTTTACAGTGTCTTAAGCTCAATGCACACTTTTTCTTATTTTCCCACCCTTCCTTATTTGTAGTTCATTAAACCATTCTATTACAAACTGATTTTCTTCCTGGCTGTACTTGTTGGGGTGCTGGATATTTTTCCATGTTGTTAGTCTTCCATAAGTACAAAGAAAAATTATAATATATATGTTCTCTTCTTTAGCTTGTGGTGAATATGGTAATTTGCATTGAAGAATAAAACATTTGTTGCCTTTTTTGACTAAGATTTTACAGCTTTCATTGATGCCTTCTGCTAAGATTCTAAGACTTTATATTCTAATTTAAAAGCTGTTTTCCGGTGCTGGAGAAAATCAAGTATTAGTAATATGAAGCAAGGTTAAGCACTTTTTCAAACTGCAAGTTTTTATTGAGCATCTAATATGTTTCAAAAATTCTGCCTGTGCTGTGGCACAGGAAACACTTGTACTTAAATTTTGTCTGTTGGTAGGAAACAGACAATATTTCTTTGTTGTGTTATGTTTTCAGTGCCCTGAAAGAAAAGAATAGGGTGCCATGAGTAAGAGTGAAGGGAATCTAGATGGGGACCCCAGAAACCTCATTAAAATTAGTGCAAATTTAAAGGAGATAGTTCAAGAAAGATAACATCAAACATAACATGTTTGATGCCCAGCAGTATGTACTTTACCCTACTCCAGCACTGCCAGATGTGGCCCTTATTAAATTTAAAAAAAAAAAACAACTTAAAGGTAGAAGATGATATGGCCAGGCAGAAAGACTAAGGGTAAGTTTCTAGATTTGAGTAGCTAAATGAACACAACATTCTAAGCCAAGGCAATCAGGAGAAAAGAAGCTCAGTGGGTTTCTGTGTATGATGTTGAAACTCCAATAGCTTAGAGGATAGGAATTTAGTTGACAGAATGTGTTGGGGGCAGGGAGTGCCTGGAAGTTAGTACAAGGGCTATAATGTTGGCCTTGCAAACTGGTGACCTTGGTTTGATTTGAGGCACAACATAAAGATCCTCCAAACAATGCCAGGAATGACCCCTGAGCACTGGCTATGTGTGACCCAAAAGCTTCCCAAAATTAGCCCAAAAATTCATTGACTGAGACTACAGGATTGCTCCTGAAAACTGTCCTCTCTTTCTACGAGAAATGAAGTTTATTTAACTTCCTTTAAGTCTAGGTGGACTAAACTTTGCCGGATAGAATGAAGTAGGTTTATACTGTGACATGTTCTAGTCCCTAAGTTACTGGTAGTTTCCATTCCTTTCTCTCCATGTATTTTCTCTTGAACCCTGCATCCTGGTGCAAGATAAACTAAAACATTCTTTTCAAGATGTGCATAGATGTGCACAGAAGGGGCTGGAGAGATAGCATAGAGGCAGGGCGTTTGCCTTGCATGCAGAAGGTCGGTGGTTCGAATCCCAGCATTCCATATGGTCTCCTGAGCCTGCCAGGAGCGATTTCTGAGCATAGAGCCAGGAGTGATCCCTGAGCACTGTCGGGTGTGACCCAAAAACCAAAAAAAAAAAAAAAATGTACATAGATGAAAATTTAGACCTTCTTACTCCTGTCTCCTGGCCTGTTCTTGCCCAAAGCCAGCCTTGGAAGAGACCCCTCTAGCTCCACTTCAGCTGTGCTTACTGAAAGTGAAACATCCACTCAACTTGCAGAAAAGTGGAGCTTACAATACTGTTTTTTAAGTCACTGATTTTTGTTTTTGTTTTTGTTTTTAAGCCACACCTGGCAGCACTCAGGTTACTCCTGGCTCTGCACTCAGAAATCACTCCTGGCAGGCTCAGGGGACCATATGGGATGCTGGGGATCAAACCTGGGTCTGTCCTGGGTTGGCCGTGTGCAAGGCAAATGCCCTACCATTGTGCTATCGCTGTGGCCCTCGTCACTGGATATTTTGAATAAAAAGTTTGTTTGGTTTCTCTGAGGTACTCAGGGTTACTCCTGCTCTGTGCTCAGAAATCACTCCTGGAAGTGCTTGGAGAGCCACATTGGGATACCAGGGATCAAACCTCGTAGGGCAAGACAAGAGCCCTACTCACTCATCATACTGACCTCGAGTAGAAAAATTTTTAACTATTCACCAATGTATAAAGCTTTAATTTTTGTCTACTGGTTTGGGGGGCATGCCCAGCAGCTTCAATTATTTAATGATATTTTGGGTTTCCTCTTACTCTGCTAAGTCAATATGTTTTTAGTGGCTTGTAGTAGCAGAAAAAAAAACAAGTTCCTCCTCCTAGATTCCATATATGATGCAGCAATCGAGTGGACACATTTCTTTAGTTCAGAAGAAATAGTGCAGTTTATAGAGAAAAGTAGGTCATTAGGAAATTTGCTAAGTTTTCATTGGGCTAAGTGAGGAGTGCTTGATTTAAGTGAAAGTTGATCCTGTAAACGTTATTTTTTTGTGTCTGCCTTCTAATTGTTGCTAAGTAGAATAATAAATTTGTGGCTATATAATTGTATTTTTTAAACAACATATTCCACTAAAGGATATATATATATATATATATATATATATATATATATATATATAAAAAGATATATATATCTTATATATATCTTAGTTTTTGAGTCACACCCAGCGGCGCTCAGGGGTTATCCGTGCTCTGGGCTCGGAAATCACTCCTGGCTGGCTCGGTGGACCATATGGGATGTCAGGGATCAATCAGCAGCTTGCAAGGCAAAAGCCCTACCGCTGTGCTATCCCTCCAGCCCCAGCTATTTCATATTAAAAGATGTTCCAAATCAACCTAAACCATACTCAAAATCCCTGTAAATAATGTGCCATACATTTGCTCCATCCTATAATGTCTAGTGATCTAATTGTGAAGTCAACTCTCTAAAGCCCTTTTGCAAAATTTGACAGGAAACTTTTTGTTTGTTTTTGTTTTTGGGTCACACTTGGCAGCGCTCAGGGATTACTACTGGCTCTATGCTCAGAAATCGCCCCTGGTAGGCACAGGGAACCATATGGGATGCCGGGATTCGAACCACCGACCTTCTGCATGAAACAGAAAACTTTTCATCCTGTGCATTGTTCAAAGTGATTCAACTTTCACCAGGTCAGATTCAAAATAAAATACTATTTTATGATAGATAGATGTGAATATCCTATTGTACTGAGGCCTACTTTCCACAAGAGGGAGTAACTGCCTTGCAAATAAGACATCAGCCAGATCTTGTTTGAAAAACTGAGCTTGGGCCAGAGAGATAGCATGGAGGTGAGGCATTTGCCTTGCATGCAGAAGAACGGTCGTTCGAATCCCGGCATCCCATACGGTCCCCTGAGCCTGCCAGGAGCGATTTCTGAGCGTGAAGCCAGGAGTAACCCAAAAACCACAAAAAAGAAAAACTAAGCTTATCAAGACTGACAAGTTCCAGGGTTCTTAAACCCTGCCTTAAACTATTCAATCTCCTAAAGCTGTTCATTTATCCCCAACTTTCAACTGAAGAAGCTGAACACTTGCATTTTTTACTCTCTAAATAGCTGTGTGAGATTCAATGGCCACAAGGCATTTGGGCCACGTCTCTGCGCCCCTCTCAGGGCCGGCTGGCTGGGGCCCAACCTCCCCTGGGCTAAGCTCCATCCTTTGCCTCACTTCCTCTCCCTCTTTTTGTCCCGCCTGTGATTGGTCGTCGGGTCCGCAGGGCGGCGGAAGGAGTCGCGGTCGCCAGGGTGACGGGAGGCGTGGCGTGGCGTCCTGTCCGGGGTCGGTAACCGACGCCGGGGGGGACTCAGTGAGGAGCCAGCGAGGCTTCCAGATGCCGGTAGGGGCTCGGCCTAGCTGAGCGCAGTCTGCCGCCCACCGGCGCGGGGCGGTGGATGCGGCCGTGGTGGCGGCGATGGACGCCCTGGAGGAAGAGAACTTCGCGCTGTCCTTGTGAGTGCGGGCGGCGGGGGATTGGGAGCATCCAGGGGCAGCGTGGAGGTGGGAAAGATTGGGGTGAGGAGTCCCCCAGGCTTCGCCCTCGGTCTTGGGGAAGGGCCATCAACGTCCCCATTGCAACCCTTCGTCTCTCCTAAGCCGTAGTCCTGGGCCAGGCCAGGCGGGTCTAGCTGGCCAGGGGTCAGGCGACCCTCGACCGGCCTGGCCTGTGGCCTTTCTCGCCTTCGCCCCTCGGGACGCGAGGTCTGATCCCCCCAACACCCCGATCCAGTCTCTCCCGCCTTCAGGTGCGGTGAGTAGAGCCTGCAGCTGAACCTGCAGCTAAGTCAATGTATATACTCTGGTTTCTCTTCAGATCGCTTACAACTTTCGCCTTTTACTAAAGATTTCCGTGGAGAGGAGCAATTCTGAAGTTTGAACCAATTTTTTCAGGCCTCGCTCTAGCAAGGCTAAAAAAGAATAAAAAAAGAAATGTCGAGGATCCCAGGCGCGCCTTGAAGCCCTTTCATTTGCATCCTTTGTCATTTTCTCCTGCCTGGATTTTTCTTAAAGTTGTCACATCGCCTTCCACCTTGATGTTACCCCATCTGTCCAGTATTTGCCTTGTGTTTGGAATGGCAGGACTAGAAACCCCAGCGTTCTGCTTTGCTGGAGCTGCTGGGCTTGGAGACGTTGTTCTGCTCTCCTTTTAGTCTCATGCATGTTGATTTTTTTTTTTTTCTTTAACTAACGTGAAATAGCAACTAATCTGGACCTGTTTTCCAGCTCTTCCACCTCTGATGCAGAATTTGATGCAGTAGTTGGGTATTTAGAGGACATTATCATGGGTAAGTTTTCACTTGGCCTGTGCTTTCTTTCATTCTCAATTCTTTTTTTGGGGGGGAGGGGCACACCCGGCGGTGCTCAGGGATTACTCCTGGCTGTCTGCTCAGAAATAGCTCCTGGCAGGCACGGGGGACCATATGGGACACCGGGATTCGAACCAACCACCTTTGGTCCTGGATTGGCTGCTTGCAAGGCAAACGCCGCTGTGCTATCTCTCCGGGCCCTCATTCTCAATTCTTACCTTGAAAGCTCCTTTTTTTGTGATTGTTTGGTTTGGTTGTGGGCCACACACAACTGGGCTCTGGGGTTACTCCTGGCTCTGCTTAGTCTCCTGGCAGGCTTGGAGGACCAACTGGGATGCAAATGCCCTACCTGCTGTGCTATCACTCCAACCTTTTTTTTTTTTTTTTTTTTTGGTTTTTGGTTTTTGGGCCACACCCGGTAACGCTCAGGGGTTACTCCTGGCTATGTGCTCAGAAGTTGCTCCTGGCTTGGGGGACCATATGGGACACCGGGGGATCGAACCGCGGTCCGTCCAAGGCCAGCGCAGGCAAGGCAGGCACCTTACCTTTAGCGCCACCACCCAGCCCCTCACTCCAACCTTTTTTAAGTGACAGAAACATACATACAACTTTACTGTATCACTATGTAATATTCTGGTTTACTGTAATTTGTCTTAGAAGCTAACAGCCTGATAATCTTTAAAACAACTACTGGTCATAGATTCCCAGGCCTTTAGTAGGACTTATTCAAGTAACAGATAACTTGAAGTTGCCAAGCTCTTAGCAATACTTCTGAAAATGCAGACTTTTGAGCATTGACATCTTCATGCCTAAAAACATAGTGAATGTGTCCATAAGGCAACAGGGTGTCAGACTAAAGTCTCTGGATTTTACTGAATCCTGAGTTCTTACCCATGGTTTACACCCATAATCCATATTAAGTAATAGAGAAGCAGTAACAGATACTTAAGTTTTAAGACAGATGGTGAGAGAGAGGAAAACAAACCAGCTAAAATTGAGAAAAAGATAACTATTGTCTAAATTTTCTTTTTTTTTGGGGGGGGGTGGAAGGTGGGCCACACCCAGCAGTGCTCAGGAGTTACTCCTGGCTCTGCACTCAGAAATCACTCCTGCCAGGCTCAGAAGACCATATGGGATGGGATACAGGGATCAAACCAGGGTGTCTCCTGTTCAGCCACATGCAAGGCAAATGCCCTACCACTGTGCTATTGCTCTGGCCCCAAATCATCTAAATTTTCTGAGAAACAGAAAAAAAAATGCTTATATGGTATTACTTTAGAAATTAAAGGCACAAGCCAACAGGATGTGGCGGTAACAAAAGAAATGATCAATTTTTCCCATTGTCATTCAGATGATGAGTTCCAATTATTACAAAGAAATTTTATGGATAAGTACTACCAGGAGTTTGAAGACACAGAAGAGAACAAACTCACCTACACGCCTATTTTTAATGAATATGTAAGTGGATTCCTAACCGGAAATCAGGACTTCTTTCCATCAAATTTGGTTTCAAAGTTGTTGGAATTTTCTCCAGTGTTTAAATCTGCAAACAGTAGAGCCTGGAATTCTAATTGAAGTTTTCTTCATCTGTCATTTCCCTCTCTCCAAGTTCTTGAATCTAGTTTTTAAACTTTTTTTTGGGGGGGGGGCCACACCCAGCGTTGCTCAGGGGTTACTTCTGGCTGTCTGCTCAGAAATAGCTCCTGGCAGGCACGGGGGACCATATGGGACACCGGGATTCGAACCAACCACCTTTGGTCCTGGATCAGCTACTTGCAAGGCAAACGCCACTGTGCTATCCCTCCGGGCCCGTTTTTTAAACATTTGATGATTTTATCAACATCTTTTTTAAAAGACCTTTGGCTTGAGGTCAGAGAGACCATGAATAGTAGTTAACACGCTGGCCTCACACTTGGCTGTTTCTCCCTAAATCTCCCCTAAAAAGATATTTGTCTTTATCGTAATTCTGTTGTCAGTTATACAGTATATGGGTTCCCCAGATGTTATGTTTGCATATATATTTGGGGGGGGCCCACATCCAGTGACGCTCAGGGGTTACTCCTGGCTATGCGCTCAGAAATCGCTCTTGGCTTGGGGGACCATATGAGATGTCGGGAGATTGAACCACGGTCCATTCTAGGCTAGTGCAGGCAAGGCAGATGTTTTACCACTTGCACCACCACTCCGGCCCCATGTTTGTATATTTTGACCTTTTTACTAAGGTTTACATCACTGGGAGCACTGAAATGATGGGGAGAGGGGGGCATTAGGTGGAATTAGAGTAGAGAACTCTCTTTTTGTTTGCTTAAGGTAGATTTCCAGGGAGACCCTGAAAAAAAACAGAAGGCCAAGTAAGTTTGGGAAACTCCTTACTACATAATCCATTTACCTTTTCAGGACTGTTAAGAGAAGACAGATCAAGATCATGAACTTGGTGGGGAGGCACCGATTTCCTTCAATCCTCTTAGCTACCTCTGCTGAGTCCCTGACACACTCCCATGCTCCCAGTCTCCAATAAATCCTGTTTCCTGTCCAAAAGGAAAAGCTTTTTATTGGGGGAGGGGAGCACAAAATAAATTACTGACCAAAGACTTGAACTCTGGAATCTCAACTTTGATCCTTGGTTTTTCCACTAACCCTCAGACCCTCATAGAAGAGTTCATCTGTTGAGGATAGGTGTACACCTACATTAATTTTTTTACTTAGTTGTTTGTGGGAGCTACACTCATTGATTCTCAGGGGTTACTCCTTACTCTGCTCAGAGGTCACTCCTAGTGAATTTGAGGGACCAAATGAGGTGCCAGGGATCGAACCTAGGCAACTTGCATCCAAGCAAATGCCCTGACTACTGGTACTATGTCTCTGACTCCAACCTCCATGACTTTTAACACAGAAGAGCAGAGTGGATGAAAGTACCCTCCAGCTTCCTAAGGAATCTATGATTGTCCCTGATTGTATGTTGTTTTTTATGTTCTTTTTTGCCCAAATTCTATTTACCCAGATTAAAAAAAAAAAGTACCCATTTCTTTCTTCATTGCCTGTTTAGGGTGGTCGAACAGGAGCTGCTCTGGCTGCCTACCTATGAGCATTCATTGCTCTTGAATTGTCTATGGACACTTGCCCAAAGGGGAGGCTGGCCAAGTGTGCTCCTCTGGCTGGAGTTGTCTTTGGTTCTCTTTGGTGTCTTTCCCCTTGCACTCAGCAAAGATCTTGGCACAGAATAGTACATTTCTGAAGCATGTAGCACAGCCTTTCTATAAAGAAGTTCCTGTTTTGCTGAAGTGTATTCTCACCCAAGATCTTTCCACACTTAGATTTCCTTGATAGAAAAGTATATTGAAGAGCAGCTGCTGGAGCGGATTCCGGGATTCAACATGGCAGCGTTCACAACAACATTACAGTGAGTGACACTTGGCCCTGGAAAGTGGTGATTGGGCCTTTTACCCTTCCCCTCTTCCTCTTCCTCCTCACAAGGACTTTTTTTTAAATTTCGCAGTGCATGAGCCACCAAAACTAGGCTCCCTTGATGGCTAGAGTTGAGTGGGACCCTCAGAACTTTGGAATGTGGTGTGGCAGAAATTAGGGTTTTGTCATTTGCACAGCAGCCAGCTTTTCCCTTCACAGGCACCATAAAGATGAAGTCTCTGGTGACATATTCGACATGCTGCTTACATTTACAGATTTTCTGGCTTTCAAAGAAATGTTTCTGGACTACAGAGCTGTAAGTCACTCTTGCCTGTCCTAAATCTACCTTGCATCACTGAGAATATTCCAAAGCAAACTATCACTCCCAGAACCCTTTCCATACCTCTTCCCAGACACCGACCAGTAGTAACTAGCAAGGCATCAGGGGAGTGAGCCATTGTCCTCAGCCAGTCTTAAGCCTGGGTTCTGACCACAAAGTTACATTATTTTTCCTGTTTGGGTAAAATAGTTTCCAGGTATTTGGAATCTCTTAAAAAAACATTTTTTAGGGGTCAGAGAGATAGCACAGCAGCAGAGGGTTTGCCTTGAATGCAGCTGATCCAGAACAGTTAGTAGATCAAATCCCGGCATCCCATATGGTCCCCCGAGCCTGCCAGGAGCGATTTTCTGAGTGTAGAGTCAGGAGTAACCCCTGAATGCCACCAGGTGTGGCCCCTCCCCAAAAAAAAATACCAAAAGGCAATTCTCTCATTTTGCCTTATTCTGTTAGGTAGAGAAAGGCTCTCAATAGGAACACAAATATTCTTCAGTGAAGAAAGTACTTTCTTTTGAGAGTGACCCTGTCCAAAACAAAAACGCAGAAATATTTCCTCCCTGTTCCGCATGTGCTCCATGATGGTCCAGCCTTTCACTGTCCTCCTTCTGATATCAGGGATAGGCATCTTTCTCTTTTTTATCTCATGAAGTTCTTTATTTTTCTGTATAGGAGAAAGAAGGCCGGGGCCTGGACTTAAGCAGTGGTTTAGTGGTGACATCCTTGTGCAAATCATCTGCTGTCCCAGCTTCCCAGAACAATCTCCGGCCATAGGTTTTACTGCAGGCCATAGGCTCTTTCTCCACATCACCTGTTCAGCCATCTGGGAGCAGAGCTTCCAATTGTACCTGCAGAGGGAATACATCTCGGAAAGCCGGGGTCTGTTCCACACATTAAGTATTCCTGGGGCAGAGTGACACAACCTGGCCCTCCTGGCCCTGCCCTCCTGAAACCCTTTGTGCTCCATAATGCTGAAGCAGAACTTCTACTGCTTCTTGTCCAAAAGCATCCCCCCTGGTGAGGGGGTCCCCACTGTGGAAGGAAGAACCCCAAAGTGCCAACCCAGAGGTTTGCATGCATCTATTTTGTGCACACTTAGAATCTACTAAGCACCCCACTCAGAGATTAAGTCTTTTAGCTTCAGTTGGGTTTTGATTTTTAGGGAGTCTTATCTGGGGCGTCAGTCAAGTCAGCTGCCTGTCTTGAGATTTCTGAAGCTCTTCTAAGCTAGTCTTGGCTATAGTAATCAGTTTAGAGAAATGTGCTTGATGTAAACACACCGTATGAAAGTTAATTCCTTGGTATATTTATATCACTTGTATCACTATCCCTTCTACTGGCTGTGATGTAGACCCATGGTTTCTAGAACTCTTTCAAGCAGTTTATTAATAAGAAAAATGTTTTTATAGATGAATACTCAGGCTGTCCTAATGGATAAATCTTGGATCTTCCATGATTACCCACTTCAAGTTCAAAGTATTCTATGCTGCGTACTTTCTGGGTGTCAGTGCTATGAAAGCGGAAATACATTCTCTGTTTGCATTCCCTGTGTCCTGGGTGCCCAGGACTGGATGTTTACACCAGAAGTGAATTAGACTTAAGCATCCTTTTCTTATAGCATGTTAAGTATTGGTGCAGATTTTTACTTACAAGCCCTCTTGTACAAGTCAGTTCTTTAGGTTATCTATTGGGTAAGGACTCTGCAATTCCCCTCAATCCTGTCAAACACTTTCTACCAAGATGGTGTTCCACTGATCTCGTGCAAATAGGAGAGCAGACAGCTGCCATCTGCTGCTCCAGATCAGTGCACATTGGCCTAGTTCAGCACTGGCTAAAACCGTTCTGGCTGGAAAAATGTGTCACATAGAGGAAGGATTCAAAAACAAACATTCAATTCCCAATGTGTACCTTTGATTTTTTTTGTTGTTGTTGTTTAATTCTGTGTGAACTTTTTACTTGGTTTGTTGGAATTTTGAAGGATGACTTTAGACTATGCCTTTCTGTACTGGTATGTCATATTAAATACTTTTGTACCATGGATATGCTTTTCTGTACTAGTGTGTCTCTTTTTATTTTGTTTTGTTTTGTTTGGGGGCCACACCCAGCAATGCTCAGGGGTTAGTCCTGGCTCCATACTCAAAAATCACTTCGAGAGGACCAAGTAGGATGCTGGGGATCAAACCTGGGTTAGCCATTTACAAGACAAATGCCTTAAACACTGTGCTTTGGCTCCAGTTCCTTATTTAATACTTCTGTACCATAGTAAAATGAGGTGTTTTGTAAGAACTATCAATCTTGCAAAGGATTAACTTCCTTTCTTTATAGTATCTGCAGCTGCCAGGTTAGCACCACTCTGGTCTTTCCAAGCCAGCATAGAGCTTTTTCCATCTCCTCTCCTGGCTCACCATCCTTTATGCTTCTGTAAATGACTGCCCATTGCTGGTGGGCATATGGAAACCCTGGATGAAAACCTGTTGGCTGTGCTGCCTGCTTGAGAAAAAATAGGTGGACAAGTTCAGAAGGGAAATTAGCAGTAAATGAATCAATCAAAAAGAAAGCAAGGATTTCCCTCTCACCCTTTCCCACTCAGAGAATGCAAGTAAACCTTAACAGAAGATTGGCCTTCCGCATCCTTTTTGGTTTTTATCATGGACACCACGTCCTGTGGTGCTCAGAAGTTACTCCTAGGTCTGTGGTGATATTCAAGGAACCATATAGCATGCTGGAAATTGGGCACATGTTGGTCATGTGTTACACGGCAAGTGTTGGTCACTTGTTATGGCAAGTGTCCTCCCCAATATACTATCACTCTGGACCCCCTTCTGGTTCTTTCTAAACAAGCTAGAAATCTCTTCCACACAAGAGCTATGCTATTAGGTACCCCTTCAGTGTGATTAGGTCTGGCATGGAAAGGGGAGCTTGACATTCTCTACCCAGCTCAGGAGACGTTGCATTCGCCCACTACTTAATCTTCTTACTCATAGGAAATTCATGGTTAAGGCAAACATATTAACTTTAACTCTGCTACCTCTGGTCCCTTCCTGAATGTGTTTACACATTTAATTTATAGGGTTGTTGTTTTTGTTTTTGTACCTTTGAGCTTCATTCTTGGCTCAATTAGTTTTTGTTTGTTTGGTTTTGATTTTTGGCCACACCCAGGGTTACTCTTGGCTCTACACTCAGGAGTTACTCCTGGCTGGCTTGGGGGACCATATGGGATGCCAGGGATCAAACTTGGATCACTGCATGCAAAGCAAACTCTCTACCCGCTGTGTTATTGCTCTGGACCCAGTTTCTGCTTTGTTGAAGAAAGTACTAGGGGCCAGAGGGATAAATACAGTGGATAAGGCACTTGCCTTGCATGCAGCCGGCCCAAATTCAGTCCTCAGCATCCCATATTGTTGCCCAAGTCGGCCAGGCACAATTCCTGAGTGTAGAGCCAGGAGTAGTAACCCCTGAGCATTGCTAGGTATGAGGCAAAAACAAAACCAAACAAATAAGAAAAGAACTATAAGATGCCTAGATAGTCCTGTAGCATCTTAATGCTAGCACAGAGTTCTGTGATGGTAGAGAAAACAGCAAGGCACACTTGGCTGCTTCGGTTAGCTGACCCTGAACTTCAACTCTTAACAGTAGTGACTTGATGGTTATGCTAATAAGTTCCACAAGATGACCTCACTTACCTAACTCTAAGACTGCTAAACAATCTATCATAAGTGAGGCCCTCTTGAGAATAAAGGGGATGGGGGTGCTACTGTATGCCAAGACAAATGCAAAGTTAGGTATATTCTATACAAGCCAGCAGGGAGTCAGCCACCCCTTGGGTGTAGGAAGACACTGGTGGCCAAGTCCAAAATCGAAGTGCTTGCAGTGCCCTTGTGCTGCCTGAGCCCAGAGTTTCCTGGAGCTTAGAAGCATCAATAATTATGACTTTCCAACATCTTTTTCAGATAGGTTCTTCCATCTTTATTTTAAAAAAGTCACCACCAAGAACATGGCATTCATTTATCCCACTCCCCCGCTCGCCTTGTGCCCAATCCGGAGTAGGTGTTTGCCCTTCCCCAGAGACCCACTCCCAGCCAGGGCTGGGGAAGAAGGGAAACCCTAATGGGCGGTGTCCTCCCCTGCTGGCTATAATCACTGGTGTGTTTGGACTGTGGGAAGGAAAGCTGGGCCAGAAACCAAAACCCCTCTCTACACAGGTCCCTGCAGGAGGCAGCAACAGGCAAGAGGGAGATGTTGCTGCTGGAAGGAATCTGTGGTTCAGGGAGTTAGCTCAAAGTTCCCACCCAAAACAGAAGAGGGTCAATCCATGCTGCATGTTAGGCTTCACTGGGAGTCCCCGGTTAGTGTGTTAGTGCTGGTGAAAGGACAAGGTACCAGCTGGGGGCATGGATATCCTCTAAGGGCAAAGCAGGACAGTGAGATCCCCCTGTCCCCCGTCACCTTCTGCTGAATAAGGGGGGTGGGGAGGAGATCTCAGCTGTTGGCCTCTTCTGGCCCCTCAGTCATGGACCACCCCAGAGGCAGGATCAGGATTCCTCAGAGTTGGGTAAACGAGTCTGAAGACCGAGGGCAGTCCCTTCCAGGCTGACCCTGTACAGGCGTCACCGTGCAGTCTTCTACCCACCATTGACTGGGGACTGCGGTTCAGGCATAGCCCGCAGCCATCTGACTGGTGGCAGCATTGCTGCCAACTCCCCGCCAGGCCTGGAAGCTGAAGAAAGCACTCACGCCATAAGCTATCATCACTAAACAGGAGAAGAACTGAAAGAGAAAAAAGAAGAAAGTGAATTGAATCATTGGGGTCTGGAGAGCTGTTGACAGCAAGACCGGTACCTGCTGACTAGTGTAACCCACCTCCACAAACCAGGACCAGCAGCCAGGACCCTTCAGCAGAGACTCCTTTCCCACTGTTATCTGGGAGGGACAGGATATTCTCTAAGGGGAAATAACTGCACAGAGGCATGGTGTGTCCACACCCATCTGGAGGGGTGGATAAGTGCCCATCCCTGAACAGTCCTTGGCATATCCACAATTTACTTTTGAAAACCATCATTCAGGGCCAGGCGGTGGCGCTGGAGGTAAGGTGCCTGCCTTGCCTGCGCTAGCCTAGGACGGACCGAGGTTCCATCCCCCGGCATCCCATATGGTCCCCCAAGAAGCCAGGAGCAACTTCTGAGCGCATAGCCAGGAGTAACCCCTGAGCGTCACAGGGTGTGACCCAAAAACCAAAAAAAAAAAAAAAAAACCATCATTCACTGAGAAGACAGTGGTGTTTTACCTACACCAGACCCAAGTTGGAACTTAGTTATCACATGCCTTTTTGGGCCCTCACATCAAACTGTGGGGCCTGTTGGCTGAGTATCCTCTCAAGTGGCCCCTAAGTTTCCTGAGAACACTTTGGCCAACCCCCAGGCCCCATCCATCCTAAATAAATGAGAAAAATTCCAATGCCACCCTAGGGACAGGAATGTAGTTCAGTGATAAAGCACTTGCCTTGCATGTACAAGGTCTCAGATTCAATCCCCAATACCACAAAAACATTATAAAGTCATTCTAGGAATTTGCTGAACCCTACATGAGCACTTGTGTCCAAATACAGAAATTCTGTCTTGGGGCCAGAGAGACAGCTCAGGGGTAGGGTGTTTGCCTTGCATGCGGACAACCAGGGAGGGACCCAGTTAGATTCTTGGCATCCCATATGGGCCCCCAGCCTACCAGGTATGATTTCTGAGTGCAGAGCCAAGAGTAACCCTTGAACACTGCTGGGAGTGGCCCAGAAACCAACCAATCAATCAATAAAGTTTAAAAAATTCTGTCTCTATCCAGAATTACTGATTTCCAAACCCAAATCTCCAGGAAGAAACCCAGATCTTCCTTTAGTCCTACCCACCTTGTAGGGTGTTATATAGCTCCTCAGCCTTAATTTCCCTGTCTGTCCAAAGACATATTTGGGCCAATTATTGGATAACCCAAACAAGTCTTGGAGAGCCAAACCCTAGAAGGAAGTGTGCAGGGTCTCAAGTGAGGGAGGGGTGAGGAGCAGAGTGGATGGCTGTCACCTCACTGGCCACTGACTCAGCCCAATTTTGGGCATCATGAGAGGAATCAACCAGATGTTAGTTTAAAGCCAAAGGTTTGGGCACATACCCTTTTTGTTTTGTTTTGTTTTGTTTTTTGGGCCACACCCGGCGGTGCTCAGGGGTTACTCCTGGCTGTCTGCTCAGAAATAGCTCCTGGCAGGCACGGGGGACCACATGGGACACCGGGATTCGAACCAACCACCTTTGGTCCTGGATCGGCTGCTTGCAAGGCAAACACTGCTGTGCTATCTCTCCGGGCCTGGCATATACCCTTTTGAAGGGGGACAGCTGAGAGCCTTGAACAAATTCTCAAAGGTGATCTGGACCTCTCAATCAACCTGGAACAACCCACTGAGCACACAATTCAGGGTTTGCCCAGAACACCCACTTCCTGTGCTGCTATGACCTATGGAGGCCTGAGTCAACTCCTCCAGACCCAGAGACATAGTTAAGTGCATATACTGAGAATGGGGTACACGCTGGTCTCAGATCAAGGGAAGGCCGGCAGCTCAGGGGCACAGGCCAGGCTTGGCCATCTGCCCTGTAATGCCCCGGGGAACTGTACTTACCGAAGCAGCCGCTCGTTGATTGTAGGGCCGGGAGCCTTTCAGGGCTGTGAGCTCCACAGCAGCAGAGCAGGCGATGAAGGCTGTGACGTAGAGAATGGTGGCAGCCACATTAAATACCATTAACTGGGGGGTTAGGGGGACAGAGAGAGAAAAAGTTAAAGACTTGAGACCTACAGGGCTGGCCAGAACGAACAAAAGACTCCCCATCAAAAGGGCCTAGACAAGGCTGCTGTGTCCTGCAGCAGCCCAGGAACCTCTGAGCACCAGAGACTGAGGCTCAAGCCTTGGCAGCAGCACAGGATCCTAAGCCCAACCCACTTGCTAGGCACAAGTTCTACCTAAAGGATACCAGCTAAAGTATGCAGGGCCTTTCCCCAGGTCAGCACAGGACCCAACCCAGACAACCCTTGGCAGGGACAGACTTGGCTCTGGTGGCCTTAGAGGAAGCCCAGAGCTTCATCCCTCTGTGCTCACAGTGAGAATTATTACCCCAACACACACACACACACACACACACACACACACACACACACAGAGCTGAGTTCAAGTCATAGCTCAGATCTGATCCCGCCTGAGGCTCTGGAGAAAGTAAAGCTGCAAAAACTGCAAAACGATGGCCCTTAAGCATTAGGGCCCTTAAGCATGTTGAGTTTGTCCTATCAAGTCCTCTTATATTAGCAACACCCTAAAGTTCAATTTCACGTACAAAAAAAAAATGGTCAATTTTTTAATCTTAAAATCAGATTGGGGGGGCAGAGAGATAGCATGGAGGTAAGGCATTTGCCTTTCATGCAAAAGGTCGGTGGTTCTAATCATGGCATCCCATATGGTCCCCTGAGCCTGCCAGGAGTGATTTCTGAGCATAGAGCCAGGAGTAATCCCTGAGCACTGCTGGGTGTGACCCAAAAATCAAAAAAAAAAAAAAAAATCAGATTTGGGGGTGGAGAGATAGGGGACCAGGTAAAGCACTAACTATGTACAAAGTCACCCCAGATTTGATCCCTGGTTCTCCAAGCACCGCCAGGAATAAGCACTGAGCACCTCCAGGTGTAGCCCAAAAAGCCAAATATATAGAGAGACTAGATTTGGCACCAAGGAACCCAGATATGCACTACCATAGCTGGAAGTGAGTAGAGGCAACTCCTAGGAAAAACAATTGATGGGTTCCCAAAAACCCCATCCCTGACCCATACCTTGCCTGTGTTCCCAGGGAACTGAACCCCAACCCCCCAATTCCAATCAGATCGTCCGCATCCAGCTTTCACTTGATACATTTGTCCCTGTCCCTCTGTAAAAAGGATTGGGGGGAGGGGTGGAGTGATTGATTCTCCTGTACATGGCCCACCTGAGTTCAACCCCTGGCATCTCATATGGTCCCCCAAGCCCACTAGGAGTAATTCCTGAGTGCAGATCCAGGAGTGCTGAGAACCATTGGGTATGGCCCAAAAACCAAAAAAATTTAAATAAATAAAAGTAGTATCCCAGGGACATGGCCTGTGTGAAACCCTGGCTTCCATCCCTGGGTCCACAAATAAACAAATTAATTAATTAAAATGATGGGGCTGGCGAGGTGGCGCTAGAGGTATGGTGTCTGTTTTGCAAGCGCTAGCCAAGGAAAGAATATGGTCCTCCCAAGCCAGAGGCAATTTCTGAGCGCTTAGCCAGGAGTAACCCCTGAGCATCAAACGGGTGTGGCCCAAACCCCTCCCCCCAAAATAAAAAAATAAAAGAAATAAAACCAAAGCCCCCAAGTACTAAGGCAGAGGAGGTAGCTAAAGGATCACAGTGCATGCCTGGTTCACACAAGGTCCTGGATCCAACCCTTGGCACCATGTGGCCCCAGGCAATCCCTGCTTAGTCCTAGAGGCCCCTGAAGGGACACAGGGTTAGAGCTTTGAACCATCCAGCCCACTGGCCAAGTGTTATCATGAGTGACCCCCAGGATCGCTGAACACTGCTTGAGAAGCATACACTCCCCCCAAAATAAAAACTCCAGGAGTATAAGAGACACTGCCCTACCTCAGGGCAGGCCAGGGAGCCCTTTCCAGTACCAGCCCCAGAGACACGGAGCCCATTTCCAGCAATGGTCCTTCAGAGCTCCAGAGCGCAGTGAGTGAGCCTGGCTAGACCCTGAGCCACAGAGCCAAGCCACCCTCCTGCCCCTGAGCTTCCCTCTAAGTCTAGAGGCTGCCGCCAGCACCGGGTTCCTGCCAGTGATGTGGAGCGAGCGCTAACAGACCGGGTCTGTCTCCGAGATGACTCACGTTTCCTCAGCTTAAAAAGTCATTGAATTCCAAACAATGCAGCCTAGTCCAGCCCCGCTTGTCTGACTGTCATGTGCCTCTGCCTCTCTGAAAGCCTCGGGCCCAGCTGCGGCAGTTTCCGGGTCAGAGGAAAAAGACTAGAGCTCCATGCATCCACCCAGAGCAGTTTCCAAAGCTGGCCAGGCCTGGAGAGATGCAAACTCGGAGAGGCAGGGGTGCCTCCACTCCCAGGCTGCCACACGCAGAGCTGTGGGCCTGGACCTCAGCCACCCAGAGACAAGAGTGACCAGGGCTTAGACAAAGGTCTCCACTCAGCCCCCTTACATCCCCCACACAGAGTCAGCCCTGTGTCTCCTCTGACACTATGGGGAGACCTGCCTACTCACCACCAGTGGCCAGGGAACCATGTACAATTTCAAGTGCAGCTGGAACAGGTAGAGGATGAAGACGACGATTGTCACCAGCCAGAGGAAGACAGCGACGAACATCACCCAGCCATAGGCTGGGTACAGGTGGTAGGGAGTGTCAGCGATCAGGGCCCAGACCAACAAGCCCAGCACCTGGAGGGAGAGAGGAAGAGTGTCCCAGGCCTTCGTCATAGGCTCCCTCAGCAGGATGTGATTCTCATGGGATCAGAAGACACATAGTCACTGCTCCAAGTCTTGGAGCAGTTGACCAAAGCTTTATGTGCTTATTCTCTTCTTCAGGTCTCAGGAACCTTTTTATCCCACGGTCTGAGCTCCAGAACCTTCTTCTGTGCCCCCACAGTCCCTCCATGCACTGCCACCCGCTATGGAAGATCAATGACTCACTCAACTATGTGCGAATATGGAGAGTGAGGAGTGAGGACTTGCCAGTGCCTTAGTGAAAACCTCTGAAAGATGGGAACTGAGTGATAGCACAAAGGGGAAAGCATTTGTCTTGAATGTGGTCAGCCATGGTAAAATTCTTTAGTACCACCAGGAATGATTCCTGAGATAGAACCAGTAGTAAGCCCTGAGCACTGGCCAGGTATGGCCCAATAACACAAACCTATAAGACCTCTGAGAGATGAAGTGAGACCAGAAGATGGCTCCAAGATTACTCCACAACACTGCACAATCCCCAGCACTGTCGGGAGTAGCCCCAGCACCATTTGGAGGGTCAATCCCCCCATGCACGTGTGCACAAATGCACACACACACACACACACACACACACACACACACACAGTCATAGTCCAAGAGTCCCCAGGATGAGAAATAGAACAGCCAGGGAGTGATCTTCCCACTGTGGCCACATCTGTCCACCCTCTCTCGCACACAGCCCAGGGTCTGGGCCTAGCAGATTATTGCTTCAGATCTATCCACCCTCACAGGTGCCAGTCTCCTCCCAACCTGGCACCATGGTCGGCAGACTCAGCCCTGGATGAGAGGGGTCAGGATGTGAGGGGCCTCTCCAGCACTGCACAGCGCCCCCAGTACACAAGATGAGCCCCCACAGACCCTGACAGCCTCAGCCACCTGGTCTGGGTGCAGACACGGTGATGAGGTGGGACAGACAAGGCCTTGTCAGCAGCCATACCAGAGAACCAGGAGTTGGGGGGATGGGGACCCCACACCTTTCATCACTGTCCTTCCTGAAAGCATGCGTTTGGGGGCAAGAAGTCATAGCAGTGAGGCCACTGAGAACTGGAGAGAGAACAGACATTACCTGAAGGGGTCTTTGACCCCTTGTGTAAGCTGAGTGTTAAGGAAAGACCAACTGTGGGGGCTGGGGATCACTCCAGGTGGGGGGAGCATGTTGTGTACAAAATTCGTCACAGGGCTAGGCAGTGCTGGGTCACTAGTCTGAGCCCTGGGACACAGCCCAGTTGAGCACTGCCCAAAGAAGCCCTGAGGGCCCCCAAATAAAGGCTAATTAGGGCTACATTGGAGAGAGGCTGGTACCCCTGGCTATGCCACTAACTGGATTCCCAACTCCAAATTCAAGCGCAGAGCAAGAGGTGTCCATGGGAAAGGACAGGTAGGTGTGGTGGAACCTTCTCATGAAGCCCATCCACTTCAGGGGTCACTCCAAGGGTCACCCAGGCTCCAGGTTCTAGGTCCAGCCCTCTAGCCCTCCTCCCCTGGCCAGCTTGGTTTCCAGCTTAGGTAGCACCTGCAGCCTTTGAGATGAAGGCCCAGATAAGCAGAGGAAATTTCTCTGGTTCCTTCTGGCTCTGTGGTCCTGGCCGTGGGCCTAGGGAGCCGCCTTGGTTTCTGCCCCAGAACAAGGAAGGTTCATTCCTCCCTCTGAACCAGATGGACTGGTTCTCCCCCAGCCACTCTCCAAGACTGAAGAATCTGGAAGGAGAGTCCTGGCCCTGGGGATACAGAGAACCCCAAAATCTTCTGATCCCTATGGGAAAGGCTAAAGCCAAGTTTCATCTCCAGAAGCAGCTGCATCCCACCCTCTAGTCGCCCCTCCCCACAGCCTCAGGATCTGGGATTCAGAAAGCCAGATTTTGTCATGGTCCAGTGCCAGACAGCCAGCCCCATTGTTCAGGGGGCTGGGGAAGAGATGGGCATAGCCCTCCTCTTCAGTGCCTGCCTCCAGGATCTGTCACAGAACCCCCTCTTCCTCAGAACAACCCTGACCCTTTACAGTTTCCTGGAGTATCCCGTACTGAGTTGGAGTAGATACGCCCCATTCCTGGGACAATCCTGGCGCTGAGGTGTAAGGCACGTGGCTCACAGGCCATGAGCCATGGAGGGTCCAGCAGGAAGGGGAAGAGGGAGAGCAGGGACCACCTGCAGTTTTAGGAGGTCAAGAACGGGGTAGGGGGTGGCTGGAGCAATAGCACTGGTAGATATGTAGGGTACATATGTACAGTGGGTAGGGCACTTGCCTTGAATGTGGCAGACCTGGAATCAATTCCCAGCAGCCCATATGGTCTCCTAAGCTCTGCCAGGAGTGATCCCTAAGAGCAGAGCTAGGAGTAAGTCCTGAGCATAGCCTGGTATGCACTCACTTCCCCCACCAAAATGGGCAGGGGAGTGGCATGGGGGTGTGACATCGGAAAGAGCTTTAACTTCCATGCCCTCCTCTCCTGCATCTCTGCCTGTTCTCCGGAGTCTCAAAATGTTTTTGTTTATTTTTTTTATTTTGGGGCCACACCGAGCGGCGCTCAGAGTTTACTCCTGGCTCTGCTTAGATATTGCTCCTGGCGAGCTCAGGAGACCATATGGGATGCAGGGAACCAAACCCAGGTCCATCTGGGTCAGCAGTATGCAAGGTAAATACCCTACCGCTGTGCTATTGCTCCAGCTCCTCAAGATGTTTTTATTACAATCACTGGCAGAACTAGAGAGGAGAGATGGGTGCCATGTGCCAGACCAAGAGGCATTTCTTGATTGGGAGGCCCTACTCAGGGCCTGGGGTCCCTTCAGAGGGAAAATGTGACCAAGGGACAAGGGTACTGATTATCAGGCATTGAGCAGAGTTTCAAGCAGGACATTCGGAGAAGCCCAGCTCTAGCCGATGGAGGCAAGGAGCTGCAGAAAGTGATCTTTGGGCTGGAGCTATAGTACAGCAGTATCACCTGTACATTGCTGACCCAGGTTGCATCCATGGAACCTCACCTGAACCCACCAGGAATGACCTCTGTGTTCAGAACCAGGGATAAGCCTTGAGCACCACTGGGTATGGCCCTGCTTTCCAGAAAGAACTTGTCCTCCCAATTGGAGCAGCCCCTGCTCCAAGAGCCACAGCTTGGATCTTTCGAAAGTGGAGCCAAGGCATTGGAGGACTAAGCTGCCCAGCTAGTGGTGTTGGTTTGAGAGGGAGGCTCTAAAATTTTGGGGGATCTCCATCTGACCTGATAAATGGGGGCAGATCAGTGCTGATAGGAGAGGCCTGTAACCTCCTTGGCTCCAACTTTGCACTCACCAGCTGTGTGCCCTGAGCCAGTTGAACCTATCTGTGCCAGTGGCTCACCTCCAAAATGTGCCCACATTAGTGTGATTTGGGGCCCAGGCAGTGCCAGGGGTTGAACCTGGGTTTCCTGCATGCAAATTCCCAGCTCTTGGAACACTCTAACTAAACAAAGTGGTACTCAACATCAGGTGCTCAGACAAGAGTCCACCACAGATCTGCACTCAGCATGTCTGTCCTGCCTGCTTCTGGGTGTGAGCACTCCCTTCTCTGCTCTGTCGCTCAGGCTGGGCATAGCAGGGGCAGCTGAATTTGAGTACTGGTTTGGGAGTTGAGAGAGAAGAGCTCCTGGGTTCATCTCTTCTTCAGAGAAGTCAGCTGGGAGATCTGAAATGAGAACCCCCAAATTTCAAAGCCCAAAGATTCCCACAGAGGTACATCTCCCCTCTTGCCAGTCTGGGTTTCTGAAAAGACCCTTGGCTCCATAATATGTCATTCTCTCACTCTGTGAGAAGGGAGGTCCAGTTCTATGCTCAAGGTCTCCCTGACACTTCTCCACACATATTTCTGTTGTGGGAAGTGTTGCTTTGAAGCCACAAGCTTTTGGGTAACTCCTCCACACCAGAGGGTCACCCCCATTATCCTTTTCAACCTCCCTAGTTCCTGGGACATGACCTAATGCTGGTCTGTTTCTTTAGGCAGGCCACAGCAGTAACTGAGGTTGGAGGGTGTGCAGGGCTAACTGTGGCCCACTGGTATTTGAGGGGGCCAGGAATGCAGGGCTGGGGGTGCCCCCATTTCTACATATTTTAAGAGACACAAGAATCCTGAGTGTTAGGGGCCAAGCAAGAGTAGAGTAGGCAAAGCACTTGCCTTTTACATGGTCATCCTGGGTTCAATCCCCAGCACCTCATGTGGTCCCACAATCACTGCTAGGAATGATCCCTGAGTGCTGAGAGCCAGGAGAAAGCCCTCAGCACTGCCAGATTTGACCTCAAAACCAAACCAAAACCAAAAATATAAAAGTTAGTGTAGAATTTCAAAAAGAAGAAAGGAGAGACAGAGGCAGAGAGAGAGAGAGAAAGAGAGAGAGAGAGAGAAAGAAGTAAAATGCTTGCCCCAGAGGCAGGTGGGGGTGTGTGGATTGGAGAAAAGGGGGCATCAGGGAGGATAAGAGGGAAACTATTGACATTAGTGGTGCGAAATGTGCACTGGTGAAGATTGTTATACATTGTATGACTGTAACTCAATCATGAACAACTTTATCTGTGGAAAAAAATCTATAGTATGAACAACCTTGTGACCATTGTGTCTATATAAAAAATATTAATGTGGAAACCCACTGTTTCAGAAATTGAGGGTGAGGATTGGGGGTGGGAGTTGTCCACAGCTTCCAGCATGTCCTTCCCTGTCCTGAGAAGGGAACCAGCCTAGGGCAACCATGTGGTTCTCCCCACACACACCCCAGGGATACGTCCACATCTGGGCAACTAAGGACACTCAGCACTTGGCTTGGCCAGGCTCAGCCTCCAGACCTTCCAGGCCCTTCTTCCCACAGTGAAAGGGACTTTATGGGGACAAAATGCCACCCATTGTGCCCCAGGAGACAAAGGCGCAGGGGACAGAGGCTCCGGGTGTGAGGGCTGGTCACAACAAGGCCACACACCACCCCCTCCCTGGCTTGTGGGGAGGCTCTTTGGAATCCCGCTTTCTACCAGTCCTGGGCCGGCCACCCTCACTCCAACTCCTCAGGAGGAAACACAGGGTGGGGGGTGGTCTGGGACTCCTGCCTTCCATCTTTCTCTGGAGGCCACATAGCATCACCAAACCCCTGTACTCGCTCAGGGACAAACTCCCGGGCTGCGTGTACCAGGTACCGACCAAACCGTGGGAGTGCAGTGGGGACCTGGGTGAAAGCCCAGTCTCACAGAGCCCAATGTGGCCCTGAAACAATGGGGCTTGGCACCTCAACAAGATGTCCTTCACCAGCATTCTTTTTGGTCCCCCTCAGGGTTAGAGCAATCTCTCTGACCTGCTCCCTGTCCTCACACTGCACTGGGGCAACACATGTATTAGAGACACATGTGTACTCGAACACAACACATGAAGACATATACATTGATACTATCACATGTGCACACACATACCAGGTTTCTCTAGAACCTTGGTGAGGTTCCAAAACTTGAGACCATGCCTGCCTGTCCCCACTATTCTTCTGGAGGGCTCCTAGCCAGCCCAGAGGCCACCCTGTATGTTCTCTGTGCTAAAGCCCTGTCAAGTGCACTGAGCTTTCCTGGGAAGTCTCAGGACTGTTTGGCATTTTGCCACCCCATACCCAATCCTAGGTCCCCCACAATAGGCTTCCCTCCTAGGCCCTTCCTGCCTCTCAAGAAAAGCACTCTGCCCATTTCACAGATGAGGAAAATAAAATGTGGGAAGCAGATCTGCCCTGAAAAATCACAGAAAAGCCCCAATGGAACTAGTAAGGAACACATGGAACCCCCTGAAACCTGGTTTCTACCACTGGGCAGGGCAGGGCAGAGAGGGTCCTATCCCACCCCTTGGACAACCTTTCCACTCCTTTGACCTTGATCAAGCCCTGCCCCAATTTCTCTTCCAGGAGGGCCTGGTGACCTTCCAGCTAACCTGAGACAGGGTGGCAGGTCACCTAATCAGCCCTCACCCTCCCACTGAAGCTGGAATGTCCCAGAAAGGTTTGTTTGCCAGTGGCTCAAATGCTGGTCCCTGCCTGCCTGCCTTTTAGCCTTTACCTTCCAGCCCTCCACAACCTGTGACACCCTGAGGTACGCCCCAGGCTTCTCCCAGGAGCAAATAGGAGAGGCACCAGGTACCAGTCAGACAGCAAAGGGCTGTCAGGATCCAGAGCTGGGCATGCTGGGCTGTCCTGAAAACCCACTCATTGCCAGAGAGATACAGCACAACAGGAAGGGCGCTCGCCTTGTACATCATCAACCAAGGTTCAATAGCAGGCACCCCATATGGTTCCCCAAGTACTGCCAGAAGTGGTCCTGTACTGTAAAGTCCGAAGTAAATCCTGAATACTGCTAGATGTGGCCCCAAAGCAATAAAGACAAAGAAAAATGAGTCATGGAGCCGGAGAGATAGGATGGAGGTAGGGCATTTGCCTTACATGCAGAAGGACGGTGGTTCGAATTCTGGCATCCCATATGGTCCCCTGAGCCTGCCAGGAGTGATTTCTGAGCATAGAGCCGAGAGTAACCCATTAGCGCTGCTGGGTGTGACCCAAAAACCGAAAATAAAAAAAAAAAAAGAGTCATGTTTCCAGTGCCCATGGGGACCAGGAGAGAACCCTGATGTTCCCAGACCCTCTCGAGCAGGAAATTAACTGTCTGCTGTGAACAGCTTCGTGGCTTTTATTCAGGTGGGCCTTGTGTGGGCCTGACCAGTGATGGAGTCCAGGTCCCACACATGGGAGACAAGTACCTGGCTGCAGATTCACATCCTTGGCCCTGCCTTGCTTCCACCTGAGCCTGGCAAAGGGCCTTTTCTGGGCCAGATATGTCCGCAGGTGCCACCTGCATGGCTCTACTAGCAGTGAACCTCCTGGACTGTTGTTCAACTTAGTGTTTTCACTGATTCAATAGATTTGACTTTTTTAGTTACTTGAATTTTGAAATGTGTAATAACGATGACATAAGAAGTAGTAAAATGGTGTTTTCGGCAAGTCTCACTCCTCCCCTGTTACTCAGTATTTTCCTCTGAGGCAGTCAAGTATGGTAGGGGAGGTAAGGGAGGTGGGGAAGCTCTAACAATCCTCTGAGGCTACTCCTAGCAAGCAGAGATTGACCCTGGGGCTCCCATAAGCAAAGCAAGAGCTCTGACCTTTAGACTCATCTCCCCAGCCCTTAAATGGTAACTTTTTTAATGATCAAAAATATAGCTGAGGATAAGATGTTGCTTTGCACAAGGACACCTGGTTTTGATCCCCAGTACCTTATATAATCCCCTGAGCCCCACCAGAAGTGATCCCTAAAAAGTCAGGAGTAAGCCTAGAACATAGCCAGATGTGTCCCCAAAACAAAAATATAGACATATATAGCTGAGTGGAATGTATACATGTCTCCCCTGGTGCCATCCCCTCCCTATGTTACAGGTAAATTTAAAAATTACCCCAACTTGGAAAACCTGTTTCTACCTACAAACTCCAATAATCACTAACTAGAAAATTCAATATAATAAATAAAATAAGGGGCTTGAGAGATGGCATGGAGGTCAGGCATTTGCTTTGCATGCAGAAGAACAGTAGTTCGAATCCTGGCATTCCATATGGTCCCCCGAGCCTGCCAGGAGCGTTTTCTGAGCGTAGAGCCGGGAGTAACCCCTGAACATTGCTGGGTGTGACCAAAAGACCAAAAATAAATAAATAAATAAATAAAATTCAATATATGGGGGAAGCATAGGCTCAGGGGTACAAAGACCTGAGTTTTGTCCCCAGAATCACGTGCAACTTCAACACCCCCAGCAGCTCTTAGGCAATACTGCACAGCTAGGAGTGAGCACTGAGCACTGAGTACCTTAAGGAGTTTCCACTGGACCCTTTGAGCACTATTTCTACTGCCCCCCCCACTGCCCTCTCCACACACACACAAAGAAAATTTAAGTACAATAAAAATATAACAATTTTATACAGAAGCCTAGACAGACAGACATGTTTTAGGGCCCAAAGTTTCTATAAAAAATAATAGTAACAGGGCTAAAGCAACAGCACAGCAATAGGGCATTTGCTTTGCATGAAGCCCACCTGGGACAGATCCAGGTTCAACCTATATGGTTGGCATCCTATATGGTCCCACGAGCCTGCCAGGAACATTTTCTGAGCGCAGAGCCAGGAATAATTCCTGAGCACCACTGGGTGTGACCCCAAAACAAAAAAACAAACAAACAACAATAAAATAGTGAGGAATGCCAGTATGAAAGAGAAAAGAAAGGAAATAAGTAGGCCTGGTGGGATCGCAGCATTAGTACAGCGAGGAAGTGCTTCCCTTGCACATAGATGACCAAGTTTGATACCCAGCATCCTATAATGGTCCCCTGAGCCTGCAAGGAGTGACTCTTGAGCATAGAACCAGAAGTAAGTCCTGAGCATCACTGAATGAAGCCCCAAAACAAAACAAAACCAAGCAAAAAAAAAAAAAAAAGAGGGCCTGCCAGGATGGTCTCTGAGTGCAAAGCCAGGAGTAAGCACTAAGCACTCAAAAATTAAAAATAGGAGCTGGAGAGATAGCACAGCGGCGTTTGCCTTGCAAGCAGCCGACCCAGGACCTAAGGTGGTTGGTTTGAATCCTGGTGTCCCATATGGTCCCCCGTGCCTGTCAGGAGCTATTTCTGAGCAGACAGCCAGGAGTAACCTCTGAGCACTTTTTTTATTTTTTAAATTTTAAATTAAAAATAATAAAAGGAAATAAGAATTCGGCAACACATTGGTCCTTATGGTAATAGACAAAAATGGGCCTGAGAGAGTGTTTAGGGGCTAAGGCACCTGCCTGTCTTACATGGGACCAATCTCAGTTTGATCTGATCCTTGGCACAGATCCCTGGACATTGTTAGGAGTGATCCGTGAGTATTGTTTGGTCTACCTACCCACCCAAAAATAATAAATGAAAGGAAGAGGAAAAAAAATACCAGGAGTCAAGTAAAAAACAAAACATTAAAAATAACTAGGGAATGGGAGAGATAGTACAGTGAGTAGGATGATTGCATTGCACATGGCTGTGGACCCATGTTCATCCCTGGCACCCCATAGAGTACCCCAAGCACTGCCAGGAGTAATTCTTTGAGTGCAGAGCCAACAGTAAGCCCTGAGCAACTCTGGGAGTGGCCAAAAACAAAACAAAGAACTAGGAAAAATTTCTTTGCAAAGATTAGAGACACAGATAGGCCTGGACCAACGCCCCCAATGACGGGGGAAGGATCCCAACTGACACGGAAGTACACAGAGCTCAAACCACAGTTTCAAAGGTCAGCCTCACTAAGAAGAGAAAATCCAAATCATTCTACTGCATGCACCATTTCCCCATCAGAGCAACCTAGCCTACCCCAGTGATAGGCATTCCCAAATAGGGGCAGCTGTGAGCCCCTAGACTGCATCTGGCCATCTCTGCCCAAATCTCAGAACGTATATACTTGCGAGCCAACTTGTAGGATGTGTCTTACAGATGCACTTGGAATGCACAAAAGCATTCCTAGTAACGGGTGCACCCACACCAAGGGTCGACACCCCAATTATCTGTCTCTGCCCAGGTCACATCAAGAATGTTGAGGGCCCGAAGAGATAGCACAGTGGCGTTTGCCTTGCAAGCAGCCGATCCAGGACCAAAGGTGGTTGGTTCGAATCCCGGTGTCCCATATGGTCCCCCGTGCCTGCCAGGAGCTATTTCTGAGCAGACAGCCAGGAGCATCACCGGGTGTGGCCCAAAAACCAAAAAAAAAAAGAATGTTTGGAAGTCACGGTGCTCCTCAGACAAAGAAAAAATACCATCAGGACACACTGGAGGAGTGAACAGGGACAGAAGGAGCTAAGCTGTCTTGTAAGACTTTGAGTGGGAGAAGTAGGAATCCTTAGCAACCTTTGTGCTGATCTAAAAGAAAGTCAGAATTGGACTGAGAATAAATGGCTTAAGAGTTGGGTCTGATCCCTAGAATCCTACAGACTCCTGAGCACTACTGGGTAAAAATCCCCTAGCATTGAGCAGGGAGGAGCTGCACCCTAGCACCACCACATGTAACTTTAAAATAATTTTTTTTAATGGGGCTGGGAAGATAGCACAGCAAGTAAGGTGTTTGCCTCTCATTTGGCCAACCTGGGTTTGAGCCCCAGCACCCAATATGGTGGTCTTCTGAGGCTCACCTGAAGTGATCCCTGACTACAAAGCCAGGAGTAAGCCCTGATCACAGCCAGATAAGAACAATAAAAAAAAATAATAAAGTCAAATGGTACATAGAAAAATAGCATGAGTGAACAAATGCGTGCGTATGTGTGTGCGTGTGTGCGTGTGTGTACCTAACCAAAGAGGTGAAATATTTTATTATGTTCCTACTCTATTCTCTAGTGTTGTAATATATTACCTATTAAAGAAGTCAAGTAGATAAAGAATTGGAACAGAAAATGCACACAGTGTGACACGCGTTGACACAGAACATCCCAGGGCACTCTACCAGCACAAAGCTCTTCTCTCCATGCCTCAGTGAGGAGGGGAGATTCGTAGAGGCATGCCTAGTCCCTCTGGAATGCCAGCCCCTAAGGGTGGTGCCTGGGGCAAGGGCAGCAGACAGTCAGGGCTGCCTTTTGGGTATTTGGGGGGGGGGGTGTTTGAGACACACCCGATGGTGCTCACGCATGACTCTTGGCTCTGCACTCAGAAATCACTCCTGGCAGGCTCAAGGGATGATATGGGATACCGGGGATCAAACCTGGGTCCGTCCTGGGTTGGCCACGTGTGAAGCAAACGCCTACTACTGTCCTATCACTTTGGCCCCAGGGCTGCTGTTTGGACATGTGAGTATGCCTCATTTTTTTTTTTTTTGTGGTTTTTGAGTCACACCCGGCAGTGCTCAGGGGTTATTCCTGGCTCCAGGCTCAGAAATTGCTCCTGGCAGGCACGGGGGATCATATGGGGTGCCAGGATTCGAACTGATGACCTCCTGCATGAAAGGCAAATGCCTTACCTCCATGCTATCTCTCTGGCCCCGAGTATGCCTCATTTTTTTAAAGCCTAAAACTATGTCTTTAAAGTATGCTCATCAGAGCCCAGAGAGATCGCACAGCAGGTGAGGGTTTTACCTGGCATACAACTGATACAGGTTTGATCCCTGGCACCTTGTGTGCTCCCCTGAGCATTGCCAGGTATGTCTCTCTCAAAAAAATATGCTCAAAAATGGCTGAGCCAGGGCTCAGAGGCACTCTGGGATGTGTCCCAGAGAGAAAAAAGACACAGGTTTGTTGAGCAGAAAAATGTGGGATACATGGGCTATAAGAAAGGCTCCCTGATGAACATGGGGTGCAGAATAATAAACTCAAGCCTGAGAGAGCTCAATGAGCTAGTGCACATGATTTACATGCATGAGGCTGTGTTTAAACATGTCATGGCATTGCATGACCCACAGCAGAGCCATGAATAGCCCCTGAGCACTTCAACTCCAAAACAAACAAATACAAGGTAAAATAATCAGTGTAAGAGAGGTCCCAGGGAGAGGAATAGGTGGTCCAACAGTCTTGTCTGTGTTGGGATTACCACTTTAACTCCAGTCACTCAGTCCCATGGCAACACACCCAGAGGGGTAGTGGGAATGAGATAGGCAGGCAGAGCCAAGAAGGCAGGAGCAGATAGGCTGGACCCCTGGAGTTTAAGTACAAGCAACAGGCTTGCCATTCCCAGCCTCTGCTCACAGGTTTCAGACCCTAACATTGAGGTTTATCAAGTCTGTATTCCTACATTTAAAAGCAGATTTCTGGGTCCTGTTTCCCTGACCCCACGTGGTCAGGAGATGATGGACCCACTGGGGCTGGAAAGAAGCAAAATCTCCATGATAAGAAACTTGGGAACGGGTAGGGCGGTGGCGCTAGAGGTAAGGTGCCTGCCTTGCCTGCGCTAGCCTTGGACGGACTGCGGCTCGATCCCCTGGCGTCCCATATGGTCCCCCAAGCCAGGAGCAACTTTTGAGCACATAGCCAGGAGTAACCCCTGAGCGTCACTGGGTGTAGCCCAAAAACAAACAAAAAAAAAAAAAAAAAAAAAAGAAACTTGGGAACATCCAGTGCATGCCGATAGAGAAGCAGCCTTCAGAAGCGCAGAGTTCCCCATCCAAGGAAGCACACAGGCCAGGAGTCAGCTTGACAGCCCTGGGAGTCTATGACACTGGGACTCCCTCCTCACTGCCCTTGATCCCAGTCTATGGGGATTATTTCCATCTGCTTCACAATCTCACTACCCCATTTTACAGCTAAGACACTAAAACTTGGAAATAACAGGAAAATGCCTTGGATCATACTGTTAGGAAGGGGAAGAGCTGGAATTCAAACCTCAAGCTCTCTGTCCACTTTCAGAAGTTGTGACCTCTTTCCAGACTCCCAGCACCACTCTTTGCATCATTGTGCTCTAAGGGACAGATGGAGTTTGATTTACTTAGTCACACTGGGAATTGTGTGGTTACTCCAATAGGAAGCTGGGCAAGAAGGAAACACAGATGTCAAACACACCTAGCCCTGCCTCCAGGGAGACTCAGGATGGCTTCAAAGTGGGAGAGGGTCTATTTCTAGTCTCCTATGCACCCTCTCATTCAAGCATGCCCTGCAGAACCCACTTCTGTGAGGACATCTTCCCTCATGGCCCTGGTCCTTGCTAAGTCTTCTTCTAGGGGTCCCTCTTCTTCCCCTCCCAAGCACCCTAGAACATCCACCCTCAACCAGATGACAAACAAAAGCCATCCAGAAGTACTGCTAGAATGGTCTTGGATTCCAGGCTCTGAAAACAAATCCTAGCTGGAAGCAATACTCATGGGACCATGGGAAACTGACTCCCCCTCTCTGAGCCTGTTTCCCCAGCAACAAGCCCCATAAGACCTCAAACTTGCTAAAGATGCCAGATCCAGTGATATCTTTTTGGATCTTTCTCTTTTTAATTTTAAACTTGATTGGTTGGTTGGTTGGTTTTTGGGCCACAACTGGTGGTGCTCAGGGGTTACTCCTGGCTCCACACTCAGAAATCGCCCCTGAAAGGGGGACTATATGGGATACTGGGAATCGAACCAGGTTCCTCCTGGGTCAGCCGTATGCAAGGCAAAAGCCCTACTGCTGTGCTAACTCTCTGGCCCCCTTTATGGATCTCTTTTAGTCAATTCCACTACATACCACCATCTTCACCAATACCAACAATGACAACTTGAGGCTAGAGCAATAGCACTGTGGGTCAGGCATTTACCTTGCATGTGGCCGACCAGGGTTCCAAGGGTTTGATCTCTAGCCTCTTATATGGTCCCTGATCCTGCCAAGAGTGATTTCTGAGCGCAGAGCCACTGGGTATGGCCACCCCTGAGCACCACTGGGTATGGCCCCAAAACAAGCAAACAAAAATTCAATAATAACTTTCTTTCAGGAGAGAGAGAATGAGAGAGACCGCGCGCATGCAGTGGGTAAGGTGCTTGCCTTGAATGCAGCCAACACCCAGTTTGATCCCTGTATGGTCCCCAGAGCCCTACCAGCAGTGATCCCTGAGCACAGAGCAAGGTGTGTTCCCCAAACTAAAAGTAAATAAATACATTTATTTTTAAATATATACTAAAGGAGCCAGAGAGTAGGAAACTTGCCTTACACACCACCAACCCAAGTTAGATCCTCAGCACCCCATATTATCTCGAGTGATTCCTGAGCACAGAGCCAGGAGTAAGCCCTGCAGGTTGTTGCTCAAAAATTAAAGAATTTTTTTTTGTTTTGTTTTTTTTGGATCACACCCGGCAATGCTCAGGGGCTACTCCTGGCTCTACACTCAGAAATCACCCCCGCAGGCTCGGGGGACCATATGGGATGCAAGGCAAATGCCCTACTACTGTGCTATCTCTCCGGCCCCAAGAAATAATATTTTTAATAAGACAAAATAAATAAAAACATTAAGGTGTAGAGCACGTGGCTTTTCTATTGAATGTGTGAGGCCCAGGCTTTGATCTCCAGCACTTCTCGCTATACACACACCTAGACAGAGGCACAAGGTCTTTAAGCAGTTTTACATATTTCTTTTTGTTTGTTTGTTTGTTTTTGGGTCACACCCGCGGCACTACTCAGGGGTTACTCCTGGCTCTATGCTCAGAAATCGCTCCTGGCAGGCTCGGGGAACCATATGGAATGCTGGGATTCGAACCACCGACCTTGTGCATGCCAGACAAAGGCCTTACCTCCATGCTATCTCTCCAGCCTAGTTTTACATATTTCATCTGAAATTCTTTTGCTGCCTGTAGGGGTGGTGTCCACACAGAGTGGCAGCAGGAAGTGGTTGAGGTAACTACTACAAACATCATGCACTGGGGCCTGGTAACCCTAAATTTTGGTTGACTAAGCAATTCCCATTTCTGGGTGCTCCTCCCTACCCCACTCCAGTCAGGATGTCTTGTTTAGCATTTCTGATGATCTTGGAAAGTTTTAGAAAAATGTCTCATGGACACCTCATTTTAGCCTTTTCAGGAAGATACAAAAAGAGGGGAGTGAAGAATCTGTGAATCCTGAGGTGAGGCTAGCTCTTTAGGAATCAGGACACAGGAAATGAGTGACACCCCCTTCTCAAGGAGCTGGGCTTCTCCTCCTCCCCCACTGTGTCACCCCCACTCCCTAACATCTGGACAATTTCCCCAACCTGGGAAAGAAGAGCTAGAGAGAAATAATTTGCTGTCTCAAGGCAGTCCTCACTGATTGCCGCCACTCAAAGCTCATGCTTTAGGGGGCTGGAAAGATAGTACAGTGGTCCGGCATACATGCAGCCTTGCATGCAGCCACACTGAGTCCTGTCCCCCATATCACGTGGTCACTTGGTCCCCCAACTATTGCTGAGAGTGACCCTGTAATACAGAGCAAATAGTAGACCCTGAGCATTGCTGGGTGTAGCCCAACCTTCCCATCCCCACCAAAAGCTCATCTCTGGCCCCTCTCCTACACATCAAGGACTCCTGTAGAAACTACCTAGGGCTGAGGATCTCCATTTTGTTCTCAGCAGCTCCAGACTCTGCTCATTGGAAGCACAAGTGAGCGTAACAATAAAGATCATGGCCGGGGCAGAGGAACAGCACATAGGGTCAGGTGCTTGGCCTGCATGAGGCCGACTGGAATTCGAGTCCCAAAGCCCTCTTAGAGTGATCATTGAGTGCAGAGCCAGGAGTAAGCCTTGAGTGCCATGGGGTAATGCCCCCCAACAAAAAGACCATGAATTAAAAAAGTCAGAATGCAGAGGAGATTGGTGATAGAGCTTAGCCAGAGAGCAGACCTCTAAAGCTCTCCTGTGAAAGGGGATGCTGCTTGTGGAGGGGTGCCAGGCGAGGGTCTGAAGGCCAGAGCACAGCAGCTGCCTCCCAGAAGAAGAGGGCACTGTAAGCGAGGCTCATCTCCCCCCGAACGGTGCCCACTGCCACATTCACCAACAAGCTCAAGAAGACACAGAGGTCTGCCCAGCTGACAGGGGGCCTTGGGACCTTCCAGGGTCCTCAGAGCACAGTGGGGAGCCAGAAAAGCCACCCCACTCAGTCTCAGTACTGGGTTCCAGAGCCCAAAATGCCACATTCCTGCAATGTGGTCCAACCTAGATCAGAGTCCACATCTGTGCTCTGACCAGGCCTCGAGCCCTAGGACCCCCAAATCAGAAACACAGAGCAAGCTATGGCATAATACATTCTTATCCACTCATATCCATTCTTGTTACTCAAATGCCACCCCAGTCCTCCACTCAACCCTCCACTGTCCCAGCACTTCCTAAGACTGCCACCAGAACAGGGTTACTATTTCTCAAAGGTCCCCAAGGCCCCCCCGGATACTCATCAAATTATTTATATTATAATTAGGAGTTTCATCAACCACTTGTCCATTCCCCGACTTGAAGCTGTCCTTCCATCACCCCCACACCAAGGCTGGACCCACACAGCCTCCACTGCCCCTGTCCAACCTCTGTTTCATCTCAGTAACAATCCTGTCCAGAACCATTCCTCAGAGCTTGCCTTGGGGACTCAGAACTGCTGATCCTTTCACCCCCCAACCCCAGAAGTCCAGGGTGTGTGTGTGTGTGTGTGTGTGTGTGTGTGTGTGTGTGTGTGTGTGTGTGTGTGCGCGCGCGCGCGCGCGCACTACCAACTCCCACAAACAAACAAACGAAGTTCCAGTCCTTTTAATCCTCTCTCGGCCCCTACCTACAAATTTAAATATGGATTGGGATGGGGCAACAGGACCCCTACCTCCGCAGTCCCTAAGAGAACTACTGTAGGAGGGCTGTCAGCTTCCAAAGGGCTCTCCGGGCAGGGGACACTTCCTGAGATTCTGCACATTCTTCTTCCAGGGGTGGGGACAGTGAAGATGATTATAAACAACTCCCAACAGGGGAGTTTGAGGAGCGTTGGGGTGGGTGGGGGAGTTTCGGAAAGTCCTGAGCCAGCGCGGGTAGGAGGCAGGCTGGAAGGACGCTGCAAGGTCTGCCCTCGACCACCCTCCCCACCACCCACCACCCACCCACCACCCCTTCCACTCTCAGGAAGCGGGCGGCCCTGCAGGAAACCCGCTCCCATCCTCGGAGGAGCCTCAGCGGGCCAGACCTTCCCAAGAGCTCCCTGTCACTTCTAGAGGGAACTGAGAAAGCTCGGATCGGGTGGGAAAACTGTGAGCGTAGGAAGAGGGCTGCGCCATAGACCGGGGCGTCCCAGATTTTGTGGCCCCTGACCTGGGCCTTCGAAGGGTCTAGGTCCTGCCCAAAAGACTGGAACCTAGCCAGGGAACCAATGTGGACTTCTGTTCAGGCTGGGTCCCTGAAAGGCTGGAATTACAGTCCTGGCAAACAGATGGGGCAACAACAGAGGGGTGCCCGGTGGCCAGGCTTGGGGTGGTCTCCGAAGACCCCTAATGGGGAACAGATAGACTCCTGGGCCAGCATGAATGCGGGGCATCGTGCTCGCGCTCGAGGGGACCTAGGATCCGGAGTGATGGGGTGATGGGGTGCATTCTGCATAGAGGGTGCGTGTGCCTGGATTTGGGGGGGGGTGCGGGGGTGCAGCCCGATCCCTCCAGGCCCGCCTCCCACTCCGTGGGGGCCCCGCACGAGCTCGCTTACCAGCTGCAGCACCATGAGCACCCCGAGGTTGGAGCGCAGAAAGTCCAGATCGGGGCGCAGCGCGGACATCGAGGCGCCGACGCCCTGCGCGGGGCTGCTGGTTCGCGTGCTCACTTTGGACGGGAACTCGGCCATGACGGCTCCGCTCGCCTCCCCGCGCCGCTCCCTGCTGCTCCCCGCGGGTCCCTCCCGCTCCCGGGGCGCGCGGCTGCGGGACCGAAGCGGGAGCCGACAGGTGCAGCCGCAACCCCGCCCTCGCCTGCGCCCCGCCCCGTTAACCCTGCGCCCTCCGCAGCAGGTCCCCGAGACCGAGACCCAAGAGCTAGCGGGGAGGAAGGTTCGCGCGCGATTGCCGGCCCTGACCCGGCTCCTAGCAGGTGGTTGGTGCGCCCGGGGCCACTCCCTGCGCCCGTCCCACTCGCCCTAGGGATCCCCTGGGTCCCCGGGGACAGATCCCAGAAACCAGGGTCTGGGTAGATTGGTTGAGCTTGGAACCCAGATAAGAGTAGTAGGGTGGGGTGAGGGGCGACCCTTTATGCCTCCAGTCATAGGGTTTCCCGTTCTGAACTTAACGGGCTTGTAATTTAGAAGCTTCCAGCTTAGGGTTCTTTATCTGCCAGGTCCAGAGAAGAGCTTGCTACTGTGGGTGTGTCTCTTAAACCTGGAGATGTTGGAGCTTTGGTTTCGTTGCTTTGGTTTAACTGATCTACCTAATTCTCGCAAAATGCACACACACACACACACACACACACACACACACACACACACACACACACACACACACAAACATATATACCTGCCTGCACACCCCTCAGACCACACAGGCTTATAGATAGTTGGTTCATTTAGTATCGATTAAGATTTGTTGAGCACCTACTACTTAACTATAGGTCAAGTCCTATCCTGGGCCTGGGGGGAAGTAGGAGGAACAGGTTCGACAAGACTTTGAATCCAATGACCAGGGAGAAAGCACAACCTGCAGCGCAATTGCCTTGCACTTGGAGTCAACACTCTAGATTCAATCGCCAGCATCCTATATCCTTGCCCCCCTTGCCTGCCAGCCTACCGTGAATGATCCCTGAGCACAGAACCAGACCAGAAATAAGCCCTGAGCACTGCCAAGTATGGCCCAAAACAAAGCAAAAAAATAAAAAAAATTTTTGTTTGTGTTTTTTTGTTTTTGTTTTTGGGCCACACCCGGCGATGCTCAGGGGTTACTCCTGGCTATGCACTCAGAAATCACTCCTGGCTTGGGGGACCATATGGGGTGCCAGGGGATTGAACTGCGGTCCGTCCTAGGCTAGCGTGGGCAAGGCTGGCCTTAGCGCTTGTGTCACCGCTCCAGCCCCCAGAAAAGATTTTTGAATCCCATTTTCTAGTGCAGTTGTCTAATAAAAGCAAGGAAAAAGAAAAATACATAACACTATCAAGTGACAAATGCTAGAATGAAAATAAAACCATTGGGCCCAGTGAGTTCAAGACCCTCAACTGTTGCCTCAACACTGCATGGCACCCTTGCTAGGAAAAGCTCTAGTGGGCCTCAAGCCTAATAAGTTATAGGGTATGACAGTGACTAAGACATAGTCTTAGGAAGAATGGGCCTGGAATGTATGCGGAGACCTGCATTGTCAGAAGCAGGGGAAGAATTTGCCCGGGGAAGAATTTGATAAATACAAAGGCCCTGAGGCAGAACTAGATTAGACTTGCTGAAGCATAAAGAGCCTAAGAGATTGGGGTGAGGGCAAATGAAGGAGGGAGAAATTAGACCCATGAACCTGGAGACCATAGTCTGCTCAGTACTATGCATTTTCCATAGCTGGTATGGTCCTAGAAACTGTAGCTTGAAATCAGTTTGGTTTGGTTTGGATTGGGTGTTGGGCTTTGGGCCTCACCCAGCGATTTTGCAGGGTTACTCCTGGCTCTGCATTCTGCTTGGGGAACTATGTGGGATGCTGAAATCAAACCTGGGTTTGGCTGCATGCAAGGCAAATGCCCTACCTGCTGTACTATCATTTCGGCCCCTTGAAATCAGTTTTATAGAGGGAGACAATGTGGAGGTGTGGACCAGATCATGCCCCTTTTAAAGACACTCAGAAGCTATCCTTACTCCCCTGCTCAAGGGCAGTGGGCCATTGGCTTCCTTTTATCTGTGACCTCATCACTCCAACCATGGTCTCTTGTCCTGTTGTTTCTCCTCCCTGTACCTATCTAAACTCTGCCTCTCTCTAATAACTGTTTACAAGATACCTTTACTTAGACTAAAACCCACTCCTATTATCCAGGAGACTTGCTCAGCTAATAACCTAATTTAATATCCCAGGACATTTTAACAAAAAAATTTTTTTTGTTTTGGAACCATATCTAGCATTGCTCAGGGCAATGTGCTCAGGGTTCACTCTTGGTGTTCTTAGGAGACCATAAAGGATTCTGGGATCAATATGGGTCAACCACATGCAAGAAATACAACCTACCCTACAATTTTTCCAGCCCTTAAAGTTTTTTGTTTGTTTGTATGTTTTTGGGTCACACACGGCAGCGCTCAGGGGTCACTCCTAGCTCCATGCTCAGAAATTGCCCCTGACAGGCACAGGGGACCATATGGGATGCTAGGATTCAAACCACCGACCTGTATGCAAAGCAAGTGCCTTACCTCCATGCTATCTCTCCGGCCCCAAAGTTTTTTAGTTTTTATTTTCTAGTCCATTCCCAGTGGTGTTCAGGGTTTACTTCTGACTCATTGCTCAGGGATCACTCCTGGGCCTAGGGGACCATATGTGTGCTGGAGATTTAATCCAGGTGATCCCCTTGCAAGGCAAGTGCCCTACCCACTGTCCTATCTCTCTGGCCCAAGACTTATTTTTATAAGTAAAATATGCAGGTTTCAAGAATGGACTCCAATAATAGAGGTGTCATAGATGGTTTGAATGGTTCCCCTCCATAGATGTAGGTGTCCTGGGGTTCCCCATGTTATGTTGGTGGGAGAAGTGAGGAGCCAAAGAAAGGGAGGTTATTGCCTTCCAACTTCATCCACTTCCCTCACCTGGGATGTGTGTGGGGTGTGACACAGGTAAGGGCTGTACATCTGGGCAGTTGAATTCACCCTAGGTCTACCATCTTCTAGATATAGGAGATGGTCATCAATACATAAGTTCACTGGGCATTGTGGCCAAAGGGAGCCAATGCCTTTTGCAAGAAAAAGAAAACCAATCCTTACCTTTTCCCAGACTTCTGTGTCATACTCACATAGGAAAGAATTTCAGAATGAGACTGAGGAAATAACACAGTAGATAGGATGCTTGCCTTGCATGCAGCTGACACAGATTTATCCCCAGCACTCCTATATGGTCCCCAAGTCTTTCCAGGAGTGATTCCTGAGTGTAGAACCAGAGTAGTTCTTGAGCATCTCCTGGTGGGGTCCAAACAAGTAAAAAACAAACAAACAACAAAACTTTGGGCTGTAAACTGTTTGATTTAGATATTATGAGGAGAAAAGAGAGTGCTTCCTGAAAACAGAACCAGGAACAAATCCTGAATACTGCTAGGGGAGGCCCCAAACCAAACAAACCAAAGAAGCACAGGCTTCTCCAGAGGGGAAATATGAGAAAGGACACAACTCAAATTGCAATGCAGGTGACACCCCCCCCCCCCAGATGGGTGTATGCCCAAATTGCTTCTGCAACTGACCCTGCCTGTCTGGAGCTTTCTGTAGATAAGAGTCTATGTCTAGAGCATAGTCAAGGGGAGAGCTTGGAATTTTGGTGCCACACCTGCTTGTTCTTGTAACTAACTGTAGTAAGTCCCCTGAAGCTTCTCCTTCTTAGAATGGGTCCGAGTTTCTCTGGTGGTGCTGGTACCAGTTACAGTTCTATCAACCTCGGCACCTGGATCCACAAAGTGAGTCTGTCCTATATGCTTTCTTGACTTGTTTAAGACTAGCAGCAGAGCCAGTCTTGAAATTGCCCCTGGCAGATTGGGGGACCATATGGGATGTAGGGAATCAAACCGAGTCCCTTCTGGGTTGGCTGCATGCAAGGCAAATGCCCCACCACTGTGCTAACTCTCTGTCCCCAGTCTTAGTTTATTACTTTCTGTTAAACTCACTGCATCCTGCTTGCAGTCTGCTTGCTGGTGTCAGAAAAGTCAACCTTTCTTTCCATCTAGCAGTGGTCCTCAAACTATGGCCCGCGGGCCACATACTGTATTTGTATCTGTTTTGTTTCTTCACTGCAAAATAAGATATATGCAGTGTGCATAAGAATTCGTTCATAAGTTTTGTTTTTACTATAGTCAGACCCTCTAATGGTCTGAGGGACAGTGAACTGGCCCCCTGTTTAAAAAGTTTGAGGACCCCTGAAAGCATCAAGGGGATATGGTGAGGAAGGCTCCCAAGCAGGTCTCTTGACACAATAGGCCCACTCATTACTAACTATGGCTGACCAGCCAGATGGTCTGTTCAGTGTTCACCTGTCATTGCAGAGTGCTTCATACAGCACCACTAAGGCACTGCTGGGGACCATGATGGTGATCCAGGCATAATGTGGGGCTGGGTCATACAGTGCCAGGCATTCAATATGACTAGGCACACTGACTACTGACTACTGAGCTGTGTTCCTGGCCCCAGGCCTGGAAGGCTGCCAGTAATGACAAGATCTGTTGAGCAGTTTGAAATGTCACAGTTAGATGTAGATTTAACTTTTTTTTATTTTATTTTTGGGCCACAGTCGGTGACGCTCAGGTTTTGCTCCTGTTTATTTGCTCAGAAATCACTCCTGGCTTGGGGAACCATATGGGATGTCGGGGAATCAAACCGGTCCATCCTAGGATAGAGCGAGTGGCAGACACCTTACTGCTGGCACCACTGCTGCGGCCCCAGGTTTAACCTTTTTGCTTTTTGGGTTTTGAACTACACTCTATGGTGCTCAGGGCTTACTCCTGGCTCTTTCCTAAGAGATCACTACTGGTGGGGTTAGGGGGCCCATATGGGATACCAGTGTTTGAACCCTGGTTTGGAGCATGCAGTGCAAATGCCCTGCCCACTGAACTATCTGTCATTTCATCTCAAATCATTTTCTACTAATTGGATATTCAACCCCTTGTCCCCAATGCACAGACACACACTCACCTACCTCACTCACTCACATACACACCATTCATATGCACACCCCTCACACTGCACACACACAACACATAAACAGTCACACATACACTCACACTCTCTCTCACTCTCACACACACACTCACAGTGGGACCTCAGAGTCCTCAAGGCCTTCTTTCTTACTTAGAGTCCAGCTTCTCTCAGCTTGTTTGAAACAGAGCTCTTAGGTAAATCCTTTATTTTATTATGACCCAGAAAACAAGACCATGATTGTTTCTGAGGCTGATTCTCAAACAGTGGCATGTTTTTGTTTGGGTTTGGATTTTGTTGTTTTGGTTAATCCCACTCTCATTCCTTCCAAATGGCAGAAAGCAGGGCATCGTGTTCCACAGCGACATTCTCGGGAGAGCCAAGTCCATTCGCCCCCCCCCCCCCATCAGAGATGTGGGAAGAATCCTTCCCCCAGCTGGAGCCTGCTGCCCTGGGTCCTAGGGACAAAGTGAGCAGGACAGAGAGAGGACTCAGGAGAATGGACAAAGCAGGCTATTGCTGCACAGGGTACATGCTCATCTTGGCTCATCTTGGCTCACAGATATGCCAAACAGTCTCTGGCAGGGCTTGGGAGTCCATATGTGATGCCAGGGATCGAACTAAGGTCAGCTATACTCTGTAGTTAATTAATTTCTGAACACACCCTCTCCAACCCAACTTTCATGCCTTATTTTGGGGGGGAAAGTAAAGTGCATAGAGCTTTCTCCTGATCTGTACTCGGATTATTCCTGGCAGTTCTTGGGGGATCAAGTGTATACAGTGCCAGAGATTGAACTGGGCTTTACTGTATGCAAGGCAAGTGCCTTAGCCACTGTACTGTCTTTTTATCTAAATCTTGCTATTTTGATTGTGGGGTTTTTGTGTGTGTTTTTGTGTATGTTTTATGTGTGAAATAACAATAATCCTAGCTAGCTAGCTAGCAAATGTTACCTCATTGTAATTTATTTTGCAATATTTTTTAGGGTCAAAGCACTTTATTTTTTATTTTTAAAAATAATATCTTTATTTAAACACCGTGATTACAAACAGGAGTGTAGTTGGGTTTCAGTCATAAAAAGAACACCCCCTTCACGAGTGCAACATTCCCACCACCAATGCCCCCCCCATTGCCCTCCTCTCCCACCCCCTGCCTGTAACTGAGACAGGCATTCTACTTCTCTCACTCATTAACATTGTCATGGTAGTTGTTAGTGTAGTTATTTCTCTAACTGCACTCACCACTCTTTGTGATGAGCTTTATATCATGAGCCCGTCCTTCCAGTCATTGTATTTTTTTTTGTTTGTTTTTTTGGGCCACACCCATTTGATGCTCAGGGGTTACTCCTGGCTAAGCGCTCAGAAATTGCCCCTGATTTGGGGGGACCATATGGGACACTGGGGGATTGAACCACGGCCCTTCCTTGGCTAGCACTTGCAAGGCAGACACCTTACCTCTAGCGCAACCTCGCTGGTCCCTCAATGTATTTTTTTAATGTTTAAAAATATTAAGGGGTCACACCCAGTCTTATTCCTGAATATGCACTGGCAAGGCTTGGGGGGCCATATATGATGCTGGGGAACTAACTCAGCTTAGAGTATGACAAGTGCCTTACCTGCTGTATAGCGTTCCAGCCCCTCATATTTTGTTTTCTTTTTGAGTCACACCCGGCAGCACTCAGGGATTATTCCTGGCTCTACGCCCAGAATTCGCTCCTGGCAGGCTCACAGGACCATATAGGATGCCAGGATTCAAACCACCGTCCTTCTGCATGCAAGATAAATGCCCTACCTCCATGCTATCTCTCCGGCCTCCCTTCATTGCTTTTTTTTTTTTTTTTTTTTTTTTTTTTGGTTTTTGGGCCACACCTGGCGGTGCTCAGGGGTTACTACTGGCTGTCTGCTCAGAAATAGCTCCTGGAAGGCACGGGGGACCATATGGGACACCGGGATTCGAACCAACCACCTTTGGTCCTGGACCGGCTGCTTGCAAGGCAAACGCCACTGTGCTATATCTCTGGGCCCCCTCATTGCATTTTTGATTTGTATTTTCTTTTTTGGTTTTGGTCATACCTGGCTCTGTGCTCAGAAATCGCTCCTGGCAGGCACGAGGGACCATTTAGGATGCCGGAATTCTAACCATCATCTGTCCTGGATCGACTGTGTGTGAGGCAGTGCTTCTCAATTATTTTCTGTCATGCCCCCCTAGGAAGAAGAAAACATTTTTCACACACTCCACCACACGACTGTAAATAGTATCTTTATTAAAAAAGACCTTTAACCTTCAAAACGGAAATATAAAAAATAATTTGAGCTGATTTTTTAATCAGAGGTGCTATCTGGATTAATGGCTACAATGAGCACATTTTGCAATGCATAGCTTTTTGAAGCGGGGTTTGAAGCAAGACACAGCAACTCTCACCTCCAGAGATATACAGAGACACAAACACTGGGCTTAGCTTGTTATGACAGTGTTGGCTGAGGTCAAACGCGCCCCACTTTACTGAGTCTCGTGACCACCTAGGGTCACTATTTAAAAAGCTCTGGTGTAAGGCAAACACCCTACTGCTGATCTAGCTCTCTGGCCCCTTAATTTGTATTTTCTTAGTGATTAGAGGTACAGAAAATTTCCCCATGAGTTTGTTGATTATTTGTATTATATTTATATAGTAAATATATAAATTTACAATTATATTATATACATATATTTCTTTTGGTTTTTGGGTCACACCTGGCAGCGCTCAGAGGTTACTCCTGGCTCTACATTCAGAAATCACTCCTGGTAGGCTCAGGGGACCATATGGGATGCTGGGATTCGAACCACCGACCTCCTGCATGCAAGGCAAAAGTCTTAGCTCCATGCTATCTCTCCAGCCCCTATATTATATATGTTTAATTTAATATATGATTAAATTTATATAATAAATAATATAATATATAATTATATTTGGAGAAATATCTGTTTCAACTTCTTTGTACTACTCAGGACTCCAGCATGCAGTAGGAGCTAAGAAGGTATAGAATTTTGTAAATACCTCTAATTTAATACATGATCCTAGGCAAGTCACTAGACTTTGCCCAGACTCGGCTGATTCATTTGTACAAAGAATAGCAGCAATCACTTTGGGAAATGATTTTGCAAGAAGTTCATGATATATAATTCGATGCAACAATTTTTTTGTTTTGTTTTGGAGCCATACCAGGTGGTGCATAGGGGTTAATCCTGGCTCTGCACTCAGAAATTGCTCCTGGTAGACTCAGGGGACCATATGGAATGCCAGGGATCTGACCTGTGCAAATGCCTACCAGCTGTGCTATCATTCCAGCCCCGATCCAACAATTCTACTCTGTGGGATTGATTCAAAATAATAAAAATAGCGTTCACAAGATCTGGGGTTTACTATTTTCTTTCTTTGGTTTTTGGGCCATACCTGGCAATGCTCAGGGCTCACTGAAGGCCCTGTGCTCAAGGATCACTCCTAACAGTGCTTAGGAGACCATATGGGACGACAGGGATTGAACCCAGGTGCTATCTTGTAGCTCCATCACCCAAATTCTGGAATTTGAATGAAATGTAGCATTTTTTAGTTTTTTTTTTTTTTTTAGCTATACCAGCAGTGCTTAGGGGCTACCAATAGGGACCATAGATGGGGGGACCTTATGTATTGCTGAGAATCAAATAAGGGTCCTTATGCAAAGCCTTACTATCTTCTGTCAGGTGAGTCATTTTGAGGGGTGGGGGCAGCCTCAGCTAGCCTGCTGTGACTATATAATAACAGACTCAATGTATATGACATTCTAGGGGAAAACAAAACCCAAAAATAATCTAAAACATAAAACAGATCAGCAGTTGCCAGAGGACGGGTGAAGATTATAGATAAACTTTATGAATAATCAGAATATTCTATCTTCTTTTCTTTTCTTTTTTTCATTTTTTTGAATTTTGGGTCACACCTGGTGACAATCAGGGATTAGTCCTGGATATGTGCTCAGAAATAGCTCCTGGCTTGGGGGAGCATATGGAACACCGGGGTATGGAACCACGGTCCGTCCTAGGTTAGCTCATGTAAGGCAGATGCCTTTCTGCTTCTGCCACCACTTTGGCCCCAGAATGTTCTATCTTATAAACAATGTTCTATATTATATACTGTGCCTGGCAGGGGCGATTTCTGAGTGCAGAGCCAGGAGTAACCCCTGAGCACTCCTGGGTATGACCCAAAGAAGACAAAAAAAAAAAAAGTGACAGAGGGTAATCCTAAGTATGAAAGGAGCTAGTAAGATGGAACAGGCATCAATAGCACCAGAATGTTGTCGAGTGCTGGGTAAATCACAAGACTGCTGTCACCTCTGACAATAATGGGGTTTAGGGACCCTGCAATCCACACTTAGGCTCAATAACCCATAAGATGAGAGGAATCACAACAAGCACTGCAATCGTTTGAGGTTATCACAGCTGATGGTTCTGGATTCAAACCTGCTGAGAGAAGTGAATGTAGTGTTAACAGCAGCGTGCTGAAATTCAATAGTGGTGATGGGTCACCATAGGGAAAATGATAAAAAAAGCACAGTTTTGTATAGTTCTCATTATGTTCTTTAATTTTGCAGGACTGGAGGTTAAACCCAGAACCTTCTATATGCAGGACCCTGCCAACAAGTCATGTCTCCAGACCTTCAAATGCTTTTTACAAGTCTGGCTTCCATTGTTACAGAAATCTGACCAGGAAGCACATTTGAACTGGAGAAGTCTGAGGGACGTCATCCAATTTTATTAGGCTTGAGATGTGACCCTGCTGTCACCAATGACGTTCAAGCCATGAAAACACGCAGTTCACAAAGAACTTTTTTTAACTTTATTTTTTTATCGATTGATTGGTTTTGGGCCACACTCAGCGGCGCTCAGGGGTTACTCCTGGCTCTGCACTCAGAAGGTACCCCTGGCATGCTGTGGGACCATATGGGAAGCTGGGAATCAAACTGGGTCCCTCCCAAGTTGGCCACATGCATCCCTTCTGCTGTGCTTCCCTAAATTATATGCTTGGTTAAACTACCTGGTGTGGTCTGACCTGACCTTACACTAAGTGGTTGCAGCAGGTGAGCATTCCAGGGACTTATGGAACAACCTCCCAGCAGCTGAAGTCAAAGGTCATACCTCTCAGGAAGATTCCAAATTTTTTACTGCACAAGGGCAAATGATTCTGCGCTATCTCCCCGGCTCCACAAAGAACTTTACTTTATGTATTTGTAAAAATAATATTTTTATTTAAGCACCACCATGATTACAAACATGTTTGTAGTTAGGTTTTAGTCATAAAAAGAACACCCCCCCTTCACCAGTGCAATATTCCCTCCACCAATGCCCCCCATTTCCATCCTCCTCCACCCCCTGCCTATATTTGATACAGGCATTTTATTTCTCTCACTACTACAATTGTCATGATAGTTGTTAATGTGGTTATTTATTTTGTTTTTGTTGTTGTTTTTTCCTTTTGGGGTCACACCCGGCAGTGCTCAGGGGTTACTACTGGCTCTGTGCTCAGAAATTGTCCATGGCAGGCTTAGGGGACCATATGGGATGCCTGGAATTGAACCAGGGTCTGTCCCAGGTTGGCAGCATGCAAGGCAATACCTTACCGCTACAATATCTCTCTGGCCCCTGTTGGTGTAGTTATTTCTCTAATTGCACTCACCACTCTTTGTAGTAGGACTGATATCATGAGCCAGTCCTTTCAGCCCTCATCTCTACTGTCTTTGGGTATTATTACAATATGTCTTTTATTTTTCTTAAATCTCATGAACGAGGGAGACTATTCTGGGTCTATCTCTCTCACTCTGATGTATTTCACTTAGCATAATAGTTTCCATGTCCATCCTTGTATAGGAAATTTCATGACTTCATCTTTCCTGACAGTTGCATAATATTCATTGTGTATATGTGCCACAGTTTCTTTAGCCATTCATCTGTTGAAGGGCATCTTGATTGTTTCCAAGATGGCTACTGTAAATAATGCTGCAATGAATATAGGTGTGAGGAAGGCATTTTTGTATTGTGTTTTTGTATTCCTAGTGGTGTGGCTGGATCATATGGGAGCTCAATTTCCAGTTTTCGAGGAATCTCCATATTGTTTTCCATGAAGGCTGGACTAGATGACATTCCCACCAATAGTGAATGAGAGTTCACAAAGAAATTTTAGAGGCTAGACATGCTGCTACATTGCTCTGAGGGAAACAATTTTCATCTAACATACACAATAATTGCTAACAGATATGATAATTGAAGCAATCAGTGAAGAATACAACTTGTCTTTAAGTTTCATGTAGACATTAACTAATGTTTCTAGGACCCGTTCCTGTTCAAGGAAGTTGATCAGACTTGTTCCCTGCTCTGGTCAAACTTTGTGATTTACGAACCATTCACCTCTGTGTAGCTCCTAGGAATGGTCATTCAGAGGTCCTACCTCCAGTTTCTGCTTTGCCTCTACATTTACTGCTTCAGTGTTCCTGGTGTGTGTGTTTTGGGGGGGGGACTTATCTCTATGGGGACATTGATGTTTTATTGTATAAGAACATATGGAGCGGGGCCGGAGAGATAGCATGAAGGTAAGGCGTTTGCCTTTCATGCAGAAGGTCATCGGTTCGAATCCCGGCGTCCCATATGGTCCCCTGTGCTTGCCAGGAGCAATTTCTGAGCATGGAGCCAGGAATAACCCCTGAGCACTGCCGGGTGAGACCCAAAAACCAAAAAAAAAAAAAAAAAAAAAAAAAAAAAAAAGAACATATGGAGCACTACCAACCAGCTAAGCTCACCTCTTTGGGCAGCGGGGGCAATCTTATGTTGGTTTGTTTAGGGCTGCACATAGCTGTGCTCAGGGGTTGCTCCTGGCTTGGTTTTTGTTCCCTGAAAGTTGGGAGACCAGGAAGTGCTGGAAATTGAACTTGGGGCACATGCAAAGTATGTGCTCTAGCTCTTCACTGGGGCTACTTCTGTAGCCACAGTCGATAGGATTGTCGACATGGATGATGCGTTTTTAGCTCCTCTTCCATCCAGCTGCTATAAGGGGCTCCTTCCCTACCTGGTGTGGTCTGACCTGACCTTACACTAAGTGGTTGCAGCAGGTGAGCATTCCAGGGACTTATAGAGCAACCTCCCAGCAGCTGAAGTCGAAGGTCATACCTCTCAGGAAGATTCTAAATTCTTTACTGCACAAGGGCAAATGATTCCTTCCATTTTTTTGTTTGTTTTTTGGAGCCACACCTAGCTGTGTTCAGTACAGTCCCAGCTGTACTCCTGACTCTGCACTTAAGAGTTATTCCTGGCAATGCTCAATGAACCATTTGGGAAGCCTGGGATCAAATGGGGGTCAGCCATGTGCAAAGCATGTACCCTCCCTGCTGTACTATCTCTCCAGCTTACATGATTCCTATCTTAATTCCTATCTTAATTATTTCAGCAACTTGTGCAAGGAGATACAGAAATAGAGAGACTTGTCTTATGTGTTTACCAAATGCTTCCTAAAGATGGCATCAGGATGAATTCTTTGAAACTTGAATTTTCCACTGAACTCTATGTCTTGGCAATTTTTCATAAAACAGACCTCCTTGCTCATATAATTCACAGCAAGTTATTACATCATAGCTTTTGTTTTGTGTCGTGTTCATTTGTTTGTTTATTTTGCATTTTTGGGTCACACCCGGCAGCACTCAGGGGTTACTCCTGGCTCTATGCTCAGAAATCGCTCCTGGCAGGCTCGGGGGACCAAAATCCCAGTAGGGCTGGGATTCGAACTGCCATCCTTCTGCATGCAAGGCAAACACCTTACCTCCATGCTATCTCTCCGGCCCCTATCTTGTTCGTTTTTGAGCCACACCTGGGGATGCTCAGGGTTTACTCCTGGTTCTGCACTCAAGGACCATTCCTGGTCATGCTTAAAGAACCACATGGGATGTTGAGGATTAAACCCAGTTGGTAACAATTATGCAATTTCCAATAGTTCCTCTTCTTCTTTATACATTTTTTTTCAAACATGTTCTATGGATTCTGGCTTCAATGTGAAACCACTGAATTAAAGAGCATTTGCTTTTCCTTAAGGGAGACTGTCTGTGGGGACTGGAGCGATAACACAGTGGTAGGGTATTTGCTTTACACGCAGCTGACCCAGGATGGACCTAGATTCAATCCTGGCATCCCATTTTGTGCCTTAAAGATAAAAAATAAAAAATCTTGTAAGCCGGAGTGATAGCACAGTGGGTATGATTTTTGCCTTGCGGCTGACCTGGGTTGGATCCTTAGCATCCCGTATTGTTCCCCAGGCTTGCTAGGAGTAATTTGTGAGCACAGAGCCAGGAATAACCCTTGAACACTGCCAGATGTGACCCCAAACTCCCCCAAAAGTCTTAGAGATAGGGTCAAAGAGAAAGTCTGGTGGGAAAGTGAAGGAGGCAAATAGTACAGTGATTAAGGAGCATCTGACTGGGGTTCAATTCCTGGCACAACAGGGTTCCCTGAGCATCATCAAGAGCAGCCTTGGAGGTTCCCCAAATAGATAGATAGATAGATAGATGTAAAGAAAAAGTTTCCCCTGAGTTTGCTGACTGCCCTGATCATTTACCCCCCTTCACAATTCTGGGAACTTAAGTTTCCCCTGAGTTTCCTGACTGCCCTGATCACTCACCTCCCTTCACAATTGTGGGAACTTGTAGACCTAGTTACAGTTCAACTTTCTTTCTGTTCTGACATGGTTCTAACCTGGTCACGTTAACCCTGTAAGTTTGCACCTGCACCTTGCAAAAATGTGATTAAGCAAATGCCAGATGTCATGTACTTCCTAAAGCAAATCAATCTACTGTACCTTTCTATTGTTTGAAATACTATATACAGCTTGTAAGCTTATGGCTCAGGGCTGGCAGATTCTGGCTTATGCTGGATTCTAGCACAGCCCCTGCATATGCTTGTAAAGAAAATAAACCCCCTGTTTTTGCATGAGACTGTGGTCTTGGTGTCTTTGAACGGTGCATCATTCTCCTGGACTTAACATAGATAGATAGAAAGATAGATAGATAGATAGATAGATAGATAGATAGATAGATAGATAGATAGATGGATGGATGGATACAGAGGATACTGGAAGTCAGTAACACCATTTGTTTTACAATTTTTAAAAATACACAGATTTGGACTGGAAAGATAGAAAACAGGTAAGGCACTTACTTTAAACATGGCTGGCTCTGATTTGACCCTTGACACTACATATAGGTGCTCACGAGCACCACCAAGTGTGACTCTTGAGCACAGGGCCAGGAGTAAGCCCTGGACAAGGCTGAGTATGTCTCTCCCAGAAACAAAATGAAATAAAATACACAGAAATGCTACCTGTGGAGGAGGGTTGTCCAATAGCTTCCAGAAGTTAGCAGCACCAGACAGTCATACAAATCAACAGGTGTTGGTTCAACTGGACCAAGGGTTTAGGAAACTTATGGGGTGCCAAAGATTAACCCTGGTCAGATGCTCCCTAATCACTGTACTGTTTCCCAGCTCCTTTATTTTTTGAAATAATAAAACCTATGCTATTACTAAGATTGAAATATACTGTGCCTGACAGGAGCTATTTCTGAGCAGACAGCCAGAAGTAACCCCTGAGCACCTCTGGGTGTGGCCCCAAAACCAAAAACCAAAAACCAAAAAAAAAAAAAAAAAAAAAAAGAAAAGAAATATGGGTGATCTGGTTCCTGGCTGTCTCTCCCTAAAAGCTCTATCTTCATCCCTCCTCAGGCCTTTCCAGCTACAAACCTTTGCTTATTTGTGGATTTCCTGCTTGCCCTCATCCAACCTTCCAGACTCTGCTTAAATGTTTAGACTGTGCCTGAGCAGCTATTCTCCACCCCTCAGAGTGATCTTCTACCAGGCATCTGCTCTTCCGGTGGGGACCATTATTATCATGCAGAGTCCCCAACTTCCTGGTGTGCTTGTAAATTGAGACTGACTGGGGGCCCCATCTACTTTCCTGAGGGTGAGGTCTGGTGGAATGGCTCATGACTGTCCTCAGTGCTGGAAATAAAGGATGGAAGAAAAGAAAAAGAAAGAAAAAAGGATGAAAGAGAAAGAAAGGAGAAGCAAGAAAGAAAGAAAGAAAGAAAGAAAGAAAGAAAGAAAGAAAGAAAGAAAGAAAGAAAGAAAGAAAGAAAGAAAGAAAGAAAGAAAAAGAAAGAAGAAGAGAAAGAAGAAGAAGAAAGAAAGAAAGAAAGAAAGAAAGAAAGAAAGAAAGAAAGAAAGAAAGAAGGGAGGGAGGGAGGAAGGAAGGAAGGAAGGAAGGAAAGAATGAAGGAAGGAAGGAAAGAAAGAAAAAAAGAAAGAAAGAAAAAAGAAAGAAAGAAAGAAAGAAAGGAGGAAAGAAAAAAGAAGTAAAGAAAGATATAAAGAAAGAGAAGTAAAGAAAGAAAAAAGAAAAAGAAAGAAAGAAAAAAAGGAAAAATAAAAAAGACAAAGGACAAAAATAGATATAGATCTTACACCATGGAAGGAATGCTGGAATGAGTTTGCTAAAGAAGCAAACTGCCCTCCACCCCAGTCAGAATCAGTTAGATCTTATCAGTCAAGATTGCATTTCTAGGAATAAATTTTACTTATATATTTTTGGGTTTTGGGTCAGAACCTGCAGTGTTCAGTATGAGCACTAGCAGGGCAAGTGCCTTACTGGCTGTACTATTGCTCTAGCCCCTAAAATTTATTTATTATTTTATTATTTTTGCTCCTGGCATGCTCAGGAGCTACTCCTGGCTCATTGCTCAAGAGTTGCTTGAGAAGGGGTGCTAGAAGATCATGTGATGAAATGCAACTCAGGCCTCTTTCGTCAGCACATGTGCATCAATCCTTTAAGCTATCTATGCTGCATTGAACTGAAACCAATTTTTTGTTTGTTATCTTGGGCCACACCAAGTTGTGCACAGGGCTTAATCCTGGTTCTATGCTTCAGGGGTCACTTCTGGTGGACTTAGGGGACAATATAGGGTGCCAGGAATCAAATCTAGGTCAGTCCACATGAAAGTATTATCTCTTATCCACTGTAAAATATTTCCAGTCCCATGCCCTGAGTTGAATTTTAAAGTTTTAAATAATATATTTTATCTACTACAACATTTCCAAAAGATTATACTTTATACATGTAATCCCTACAAAAAGTTATTATTACTATATCTTACTTTTCTCGACTATAATTTTTAAAATCTCCCTGGGTACTTTTCATTTCCAGCACTCTCAATTTTTCCCAGAAACTCAGTGTTCAGTGTTCAGTGCTTGGTTCTCCATGCTCAGTGCTTGGTGCTCAGTATTCTGTGACTCCATATTTTTGGGTGACTACTCTAGTAAACAGCACAGCCAAAGGTAACACAAAACATTTCTTTCCAAGACAGCCAACACTCCTTTTCCCCTCTTAGTTTTTCCTGCCTATTCTTTTTTGTTTGTTTGTTTGTTTGTTTGTTTTTGGGTCACACCCAGCAGCACTCAAGGTTTACTCCTGGCTCTATGCTCAGAAATAGCTCCTGGCAGGCTCGGGGGACCATATGGAATGCCGGGATTTAAACCACTGTCCTTCTACATGCAAGGCAAACTCTTTACCTCTATGCTATCTCTCTGGCCCCCTGCCTATTCTTTAAATTAAATAAACATGTTCAATATCCAAATATCCAATGCAGGGGGCTGGAGCTATAGTACAGTGAGTAGGGCAATTGCCTTGCACTTGGCTACCCTGGGTTTGATACCTGGCATCATAGGTTCTTCTATGGTTCCTCAGAGACTGCCAGGACTAATAACCCCTGGGCACCGTTGGGTGTGACCCAAAAACCAAAACCAAACAAACAAATATCCAATGCAGGAAAGGGGGGAGATATACAAAACATATGCACCTATCTATTGAACTGTTTTCCCCGCCCTGAAATTGTTTTACTTAATTATTTTGGTTTGGGGGCCACATTTATTGATGCTTAGGGATTACTCCCAGTTCAGTGCTGGGTAATCATATATAAGTCTTCTCTTATATACACAGCATATGCTCTGCCTGCTGGGCTCTCTTCTTGGTCCTGAACTTGTGTTATTTAATTTAATTTATTTGGTCTTGGAGGCCATACTTGGTAGAGTGCAAGAATTACTACTCCTGGTTCAGTGCTCAGGGAATTAGCAATATTTAGGATCATCCTTTCTCTCCTATATGCAAAATATGCACAACAGCTTTGAGTTATCTTCCTGGTCCTAAACTTATATTACTTTAAACAATTGTCTAGAATTTAGGATAGTTTGGGAGAGGAGTAGTGAATTAGTATGTTTTGGTTGTCATGCCAGGACCTGAGGCAAGTTGGGCATATACTCTACACAAGCCTCATCCCTGATCTCTAGATCTACCCATCATGTAGAGTCTATCCTTGACTCTAGAATGTCAGTTTACGCCAGTGTCCTTTTCTGTTCTAAGGATTCATCCAGGAGGCCACATGTGTGTACTCAGACTCTTCTTTTTATTTTTTTCATTAAAGCATTTTGATTTGGGGGGGGTTTGGGGTCTCACCCAGCAGTGCTCAGGGGTTACTTCTGGCTCTATGCTCAGAAATTGCTCCTGGCAGGCTCAGGGGACCATATGGGATGCTGGAATTTGAACCACCGACCTTCTGCATGCAAGGACTTACCTCCATGCTATCTCTCCAGCCCCAGCATTATGATTTTTAGTCTTATTCATAATTGAGTTCTAGACACAATATCCCAGCACAAATTCCACCACTAGAGTCAACCTTCCTTCCACAATGTTCCCAGGTTCCTTCCTATTACCCCCCACTCCTCACCCAATCCCAGCCAAACATCTTGACCGACACTTTTTAAAGTTTGGTTGCTAAAGTTTGGAACTTGTGATTTCAGTGTTGTTGACTCTGTAATTTGGATATTTAGCTCTGTCCTTCCTTATTACCACCAATGTACCTGAGTCTTCTTGACCCCTGCCATCCATTATTTCTCATCTGTCTTTTCCCCCTATCCACTCAATTTCTTTCCTTCTCCTCCCTACACTTTGAGGCCAAGGGTTTTCTAGGCTGCCCTCCTTTAATCATTTCCTCATACAATTATACTAAACGCCACATGTAAGTGATAGATATCCTGTATTTATCTTTCTTCTTCTGACTTACTTCATTTAACATGGTTTCTTCCAGTTCTACCCTTGTTGCAGCGATTATGTGATTTCATCATTCCTTATAGTTCTGTAGTATTTCATTGTATATATGGACCACATTTTCTTTTTTTTTGGGGGGGGCACACCTATTGACACTCAAGGCTTACTCCTGGCTATGCACTCAGAAATCGCTCCTGGCTTGTGGGGGACCATATGGAACACCGGGGGTCGAACCGCAGTCCGTCCTAGGCTAGCGCTTGCAAAGCAGACGCCTTACCTCTAGCACCACCACTCCGGCCCCATCACATTTTCTTATTCACTTGTCTATCATTGCACATCTAGGTTGATTTCCAAATCCCAATTAGCTTTGTCTTTGATAACTGTATGTTTTGATGTCCACTCCCTTGGTATTTCTCATCAATAGTAATGTGTGGAAAGTTCAGCAGTCATGTTCTATTCAAGGGACTATAACACAAAGGGCACACACTGTTCATCTAAGTTATTGTCGACATCAACTTGGATCACCTAGAGAAATGCCATTTTTTTATTGGTTAGTATGTGCATATACTGCAAAATTTGGTCATGGATTTAGCTCAGTGTAGATTTGTTTTACATATATAAAGCACTGGTTTGATTCCTGGTACCAAAGAACAAAAAGGAAAAGGTCTCCTTCCTTCTCTAGCTCATACAACCAAACAGGATGTCACCAGGAATCCATTCCATACAAAGCCTGGAGCCTGTAAATGTGTTATTTTACATGGATCATCCACATTCTATAGTTAAATTGTTGTAATAAAAGTTCAGTTAATCAAGCACACAGAGACTATCTATGGAGGGGAAACAAAGAGGACTTTATTACACTAATTGGGGGATCTGGGCTAGGCAAACACCTAAAATCTTAAGCAAAGTTTAGGGGGTCCAAGAACCTGTTTTTATAAGGCATTCCTGCAAATTTTGTTTCATGTTCAAGCAACGTGGGGTTGCATACACATCAGTGTGGTTACAGGGAGTTTCCTAAAATCAGCCATTTCTTAGCTTTGAACAGGGAAGTTCATTCTAAATGAATAGGTTGGGCATCTCTTTTTTTTTTTTTGGTTTTTGGGCCACACCCGGTGACGCTCAGGGGTTACTCCTGGCTATGTGCTCAGAAGTCGCTCCTGGCTTGGGGGACCATATGGGATGCTGGGGGATCGAACCGCGGTCTGTCCAAGGCTAGCGCAGGTAAGGCAGGCACCTTACCTCTAGCGCCACCGCCCGGCCCCAGGTTGGGCATCTCTTAAAACTTTCCACCCACAAGCAAGATCATCTCTTTAGAATATGTGCTATATAGTAATATAAAATCAAACATACATATCACAAATTTGCATCATAACAAAATGAAGGATTTTAAGATGGGTAACTTATCGTGCATTGTTAGATCGGGCTCATCATCTCAAAAATCTCTTTAAGACGGGAGAGTCTGTAAAAAAAAAAAAAGAGAAGCGTCTGTGTCAGGTGTTGTGATATGAAAACAGGCATAATGGAGGTTAGTGGTAGTATGAGATAAGGAATATGGGTGGCTTCTAGAAAAGCAACAAAATGAATCCCTTAGAGTCTGCAGAAGGAAAGCAGGTCTGGCTCCACAACTGTAAGATAATAATAAATAGTGTGCTTTCAGACCACTAACTGTGGTTATTAATTTTTAAATATATATTATATATTAATATATATTATATATTAATATATATATTATATATATATAGTGTGTGTGTGTGTGTGTGTGTGTGTGTGTGTGTGTTGGGCCACACCCGTCAGCGCTCAGGGATTACTTCTGGCTCTGCACTCAGAAATCAATCACTCCCTGGCAGGCTCGGGGGACCATATGAAATGTTGGGGATCGAACCCGGGTCCGTCCCGGTTAGCTGGTTGTGTGCAAGGCAAACGCTTCACCGCTGTGCTATCACTACAGCCCCCAATTTTTAAATTTCTAAATCATTCTTACGTAACAAGGCTACCACAGTGTAGTCATTCCATTTATAATATCGTCATACAAATTATTGCACCCCACGACCACGAAAGTGGGCGAGACTCTCGAGCATCCCTATCCTTAGGACTCCAAATGGCCGGATCATCATCCATGATGGCTACAGCACTGTAAGAAAGGAACATCTCTCCCTCATCAGCATCTCCTCCCACTGACTGTCAGCCTTGTCTTGAATGCTCCCAAGGACAGGAATATCGGTATCTGCTCGCCTTTGCTTTCCATTGAGCTCTGGAAACTTTTCTATCTCTTCATCTAGTTCTGCGAGCAAGAAGGACAAACCAGCTAGCATCCTTTCTAAACATCCGGCGTTTGTAGACGTGCAGATCACTTCCTCTCCTCATTTAACAGATTCCAACTTTTACCCCGTGTTCAGTTGCTTTTGACAGGTACTAGGCCCAACTTGGTCTGAATGAGACTTCAGCCAATCAGTGGCGAAAAGGAGCCATTCCCCCTTGACTTCCGGTCCTGAGCAACCAATAGCAAAGCCCATAGAGCGCCCAGTCCCGCCTCCCACCAGCTAACAGAAATTAACCCCCCGCCCAGCGATTCAGCAATAGTTTTGTCCCCTTTTCCTCCATCGCAGCGCTCTTTCATTTCAGAAACCTCAGGTCTTAGCCAGAAACCAACGTCATTTCGTTTCCTTTTGTTGTTTGTGGTGAAATGGGAAACTCAGAGTTGAAATAGTTCGATTTGCGTGTATGTTTACGCGTATTTTTCTGTTGCTCGCAGGAAAAGGAATAGTCTGCTTTCATTGTTTACAGTTTCCATTTAAATAGAGAACCCATACAAGTAAAGAGTGGGGGGATGAGGAAGATGGGGGCATTGGTGGCGGGAAGGTTGCACTGATGAAGGGGAGTGTCCTTTTATATATATTAACTGAAACCCAACTACAAATATGTTTGTAATCATGGTGCTTAAATAAAGATATCAATCAATAAAATTTTTAAATGAAATAAGTATAATGGGTAAATGTGCTCCTGATAGTGAAAATAAATAAAAGGAAAGGATATAATTTAGGGGCAGACAAAATTTTGATTGTGGAACTGTCATGGATCCTGAAACGGTTTACTGAAATACCTAGCACTACAGGAATGATCATCAAATATTCTTTCTTATGAGGCCAGTTTCCAGATGTCAGGATGGCCGAGCGGTCTAAGGCGCTGCGTTCAGGTCGCAGTCTCCCCTGGAGGCGTGGGTTCGAATCCCACTTCTGACATCCCCTTGGAAATTTTTGCCTGGTTTCGCCTCCATTATCTGTTAGGAGATTATCTATTTACTATGTACTTACGCCAAAATCACATTACTGTGTTAAAAAGTAAAGAACTGGTTGTTCGGAAGGAATAGGTATTTTGCAAAGCGATTAAAAAGTATTTTTATGTGAGTAAAACACAAAAGTTACAGCTTTGTCAGAAGTGGGATTCGAACCCACGCCTCCAGGGGAGACTGCGACCTGAACGCAGCGCCTTAGACCGCTCGGCCATCCTGACTGCTTGTTAGTTGGTTTAGAACCAAAGCTCTTTGGAAAGGCTCGGGTCCACGCATGCGCGGCGAGTAGGAGGTGCTTTATGATAGGAGGTTCTGACTGCAGGGGCGGGGCCCGTTCCGTAGGAAGGCGTGAGATAGGACAAGAGGTGACACTGCGAGGTGCACAGAGCAGCGGCAGGGGGCGCTCTCTGAAAGCTGGAGAATCGGAGCCTTGTTTGATGTCATACGTTTGGACAAAACATCTGTCCCTCGGGGCAAATTCATTCCGCACTCGTGCATCATATTATCGATTCTGCATGCGTGCATGCCTATCGTCGACATCTTCTATTCTTTGTAGACACCCTTATACTTCCCTTTGTGCATTTTCTGCAGTCAAACCTGCAAGTCTTGGTCCGCTGGAGCCCAGGATTACAAGGTCTCAACACATGGGAATTAATTCTCTTTCCTAATATTTGACAAAACGAATTTCACATTCAAATCCCAGGATTTCCAGGAGGCTGTCCAGCGACTTGTGAAAACAGAAGAAGCTGAAAAACCGAGTCAAAGGAAAGAGCAGCAGGAAGGCTCTCGGAGGAGGTAACATAGACTGGCTACCCATCTCCTTCAACTTTCATGAGCACAAGCTCTGGAGTCAACAAAGCCTGAACCAAGCTAATGTATTCAATGAAGACAACGTGATTTTAAAAATTATTCATAGTTGAGTGGGGCATATAATATTCCAACACCATTCCCACCATCAGTGTCAACTTCTCTCTACCTCTGTCCCTATATCCCTCCCATTACTGTCTGCCTTCTTGACTGGCACTAGGTGGTGTTTTAGAGCTTGCTCTTTGCTTTATACTCAGGGATCATGCCTAGTGGTGCTTGGAGGACCATATGGGACGTTGGAGGTCAATCATATACAAAGCTAGTACCCTACCCACGGTTCTATTTTCTTTGACCCCCCCCTAAAAATGATTTTTATGTTTAGAAACACAGGTGAGTTCTGCTGGGATAAACACAATTAATTATTATCCTGTGGTTATTAGCAAGTTTTGCTATATTTTTATACATTTATTTCATTATTCCTTGATTGTCAATAGATGTATGATGTGGACTTCTTTGGACCAATTGGAACATCTTATTGGTATCTATAAGTTCATGAGCTAAATAGAATGTTTGAAGATTTCTAAGTGCACCTTACTTTACAAAAGAGAAGTAAGCCTGCCTGGCTTTAGGCCAGGAGAGAAATTCCATCTTGAGATCAATGCCAAGGCCTGTCTCCTGGGCCTGGGTGGAGGGTCAGTTGTCCTTCAAGACATCTTCCAGGGTTGACCTAACCCCACCAAGACCCTTCAGATGGGAAAAGGGGAAGGGAAGGAAACATAAATCCTGTTACCCCACTCTCCCCTCAGCTGCAGTCAGAGTCAGCTATGACCCTCATGGCCCGGCCTTACCTATTCCCTACTTGTGTTTGTGGAGCAAGGAATTACCACTGAGCTGAGTAGTTGGGAAAGGACAGATGTAATCTCTGCTGGCCTAACTGGGCCAGGGATCAGGGGCAACAATCATTCCCAGGTATGTCCCATATCTGCCTGGGAAGGCTGTAGCAAAAGGTAGAGTTTTGGCAGAGGTTCCTGAGTCCCCACATTTCCCTAGATGTTTGCAGACCAGCAAACACATGTCCAATTCAAGAAAACAGAGTTCACAGAAGTCAAGTCATTGCCACAGACCTGCAAAGTTGATAAACAGAGCCTGCTTTTTGGAGCTCACACTCCCCTTCTTGAGAATTGCTCTGTGTTTAACACCAGGCTCCACTGCCTTGCTCTTTTCTAGAAGGGAAAAATAGTGCCACTTCTGCAGGAACTGTGAATGCTTGCTGTACAGTCTTTATTTTCTTTGTTTGTTTGACAGCCACAGCAGCTGTAGTCAGGATTCACTCCTGTTTCTTGGCTCAGGGATTACTCCTGGCAGTACTTGTGGAATCCCAGGGGGACAATCCCCTGCAGGGGATTGAACCCAAATCAGCCATATAAAAGTCAGGCACACTACCCATCTGTGTGCTATTACCCTAAAATTAAAAAGGTCACTTGTCTTATAACTCAAGCTATGGACAGAACTTGCAGATTTTATTTTGGGACTGATTTTATTGCTGGAGGAGACTTGAAAGAAGGGGCAGGGAGCCAGAGTGATAGCACAGCGGTAGGTCTTTTGCCTTGCATGGGGCGACCTGGGACAAACCTGGGTTTGATCCCCGGCATTTCATATGGTCCCCGAGCCTGCCAGGAGTGATTTCTGAGTGCAGGAGTAACCCCTGAGTGCCACCAGGCGTGCTCCCCACCCAAAAAAAAAGAATGAAGAGGCAGGCTTTTCCCTGCTAAGAATGGGGTGGGGTCAGACACCATCAGAATTTTCCAATGTTATGATGTTATCTCTCTCCAGCTTCCCCACCTCCACCCCACCGCCAGGTTCTGGGTTAGGCCTCTTGGCCCACCGCCAGGGTTAGAGGGAATCCAGGGGTAAAGTGGAGAAATCAGAGGCCAGAACGATAGCACGTGCATTAACCTACCTGGATTCTATCTCCGGCATCCCATATGGTCTCCCGAACCTGCCAGGAGTAACCCCTGAATGTCAAAGTGTGACCCAACACCCCCAAAAGTGAAGGAATCAGGCATGGCTCCTTGGCTCCTCAGGGTCTGGAGCCAGGGGTCCAGGCCCACTCTTGACATGGAAAGATAGGAACATGTCATCCAGTTTCCTGTTCTGAGTCTATCATATAGGCAGAGGGCTGCAGGCCAAGGACTCAATTCCAAGATCTCCGAGATGTTCACCATACCCATAGGCCTTTGGTCACCTTAAAAAGATAAATTCAGGGGTAACCGATGGGCGGATGGATGGTGAAGTGAATCACTGCCCTGGGCTCTGGGCTCTTCCTGCAAATTTTCTGTCTCTCCAGTGGTGCTCAATGTGGATATATCCCTGGCCCGGGATGATGCCTGAGAGCCATATTCTCTGATGCCCAGCACTCCACACTGCCACATCAGTTCCTTTGTCCATATGAGGTCAGAGACGCCAGATATTCAGACAACTCCACATGAGTTTCCCTTGGGCTGAGTTAATGCTAAGGGAAGAGTGGGAGTTAATCCTGGGTTTTGGAGGCTCACTGTGTCAATTCCACAGAGTAAAACACAGCTATGAGGTGAAGGCTCCTACTATGAGGTGAGGGCCCTGCTGTGAGGTGAAGGTACCTGCTGTGAGGTAAGTGAGAGCCCTGCTGTGATGTGAAGGCCTCTTCTAAGGGGTTATGGCCCTGCTGTGAGGTTATGGCCCTGATGTGAGATTTGCACAGCTAAGAGGTCATAGCACTGTGTGGAGTTAGGACTTAAGGGCTTGACTGTGAGGTGAGGGCCCTGCTGTGAAGTTAGGCACTGTTGAGAGTGTGGTTCAGTGGCTGCCTTGAGTTCTTACCACTGATCCTGGTTCCCTTCAGACCCCAGGCTTCTGGACTTCCCGGCATCAGCCTTACTTTGTTCTCAGGTGCCCTCTGAGTCAGGAACCATCTCACATATTTTGCTAAACTGGATTCCCAACTTTCCTGTCAATCTAATTCTCTCCTTCCCGATTCAGCCCAAGCTTGGTCTGGCCATGACACATCTCACCCCACAGCTTCTTTTCACTCTTTCCTTGAAGCCCTTTGAATGTTACCTTCTGCCTACAAGACTCAACGATTCAGACAGCCTGGCTCTATATGAACTAATACAAGGCTAACTCGCTGGCTATTGAAGAATCAAAGTATGACTTCTTAAACCTGAGACAGGCTTTCATTTTAAAATGCAAACTAGGGGGCTGATATGCAATTAAATGCATACTAAAATAAAATGCAAACTAGGAGAGATAGCACAGCTGTGAGGTTAAGGCCCGGTACTAGCCTTGCATACAAACAACTGGAGTATCCCTGACATACTATATGATCCTCTGAGCCCTACTAGGAATAATTCCTTAGCACAGAGTCAGAAGTAATCCCTGAGAAATTCAAAGAAACAAACAAAAAGAAATAAAAACCACCAGACAAGGCATCAATCATTGGTGGACAGGACACCTCTGTCCTTTAGCCTCCTGGTTCCTTGCTCTTCTTTACTCCTTGGGTGGTCATGGGAGAAGAGGATTGGAGTCACAATTTCTTCCAGGAAGCTGGGGTAACTTTGAGGAATTTGAGAGATACACAGCTCAGGGGACATGTCCCCATTTTCAGCTGCAGCTGGAGCAACAGCTCAGGCCCCCATAAACTGGACCCAAATTGTAGGGGAAAACCAAGTCCCTCTGAGTGTGGTGGGGGTTCCAGAAAGGTGAGAAAGGTGTGGCTCTGGGGTCAGATTCAGCCCCTCCCCTATCCCCAGTGGTGGGAACAGGCAGGGAGGCAGGAGGTAACTCCTGGCATGAGTTTTAGGAACTAGTAAAATCAAGATGTGGTCTAACAAAAGGAAAGAAGCTACTGTCCCGGCAATTTCACCAGCCAAGCTAAGTTCTATCACTGGCATCCCACATGATTCCCTGAGCACCGCTAGGAGTTAATTCTGGAGTATAGAGCTAGGAGTAACCCCTAAACACCATCTGGTGTGGGGACTCCCCTCAAAAAAATAATGTGAAAGAAAGCCACTCATAGTTCAAAGTGGTTTTGGTTTTTTGGGCCACATCTGGTGACACTCAGGGGTTACTCCTGGCTATGCACTCAGAAATCACTCCTGGCTAAGGGGACCATATGGGACACAGGCCTGTCTTGGGTCAGTCGCATGCTATTGCTTTGGCCCACAAAATTCAAAGTTTTGACAGCACCCTGGGCAAGCACTTATTTGTGCTTATCTGTAAGGGCCAGGACGACGTGAAGAAAACCAGATAAAACCCTGTCTCCAGAGCTCTTGCATCTGTGCATGCTGCTTTTTGTCTTGATGCAATACTTTATCTTTCATCTCCTTAATTCCTTAATTCATCTCCTCTTGAAATTTTTTTCATTGTTATTATTGTTTTTTCTGCAAGCAGAAAAACAAATGCAGGCAGGATATTTGTTTGCCTTACCCAGGTCCAATCCAGTTCAATCCACAGAATCCCATAAGGTGCCCCACACATGCAAGAATGATTGATACTTGAGCACAGAGCCAGAAGTAAATCCTGAGGGCTGATGGGTAGGGCCCCCAGACTAAAACGAACAAACCAAAACAACAAAGCAAAACCCATGCAGGAAAGCTAGAAGAAATCTGGTGTTCTGAAGTCTTGGCTCCTTTCTCAGCCCAGCTGAGGAGACACTTGGGAGTCTGCTGGAGAGACTGTGAACCATGACCCTGGTTGTAGGGGTGGGTCAGTGATCCTCCTGGGACAGTCCCGCCACCACCACCACCCTGGCTGGAGCTGCTTAGGGCCAGACAGAGGCAGGCCCCGTGTAAGAGGCCTCCCCATCCCTGGCACCTGTCTGGGATGTCTGCATAATAATTTCAAGGGACAGAGATGCTGTCTCTAAGAAGCCTTCCAGGTCCCCAAGACCCAAGCCTGCCTAAGGTCCAAGAACAGAACAGATATCAGCAGAAATAGCTCTGACCAGAAAGAGTGAAAAGAAAATAGAAACTTGGTTTTCACATTGCTGCTCTCTTTTCCCTTTATTTATTTTTAAGGTCCTCCTCCCCACAGTGAAACACAAAGTGCTATTCTTAGAGCTTACCTGGGGGAGGGCTGGAGACCTGTTTCACTTTCCTTTTTGAGCCTTTCAGCAGGGCTTCCATGGTCTGACTATGGAACTTTTTTGGCTGTGTTTCCTCCCCTACCGCCTCTTCCCATGGGCCTCAGGATGTCTCTGGCCAGAGATTCTGCCTGTTGGGGCTTTTAGTCTTTGAATCTCAGTGTATTGAATGAAAAGTAAAACTGCAAGTCACTGTTACATAATTTTAAAAATACCCAAATGTTATATTTTGATAGTTAAGACAATGCTACATTATCTGTATATGTGTACTTAAAAATTAAAAAGCCTCACATGGACCTAATTAAACTTTCTAAAGGTACAGAAGAACAAAGTGAAAACCTTTTCTCCCACCCTAATCAGTTCCCTTCCCCAGAAACAGCCTGGTTCCCAGTTCTTCAAGCTCCCAAGAGATTTCATCAGGGAGAGCAGACAGGCAGCTCCAGGGAACCCCCTAACCCCTCTCAATGCTGGAGTCTGCCCTGCATCCTCTCTCCCTTTCTTCCATTGAATAGCCTATCTTGGTGGTTCACAGGAACCACTCCTTTTACAGGAGAAACTGGGGCCCAGACAAGATTAGTGTCCAATCTTGGTCACTGTCTGGAGTCCCTGGAGTTGGAGGGTGAAATTGGTCAGAAAACAGTGCCCTTTCTCAGATCTAGCTTTTTTTTTTTCTTGGAAGGTTATATACCCCATGGTTCTCAGGGCTTATGCTTGGCTTTGTGCTCAGGTACCGCTCTGGGGACTCTCAGGGGACCCATATAGGGTCCAGAGATAGTACAACACCTTACCCACTATACTATCTCTTCATCTCCAGATCTATTATTTATGATTTTGTTTGTTTGCTTTTGGGGACCACACCCAGCTATGCTCAGGGAATCACTCTTTGTTGGGTCTTCTGGGAGATCAGATGTGCTAGGGATCAAACATGTGTCAACCGCACACAGGCAAGTAAGTGTCTTACCCACTGTACTATCACTCAGAGCCCAGACCCATTGTGTTTTTGGTTTTTTTTTTGAGGGGGGGTCACACTGGCGGCGCTCAGGGGTTTCTCCTGGCTCTGCCCTCAGAAATCGCTCCTGGTAGGCTCAGGGGATCATATGGGATGCTGGGAATCGAACTGGGGTCTGTCCTGGGTTGGCACTTGCAAGGCAAATTCCCTACCGCTGTGCTATTGCTTCAGCCCCAGACCCATTGTTTATAAAGACTCACTCACTGAGTAAAATAAACTCACACCAGGATTTATTGGTTTCTTAGGTGACTCAGCTTCTCAGGAGGAGAAAGTCAAACTTGCCCCTGATCAGCTCCCCCTCTTTTCCAGGAGTCATTAGTGAGTGGGTGCCCAATCCCATCCCCAAGCATGCCTTGAGGCACCTCTCTGGAGTGCCTTCCAGTCTGCTGCATCACTGTGTGGTACTAGGCAGGTTGACTCCTCTCTCTGGACCTCCAGGGCCCTCTTGTCCAAAGTGCTCCTCTCTCAGCCTCCCCAATTCGGGTGGGAATTTTGGTTTTCTCTTCCAGATTCCAATTTATGTTGAACAACCCCCTCCCAGGCCCTGGCCCTGCAGGATTTCCTCTTGTGCTCAGATAATCTTGCATTAATTGAGTAGGCCCATACTGTGCACCTTGCACTGAACTGATCAAATATATGCTTGTGCTGACGTCTCACAGCAATGCTGAGAGGTAGAGAGAATCCAGCAGAAGCTTAGAAAGTGAGAAAACTTTCTAGGCCCCACAGTTAATGTTGGGGTTAAAAAAAAATCACACACACACACACACACACACACACACACACACACACACACACACCACAACTCTGCCTTCTCAGAGCCTTTGAATAGCCAGCACTGGCTTGGCCTTGAGCTCCAAAAGCAAGTTTAGACCATCTGACCTCCAAACCGGACAGAGAGGAAAAGATACATCCCTGGAGCAGAGAGGGAAGTGGAAGGTCACCTTAGACTTGGGGAGCTTTTTATTTATTTATTTATTTATTTATTTATTTATTTATTTATTTATTTATTTATTTATTTATTTATTTTTGGTTTTTGTGTCACACCCCGGTAGCTCTCGGAGGTTATTCCTGGCTCTACACTCAGAAATCACTCCTGGCATGCTAGGGGACTTTATAGGATGCCAGGATTCGAACCACTATCCTTCTGCATGCAAGGCAAACACCCTACCTCCATACTATTTCTCCAGCCCCTTTGGGAGCTTTCTGAAGGGGTGCTCCTGTGTGGTGCTTAAGAGATTCAGGATCCCACCAGAGATTCTCTGGACTGAACCAGGCCAGTGGCTCAATGTGGCGGCTTGATGACAACGCAGTCCTGCCTAAACCTGCATGCTGGGCTCCCCAAGCTGTTCAGGGTACCCCAAACTGCACCTGTGATGCTCAGAGGACCATGTGGTGCCAGGAATCAATCAAGGTAGGCCACATGTAACAAAGTACTTTGACCCCTGTACTGTAACCCCTTCTACAGACCTTGGGAATTTTATCTTATACCACAAGCTGGGGACTTGGGCAAGAAGATCCAAGCTTTTTGCTGCTCCCAAATTGCTCATGAAGCTTTTCGTTCTCTCTCACTCCCTCTCTCCCTCTCTCTCTCCCCCTTCTTTCAGTCTCCCTCCCTCCCTCTCTCTCTGTCTGTCCATCCTTTCCTCTGTCTGTCTGCCTCTTTATTCCTGACTCTGCTCAGGGGCTACTTCCAGCCCATTGTTTGGGTTTGCGCCTGGTGGTATTTGGAACCATGCAGTGCAAGAATCAACCCCAACCCTTTTGCATCCAAACCATGTTCCCCAGCCCTTGTAGCTATCTTTCAGCCCCTTAATTTTTCTTTTTTTTTTTCCCCTTTAGAGGGAGCTAAGAGTCACATGTTTAGGGGTTACTCCTGGCTCTGCACTCAGGAATTATACCTAATGATGCTCAGGGGATCATATGGAATATCAGGGATCAAATCTGGGTTGGCTTCATGCAAGGCAAATGGCCTACCAGCTGTACTGTTGCTTCGGTCTCAGCCCCTTAATTTCCTAGAGAGGGTACACCAGGCAATGAGCAATCACTGAGACACTGTCAGTATGCAAGCAAGTGATGATGCTTATTTGACAGGTGAGGGATGTGAGGCTAGGGAGGTGATGGTGTGGGGGGGGGGCAGGCCCTTGTCTGTACCCAGACTTTTAACCCCAGCATCTGCCAGCTCTACTTCCTGGGCTTGTGAAGGAAACAGCACTGTGAATGAGCTTGGGGTATATATAAGATGTACTAGTCATGATTAGGGGCTGGGGAGAGAGCACAAAGGGTTGGGGCACATGCCTTGCATGCTTTAAGCCCTGAGGTCAATCTCTGGCACTGTGGGACCCCCTGGTCCTCCCCTGGCAGCTCCCAACAATGATAATCAATTACACTTTTCCTGAAAGACCCTTCCTGGGCAGGATACATGGAAGTTTGCACAGAGGGTGAGAGACATGTTCCTGGGCTTTCATCACCCTAGAGCAGACCAGCTCCTTCCCGGAACAGGAAGTTGACTCAAAAATTCCTCTGAGACAGTCCAAGTCTCTTTGAGATCCCAGAATGTCTGGCTGTCCCCTCAGCCCGCTTCCCTCCCACCGAAGGGCCATGAGAGAAAACCCCTGGTGGTTTCCCTGCAGACAAGAGGCTTTTGGCTACTGAAACCATCAGAAAAAGCTCTCCCTCCTGGTGACTCTGGTGCGTGTGGGGGAGGGAACTGAGGTGGGGGTGAGTTATAGGACAGGGATCTAGCCAAAGTACCACAGGAAGTTGAAGTAGGGGCAAGCAAGGAGATATACTGGCCAGTAACACTTAGAGACATCTACCCCAGGCCCATGGCGTGTCCTCTGATGCACCAGGTCATAGATCTGTCTGGAAACTGTCACAGCTCAGTGACAGCCTGAAACATCCTATCCTCAGAAGGAAGAGTGACTTCATCGCAGCCCAGAGAAGCCAGCAAGGTGGTTCATGAGATAGGATCTGACCAGGAATGTGCTTGGTTGGGCTTGGAAGGATGTACCAGCTAGTGGAAAAGGGGGACAAGCACTTCAGTAGCAGGAATGGCATGACCAAAAGTTCAGAGGTGGGGTCTTTCCAGGGAATGGGAGAGCCTAGACTTTGGAACTGAATTCCTCGGGGTTAACCTTGGCTCTGCCACCTACACACCAACGACCTCGGCAAGCACTTTTGGTGCCCACTTCCTTCTTTGTAGGGTGAGAGAAGCAATGGTAGCCACACCGGAGAATGTTTGTGAGGATAAGAGAAATGAATTCAATAGAAGAATCAGGCCAGGTCTTATCAGTTGGGGCAATCCAAGTCCAAATTGGTCATGGGCTGAGTTCCCCTCTGTTTGGCTCCACCTGGATTTTTTTTGGGTTCAAGAAATATTCACCCAGAAATCAAGATTTCAGAGGGGTGTTATGAGAAGGATGAGGATCTGAGATTTAAGGGAAATCCAGTGGGGTCTCGTGGATTCAGTTGTTTGGATTAAGAAAAAAGAAGTTTTTGTTGGTTTGGTTGGTTTTGGACCAAACTTGGTGGTGTTCAGGGTTGAATCCTGAGCATAGAGCCAGGTGGGGCTCTATGGTGGGGCTTGGGAAATTATATAGTACAGTACTCAAACCTGGGGTGGGTATGTGCAAGGCAACACCCTACCCAATGTACTCTCTGGCTCAAGAGAAGTGGATATTCTCTAGCAAAAAACTAAAAGTGCCTCAGACAAAGCCACCCCCTCCCAAACAGTGGCCTCTTACTTTGGGACCTGGAAGGCCCTTCAGCTGAGCTGAAGGGGGTTGTCATAGGTTCGCAGATAGAATTAGTCAGAACTGCCTGACCTGGAATACCAAGAAACAAGTGGGATGGAAAATGGTGGGGAGGATGGGAGGAGGAGCAAACCTCCTGGTAATATATTTAAAAAAATTTTTTTTGTTTTCGTATTTGGGTCACACCCGGCAGCACTCAGGGGTTACTCCTGGCTCTATGTTCAGAAATCGCTCCTGGCAGGCTTGGGGGACCATATGGGATGCTGGGTTTTGAACCACTGTCTTTCTGCATGCAAGGCAAATGCCTTAACTCCATGCTATCTCTCTGGCCCCCTTTTTATTTTTTTATATCTTTATTTGAACACCTTGATTACAAATACAATTTTAGTTGGGTTTCTGTCATGTAAAGAACAACCCCCTTCACCAGTGCAGCATTCCCATCACCAATGTCCCAAATCTTCCTCCTCCCCATCCCCACCCCCTGCCTGTACTCAAGACAGGCTGTCTACTTCCCTCATTCATTTGCATTGTTATGATAGTTCTCAATGTAGTTATTTCTATAGCTGCACTCATCACTTTTTGTGGTTAACTTTATGTTGTGAGCTGGAACTTCCAGCCTTCCTCTCTTTTGTCTCTGAGAATTATTGCAAAAAATGTCTTTTATTTTTCTTAAAACTCATAGATGAGTGAGACTATTCTGTGTCTATTTCTCTCCCTCTGACTTATTTCATGCAACATAATAGATTCCATGTACATCCATGTATAGGAAAATTTCATGACTTCATCTCTCCTAATGGCTGCGTAATATTCCATTATGTATATGTACCACAGTTTCTTTAGCCATTCATCTGTTGAAGGGCATCTTGGTTGTTTCCAGAGTCTGGCTATTGTAAATAGTGCCACAATGAATATAGGTGTGAGGAAGAGATTTTTGTATTGTATTTTTGTGTTCCTAGGGTTTATTCCTAGGAGTGGTATAGCTGGATCATTTGGGAGCTCAATTTGCAGTTTTTGGAGGAATCTCCATATCGCTTTCTATAAAGGTTGGACTAGACGGTACTCTCACCAGCAGTGAGTAAGAGTTCCTTTCTCTCCACATCTCCACCAGTACTGCTTGTTCTCATTCTTTGTGATGTGTGCCAATCTCTGTGGCGTGAGATGGTACCTCATAGTTGTTTTGATTTGCATCTCCCTGATGATTAGTGATGTGGAACATTTTTTCATGTGCCTTTTGGCCATTTGTATTTCTTCTTTGACAAAGTGTCTGTTCATTTCTTCTCCCCATTTTTTTTTGATGGAATTAGATGTTTTTTTCTTGTAAAATTCTGTCAGTGCCTTGTATATTTTGGATATTAGCCCCTTATCTAATGGGTATTGGATGAATAGTTTCTCCCACTCAGTGGGTGGCTCTTGTATCCTGGGCACTATTTCCTTTGAAGTGCAGAAGCTTCTCAGCTTAATTATTCCCATTTGTTTATTTCTGCTTCCACTTGTTTGGAGGGTGCTGTTTCCTCCTTAAAGATGCCTTTAGTCTCAATGTCATGGAGTGTTTTACCTATGTGTTGTTGTATATACCTTATTGTTGAATCAAATAATTAATGATGGGGCTGGATGGCGATGGATGGTGAAGGATGGAGGCCTTTGTTCTTAGGCCCCGGCCACGTGATTTCATCCCCCATCTACCGGCGGGTCTGGGGTTCAGGAAAGCGATGGGTATTGAACTCACTCACAGGCAGGCATCAGGAAGCATCAGCTTTATTCATGCCCTATTCACCACATGTGTGTGGCCTATCTCATAACCTTTTAAGTATTCAGCCATTCTTAGCTACCCTGCATCTTAATTCCTTTCAGCCATCTTCCTTTGACCTCCATCCTGGTCAAAGACCAAAAGAGGCAAAGAACCTAAAAGCCAGCGAGCGCAGCAGGGCCCCCTAATCCCCTGGCTCAAGGGTTTATTTACCTATTCCAAGACCCCTCCCAGGAATGGGCGGGGTCTTGCAGGTAAGGTCACACCTAATATTCAGTTCCCAAGACCCCTCCCAGAAATGGGCGGGTCTCAGATAGGTACACCTAAATCCAGGGTGGAGTTACACCTTATGGTTTCAGGACTGATATTAAGATCTTTAATCCATTTGGATTTTACCTTCGTACATAGTGTTAGGTGGGGGTCTGAGTTCACTTTTTTTGCAAGTGGCCAACCACTTGTTGAAGAGGCTTTCCTTGCTCCATCACATAATTATATCAATAGATGCAGAGAAAGCATTTGATAAGGTCCAACACCCATTCTTTTTTATTTATTTATTTTTTCCAACATCCATTTTTGATAAAAAAAAACTCTCAGCAAGATGGGAATGATAGGAAACTTTCTCAATATAGTTAAGGCCATCTACCACAAGCCAGTGGCAAATATTATCCTTAAAGGAGAAAAACTAAAAGCCTTTCCTCTAAATTTTGCTACAAAACAAGGCTGTCCTCTCTTATCACTCCTATTCAACATAGTACCCGAAGTACTTGCTATAGTGATTAGGCAAGAAAAAGATATCAAGGAAATCCAGATAAGAAAGGAAAAAGTCAAGCTCTCACTGTTTGCAGATGACATGATACTCTACTTAGAAAACCCTAAAGAGGGGCCGTTGAGGTGGCGCTAGAGGTAAGGTGTCTGCCTTGCAAGCTGAGGAAAGATCGCAACCAAGGTTTGATCCCCCGGCTTCCCATATGGTCCCCCCAAGCCAGGGGCAATTTCTGAGTGCTTAGCCAGGAGTAACCCCTGAGCATCAAATGGGTGTGACCCGAAAAACCAAAAAAAAAAAAAAAAAAAAAAAAGAAAGAAAGAAAGAAAGAAAGAAAGAAAGAAAGAAAGAAAGAAAGAAAGAAAGAAAGAAAGAAAGAAAGAAAGAAAGAAAGAAAGAAAATCTTAAAGACTCTACCAAAAAGCTTCTAGAAAAAAATAGATTTATATAGCAATGTGGCAGGCTACAAAATTAACACACAAAAATCAGTGGCCTCTTTATACACCAATAATGATAGGGAAGAAATGGACATTAAGAAAATATTCACATTAGTGTCACACAAACTCAAATATCTTGGAGTCAACTTGACTAAAGAAGTGAAGGACCTCTACAAAGAAAATTATAAAACCCTGCTCCAAGAAATAAGAGATGACACACGGATTAGAAACACATACCCTGCTCATGGATTGGCAGGATTAACATAATTAAAATGGCAATACTCTCCATAGCATTGTACAGATTTAATGCAATCCCTTTAAAGATACCCATGATATTCTTCAAAGAAGTGGATCAAACACTTCTGAAATTCATTTGAAACAATAAACACCCTCGAACAGCTAAAGCAGTCCTTAGGAAAAGGAATATGGGAAGCATTACTTTCTCCAATTTTATTTTTGTTTAGCTTTTGTGTGTGTGTGTGTGTGTGTGTGTGTGTGTGTGTGTGTGTGGTTTTTGGGTCACACCCAGCAGTGCTCAGGGGAAACTCCTGGCTCCATGCTCAGAAATTGCTCCTGGCAGGCACGATACTTTCCCCAATTTTAAACTGTATTACAAAGCAATAATTATCAAAACAGCATGGTATTGGAATAAAGACAGACCTTCAGATCAGTGGCATAGACTTGAGTACTCAGAGAATGTTCCCCAGACATACAAGCACCTAATTTTTGATAAAGGAGCAAGAAAAATTTTTGTGTGTTTGACAAAATTTTTGGTATTTTAGTAAAGACATTCATTTCAGTCATTTCTTTCTACCAATGTTTGTTAGTAATTTATTTGAGTCAAAAGATCATATAGGAGAGGGATGTTATTTTCACAGTGAAATGAACTAAAATAAAATGTTTGCCTACATTAAAGCAAGTTAAATTTATGAATCCTGATAAAATTAAATCATGTAAGAATAGTCCTATATACATTTCCATCACTTTACTTGGGATTTACACTAAACTTAAATGCAAGTGAACAGAAGTGTTAGGAATATATATACAGGCTGCTTCTCTTAATCTCAATTAAGATTAAAGAATCTTAATCCTATTAAGAATTCCATGAATAGTTACCACCAATCCAATAGTCAGAAGCTGTATCCAAATGTAACATTGTGGGCTGGAGAGATAGCATGGAGGTGGTGTGTTTGCCTTGCATGCAGAAGGTTCGAATCCCGGCATCCCATGTGTCCCCCAAGCCTGTCAGGAGCGATTTCTAAGCATAGAGCCAGTAGTAACCCCTGAGCACTGCCAGGTGTGACTCAAAAACCAAAAAAAAAAAAAAAATTAACATTGTATTTTTCAAGCATTATACTTGCTTTATCTGTGACTATGTTCTTGTGTGTGTGTGTGTGTGTGTGTGTGTGTGTGTGTGTGTGTGTGTGTGTGTGTGTGTGTGTGTGTGTGGTCATACTCGGTCGCTCAGGGGTTCCTCCTGGCTCAACGCTCAGAAATTGCTCCTGGCAGGCTCGGGGGACCATATGGGATGCTGGGATTTGAACCACCGTCCTTCTGCATGCAAGGCGAACACACCACCTCCATGCTATCTCTCAGGCCCCTGTGGCTATGTTCTTTTTTTTTTGTTTTTTGTTTTTGTTTTTGTTTTTGGGCCACACCCGGTGACACTCAGGGGTTACTACTGGCTATGCGCTCAGAAGTCACTCCTGGCTTGGGGGACCATATGGGACGCCGGGGGATCGAACTGCGGTCTGTCCTAGGCTAGCGCTGGCAAGGCAGACACCTTACCTCTATCACCACCACACTGGCCCCTGTGACTATGTTCTTAAAGATGTTTAATTGTCATATGTGGGGGGGGGGAAGCTATATTTAATTTTATCTAATTAACATTAAGTCAATAGTTCATAACATTTTCTTCCTAATACAGTATTCTCTTCTTTATAAGGCTGTTCCTGGGAGAAAAATAATTTTTTATGGCAGGGAGAGCTGCTGGAATGATATTGTTTGGGACCTTCTGCTTCTAGGGTCAAGCCTTCTGCTGCCTAGGTCAGGCTCTCTGCTTTCTCTCTGGGTCACTTCTTCCTAGTTTCCTTCACAGGATGGATCCTGTGAGTTAGGAGGCTTGGTGTCAGGGTTATCTTCTCCAGATCTCCCCAGTGGAACTGGTAAAGAAAACCAACACTCCCACATGCTCTCCACAAAACTGAAATTCCTCAATAAGGTTATTTTTAATTAAGTGATTTAATATCTAGTGGGATCATTAATTCTACCATAAATGAATACTAGTGTATTTTTTTTTTTTTTTTGGTTTTTGGGCCACACCCGGTGACGCTCAGGGGTTACTCCTGGCTATGCGCTCAGAAGTCGCTCCTGGCTTGGGGGACCATATGGGATGCCGGGGGATCGAACCGCGGTCCGTCTCCTAGGCTAGCGCAGGTAAGGCAGGCACCTTACCTCGAGCGCCACCGCCCGGCCCCATACTAGTGTATTTTTAAATTGGTTTTGTATGTTACCTTGGCAAAAAGACTGTAATAAATGCTATGAGCTGGAAGGTGGCTACTAGAAAGGTTGCAGATATATAAGATTAGAGTGCAAGCATAATTAGGTTTTATTTATTTATTTATTTATTTTTGGTTTTTGGGTCACACCTGGCAGCGCTCAGGGATCACTCCTGGCTCTACGCTCAGAAATCGCTCCTGGCAGGCTCAGGGGACCATATGGGATGTCGGGATTCGAACCACTGACCTTCTGCATGCAAGGCAAACGCCTTAACTCCATGCTATCTCTCTGGCCCCCATACTTAGATTATAATGAGGCTGTCTACACTTAACTTCTTTGGGGTGGTGACACATACCTACCCTCATGTGGAATGCCAGCTTTCAGGTTGAGAAACATTAGTATTATTATCAGTGACATGTGTGTGTGGAGGGGGATAGGGACTTCTCTTTATTTTAGTTTTGGGACCATACTTTGGTGATGCTCAGGGGTTACTCCTGGCTCTGCACTCAGGAATTGCTCTTGGCAGTACTTGGGCGACCCTAGGGGGGCTGGGGATTGAATCAGGTTGGCTGCATGCAAGGCAAAAACCCTACCCTACTTCAGCACCCTATTTATATTTCTGTAAACAAGCACTAAACACAAAGGGGAAACACAATGAATTTTTAAAAATTGAACAGAAAACTTGAGATTATATGCAATTTCATAATTCAAAATCTAGAAATAAATATAACAGAAGTTGTATGTTGAAAATAGCAAAATATTTTGAAAGCAATGAATGAAATGAAATGAATTAAAAAGGGGAATAAAGGGGCCAGAGAGATAGCATGAAGGTTAGGCGTTTGCCTTGCATACAGAAGGATGGCGGTTTGAATCCTGGCATCCCATATGGTACCCCGAGCCTGCCAGGAGCAATTTCTGAGAGTAGAGCCAGGAGTAACTCCTGAGCACTGCCAGGTGTGACCCAAAACACACACACAAAAAAAGGAATAAAGAAATAATGTCTAAAAAAAAAAAAAGGAATAAAGAAACAATGTCTAGGAGGCCGGAGAGATAGCATGGAGGTAGGGCATTAGCCTTGCATGCAGAAGGATGGTGGTTTGAATCCCAGCATGCCATATGGTCCCCTGAGCCTGCCAGGAGTGATTTCTGAGCGTAGAGCCAGGAGTAAACCCTGAGCGCTGTGACAAAACAAAAACAAAAAAACAAAAAACAAGAACAAACAAACAAAAACGAAACATTGTCTTGATTCCTTCATCTTGCTCTATATATTGTCAGAATACCAGGAGATAGTAGAGTTGTTAGGGTTCATGCCAAGCATGCGTCTGACCCAGGTTTGATTCTTGACACCACAGAGTCCCCTGGGCTTTGCTTGGGGCATCTCTGAAAGCTCTCAGCACATCAGGGCCTGAGCAGTAACATTTCTTTAGGTTCTTGCCCTGAACCCAGAACCCAATTGACCATGAATGGTAATTGAGACCCTTGGGTCTCATGAACACCACTTAGCAGCTCCCCTGCTTCCCCAAATACCAGGATAATTCTTACCACAAGTAAGTGCAAGGTTTGCTATGCATCTGTTGGTAGCTCAGCAATAGAGTATTTGTCTTGCTGTGTGAGGCCTTAGGTTTGATCCCTGACAACAATCAAAGTAAAACAAAACAAAGCTAATTATAAAGCTGCTGCATTTAATTTTATCATCTATTTAAATTGGAAAAATAGAAATATTGATGTTTTTCATCTCAAGGTACAGAGAAAAAATCAGATTGCCGATTGTAAATAAGAGGTAAAGTCAGGGATTTTTAGGAGAAAATAGGAACATACCTTCTAACTTTGAAGTAGGCTATGATCTCCTTTAAGCAGGATCTTTTTTTTTTTTTTTTTTTTTTTTTTTTTTTTTGGTTTTTGGGCCACACCCTGTGACGCTCAGGGGTTACTCCTGGCTATGCGCTCAGAAGTTGCTCCTGGCTTCTTGGGGGACCATATGGGACGCCGGGGGATCGAACCGCGGTCCGTCCTAGGCTAGCGCAGGCAAGGCAGGCACCTTACCTCCAGCGCCACCGCCCGGCCCCTAAGCAGGATCTTAAAAACAAATCTAAAGGGGGGGAAATGATCAAAAGGCACTGTTAAGAGAGCAGGGCTGTTGGGGCAGGAGGGATATCAGGTAGGACAGTTGCCCTGCATGCAGCTGACAAGAATTTGATCCCCAACATCCCATATGGTCCAGACAGTTTCTGCTAGGTGTTATTCACTGCCAGGTGTTATTCCTGACTGAAGAACCAAAAACAATTTTTGAACATATCCAATGTGTATTCAAAACAAAAAACAAAACAAAACATAAGTACTGTAGTACGGTAGGGCTGGAGTGATAGCACAGCAAGTAGGACATTTCCCTTGTTCGTGGCTGACCCATATTTGATCTTTGGCATCCCATATAGTCCCTGCAGCCTGCCAGGAGTAATTTCTTGACACAGAGTAAGGAGTAACCCCTGAGCACTGCTGGGTGTGGATCAAAACAAAAACAAACAAAAATAAAGAACAATAGTACAGCACTAGAGATAGTATTCCTATCAAATCTCTTTGGTCCCTTCTCTATTACTTTTAAATCACTACCTTACTAAATTATCTTATTTCCAGTGGGCTTTAAAAGGATATTTGAATTGGGCCCAGGAAGATGCTACAGTAAATAGGACTCTTGCTTTGTACTTGTTTGATCTCTGTTCAATCCTTGGCACCACATATGGTCTCGGAAAATCTGCCTGGAATGAACTCTGAGCACCATCTAGTGTGGTACCTAAACAAAAAAATATTCTAGCAAAATAATAATAATTAACCAGTTAATTTTTTTAGAGGGAAGACAATGAAATGCTATATGGGATGTGATCAAAAAACTTAAAAACAATTGACAATTGCTAAAACATGGACAAATCTCAAAAACATGGATCTAAGTTCCAGAAAGGAAAGGCCACAAACAGGACGTCATTTCTTTTTGTTTGTTTGTTTGTTTTGTTTTGTTTTTGGGCCACACCCAGTGATGCTCAGTGGTTACTCCTGACTATGCGCTCAGAAATCGCTCCTGGCTTGGGGGACCATATGGGACGCCAGGGGATTGAACTGCGGTCCATCCTAGGCTAAGGCGGGCAAGGCAGAGGTCTTACTGCCAGGTATCGAACCAGGTCTGTCCTGTATCTGCCGCAGCAAGGCAAACACCCTACTGCTGAGCTATCGCACCGGCCCCAACAATGTCATTTCTTAAAAAACAAAAACAAAAAATAAAATGAGTTTGCTGCATCTCACGTGAAACTGGAAGGCATCATGTAAAGTGAAATAAGCCAGAGGAAGAAGGAAAACATGGGGTGACCTCACTCATTTGTGGTATTTAAAAATAAAACAAACAAGGCAGTAGACAATATCAAATGGGGACAAACCTTTGGCCTTTCATTGTAGAAGTGAGATTACCAGGTAGTGGAAGTTAGAAGGGAAGGAAGAGGTGGACAGGAAATGACAAAAGGACAATGCTGGAGGGTTCTGGGCATGACAGTGGCGTTGAAGGAAGTAGCTTTGTACATCTAAACCATAACTGTTAACACTACAAGAACATTATACCTAAACTACAATTCAAAATTAAAACAAGAAGGCAAGACAGAGCCCAAGAGATGTCTCAAAAAGCTATGCTTATACACACTTTACATGCAAGCCCTTTGCGTGGCCGCCTGAGTACCATGAAGAGCAATCATAAACCACTGAGTGGGGAGTAAACCCTGAGCATTATTGGATCATGGTCCAAAAGCTGCCTCCCCGCAAAAGGCCTCTTATCTATATAAAGAAGTCCTGCAAGAATGATCTAGTAAACAATAGACGAGAGAGAAAGGGCAAAAAGGCAGAACAAATATTTTACCAAGAGGATTTCCTAATGCTCAGAAAACAAAACAAACTTGAAATGGTGTGCAATTTCACTACTCGCCAGGGCATGCAAATTAAAACCATAATAAGGTGCCACTACCTGGCCCCTCAAAAGAGCTCAGAATGGCACTTGGCATTGACCAGTTGTCTATTAAAGTGGATTCATATCATGGCATGTTGCTCTTTCAGCCAAGTTTTTGTTTTAGTTGAAGCACACACACACCCAATAAAAATTAACTGCCAAAAGGTCATACAGAGTGCCTGTTTTTTGTTTGTTTGTTTGTTTGTTTTTCGATCACACCCGGCAGTGCTCAGGGGTTACTCCTGGCTCTATGCTCAGAAATCACTCCTGGCAGGCTCGGGGGACCATATGGGATGCCGGGATTCGAACCACTGTCCTTCCGCATGCAAGGCAAACGTTCTATCTCCATGCTATCTCTCCAGCTATGCTAATTTTTTTTTAATTTTAACAGTAAATTTTATTACCTACAACCCACATAAACAAACATTTTTATAGTATAGCATGTTATTTTAGTGGAAAATTATATTAATCAATAAATACAAAATCCATACTGTTTTTCAAACTGGATGTAGCATTTGACATTTCTAGCATCCATTTATGGAAGGACCTTGTTTTGATAAGCATTTTGCTAATACTTCTTTTTTGTTGTTGTTTGGTTTGGTTTCATTTTCTGTTTGTGAGCCACCTGATGATGCTCAAGGATTACTCCTGGTGGATTCTTGGGGGTCCAGATAGCATGCTAGGGATTGAACATGGGTTGGCTGCATTCAAGGCAAATGCTCTACCCACCTGACTATCACTCCAGTATGAAGTGGTGGCTCAATGTGACTTGCATTTTTATAATGACTAGAGATGTTGACCCTCTTAACATAAGCTTATTAGAAATCCTGGGCCGGGCGGTGGCGCTGGAGGTAAGGTGCCTGCCTTGCCTGCGCTAGCCTAGGACGGACTGCGGTTCGATCCCCCGGCGTCCCATATGGTCCCCCAAGAAGCCAGGAGCAACTTCTGAGCGCATAGCCAGGAGTAACCCCTGAGTTTCACAGGGTGTGGCCCAAAAACAAAAACAAAAAAAAAAAAGAAATCCTTAGTTTTTATAGTCAAATATCTATTTATCAATGGCTTGAAAAATTATTTAATTTCAGACAATATTGGAAATAGAAAAATGAATTCTGCAAAATTTCACAAGTAAAATGTCCAATTTCCACTAAAAATGTTTTCATTTAATGGCTTAAAAGTGATAATGCTATAACTTCCATTATAGTGAATATGTGCTAAAGTAAAAAATATGCAAAAAATACTTTAAAATAATCATTACAATAGCATTATTACATATTTTTTTTAAATATCAACTTCGTTTTGGTTGTTTTGTTTTTTTGGGCCACACCCGGTGATGCTCAAGGGTTACTCCTGGCTATGCACTCAGAAATCACTCCTGGCTTGGGGGACCATATGGGATGCCAGGGGATTGAACTGCGGTCCATCCTAGGCTAAGGCGGGCAAGGCAGAGGTCTTACTGCCATGCCACCGCTCCTGCCCCTTAACATGACTTTTTGCCTATTTTTAAATGGGCTAATTCACCTTTTGTAACTGAACTATAAAGAGTAATTCTTTGAAGTGTTTAATATACATTTGATGAACACTTAGAAACAGATAACTAATGTGAATATTTTCTTCTTGTATTAGAAATTCTTCATGGGATTTCTGTCTTGCGCTTTGGCACATGGGAGATATTTTGAACTGCCTCTGCTCTGAGATGGCCATGAACCACCTCATCCAGAACAGCTCCTGAGGGCACAAAAACAGAGAATATCTCCTGAGGGCACATCAGCAGAGGTGAGCTGTCTCTGCCCACAAAGTGCAGAGGCTTTGCTTCAAGGCCACACAGATCTTCTAACCAATGAATCCCAGCACAACATGTAGAAAACACCACACTACAAGTATGACAATGGGGAAACAACACAGGTCAACACCATGCATAGAGAAAGAAATGGCAGCTCTGATGACCCAAAAAGTGTCAACGGACCTATTTAGCCTCTCTGATAAGGAGTTTAGAGAAGAAATATGGAGGATGTTCATAGAACTCAAAGAAAGCATGGATTGAGCTGAATGAATCACAAATAAGAACCAAGAAGATATGAAAATAGAAATGAGAAAACTAAAAACTGAAATAACAGGACTGAAAAACTTAATAGGTTAAGTGACAACCTCATTGGAAAGCCTCTCCAACAGAATAACAGCAGCTGACGATCAATTCAGTGAGCTGAAAGATGAGATGGAATTCTTCATGGTAGGTTACATGGTAGGTTTAAATGTTGATGACATCCAATGTGTTAACTTTAAAAAATTATGGATTTTGGATCCAGAGTGATAGCATAGTGGTGTTTGCCTTGCAAGCAGCCGATCCAGGACCTAAGGTGGTTGGTTCGAATTCCAGCGTCCCATATGGTCTCCCATGCCTACCAGTAGCTATTTCTGAGTAGATAGCCAGGAGTAACCCCTGAGCATCGCCGGGTGTGGCTGAAAAAAAATTATGGATTTTCTTTGCCAATCCAACATAAATAAAAAAAAATGTTTAATAAAAAAAAGAAAAAGAAAAGATTTTCCTTCAAATATTTAAAATTTTAACTCTAAACATTTAGATCTTTGATTCATTTTTTGGTTTTGTAAATGTTTCAATAAATGGTGTCCAAACTCTTTGGCCTATGGATCTCTATTATCTCAGCACTATTAGCTGGAAAAACTCTTCTTTTGACATTGAATATTCTCATCTTCTTCACTGAAAACCAACTGTCCATCATCTATTTGTTTCTGTGTTCTTATTCCTAATCCCATAGATCTGTCTACTCATACTCTCTCTTTACTATTATATTTCTGATTCTGGGAAATTATGTTCTCTAATTATGTTTGTCTTTCCCAAGACTGTTTTCTTTTTCTAGACCCTTTGCTGTTTAGTATAAATCTTGAAAACAGCTAATTAATTTCTGAAAAAGAATTTTAAAGTCCTGTTTGAGTTCTGATTATGAATTGGAATCAGAGAAGGGAAATTCCATAATGATAAAAAAAGGGGGGGCAATACATCTGTTGAATTTATTGTTACTTCTGCTCTCTGTGATCCATTTGTACTAATTCTGTGGATTCTGTTTCCCTCCCCAGAATGTGGCAGCTGAGGTATCAGTTTTGTCATATTTGTTTGGTTTGGTTTTAAACCTGCTAAGAGGGGTTTCCTCTGGGACACATTCCTGGGCCCAGTGACCAATGAGAAGTGCATGTCGCTGAAGTCTCTGCCCTTGGCTGAATAATTTGTCTGTGTTTGAAGAAAGCTCATCCAGTGGGCAGCCAGTATACAAGCCTATCCTGGATTTTTACTTCTGTTTCATAAAGTAAAGAAATGAATATATTCATTTAGATAAGTACTTCTTAAGACAGGACCTTCTGTCTCCTGAGATCCCACATAGCATTGTGTCTGCACTTGGCCAGCTGCCGGTCAAGGAAAGTTGAGAAAGGGCTCAGTAAGATCCACTTTGGGGTACCATTTCCCATATTCCCAGTTAAACATTCCCACTGGTGTTAGAATCAGACCTCAAGTTCCAAAGCCAGGACACTGGAGAGACATGGGTCTGGAAGCAAATGTAGGAATTAATCCGCACGCACTAAAGATGAAAGCGGGTTCAGGAGTTCCAACACATAAGCCTTCAGCTCCTAAGAAGCAGGAAGCTCATCTGGAAATCGTGAAACACAAGAGAGTGTGTGTGTGTGTGTGTGTGTGTGTGAGAGAGAGAGAGAGAGAGAGAGAGAGAGAGAGAGAGAGAGAGAGAGAGAGAGAGAGAGAGAGAGAGAGAGAGAGAGAGAGCGAGAGAGAGAAACCTGAGCTATTTATTCAGAAGGCAGAGAGCACACCTGGAGATGAGATTAGATGATCTTTTTTTTCTTTTTTTTTGGGTCACACCCGGCAGTGCTCAGGGATTACTCCTGGCTGTCTGCTCAGAAATAGCTCCTGGCAGGCACGGGGGACCATATGGGACACCGGGATTCGAACCAATCACTTTTGGTCCTGGATTGGCTGCTTGCAAGGCAAACGCCGCTGTGCTATCTCTCCGGGCCTGGATTAGATGATCTTAACACCAATTCAAGATACTACATTCAAAGATGTTTCCAACCAATGAGTAACAAGGTGTAGACTGAGAGGGATGGGATCCGATTAATCCCATATCTCCCCCTAATAGACTTTATAGAAAAATGCAGAAATATTAGGTAAAATAAAGTAATACACATTCCAAGGGAAAGTGAAATTTCTTTTTCTTTCTTTTCTTTTTTTTGGCTTTTGGCTTTTGGCTTTTGGCTTTTGGGTCACACCTGGCAGCACTCAGGGGTTACTTTTTGCTTTACATTCAGAAATTACTCCTGGCAGCGGGGGACCATATGGGATGCCAGAATTTGAACCACCATCCTTCTGCGTGCAGGGCAAATGCTTTACCTCCATGTTATCTTTCCAACCCCAGGAAAGTTAAATTTCTAAGGAAAGGATGGATCTCTCTAAAAGATAAAAGGTATGGCATAATTTTGCATAGGTACAATAAAAGTTGGAAAAGTAGAAAGAAAAAGCTTTGGGTCTGAAAAACAACAAGGTGTCCCTAGACATGAAGCTCCTGCCATAAGACCAGATACAGGCTCCAGGCACATTAATTTATCTAACTCCAAAGTATTTTCCTCAGGATCCCAGGAAGGGTTTTCCTCAATCACAGTTTTCACTGTCAGGTTTCAGTAATTGAAGATATTGGTGTTAGCACATATCTTATGTTGAAGTCAGGATGCCCTGACTTATCTCACTGTTATGTGGTAATGCAGGGAAATCTGCCTACAGAACATGTCTTTGCTAATTTCCAAGCCATAGTCAGTTTAGTTTAGCATGTTAGCTCACCTGAGGGCAAGTATGTGCCAAGGCAGTTCCAGACTTCCAGATTCTTAGATGATTTCCAATTCTCCTAAGCCAATCCACCTTTATGGTTTCCCTGTCACATCAGGGATACCCAGGCTTGGCTGATGTCATGATGCAAACGAAGGTCTAGTCAATATGATGAGACGGAAAGTGGCTTTGGACTTCTCATCCTCTGTAGTAATGTCCTGATATGAGGGAGTTTCTCCCAACCAACTCCAAAAGTTTTCTCAATGCTGAGAGTGACTAAAGCTGAAGTCCAAACACTATGACAAATTTTCGGGGTTGAAAGCCCCCTGTGACCAGAAATTATTGAGTTCTATTGCTTCTCCCACACCTATCTGAGACTGGCTGTGGGATTATGATTGTGTGATGCTAAAATCATAGTTTTTTTTCTGTTTGCTGTTTTGGGGACCACATTTGGCAGTACTCAGGGTTTACTCCTGGCTCTTTAAAATGACTCCCTTTTTTTTTTTTTTTTTGGTTTTTGGGCCACACCCGTTTGACGCTCAGGGGTTACTCCTGGCTATGTGCTCAGAAATCGCCCCTGGCTTGGGGGGACCATATGGGACGCCAGGAGATCGAACCGCGGTCCGTTCCTTGGTAGCGCTTACAAGGCAGACACCTTATCTCCAGCGCCACCTTCCCGGCCCCATAAAATGACTCCTGACAGTGCTCAGGGACCATATAGGATGCCAAAGATTGATCTTGTGTTGGCCACATGCCAAGCCAATGCCCTACCTGCTGTACTATCTCTCTGGCCCTGTCAACCTTTTATTTATTTTTATTGAGATAAGTTGTTTACAAGACAGTGTATGGTTTTGGGTTGGTTTTGGTGTATTTGTTTATTTGGGGGCCACACCCATCTGTATTCAGGTTTTATTCCTGGCTCTGTGCTCAGAAATAACTACTGGCAAACTTGAAGGGATTCTGGGGATCAAACTCAGGTCAGCCGTGTACAAAGCAAATACCTGATCCACTATTGTACTATTGTTTTGGCTGTGTATGTTTGAGGGGCATGCTTGTGCACCTCTTCAAATATGTATTGCCCTGCCCCATCCACAAAGTACCAAGATTGCACAAGTTCTGGCGATCTGATCCTTTCCTGCTCCTCTTCTGATAACCTGAGCTCTTTCCTTTCTTTCTTTTCTTTTCTTTTTTTAATTTTGTTGTTGTTTTTGTTGTTGTTGTTGGAGGTGATCAAACCCAGCCATGCGTAGGACTTACTCCTGGCTCTTTGATCAGGGATCACTCCTGGCAGTGCTCTGGGGACTGTATAGGGTGCTAGGAATCAAACCTAGGTCAGCTGCATGCAAGGCAGTATACCTACTTACTGTCACTCCAGCCCAGGGAACCTGATTCTGATACTCTAAGCCCCAGGCTTGCTGTACCTTTGTCTTGTCTGTTCTCAGCTTTATTTCTTTATATCCCCCATATGAGCAAAAACACTTAGCTTGTCTTTCTCTTGTCTTGATCACTTTCAATGATCTTGCTAGCCCATTCAAGTTGTAGAAAAAGGCAGGATTTTATGATATTTTTTCAAAATAGCTGTGATATTCCACTTGATATATTTCATATTTATATTTTATATTGAATATTTATATTCACATTTCATGTTTTTAGTCTAGATGCCATATTTTATATTCCATAATACACACACACACACACACACACACACACTTGTTTGCCAAGGGAACCTGGATTGTTTTCAGATTTTGGTCATTTTAAAGAGCACTGCAACCAACAGAGTATGAGTAGGTTCTTTAATTAATTAATTAATTTTGGTTTGGGGGGCACACCCAGTGGTGCTCAGGGGTTACTCCTAGCTCTGCACTCAGAAATCACTCTTGCCAGACTCATGGGACCATATGGGATGCCAGGGACCAAACCCAGGTCCATCCTGGATTAGCTACAAGCAAGGCAAATGACCTATCTCTCCAGCCCTGCATAGATCCTTTTAAATGTTTGTTTTGTGTTCTCTAAAAAATATTACTTATCAGGTGATTAATTTTCATTTCCAGCCTCTGTCCTTTGTGTTTGTTGCTGTTGTTGTGATGTTGTGATCACACCCCTGCCTATGGTGATTACATTGAGCTATGGTGATCTCTAGGGTCAGAGTGCTGGCACACTCCGCTGTGTTACTCACAAAAGTTTTCAGTCCTTGAGTCACAATTCATTGGGGCTTGTGCTCTTAGTGAGGCATACGTATTTGTGAGGATCACTACTCTGTTCACACAGTGGTCCCTAGAGGCTGTGCTTCCGGCATTGGTGCTTGTACATCTCTTACTGTATTAGTGCTCCAGGAATCATGTCCCCTTTGTGGCTCTCACAGCATCCATATGTGATGCAGTTGGGAATCACTTCTATGGATGGGGATGAACAGACAGCAAAGCCATAGACTTCAACAGCAGAACTGACAGGATTGCCCTTGACAAATGCTGATGTGTGGATTTTAACTCTTGGTCATATGCTAACAAGGCAGACACTCTAAGTTTTTGTTTTGTTCTATTTCTCTGGGTGCAATGTATTTTTGTATCCTTTGGGTACATACCTAAGAGAGAAATTACTGAATAATAGGGTTAGTTTTTGTTCGTGTTTTGAAAATTATTCTTTTTTTTTTTTCCATAGAGGCTGGATCAGTTTACATTCTGACTAACAGTGAATGCAGAATGCTTCTTCACTACGTCCCAGTTAGCTCCTGTTTCTCAGATTTTTGTTTTGGTTTGATTTTTGTGTAACCCCCAGTGGTTCTCAGGAATTACTCCTGACTCTGCACTCAAGAATCGCTCCTTGGGATGATTAATGTAATCAAAATGGCAATATTCCCCAAAGCATTGTACAGATTCAGTGCAGTGCCTGTAAGGATTCTCATGACATTTTTCAAAGAAATAGGTCAGATAATCCTGAAATTCATATGGAACAATTAAACACACACACACACACACACACACACACACACACACACACACACACACACACACACACACACACACCTGAATAGCTAAAGCAATTCTTGGGGAAAAAGAAGATGGGAGGCATCACTTTCCCCAACTTCAAACTGTGATACATGGTAGTAGTAATTAAAGCAGGTTGGTACTGGAATAAAGACAGACCCTCAGATCAATAGACAGACTCTCAGGTGTATGATTAGTTAATCTTTGATAAAGGAACAAAAAATATTACATGGAGCAATCAAAGCATCTTCAATAAACGGTGTTTTGCACAAAATTGGTCTGCTGAGTGCTAAAAAAAAAAAAGAACTCAGACCTCTTTCTAATGTTATGCACAAAAGTCAAATCAAATGAATTAAAGAGGCTAGAGAGATAGCATAGCGGTAGGGCTTTTGCTTTGCACACAGCCAAGCCAGGAAGTAAGGTGGTTCAAATCTCGGCATCCTATATGGTTCCCCGAGCCTGCCAGGAGCGATTTCTGAGCTCAGAGCTAGGAGTAACCCCTGAGTGCCCCATCCACCCCCCCAAAAAACCCAAAACACAGATTAAAGACCAAGATATCAGATCTGAAACTATAAAGTACATAGAGGAAGTCATAGGCAGAACTCTTCATGACATTGAGGTTAAAGGCATCTTCAAGGATGAAACAACACTGACCAAATAAGTGGAAACAAAAACAAACAAACGGAACTACATTAAATTAAGATGCTTCTGCATCTTAAAGGAAACAATTACCAGGATACAAAGACAGCTCACAGAAAGGAGGAAATTATTTACCCACCAATTATCTGATAGGTGGTTAATATCAAAGATATAAGGCACTGGTAGAGCTTTGTAAGGAAAAAAAAATCAATAAATGGCTAGAAGAGATAAACAGAAACTTCCTCAAAGAAGAAATTCAAATTGCCAAAAGACACAAGAAAAAAACACTCTACACCACAAATCATTGGGGAAATGCAAGTCAAAACAGCAATAATATTGCATCTCACCCACAGAGACTGTTACACATCACAAAAAACAAGAGCAACCAGTGCTTCACCGGATGCAGGGAAAGAGGACGCTCACTCACTGCTCACGGAAATATTGACTGGTCCAGCCTTTCTGAAAAACTATATGGACATTCCTAAAATATCTAGAAATTGGGCTTCCAGTTGACCCAGCAACCCCACTTCTTGGAACATACCACAAAGACTGAAAAATCAAAATGGAGAAAAGACATTCGCACCCTTATGTTCCTTGAGATACTATCCACAACGGCCCCAAATCTGGAAACAATGAAAGTGTCCAAGAATAGATGCTTGAATAAAGAAACTGTAATATTGTAAACACAATGGAATATTGCTCTGCCATAAGAAAAATAAAGTCGTGCAATTTACTGCTACATAAAGAGACCTTGGAGAGACCCATCATGCTGGGTGAAGTTCGTCAGAAGGAAAGAGATCGACAGAGAGTAATCTCGCTCAGATGTGGTGTAAACAAACATAATGATGGAATAACAATGATGGAATAATTATCCAAAAGTAGTGGAAACAAAGGGCACAAGAACTGGTGTTTGGTGGGAGATCATCTCGGGGGTCTTGGGGAATAGGACAGGAAGGAAGGAAGTGCTCAACTATGAGGACAAGATATGAATGGTGGTAAAGTGTTACGTATGAAGCTCTACTAGCAACAGAACTGGAAACCACAGTGCACGAACTAAAAAGGGGGAAAATTAGTGTTTCTTGTAGAAGCAGATAGGAGTGTAGGAGGCAAACGGGGGCGGGGACAATTGGTGAAGGGAAGTGGATACTGGTGAAGGGATGATATTGTAAGCCTGAAACCCAATTGTGAATTACTCTGTAATTTCATGATGACTAAATTAAAAAAAAAAAAGTGAATCCTGAACACACCAGGCAAAAGCTCTGAGCCTACTGGCTCTGACCTCAAGACTCACCCCAACAAAGTAATTTTTTCCCTATCTAGATAGGACTCTTGTCTTGAGTGTCTCAGACACCAAAGGCTAGATGGTGTAACCATGTAGTAACTGCAGCCACCCGGCTAGTGACTTCCTGGGGTTCAGAGGGTTCAGAGTGAAAGAGAAGCAGGAGAGGGCCCTTTTTCTTCTCCTTACATAGCAGATAACTGAATGTAGGAGCCCACTAATCAGGTCACCTTCCACATTCTATATGTCCTTATTTCTTCTCTCTGTTTCTCCCACCCAAACACAACCTACTCCACCCTGCTCAGCTTCAGTGATCTCCCTCTTTGCCCAGGTCACAGGCATGGGGCCACATAAGTCATAAAACAAGGGGTAGGAGGTGCTATGGGAAGAACCTGGGGTTTGGAGGTGGATTTCCATGGAGTTTCTTAGTTTGTTTTGGGTTTTTTTTTTGTTTTGTTTGGTTTGTTTTGGTTTGGTTTTTTTGGCCATACCCAGCAGTGCTCAGGGGTTACTCCTGTCTCTGAACTCAGAAATTACTCCTGGTGGTGCTCAAGGGACCATATGGGATGCTGGTGATTGAACCAGGGTCAGCCATGGACAGGGCAAGAGCCCTAGCTGCTGTCCTATGGCTTCAGCCCAATCCAAGGAGTTTCTTCTTTACTCCCTCTATATCATTCCACACTTTATTTAATTTTTATCTTATTTAATTTTATGTAATGCCATCCCTCTTGACTCTTCTGATTGCCTCCCTTCAGGAGTCCCTCTACTATTACAATTCCACTCCATTTTTCGACTATGAATTTTTCCCAGGGTTATCAGGCCCCTCTCCAGCTTCCTCATCTACTCAATGAACAATGGCTATGCATACCCTTTCTACTCCCAAGGAGGAATTTTTTGAATCAGAGGGATAACATAAGTGGGTAGAACACTTGTATTGCTTGTAGCTGACCAGAGTTCCATCCCCAGCACCACATAGAGTCCCCTGAACCCTACTAGGAGTCACCCCTGAGGACAGGTTTAAGCCCTGAGCCCTGCTAGGTATAGCCCAAAAACCAAAACCAAACCAAAGCAAACATATCAAAACCTAAGGGCTATTGTCAAAATAACCTGAAACAAAGAAGAAACAAGTTCACTGCCTAAACAGCAGCGGCCAACACCTCTTGTGCCCATTTTACAGAATTATAGCTCAGTTATTCAGCAACTCTCCTGCTGTGTAGACATTCCCACCAAGAGCCAGCATGCTTAGAAAAGTCAGGGTCACTGTTTTACTTATGCCTGTGGACCCAGCAGAGCTCATGTTCCAAAGATTGGACCCCAAACAAAGGCGAGAGCTCTGTTTTATAGAATGTCTGATGGGGTGGGAGTTGCAGGCAGCTGGCATGAGAGTAAAGAAGCAGGAATTCCCAAGCATATTATTTTGCAATGCAGTCTGGAACACCTCAAGGACATGAGCACATTGTTAGTACTTTTCCAGGTTATGAAGTAAGACTAGGACCATTACGTCCTGTCTTGTGATGTTATGTTATGTCCTGTTGCCCAGACTCAGATGCCCCTTGGCACCTCCTACTCTCTGGTGTTAGTCTCATTGAAATGTGGGCAGGGGTCTCTTTTCCTCGTCACTGCCCTATGTGAATAGAGCCATAAGGAACCAGAATTTCTGTAACAATGGCTCCTGAAACTAGTCAAGCCCTAGAGATTTTAAGACGTTTCTCGTGTCTATGGAACATGGACAAATCTAGTTGTAAATCCACAAAATTTCCAACAACAGAAGAGAGATGAATTGTGTAAGACTTGACTTTCCCAAGAGATTGCTTCTTAAGAAAAGCAGTTGTGGTTTTGACAATGGGCCTTGCCATCTGGATCAGGCCAGAGAAAGGTTCTGGTGAAAAGTAAGGTGGGAGAGAGTTAACCCTCTTCTTGTCTGGTCTCTGCTGCTTGGAAGATTTCCACAGTGTGGCAAAGCTATCTGGCTTGTCTTCAGTTCTCTTCCTCTTGGCCACCACAGCTTTGTTTACCATCTTAGGCAAGGCCATGGGTCTAGCTCTGCCAGTGGAATCTGAGCAGTGCTGATATGTCCTGCTTCTAGGAAGGATCTTGCAGGTGCCAAACCCATGCTCTGTGTCCAGTATGACCAATTGACAACAGCAGAGGTGCAGATGGAAGAAACCTGAGACTCTGAATGGCCCTTCTTGGAGAAGAAGAGCTGGGGAAGATTCAAATCAGAAACATCCATTTGATTTGATGTGGTAAGCGGTGAGCTTCTATCATGTCTGAGTCATCACATAGCTTGGGACTTTTTTTAGTGGTAGCATCTGAAGTTGCATTTGCTAATACATATTAGTTTACCTGGTTCCAACAGGTTTTTTTTTAAACTATACAACATTATATCCCTCTTGTGTTTAACAATATATCCCCAAATTTTTGTTTAAATCTATGTTTGTATCTCATAAATACAATGTCTACTATTGCTCCTTCTCCTCCCCTCCCTGAGTTAGCTCTTTCTCTGACCAAACACCACTGCAGAACATGTCACAAGAATTTCTGGAATCAGAATGAGAGTGGAGAGACCACACAGAGGGGAGTTGGAGGCAGCAAGTACAGATGATCCTGTTGAAGTTTACTCAAAGAGTGTGGTATTTCGAAAGGACATGGCTTCAAGGTGCTATGCTCTAAGATGGGAGGAATAAATAACAATGTGCTGGTGCTGATGAGAAGCACAGAGTCAAAGGGGAAATATGGGGATTGGAGGGGGGAAGAAGGAGAAGAATAAGAAGAAAAAGGAGGAGAAGGGAGGAGAAGGAAAGAAAGAAGGAAGAAAGGAAGAAAGAAAGAAAGAAAGAAAAAAAAAGAAAGAAAGAGAAAGAAAGAAAAGAAAGAGAAAGAAAGAAAGAAAGAAAGAAAGAAAGAAAGAAAAGAAAGAAAGAAAAGAAAGAAAGAAAGAAAGAAAGAAAGATAGAAAGATAGAAGAAAGTAAGAAAAGAAGTAAAGAAAGAAAAAAAAGAAAGAATGAAAGAAAGAAAAGAAGAAAGAAGAAAAAGAAAGAAAGAGAAAGAAAAGAAAAGAGAGAGAAATGAGAGGAGTGAGAATAAGAACTTTAGTGGGAGAGGAAATTACAGTCTGTGTCTGTGGGTAGGTGTGGTCTCAAGCCCTTTGATAACTTCTCTTTTCTCATGGTGTGAGGATCAGAGAGACAGGATGGAGTAAGGGTCAGAGGAGAGGGATGGGAGTGAAGAAAAAGGATGACATCATCTACATAAATGGGAGCACAAACTAGCCTGAGGAATGCAGTTAGATCTTTTGGACAAGACTGAGGAATCATGGGGGGTTCATGATAGTGAATTTTCAGGTAGCATAGCTGGATGCTTCTCTGCACAGCATGTTCAACTACACCAGCCCAGGTGCTCAGTGGAGCATCGGTTTCACCTGGCTGTGGTTTTTCTAGGAAGTAGAAAGAAGAGTTGAAGCTATTAGGAAAGAGCATTGAGGATATAAATAAGAGATGCTCATAATGAGATATGAAAGCTGATATATAAAAAGAAAAGAATGGGCCTGAGGAAGAAGCAAGAGACAGGGAACAAGGACAGGATCTGTCTGAGCTAGGAGGCAAAGGATTGTTGGTTCCCCCAGGGCCCAAATGCATGATGTAGAAAAGGCATCTGTACTCCTGTGTTCATTGCAACACTGTTCACTATAACCAAAATCTGGAAACAACCCAAGTGCTCAACAACAGATTCCTAAATAAACCATGGTACATTACACCAAGGAATACTACTTGGCCATGAGAAAAGATGAAGTAATGCAATTTGCTAATACATGGATATATCTCAAGAGTGAAATAAGTCAGTGGGAGACAGACAGACACAGAATAACCTCATTCATGTGTGAGATACAAAGAAACGTAGTAGGGGCCAGAGAAATAGCACAGCGGTAGGGCATTTGCCTTGCAAACGGCCAACTCAGGACCAATAGTGGTTCGAATCTCAGCATTCCATATGGTCCTCCGTGCCTGCCAGGAGTGATTTCTGAGCACAGAGCCTGGAGTAACCCCTGAGAGCCACTGGGTGTGACCCAAAAACAAAACAAAACAAAAGAAAAAAAACCAAAAAAAAAAAACGTAGTAGAGGAGTAACTAAAGCTCAAAGGCAATAGCAATAAAGAGCAGGAGAGCTGTTCCTTAGTAGGAAGCTTTTTGCCAAAATGGGGGGGAAAGTTCGGGAAAGGGACAATAATAGACAATAATACTATAATTGTCAATAAAACTGACAATAATAGAAGAAAGTGGTCACTCTTGACCAAGTCTGTGTGCTTAAAGTAGGGAAAGTGATATGCATGATACCCTCTCAGTAATGAACAATATTGTAAATAATAGTGTCTAAAAGTCGGAGCAGAAAAAGAGCCTGGCATAGAGGCAGGTGGGGGTGGGAAGGAGGGAAACTGGGAACACTGGACACTAGCAGAGGGATTAGTGTTGGAACATTGTATACCTGAAACTCAATCATGAATACCTTTGTAGTTCATAGTGATTCAATTAAAATAACTGTTTTATTTTGTTTTGTTTGGGTCACACTGGTGGCAGCGCTCAGGAGTTACTCCTGGCTCTGTGCTTAAAAGTCACTCCTGGCAAGCTCAGAGGATCATATGAGATGACAGGATTCGAACTGGGGTCTGTCCTGTGTTGGCCTCATGCAAAGCTAATGCCTTACTGATGTGCTATTGCTCCAACTTCCTAAAATAACTTTTTTGGGGAGTGGGTTGGGTCATACCCGGTAGCGCTCAGGGGTTACTCCTGGCTCTACACTCAGAAATCTCTCCTGGCAGGCTCCAGGACCATATGGGATGCCGGGATTTGAACCACCGTCCTTCTGCATGCAAGGCAAATGCCTTACCTCCATGCTATCTCTCCAGCCCCTAAAATAACTTTTAAAAAGATCGTTAGATTTGGATTCCCGAAACAATGAGTTGGACTGAGAGATGGGTAGTTCTTGACACTGAGACTGGGCATGTGCAGTTATGTGGTTCAGGCTGTGTCCTTGGCAGTGAGGGGATAAGGTGGGTGGAGGGTAAGTTCATTGGAGCTAAAGTTATAGAACCAGGAAACTGGCTATTGAGATCCCCAGGATGGTGATAAAGAGAATGACTATGAGCTAGAACTAAAATTGTCAGAGTGTGGGGGCGTGGCGGGGGGCATGTTGACGGCTGTCACAGAGAATAGGTAATGGATGGAGAGGCTGGTGACAAGCATTTCAAAGAATCTGGGGGTTTTTAGGGAGGGGAAAGGCTTGGAGGAGCTCTGAAGGCAGCTGCTCATGCCTTGTCTGTCTGAACATAGCTACTGGGGAGAGTTCAGCCCCCTGAATGAGGCTGGAGGGGAAGCAGCATCCATAGGGGAGAACTAGGTTTTTTAGAGCAAAAAGTGAGCAAAAAAGAGGCAAGAGCAATAGTAAGGCGGGTAGGGCATTTGCCTTATATACAGCTGACCCAGATTTGATCTCCAGCATTCTATATGGTCTCCTGAGCACTGATCAGGGAGTAAGACCTGAGAGATGTTGGGTGTTGCCCCAAAATAAAAACATATAAGAAGGAGGAGGAGGCTAAGGAAGAGGAAGAAGAGGAGGATAAGGAAGAGGAGGAAAAGGAGGAGGAGGAGGAGGATGAAGAGAGCAAAAAAGATGAAGGGAACAGGCAGCCAGTGGAGAATGCCTCATTACAGAGCTCTCAGTAGTAAGGATTTTGGGAAACAACCTAGATGTCTGATGCCAGGGGATTGGAAACAAATGGCAGATTAGTACAAATTACTTTTTTTGCAACACAACAGTGAATGTGAATGTGCTACGCCATGGAATAGCAACATGAAAAAGATTTACAAACATAAACCGCAGCAAAACAAACAAGCTGTAAAGGTTGTGATTATGTTTGTGTAAAGCACTGGAGCACAGAGTGTGGGGTCCTGTGTGTGAGGCTGGGGACCGGCAGTGCCAGCCTTGGATGATGCCCGTCGCTCCTTGTGGTGGCTTTGTAGGTTTCGAAAGGGGAAATGAAGAGGGTGCCGCTGGGGGAAGCAATACATAGATCAAATATATATATATATATATATATATCAAATATAGATTTGATTGTATCTAAAACATTTTACTTTTATTTTGGCTTTTGGCTTTTGGCTTTTGAGTCACACCCGGCAGCGCTCAGTGGTTATTCTTGGTCACTCCTAGATCTACACTCAGAAATTGCTCCTGCCAGGCTCAGGGGACCATATGGGATTCCGGGATTCAAACCACCGTCCTTCTTGCATGCAAAGCAAACACCTTACCTCCAGGCTATCTTTCTGGCCCCAACATTTTACTACTTCTTCTTCTTCTTCTTCTTCTTCTTCTTCTTCTTCTTCTTCTTCTTCTTCTTCTTCTTCTTCTTCTTCTTCTTCTTCTTCATCTTCATCTTCTTCCTCTTCCTCCTCCTCCTTCTTTTTCTTTTTCTTTTTCTGCTTTTTTTTTTTTTGGTCTTTTTTTTTAATTTTTAACCATACCCGGAGATGCTCAGGGGCTATTCCTAGCTTTGCTCAGGATGCCTTCCTGGCATGCTGGGGGGTGGGGGGGGGGGCATGTGGAATGCCCATGACCAAACTCAGGTCAAGCGCATGCAAGGCAAGCACCCTACCCACTATTCTATCACTCCGGCCCCAACGTTTTACTTCTTAATGAAAACAAAAAAGAGAAATGACCCAAATAGGAACAAAAACATATTTAAATTTGTTAGATATTTACCACCGCTCAAGGGATGGGGTTGGGGGGGAGTTTCCTGTTTTAGTACAAAGAGCTTCTTGGTGGGCTTGAGACACCAGACTGGCTGCTCTGCTGCCTGCAATGCCCAAGCTTCGAGTGATTTCCAGCCACATGGGGTGGGGTGTGGTGGGAGTGGGGGGGGCGTCACCCTCAGAGAGCCTCATGTTGAAAGTTCGACCCCTGGCACATGTGTGTGATCTTTGGTAGCATGAGAGTGACTCCAGCAGCACGTGTGTGACCAACCCCTGGCAAATCAACTAGAATGTGGATGAGCACCACAAGTCAAGTGCTGGCTGGATAACCAAGGGGGCTTGAAAGATTCAATTGGAAGCTTTTATTAATTATTAATTTTTTGTTATTTTTGTTTTTGGGTCACACCCAGCAGTGCTCAGGGGTTACTCCTGGCTCTGTGCTCAGAAATCACTCCTGGCAGGCTCGAGGGGCCATATGGGGGACCAAATATGCCAGGATTTGAACCACCGTTGGTCCTGGGTCCACTTGCAAGGCAAATGCCCTACCGCTATGCTATCTCTCCAGCCCCAAATTTATTTATTTTTGACTGGGGACTACCAAAACAATGTGCTCAGGGATCACTCTTGAAAGTGCTTAAGGGACCATATGAGACCTGGGCCAGGGATTGGATCAGATTCAGTTGTGTGCAAGGTAAGTACCTTAACCCCTGTACTGTCTCCCCAGGTAGAAAGAAATGCAAAGGAATGGGGAGAGAAGGAAGGAAGGAAGAAAGGAAGGAAGGAAGGAAGGAAGGAAGGAAGGAAGGAAGGAAGGAAGGAAGGAAGGAAGGAAGGAAGGAAGGAAGGAAGGAAGGAAGGAAGGAAGGAGGGAGGGAGGGAGGGAGGGAGGGAGGAAGGAAGGAAGGAAGGAAGGAAGGAAGGAAGGAAGGAAGGAAGGAAGGAAGGAAGGAAGGGAAGGAGGAAGGGAGGGAGGAAAAAGGGAGGGAGGGAGGGAAAGAGGGAGGGAAGGAGAGAGGGGAAGAGAGAGGGAGGGAAGGAGGAAAGGGAGGAGGGAGGGAGGGGATGAGGAAAGAAAGGAAAGAGTGATGCTGCTCCAGCCTTGCAGAGTTTCTTTGGGGGTAAGAAAGTATTTTGGAGTTAGGAAAGATAATTATACATTTTATTTTTATTTTATGTTTTTGGGTTTTGGGCCACACCATGCAGCACTCAGGGTTTACTTCTGACTCTACACTCAGAAATCACTCCTGGAGTCACAGGGGACCATATAGGATGCTGCAATTAGAACCATCTTCTGTTCTGGATTGGCTGCTTGCAAGGCAAATGCCCTACCGCTCTGCTATCTCTCTAGCCAATAAATATACGTTTTAGGAATATCTTTTCAACCTCTAGAAGTACATATGTGAATTGTATAGCATTAAAACACACACACACACGGGCTGGAGCAGTGGCACAAGCAGTAAGGTGGCTGCCTTGCCCGCATTAGCCTAGGACGAACTTCGGTTCTATCCCCGACATTCCATATGGTCCCCCAAGCCAGGGGCGATTTCTGAGTGCATAGCCTATCACCAGGTGTGGCCCAAAGACCAAAAAAAAAAGAAAAAGAGGCTAGAGATACAGTAAGTAAGGCTTGTCCAATGCTGGTTTGATCCTGGTATCTCATATGGTCCTTTAGCCCCACCAGGATTGATCTCTTAGGGTAGAGACAGAAACAAACTCTGAGCACTGCCAGATGTGATCCAATACCTTGTCCAAATATTAAAACAAAAACCTGTAATCAAATTCGTATCTTTCATTGTGATCTCCAAGTTTCTCTTGGTTCAGAAGGACCCAGACTTGCCAGCTGCCTGCTCCTGGCCCTCAGATGGGCCCGGAGAGATAGCACAGCGGTGTTTGCCTTGCAAGCAGCCGATCCAAGACCAAAGGTGGTTGGTTCGAATCCCGGTGTCCCATATGGTCCCCCGTGCCTGCCAGGAGCTATTTCTGAGCAGACAACCAGGAGTAACCCCTGAGCACCGCCGGGTGTGGCCCAAAACCCAAAAAAAAAAAAAAAAGGTACTCAGTTGTCTTTTGAGCACCTGGGGCTTTCTGGAATGCTAAACTCCATCCCTCAAGTAGCAGGCCACAGGACACCCCCTTTAGGAGCCTCCCCCTCAGCTGCTCAGGGACCTGCATACCCAATTGGGGCAGCCTCTATCTTAATTAAAAAGAGGAAGTGGGGACTTTCTGCCCTTCGGTGAAAAGAAAACCCATGTGCTGGCCTTCTAGGAATGAACCCACCAGCTGCATTCCCCCACAGAGAGGCCGCTTGAAGAAGGGTATTTTGATATTTTCATATAAATAAGAAAAGAGACTGGAAAATCCCAATGTCCCTTGCCAGGGAACCAGAGCTCTACATTCTGAAGACTAGCTAAGGGGGGCCCACAGATGCTTGGAAGATGAGGGCTAATGTGGCCATCCTGCAGGGAGCTGCTTCAGGATGGATTTCAGGGATTACAAACAGATCTTCTATCTTTTATCATAGGTTGCCAGACTCTGTTTATGCTTTCCTTCCTTCATCCTAACCTCTCTTCAGTCTCCCCTCCCTTCCTCACTTCATTCCTTCCTTTCTCCCCTCCTTCCCTCCTTCTCACCTTCCTTCTGTCCTTCTTTCCTTTTATCCTTCCTTTTACCTCCTTTCCTTCTTTCTTTCCTCCTCTCTTCCCTCCTTTCTTCCCCTCTTCCTTCCTCCCTTTCTTATTTCCTTCCATTTTTCATAAATACCTCTATAGCTCTGCTTGCTGATCCCACTTCTGAAGAAGAGAAATCATTTTTTTTTTTTTTTTTGGTTTTTGGGCCACACCCTGTGACGCTCAGGGGTTACTCCTGGCTATGCGCTCAGAAGTTGCTCCTGGCTTCTTGGGGGACCATATGGGGCACCGGGGGATCGAACCGAGGTCCGTCCTAGGCTAGCGCAGGCAAGGCAGGCACCTTACCTTCAGCGCCACCGCCCGGCCCCGAAGAGAAATCATTTAACCAATTTGCCTCTAAGGTAGGAAAATAAAATGAGTTCAGATTAGTGTAAGAGGGCAGAAAACATTTTCAGACTCACCCTTTTATAGGAGCTGAATTTAGCATTTTATCTTTTTGATTGTGTCAATCAAACCCAGGAAAAAAAGTAGAACAAAACTCATATAAGCCAAAAAGGAATTTGGTGGAAACTGAGCACCAGCCTCTCCAGAGACAGTCAGTGGCACAAGTGAATGGTGTCTCTGCAGCTATTAGCCGTGTCTCTGTGAAATGCATGTATGTGCATTGATGGGCATTTCTATCATGGCAGCTTGGAATGACCTAAAACTCACCATCCTCTATTCACGTGCACAGTGGATCAACTACATGCAGCCAGCTCACTGCCTTTCAGAACTTTCCCAACTAAAAGAGTCCTGCTCAAACTCTGACTCCCACCCTCTGTCCCAGCATCTATTTCCATCTCTAAATCAGAAGATTTTAGAGCTCTAAAAAGTGAGTTCTACTCCAATTGGCCTGTGTCCAGCTAGTGTCACTTAGTGTAAAATCCTTGGGCTCATCCCTTTTGTAAAAAGCGGCAGAATTTCCTGTCTTATTTCTGTTTGGCAGCCACATCCAGCAATCCTGGGATGATAGTCCAATGCTGGGGGTTTCTTGTGTGCAAAACATGTACTCCAGTCCTTGGAGCTCTATCCAAATGCCTGAATTTCCTCTTTTTAAGGCCAAACAGGCCACGTTTCACTTGTTCATCCATTTACCATGAACCTTGGATTGGTTCCACTTCCAAGTGCTTTTGAATAAACATTAATTTCAACAAAAGAAAAAGGAAGCCCAGGGCCAGGGGTGTCTGTTGGGAGCTCTTGCCCCCAGAGATAGGCACCATATCAGTCTAGCCATGAGGTGATTCCCCACTTTCAGCCTGGGGAAGTCCTTTTTCCTTTCTTTGAAAGCTGGTCTCCTGAGTTCTGTGGGGACTCTGGGCTCACTGACTGCCCTACTTGCTTCTCTGCCAGCTCCAGAAAGGCCACAGGCTCTGGGGAAGCAGAGGCCAACCTGCTCCCGGGTTGTTTCCCGCCTTCCTTCTAAGCCCCTAAAAGCGGGCTTAGGGATGAGGCAGCTGTTGGTCACAGCTGACCCCACAGGTAGAGCTGGGGCCTTGCCAAGCTCTGGGATGAAGGTTGCTCTCTGAGGGTACTCCTGGCACTCTTGGAAGGCCCAGGAAAGACAAATCCTAGTTCAGGTGAAAGCCACAGAAACCTTCAGGGATAGCTGTGGCTTCTGGGTGATTTCCCCCTCCGAGTTTTGGTAAAATTATAAATAAAGTTGCTGCTGTGTAGGCTTTTTGTAGCTATAAGTTTTCTGCTTTTTTAGGGTATAGAATCATCACATTTGAGTATTTTTAGTTTTGTAAGAGGTTGTCAAATTGTCTTCCGAAGTTTGGGCCAGAGAGGTCATATAGGGTTAAAGAGCTTGTCTTGCATGTGCTGGCCTCAGCTCAATCCACAGCACTGCATATGGTTCCCCAGAACATTTTCAGGAGTGATCCCTAAGCACTGAGCAGGACTAAGTCCTGAACACCACACTGTGTGACCCAAGCTAGCCCCTTTCAAAAGATAAACAAGGAGAGAACAAAGTGGCTATTGTATGTGTCCTTTCCCAGCTACAAATACAAGTTTCTGTTGCTTCACATGTTCATCAGAATTTCATACTATCAGTGTTCCTGAGTCCAGCCATCCTCAAAAAATGAGGATCTTGTTATTTTATTTTATTTTATTTTATTGGTTTTTGGGTCACACCTGGTGACACTTAGGGGTTACTCCTCGACCTTTGCTCAGAAATTGCCCCCTGGCAGGCTCATAAGGACCATATGGGGTGCCAGGAATTGAACCACTGTTGGTCCTGGGTTAGCTGCATGCAAGGCAAAAGCCCCACCAATGTGCTATCTCTCCAGCCCCGCATCTTGTTATTTTAATTATACTTCCCTGGAGACATAAGAGATATAGCATCTTTTTGTATTTTTTTCTTCTTTTTTTTAAATTTTTGTTTTTGTTTTTGGGCCACACCCCAGGTGCTCATGGTTTACCCCTGGCTCTGCACTCAGGGGTTATTCCTGGCAGTGTTCAGAGGACTACATGAGATGCCAGGGACTGAATCATAGCCAGCCGCATGCAAGGCAAATGCCCTACTTGCTGTGCTATCTTCCTGGTCCTACATTTGTTTTCTTTTTTATGATTAATGAAACATGCCAACATGAATCATTCTGGTTGAACCAATTAACAAGACACCTGTGTATATAGGACTGTGACATTCAGGTCATTTATATGGTGGGGCCATTATTGCTACTGTCCACTTCTAGAACGTTCCTTTGCAGCTAAAACTGTACCATTTATCACTGTCTTCCCCACCCCAGACTGCCATACTCATTCTACTCTCTGCCTCTAGAGTGGTCACCTTGGTTCTCTGTCCCCAAGAAGAAGGCCATGGGGAAAGGCTTCTTCCTCGGGGATGTTGATGCCCTGACATTTGTCCAGAAACATCTGGAATGGACAGCCCAACCCTGCCTCTTCTCTACACCTAACCTCTCCTTATTATGTGGCCATTGAGTCTTGGCCTTCCTTACCTCCCTGTCTGACTCCTTCATACCCACCAGATTTCTTTTTTTGCAGTCCCAGGGATTGAAATCAAAGCCAGCCTCCCCCAATTGAAACATGGGCCTTATCATGGATCCACACTTTGAGTTGGATGTCAACTAGAATGTCCCTTTCCTAGTAACTTTTCCAGTTTCTTCCCCAGCACAATCAACTTTGCTCTGCTCCACACCCTTCCCTGTGCCCCTTTGAGCCTGGGGTGACCTGGTTTGGAGATGTCTCCCTGTACATTGTCTGTCTCCAGGTAAAGTCCACCAGAGCTGAGACCTGGCTCTGTATCCCAGCTGCACACCTGGTGCCAGATAAGAATTTGTGAAAGTTCCCTCAGTGTTGTGACAAATGGCCCCATCTTCATGACTGAGAACAGCACTGACATTTTCTCAAGTTCAGGTCAGAATTCGTCACTCCGTCTCAGGGGATACTGCAGTCAGGTTCCTTCTCAATGTTCCTAGGGCCACTCCACTGCATCTCGAGCCAGGCAATTCCCCACCCCTGAGCTGGCAGACTATCACTTCTGCTTCTCTCCTCCCATCTCCAGCTCTGAGTCTGGGTCACAGTTCCTTGTCAGAACCACCCATGGTTCTGGGGACCCACGCAGCTGGTTCAGGAAATCTTCCTGTTTTTAGATCTTCCCTCAAACTCATCAGCTTAGTTCAGGTCACATGACCACAGTCATGGGGAGGGAAAGAACATGAACATGTGTGTGTGTGTGTGTGTGTGTGTGTGTGTGTGTGTGTTTGGCAGAGGTTGGGGGTATTGACATTATTTTGCCCAACAAAGGGCTTCATAAATGTTTCTTGAATTGAGGGGTCCCAAGTCTTGGCTTCTAAGCCTGATTCAGCTTATTATTATTATTATTATTATTATTATTATTATTATTTCCTGGCTATAGGATTTTTTAAATTTACTTTATTAAAAGACCATGTACTACACAGTTGACATAGTTGATCATAATACATTTGTTTCCAGATAAGTGAGAAAAATGTTTAAAAAAGATTAGAAAATGGTGGGAGAAGAGGAAGGGAGAAAGGAAAAAAAAAAGCAAATTTGACAAGCAAATTTGGGAAAATTATTGCATCTTCAATGAGGTAATTAAGTCATTTTCAGAGTATAGGATCTTGGATCCCCACTCTGTTTGCTCAGAGTCTGTTTTCTCTTTTAGAGGAGTTCTGAGTACTTCCCCATGCACCTGTGGAAGATGGGGAACACTGAGACCTATGAGAGGGGAACTTGCCTGCCAGGAACAAGAGTTTGCCTTATCGGGAAGGACAGAGAAGGTCCTGTCAAGGTTAATCTATCCAGGTCACTGCTGAGAACTTTGAAATGGGGGTGGCAGGGCATGGACATGCTGTCACCTCAAAGGTGACATTTTAAAGGACAAGAGTGGGCGTTCATGCGGTAGGGAAGTAGAAAGGACTCTGGGGATTGGGATGGGCCAGACGCATTTTTGAGGAACTGTGAGGGCCATGATGTGATGTGATTCTTTGGGGGAGGAGAACAATGTGGGGGTAGTGGGGCCTAGAGAGGCACCCAAAGGCCATACTGGGACAGAACTTTAGTCCGGAAGGAGCTTGGGACAGGAAGGAGTCACAGTCAAGCATCAAAGCAAAAGAAAGACACTGTTCTGTTTTTTTATTTTGTTTTGATATCACACTTGGTGATATTCGAGGCTTATTCCTGACTCTGTGCTCAGGGTTCATTCCTGGTGGGCTCAAAGGACAAATAGGGTACCAGGGATCAATAAAGCCGGGTCTGATGCCCACAAATCTAGTGCCTAAACTCTCATACTATTTTACTATATTATACTATATTACAATACTATATTACAATATCTCACAATATCCCTTTTGGTGCTGTCTCTGACTCAGTGGAGAAGGGATGGAGAGCCCAGTCACCAAAGCCTGAGTGGAGATGACGAGAGCAGGGCCTTTAAGAGAAGGGGACCAATCTGAAAGTTTGGGATCAAAATTAGTGCCAATGGTGATGGGTGGAGAAGGGGAATGAGGAAACACATGAAGGTGATTGGGAAGGGAGGACAGGTAAGAGGGAAGCTCTAAAAGACTGTGTGACCAAGACCTGGCTAAGCCTGCACCTGGATGGAAGCCCACCTGGATGGAAGCTGGTGATGGGCTGAGAATTTACCTAGTGTACTTATCCAGGGCCAGAGGGACAGTGTACTTATCCAGGGTACTGTAGGGACTGCATTTGCCTTACATATGACTAAACCAGGGTTTGATCCTGAGTACCACCAGGAGTGATCCCTGAGTGCAGAGCCAGAAGTAAGCCCTGAGCACTGCAGAGTGTAGCCCCCAAACAAAGCAAAACAAAAATAATGAATAAGTTAATGAACTTATCAACCTACTACTTTAAAGAGGAATATCTCAGAGTACAGGAGGGGCCACTCTCCAGGTGAGGGCTTAAGTCTATTTTTTTTTTTTTTTTGGTTTTTGGTTTTTGGGTCACACCCGGCAGTGCTCAGGGGTTACTCCTGGCTCTACGCTCAGAAATTGCTCCTGGCAGGCTCGGGGGACCATATGGGATGCCAGGATTCAAACCATCGACCTTCTGAATGCAAGCCAAACACCTTACCTCCATGCTATTTCCTGGCCCAAGACTATTTTCCTTCTGTCATTCTCATGTAACTTATAGTCATCGTGCTAGCCCTGGACTCCTGGGGCTCTGTGGCAACTCATCGGATGTGACCCTATGATTGTGAGCTGTCCACATGTACCACACCTGGTGCAAAAGTGGCTCCGCTGTCAGGGACCCCTACAGCAGTGTGCCCCCTCCCACCACACACACACACACACACACACACACACACAGAGGCAGGTAGGCCAGGGAGATGCACAGCCTCTGGGGACCATCGCTGTCAAAGCAAGCCAGGTCATTGCCACACCCATCATCCACCAAGAATAGAAGGGGTGCAAGAGAGATTCACATCTACACCATCTCTCCCACTTGCAGGAGGGAACATGATCCCAAATATTCTGAGACACTACAAGGCATGCAGAATAAGCAGAGATTATCGTGCTCAGGTAGCCAAGAAAGGCCCAGCACCGCGGGGATTTCTGGAGCCTCTCGGGACCTCAAGGTGGGGGTCCCCTCTAAGTGGTTCCAGGCCACAGAGAATTTCCTACTGTTTGGAGGAAGTGGGAGTACTCATTTCAGAACATTAATGTCAGAGGTTTGGCCTCACGGGTGACTAAGAGGAACGGAGGCTATGACAAGCCCTTAAATACCAGATCATCCCACCACTGGCCACAGCAGCCACCTGAGCACAAGAGTCGGGGCATCACTCCAGGATATCAGCCGAGGGACATTAGCTCAGGAATCTATCAGGAGCATGGCCACCCAGCACACCTGGCTACTGGCCATCTTGGCACTCCTCACTGTGGTACTTCAGGCAACGGAAGCAGGTAAGCCTGGGGAGAGGAGAGATCAGGGACTTCTGGGTGTAGAAAGCAACTTGTCCCATCATGCTCTGGGCCTCAGTTTACCTAACTGTTCAAGGGGCATCTGGAAGACTCAGAGTCTCAGCTGTATCGCAGAATGATTTGGACTGTGGTAGGTCTGGTCTGAAGTCCCAGAGAACTCAAGTAAAAGGCCCTGACTGGGGTATACAGGAGGCCCTGACTGGGATGGTGAGAGGCAGGAAGGAGCTAGGGCTAGGACTCCCTCCCAGGAAAATGGGTCCTGCCCTCCCACACCCCTCTTTATCCCAGCATTGGGTTCTTTGTCCTATGTCCAAGTCAGGAAGGGGATCAGGGAGACTGCAGCTCTAAAGAATAATTGCGGGGGCCGGGCGGTGGCGCTGGAGGTAAGGTGCCTGCCTTGCCTGCGCTAGCCTAGGACGGACCGCGGTTCGATCCCCCGGCGTCCCATATGGTCCCCCAAGCCAGGAGCAACTTCTGAGCACATAGCCAGGAGTAACCCCTGAGTGTCACCGGGTGTGGCCCAAAAACCAAAAAAAAAAAAAAAAAAAAGAATAATTGCTAGTTATTATTCAGCTCCTGAGAGGGTCAGAGAGGGTCAGTGGTCAGAATGGGAAACTGGTTCCAGAGAAGGCAGCTGACCTGTTCTGGGCAGAGTGGGTCCCAGCTCAGCTCCGTGTGGTGGGTTTCTGCCATGACCACAGGAACCAGAAAGGGAGAGAGCCGAAGGTACCTTCTAGAACATTGGCACTGCCCAGAATGCACTACCTGGGGTGGCAGCTGTCAGGCTCACATCTGAGCAGTTTTGATGCTCTGGGGTGTGAGCTCATTCCCAGGGCTGGCTACAGGTGGAACACAAGGGCCTTGGGGCAGGATCTCAGACCCCGAACTTTCACATGAGAAAATAAAAGTTGGTAACAGGCTGGGAGGGTCTTGATGTTTTGGTGGCCCAGCCCCTGAGCACCCCTCTCCCTGCCAGGCCCCTATGCTGCCAACGTGGAGGACAGTACCTGCTGCCAGAGCTATGCCCACCGCCCACTGCCCCAGAGTGCACTGAAGGATTTCTACTGGACTTCTCCCAACTGCCGGCGGCCTGGAGTAGTGTGAGTGGGGTGTGCGGGGGAAGAGGGCTGGGTTACAGGGGGATGGCACCAGAAGTGTACTACACCCCAGGGAAAAATTCATGTGACCATGCAACCAGCAACTGGTGCTTCCATGTGCCAGGCAGCACCAGACCAGATCAGTAGCATACCAACCCTGTGGGTGTGGCATGGCATGTGGAGTGCAGGTACCACCCCTCACGGGCACAGCAGCACCGTTGGGGTACAGTGCTACAGCATGGAACACAGGTGTGGCTGTGAACTTCCCAGCCAGCTAAGATGCTCCTCTCAGAAGCAGCATGTGGGACCCAGTTGTCTCTCCCCAGGGGGACTTTGGGGCATGCCAGGCTCTCAGCAGTACTCATTGGTTTAAGGCTCACAGACAAGCAGAGATGAGACCAGGATCTTGTAAGCAGCTGAGCTGACCATTTCTCTCACTTCCTGACCTTCTCTCTAACCCAGAGCCAGATCGGGTGCCTGACTTCAAGATGGGGCCTGTATTCTCTAGGGCTGCTGCCTGCACATCCTTAAGGGGCAGGAGGGGAGGGTTAGGCAGTGATGAGGATTCCCTCTTCCTTCTTCACTCCTCCTTCAGAGGTTTCAGTGGTGGAGAGCCAAGAAGGAAGGCTGGGAAGGAGCCGGTTGGGTTCTTGTCTTTTTTTTTTTTTTTTTTTTTTTTTTTTTTGGTTTTTGGTTTTTAGGCCAAACCCGGCGATGCTCAGGGGTTACTTACTCTTGGCTGTCTGCTCAGAAATAGCTCCTGGCAGGCACGGGGGACCATATGGGACACTGGGATTCGAACCAACTACCTTTGGTCCTGGATCGGCTGCTTGCAAGGCAAACACCACTGTGCTATCTCTCCGGCCTGGGGTTCTTGTCTTTTCAGCTTGTGCCTCAGTTTCAGAGCTGGTAGGAGGGGAGCAGCATCACTTTTATTATCTCAGGGTCAGGCATGGGGGTGCTCTGGTGCACTGTGTTGCAAGCCCTTGGTTGGTTCATTTAGTCCCTGCACAGGTCTGGAGTTAGTCCACAGGAACAGATAAGCAAGTGGTCTCAAAGAGCTACTGGGGACTCTTGAGCATCACAGGACAATGGTAGAGCAAGTAAAAGCAACCACACTCCATGCCCAGCACCTACCAGGGGCTGAGTGAAGGACAGATACAGCCGATGATTGGGTTTGGAGGCAGAAGACACTGTAGGAAGAATGAGGCTTGAGGAGCCAGAGTGATAGATAGTACAGTGATAGTACAGCTTTGTCTTGCATGCTGCTGACCTGGGTTGCATTCTCAGCATTCCGTATAATTCCTTGAGTCCCGAGTATCACCAGGAGTAATTCCTGAGTGCAGAGTAAGAATTAACCCTTGAGCATTGCCAGGTGTGGCTTCCGCCTAAAAAAAAAATAAATAATGTGGCTGATAAAGGGGATTTAAAAGCTCAGAGAAAGGCTGAGCCTGCCCAGGGTCACACAGTACCACACAGTCAGGATCTGTTGTATTAAATAATTAAAAATGATGCTGGATGGAAGTGAATGGTGAAGGATGCTGGTGAGCAGGATCAGAGCCTTTCTCATGACTCTGGGTCGCACCTCCTGCACCCCTCTTGCTCTAGCCTCTGAGAGAAGCAGGTGGATCTTACCAGTTCCATGGGCAGGGTGGCTTTGCCAGTCTCAGTGTCCTTAGCTGTCAAGGGCATGGCTGTGAGAGCTGTTCAGTAAGAAAATCCCATGAAAGGTTCAGACCAGCTCTTGGTACAATTATATAGCATTTTCCAGCTGCTCTACTCTGAGAGCTTCTGTTTCTATGAATGCCTCAGATCTTCTTCCAAACTCTCAGTCCCTGGGCTACCAGCACGTCACAGATAGGAGGGTCAAAGAGGCCAAGGAACCTGATGGACAGTGGCAGAATGAAGCTCCTTAATAGGGGTGCCCTGTTTTATAGTGCTCAGGGTCTCCAGGGTCACACACTGCCCATGCCCAGGGGTGGAACTCAGGGCTTTGCATATACTAGGAACATGCAGAGGGAATACATTAGCTAGTTATTTTTCTTTGGGGGCCACATTGGCAATACTTGGGGGCTACTTCTGGCTTGGTGCTTGGGGATGGAACCCGGGCCTCTCCACATAGAGCACACACCAGCCCACAGAGCTGTCTTTTTGGCCCCTGCTTTTTGATAGTTGAGTGTAATAATTTCAGACTCTTGACTACTCCTCATTATCCTCCCAGGGTGACATGTAGCTATAGTCAGAAATTTCTTGGGCCTTCTAGTCTCTGGCCTAGCCTGGACCTGGAGACTGGGCCCGAGGGGTCCCAGGAGTCCTGGAGGGGCATGTTTGCATGCTGAAGGAGGTGCTTACTTTTTTGGGAGGTGCAGATCCATCAGTGTTCAGGACTTATTCCTGGCTTGGTTCTTACTCCTAGTGGAGCTCAGAGGACTATATGGGTTGCTGGGAATCCAACCTGGGTCAACCACGGGCAAAGCAAGTGACCTCCCTGCTGTACTATGGCTCTGGCCCTGTAAGTGCACTCTGAACCGGTCTATTTCACGGGAGATCCTACATATAGCAGGTGCTACCTAAGTACTCACCACTCTACAGTGTAGATGTCTCTGCACATGGTAGGAAGCTCACACCTGCCAAGTTCAGCAGGGGGTGGGGAAGGGGATCCCCATTGCATGCTCACCATGCACACTCATTCTCTGGCATCTCATCCTCCAGCTTACTGACCATCAGAGACCTGGAGATATGTGCAGACCCCAGACAGGCCTGGGTAAAGAGGATTCTCCGGAAGCTGAGCAAGGGAGCAAGAACCTTCTGAAGAGGGGGGCTGGGCTCCCCCAGGATTCTCACAGAGCCCCACCCTTCTGCTACAGCTGCTGTTTTATGACTTGAGCCGACTTTGTATTCCCTGATTTCCATTCCTGCACTTGTGCCTCTCATTCAAACTTCCACACTGATCCCACACACACATGCCTCTAATCTGATCTGCTCCATACCCCTGGTTTGGTGCTTGGGGATGGAATCCAGGCCTCCCTACATGAAGTACACACAGTCAGAGGATCCACAGTCCTGCTCAGTCTCTCCCTTCCTCACACACCCTCCCTGGCCTCCTCCAGCCCTTAAGGTCTGGTTTTAGCCTTTTCTCTAGGTCTGTCTCAAACACCTTCCTGCATGTGGGACCCCTGCTCCCTGCTCCCCAAAACCATGCCATACAGTCTCCCTCCAGCCCTTGCACAGCTTCCTCCTGACCTGCTGCATGTCCCATCCCTGTGCTTCCTCTCTGTCAGCCCCGGGTTTGCTCAGACTCAGTGACCCCCCCGGGGGGGGGGCAGGCCTGAAGAACAAGGAAGCAGTTGTGAGGGGGTTGCAGAGAAACCCAGACATCTGTCTACCAAACTGCCCCCCACATCCAACCTGCAGGTCTAGCACTCTGAAAGCATCTGCTCCATCCCTCATCACCACTATTCACTCACTGGTCACTTCACCTGGTTCTTCAAGGATGGCCTGTAAGACAGGAGAGGGGAAAGATCTTGTTCAGTCTCAGTGGCTAGGCTCCTTAACATGTGTCTCCTCCTAGGGAAGCCTTCCATGCTCCTGGCCAGATGACCTTCCCAGAACCAAGTTGTTCCCAACTCTTGCCTACCCTCCTTCCAGCAGATGGGGAAAGGTTGGGGAGCTTTAGGTTGTCACTTTGATTGTATATCCATTGACAGAACTTGGCCACACAGCCACTCTGACTGGAAGACTGGGAAATACTCCTGGTGTCCAAAAAGAAGAGGGTTTGGGAATGGATAGATCACTTGATCCTGGAGTCCTCCAGGATCTGCTTTCTTGGAAATCCTGGGTACACATCATACTGCCAAAACAAAGTCCTGTGTCTCATGTCCTCATTTCATGGATATCTATGTGGTCTTTACTTCTGTCCACATAAATGAGGCAGGGAGCCCAAAGTACCAGAAAGTACAAACAGCAGGGCCAAGTTTGCCTTGGCATATAAAAGGGAAGTGAGGCCCTTTCCACTCTTGGATACCAAGAGTCACTCCTGGGGGTGGGCTGAGAGGCTGTTAGCCTTAAATTCAGAAAGTGTATATGAGGGCCGGAGAGATAGCATGGGGTAAGGCGTTTGCCTCTCATGCAGGAGGTCATCGGTTCGAATCCCGGCGTCCCATATATGGTCCTCCCGTGCCTGCCAGGAGCAATTTCTGAGCCTGGAGCCAGGAATAACCCCTGAGCACTGCCGGGTGTGACCCAAAAACCACAAAAAAAAAAAAAAGAAAGTGTATATGAGCCTCCATGAAGAAAGTACTTTCCACTCTGAACTCACATGCTTGTTTGCTTCTGAATAAACCCACTTAGTTGTTGGAACAATCGATGGCTTTTTTTCTGGTGTCATCACTCCCTTTCCAGTCTAGCTCTGGAGCTCTGGCTGCCCACAATCTTGGCAGAGAAGCCTATGGAAAGGCCCTGGGCAATAGTTTAAGCAGCTTTGGAGGCTGGAGGTGGGTGTCCAGAGCCTTTTCCTTCAGAGATACAGTTTCTCCCTCTGTGAACAGGGAACACTGAAAGCACCTCTCTGCAGATGTGGTAGGTAGAACCCCTCAAGAAGAGAAGTGACAGGAAGTCCAGTCACTAAGCAGCAACCTTGAGAGGATTTTCAATGACCAATAAGCACACAGAAAAGTGGGTGATCTCACAGCTCACCAGAGACAAGTCTACCAGCCCACCCCCAGAGAGTCAGTCGCTTCAGAGCAGCTAGGATGGGCATTTCCCAGTTTGTTAATGTTGGCCAGAGAGTGGGGATATTGGAGCCCTGGGTGGTAGGAATGTAAACTGGATGCTATTCTGGGAATCAAATAGATGATTCTTCAAACAACTGAAAAATAGATTTAGGCTATGGTCTATTAATTCAATTTCTGGGCTTCTATACCCAAAGAACTGAATAAAGGGATGCAAAGAGATGGCTCTGAGCCCTGGTTCATTGCTCCATATTTTCCTACACAGAGTGGAAAGAACCAAGTATCTGAATGTATGAATGAATAAACAAGTACAGTTTCTCTAGACCACATTATTACCAGGAAAGAAATTCTGACACAGGCTGAATTTTGAAGGATTACACTATATTGTGTATCCTATAGGTGACACAGAGACCCCAGAGGCAAATTAGCAGAAGACCTGGCCTTCAGGAACTCCAGTCCTAGCAGAGCCTGAGACTGGGGGACCTCGTTCCTGTTGACAGTCAAGGTGGTACAGTAAGAGTGGACATCTCAGACAGCAGATGGGCAGAGCCCTGTTTGATTTTCTTTATATTATTTTGGAGAAAACTCTCAAATGATAAAAAAGGAAGAATGTAAAGAACTTTCATCTCTGCCACCCAGAATTAATGCTTGCCATTTTTTTCTCTACTTGCATTGCCAAAAACCGCTCAAAGCCAGAGATGGCTACTTAGGACTCTGCCCCTAAATATGTGAGTATCTTTCTCCATAGCACAGAGGCAGTTTATTACTTTGATAGGATATTATTACCTCAACAAATAAAAGGAACAAGAATGTCAAATAATACCTTACTGCATACTTCAGCTTCAATTGTCCCCCAAATACATGGTTTTTTCTCTCCTTCCTTCCTTCCTTCCTTCCTTCCTTCCTTCCTTCCTTCCTTCCTTCCTTCCTTCCTTCCTTCCTTCCTTCCTTCCTTCCTTCTACCTTCCTTCCTTTTTCCTTCCTTCCTTCCTTCCTTCCTTCCTTCCTTCCTTCCTTCTACCTTCCTTCCTTTTTCTTCCTTCCTTCCTTCCTTCTTCCTTCCTCCCTCCCTTCGTTCCTCCCTTCTTCCTTCCTTCCTTCCTTCCTTCCTTCCTTCCTTCCTTCCTTCCTTCCTTCCTTCCTTCCTCTCCCCCTCCCTCCCTCCTTCTTTCCTTCTTCCTTACTTCCTTCCTTTCTCTCTCCCCCTCCCTCCCTCCTTCTTTCCTTCTTCCTTACTTCCTTCCTTTCTCTCTCCCTCCTTCCCTCCCTCCCTTCCTTCCTTCCTCCCTTCCTTCCTTTCTCCTTTCCTTTCACTCCCAGTGACGCTCAGGGGTACTCCTGGCTTGGGGAACCATATGGGACACTAATGGATTGAACCGCATTCCTTCCTAGGTCCGCTTTTAAAAGCAAATGGCCTACTGCTTGTGCCACAGCTCCAGCCTCTATATTTATCTTCTTGTGCCTTTAAGAGACATCCCTATGCTCAGGATGACTCTCTTATGTGGAAAGGGAGATCACTGTATGTCCTGTGGATTTCTACTGCTTGAGCTATACTTTGATTTTTTTTTTTTTTTTTTGTCCCTGGATCCAGACAAGGCTCACACATTGCATATGATTTTTCTGCACATTTTCCCTAACACTGGCCTTCTGGAGAGTCAAGATAGTTGCCTTATAGATTGGCTGACTTTGTTTTGGGAGGTGCCAGGAATCAAATCCAGGGCCACATACATGCAAGGCATGAGATCTACCATTGAGTCACATACACAGCTCAAATTGTTGTTTTACTTTTCTTTTTCTTCTCGGGAAAAAGAGAGAGTTTGACCTGCAACCATTGATGCTCAGGGCTTATACTTGGCTCTGTGCTCAGGGATCACGCTTGGATGATTTAGGCAACCATACCATGTGCCGTGGATGGAACCTGGGTCAGCCTTGTACAAGACAAATATGCAATCTCTTGTACTATCTCCCCAGCCCTTAAACTCCTGTATTTTTAGATGTGTCTAGTTATCATTTCCTTATGGTGACATCTGATTTATTCCCAGATTCTAGGTATTGCTTCTAAACTGGAAGTTAGATTTACAGACTTGATTAAACAGTAGTTCCACATTCTTGGCAGAAATCTCTGTGAGTAATGACTGCACAGTGCACCTCCCATTTTCACATGGGAAGATTGTTCCCCTGGTCTTGACCTTGAGCCACTTCCTAGATCTTTCAGCTGCACAGTGTTATTCCCTTTGTGATTTGCAAGTCTCCTGCATTGACAGGCAAGATTTTGACAGACAAGTCCAAGTTGAGAAGAAACCTAGTGGAAGTACAGAACTCCTGCAGGGTTGGGGCTCAGGTTCTACACACTTAGCTCTCTGGAAGGATGAGCTGCAATGTTACCCTGGGGACCATTTGTGGTGGATTTAAAGACTGGCATGAGGACAGAGGAGACCAATCAGGGTAGAGGAGTTGGTGAATAACTAAAGTAGCAACTAGAAAATGGAGTGTGGCCAAAAGATAAGGCACTCACCATGCACATCACTGACCCGGATTTGATCCCCATACCCCATAGGGTTTCCTGATCCCTGCCAGGATTGATCTCTGAACTCACAGGGGTGAATCCTGAGCACAGTTCAAATGTGGTATGCCCATTATACACACCTTAAAGAAAAGAAATTGGAACAGCCTGGAGCTGGAGTAAAGGTTTCTTCGGAGTCAGTAGCAAGTTGGGGACTCATATCTTCCTGTCCACATTGCCCTGAGACAGGTCATGGAGACTGTCTAAGTATTCAGAGAGAAGGCATCCCACTTTGTTTCCACAGGACATGGGATTCCCCAGTTCTGGAAGCAAAACAGAAACAGGGTTGGGAGCCTAGGGAACTACCAGGAGCCCCAGGATGGTGGAAGGGAGAAATGAGGTAGTAAGGAGCCCAGTTGAGGGACACAATCTAATTTATTCCTCTGGCACCCTGCTCACTGTTCTGGACAGTAGGGAGGGCTGCCCATGCCACTCTGCCTACATCCTCTTTAATGTGGTAACTTACATGTGACAGGAACCCTTTGGGGGTGAGAAATGGCCTAAAGGGCTGGAGCACATATCATACAGGTGTGAGGTCCTGAGTTCTCCCCAGCACTGGCTGCTCCCCTGTTCCCCTGCCTCCATCTATTGCCAGGTGTTACCTTGATCATTCCTAGAACTTTTGAGAAGAACTTTATGGCTCATACAACCAAGCCAAATATGTCAGAAGTGCTCTTGGCACCAGACCCAACATGACTGGGGAGTTCTCACCCCCCCCCAATCCATTCTCTGAACCATTTCCGTGCACACAGGCCAACAGCATTAAAGCACATTCACATGATTTTGCAACCAGGACCACTATCGTCTCCAGAACTTTTTCATCTTGCAAAACCGAAACTGTACCCAGTAAACAGATCCCTGCAGCCCTTCCTCCCAACTTCTGGAAACTCCCTCCCCACTTCTATCCTCTGTGACTTGGACCTGTCTACGTTTTTTACAATCTTTATTCTTGCCTATTGGTTTGTCTCCTATAGTATAGTACAACAGCTAACAAAAGCAGGCACCCCCATGTCAGTTCTGCAAGGATCCCAGAGAGTGACACTGATGCTGTTATTAGTGCCTCATTTTACAAAGCTAAAGCTTAAAACTTTTAAGGTTTCAGGCCCGGAGAGATAGCACAGTGGTGTTTGCCTTGCAAGCAGCCAATCCAGGACCTAAGGTGGTTGGTTCGAATCCTGGTGTCCCATATGGTCCCCCGTGCCTGCCAGGAGCTATTTCTGAGCTGACAGCCAGGAGTAACCCCTGAGCACCACCGGGTGTGGCCCCCCAAAAAAACAAAAAACAAAAAAAAACCTTTTAAGATTTCTCCAAGGGGATCTTCATGAAGACTCGAGTCATAATACTCATATTTGGTTAATGCAAAGCCAATTAGTTTTCTGAATGGAATCTAAACTTAGTTGGTTCTAAACACACTGATGAAATGGGGTGGGATGAGGTATACACACGTGTATGCAGATAGGAGGATTCCAAGTGTATTTGGGGGGTGTTCAGAGATTAAACCAGGATCATCAACATGATAAAATGTCTGTGTTCTACAGCCAAGCCACATCCCCAGCCACATCCCCTGCCAGTATTTCAATTATATGGAGTAAAAGCTGAGTCAGAAGAGGGTCCCAGGGACTGGAGAGATAGCATGGAGGTAAGGCATTTGCCTTTCATGCAGAAGGTCATCGGTTCGAATCCCGGCATCCCATATGGTCCCCATGCCAGGAGCAATTTCTGAGCATAGAGCCAGGAATAACCCCTGAGCACTGCCGGGTGTGAGCCAAAAGCCATAAAAAAACAAAAAAGAAGAAGAAGAAGAAGAAGAAGAAGAAGAAGAAGAAGAAGAAGAAGAAGAAGAAGAAGAAGAAGAAGAAGAAGAAGAAGAAGGTCCCAAAGGCACCATAATCTCACTGACTCCTCATAGCTGTTCTACTGGAGGTGGGGCATAAGGATGGGGCTATGACCTCAGAACCAGTGGTCAGGCAGGTTCACCCCTCAGTTGGCAAAAGACTCTCTTTTCCAAAATCTTCCTGAAATGATCTAAACCTTCCTACTTACAGAACAGAGGCCTCCAAAAAGACATAAAAAAGTGAGTGTTGGGGCTGGAGAGATAGCATGGAGGTAAGGCGTTTGCCTTTCATGCAGGAGGTCATTGGTTCGAATCCCAGCGTCCCATATGGTCCCCCATGCCTGCCCGGAGCAATTTCTGAGCCTGGAGCCAGGAATTACCCCTGAGCACTGCCGGGTGTGACCCAAAAACCACCAAAAAAAAAAAAGTGAGTGTTGGGGCTGGCATGGTGGCACAAGGGGTAAGGCATCTGCCTTGCTCGCACTAGCCTAGGAAGGACCACAGTTCAATCCCCCAGCATCCCATATGGTCCCCCAAGCCAGAAGTGATTTCTGAGCACATAGCCAGGAGTAACCCCTGAGCATCATCGAGTGTGGACCAAAAAATAAAATAAAGTAAGTAAAATAAAATAAAATAGAAATGAGTGTGGAGTGAAGAGATGAGAGTGAGTGTGGGATTAGGAGGAGCTGCCTGGCTCCAGGTGGGTCCCTGCCTTTTAGTCCCTTCTTCCTACTTCCCAATTCTGAGAAACTATGGCTTTAAGCAGGAGGAGACTAGAACTTGGTCTTCCATAGTGTGCTCAGGGTGGCTGGTGGGTTTTCTTATCAACATTACAATTGTGTAAAAGTCCTGGCCAAGGAAACATGTGAGCAAGGACCTGCCCAGATATTGGCCCAGACACTCCCCACCCCATTCTTTTTGATCTGTGAAGATAACGGGAGTCTGGAGGCACCAGCCCTGGGAAACCTGGTTTCCTACTTTCCCCTCATCTTTTCTCTCTACTTCCCCTTCTCCTCCCCTAGCCCTTTGTCCTCTGCTCCCCCATATTTAGAGCAGGGAGTCTAGCACTCCCATTTTTTATCAATCTGTCTTTTCCGGGGTCTCAGTGGTCCAGCTGTAAAGCAAGGTGGTGGCCCAAGAAAATGTGAAGACTTTGTTTCCCAGCTGCTTGAGAGGGCAGAGAACCTCAGAGCCTGCATGGACTTTGGTCCAAGCCTACTCCTCCCTCTCAAGGAGCACCCAGTATCAACACTGCACCCCAGACACCCCTTCTGTGCTGGGTGAAAGATGGGTCCCAGGCCTTGCCCAGCTCCCCAAGACTAGCTGGCTTTGTAGTCAGTCCCAGTCAGTGGCCCCTAGACACACTGGTTTCCCTCTAGACAGCAGCCGGAGAAGCCTGTATGCAAGTGAATAGATCCACAGTGGCTGCAGGCTGTATGGTGGTTACTAAAAAGGGCTACTTAAGAGCCAGAGTGATAGTAAAGCAGAGGGGACTTGCCTTGCACTGGGCCAAATCTCCAATACCCCATTTTGTCCCCTTAGCCCTGAGCAATCCCTGAGTGCAGAGCCAGGAGTAAGCCCTGAGCACAGCCAAGTGTGGCCCCCAAATAAGTAAGGATCTGCACCTGCGGGGGGGGGGGGGGTTTGCATCATGTGAGCACTGCTGGCTGAGTCTGCCTGGTTCTATGCCACCACCTCATGGAGGAAGACCTGGAAGTGTGCAAAGTCTCCACACATCCTCCAAGATGAGCCGAACTCGGTCCTCCTGAGGTGGGGGCTGAAGCCGCAGTCCTAGACTAGGTGGGACTAGACCAGAGCAGTCCTGGGCGCCTGGGGAGAAGTCCTGCAGACCAGGAGAGCAGGGACTGAGAGGAGGTGAGTGCCAAGGGGAAGGTGGATGCCCAGATCCTTTCTGATATCCAATCCTTTTCAGACAGCGGGAGGTGACTTCTGTGTTCAAATATGCCTCAGTTTCCCCTCTGTCGACGTAAACTTGAGTGAGGTCATTCCGAATTGGCTGTGCCTGCTGTTGCTTAGCTCAGTGCCAGCCTGGGGAGGGGAGCCCGGGATGGCAAGGTGGGGGGCATGATGATTTGGGATTCTCAAGAGTAAGTCCTGATGATGGGTGCTTTCAAGATGGGGGCAAGAGGGAGAGTTGTCCAGGCCCCCACACACACCTCTGTATGTCCCTCTGTCCCTCTGTCCTTCCCTTTACAGTCCACTTAGAACCTTGGAACCCGGCCAGAGCTGAGGCGCTGCCAGGTCCCTTGAGAGGCGGCCTGGCCCTGGGCGGGAAGAGAGAGAGATCCTGCGGCCCGCAGACGGCGTCCACCGTGCACAAGCGGGTGTGCGCAGCGTCCCCCGTCCCAGCCCCCCAGAAACCCTCACTCACCACCGAGCTGGTTCCTTGGCAACATCCTGAGGAATCCAGCAGCTGCTCCCTCCGCCCCTCGCACCGCCTGCGGGGAGCAGGAGGCGGAGGCAGGCAGACGGCAGCTCAGCTCCATTATAAAAGCCACGGAGCGCGGTGGCGGCGGCGCGTGAGGGGACAGCGAGCACCGAGCACCGAGCACCGAGCGGACGCTGGCCCGGGGTCTGCCCCGTCCCCGCCTGGACCCCCGCCTGGACCCTGCACCATGGCTCCCTCGCCTCTCTCCTGGCTGTTCCGCTTGACTGCCCTCTGCCATCTGACTATGTTACTGGAGGGTGAGTGGGGTGCAGAGGGTGTGAGTTATGGTGGGGGGGCCCCAGTTCCCTGTTTTGGTAAGGCCGAGGGTCGTGGCAGCCCTTGAGGGTGGGGGCTAGGGTGCCAAAGGGCGTTTGGGCAAGGCCACCCTCCCACTAGGAAGACTTCAATCCCTGGAGGTGGCCCCTAGCTGGCCCAGCCAGAAGGGAGCCTCTGCACCCAGCACCCACCCCAGACAGGACGTGATGGACCCCCACAGGTGTGGGGGTGACTGTAGGGTGAAGGCTGGGGGAGCCAGAAGAGGCCCCTGGAGTGTCTCCACTGATGTGGCCGCTGGGCCAGAGCTAATGTGTAAATCATAGAACCTTAAACTGACCCCTGCCTGAGTCAGGGTTCTGGCCCCAACCCCAGAGAGGGTCTTTAGAGGGATTTCAGGCTTTTGCAAAGGAAGGGGTTGGATGCGTGGAAGTCAAGGTCGTTGCTACTCTAGGATGGGACTGGTCTGCAGTGCAGGTCGGCAGCCCCCATCCGTGGGTCTCTCAGTCCCTCCATCACTGGGTTCCTGGCTGTGCCCCCTCCCATTGTGTTCTTCCCCCCCAGGAATGCTGGGCGCCCCCCACCACCACCACCATTGTGTTCTTCCCCCTGGGAATGCTGGGCAAGGTGGGGGATGCTGGTGGAAAACAGGCCTCCATCCTCATCATGGCTAAGATGGAGCCCAGCGGGGTTGGAGGCCCACCGCAGAGACCCAGCCTGCAAGGGGCCAGGGGGCGCTGAGAGCTGCAGGAGAGAGCACACATGTGTGCTCCCCACTGCACACAGCGGCTGGCAACCACCGGAGTCTGTCCACTGGGGGGGTCAGAGGGGTATGCTCAGGCTATCTGGTAGGTGGGGGCCCAGAGAGCCAGCAGCCTGCTTGAGGACACACAGCAAGCAGGGAGAACCAAACCCTCTCCCCAATAGATGCAGCTCCAATTCTGTGGAGCCAAGGGCCTCCCAGGTTCCTCTAGGACAGGGAGCAGGTGGGTAGGGGTGTCCCAGCTACTTCTACTGGCTTCCTACTCCCTGAGCTGTAACCCTGCCACGGGGGGTGGGGGGCTTTTTTTTTGAGGGGGCGCTGGAAGTTGAGAGTCAGATGGAGGAGGCTATGCCTCAGCCATATTCCTGAGTCTGCCATAAACACCCCCACACCCCAGTATGGTCTCCTAGTGGTTGAGGTTGGAGCCTCTCTGGGCTCTGAAATGGCAGGAGGAGGTGACTAAATTGGGGGTTCTTTGCCAGGATGGAAAGGGGATTGGGATCCTGGAGGGTGCTCTATCCAAAAGCTGAGGCACCAGGTCCGTTGTTCCTGTCCTAATTATGGTCCTAGACTGGCCCACGAGCTACCTGCCTTTTAATTACTCAGTGCCTCAGTTTCTCCTCCTGTAGAACCAGGCAGTTAGCCAGGCCTTCCTCCCCGCCATCTGCACTGATGGCTCTGAGACAGCGCCTAGGAGCCCCCGTTAGACTGGGGGTGACTGAGGTGGGTTGGAAGCCAGAGAGACATCTAGAAGGGGGGCACGGCAGTTGCGCTGCCCCCAAATGTGGGTCTGATGGCTGTACGGTGGGAGCGCTGCGGCTTTATATAACAAACCTGCAGATCAAGTCAGCGCTGAGACTCCTTCTCCTGCGCTCTGACGCATTCCCTCCCACTCAAGCCCCGACAAGAAAGGGGGAAAAAAAAGAAACCTGTTTGAAAACGCTGTGGTTGGCCCTGATTAGCGCTGGGGAGTGGAGGCGAGAAGAAGGGAGGAAAAACCCAGAGCACTAGCTCCCGATCACTGTCAAATGTAAATAAATGTCTTTATTTCCCCATGGGTTAAGACTGCACATGCCACAAAGGGCTTCCTTGTGCCTGGGGATCATGCATTTAACAAATCCATCCTAGGAGCCTGCCAGGTGCCTGGAGCCCTTGGTGGTGCTGGGACCACATCGATGAAAGGAAGAGCCACTGAGCGCAGCCATTGTGATGCTGATATTGACCCACCATAGCAGACGCTATCAGGAATAAATCAGCCCTCAATGTGCTCTGTTAGAAGGGGAGGGGGAAA